>NC_139170.1:5455375-6823000 GCF_965202585.1 Thalia democratica
TGAAAGCGACCGAAGCATTGACGATGTAGGAGAGAGGAAAGTCAAGATGGTGAAAGGAAGAGAAATGGAGGAGGCTGGTAAGAGGCTTGAGGAAGCGAGCAAGCTGCTAGATGACGGAACAATTTCATTAGCGCGATTCTTGCAGATGTTGGACCCAACTGGGGACTGGTTTCCCGAAGACTCAAAGTTCAGTTTCGAGTTTGAGGAAGAAAGTATTGAAACTGACACGATCGAGTCAGTCTTGAAGGAATTTTACGGACCCGGTTGGAGCAGCCCTTTTCAGTTTGAGTTCAATAATATCATTGAAGTTTAAGATTAATGAATTTAATAAAAAAATGATAAACACAGATGTAAAGTAAATTTTGTATACAATTTAAATAATTCAGTTAACAGATTAGTATTTTTACTTAGAACGATTCTAAATTTAGAACGAAGTTTTCTGGTTTTTGTAAAATGTTGTAAAAAGGTGTTCAAACCTTAATTGTTTTAAAGTGTAATAAAAACAGTAAGTATAACAAAACTCTTTCCATGCAATAAAAACCTTTAATCCTTGATTTTGATACTTAATTTGTTTCAAAGTTTAAACTTTTATAAATTCTACTGTTTAATGTGTCTTAATAATTTTGGGGTGTTTTGCATCATTTGTTTATTAAATTGTCAAGCTTTGTCCTTATATAATACCTAGTTAATGCCAAAATATTGATTATACAGTCAAAAAATAAAAAAATAAGATTTCAGTTAGGCAACCAATTTCTAGACAAAGCCTTTATGAACAGTTTGTAAAACAAATTTGAAAAAAAAAACATCATCGAAAGACTAGCTAAGATATAAATTAACAGTTTTAAAACTTAAGTTCAATACCTCAAAACTGTTGTAAGAAATCCGTTTTCAAAAAAATAATTGAATGTATTGTATATTCTAAAATAGTTTAAAAGCTAACTTGATGTTTACATATAGTATTTTAACAGTTTTCGTAATTTTAAAGCCTTTTTTGATCTGTTTATTACTCTATCGTTGCTTTAAATGTTATTCAATCTATTCCTTATTTAAAAAAAAAGAAGTCAATTATAAATTTAAATTAATATTATTAAACAATTGAAAGAAGGGTTACATGACAATTAAAATTCTTCAAATAACACTAAAGATCCACAACTCAAAAAGTAATATATATTTAAGTAAAAATATAAAATGCGTATGTAGGTCTAATTAGTATCTACAAACACCTTTTTGTTTTTGTAAAAAGTAAAGTTATTTAAGGAGAGTTTCAAAAGTTATCAAAAAATTATATTCTCTATAACTTGTTTTAGCTATGTCTCAGAAAATTTACATAATTGTTATCATAGTTGTTATCCAAAGATATACAAATATTGCACTATAGTGCGTAATCTTAGTCTCTTTACGTATAATAGAACTTTATTATAAGTTATTGAAGGTTTTCAAATAAATTTTCATAATTTAAGTTAAAAGTTTTTAATGGTATGTGTAACTTAAAAATACTTACAATTGTTATTAAGGTGATAATTTCTTTCTTTTTTTTATATGTTTTTATCTAATGTTTACATTCAAGAAATCGGTTCGTATACTCGACATTCATAGTTTTTAAAGCTAGTAAGAAAGATGGAGCAGTTTTAATAAAATAAGAAAAGTTTTATTCAGATTATAAATAGCTTTTAGTAAATAATCTAAACTTCCTTTTATTTTTACTTTCTTTTCTATTGGGCAGCACACTTTCCAAGAAATCAATCGCCTAGCAAAGTTACAAGACTTTTAAAAATGAATAATTCTGAATACTTAATTAGAAATAGCAAACTTCATGCTCGAGTAGCTATGATGCGATTTTCTCATAGAAATCTGACTACTAATGTATTTGGCATACATTACTCATTCACGAACAGTTAAAAATATCTAGAATCAACAAAAAATCCAAGAGTAAAAATATAGTTGTTGTATTTGTGAAAATAGCAAAAATTACTCGAAAAAGACATTTTATTTTAAGTCAAAACAAATAGACGTTTGATCATAGTTCATAATTCTTTGTTTCTGAAATTCTGGCAACCTTATCTCATTTAATAAGAATTATTTGTATTCAGGGCTCTAGAAGACTAGCTTTAACATGACTCTTGTTAAAAGCTAAAAAAAACTTCAAACTGAGTTCATTATAAAATACTTTAACTAAAGAAAAAAACAAAAATGGCTTTAGTAAGTATAAATTCTAGATGATCAGAGTATTACTAAACATGTATGATTTACAGTTGACAAATAAGAGAGTCAAATAATCAAATATTATATATTTAAAGAAATTATTAATAGTATGTTAGAAACTATTACTTAGTTGTGTAAACAAGTTTAGCATTCATTTAGTTTTTTTAAATAAGCAAATGTATATCCTTGTTAATATCATAAAATTTATACTTATTAATTTCTTAATTTTTAATTTAGTAACTTTTTTTCTTGTTAACTTTTTTTCTTTTTTAACAGATTTGTTTAGATTTTTGGTTAGATTAGCCTGAAAAGTGGCTAACTTACAAAACTCAATTTTGTATCTTTAAAATATTTCAATATTATATGTTGGATCAAACTTTTGTGATAGTTGCTATAAGATATAAAAAAATAGTTGGGTGCAACTAAGAAAATATAATTTAGGTTATTAATATTGTTATTATAAAAGCAAAAAAAAACTCAGGATGCAACTTCTTTGTTGTTTTTAACCTAATCACAACTACTAACCTTGGTAGAAATGTTGCAGTAACAGGGTTGCCACTTACTCAAACAAACAGGGTTGCCACTTTACCTAGAATCCTGGAAAAACTTGGAATTTGGGAAATTTTGAAAATAAAACCTGGAAAAATCTGGAATTTTAACAATTTTCACATGTTCAGTAGTAAAATTACAATTTGACTCAAAAATTCTATCATACAAATAAAAATTTTTTGTCATCAAACTTTTTTTTTGAGATTTAAACAGATTTAAAGTAGCTTTACAGTATGTTTTCAATATTTTCATACTATTTAACATAGTTTCTTACTTTAAACTTAACTTTAAACTAAAAACAGACCCAAAAATGTATACTTTTAAAAACCTGGAAGAAATTTGGAAAACCTGGAAAATTTTTTGAAAAAACGAGTGGCAACCCTAAACAACTCAGGAAGACTCAGTTTAAAGTTTTTGTTAAAATCAGTATAACTCATGCTAGTTTGAACTTATTTGAAAACTCAGGCTTGTTTAACTTCTAGAGCAAAATTTATGGTTATAAGTCATACACAAACTTCCAACTATGAATGCACAGCTTAAAAGCACTTACTGAACTTGTTTTACTGTCTGAAAATTGAATGATGTTTATTTTCGTCTTGCATTACAACTATTTTTTCAGTATTTGAAGATAAATATACTATATATGTAAACAGTAAATAAAAGCTATCATAATAAAGCTGTGAACAACTAAAAAACAGTCGTAAGTAGTTTTAATTTATATGTTCATTGTGATTAAATGATAATATACTTAATTAGAGTCTAATTAAACACTAATTCACATAAAATTTAATGTAAAACTTAAGTTTATATGAATAGATTAAGTTATTTCTGATCCAAATATTACAACTTTAGTTCAAAAATATTCAGTATCATTAAAGTTTAATCAAACTTGTTGAAAATAAATTATGTTTAGCAATTTTTTGTTGGTTTGTTTGTACTTGAAAACTGTGTTATATTAAAGCATATCCACATACTCTCTAGCATTATAATTTATTGCTATTATTTTCTTTTTTTTTTTGAGTGTTAAAGTTTAAATTTTTAAAACTCACTAAATCTGAAAACTTTAAGTTCTCGATCAAACCAAAATACTATAACTTAATAGAAAATCACATTTTGAATATAGTCAAATTTTAAAGATTAGATCCTGAGGTCTTTTGCCCTTATTTTAATCCATCCTATTTTAGTTTTTGTTATTTAAATTGCGCTTTTGTTTATTGTGGTAAATACTTAAAATCTAATAGAATTTTGTCTTATAACTTAAAATACTTATTACTATTTTATATTAGTAAAGCCTACTAACTGTAAATTTTTCTTTATATATATAAATAAAGATTTTAGACTGTTGTTTACTTAGCTGTACCTAAAGATCTGCACTAAAGTAGTGAAACTTAAATGTTTTAAAGATGATTAAATAACAAATATATATACAACATGGACAAATTAAAAAAAAATATTTTTAAATATGTAAAGTTTAAAAATACAATGTTGCTTTATGTTTTAAAGGTACTTTACTTTATTAATAAAAAAATTCTTAAACTTTGCCATCATTACTCAAAAACTTTTTATTATTAAGTTACCCTTAAACTTTAGATAAAACTTACAAATTTATTATATAAATATATCTATATGTAGAGGAAGTTAACATTCCAAACTTAAAGAAAAAGTTGAAGTATCGTTATTGCAATCTAAACTGTACACATTTTTATAATTAAAAAGATGAGATCTGTTTTTATCATTAATAAAAGTTATAATTTAACGTTGATTAAATCAAAATATAAACATGTTTAATGGTGTATTTTTTAATTTGCTTATACAATAGTGTATAAAAATTAATTTAAGTATCAATAGCTTAGTATTAACCATATCATAAACATTATTTATGTGTTTATTATAATCAAGAATGCTAAATGAAAGCAGTTACTACATTTTACAAAGTGTTTTATTGAAAGTTACAAAATGCACTTTTACTTAAAAGTGAAATCTAAGCTACCCAGTTAAAAAGCGTAGAACCGTAGGTACTTAAAATGCCATCAAATACATTAGAGTGGTAGTATATAACTTATTAAACTAATAAAATATCAAAGCAATATTTTTGACTGTTACCTTTTTAAGAAAATGTCTTGATTTAAGAAAAAGTACTAACGGTTAATACACTAATTGAAACTGTATTTAGTGTAACGAAAATTAAACTATAAAGTTACAGGACAGTTTTAAAAATAAAGAAATGTATACATTCATACCAAGTGTAAAACAATTGTTTTCTAACAAATGCACTGAAAGTAACAAATGCACTGAAATTAACAAATGCACTGAAAGTAACAAATGCACTGAAATTAACAAATGCACTGAAAGTAACAAATGCACTGTAAGCAACAAATGTAATGAAAGTAACAAATGCACTGAAAATAACAAATGTACTGAAAGCAACAATTGTACTGAAAGCAACAATTGTACTGAAAGTAAAAATGCTTCTGACATCTATTTGGAAAGTTGTGGCGGTTTTGTAAGGTTGAACAAAGAAAATTTGCTCAAAAACTCAAAAAGATGGACAATAGACAACTTAACAAAACAAGGCAAGAAGTTTATAGTACTGTTTGAAATGATTTTTGTTTAAGTTCGAATCAAATTCTTATTCTTATTATGATTATTTTTTAAATACAACTGTTTTTGTCAACTTATTACACTTATTAATATCTAGTTGAAATTTTATAATGTTATTAACTTTGTCTTTTTTTAATCTAGTTATTTTCAGGTCTTAACGACAAAACTACTTTTGTTGGCGTTTTGAAAACAAACAGCGTTTTTATGAGTGAAGAAGAAGGGTGTGTTTCGTGTTTGCAGAAGATGACAAATGCTGAAAACGCTTTATTTTTTTACCGCTTTAAAAGCTTTTTTCACCACAGAAAGTTTGTCAAGTCTTTCATAAACCGTCACTTTCTAACGCTGTTTAAGACTAAACGTTTTTTGGAACTCGACATTGCAACTGTTCGCGAAATTCTCAAAAGCTCGCAGCTGAACGTCACTTCCGAACTGGAAGTGTTCGAGGCACAGGACAGGTGGGTCAGGTGCGACCCCGTGCGGAGAAAAAAGCACTCGAAAGAACTTCTGCTGACAGTTCGCCTTCAGCTGTTGTCAAAGCATGCTTTGAAACGTATTTTTGGCATTTTCGCGTTTAGAAACAGCGAAGAGTGTCTTGTTGTCATTAAAGAAGTTTTTCAAGAAAAAGAGTCTTGTCGGAACAAGTTTAATTTATGCAGCACTCCCAGATACTGCAGTGAAAGTACTCTAAACGTATTATTCTATGATTCTTCCGACGTTAATTATTCAAAACATTACCAACAGGGCATTGGTAACAAAAAAAGTTTGACAAGAATTAAAATTTGCCCGAATTTAAAAGGCGGTGAATGCTACTATCAAACGGTGTTTATAAAAGGTGAATTGTTTTGTTGTGTTAAAAACGACTCCGATTCGCTGATGAAAATCAAAAAATATTCAGTGAAAAACAACTCTTGGGAACATCGCGGCGAATTTCCAAGATACCGTCTTAAGGACTTTAGCGTTTGCGCTTTCATGGGTAAAATATACCTGATGGGGGGCCAGATGAAAGTCTCTTACGTTGAGCTCCGAGCAGATTTTTGTGCTTCTGATGTCCAGCAGTCATATACAACGCTGGACGACTGCTATGAAATCGACCCTGACAACATGACCATGCTGGATATTAGAAAAATGATTCAACCCAGGGTGTTTGCTGCTTCCGCTGCGTTTGAAGGGAACATTGTCGTAGCAGGCGGGATCGGAGACGATGGTGAATTTTTGAAATCCGCTGATAAGTACGACCGTGTAGCCAATACATGGTCACGAATGGCGAGTATGGTTGGTAGAGGGATCGATCACTTGGTGGCAGTGAAGAACAAACTGTTCGCAATCAAGCAAGAGTGCGAGGTTTACGACAGCAGAATGAAAAAGTTTGCCGTCATAAAACCTACTCCGAGACGCTTCAAGTTTGACTTTGCTGATTCGACCGGCGCGGTTTCATTGGGCAACAGGATTGTTGTTTTTCAAAAAAACTTGAAAACGATAGCATGTTATGATATGGAGGAAAACAGGTGGTCGGAAGAAGCTTATGAAAATGAAAACTCAATTGAGTTTGATAGTTGTGTCAAGCTGCTTTAGATAAAATAGTTAAAATTAAAAAGCATTATAACTAAAAGTGTTGCTTTAGTTAAAAGCAAAATATTTAAGTAGTTTAAATGTTTACTTGACTTTATACTTCAGAGTTTTTGCTTCATAAGTAGGTATTTTTGATTTTTAGGTTTAAAATATTTAAAAAATACTCTGAAGTTACTGTTGTTATCATGAGTAAAAGTTTTGTAAACTAGACTTATCGCATTTCTATAATAAAAATAAATTAAATATTGTTTTTGTTGTAGGACTTAAATTTATTTCCTCTATTTAATCTATTCTATTTATTTTATTTGAAAATATGTATTTTCTACTTGCTTTGATGGAATAAACTATTATTTCTTTTATAAAAAGCTAAAGAAGTTCTAAAATAAGTTTAATAGAAGAATATTAAGACTTTTCGTTAGCCTAAATCAGCATAAACGTCTCGTCAACAAATCAGCTTCTTTAGAGGCGATTTGGGCTATCAGGGGATTATTACGGCAAAAAGTAAATAAGCTAAAAAAATTGCCGTATATAAAAATGGAGACGTTTAATTTTAAATCTCCGCCAAGGGAGCGTTTATGTACTTGAGCTTGAGATACACTGGTCTAAGTAGTACTTAATCTCCATAACGGTTTAAAAGTGAGTTTTTTAAAATTTATTTTGATTAAAAGTAGAAGCTGATTTATTTAATTACCTTCACAACAAATACCATAAAGTTAATTTTGCTATTTGTTTGTTTCAAGTTGTGTATACTACTACTGATAAAAATATGACAACTGTGCTTCTAAGTTTTTATTACAACATTTTTATTTAAAAAGAAACGAATGAAATACCCAAATTAATAAGATTAACATAAGTTATACAATAGTTAAAGCATTCTTAAGAATTAGTGTATAGCATTGAATGTCTTTTTAAGTTAAGTATTGCTTGAAGAGTAAGACCTTGTCAACTTAATAAACTATTTATAAAAAATTAACAATCTGAAACAAAAGCAATAAAATGATTAATTACTTTTTGTAAAGTTGTATTTTTTTGGTTTGTAAACCCTGTTCTTCTATAAACGACTTATTGATCTCTCCGAATGTGTATTCCTATACATTGAAAATTAGTTTTAACTAAGAAACAGTAAAGACAACTGTTACCTAAGTCAAACATTTTTAGACCGATTTTTTTTGTCGTACTATTTTCCTTATGGTATTAGGTTATTGTAGAACTATTGTAACTTTTCTTTATGAATTAACATAGAAGTGGGAAAATTTTTTAGTCAGCAGGCTAGGTAAAAAAAAAGTTTAGTTTTTGGCAAGCCGGAGAATTTTATTTAACTTACAAAACTACTGAATTATCCATTTCATTTAAAAAAACCTTTTTTTTTTGCTCTTTACTTCAAACCTGAGAATAAATGGTGTAAGGTTCGAGTTTCCGTAAAAATTTTTAAGACTTATTTTTTTGACCTTCACTTCAAACCTCAAAATGTGTAGTGTAATTTCATAGATTTTCTTTCACGGGCGGCAAAATATTTTAATCTTCATGGGCTGTAGTTTTCCGACCCCTGATCTAAAGTGAGTTTTTAAATTGTATAGAGAGGCGGATTCAATTTCGCGGGCGGGATTTCACTTAATTTGCTAAACAATTGCGGGCTGGTCTCTACGTTGCTCTCACTTTTTCAAAACAGTGTTTAGAATATAGCATGAGTTATATTATGAACTGTATATATTTTATATTGTTATAAACAGGCTAAAACTTTGTTTTCATTGTTTCTGAGATGTGATGAATAGTAAAAGGTATGTTTTGCAAAACAAAAACTCGCTTACACAAGAGTTTTACTGATAACTAAATCATTAATTTTTATTTTGTATTTTTCAAATCAAAAAACTGGCGTTCCAGAATTACAACTTGAAATATTTTACATATTTAATTAACATAAGCGGTACTTAACTGCACTTACTTCAGATACACTACATATACTTTTTAAAGTATATACAACATTAGGGTTCAGCACAAAAAAGGTGAAACAGAAATATACAAAAAAAAAACTGAATCTGTAAAATTGCAGTTATTTGTTTTGTAGAACAAATTACTAAAAGTTAAAGTTTGTTTTAAAAACGAATTTCAATATTAACATTTCTAAGAATAAGTCAAATGTTTTTTCAACTCATCTACGAAACCGCCTACTCGAAAAACTAAAAATTTAATTTTACGGAAAAAATCTCAAAATTATTAAGACAGAAAATAGAATTAATTCAAGTTCAAAGTCGACTACAAATCGAATATTGAAAAAAAAAAATTATAACTTATCAATTTTTTATCACAAATAAAACTACGACTTAAAAAGTTTAAAATTTTTAAACTTTTATTTTAAATAAAAGTGCTAATCTACTAATCGTTGTAGTTAAATATTAAACAAAATTTACTTTATAACTGTATATATATTTTTTTATTGTAATTATATAATATTAAACTTCAATGTTATCGTTAAACTCAAACTGAAAAGGGCTGCTCCAATCGGGTCCATAAAATTCCTTCAAAATTGACTCGATTGTGTCAGTTTCAATACTTTCTTCCTCAAACTCGAAACTGAACTGTGAGTCTTCGGGAAACCACTCCCCAGTTGGGTCCAACATCTGCAAGAATCGTGCTAATGAAATTTTTCCGTCATCTAGCAGCTTGCTCGCTTCCTCTAGCCTCTTGCCAGCCTCCTCCATTTCTCTTCCTTTCACCATCTTGACTTTCCTCTCTCCTACATCGTCAATGCTTCGGTCGTTTTCATTGATTTCTTCACACGATTCGGTTATTGAAGCCAAGTAGCAAGACGAGCTACAACCACTTTCATCAACAATTTCTGGCCACTCGATGTTATGGTTGTTGAGAGTTTCTCTCAGAATTTCGAGCTCTGATGCTTTGTCATTTTCAGAGTGGTAGTCTGAGTCAGAACTTTCTTCAGTCATTTGACTCTTTTCCCACGCAATTACGTCACTGTAAAGAATTTTGTTTGTTAAAACTAGACATAATTTTATTTTAGAAGTTGTAAAACATGTTGCGAAAGACTTAAATTAGTATTTTTTACTACTAATTTGTTACAAGTATACTTTAATGTAAAGTGTTTTGATTTCAATTTAATGCTTCGAAAAAGTTTAAGTAAAAATTAGACTGTACCTACTTGTTTTTAGTTCTAAACCATTTTGAGTTATAAATTATTATATCAGTAAATAGAAATAACATACCTATTTAAGTAAAATTATGTACAAGCTCATTGTATGACTAGGTTTAAAAATGTTAAAAGTTGTTAGGTTTTAAAATGATCAACTCACAAGAAATTATTTTAAATCAAATAGACTTTAAAATGAAATCTGCGGATATTTTTAGTAAAAGTTTAGTAAATATATAAGTTTTTAGGAAACGGGTTTAATAAATAAAGTATTTTAATTATGCTTGTGAGCATAGTTTTACACCTAATTAGTCTATGAGTAACTTATTGCCTTTATTGTCGTTATACTACTAACATAGACAAAAAGTCCAGATTTTATGTGTGTTAATTGCTATAATAAATAAGAATAAATACAATACACTTACTCGTACCAGCTGTAGTCTTTATTGAATACTTCTTCATATGTCTTCATATTGATTTATAATTGGAACTTTCGTTAAGCAAGCAAGATATAAGTGTGTGTGTTTATTTTAGTTACAAAAATAATTTTTTATACTTGAATAAAATGGCATAATCTAAGTTGTTATGGTTGCAAGATCAAAATCAAACAAAAAAGTCATACAAATTTTTATGGAAAATTTATGCAGTTTTAATTATTAAATAAAGACCTTTTCGAAAACCCATTACTCAAATTATCATTTAAAACCTTTAAAGTAAAATGTGTTTGCGATAAAAATTCGACTCACAGTAAAATATTTTTTATTTTGAAATTTTGGGCTTTAATGGGGCGATAAACTAACTTAACTGTATATATTTTGGAGTTTGTAATGAAGATTTTGCTGTTTTGTTTTTGACGGGGCGATGATAATGATTTTGAGAAACCCTGATTTAAACAAAAAGCTTTTAACAAGATAAAAATTAAAAAAATATTTCGTTTTCGATAACTAGTTGCGACCAAGATTAAAATCAAATACTTAATTCTTTGATTACAATTTCAAAGGAATTTAATTTTTGATGCTTTAAAAGTTATTCTAGTTTTAATAAAAAACTATTTAGACTTTAAACAACTTTTTGAAGTAAAAAAAAACATTCATAAAAAAAATCAAAGTGTGAGTAAAAATCGTGTAATATAGCTTTAATCTTACTAAATGTTTATCATGTTTTTTCTTGTATATGTTCATTAAGTATTAGTAAACTTAATAGGTAATTTTGTATCAAATTTATGAATAAAAGTATTTTATATATGTAGAAACTAACAGCCAAAAACATTAAAACAAATTTACAAAACATAAAAGATGTTTGATATTAGAACAAAGGCATACTTAAAATAGCTAGTTTTGTGTTTAAAGCTAAAAAATTTTTTAGATAAATTAAAGATAAAAGAAAATAAGCTTAATCAAAACTGAATAAGCTTATAAAAACGACCAAATGAAAAAAAAATTAACAGGTTTACTACTGATAATGTATTTTTCCAAGTTGTTACAAACTTTAACAACTTGGCTTAACTGTATATTAAATAAAATGTTTCCAGATTAAAGTTGAGCTACACAAATCGTTGCTTTTAAATTGTACTTAAAAACCAAAGCTTTCTACAAACTAGGAATTCAGTTTTGTTACAAATTTACTTTTAAGCTTATCATTAGGGTGCATCTGTTGCCCCTCAAAAATGAAAATTTTGCAGTAAAGCAAATTTTAGCTTTTTGTGCGTGGCAAATCACATAAGTAGACAATCCAAAAAAAATAAATAGCTTTTTAGCTTTTACCACCGTCATGCTATTTATATTTTTCTTTGAAAACAACCCCTATGTAAATTGTATGGGACATTAAAATTGTGACCTTCGAGTTTTTAGCTGAAACTATTTTTACATGTAGCAATCATCACATAATCACATTCACGCGTTTTCAGATAATTTGAAGAAAATTTCATTGAGGTACCTTTAGATTTTCTGTATTTATATCATTTCTTTTTATCTTTAAGTTTTATTTGAAGAAACCAAGTATTTATTCCGAGAAATTTTCTTCAAATTGTCAGAAAACGCGTAGAATGTTTTTTTGTGATGATTGCTACATATAAAAATAATTTCAGTTAAAAACTCGAAGGTCAAAATTTTAATGTCCCATACAATTTACATAGGGGTTGTTTTCAAAGAAAAATATAAATAGCATGACGGTGGTAAAAGCTAAGAAGCTATTTATTTTTTTTGGATTGTCTACTAATGTGATTTGCCACGCACAAAAAGCTAAAATTTGCTTTACTGCAAAATTTTCATTTTTGAGGGGCAACAGATGCACCCTAATGATCAGCCTAAAAGTAAATTTGTAACAAAACTGAATTCCTAGTTTGTAGAAAGCTTTGGTTTTTAAGTACAATTTAAAAGCAACGATTTGTGTAGCTTTTACCTAAAACCGAATACTAAAAGCAACGATTCATACAGGCTTTGTCTGGAAATTGGTTGCTAAACTGAAATCTTAATGTTTCATTTTTAGATTGTGTAGTATATTAGCCATAACTAGGTACTATATAGGGGTATAGATTGACTTTGTACAAAAATTTGAACAAATCATGCTAAGATTTAATAAGACTTTTTTTTAGAAAAATAGAGTTTAAACTTTAATACAAAAAAGTATTTGAAACAAGCATGATACTTTTTGAATGCATACATAAAACTTTGTTATACTTTCTGTTTTTGTTTACACCTTAAAACTATTGAGTTTTTTACTTTTTAATAACAACTAAAAAGTTTCAAACATATCGATTTAAATGAAAGTGCTAATCTACTAATTTAAGTATTTAAATATTACTGAAAAATACTTTACATCTGTCTTTATTGTTTTTTTTATTGAAATTAACAAATCTTAAACTTCAATGTTGTTATTGAACTCAAACTGAAAAGGGCTGCTCCAATCGGGTCCATAAAATTCCTTCAAAACTGACTCGATCGTGTCAGTTTCAATATTTTCTTCCTCGAACTCAAAACTGAACTTTGAGTCTTCGGGAAACCACTCCCCAGTTGGGTCCAACATCTGCAAGAATCGCGCTAATGAAATTTTTCCGTCATCTAGCAGCTTGCTCGCCTTCTCTAGCCTCTTGCCAGCCTCCTCAATTTCTATTCCTTTCACCATCTTGACTTTCCTCTCTCCTACATCGGCAATTATTTGGTCGTTTTCATTGCTTTCCTCACGACACTCGGTTATTGAAGCCAAGTAGCAAGACGAGCTACAACCGCTTTCATTTACAATTTCTGGCCACTCGATGTTATGGTTGTTGAGAGTTTCTCTCAGAATTTCGAGCTCTGATGCTCGGTCATTCTCAGAGTGGTAGTCTGAGTCAGAACTTTCTTCAGTCATTTGACTCTTTTCCCACGCAATAACGTCACTGTAAATAATTTTTGTTTGTTTAAACTAGACATAATTTTATTTTAGATGTTGTAAAACATGTTTCGAAAGACTTAAAGTAGTATATTTTACTATTAAATCAATACAAGTATATTTTAATGAAAAAGTGTTTTGATTTCATTATACATTTAGTGCTTCAAAAATGTTTAAGAACAAATTAAATTGTACCTACTTGTTTTTAGTTCTAAACCATTGTAAGTTATAAATTGTTAAATCAGTAGTTAGAAATAAGATACATATTTAAGTAAAATTATGTAAAGTTATTGTATGACTAAGTTTAAAAAAGTTAAAAGTTGTTAGGTTTTAAAATGATCAACTCACAAGAAATTATTTTAAATCAAATAGACTTTAAAATGAAATCTGCGGATATTTTTAGTAAAAGTTTAGTAAATATATAAGTTTTTAGGAAACGGGTTTAATAAATAAAGTATTTTAATTATGCTTGTGAGCATAGTTTTACACCTAATTAGTCTATGAGTAACTTATTGCCTTTATTGTCAATTAAGCTACATACATAGACAAAAAGTCCAGATTTTATGTGTGTCAATTGCTTTATTAAATAAGAATAAAAATAATAGACTTACTCGTACCAGCTGTAGTCTTTATTGAATACTTCTTCATATGTCTTCATATTAATTTATAATTTGAACTTTTATTAAGCAAGCAAAATATAACTGTGTGTATCCAATTTAGTTACAAAAATAATTTTTTATACTTGAATAAAATGACATAATCTTAGTTGTTATGGTTGCAAGATCAAAATCAAACAAAAAAGTCATACAAATTTTTATGGAAAATTTATGCAGTTTTAATTATTAAAAAAAATACTTTTTTGAAAATCCATTACTCAAATTAACATTTAAAACCTTTATAAGTAAAATGTGTTTGCGATAAAAATTCGACCCACAGTAAAATGCTTTTTATTTTGAAATTTTGGGCTTTAATGGGGCGATAAATTAACTCATCTGTTTTTAGGGGGCGGTGATAATGATTTTGAGAAACCTTGATTTATACAAAAAGCTTTTGAAAAGATAAAAATAAACAAACTATTTCCATTTTGATAACTAGTTGCGACCAACATTAAGGTTATATACTCAATTCTTTGATTACAATTTCAAAGGAAATAAATTTTTGATGTTTCAAAAGTTGTTCTAGTTTTGATTAAATACAATTCAAACTTGAAACATTTTTTTTAAGCAAAAAAAAAACATTTTAAAAAATATACTAATGTGTGAGTAAAAATCGTGTTGTGTAAATTTAATCTTACTAAATGATTATCATGTTTTCTTGTATATTTTTATTAAGTTTCAGTAAAATAGTTAATTTCGTATCAAATTGATAAAAAAGTATTTTATTTATGTAGAAACTAACAGCCAAAAAAATCAAAACAAATTTAAAAAAGATGTATGATATCAAAACCAAGGTATACTTAAAATAATGTTGTTTAGTTTTATATTTTAAGCTAGAATATTTTTAGATGAATGAAAGACAAACGAAAATAAGCTTATATTCAACGACCAAATGAAAAATACAATTAAACCGTGGTTTATCCGTGATAATATATCTGAACAAATAGCTACACACTTTAAAAACTTAGCTTAACTGTATATTTAAAAACGTTTCCAGATTAAAGTTGAGCTACACAAACAGTGCTTTTAAATAGCTAGGAATTCAGTCTTGTCACAAATTTACTTTTAGCTGATCATTCTATCAGAGGTACAGTCGTTCAATGCAGCAAACGCTTGATGGAGCACTACAATGAAGAACTTAGCAAACATGCCGAACAGTTGCTATTCATTGCTTTGAATGCATTTTAATCAGCGACCTTAATTGAAAACATATCCACCATGGAGCGCAACAAGCGTACGCAAAGCGCGAGCCAAATTGAAAGAAGAAGTTTTGAGAACGTCAAAGTAAACGTGCAAAGTTACAAAGACTTTGATATTTTTTGCTCGTTGTTAATAGTTTAGATTAGAAGTTTTAATGTTAAAGTAAAGCTAACGTTTATAGATAAAATTACAAGTTTTTGTCTCTTTTAATAATATGAAAAAGCTATCCTAAATATGTTTCAAAACATTAACTGTTTTTAGATATGGTCTAACTTTAGTTTATTGCTTTGGAATAAATCAGCAAATTTTATGCGAACAGACATTTATATTTTTATAAGGACTCTGATACTTAAAATGTCGACTTAAATATACTTTTGCTTTATAAATTTACTAGCACTACTTCTATTACCACGATTAATAGTTTATTTTCTTACATATAATAAAGTTAATGTTTTAAAGCCTTTTTTTAATTGTGTGTACTATTTGTGTGTTTTGCACAGATCTCGCCACCAATAAAAGTGTCTACAATGCTTCAAAAAAGCATGGCACATTGTTAAAGGTTTAAAAAAAAAGCAATTATTAAATGCATGTCTGTTTAATATTCGCTTCTTACCAGCGAGTAAATAAAGTTTGTATAACACAAAACTATGTAATTTTTTTATTTTGAATTTATAAGCAACTCAATGTCGTATGTTGCTTACCATTAGCTAACGGATTCAAACAAAACTAAAAAAAAAAGTTAAATTTATATAAAACTTCTATATGTCGTCATAGACTTTTGGCAGGTCGTAAACAACGCAACTTTCTTCTTTTATGTACTAGGAACCAGGAAATGAAAAAAAAGTATTCTTAATTATTTTTATTTATTAGGGGTACGAATGCTAAAAAGTTTGAGCGAGGCGCCTTGAATGGTTTTGACTCAGCTTGAATTTAGATTTGTTTTAAAATAATATAACAACAGTCAAAAAATAACATTATAATTTTTTTTTGTGAGAGTTTAAAAGCTTGGTTCTATCAAGTTAATATATAGTTTCATCAATATCTTTTAATTTTTAGTCTAAAAAATATATATGCATGTAGTTTGCCTTTTGGCTTTTTTGTTTTTATTCTATTTCTTAACTTTAATTGTTTATGGTCTTGTTTTTTATGTATTTTTAAAGTTATAACTTTATCTCGTTTAATAGAATGGGCAATTGCATATGTTTTAATATTTTTCAATCTAAAAATGACATAAAAGGTGTTAAACTTCTTAACTTTTATATTTAGTTTTATTGGTATTATAAAATATCTTTCTTTTTGCGTATGTATCGCACTAGCAAGTTTTAATATTACATCGTTTTCTGAGTCGTCATTTGGATTCCTGCGCAACTAAGCCGTACTTTTTAGGTTTTTATTTTATCAGAAAACTGTTTATTGCTTCTAAAAAAATAGAAACGTAAAATAGTCTCACATAGAAGCTATGAAAAAGTAAGCTTAAAATATGCAGTAAGTTGAAACTTTAAATATATTTTAAATTTATTTATGAATGAAAACTCAATTTAAAACAGCCTTTGTTCTGTTTAAATTTAGTATATACCAGTGGCGTCGCGTGGTATTTTTTTTAGGTGGTGCAGAATTTAAAAAAAAATCCCTAACTTTAAAACTCTTTTTTTATTTTAAATAAAGACTTTTTTCTAGAACAATTACATTAAATTGCTAATGTAACTTGGGAAATTTTGTTTAAAAATAAAACATTTATTTCTTCAAAAAAAAAATTAGTTAAGAAAACAACTTAAAAAAAAAGTAAATACTTTGAAAATTAAAGCAAACATAGGAATATTAAAAAAAAAATTAATTAATTTAAAAGACTCAAAAAATTTTAGCTTACTTATGAGTATTGATTTTTAAGAAGGCTTTAAAGTTAAAACTAACAGTAGAAAAAATTTAGACAAAACAAATTGTTATTATAATGAAAATACAGCAACTTTAATAGTTTTTTTATTTTGCCTCAACTTTATTTAAAAAATATTTGATTAAACATCATACTAAGAATGGTTATTTCATTAATATTTAACTTAACAAAAAAATAAATGTCTTATCAGACTTGGCAAGGAAATTAAAAAGTCTACAAACAAAAAAAAATTTCTTCACTACAAAAAAAGAAACACTTTCTTCACAATTTGATCTTATTTTATGTAGTTTTTACAAAGCTACAAGATGATTTTTACAGATTTTAAAAATTCAATATATTTTTTTAGTTATAGCTGGTCAAAGGCAATAAAAGGTTCCTTATGGGAGGCACAAACTAAATCAGCGCTTAAAAAAAGTGTTTTACCCCCCCTCTTTTATGCCCTTAACATCTACTTTAGAATTATTTGTTAGAAATTATTTTATAAAGTTTTAATTTTACTACAACTCATCTTTTATAAATATAAAAAATTCATATTAACTTTTGAGATATGGTAACTCACAGTCAGAGGTACAAAAGAATCCTTATTAATATAATATAAACTCAAACAACAAATAAATCAAATCACTAAAACCATTTTTTTTTTTTATAAGTTGGCCTCAAAATCTTTAGATGTTTCTTTTATAAAAAAAAACAAATTGCTGAAATAGATATTTGAAACACTAAGAAAAAAAAAATAACAAAAGTTTTTTTTTTGTATATATAAAAATATATATTGATACTTAAAAATTTAAATTTCTTTTTAACAAAAGTAAACAAATTTTATAAAACTTAGGATGAAAAAGTTTGATAAAAATTGCTTTAAGAATGATGGAGAATATAGGTTTTTAGTAAAATTGTATTCTTTTGCTGTTTTGATTTGCTCCTTGTATAATAAATCATTGTACTCTCTGGCTTTGACCGGTTGTAACTAAAAGTTTAATTGGAAATTTCAAGTTTATTAAAGAGTAACTATTAGCTTTTTGAAAAAGTTAAAATAACAACAACATGTAAAAAAGTGCCTATAAACCTTCCCCCCCCCCCCCTTACCCCTCACTATTTTGAACTTTTTTTTTTACAAACATTAAGATTTTTATTAACTTTTTTTCTAATTTTAATGTCTTTTTTTTGGAGGTTTAAAATTCAAAAGTTTTTAAGGGTATCTTTTCTTTATTTAATTTTAGTATGTTTTTCATTTTGATGACAGTATTTTTCTCAGGAGCTCAACTTTTAAAGTTTAGTTGGTGAGGCTTTTGAATTTTTAAAGAATTTTAAAGATAATTTTTAAATAAGTAACCCTTATAGCAGTAAAAAAAAGGTTAGTTAGTTTTCATGTGGCCATAGGGGTAAAACACTTATTTTTTAATTTTAAATAAGCTTGTTATTTTCAGAGTAAAAAACTAAAACTGCTTTAGTCAGCCTTAATATTTTTATAATTTGGTCTGTTTTAATTTATCTTAGGTCATCTTGAGTTTTTAACATTTCTAAGTTATCCTGATTATGAGGCAAGGCAACCATGTTTCAACAATTTTATCTAAAACTCTTGCTTTGTTTATGAAAAAATTAAACCAAAAGTCATATAAAGTAGACTAAATTTTCCTAAAATGTTAAACTACTCTAAGTTTCTAAGTTAAGGCTATTTACTTTATTTAAATATGTGACTGTTTCAATAATACTAAGTTTCATTTAATATAAATCTAAATTATTTTTCTGTAAGAGTGAACTAGAAGTTTATATTAAACTTCTTATTTTTTTTCAGAACTTAAATTTTACATTTAAAAATAATTTAATTAAATATTTTATTAATTTTATGATAACAATAATCAGTTATTATTAAGTTTATGTATGCAGATTAAAATAAAAAATCGAATTTCTTAGACTTTAGTGATTTAAGGTTCTTATCTTTTTTTTCTTTAAATATTTCATTCATGACAAGTTTTGTTCTTTTATTGTCCAGTTTTAATAGAAGTGATCTGTTAAATTTAAAAAATCATGTGGGTACATAAACTCAAGTTTAATCCTTTGCAGTAGCTTAGCTTTGTTTTTATTTTATGTTTACAATAGCTTGTAGATAATACTTAAGCATGTCCTGTTTTAGGGAATTTTAAATTTAGTTTACTTACCGCAAGATATTGATTTTGCGGTAATTCTTGAAGAAATTTAGCTTTTTTGAGTTCATTTTCGGCAGTCAGCTAAGAGTTTGCGGCAGTGAAGTGGGCAAAATGGTCGTTTTCAAAATTGAAGTTTTAAAAGAGAATTCGTTCTAAAAAATAACGAAAACGCTACAGATAGTTTTTTTTTTTCCTACAAAATTTCAAGGTGGTGCAGTTGCGGCAGTGCAACACCCCACTCGACGCCCCTGGTATATACTAAAACTTTTAATATTATTTTTAAAACAAAATTTCAATTTAAGCGTATAAATTGATACTGTTTTATTGAACATTAAAAAGATAAGTTATGTATAGTTCGTAAGACTTTGTAAGAAAAATAAACTTAAACCGAGAACACTGTATGATGCATAAAAATTTACTTTCTCAGAAAAAATTTGATTTTTTACACAAACAATATAAACGCAAACATAAAAGTTCTCATCAATGGACAAGATAAACAACTCTTAATCCTTAAAATCTACTTGATAAAAGTTAAAGATAAGAATTTTGCAAAGAGTAAAAACACCTCGCGATTTTTATAATTTTTTATCCGTAATTGACCAATTATAACTTATCGCGGATGGCGTATTATTGAGTAGGATTACAGCTACTAGAAGGCTGTTTAAAATTGTGATAATTAATTTTATATGTTAGAGACCTTTATATACAACTTGTTGCAGCTATTGTTTGTGGTTCAGTTATGTGACGAAGCTTTTGAGAGATAAATAATTTTTATTTACATCAAAAGCCACAGAGACAAGAAGACTGTTTAAAACTAACAAATTAAAAATTATTTAAAGTTAATGACCACGTTAAAAGTTTATTGAACTGTGTTATTAAATAAGCACAGAGAATTTCTGTAAGTTTTAGTAAGCTAAGAGTTTTGATTTTTTGTGATTGATTACGTTTTACAAAACTTGTTTTGATGTTTTTTAAGAAACATCTCTAACTAGAAAATTTTATATATCAAAATGTGTTTATATTAACTTAGTAGACAAAGAGTACATTAAAACTAGTTACTGAGCTCGTGAATTTTTTTAAATGTTTGTTATAGGTTTATATAAATGGTTTTACTGCTTGTTATAGGTTTTACTGCTTAATTAAAAAAATATTTTTTCTGTAGTATCTTATTTTATTTTTAGTGAAATAAATTTAGTTCAAAATTCTTAAAACAACTAGTTTTGAAAACATTGTTTTACATTACCGCTTAATTATACAAATAAAACAACATTTATGAATTTTGCGTTTTGAAATTAAGTTGGGAGAAAATTGTTTAAACTTATAAGCTTGTAGTTTTGCAGTACGCAAAACTTAAAAATAATTTTTGCATTCATCAGTTATTTAAGATTTTTTCAGCTAGTAACATTTGAAAATTTTAACTACATCCATTATAAATGTAGTATTAAAAAGTACTTGTAATATAATGTAGTTAACAACAAGCTAGTTATTAAATTTTTCATTGAAAAAAGACAGTGTAAAAAGTAACATCAGAAATATGCTTATGAAGTGCTTTTGATTAGAACTAAGTATGCCGTATATACACGATCATAGTTGTGCTATGTAAAAAAATTAAAAAATTTTATATTAAAAATTGTATTATTTAAACCTTAAGTTGCGCATTTTACCAGAAAATCCTTCAATTGCAGGTAGTTAATGCATTTATAGATTTAGAACAGTATAGTTTATGGCATAACGGCGTAATGATCTTTATAGTATAGAATAACTTTTTTAAAGTATTTAACTAGTTTTTTATTTCACTCTTACATTAATTTACATCGCAAGAATTTCACAAGAGTTTTTTTTTATAAAACATTAATTATTATAAAAGAAGAAGTACAACAGAAAAAAAAGTAAGCTGACTTGGAAATATTTAACCAGTTTATCTTATAAATATTACTTACTAATCAAGAATTAAAATCATTGCTAAATAACACTGTAAAGTTTCGACTTAAACAAGATACATCTAAAGCGAAAAAGTATTACACTTTTGTATTTAAAGACTTATTAAATTAAAATACGTAAAAGGCTAATAGTAGAATAAGAATATACAAAAGTTAATGCTATTGTAGATCTTGATCAATAAACTGTACGTTAGTTTGTATTAACGTGTTTAAATATATTAAAAAGCAAATATTTAATTAGTAGATAATTCTTGATAACATTAAAATTTCTTTTGTATTGCCGTAATTATTAACTGCTTAAGAAAAAGTAAAGACTTTAAGTTATCTTTATTAAATGTTGTACTAAAAAATATCATTAACCAAAACCGGGTAATATAATAGTTACAATTTAACTTGTATAGGTAAAAACAAAAGACAAAAGTATAGACATTTTTTAATAAGTTAGTTGTTATGTTATTGTAAATAATTAGCTAAAGACTACGAATTATTTTAGAGATAGTTAACTGTTTTACTATTATTTGGTGACAAGAACTATTAAACCTAAACTATTTAGATATTAAAAAAAAATTAGGTGTTCTTTTAATAAGTCACAAAATGCTATACAGCTTTTTATAAAACAGGAATATTATAATAATAGTTATAAATAGGACTACTGAAAAGGCAAGATTGATAGTAGCAATAAGACTTAGAGTAGGTTAAACAGTATTTTCTCCCAATATAAATATTTCAAATGTTTTATAGAAAGTTTTTTGGGAAATTTGAACAGATCTTTTTAACAAAGATCGATGCGTGCGTTTTTTTTTCAGTATATTGTCTGTTATACCTGTACAAACGTTTGTTCTTTCTAATTTTTAACTTGCGTATTTATAATAGATATTCAGAGTTTGTATCGAGTATTTTATTTTCGTTAATTGAATATAATGAATTAGTGTTAAAAGCTTTGTTTAAAGATAATAGTTACTCTGCTAACTCCAAAAAGTACTGGAGTGCATCGTATGATTATCATATGATGACAAAATCAACTCAGCTTTGCTGACGATTTTTTTAAAATTAATTTTCAACCTAAACAATTGCTTGGTATTTGCTTAAATATTCTTATTTAAATATTTTTTAACTAAAGCAAACTTTTAATTTTTACACATTAGTAAAGTTATTGTCATCGAAATACAACTTAGTTTTTGACAGTACAAACACTTAACAACTTTAAATACATTTAAAGTTTGGTAAAAGTAAATATAAAAAATACTGTCACCCATAAGCTGTTTTACTGATTTATAGCGCCGCAATTTTGCTGTGGTAAGAATATGCTAGAACAGCTATATACTTATTTCTTTGGTTACAATAAGTTTATAAACAAAAACTACTTGAGCATAGCATGTATTATGAATGAACCACTATTAGATGCAACTGCACAGATCAATGATTTTGTTTTTTAAATAAACATATATTAGCAAACATTTTCACCTAAAAAATAAAACAATGACTAGTTTTTGTACATATCAATATGGTTTTGATTTGAGTACAAACAGCATTACATGCATTCTTTTTATCATTAAAAAACACAACAAATAAAATTTAAAGCACTACTTTACTTGAAGTAAAGAATATAACTGATTTTTAAAGAAAGAAAGAAAGAAAGAAAAATGTGAACGCTCACAACAAAGGTTGATGGATTGGTGTGGAGAAAGACCTTTCGGTCATCGAGCTGCACACCATTCTTTTGTAACTATTCTTTGAGCTAACTTTAAAACAATAATGAAAGAATTAAAACAAAAACTTAATAAGTAACTGTATATACAAATTTTTTTTTTTTTTTTTTTAAGTTCAAAAATGGTAAGCACCCTTTTTTAATCCATTACTGCCAATATTGACCATGGAAACCATAGTCTACCATGGGCTCCACACCGTCTCCTCCCCTAGATTTCTATTTTTATGATCATGTTCATTCACATTTTTCTTGTTGCCCTTTCTACAAGAGCAACCACAAAAAATGCAATAGATATCTCAAAATTGAATTAATGGGGAGAGTTAGTGATGTCAGTATATATAAAATATTCAGTAATGTCATAAAACTGAAAGAGCGCCATGTATTTTAAAAAAGTGTCTTTAAATTTCTAGTATATGTGTTTGTAGGTAAATAAAAATAGAGCAAAAAAAAAACTTGGTCTAACTGTTTTATAGATTTGTAAACAATTCAGTTTTAAACAATAAAATCTAGCACTAATAATTGATAGAATTTGTTTAAACTACTTAAAATAAAATCACTTCTAACAATAAACAGCTAAATTTAAAAACAAAATAATAAAGTAATAATAAAAGTATTTAATTGAGTTAAATAAACTGTTTGTAAACCTAAAACTAATTTTTAACAAATAAAATTAAATAACCAGAATGTCTAAAAAATATGAAGTTTTTACTTCTAAATTTAAAATCTCAATCTTCTGAAACAAATTGACAATTAATATATAGTGAACAAAAAACTACAAAATAGAGTTATAAAAGTAAAATAATACATCTACTCGTTAAATCACTCTGTCAATGAGGACAAAACAATACTATCAAATTTTATGTACAAGAAACAAATTAAAAAAGTATATATAATAAATAAAATAATAAAAATAATAAAACCAACCTATACCAATCCAGCTCTACCTTCACCCAGTTTATAAGACCAACAGCAATCAGCCCAAAAAAAAAAAGATTAAGACAAACACCAATACTAAGATATAAGTTTAACTGTTGGTAAAGATTAAGCTTGATATTTTTCTGATTGTCTTTTAAGTAAGTTTTCTCTCATTCCATATTGAAATGCTCCAAGATAGCTCAAGAAGTATACTGATTTTTTGTAACCATTACTAATATTTTTATTGTTAAAAGTTAAATTTAAATTTTAAAATTGACTTTATTTTTACTTTTATATTTTATAAAGAATTAACTTAAAAACTCCAATTAACTTTTTTACTACAAAATTGTGTCAAAAATTCAGATTTTTTTAATGTAGATTCAAGATTAGTAGGCAGGGTTGCCAAAAAACCTGAAGTTTGAGAAATTTTGAAAAAAACTTGGAATTTTAAACAACTTTTACATGTTGATAAGTAGTAAAATTTCTATTTGACTAAAAAACAAAATTGCATAGATAAATTTTTTTTTGCATCAAAACTTTTCTTAATTAAAACACACATTTAAAGAAGCAATTAGATATCTTTTCAATGTTGTAATACTATTTTACACAGTTTTTTTTTACCTTAAACTTAATTTTAAGCTGAAAATAGACTCTAAAACCTGTAATTTAAAAAACATGTAAAAAAATTTAAAAACCTGGAGAAAATTTGCCAAAAACATTTGGCAACCCTAAGTAGGTAATAAGCTTAGTGTTATACATTTTCATTCAGTTTTCATTGTGCAACCAATACACTTTATAAAACAAACTAAATCAAAAATAATTATAAAACTATACTTTACAGTTAAACTTTATATTACTCTTTAACCTATACTTAAAAATATGCACATACCTAAAATGGTTTCATAAAAATTCTTAATTGCACACAAAACTTGTTGGTAGTGAAAAAATAGTTTATTGCAACTTTTCTAATTTTTTAATCTGAATTTGGATACTTTAAACAAAGATTTTATGTTTGGGTCTTTAAACTTTTAAAAATACAATTGAATATAATAACAATAGTTATTGTTAAAAGAAACAAATAATTTTTTGCACAATAATAGTCAATTCTATTATATACTTTGCTCAGTTTCATTAAGTTTTAAAATCAAAATTTTTAAAACTTATAATAAGTGTTATATTAATGGTCTAATTGTTTCTTTTACACTGATGAAAAATGCAAAAACGTTTTACTTTGAGTTTAGAAAGCTCACTATTAAAAGAATAAATTAGAAACTTTCAAATCCCTAATAAATAGCTAAAGTATCTTGTGATTTATTAAGTAGTTCCTCCCACAATATATTAAAACAGAGAAGTTCAAAGTCAACTTGCAGGAAAATGTTTTACTTACAACCTAAACTAAATTTACCACATAAAATTATCAATATATAAGGTATGAATGTATACTTTTAAACTAACTGGTTTTTACTTGTTATATACATACTTTCAGTCTTTGTAAATTTTAAATATTTTTAAATTTTATTTTTTACTTTATGAATTACTACTAGTTTTTGATAGATGTAGAAATCAAAACTTTTTGTTCAAGCACTACTCCATATGTTTTATTTAATAAAATATAATTAATATATTTTTAAATGAGTTAGAAAAATTGTTTAAGTTTGGCTATAACATATTAAAACTAAGTTTTTTAAAACTATTAATATTATTAATTTATTATAATAACAAAACAAAATTATCTGAAATATTTACAATGTAAATGACATTTTACTAGCTTTTATAAAATGCATATATTTTTTTATAATTGAAAGAAGTCTTTCCTACAGTAAAGGACTATGTTATGGTCATGTACAAAAAAATATTGCTTCTTGTATAAATAATAATTTAAAATTATATCCAATAATGAAATTCTTTGAAACAGTTTTTTACTTTGTATCAGCTGTCCTGTTTAAATTTATTATTATACTTCAATAAACTTAAGTATAAAATCTATGAAAATATTGTTTCTATCTTTAACACAAAGAGAATGTATATAATTAAAGTTTATTTGACTAAATTGCCACTGAATCCGTTAAAGATGAAAATTTTTATCTTATTGACATTTTAGTTGAACAAATTTAAGTCATAATAAATTTTAATTTTTAAAACTAACTTTCAATTATTTATAATTCAATTAATAGTCTAAAAATCTATGGTTTATTTATAAAGTAAAACATTTTATTCATAAGTAAAAAATGTATATGACAAATAAAAAAAGTATGGAATTGTAACTATTGACGTAAGTTGTTTAAATTTAAAGCAGGAATCTTTTGTTTACAACCAGTTTTCAGCCATAAGTTAAAAGTGGTTTTTGTATTCAATTTTAATGCATTATCTGTTAAAGCTTAGCTATATTCAGAAGTTGAGTTTTTATAAACTCAAATTTCATATTAGTGTAGAAATTTGAAACCTTGTAAATGATATATTTCTTTATCTACTTGTAATGATATTGCATAAGATAAAGCACAAAACCAATAAAATTAGCAAGGGAATATTGGTTAGTTGATGATGAAGCAGTTTTCTTGATAGACATTTTAATTGGTGTAATTTGGAAGATTATAAAATCTCTCTATTTATTTTTCGGACATCAACAGTATTTAAAGTGTTTAGATAAAGTAATTTTTGCAAAAAGTTTCCAAATTAAACTTTTTCATTTAAAAGTTCACTAAAATTTTATTTATTTTTTTAGCAAAAGACCTTATACAATCCTAAAATAGTTAGAAAAAAAATTACAATGGTGGGTTTTAATTGTAAAATTACTTTTTTACAAAATCAAAAGAAATCTTTTATATGAAGTGTATGATTATTTGCAATAGTTTAATTTAAAATTTGAAAAAGATTGGTTTGAAAAATAAAGGATAAGATAGATTTTTAGTGAAATAGTCTTTTTTTGCTGTTTTATGCTTTCAGTAGGGGACCTATCGAACTCACTGGCTTAAATTACTTATAAAATTACTTTGAGTTTTGTTAATTGGTATAAAGTAGTTGATGCAAAGATAAAACTCTACAAAATAATGTTTATATTATGGAAAAATGTATATTATAAATTATAAGTAATAAAATAAAGTTAAATTAAATTTATAAACTTTTTATAAATTGATCACTATATGTAAAAGTACAAGTTAATATTTTAATATAAACCTTGTTTAAAAACAATTTTTTTAATTTTTATATTTATACCAGTTTCTAGTAAGCAATTTAAATTATATTTAGTTAATTAAAATAAGTTCTTTTTACTTTATTAATTTGGCTAAGTTTTGTTTCACAGAATTAGTTCAGTATACTTTTTAATAGTGATACATACTCCTTTGTTTTGTAATAACTTAAATTTTTAATATTTGAGCTGATCAATTTTTTTAACAGATTTTTATCAAACCTAAAAACTGAATATATTTTCAAGTTTCAGTACAGACTTAAGTTGAACTTTAAAAAAAATTACCAAGATTAAAAAAAAAGTGTTTTTATATTTACACAATAAAAGAGAAGATAGTTAAAAAAGCTGTATTTTGAATTTTCAAGGTTACTTAAATTTTAAACCTTAACATGTTTTTAAGTTGATAACTACAATGAATAATTGTTAGACCGAAAAATATATTCTTTATTTTTTTCTTTAGCAAACTTAGTAGCTTTTTAAGTTTTAATTTAAGAGTTTTCCCTAATACCAAAATCTCTTTCAGATATAGATTTAAATTTCACGTACATATTTATAAGCATGTCCAATTCCAACGCCAACGAAAACCACAGATCCAATTCTGTTGGGGAACCAGATAATACGGATTGTCCTGAGCACCCAATTCAGCCTCCGGTTGAAATCACAAACCAGGTGAAGCACCACCAACACAGGCACAGCGTCAAGAGCAGGTACGAGTTCCTGCAGACGCTGGGCAAAGGCACGTACGGCAAGGTCAGGCTTGCACGGCAGAGGGAGACCAACCAATATGTTAGTTTAAGAAAAATATTTAAACTTTCAGTTATAAAAAATTATATTGAAAATTATGATATTGCTTGCTTATTTGAAAAATAAAAGTGTTTAACTAAGTTGTATAACATTTTGTATTCAGATATTGATATGGTAACGGTAAAACTAATAATTGTTGCCTATGAAATATTTGTGAGTTAAATTGTGTGTTTTTATTTAAGCTACTCAGTTTTATGATTTTGCTTAGTTAGTATAAAATTGGCTCAGGTTTGTAATGAGTATTCTTTTTTTATAACTTGAACAACTTTAAGTTTTTTTGGTGGACTGAAATTTTTTTTATAAATACTTCTATCAATCTACATCTAATGTAGGCTTGCTTGTTTAGTAAGTTTATTTTTGTCAGATGTTTGTAATACTGTTCTCTTAAAGTACTATTAAAAAGTATTTAATATTTATAGTTTTTATTTTTATGTTTTTTTATTTACTTATGAACACAAATCTAATTGGTATTTTACTACTGTTAAAATGTATTTGGAATTTTATATTTTTACCTTAAGTTTGTTTTATTTTTGACTTAATTGTTTAAGACTACGAAATGACAAAGTATATATTTTTATATTTACCTCAAAGCTAAAACTTTGAGTCACAATTTGACTTTTAAGCCCTTCTAATTTACTTTATTAAACTTATGTTTTTTGCAAGTAAACAATGACTAATACGTTTTTGTTCTATTATTAATTACTCTTTTGTTTACTTTTTATTTTTGAGGTTTATGTGCACGTTTTTGTTTCGTAACCTTAAAACTTTGTTAGTTTCTGCGTAATTATCTACATTAATAAAAAAATTATACTTATTTTCCTAAAACAAATTAAGTTTTGACAGATATTAATGATATTAAGTTTCAACTTAAATTCAATGTTTTTTTATATAAGATTTTTTGTTTGCTTTTATTTTCTTTTAATTTATTCAATTTTTGAATGTTTTTTTAAACCAATTTAAGTTTTATAATCTATGAATTTTAATTTTTTTATTTGTACAAATTTGAGTAAAAATTACAATGGGACTGATAAAATGAATTGATTTAAGAAGTTCAAATAGAAAAAACAAATCTTATGATATTAATATTAAAAAATATTAAAATTATAAAATTTGAATTAAAAAAATAACAGTTGTGTTATAAGGTACAAACTTTCATAAAAAAAATTAATTTGTAGTTTTTTGCAATTAAAAACCACAATTTAAAAACTCTAGTATAATTCTCTTTAAACTTTATTTTTATTTGAAAACTGATCTGAAAATTGAATTAAAATACTTTAAATTAATTTGATAAATTTCAGGTTGCAATCAAATCAATACGAAAGGACAAAGTTGGCCAACTGAACATGACCCACATCAGAAGAGAAATGGAAATACTATCCCAAATATCCCATCCCAACATTATTAAAATTTATGAAGGTATATATTTTTTTGTACTTTTGTTTAGTTATTTTATTTAGTAACTTTTAAAATATTGTCTCAAATATCACATCCCTACATTATTAAAAATTTTTAATGTAGAATTTTTCTTGTATTTTAGTTTAAATTATTTGATTTAGTGATTTTATCTGGTTTTGGTTTTTAACCCAAAACTAAATTATTTATAATGTAAAGTCTGCTAGTATTTGTTTAATTAAAAAATTCTCATGCACACTTTTGTTTAAGATTAAAGAAGATAGTCCTAAAAATGTTGTTGGAGTTAATGCTTATATCGCGTTCTAATAGAAAAAAACTAATACAAAGTTTTTTCCAGTTTTTGTATTTTCATTATTGACGGCATTTGTTCCGTTAAAATTTGTTTAGACAAAGCTTAATTTAAGAGAAAGAGTTTTAAACTTGAATAGACTTGTAAAACGTGTTTAACAAATTTTTCTATACTTATATATAAACGCTTTTAGTTCTTTGCAAAAGTAAAAAACTTGCCTAATCCTTTTTGAGTTCAATATAAGTATTATTTTCAAATAGCTGCTTGTTTAGCTTCTTTATTACGGACAATGTTTTTTTGTTGTTATTGTAGAGATTAAGTATTTGTTTTGATTCAAATCTTTTTAATAACAAGTAAAACATAATATTTTAACTTAACTTTTTCTTTTGTTCTGATATTTAAATGAAAAAAAACTTAAACTGTTTAAACGGTTTATCAACGTATTAAAATGAAATACCATTTTGCTTCAGTATTTTATGGTTTTTGGTTTTAACTTTTAAATGAAATAAGATTAAAAAAGCTTTATTTTCAATATTTAAAAACTAAAATTGAAGTACCCATATTAATGATCAAATGATTCTTAAAATTCATTTACATTTTTTAATGCTTTCAAGTGTATGTTTATCAACATTTAGTTTGTTTATATATTAAACAGAAAAATGTTTTAAGTAATTCTAACATTGCAATGTAGCATTGTATGAGAATTAAGACAAGATAGTTTGTTAAATGATTAATTTTTGTTTTAATATACTTATACATAGCAAATAAAAGTTATAAATGTTGTTTCTAACACCAATACAATATAACAGTATTTGAGAATCAAGACAAGATTATGATAGTAACTATTAATAAAGTGTTGAATATTTTAATTTTTTAATACTTTCAAGTTTAAAAACTTAATGTTATATGTATTTAAATTTAGTAAAAGTGTGAATTAGTCTTTTTAATAGTAAAACAATATAACAGTATTTGAGAATCAAGACAAGATAGTGATAGTGATGTAGTATTTATATAAATAATATTATCAACATTGTTACAGTATTTGAGAATCAAGACAAGATAGTAATAGTGATGGAGTATTTATATGAATAATATTATCAACATTGTTACAGTATTTGAGAATCAAGACAAGATAGTAATAGCTATGGAGTATTTATATAAATAATATTTTCAACATTGTTACAGTATTTGAGAATCAAGACAAGATAGTAATAGTAATGGAGTATTTATATAAATAATATTTTCAACATTGTTACAGTATTTGAGAATCAAGACAAGATAGTAATAGTGATGGAGTATTTATATAAATAACATTTTCAACATTGTTACAGTGTTTGAGAATCAAGACAAGATAGTGATAGTGATATTTATATAAATAATATTTTCAACATTGTTACAGTATTTGGTATCAAGACAAGATAGTGATTGTGATGGAATATTTATATAAATAATATTTTCAACATTGTTACAGTGTTTGAGAATCAAGACAAAATAGTAATAGCTATGAAGTATTTATATAAATAATATTTTCAACATTGTTACAGTGTTTGAGAATCAAGACAAAATAGTAATAGCTATGGAGTATTTATATAAATAATGTTTTTAACATTGTTACAGTATTTGAGAATCAAGACAAGATAGTTATTGTGATGGAGTGTTTATATAAATAATATTTTCAACATTGTTACAGTATTTGAGAATCAAGACAAGATAGTAATAGTGATGGAGTATTTATATAAATAATATTTTCAACATTGTTACAGTGTTTGAGAATCAAGACAAGATAGTAATAGTGATGGAGTATTTATATAAATAATATTTTCAACATTGTTACAGTATTTGAGAATCAAGACAAAATAGTGATAGCTATGGAGTATTTATATAAATAATATTTTTAACACTGTTACAGTGTTTGAGAATCAAGATAAGATAGTAATAGTGATGGAGTATGCTTCGGGTGGGGAATTGTACGACTTCATAACCAAACACAAGAACTTGAACGAACTTCAGGCGAAACACTTCTTTTCACAAATTGTCTCTGCATTGAGATACTGCCACAAAGTTTGTTGATTGTATAATTTGTTAGTAAATAATTGCAAAGAAAATTATTTTTACCCCTTTTACTTTTAGATCGCGTACACTTAAAAGACTGTCAGTAGTCGTATTAGTGATATTTTCGTATTTATATACATATTTAATTACTTATTGTAATACACCGGTCAATATACATTGTATTTAAGAATCACTTGAAATTAATTTTATGATACATTATTTTGACATTCTATTTATAACTTGGTTTTAGATATTCAAGTGTTTTTAATAAGGCCTTGAAATATCAAAAGATATATTTAAAAATTTACAACGTTGGAGGCTGAAGTAGACTTCAAAAATTTAAGTAGCAATAAAACTTATTAATCAAGTAAGTTCCTCAAGTAGTGTTTTTCATGTTTCTATTTAAAAAACGCTTTCGAAATGTTTCAAACGGTACTTGTGATTGTTGTGTAAACTTTCGTGCAAAGATAATATAAAAGGTTGTATGAGTATAACATGTAATACCGACTTTAATTAGATTTATATTAAAATCAGCTTAGCATCAAACTGCTATTTCAATCAATCGTAATATCGAAACTTCAAACGGATTAATCAGATACTTGTTTCAGTTTCTTTTAAATTAAGCTACTTGTTTTGTTATTATTAATTTTTTTTTAGTTTTTAAATAATTGTTTTAATTTTCACAGCAAGGTATTGTGCACAGAGATCTGAAGTTGGAAAATATACTGCTCGACAGAAACGGTCAAATAAAGGTTAATGACTAATTTATTAGTTTAATAATATTTTTCAGTCATCAAGTTTTTCAAATGTTCATCAAAATTAAGCGTTTTTATTGACTGAATTTAAAATCAAACAAAAAATATCTTTTAAGTCTTTCTTATTTTTAGTAACAAATTAACATGCATAGTTGCCACCCAGTCTGCGAATTCCGTACATATTTATATATAAAGTGTGGTAATTTACTTCTGTTGTATTAAAAATAGTTTTAAACCTGCAGCATGCACTTACTATTGTTTACACATAAATAGTTTTTATATAAAGTTTTTTCTCAGTTTTATGTACTTTTTTCGTCAAAATCAAGTAAATTTTTCAAATGATTTTATCAACATTTTTCGGAAGAAGTTTTATCTGTGATAAAATTATTTGACACATCAGTTGTTGATTGATATCAGTTATTGATAGGAATTCTTAGCAAAATCAAAAACATGTTTAAACTTGCTTTTATCGTTGTACTTGTACAACTACTGAATGTTAATCTATTAAGTTCATTTTCAAAACAACAGTAGTTTTTTTCAACATTAAATTACTTGTTTAGTTGTTTTAATGTTTTTGATTCAAACTTCATTGTTTTAATATTTATTAAAAAACTTATAAATTTACATCGTTCTTGACAAACTAAAGTTTAGTATTTATCACTAAAATAAAATAGTCATGCAAGAGATTTTATATCCTCAAGCACTTGCAGTTTTCTTTCTATTTATAGATGGCCTAATAGTATTAAGAGTAAGTATTATCAGTGATAAACTTATTTGACATACAAGCTATAGATAGTGATTCATAGTAAACAGTTAAACCTTATTTAGATTTTTATTGCTTTTAATTCACAGTTATGAAAATTTTATTACTTTTTGTCAATATTAATTTGGTTTGAAAAAAAACAAGCTATTTATATCTTTCATAAGAAAATGCTGTTGTCGCTCCAAAAATAGTTTATTTTACCAAGTAAGTATGAAATTGTTGTTAAAGTACTATAAACTACACGTATCTAGTTAGAAAGCTCCTGTGTTGTTTTTTATTGATAAACTGTGTTTCAAGTTCATTCTGGTTTCTAAATTAGCCATGTAATAGACTTATTAGGCTAAGATACATGGGCTTACTGACATTGTAGCATGTAACTTTCTTGTTTTACAAGTTACGATCTTGTTTTTAATACGACCTCCTTTCTCTGTCATCATTGTTACTTTCTAAATGCTAAAGACAAAGTATATATATTAATCAACTTTGAGTAGTTGGAATCCGAATTCAATAGAACTTTTTTAGACGCAAACAGTTGTGTATAAAGTATTAATAAGGTTGTAAAACAGCAATAATGCGCCACTTTCTTGAATTTTAAGCTGAAAGTTCTCAAACAGTCAACTATTTTTCAAACTTTAGATTTTTAAGTTTAAAAAATTTACAATTTTTTTTTAATAAAAAATTAAAAGCATTTTTACCAATAACACTTCGTTTTTAGTTTGCAATAGATGTTTTTTCAAGTATTAGTGAAAATATATATGAAAAAAAGTGTTTATCAAACAACCTAAAAGCATTCATTGATTTTGTTGTCCAATTGTTAAAGACACACAATGGCTTACTTTGAAGCTGTTTTATATTTTTATTGATTTTCAAAAGGTTACTTGAACAGTGCGTTACTATCAGCATAATTTTCTTACATAAAAAATTATAATGTAACATTGTTTAAGTAAATAGTATCAAAAGGACTAAATAATTAAGTATTACTAAAAGTAGGATAAAAAATAATAAAGTGCTTTTAATGTTTAATTTTTGTTGCTTCCTTTATTAAATAGTTAATTATTTTTATGATGATATTTAAAACTGTTTTACTTTTTTGAATTATTTTCATAAAACCCCAACCAAAACTGAAACAAAATATTAAGAATAGTTTACATAAACGTTTCTCATAATAATGAAAAATAAATTAAGTCATAAATTAAAGAAGGATCCAAAAGCACCAGTAATTGTTGTCAATTAAAAACTAACTTGCCTCTTCTCTCTAAACCAATCAAGTGTTCAGCTTTTCAATACAAACAAAAAAATTTTCCACTTATTCAAATTACCAAAACCTATTAAAATGCATCTCAACCAAAAAACCCCGTGCATGCGTGCAAAAATTAATAAATATCGTTGCAATGCTGCATTGGCATTGCACTCGGAAAATGCAATATTTTACTGCTGGATGTAGACCCTTAGGCGTGTTACCTAACCGTCTGATATGTTATTAAAATGCGGTAAGCATTCATGCGTTCAGTTTTGTTTCCTTGTAGGTTATTTTTAAGTTGAAACACACTCATTTACATGTTGTTCCGCGAATAAGGGTGTTATTCTAGACGAGCAAGTTTAAGCTGTTTGATAAATTAACTTAATTACTAGTTCCATTGCTCAATAAATTATACAGATTCAATGTGTTAGTTAGAACTCTATACAAAATTAGTCGGTAATACCAATTAATTAAAGTTAATTTCGAAATATTACCACTTAATTAAACTTTATTCAGTTGTTAATATTGCAATGGCTTTGTTATTTTAGCTTTTATTTGATAATAAATATTAAGCATACTTGTTCGCATTCAAACAGGTTGTTACATAAATGTCTATTGATTTAATTAGTGTTATCTTGAAACCGAATTATTCTAAGTACTTTTTGTATTTGTTAAGTTTACAATTTAACCGGTTGTTAGTCATTGTGCTTACTTTCAATATACTTCACTAACAAATAAACTTTTAAATTTAAGTACTTTTTAGCTGATAAATTTTTGTTTTTAGCTAATTTTGATTATTTAACTAATAGTTTTCTTTTCTGCAAGTTTTTCAAAATTAAATTATTTTTTAAACTACTTTTGATTGTCTTCACTACATCAATACTACTTAATTATCTTTCTGCAACGCTTCAAATATTGTAAAGCACTGATAAGAAACAGCAAAATTGTTTTTATTACTACAAGGTGGTTAAAGTTCAAAAACTTGCTTTTTATTTGTAAATATCAATCATGTAAAACAACAGTTTAATTACACTCACACATTCATATATTAAATATTGGCAGCAAATTATTATTTTTTCATCATATTAACAGATATCAGATTTCGGGTTGTAAAATCTAAAACTAGATTTTAATAATTGAAGCAAATTTTTAAAGAGCACACTCTATAATGCTGATTTTTTTTTGCCGTGCTTTCAAAGTCATTTTTGAAAAGCACCAGACAGATTTTATTACTACAACATGATTAAAGATGAAAATTAATTTTTGATGTTATGTTAACAGATAGCGGATTTCGGATTGTCGAATCGCTTCACCACAACGTCCAAGCTGACCACTTTCTGCGGAAGTCCGTTGTACGCGAGTCCGGAAATCGTCAGCGGGACCCCTTATACTGGACCGGAGGTAATAAAATAGTTTGTTTTTTATATGTAGTTAAGAAAATAATTAAAAAAAAAATTCAAAAAAGTCTCTTTAAATACTCTAAAATACTCAGTTGTAACAGAAAGTATTTAAATTGGATTGTTAATTGCGTATAAAAATTAAAAATGAACATATTTAAATTATCTCTGTACGCTGTAAAAAATATAGATAGTTGTAAAAGTAGTAATGTTATTTTAACTGTATCATTATAGTAGTTTTAACAACAATTTTTTGGTTAATTGGTAATATTTTATTACTTATACTACTTATAACAAAGCGTAGTACGATATAACTATCACCATACAAATGTTGTAAAAAAAAAATACGAATGTACAAAAGTGTTATTTTTACGCATATTTGTACAGTGTATTTGCTCAGATTTACAATACAAAAGTGTTAAATAGTGTCTAAACCGGTTTTTAAATTGTAAAGATAAACTTATATTCAAATAGAAGTAGTTTTTGCACTCCTAAATATCAATGCCGAATTCAACTTAATACGATTTATTCGTGCGGAGAATTTTTCACATAAAAAAGCTGGTCCCCGGGCTGTAGAAAGTTGAGCGTTTTAACAAAGAGGTTGTTGTGTATTGAAGTTGTTGTTCGGTCGTTACGTAAAAGTCTCATGCAAACAGCAACACGCCATACAAAGTTGTTTACTTAACAACAAGCTACTTGCAGCTTGCAAATTACGTAAGCCTGACAAAATGTGTTAAAAAAATTACTCATTAATTGAAAATTAATCAGTTTTCTGTTTGCTTCAAAACAATAACACTTTGTAAAGTTTGCATTAAAATTCAATTAGTTGAAAAAAGGAGAGCAATTAATTTGTTTGAGAAAAATTAATTTACGCAATCAAACACATTAATTTTACGTAATTTAATAAATTAATTTTACGTAATTTAATTTCTCATTTTACGTAACCCACTTGCCAACCGAGATCGTTGGATAAACAAACAAAAATGAGTTGGACTTTTCAAAGGCCACTCCAAAGGATTGTCATTTAACTTCCATTGTGTTCTGTTGCTTTTTATAGCGCAGGAATGTTGTGCTTGTACATTTCGAAGGTGTATTCACTTTTTTGTTTGTTTAAAAAATTGTTTTTTAGTTTGCCGTGTAAATATTATTTTTTGCTGACATTGAACTTTTGGTAATTAATTGTCGCGTGTGTACTCTGTACATCAAATATTTTCGAAAAATATTTCTCTTTTTTGGTTCCTCTATACTAGTTAAAAAAATTCAAGTATTGTCATGATTGTTGGTTACAACTAAAAAAAGGATTAAAAACACTTTTTTTTTTGTCATTTGTACTAACTATTGATAGCAATTAGCTTATTTCTTTTATCGTATTAAATAATACATTGTACTATTATAATTACTCAAAATTATGTTTTGTTGTTTTCAATTTTTTGTGCTTTTCATTGATTATTATAATAATGACTACAAAACTAGCTTTTCTGAGCTTATTTTCATACATGATTAAGCTTATTATTAATTATTTATTGTATTTTTTGGCTGTATGTTATTGAAATAAAAACTGTTTCTTTATTTTATCTAAATCATTATTGTATAATTGTTGATAAGATTTATATAAAGTAAACTATCCTCAAAATGTTATCTAATCTTAAAAGATACCTTACTAAAACTTGATTTCAAGAGTTAAAAGTGAAAGTTTATAAAAATTATAAACGGAATTTTTGTAACAAAGTTAATTTAGTTCATTAATTGAGAAATAACACCCTTTTATAATTAATTTTACATCAAGTTTTTTAATTGTCCTAAAGTTCTTTAAGCAGTTGAAAACTTTACTCGAAACAACCCAACACTAAAATTGTTTCAACAACTTCAATCTAGCCAGTAGTTATATTGGCAAATATTAATAAAAAAAAGTTTGAATAATGCAACGCGCGGTCATTTCCTCTCTGTGAGGCACTTGTGTTTTCGTTATGTAACTTCAAAATTTTACTCACTTTTCTACGCACTTTTGTATGAAGCTGTTCCACCAAATTACATTGAAATTGCTGTTTTGAAATTTAGGACATTTATGTTTACATTATGCGCTCACATGGCGTTTTAATTTAATTAATTAAAGTTGTAGAACGTTGAAAAAAAGGTTTTTCCTCTTTTACAATTCGTGTTATAGTATTCTGTTACTAATACATCGAAGCTTTACTTTGAAATTTAAGTTATTTATGGTTGAAAGCGTGATTTAAACGTGCACAAATAATACCGGTATGGATTTCATAAGAATGTTCAAATAAGCACATTTTTTAGATATATTAGTAATAGTATTTTTATTTTAGAAAAATGAATGTAAATATTAAGTGCTGTTTTTAAAAGGTATATAACAATGTTTTACTATAACTTATATATGACTGTATGGAATTTTTAACTTGGGTGTTATATTTTCACCTTAAAAAATAATAGTTAGTTTTTTAATTTAAATTTACTATAGAAATTGTAGAATTAAAAGTGTGAACTTGATAAAAAAAACGCTATTAAAGTCACACCCTAGAACTATTGTAAGTTTTATGATAAAAGTTTATTTTTTATAGTATGACATTTATGCTTTAAATCACATGACTAAATAAGCTATTTTTAAAATATTAAATTGTAAAATTCTCACATGGATAACAATTTCTCTGTTTTTTATTTGTTTTGTTATTTTTACTGTAAGCCTTTTTTTTTATTATTTAAGAGCATTCGAAATAATATACTATTAATGATTATTAATTTATCTACTTATTTATGTAAACATAATTTAAGTTTAATTTTTTTAGAAAAAAAAACTATTGTTGAGGTGCATTAAATTAAAACTATGATAATTTAAAAACAAAAAAATCTTGTAAAACAAATCATATTTTATTTAAAAACCCAAAAGGTAATCACTAATTCAAAATATGATGTGTCAGCAGAATTACAAAATTTCCAATACATGGGAAAATTAAATAATTTTCCGTTTCAAATTTCTTTGATCATTAAGCCGGCTTGATAGTGGCTTTTTTTTTCATACTTTCAAATTACTCTTTTTTTTATCCCATAAAAACTTAAGACAAGCTATTGATGAAAAGTAGAATTTTACAACACTTTTATCAAGTATGCGATTTAGAATGTGCAGATTAAAATATTTTACAAAACAAAATAGCACATTTATAAACTTAAAAGAAAACAATTATTTCAAGCATGAAACATCAGCAGAGATACTGCAATACAATATTTTGCATTCCGTAGACCGGCTTTTTTTATCGCGCGTATTTGAATTATTTTACTATTGTTTTTATTTGTTTATCAACACTGTTTTATTGTTTTGAGTTGATCAACATTTCAAAGTGTGTTGGATGTTTATGTGAAATTTTAAGAAATAAGTTGATAAGGTCGCGGTGAAAAAATTAAAATAGAATTTACATACTAAAGTTTATTTGATAGTTTGAAATTTGTAAAACAATTGTAATTATAAACAATTTGAAATGTTTAAAAAATATAATAATTAAACACATTATATTCATTGGATTTGCCGTACTTAATGTTAGAATAGAAGTTTAAGCACATGTTTATGTATGATTCTATTTATATCGATTTTGTAGTAAATGAAAAATAATGTCCTAAAAAATAATTTTATATGATATTCTATTTTAAGGTTCCAACTTTTTTCCTTCAAAAAAAAGTGATGGAATGAATATTGAATTACTTCAAGTTACATAAGTGAAACTTCGTTCTTCCCCACAATTTCTTTTCATCTCAAAAATATGAAAATATGTGTATTTCAGTAAGTAATGACGGATAAGCTAGCTAATTACGTTCAGGAATGTTAATAACTTTTAAAACTAACACCAGCTTTGTGCATAATTATCCGAACAAATTTTCCAATACACTTGCCTTATGTAACTTTGATTTATTTGTCGGTAAACTTTCGCAGACATTGACTTATTTGCTTACGTTTTCTTGTATGCGTTTTGCTTAGAATTTTTCTCTTTTTTTGTCTAGGTTGTATTAAACTTTAAGAAAACTTATGAAGCTTAATATCAATTCACAACTAGTTTGGTTTAAAATAATAAAATAATAAAACTATTAAGTAGTTACTTAATAAATCAAGTAGTTCGGTTAGTTTTAATACGTGATAATCAATACTTACTATTTAAACTTATTTACAATTCCAAGGTCGTATAGATCAGACGTTTCATACTGAAACATTGTACTCGAGTAACCTTAATAAAATATAATAATAAATCATTTGAATACTTTGTAACTATGTTGATACTATAACTTTTTGATAAAAACGTGTTTTTTTAGAAAAATTGAAAGACCAATGCTTGTTAAGTGTTTTAAATATTCAAACACCTGATAAAAATAACAGTGTTTGGTAGATGCTAAAACTTTTTTATTTGACAAAAAAATTTCAACTACCTTTTTACTGTTTTCTATAACTTTCAAGTACGTACAAATCTAATGAAAGTATCTAAATATGGTATGTCCTGTAAACAGTCAACTTTGTACATTTGTTTTCGTTCATTCAGTAATACCTTTATACACACTTATCTCAATGTGTGCCCTCTATTTCAAAAACATTATTTCATAGAACTAAAGTATTCAGTACCAGCATATAAAATAATAAAGTAGAATGACTAGTTACCAACTAAACTGTTTGTTTTTTCTTCACTTAATTTAATAAGTTATGCATCATCACATATGACTTGATACATAAAGTTGGTTTTACATACTTGTATATTGGTAACGAAAAGCAAGAACGTTTTTTCAATAAAAAATGTATAAAAACTGATAAAACTATAAAAGTAAATCCGAGTCGATGTGTTTTTTTAACAGTTAAGTTTAATTTAAGAATTTTTAATTTTAAACATAGCATCATAAGAGTTTTTTTTTTGCTATAAGTTCTCATAAACCTTACATGAAATTCTTATCAACAAATATAATTTTTTGATAAATATTCTTTTAATAAGAAATAAACAGTTTCTTTTTGTAATGTTTACGACTAGTTTTATCGACTGCACGAAAATATTTTAAGCAAACAATAATTTAATTACTTACATAACCATGAAATTAGCAAAATTATCTGAACAAACTAATCGGAAAGTTGTTTGTTTAGTGACACTCGTATTAGTAAGGCTTATGTGTACTGTTCTCTTAATTGGTCAAAAAAATTTTTGTAGTGATTAAAAAAACTTTTTACATAACTGTAAAACTTTTATGAAAAGCAATAAGCTAAAGTTCAATTTCAGTTTTAGAGTGTTTTCAATTTTTTCACTTAATCTTTTTTTTCTATTATATAATGAGTAAAAGTATTTTATGTAATAGACCAATCAATAAAAGCTTATTTTTTGCACAATATCTCATATTAGAGCACGTAGAGTTAATAAATCTAGTGACAGAGTTAAGCTCTGAATTTGTGTGTGGTTTTTATTGTTTGTGATTAATGCGCGGTTAGTATTGCTAAATTCGAATAGACACCACAAAATAAAAAGGTCACTAGACGCAATAAGTTTATTTTAAAAAATTATGTAAGAAAACTTGGTATTAAAAACTCACCATATTTGAACAAAATCATAATAAGCTCCTAAAAAGGCATTTTTGTATGTTTTTTGCAACTAGTTCTAAACTTCTGTATTACTTTTACCAAGTTTTAAAAACTTATTAAAATAACAGACATTTGAACAAATCCTCAGCTTTTTTTAACTAATTTTTATTTATTTATTTATTTTTTCTAACAATAATTCAAAATAACATCTGACGTATGTGTTTGGTAATTTGTTTGTTAAATTGAGCAATTTACAGATTTAGAAGATTTACTTCGAATTTCGTTTGACTAAAATTTAGTTTTCAACAGATGAAATTTTATTTCAAATATGTTCGTCATAGTGTAAAATTAATATTTTTTAGCTAATAAGTAATACAATAACAGATACTCAAGATTTAATAATTTTTAGTTTATCAACGTAAAGTATTAAAAAACTTCAAGAAATTTCGCACTTGAGATAGTGTCTGTATGTATTTATACAGTATTACATCATGGCGTATGCATTAAATATGTAGACAATGTTTCAATGTAGACTTGAGTTCAAATCACGTATAAACTTCTTATTGGATGTATTTTATACCACCCTAACGCTGTGTAATAGGTTATTTTATCACATTATATATTCAATTATAAATTTTACACATTATTTACAATACAATGTTTCACTCGCTTGAAACTAGTCAAACGAGATCATCAGTTGAATAAAATCTTATTCAAATAGATTCTAACATTGTATTGTTAATAAAATGTAAAATTTATAATTGATCATTCTCTTTATAATTAAGATGAAAACTTTGATTAGCATCTTTAAAGTAAAAAGTACACATTATATATTCAAAAGATGTGTTCGATTTAAAATTTACTTTTTTATGATTTGGTATTTTATATAGTATGTGCGATTGTTGTCCTTAAAGTTAACAAGACATGTTTTTTGTTACAGAAGTTTAAACAAAGAAACAACAATTGGTTATTGTTAAGTGTTTGTTTGCTGTTACAGTTGTTTACAAATAACTTTTTTAGAAATTTTGCAGTAATAATGAATAGTATTTTATCTACTGGAACTAAAACAAAAAACCTTTTGTTGTTTATCTTTTTAGGTTTTGTTATTTTTGTATAGCTTTAATTTCTACATTTTTCTTTTCTTTTTTATTTCTTTTATAAGTCAAACACCAAATTAATAATTTAAAGTTGGATTTTTTCATTTATCAATTTTTAATGAATCACGCAACGCTTTAGCATATGCAAATTTACAAGTTGGCAAATCATGACATATTTAACAACATTTAGAATTTTAAGATAGTTAAATGGTGTACTTTTAAACAACTCCAAAATTTGAAAATTTAATTTATAGTTTAAATTTCAAAGGTTTCACTTAGTCGTGCCATGATGCATCTAAAAACAATTATAGAGGTATATTAATTCGTTGAATCGGTGCTAAGTAGAAAAATACAAAACAAACAAAAGTATGTCACGCTAAACTTTGGTTTACTTTTAATGTTGTTTTTTTTTAATTTTATAAAACTATATACTAGACTTAAGATATGCTATTTATTTTCTTTAAGCACCTCAGAAATGGTAATTCATTCAACAAAAATAAACTCAGATTACTTTTATTTCTTTAAATTGTTTTATAAAATGGAGAATATTAGTAAGTTTTGTATTATTTATAACCATGCAAATGTTACTCATATGACATAAAAAGAACTATATGTTTTTAGTTCAAAAGACTATTTATAACTTTGTAGTTTTATTTTTAAGTACGCTTATGTGTACCTTAGAATAAATGTTTCAATATATATTTATACTTAGTTTGATTATTTTTAAACATGTAAAACGTTTATTTTTATTTATTTTAACTAACCAAAACATATAAATAATTCTATGTATGTATTGCTTTGAATGACATTATATTTATGTTTAAATCCGAGCAAATGTCTCAATGAATAAATGTTTAAAATAACAGCCGATATGTGTATTGTGCATATTTAAATACTACATGCGTCACACAGGTATTTTGACTTTAAACTACGTATGTGTGCTTAATTATTGCATTACACTATGCACTATGTGATAAATAATATATGTATACACAGTTGACTGTTTTTAAATGTACGTAGAATCTCGAAGATTAATTAAGAATTAAAAACAAAGTTCGAACAAAAATTCAAGTAATGCTTAAATTTGTCAAAAACAAAAAAAGATTACTGGTGTTGTTCGGTAAAACAGAAAATAAAATAAATTTATGCTTAAACTGCATTGACTTTAGTTGTTTCAAAATAAAAATAAACGTAATAATAAGTATTTTACGTGTAAATTTTTAAAATTCTACTTTAGTTTTTTCAAGTTCATCAAACATAATTTATATCTGAATAACTAACTTGTTTAAACACTGTCATAAGACTACGACAAAACAAATATTTGTATCAACTCTCAAATTGATAGCTTGCCAAGTAATAAAATAAAGCTAAGCATAGAAGCAGTTATTTATCTTTTCTACTGTTATAACAGTTTTGCGAAACACTAGCATCAGTTAGTAGCATCGTATTAATATTTCTCCTCAAATACTCGATGACTGATCAAATAACAAAATAATAAGTATAGAAACAGCTTTATTATATTTTATAAGTAAACTACTTGGGAAACTAAGTAGTTATTGCGTGAAACATCAATGGTAGTATTTTAACATATTAACTCGCAACTTAAGGTAGATTATTATTGTTTAAAATGTCATTTTGTAATCTTAAATACAGAAACAGTTGTCTTTGATTTTTCATCAAAAAAAACTATACCAAATAATAATTGTGAACAACTGTAACACCAATTGGCAATAACACCAATAGTTATTAATCCCAAATACTTCTAAGATAGATAGTTGGATAATTAATAACTACATGTAGTACATAAGTAGCATTGATATTGACTCACAACGTATTTCTCAGGTAGTTAGTTAGTTACTAGGAGTGCTACTAATAGAAGTAACAAATGGTACTGCATAATTATAAAAATTATACAAAGCAGTTCTTGCTTAAAACATTGGCATCATTTTAACATAATTCCCAAATATTTATCAGGTTGATAAATAATCACTGAGTAATTATTTCCAACTCATTAGTATTAATTATTAGCATCTTTTTAATACTGACTCATATTTCTCACAGGTCGACAGTTGGTCACTAGGGGTGCTGTTGTACGCGCTTGTGTACGGAACCATGCCGTTTGACGGGAGCAACTACAGCTTGCTGAGCAGGAAAATAACGCAAGGCGACTACCTCAAGCAGCCCGTTCAAAGCAGTAAGTTTTTCATAATTCGGTTTGTATAACAAACGTTAAACGTTTTAACAAAAAGAAAAAGTTAAAAAAAACAAAGCAGTAAGTTTTCATAAGTTGGGTAATATGATACTACATAATATGTCTAATTAGAACAAAATTAATTAATTTTAAAATGTCTGTGTTACCTTTTTTGTAACGAAACCTGTTATTGACATTGCTGTTTAAAGATGAAGTAAAATAAAGTTAGCTACAACTTAATCACGAGTTTATCAATATTTCAAAGAGCATTATATTCAGCTGTATAAAAAATATAAACGTAGTAGCAATTAGTATAAATTTTTTACAAATATTATACTTTTCACAATATTTTTATACTAAAGACAAGTTTGAAAATAGTAAGAAGCTTTCTTCCAAACTTCTCTCTGCATAAAATTTAATTTCATCAACTCAAGAACTTTACTTTTATAATTTCAACTAAATTAAACTTTCATGATCACAATTTGAATAAATTGCAAGTTGGAAAAGCAACCAGTCTGAGCACCAGGATATAAATATAAAATTTCCATTCAAACTTCATCCTTAAACGACTTTAGCGACCCGCTCGGTTTTATTAACAAACTATGAATAATTTATCCGCTCGTTTACATTTTTCATCACTTTCTCAGCGTCTAGCGACACAAAGCAAAGTTTTAAAAGTTTAATAATTTCTGGAATTTTACTGTTATTCTGGAAGCTGTGGCAACAAAGCAGGATTGAAAATGAGTTTTTTGCGCTTGTTACGGATTTACAATCTGACCTTGACATTGTTCTAACTTTCATGCGTATTGCATTTTAATGTATTGTTTCCTACTAAACTGCTTGGAATATTGCATTAAAAGGCTTATAGAACATCGCAGTCGCATAGGATGAAGTTTATTCAGTTTAAATGTTTGGCACGGGGTGGTAATTGATTAAGTAGCAATTTGGTTTTGAACGTTTTAATTAACAGTTCATTGTCGGTCAGTAGTAGTTTTGAAATTTATTGGTATTAATTCACTTGATTGCAGCAGTTTTAAATGCGTTTTATTTGCGATAATTAACTTTTTTTATATTTTTTTAAATTCATTGTAATAAAATTCTACAGTATAGTTAGTTTTAAACTTTTCAATAATAATTTTGTTTAAAAATTAAACAGAGTTTGGTGTTTGTTTGAAATGAATTCTTAAGTTTTTATCTCTTAAAGATAACAATTAGTTTTCTAAGTTTATGTGTTTCCTGTTATAAGATGTTAAACTCATTGAGATAAACTTTTGATAAAACTCTGACCAACCATTAAGTGTTAAGACCCGTGCATTATTTTTTAATAAACTATATGTAAAATTAGTTTGGTCGTTCCCTAAGGCCTAAGCCATGAATTTAAAATATTCGCTAACTAAGCACTCATAAATTTACGAATTTGAAAAATTGTAATAAAGATATTCATTAATAACTTCACCTTAAAATAAAATTGAGCAACTTTACTAAAGCTTTTAAAGAAAGACCTTATAAGAAAAAATAACTTAAGAAGTAGAAAGTTAAAATGTAAACAGTTTTTATAAGTAACACATTTTATGCAGCTCCTGTAAGAAAATTGTTGAAATGAAAGTATGAATAAAAAACTCTGACCAGCGGTCGAACGTTGAAAACACGTTCAATAAAAATTCCATTTTATGAACCGCTAGCAATTTTTAATTGAATTATCCGCTAAGCCGTGAACTTCAAACATCCATGCACACATTGAGAAATCATAAAAATTTTTGTGCTAAAACTTTTCAAGTGTGCTAACGATAGATGGAGAATTTTTTAATGTTGTTTTGCATCAATTTTTAATGAAGCCACTCTCCCACCTTTTTCTCCCGCGACAATCGAACGATCGGCGGTTAGGAGAAAATTTCCCCGTTCTATTCTCTTCTTGTTTCCCCGTTCATTTGAACTTGGAAGCTTTTTTTCTGCTTAATACACTCGCCTCATCAATATTTCACTATTATTTTCCCCTCCCTATGTGTTTTAAATTACCACTGTTCATTACGCGTTGTTTTCCAGGCTTGAACTTTGTGTTTGGCTGTTTGAAAAGTTCGTGCGAGCGTTTCAAAAGTAATAAATCATTCACAAGACTTCAGTTTTACTTGTCAGCTGTAAAACATTAAAACTGCTTAATTGTAAAACTACTTATTGTCAATAAAACAAATAAGGTATTAAAATAACTTAAAAAATTAAAAATCTTATTTATAGTCTAAAAATATCTATTTAATTACCTACCAAATTCAAATATGGGTATAAACTTACAGACGCGCACAGCTTGATAGACTGGCTGCTCCAGGTGAACCCTTCGAAGAGGGCCACGGTCGACCAGGCGTACCACCACAAGTGGCTGGCCGCCTGCCGCCAGCCCAAGAGCATCCTGAAGAACCAGGAGTGCCGGCAGAAGCGGCCCCCGATGCCGAACTCGGCCGAGCTGGACGGCCAGCTGGCCAAGGTTTGCGGCGTGCACAACGCCCGCGACAGCCTCAAGCTCAAGAACAACCAGCAGCTGCACCACACCATTGTGACGTCACTGATGCACGCGAAGGGCGGCGGGCGGAGGGTGCTGAAGAAGCGCGACCACCGCGAGAGCGGGTACTACTCGTCGCCGGAGCGGGCCGACTCGGGATCCTCCTCAAACTCGAGCAGCAACAAGTCGCCGCCGTGCAGGAGCGACAAGGAGGTCAAGATGCGTCACAACTCGGGCCAGCTGCAGATACCCAGCTTGGAGCGGCTCCAGGCGCCCTCCTCCAAAGGTAACCAGAGCCAAAGGCCCAACTCGGCCTACTCCGACTCGTCGATTCTGTCCTCGGAGGATTCGTTCAACTTGTGCCAGTTCACTGTGAACAGCCAACAGCCGCAAGTCAGCGCTTCGAGTCAGTACCAGGTGCAGCCGTCGAGACCGGTCTCCATGCCCATACTGCACGAGAGCCAGCAGCCTCTGATGCGGTCGCCGCGCCCGGGCACGCTGTCGCCGGAAAGCGAGCAGCTTCTGCGGGGCCTCGAGAGAATACTGATGCCGCGGCAGCACTTGAAGAGCGCGCCGTCGACGTTCGAAGCGGAGGAGCCGATGAGTTACTACCAGCAGGCCGGCAACTACTACCAGCACCAGTACTCGCCGCAGGTCTACAACTTCAACTACAACCCGCACCACGTTTTCCAGTTTCAAAACTACAACTTTCCGCAGCAGCAAAACCTGTACCAGGCCAGAGCGTCTTCAACGCAAACTTCAAGCCCGGTCGCTTCGAACCAGCAAAGTTGTCACTTGCAGCCCGAAAGTAAAACGTCGCGTCCGGTCGCTTCTTCAGCTGACAGCCAGCAAGGAAGCCCAGCAGGGATTGTTGAGAAGCAAGCGTGGAAAAACAACGAGCAGCAGCAAGTTTACAAGAACGTGTCGAATAATGTGGTTACGGCGGACGTTTAAAATTTATAAAGTTTTTCTATTTAAGTTTTGAAGCTTCATCATACTTGGTCAATTATATTTTATATGCAAGTGACTGTACTTCTTTAGAAAATAGTAATAAGTTTGACAAAACATTTTGATAAATAGCTTATAGTCAATGGATTTCAATGTTTTTTTTTGCACTAGGTCAAACCATAAGGTATTATACTTTCTTGCTTATTATTATTTTGATCTTAAATTCTTTTTAGACTTGATTTTAATAATCCTAATATAAGTATACTTTTAGCTTAAGAAATAATCAATTTGGATTTTATTTTAATTTTATTAAAAATGTTAAAAAAATAATATTGTTTTAGGTGCAAAAAATCATTTAAATGATCACCATTTAATTATTATATTAATAAATAACTATGACTTTGACTCGGTACACATAGTACTACTGTATTTCTATTCATATAGTTTGAACACTACTCGACTGTTTTATAATAAAGTTTGATAGTTGCATTGTTTTCCAAACATTAATATATATATAAAATTTTTATATATGTAACTTTTCAAACTTAATTTTCTGTAATAATTTGCTTTAAAAAAATAACTTTTAAGAAAGTAAACTTCAAATCACAAATTTCTATAAAAACTATGTACTTGTATAGTTTGCCTTTGTAGTCGAATAATTTGCAATTTTTCGCTCTTTTCTTATTTTGCTTTTAGAATATTTTAACTGCGTTTAAAACGTCTTTAAAAGTTGTATTTTTCTTAAAATTTTTGCTTGATATCGTTTATTTAACATTAAACCATCAAATATTTAGTTACAAATTTTCCTTAATTAGTTTTTAAAATTATTTTTTTAAATGAGTTTTTATCTCTATAATGTCATGTTAAGCTGAAAAAATTAAATCCCCTAAACTCAAACTAGGAAAATTTTGTATAGGGGTGGGTAAAACCTTAAAAAACTTTTGATTTCTACGGTTTCACAGTCTGAGATTAAAAAAAATTAAATGACAAAGATATGTTATTTCAATTTACTTTGAATTTAAATTTATACAGATTAAATAGTTGTTACAGTTGATTTATTATTAAATAATAATAAGTGAGACTATTCTTTATCACGTAAACCCGTATTTTAGTTATTGTGGACTGGAAAAGACTTTTAACAGAATAATAATAATCATATAAGCAAAATATCTAAAATGGGACTAATATACTACTATTTACTAATTCAATTACAATAAGGGTGGAAAATTTTCGGACCTTAAAACTTACTTATCATATAAATATTCAGGGCTTCAGTGTATGCAGCTGGTTATGAATTTATAACAGGAAAAGGGCTCTCTATAAAGACAAAAAAAAGGACACAATTAGAGCTCTTTAATGTTTGATCTCAAGTCGGCCAATAAACTGTGCATTTTTGTGAAAATGTCTCAAGTTACACATCCCTGGAAAAATGTCGACAAATCAGAAGTACACTCAAACCAAAAATAATTTGATATAAGACCTATTGGAAGCTAATTTATCTTAAATATGTTATTAATTATCTCATGTTTAAAAATGGGTCAACTACAATTAAATAATAAAAAATATAATCCAGTTCAATAAAATAATTTACTAGATAATAAAACAATAAAATTTAGTTGATTTTCAGCTTCTTGGATCACTTCAAGCTCAATCGTCTTGTACCTATTTCATGGTTGCTTAATGTCTATCAAATATAAATAATTGTTAAAAATTATCTTTAATTGTTTAAACTTACATCTATTAGATGTGTGTACATACAAAAAAGCTTGTGTGTGGGAACCTAATAGTCTTCAGCAGCAGTTTGTATAATATTAATAAAAACTATAGTATTAATAAAACTTTGTTGACATTTATTTTTAGTGCTGGTTTAAAGAATAAAATGTTTTGGAATCAAGTAGTTTAATAATAATCACAACAAGCAAAATATTTGTTGAACATAAAAATATTACCTACTTCAATATAGACTTAAAAACATTGTTTAATTTAAGAAATTTAAATAACATCACAAGAAACTCCTCGAAAAATCTTAAGCTTAATACTTTAACTAAATTTAAAATCTTTATAAAATTTTTGCATAACAAAAAAAAATTCTGATTTTATAACAGATATTACTTAAAACAATAAGTTTAAAAAAAAAGTTTTATTTATAGTAAGACGTATTTGAAGCAGGATATTTTTCAAATTTATTTCCATAAATAAGAAATACAACAGGAATAAAAAAAATAAGTGCTTTCATTTTAAATAAATATTTTCCCTTTACTAGCTTAAACTCATTTACCTGATTGCCAAAGTCACCTATAAAGATGCGATATGACCCAATCAGGGAAATGCTGTTATATTCTTGTTGTTATTTAAGTAATTTTGTACTTCTAAAAACATTTATTCACCTTAAATTAAGTTTTCTACTAAAAAGAACCTTTAAAACCTAAAAGAAAATAAAAAATACTTGAAGTATTTTTTTAACCTGTAGATAACCTTGTTATACCGACTTTGTTACACATCATTTACCGACAACTCGTTCTATGATTCCTAAACTATACAATAACCGGTTAAAATAACACATTATTTAGTTTTAACATTCCAAAGTTGACATTGAAATTGTTAGAACTAAATAATTCATAACTTATTTAGACACAAACGTCTTATATGTTAGAACAAAAGTTATGTTTTATTTTTTCTGTTACGAGTTTAGAAGATGTATAAACTAATTTGATTATAAAAACATTACATCTTTTAATAGCTACTTTTTATGTATACATAATAAATAATGAATTTTACCACATGATCATCAACAACAGTATCCGAGACAGCCTACGACCGGTATCTTGATCATCACGATTGCTGTAATAAACACTGATTAAAGCTGATCAAACGAGCGTAGACTAAAATCTCACATTTAGATGATAATGTCTGAGACGTTGGACTGTGAACGACTTGGCTGCTTTAATTTTTAGACTTTGCCCACAAGCGGTCGCTTCAATGCACTTTAGCTCGCTTGGTTAGATCTCAACAGCGGTTTCTCGCGAATATAGTTTTTTAATTGTAATAGTTTATTGAACAATAGAAAAAGACGCTCAAAATATTTGGTCCTAGGACCTTTCGGTTATTGGGTCGCACACCACGGATACCTTTTAACGTCTTGTCCAGGAACTAAAAACTTTGCCTGCCTAGTGAGTTCTAATAAAGACGAAACCGGTCGTAGGTTGTCTTGGATACTGTTGTTTATGGTCGTATGGTATAGTATATTGTTTGTTACTAATGGCTCGAAGCATCTCAATTTTGTTGATGATGGCCGTAATAAATACTGTTTACCTTTTATGTAAAACCTTAAGTATAATAAAAAACAACACTTAAATTGTTATTAAAATAGATTGTTCGTCGTAATTCTATATTTTCTTTCAATTAAATTAACTTCATTTTATAATAGTAGGAAATTCCAGAACTTTAGCAATATCACAAACTAATTTTTGAGAATATTTCAATTATCTGAGCAATGTACTTATTAGTTTTACTTAATATTTATAAACAAACACAATCAAACTTTACTAAAAAACACTTTACAAAAGACTAAAAACTAAAATAACCATTACATATGAGAAAAATTTATTTTTTATTTTTTAATGGTAATCACTTACGTGTTTTAAGAGAACATTACTTTTTTAAATATTTAAGGTTAATATTTCAAGTGCAAAACCCTGAATTTATAAATTCTTTTTTAAAGAAAAATTAAATACCTTGTATTTGGTTGGATGGCAAGTTTTGGCCGGGATGTTTATTTTTCATAACAGTTATTAGAAATTTTGTATAAAACTTAACCAAAGTAAAAAATTTAACAAACCGCTTCCTAAGCTAAGCATGATTTGATTAATAATCGCATTCTTATGCTAAACAATCTAATTTTTTTAGTAAAATTCATCTATCAGCACTGATAATTTTTTAACTCGATTCAAGTACTGTTTTAAATAATAGTATATGTTTTAAATAACACACAAAAAAAGAGTTTTAAAAGCTATATTTCAATGAAATCTACCAATAGCAGGTATAAATTAATTTTGAAATTCGTAATGTAGTTATAATTTTTATAAATAAAAGTATTTAGAAATTTTTATATTCAGTTGCAGTGGTTTTTTCTTACAATGACTAACATAAAAATTAAAACTAAACATTTACATAAATGCTAAAAGTAAGTGAGTAAATACTTAAGTAAATAATTTTAAATTGAACAGAGAATTAAAATAAAAAACTAACAGTTAGAATACTTCTATTAAAACATACAGAGAATTGTTAAATATATCAAAGTAAATGACAAAACTGAGAAAGATATATATTTGTTAAATAAACTTTTTTAAGAATTTGATACTGATAAATTTTTATACGTTATAAAATAACTTTCAAATTTCAATGTGTTTAAATAATCTAATTATTTTTGTGTAAATAAAACTATGCAACCATTAAGTTATGAAAAAAACATAATGATAACGGTACTTAAACTAGAAACTAATAACATGTTATTTGAATTATCGATGAACGAAAGATTTTTGATCATTTATTTTAGTCACTTACAATAAAAAACAACAATAATGTAAGTTTTTTTTTTATGTAGATAAAAAGGAATTATTTTAAATAAACTTGTTGACAATAAAGTATTAGTTTAATATTAGTATTCGTTTAGTTTTGTTAAAACATTTAAAAGAAATCATAAATGCCTTTTTTCTGGCTTTTATAAACAGTAAGCTCTAAAACAACTTTATTTTTTTATCCCTAAACTGTACACAAAAAAAAATTAAGCGTAAGTCATAAGTTGGCTGTAATCTGAATTATCTAATATGTAAATTATAAAAGATTGAATAACAAATAGTAAATAGCTTTTAAAAGTTTTCTTTGAAAATATGATTTTTAAAACTTGTTAAGTTTTCTGAAGTTCGACGTTTTTATATTTTTAGCTTGAGATTACGCTAAAATTGAATGTCTGAGAAATTGTTTTCCTTGTTATATTCAAAATTAAAAACAATAAATCGACTTATGTAATTGATGGAACAGTAATTTATTATAAACAAAGTTGTTTTAAAATAGGTACTTGCTATAGAATTCATTGGGTCAAATTCAACATATGAGAAAACTATTATTTTATATTGTTTATAACAAATAGATACACCTTCGTCTTAATTTTTGTTAACTGGTTTCTATAGAATCAAGTTGTTTAATACTCTTTACATCAACATAAGTTTACATATAAAATCAAAATCAAAAAAACCTGTGCAAGTAATAAAAGTTTAGTTTAGATAAATTTTGCAACAAAAAAACAATTATTTTAAGGCAACAAGTGTTCTAACTAGTAACTACACCACATTGTGTACTTTTTACTTTAAAGATGACAATCAAAGTTCTCAACTTAAATATAAGGAGAATGATCAATTATGAATTTCAAACTTTATTAATTAGATTCTATTAATTAGATTATATTTGAATAAAATTTTATTCAACTGATGATCTCGTTTGACTAGTTTCAAGCGAGTGAAACATTGTATTATTAATAGAATTTATAATTTATATTTAATTGGCAAAAAATTTGAATTAATTCAGTTCTAATTTAATTGCCTACTGAAGACGAATTTTTTTGAAAGTAATTTAGGCAATGTAACGAGTACTTATAACTTTGTAGATTTTTTTTGCATAATAAAAAAGACTTTTTATTTAAAACGATTTTGATAAAGACAAAAAAATCACGAAGAACAACACACAACCAAGGGAAGATTTGAGATACTTAAAACTATAATATTCTTACTGTAATTGAACTACAATACGTTGACAAACACGCTTGTTTTGGTTACAGTTTATTAGTACGAAAAAGTTATAATTTATTTTTTGTACAAAAAAGTCAGCAAGTCTTCATCCCCGAGTGCACGCCCCGGCCGCACAGTTGACAGTCCCTCCTGTATATGTGACGCTATCAGTATCACTCTTGCACGTGTGGAACACACCGCAAGCCTCAGTTGACGTCATAATAACCAAGAGCGTTACCACGGCAACAACGAGCGATCTGATGTTTGCGAGCATTTTTTCAACTTATTTTACGAATCCTGGAAAAATAAGCATTGTAGTTTTCAGCAATATTACAAACAACAACACTAGCGATTCTGTTTTCTAGTCAATATTTCTTTGTTTGTAAGTTTTCAAAACAAGTTGATTATGAAAGATTTTAAAAAGTAAACATGAATAGTTTTTTAAATGTTTTTCTTTTCTTTAACTAGTTTTGTTTTTTACTTAAAGTTTAAAACATTTACACCGAATAAGCATTATTTCCAGCAATAACACCAACAAGAAGAATAATAAATTAAATTAAATAAAAAATGTTTATTTTAGACCTGCAAATAACTACAACAACTTTAAAGCATTTGTAGCGATTGAACTAAATTTTTGTAGCCAAAAATTAGCGATTGTATCTCGATTTAGTTTTTTAATTTTGCACAAAATTATTGAAATTATACGAGTTTTAAAATTAATGTTCAGAAGAAAAACTATACTTCGAAGTTCTAATAATGCATTCTACTTTTCAGTCGAAGACTTCGAAATATTTTGTTAAGTACTTATTTTTTAAAGAAGTAAAACCTATTATATAACCTTATTACTTTTGTTTTATCCTATCACTTCATGTTATCCTTGTAACATATAACTAAAAAAACATGTTCAAATATAATTTGTTAGTTTACACTACTTGTTAGTTCGATAGTTTTTTATTTTATTTTTAAGTTAACTTTATGTTTAAAAGTTGCAGATTTAGTTTTTACTTCTGTTGCTTTTTTACTGAATTTTAAGTTGTTATCTACTTTTTACTACAAACTTTTCATTTATTAGTTTATAATAAGTTATAATTTAACATTTAATAACTTTTCAGTAACTAACTAAAAGTAAAACGCTAAAAAACATTTAGTGAGTTATTATTTTGTTTACCATCTGTAACAAAACATTCCTATATTTCAAATAGTCTCTCAATTTTAACATAATAATATTTGACAAAAATATCTGCTTCCAATTGTTTTATTAAAGTTTAACAAGTAGTAGTTAAGAGTTAACTATAAATTTACTACTGAATAAACTATATTCGTACTATCGCTTATATACTAACTGTAAATTGATTATATTACTTACATAATGTTGCTATGTTTTTTATAAACAGGGAAGCAGCTATTATGCTTAAAAATAATTATGTAAAACTTATTTATAAACACTTGTAATTGTTTTTATTTTCCGCATTTCAATTATGTAATACTGTTGTTAAAATAAACTCAGTAACATGTTATGAAAAAGTAAGCTACTGTATTTTTTTTTTAAACAAACTTGTTTTATTGTAATTTTAAATTTTTATATATTTGCCATAAATACATAAAGTTATTTTAAAGTCTTTGATAATAAAAGTTTAAAAAAAAATATAGTTTTAATCAATAAATTCTTTTTTAACATGTTTAACGGTATCATCCTGTAATTTTTATATCTTAGATTTAAGAAAATGTACAAAATAATTTCAAGTATACTTTGCATGAAAAATTTTGTACGTTTAAAAATTTAGATTAAGATAGCTGTATACTTTTTAATACTTTTTTAGTGTTATCACAAATTTTGAAACAAATTTTACTTTAAATAAAAACTAAAGTTTGGTTTAAAGTTTACAAGAATATTAATTTTTTCACAGTCACTTTAGACCAGGGGTCGGCAGGCAGTTGGTGGTCGCGGGCCAAATTTCAAGTTTACAAAGTCTTCGCGGGCTGCAGTTTTAGTTTTAGTGACATTTGAATAATCTTTGGTTTTAGTTTTATTCACACTATAGAAAAGTTTTACTTATATTCACCTTATCATTTTAAATAACTTTTAGCTATACATAGAATGACTATTTAAATTAAATTAAATAAAATTAGAATAAAATTTACATTGACTAATATACTTAAGTATTTATAAACTATGTACTTTCATAAGCACTTACTAAGTTAAATTTAATACTTTTGTAATTTTACATACATTTTAACTCTCTATAAAAACCAAACTTGAAAGACAATTTATTAGTTACTTTTATATATTTGTTATATTATTAACCGCTTTTTTCATATTTCTAAGAATATTAACTTCAAAAAAAAGTTTTTGCGTGTTAAATAGTTTACATTCATTAAAAAATTTAGTAATTAGTTAATTTAATAAAATTAATACCTGTTTGTATCATAGAAAGCTAGAACAAATTCTTTAACATAATTAATTCTCTAATACTTTTATAAAATATCTTATTAGTAACTAGTCTTTTACATGGTTGTCACTTAAAAAGCAAAAATGTCTGAGTTGTATCAAACCAGCCTAAGTTCATTAAAAGTTTAAAAAGCTTGTAAATCGTTGTAAATCAAGCTTAAGTACCTAGTAAAAAATATCATCATCATTGAAAAAAGTACGCAAAGTGTAAAAAAACAAGAAAAAACTACAATAAGTAAACTACACTACAGTCACAACAACTATTCTGGGAATGCTAAGATTTATTTAAAGTGTTTGAAATAAAAGTTTCACACACATCTGAGTTTTCAAGCTTTTAAAATAGCCTGTTTGTGTAGCAACCCAGTTAAAACAAATTTCACAACATAAAGAAATAACAAAACTTATTAACAGTAAACAAATTACTTGCCAAAAAAATATAAGTCAGCTGGAATGGACAATTAACTTTCTTAAATATTTTTAACAAAAGTATAAAACGTAATTGAGTGATTAGCGAAGAGAAAAACCTCTTTTTTATTAAGCATTACAGTAATTCTTTACCTGCAATAAGAATTAAAAAATATTAGTTGTAAAATAAAAAACGAGAACAAAAAAAAAAAAACATTAGTTACTAGTTATTTCGAGAAACGATAAAAAAACAAATCACCAAAGTCAGTTCCAACAAAGCACATGATTATCTTCAGTAACTACAGAATTATCAGAAAAAAGTTGAAAAGGCAAGTTATAAAATAGCAAAATTTATTATTAATAATGAGATACCGTTTATAATTGAAAACTTTTTTAAAGAACTTTTGTTGGCAGTAATGAGAAACTTTTGTCTATTTCTTCAATGACAACAAAAAGTCCTATTTAGGAAATGCATTAAGGTTATAAAGTCGCATAAATCAAATTATGACTAGAATCAATATGTTAAGATGAGAGCACTGATAGAAAAACTATTGCTTATCTGAGAATTTTCATTAGAGTTGTTTTTTTAACTTTGATACTTTAGTATAATTTCTTGGTTTAGTTCAAACACGAAGCACAACAATCGGTGAAATTTCACAAGTAAAGGTGCAATGCACCAAAAGTTTTTAGAAGTACAATTCCTTCTTTTATTTTTAGTATAAAGTTTAAAAATGTCTTATAAAGTATATCAATATTAAAAAACACTGTTAAGCTACTTTAGTATATTTTTTAATAAAGAAATGTTTATTTGCTAAATTTTTTGTGTCAACTCGAAATTTCACTACTTTACATATATATTGTTTGAAACTCCAGGCTTTTTCAAAAATTCTCAAAATTCAAGTTTTTTTCCAAAATTTTTAAGCATAAATTTTCAAGTTCAAAGCTTGAACTTGATATATTATAACATATATTATAAATGAAACTAACACTTTGGGTTGAGCAAAACTTATATCATAAGTTTAATTTGCCACTCTTTTAAGCAAAAAAGCCAGCCTGAATTAACAAAAACATTCCTGATATTTTTGTATACAAAAAACAATTCTAGCCAAAAACTTATAAAATGACTTAGTTGGCCTGAGATTTAAGGTTTTCAAATAGTGATGGTCTGAGTGTGTGTCAATGTTTATAAACTATCCCTAAGTCTAGTTTATATTAAATAGGTAGCTCCAAATAACAGCAAATGTGTGTATTGATATGCAAAGCATAAAAGTTAACTTAATTTGACAAAATCAATGTTTGAAAAATGAAAATGTATACCTAACAAAAACTATATTAGTTTATGTCATATATATTGTTTTAATTGTGTCTGTACAAATTTAAATATTACATGTAGAAAAAACAAACTTAGAAAAGTATGCATAAACTAAACTTAAACTGACTAAAGTATTTTATAAAAAGTGGTTTAAAATATGAGCATTTTTTTAAGTTGGTGTGCATATAAATTAGTTCAAGTGCAAAGAAAACTTCTAAAAAATTAAAATGTGTCAAAACAAAACTTAAATAAACCTTTTTTTCTTATTACTATACACTAAAACATAACATTTACAAATAAAAAATATATAAAACAAACTTAGGTATAAAAAATATTGGAAAGAATATCTAAGCTATAAATAAATGACACTTTAGTTAATTACTGTGCACTACTTTTGTACAAAATGGGAAACATTTGCACTTAGTTTATTTGATAAATAGGTATAATATAACTAACTTATTAAATTCAAGCACTCTTTTTTCAGGTAATTACTTGCTGTTGTAAAATAGAAGTTATTATGAAACTCAGAAAAATATCCTGTTAGAATGCTAATCTGTCTTTTTCACATTTTTAAATTAAAGTAGTAACTTCTTCTAATTATTTTTATATGTTATACAGAGACTTAAAACCAAACTAAACAAATTAAATCAAATTACCGAAAAAAATTTTACTTGAAATATATTTTTGCTCAGCGGGCCACTTTTACATGCTCGCGGGCCACAAAATTTTCTTTCGCGGGCCGCATTCCATTCAAAAAAATAACGTGCTCGCGGGCCGCAGATTTACCCTTCGCGGGCCGCAATTGGCCCGCGGGCCGCAGTTTGCCGACCCCTGCTTTAGACTGTACTAATAAAAGTTTTACCAGCATCAAACTTTAATATTAATTAAATAAACTAACCATTGTGTATTTTCTTTATACCGGTTTAGTAACAAATAGATGCTTAGCTGCTAAAATGAAACAGTAAACACTTAAAGTTTTAGCAATTTTAAAAAATATATTTCAAAGAAAAAAATAAAAACTCTGTTTATGACTGCAAAGAATGTCGTTAAATTAAAAATCTTTCTTTAGATTTTTTCGGTAGACTGTAAAAATAAAACTGTTTTACTACTATTCAAAATTTTACATTCAAATGTATGTTTTTTTTAATTGATTAAAAAGTTAAGAAACTAAAATATTATAATAGCATATAATACAATTTATTGTCAGCTAAAATACAACAGCTTTCATCTTTCAAACTAACAAAATACAATTCAAAAGGAATATTGTATCGAGGCTTGTGTTTAATGTACAATTCTTAAATAACAGAATAGATATGATAGCTTATGATTTGTTTTCTAGTTAAATTTTTACTATTATTTTTCATGAGTTTGAAGATCTAATTAGCAATAAACTAAGAAAGCAGATATTGTAGTAAGAATTTAGTTTATTTATGATAATAAAGTAATCACGAAAAATTTTAAAAGTAAAGGATAATGAAAAAACTTTAAATTGAAAGAAAAAATGGTTTTTTACCTTTTTTTTATTTAATTCACAGTAGGTTTTTAATTTTATAAAACTTAGTTTTACTCCTGAAGAAATTGTGTTTCTATGGTGTACATTTTTTGTGTACCTTTTATAAATGAAAAACAAAGTAGTGTTTTTATAATTAAAAGTATTCAAAACAAACAAAAAACACCTAAAAAATTACTGTAAAGTTTCGTTGAGGTATTACAAATATTTTAAAATCTCTATACTTGAGCCTTTGGTAAAGTTTGAAGCTATTTAAGCTGGAATACTAAGTAAAAACCTTTATTGTAATGAAAAATTAGCTAAAAAAGTTAAAATTATGATAAAAAGTTTGATCAAAAAATACTTGGTAACATATTTAAAGTTTTATAAAAATTACCTATAACGCAGTGTGCTTTTTATGCTTATAAACATTATCATAAATATTTGCCTATGGAATGTTTATTTATAAAAATTTATGACTTTATATTGGAAAATACTTGTTACTCTTTGTAATTTTATTGATAATATGTAGTCTTAAACTTTTTATAGTTCTAAGTAGTATTTAATATTCGATAAAATGGTGTTTATGTATGATTTCATCTGTTTAATTTGAATAAGTAAATAGTTATCTGGCTAATCAGTTTAAAGGATCAACAAGTTTAAAGAATTTAAAATATCTTTACTGAAATTTTTGTGCATAGAAAACAAAAATACTAAAAATTTTCATTATGCTTGGATAAACATTTTATTTAGAATACATTTTTTTAGGTTAAGTTTACAACTACAAGTAGTTGAGGTTTTGAACACGTTTGATTTTATTTCGTGATTATTTTTTTAATAAAATGATTATTTTTTCCTTAAGCAGTTGTTAAGTTTAAGTATTATAAAGGTTTTTGTACATGTTTAGTTTTAACTGAATTCTATGTTAAATTTCACAGCTTAATTGCTTTCTTAAATACATTTTGTTTTTTTTAGATTTAATTGTGCATTTTTAAGTGTGATTTCTTTTTACATTTTTTTTTGTTGGTCTTTCCATTTATTTATGTGAGAATTAAAGATTATAACTGAGTATGACACTTGGATAGAAAAAAGTGGTATACATATAAAAATTGTAACATTTTAAGGGACGTATTTAGCAAACTACATTAGATTTAGAAAAAAACAAAAATATAACATAAAAATTAAACTTTAAAAAGCAAGAAAATATAAAAAACATTCAAATTTTCGATATTTAAGTCATAATTTGGAAAATAAGTAGTGTAGTCATAAGTGCTGCCAAAGAAAAAGTCATATTTTTGCGAGGATCTTTTGTAACCAAAATTTATATTTTGTTGTTTTCAAATGACCGCCAGGGGGCGTTAGACGATTGTTTATCAAATCAACACACTTAAACAATGTCGTTTATTTTGCTCAGTTTAGCTATATGACCGTGCGAGAGGCACAAAATTGATTATAAGAACTTTTAATTATTTTCGTTTTACAAGATCTTGATGTTTATTTGCATTAATGTATTGTATTGTGTTTAGTTAAGCCATAAGATCGTGCAAGAAGCACATAACAATTTAAGACTCTGAATTACTAGTAAGACCTATTTTTGTATTTAAGATTTAAAACACATTTCTATTTGTAGAACTTTGTGTTTATTTGTTGTGTTTGTTTTCGCAGTATTTTTCTACTGATAGATTGGCTGCTTCATCACTTCTAATTCTATTTTTCACATTAACATCACTTATTCAAAAAAATATCACTTTATTAAAGATATTATACTTACATTAAATTTATTACATATTTATTAATTACTAAGTTAAACCTAATGAGTAAGGTAAATTCAGTAAAAGCCTTAAGAGCTAAACGCGCTAAGCGTTTAGCACAAAAAAGGGGACTTCCCCCAATTAAAGGTAGTTCCTACCACAGGCCTTGGAGGACTACACTTTAACTTAAAGTTGAAAAATTGAAAACAAATAACCTAATGGTGAAACAAATATTTTTAATTTTGTTAGTTGGGTTTGATTTTCATTTTTATTTTTTGATTTTTTTTAAACAAAAACATAAAAAAGGACTTTTTAAGTTATTAAATGTGTAATTTTTTTTTAAATAATCTATAAGAAGTAGTTTAAAATTAATACAGACTTTCATAAAGTGAATTTTTATTTATTTCACGATAAAGCTTTGCATGCAGATAAATTATTGAACGCAGTTAAACGGTTAGCAGAAGATACAGCATTCTATTCTACATTTGCTCTACAAAGCTCGTCTTCATAGATCTGTAAATTATTATAGTTATTCAGTATTTAATAAAATTTACAAAAACACCATTAAATAAAAAGTAAGCGTTTATCATTTTAAACCTCGTAGTAAAAACAACTATTCTGTACCTTTAATTTATTAAGTGCTACCTCATCCATGTATTTAGTTTTTTAAGAGCATATTTTAAAATTATGGTTTAGTTAGAGCCTAAGTTAAGTGGATATGAACAGGGGCGTCGCGTGGGGTGAAACGCTGGAGCTGTAGCTCCACCTAAAAATTGAAAAATTATGCTAATTATTTTTCTGATTTTAGAGTTTAAACCTTTAAACACGCTGCTTTAAATGAGTCCCTGCTTCTGCTGTACAACCCCAAGCTACGTCAAAGTTAAGGAATTTTAAAGTTAAGGAGTTGAGCTTTAAAATGATATAAAACTTTTTATATTACATTAAAAAATAAGAAAGTTATGTAATCATGAAGTTCTACAAAAAGTGCAGCCAAATGTGTGTATAAACGTCGTTAATTCCCTGCTAAATTTTTTTTTTTCAAGTTTTGTATTGGATGTTCAAAATGTTCGTCAAATTGGAGCTGCAAGCTCAATCTGTGTCAGCTGCATCTTAAATGTTTAAAAGTTTCCAATGCAAAAAATGTTGAAAAGTTGAATTCTGGAGCTGCATGAACTTTCAGCACCATGTGAATTAAATTATGACTGTTGTTTAAAATTTACTACAACGCGAGAATATTTAGACAAGTTGAACTCGAGCAGAAGAAACTCGAGAAGGGAATACTCAAGCAGAGGCTACTCAGACAGAGAAAATTTGAGCAGGAGCAATTTAAGCAAGGAAAACTCGAGCAGGAACAAATCGAGCAGGGAAACTCGAGCAGGGAAAACTCGAGCAGGAAAAACTCGAGCAGCAAAAACTCGAGCAGGAAAAACTCGAGCAGCAAAACCTCGAGCAGGGGAAACTCGAGCTGGAACAACTCGAGCAGGAAAAACTTGAGCAGGAGCAACTCGAGCAGAGGCAACCTCGTTTTTTGAAGTTACTTGCATGTTTTTTTTGTTTTTTATTACTAGTTAGACAAGTCATAAGATTAAGTTAGTAAATTTATTATTGTGCAAATACAGAAACTTACATGTACATAAAAAAAATAAAAGTAGCCGTAGTTGTTAGAAAAAGGTAATGATATACAAAGGTATAAGATAGGTTTTTTTTTTATTTATTTTTTTATGTCTTATATATTAATTAAACAAATATGTTCAACTTTTTTCTAAAAAAGTTGCTATTTCTTTAAATTACCTTTATGATTTTAATATAAATGTTTCAAATTAGAGGATTTTTTAATTTGACAATGTCAATCTATAGCAACTCCTAACAAAAAGACCACGCGACGCCACTGGATATGAATATGTTTTTAATTTTTATATTGCAACGAAATCAACCATTTAAAGTTATTTTACAAAACAAAACTTTAGAATTTTAACATGCCTAAAACACTTAACTACTAACTTTATTTAGCTTTTCATATAAATATACTATTAATTAAAAACTTACGTTTAAACCATGGCTTTTAATTACTAAAAGTTTTAACATAAAATGAAACTGACGACGGGTAAAAACTGCACTTTTACACGAAAGGCCATTTTTGCACCAAATTAAAACTACTGACCAAGGGTAAAAAACTATATAACTTTTATCGGCAAACCTTCTAATTGAAAGGATGTCTGCAGGTGGGGCAGGTGGTGTGGTTGGCAAACCAAGTTTCGACGCAGCTCCGGCAGAACTGGTGGCCGCAGTCGAGGCGCACGACACTCGTGCCGGCCCGCACCTCGGCCAGGCACACCGCGCACTTTTCACCGCGGCCCTCCCCGGCCTCGAAGTGGTGGAACTTTTCGATCGTTTCCAGGCCTTCTTGAGACTCGTACACGTCGTGACGTTCCAAAGCGTCTCCGATTTCCTCCTTAATTCTTTGGTTTTCTTCCCGCAAACTCGCTACGCAAGTCGCATCACAGCTTATGCTCCTCCTCATCAACAGAAGAAGCTTCAACTCGAAACTGTCGCTCCTGCCCGTGTTGTTTCGCACCGTGTTGATCCTTGCGTCGATTTTCTGTGGGTCACTAAGGACTTCTGCTTCCTCAGACTTCGCTCTTTGTATTGCACCGTCTATCTCATCAACTGGGAGTTTGCTTGAGATCAGTTCCGGCTCCAGCCTGTCCAATAAGAAACTGAACAAGTGAAATTTTATATCATCTTGAATTTCTTGCTGCAGTTTGAGTTGTTTCTTTAGCGCCTCAGAAGTCACACTTAGCTTCGGTAACTTTTTCCTTTCAATTTTTTCCAGGTCTTCTTCAGACGCATCCACGTCTCGTACTAAAGCATCTCTGATTTCCTCCTCAATTCTTTCATTTTCTTCCCTCAGACTCGCAACGCAAGTTACATCACATCTCATGCTCCTCTGCATCAACAGCAGAAACTTCAACTCGTATCTGTCCCTCCGGCCCGTTTTGTTTCGCATCATGTCGATCCTTGCGTCGACTTTCTGTCGGTCACTAAGGACTGCTTCTTGCTCCAACTTCGCTTTTTCTATTTCATCGTCAATATCATCAACTGGGATTTCTCTCGAAATAAATTCCTGCTCCAGCCTGTTCAACATTGAGCAGTACAAATGAAATTTTATTTGATCTTGAACACTTTGCTGCAGCCTCAGCTGTTCCTGTAGTGCCGCAGAAGTCATACTATTTCTTTGTAAAATTTATAAAATATCCTGTTTAAAAACTTCTGTTGTTTAAAACAACTAAACACAAATGTAGATTTAAAATTTCATTACTGTTCCTTGAGCTGAAAATACTAAAAACTTGATTAAACTTAAAAATTTAAACTAATTAAGATTTGACAGACATCGAGTTTTTTTGATCACAAAAAAAAACAACGAAACAGAGCCGAAGGTTGGTAATTTTAACGGTCTTAATTGAAAAAAAAAATAAAAGTTATTACTACTGTTGTCTAAACCCAATAAACTTATACAATAAAGTTGAGCACAAAATGAGCAAAGTTCTCTCAATTTCAATTTAACGAGTTCTTTCTTGTACCATTATTTAAATAGATTTAAGCAAACTGTATATTTTATTCGCGACCGGTTTCGGTGGCAAGAGATTGCGACCTATTCAAGCAAAAACTAAAATATGAAACTGCATATAACAATGTTAGTTATTTACACTGTTGTTTGAAAACTTATTCATGCGTGAAGTATATTTTTATTTAGAATACTATTATGTGAAGAATACTATTATTTAAAAAGATTATTTAAGCTACTAAGTACAAAACGTTGAAATTAAGCTATTAAAATTTAGAAGTAATCAACTAAAGTTACTTCATAACTTGAGTGCATTCAATATCTTTAAGCATCCTTAAAAATTCAAGCAACTAAGAGCAATAAATTTTTAAGTAATAAATTTTTTTATAATAAAAAGAAGCGAAAATTGTTTCGTAATGATTTTTATAGTTTTTATTAGCAACACAAAACTAGTCAAGAAAATTTCAGGTTCATCTTAGTGTTACAAATACAAACATTTTAAAAATCCAAATTAGTGTCATTGTTTTTTTTTTGTTTTTCTGAAAAATATAAGAACACTTAATTTTGGTGGTAAGCCCTACAAAAAAAAACTAAGCTACTGTTTATGGTTATTCTATAAAACGCATTTACTAAACAGGGTTTTCCAAACTTTTTTTTCGAAAGGCCCTTATAGAAATTAAGTAAGCTATGATCCCCTCCGACAAGATTACTGAAAAATCTACCATTAAAAACTTAAGACCTTTTTTTTCATTTCCAACTTAACGTATCTAATGTTATTTTTAAATTAGGATGGCCTTCCTGTGGCTAATTAACTGATCATGGCCCCCTGAATATCTGTTATGGCCACCAAGGGGACCTTGTTGGTCAACTTAAGGGAGCCTTGTAATATGCCAAAGATTGGCAGCCTTATTAAAATCGCAGGCCAATTTTGTTTTTAAATTGCTTGCGGGCCGCACTGTATATAGAAAATTTTCCGCGAGCCAAAGTAGTTTTAAAATAGTTTTAGCAACTACAAAATTGTATAGTTTAACAGTGTTAATAGAGCATTGTAATAAAACATTTTTAAATTAAGAACCTTATAGTTATTTCAACACAATTTTTTTTTCAATACTTATTTGTTTTTAAAGTACATCACGGCTGCGGTTCACCGATCCCTGTTCTAGAAGAGTATGTTCTGATTTTTTATTTATTAGCTCGTAGAATAATGCAATAAAGGACCAATTTATAAAGTAAACCCATTTTAAGAAATAGACATTTAGCACGAGGGTTACTTTCGCTCAAATAGCTTTTTTTGCAATTAAAAAAAAAGTCAAATCTTTATATCCGATTATTTTCCTTTTCTTATAAGCTTACTTGGAACCTTTTTTTTTTATTTTAAAGAACGTTCTTTGCTTTGCTTTTCACAATAACTTCAATCGAATTGGGGTTTGACTTTAGTAGTAGAAACCCTTTAAAAATTTATCGTTTTTTCAACTTTTTTACTTACTTTAGCTTTTCTAAAAAAACAACATTTTTTTAAACTTATTTAGCTACAATTTTTATTAAGGAATTTTTATTTTCCTTTACTTTTTGTTTATAAAATATCCCCTAATAAAATTTTCCAAAATATTCAAACTTATAATTGCTTTACAGCAATCATACAAAACTTTTGAAATAAATTATTTTCAATTTTCTTAAATAAATAAATTATATATTTAGGATTTTTTTTTCGATTTTTATTTTTAGTTATATGACCTATGTTTACATAAATTCATATTTGTTTACATTATTTGAGGGAATTCTTGCTCAAGAGCTGTGAATTTATGTAAAACTTGGATAGGTCATATAATTAAAAAAAATAATAAAACTGAAATAAATATTTTCTAAATATAATACTTAGTTAAAAAAGAATATATAAAATATAGATATTTTTAAATATTGTATAAGTGCAGTAAAAATATTAGAAATTTAAATATTTTGGAAAATTTTATCAAAGGATATCTTATAAAAAAATTTAAATGAAAAAAAAAATCCTTAGTAACAAACTTAGTTTAATACGTAAGTTAAAAAAAAACTGTTATTTTATTTTCTGATAAAAGCTAAAATAAAAAAAAAAAAAAAAGAAAAATTAAGTTATATTTTCAAAGAGTTCCCTGTCTCAAAGTCAAACCTCAATTCGATTGAAGTTATTGTGAAAAGCAAAACAAAAGAACTTTCTTTAGGATATTAAAACCTTCAAAATTAGCTTTAAAGATAAGGAAAATAATTTGATCTTAAATTTGGACATTTTTTAAATAATGCAAAAAAAAGCTATTTGATGCAAAGTAACCCTCGTCATTTTAGCGTACTTTGTAGAGAATCCTAATATAACCAGTATAAAAATTTGCTAATATAACTAATAAATTTAAATTATCTTTTCATGGATAAAAATTTCAAATGTATATATTTACTAAAATTTGCCATAGTTTGCTATATTTGATTTAAAACTAATTAAACTAAAAATTAATAAGAATATAAAAAATTGTATTAATAATAGTTATTACACAAATTAATTATTTTTTTGAATTTTCAAATGAAAAACTACTAAGTGAATTTATGTTTTGTTATAAGCATTATGTTTTTTCAAACATGGTAAGCAGTAATTTATGTAATACAGGTTTATCAATATAATTTTTTACAAATTCATTTATTGCTTGTAATAAATTTTGTTGATGAAATTTTTTTTTTTATAAAATGTATAAGTTAAAATTTTATGCAAATGCTACAAACTAAAAAACTTATTTAAGAATTTTTTTTTTCTTGATTAAACAGCAACTATATAAATTTAGTTAGAAAAAATAGTATATATAAAGGTCAGTTTGAGCTGAAAATATATATAAAAGAAGCTGAGTCAGCAAAATTTGAATAATCTTTATTTTATTTTTACTTATCCCTAACTAAACTTACCCTAACTTCTTAAATCAAAATTTAAAAAAATTAGATAGTTAGAATAGAATACAAAAACTACAATTTTTTGCTGACTAAGCATTTTGTTTCAGTTCAATTTGACCTTTAATTATAGTAGCCACTTAGAAATAGTCAAAATCTAAGTCTAAGCAAAAACAGTTGTGTAAATCTAAAATGGAATCTAAACATCGTTTGTAAGAAATAAAAATTAACTATGTTTAATTTAAACAAAAAAATAGACTTCTCTTAAAATCAACAGACAATAAAACATTTTTGCATGATGTAAAACATAATATAAGTTTTACTTTTGAGAAACTAATTAAACAAAAAAAAGTAAATTTTGAAGCATATTTACCAATAAAAAAAAGTTAGCTGTTATTTTAATTTCTGTAAATTGATTATCTAGGTAATAAAATACCAAATTACTAAAACAGAGTTGCCACTGACTTATGGCAAACTTTTTCCAGGTATCCAAAATTTCTTCCAGGTTTTTAAAAGTGGCTGTTTTTGGGTCTGTTTTTAGTTTAAACTTAAGTTTAAGGTAAAAAACTGTGTTAAATAGTATGAAAACATTTTAAAGATACTGTAGAGCTACTTAAAAAGTAATTTTTAATAAAAAAAAATTTGATGATGAAAAATTTGTTTTATCTATATGGTAGAATTTTGTGTCAAATTAAAATTCTCCTAATTAACATGAAAAAATTGTTTAAAGTTCCAGGTTTTTCCAAGTTTTTTTTTAATTTCTCATACTCTAGGTTATACCAGGTCAAGTCGCAACCCTGTAAAAGCTGAGTTAAAAACATTACCTTTATGTATGCTTTTAAAAACTTTGTTAAGTAAATATTATAATTAAAAAGGCTAGTTTTTAGCTGCGCCTACTGGTCTTTTTAAAAAACTTCATACATGTCAAAAACTTTGTTGGAATTGTACTTTAAAAAAAAAATCATTTTAAAGAAAGAGTAAATGCCAATGTAATAAAGACTTTTATTCTGTGTCTAGATTAAAGGAAATAATTTTAACTTTTATTTTTGTAACATTTAAAAAATAAATTTTAAAGAACCTTTTAGGAAAATAAGAAATTTAGTGTAAGTTATGAGTTTAAAAATATTTTTTAAGCTTGTTTCTTTTAAAAATAATATCAAAATGTAGCATGTTTTTTTATAAATTTAAATAAGTTACTGAAAAAATTCCTGGTTATTTAACTTACTAAAATTATTATACAAGTCTTACCTCTCAAAAAACAGGGTAGCCAATAAACCTTGAATCCTGGTAAAACCTGGGGTTTTAGAAATAAACTTTGAAAAATCTGTAAAATTAAACAACTTTTACACGTAAATTATTGAAGTTTTGATTAAATACGAAAATTTGTGTTATATAGTAACTTTTTATGTATCATTTTTAATTCTGTTTATATAGCATAACAGTAATATTGAAACATTTTTATACTATTTAAGACACTATTTATCTTACTTTTAACTTTACAACAATGTCAAACAAAAAAAAAAACTAGTATTTTAAAAAACATAGAAGTTTGTAAAAGAATTAAATTTCAACCCTTGACTAAAAATTATTAACTGAGGTTGTATTTGTTTAGGGATGAAGTAACCTAATTTGAAAATTATATAGGTAAATACAGTTTATTAAAGTTGTCATAAAAAAAAAAAAAGTTTGTCAAATTTTATAAAACAAATTTAATATGTCTGTGTACTGCAGTAAAATATTAAAACTTATGTATGAACTATTGATTATAATAAAAAATTATAAAATGATTCTTTTTATTAACATGAAACAAATTAGATTAGACTACTGATTCAAAAAAGATTTAAAGAAGTTAAACCAACTAAAATTAATAAAATTAAATTTTATATGCAGCATATTATTTATTTTAATTTCATTTCTACTACCACTTAGACCAGGATTTCCTAAAGTGGGTCATTTAAGAAGTCAAAAAAGTACTAAGTAATTAAAGAGGGACGATTTTTGTTCAGTGGAATTACTTTGCTTTTTAATTTATTTTATGAAAACCTAAGCTAATTCTTTTTTCTAATGTGTAGTTTTATAAGAAATAAGTTACGTTTTTATTAAAAAAAATACTATTAAATTTTGTTAGATATTTTAAAACAAATTATTCTTAAAAACTAATCAAGTACTTTATTTCTAATACCAATGAATAACTAAGTTGATTAACCATTTAAACTACATTAGCCGATTAGAAATAAGAATGGTTAAAGAAAATAAATGTTTTGAACGTTTTCAAGAACACCAAGATTTAATTTCTTTTTTTTTTAATATGTTCAAAAATTTTTATATCAAATACACAAAATACAATTTAATTCTCACCTTAAACATTTAGATGCTTAAATCTGTAATAATTCTGAAAATTATATAAAAATCATTACAAACAATTTTCGCGTCTTTTTAATATAAAAAATTACTATAAAGTTTATTGCTCTTAGTTGCTTGAATTTTTAAGAATGCTTAAATATATTGAATGCACTGAAGTAATAAAGTTATTTTAGTTGTTTACTTTTGAATAATAAAAGCTTAGTTTCAACGTTCTGTACTTAGTAGTTTAAATAATCTTTTTAAATATTAGTACAAAAAAAAAACTCATTAAATTGAAATTGAGAGAACTTTGCTCATTTTTTGCTCAACTTTATTGTATAAGTTTATTGATTGAAGTAGACAATAGTTATTACATTTATATATATTTTTTTAATTAAGACTGTTCAAATTACCTAATTTTGTTTCGTTGTTTTTTTGTGATCAAAAAAACTCGATGTCTATCAAATTTTAATTAGTTTAAAATTTTAAGTTTACTCAAGTTTTTAGTAATTTCAGCTCAAAAAAAAAAGTAAGGAAATTTTAAATCTACATTTGTGTTTAATTGTTTTAACCAATAGAACTTTTTAAACATAATATTAAAAAAATTTTCAAAAAATTAGTATGACTTCTAAGGCAATGCAGAAACAACTCAAACTGCAGCAAAATATTCAAGATCAAATAAAATTTCATTTGTTCGGTTTCAAATTGGACAGGCTCGAGCAAGAACTGATGTCAAGAAAAATATCAGTTGATGAGATAGACGATGCAATAAAAAGAGCGAGGTTGGATGAAGAAGCAGTCCTTAGTGACCCACAGAAAATCGACGCAAGGATCGACACGGTGCGAAACAACACGGGCAGGAGCGACAGTTTCGAGTTGAAGCTTCTTCTGTTGATGCGGAGGAGCATAAGCTGTGATGCGACTTGCGTTGCGAGTCTACGGGAAGAAAACCAAAGAATTAAGGAGGAAATCGGAGATGCTTTAATACGAGTCTCAAGAAGGCCTGGAAACAATCGAAAAGTTCCACCACTTTGAAGCTGGAGAACGTTGTGTACATCCTTTTAATAAAAAGTTTGTTAATAAAGTTTATTTAATTTCTTATCCATTTTCAGTGTAGGACACTTGTGCAAAATCTTATTTTGCCTTGTGTCCAAATTTTTATAATTTAAAGGAATTAATGTTTTTCACTTGATATTATATTTTTTCCTTAAAAAAAAACAATGAATAAATATAGTAAAACTAATTCCCTAAAAAACTATTTTTCACAAACAAAATAAGTGCTAGTTAAAATGATTGTTGTCTTTGATTTTTTGATTAAACTGGAAATTGCTTGTTTATGGGTGTGGCTAAGGGAAAATGAGAGAATAAAATGAGAGATCAAGTGATCTACAGTCCAAAGTCCAGGAAAATGAGAGAATCAAATGAGAGATCGCGTGATTTATGGAAAATTCTAGAAAAAGAATTCAAAATCTATAAATACGCCCGATCAGAGCATGAAGCGGGCAATCCACCACGAAACAAGCACGAAGCGACACTCTGCTCCGCAAAAGAAATAACATCGTCAGTCTTCAAGCAAGAAGATTTCAACAACCACCTAATCGAAGAAGCCCACGCATTCTGTGGCATCGAGAATTTAAGTACTGGAAGTACTCTTTCATCAAATACTCTAAGTTGGACTCCACGATTGAGTCACAGCGTTCAATCAGATTAAAGTGAACATCCATCTCAGCAAGTAGACCCACACAGACTGGGCGTCAACCTTAGCTACACTTCTACGAACAAGTTGTTTTCATACTGTTTAATTCTATCGTATTGTTTATATATATTCATATTATCATATATACTCACTATTGTATTTGCCATGTAATATTTATATTTATATCACCGCATTTATTCACTATTGTACTTGTATTGTAATATTTATATATATTTATATCACCGCATTTATTCACTATTGTACTTGTATTGTAATATTTATACATATTTATATCATCGTGCCTATTTAATATCGTATTTTATCACCACGCTCCGATTACGGAAAGGAAAGGAAAACAGACCACGCAACGTTTAGCAAGATTCTGCAAACGAGACGGACCAACGTCGAGTGCCAGAAGCTGAGCGACCGGAGACCAGTGACACGTCAAAGGGGGAATCCGGAGCACGTTTTCCTTCTATTTGTTAACATTAAGTGTCTATACTTATTGTGAGCTGTCATTGCGTATTTGTACATAATAAACCAACATTATTTAGTTTCATTATATTTAGTTAAATAATTATATAATTATGTCCTTAAAACCCTTAAAAAAGGCATTAGTCCTGAAGGTACCCAGAACTCGGTCGCGTACCGAAATAAGTTGTTCCGAGACTACTGCTAACCTGGAATCCGATGAGATTGTTGAGACTGAAACCGAGGCAATTCCGAAGGAAACCAGTGAGGCTCCTAGTCTGGGTAACAATATCAGTATTTTATTATTAACTTTTTTACTTTAGTGCAAAAATGGCCTATCATGTAATAGTGCAAATTTGACCCGTAGCCAGTTTATTTTATGTTAAAACTTTTAGTAAATATAAGCTATGGTTCAAACGTAACTTAAGTAATTAATTAATAGTATGTTTTTATGAAAAACTAATTAAAGTTAGTAGTTAAGTTTTTGAGCATTTTAAATTCTTAAATTTTGTTTTGTAAAATTACTTTAAATGGATGATTTTGTTGCAATATAAAAATTAAAAATATATTTTTATCCATTAAATTTAGGCTCTAACTAAACCATAATTTTAAAATATGCTCTTAACAAATTGATACATCGATGAGGTAGCACTTAACTAATAAAGGTACACAATAATTTTTTTTACTACAAGGTTTAAGTAATTTCATTCTTACTTTTCAAATAGTGGTGTTTTCGGATTTTTATTAAATACTGAATAACTATAATTATTTGCAGATCGAGATAGCTTATTAGAGCAAATATAAATTAGAGTACTGTATCTTCTGCTAACCATTTAACTACGTTCGACACTTTATCTAGAGATGCAAAGCTTTATCGTGACATAATTAAAAAGTTCTCACTATGAAAGTCTGTATTAACTTTGAAATATTTTAAACTAAATTAAAAAAAAAGGTGACTTTAACAACTTAAAAGGTAACTTTTTGTGTTTTGGCTAAAAAAGGAATTCTAAAAATTAAAACAAAATTTAAAGCCGATTATTAAAATTAAAGTTATTTGTTTCACCATTTGGATATATGTTTTCGTTTTTTCAGCCTCAAGTTAAAGATCTTGCAAAAATATGATTTTTTCCTTGGCAGCACTATGACTACACTATTTAGATGTCAAATTAAGACTTAAATATCGATGATATGATTGTTTTTCATTTTCTTCAATTTAAAGTTAAATTTTCTGTTATATGTTTTTTTTTTCTTATTTTAATGTAGTTTTCTAAATACGTCCCTTTAAAATTTAACATTTTTAATCATTATATTATATACATGTAATCATTTTATCACTTTTTTCTATCCATAATTCAGATAAAAACCCAGAATATTTATGCATGTAAAAGTAATCAAATTTTAATCTTAAATGTCATATTCAGTTATAATCACTATTTCTAACATAAATTGTTGGAAAAACATGCAAAGAAAAAAGTTGTAAGAAATCAAACTTACAAATGCACAACTAAATCCTAAAAGAAAAAAAAACTTAAAAAATAATATAGTTCTTAAACCTTACATAGAATTGATTTAAAATAAAACTAAACATGTACAAAGTCCTTTATTGTACCTATACAGTAAACCAAACAATTGCTTTAGGAAAAAATAATTATTTTAATAAAAAGAAATATTCATGAAATAAAACCAAGCGTGTTCAAAAACCTCAACTACCTTTAATTGTAAACTTAACCTATAATTAGGAAAAATTAGTTAGGAAAAGTAAGGTAAAACTAAAAAAAAATGACAAAAGTCAGACAAAGTCAGGAAATTTGAAAAAATGTTAGACATTGTGATTTGAAATTTACAAAGTTCCTTGTTTTCTAAAGCCTAAAGCCCACAAATAATAAAAAAAATATTGAAAACTCTTTTTCAGACTAAAATTGCAAAATTCTCTATAGATTGGATTTGTGAGCATCAGTCTAAATCAGTTTTTTTTGAAAAAAATTTCCAAGTATCAGTTTTTTTTGCATGAAAAGTTTAGAATTTCAATTCATGTCATTTTAAATTCTTTATATCTTCTGAAATTAAAGAAAATTAATTAATGCTTAATTTTAATTTTTCTTAAGTAAGTATTTATAAAATTTGAGTTTATTTCTAAATATAGATACAGTTAATTAATGGCAAAATAAGCCAGTATATGTAAAAACAAATGCTTAAAGCCTTATGAAGAATTTCTAAAAAAATTTAAAATCTTTATTTTATTGTTTTAAGTAGAATATAGCCGTTATTACTAAGAAAGTTAATAAACCTAAAAAAATTTAAAGTCTTTATTTTATTGTTTTAAGTAGATTATAGACGTTATTACTAAGAAAATAAATAAACAAATAAGGATTAAACATTACAGTTTAAGGGCATAGGGGGGAGAGGTAAACACCCTTTTTTAATTTTTAATCTTATTTTATATAGTTTTTACAGATTTGAAAAATTCAAAATAGTTTTTGAGATATAACGAGACAACAATAAGATCCTTATGGGAGGCGCAAACTAGCAAATAACTAGAAATCACTAAAAATCTATCTCCTCCTAGGTTTTTTGAGATAACTACCTTAAATTTTCAGGAAATGTTTTTTGATATATTTAGAAAGTTTTGTCGGAACAGAATTTAAAAAAAAAACAAAAAATAAAAATTTATATAACAAAAAACAAAAAAAAAACTTTTTTTGGTTTATTTTTTATATAAACCTTTTTTTTTTGTTTTTTTTTTAAATTCCTTCCCACAAAACTTTCTAAATATATCAAGGAAAATTTCCTAAAAGTTTATGGTAATTATCTCAAAAAGCGTAGGAGAAGATAGATTTTTAGTGAAATAGTCTACTTTTGCTGTTTTAGTTTGCGCCTCCCATAAGGAACCTATTATTGGCTACAACTTTGACCGGCTATATCTCAAAAACTATTTTGAATTTTTTTAATCTGTAAAAAGCATTTTGTAGCTTAGTAAAAACTATATAAAATAAGATCAAAAACCAAAAAAGGGTGTTTACCCCCCCTATGCCCTTAACAACAACTTAGCTGTTTGTTTGAATTTGTTTACATCAGCTATGTTTTTTCAGAGCAAAGTTAGTTTAACCTTTATCTTCTTATTTAGGAACTTTATACCAATTAAGGGCATAGGGGGAATAATACTCTATTTCACAATTTAGTCTTTTTTATTGAGTTTTAAAACCTACAAGTTGCTTTATAAAGAATTTCAAACTCAAATTAAATAATTTTTTAGATATACAGGGTTGCTTCTTTACTTAGATACCTCAAAAATTCTGGAATTTGAAAATTAAGGCAAAAAAAAACCTTGAATTTGAGAAATTTTGAATAAAATCCTGGACATTTTACAATATTCACATGTTCAGTAGTAAAATTTAGATTTGGCTCAAAAATATAAATTCCTTTTTTTTGTCATCACCAAAATTTTTTCAAAATAAAAACATACTTGAAGTAGCTGTACGGTATCTTTTCAATGTTTTTATACTATTAAACACTTTCTTACCTTAAAACTAAAAATAGACCCAAAAATGTGTACATTTAAAACCAAAACTAAAAAAAAACATGGAAAAGAGTTTGAAAAAGCGATTGGCAACCCTGGATACAGCTGGTCAAAGTTGGAGACTTCAATGGGTTCCTTATGGGAGGCGCAAACTAAAACAACAAATAAGTAGAAATCACTAGAAATCTACACTCTCCTATGTTTTTTTGAGATAACTACCTCAATTTTTCAGGAAATGTTTCTTGCAATATTTTGAAAATTATGTCAAAACAAAATTAAAAAAATTAAAAAAAATATTACAAATAAACTAAAAAAACTGTTTTTTTGATTAATTTTTTAATTAAGTTTTTAATTTTTTTTTTATATCCATTAAAATAAAACAGATTTTTCTAAATATTGCAAAGAAACATTTCTTGGAATTTTTAGGTATTAATCTCAAAAAACATTAGAGAAGATAGGTTTTTATAGAAATAGTCAGGTACGGCAGGGGTTGGCAGATTTTTATAGGTTGTAAGAAAATTCACCTACATAGAAATGCTTGGTGGTTGTACTGTTTGTACAGAAAAAAAACCTTGCAGTTGGTAAATCAGTTGTAATAACCATCATAAAGTTATTAGGCTATAGGGGTGAGCCAACTTTTTATCACAAAAAATAACTTTGGCTTTTATTTAAAAGCTTTAAGTACAAACAACAAGCTAGTTTTTATTAAATTCAAAAACATCAACTAACTTTTGAGATGAGATATATATGTTTTTTTTGTATTAACAGGCAATTTTTTTGTGATCAATTTTGTTTGAAATTTAATTCTTTAAATTTTCAAGAAATGTTTCTTATATTATAAGAAAAAAGCGCTACTTATTAATTATTTAAAGTTGAGTAAGTAAAAGTTTTATTAGAAAAAAAAGGTTTTTAATAAAAAAAAATTTTTACTAAAATTTTTTTTAAATTCCAAAGTAATGTTTTCTTGTTATTGTATAATAAGACGCATTTCAAACAAAATAGTGTTTTTTTTGCTGTTTTAGTTTTCCTTCCCCATAAGCCATGTTTTTTACAAGTTGATCTTTTTTAGAGTATTTCAAAATTAATTCATTTAAAATCTATCTCCTCCTACATTTTTCAAGCAATCTTCAAACTTTCACAGTCTAATCTTTATACAATAACAAAAAAATGTTACTTTAGCATTAATTTTTTTTTTGTAAAAATATACTTAAAAAAAACTTTTTTTTTTAAATTTTTGTGATAAAGTTATTATTTTAAAGTTACTAAAATTCTAAAGTAATGTTTTTTTCTTTTATTATAAGGAACGTTTCCTGAAAATTTAAAGAAGATTGCTTAAAAAATGAAGGAGGAGATGGATTTTTGGTGAATTTTAAAATTTCCAAGAAAATTGACCCCAAAAATTTGCAGTCCTTACTTTATATCGGAAAATTTTTATAAAAAATTTAATATTTCAAAAGTCAAATGATATTTTTTGATTCTATAAAAACAGGCTTGTAGTTTGTATTTAAAGCTTTCATATAAAAGCCAAAGTTATTTTTTGTAAATACAATAGTTGGACATAATTTCATATAAAGCTAATATTACATTAATAAGAAGTTTCAATAAAAATAGATCAAGTTAGAATTTAATTGTTACATTCCTCAAAAACTATATTTTACACTGTGTTTGTACAAATGAATATAAAAAAATATGTGCAAAATTTATATTTTATTTACATCCAGGTTTGGGTGACAGAAAATTGAGACCTCTTCAAGTAAAACAAAATAGTAAGCTGCACATAACAATGTTGCTTATCTATAATGTTATTTAAATACTTATTCATGCATGAAAGTCTAAACAAAAAACTAAAATGTTACAAATTCAAAAATCCAAATTTATCAGTGTATAATTAGGTAAAATTAGAACTAAATTTAAAACAATTTGAATTTAATAAATAAAATGAATCAAAAAAAAAAAAAAGAAATGAAAGCTTTTTTTTGAGTTTAAAGGTATTAATATCTTGAAATTTATTTTAATGGAATTAAAAACTGTCTAAAATTAAAAATTTAAGCTGAGTATCAACAAAACATTAACAAAACTTAAGTTCATTGAAAATTTTAAAATCTAATTTTGTTTAAGTTAATGTAACAGTTTAAATGTAACAATTAATGTAACAGTTAAGGGCATAGGGGGGGGGGGGGGGGTAAACACCCTTTTTTGGTTTTTGATCTTATTTTATATAGTTTTTACTAAGCTACAAGATGCTTTTTACAGATTTTAAAAATTCAAAATATTTTTGAGATATAGCTGAGATATATTGCAAGGTACATTTCCTAAAAATTTGAGGTAGTTATCTCAAAAAACGTAGGAGAAGATAGATTTTTAGTGATTACTAGTTATTTGCCGTTTTAGTTTGCGCCTCCCATAAGAAACCTATTGTTGGCTCCGACTTTGACGGGCTATATCTCAAAAACTGTTTTGAATTTTTTTAATCTGTAAAAAGCATTTTGTAGCTTAGTAAAAACTATATAAAATAAGATCAAAAACCAAAAAAGGGTGTTTACCCCCCCCCCCCCCCCCCCTATGCCCTTAACTGTTACATTAATTGTTACATTTAAACTGTTACATTAACTTAAACAAAATTAGATTTTAAAATTTTCAATGAACTTAAGTTTTGTTAATGTTTTGTTGATACTCAGCTTAAATTTTTAATTTTAGACAGTTTTTAATTCCATTAAAATAAATTTCAAGATATTAATACCTTTAAACTCAAAAAAAAGCTTTCATTTCTTTTTTTGATTCATTTTATTTATTAAATTCAAATTGTTTTAAATTTAGTTCTAATTTTACCTAATTATACACTGATAAATTTGGATTTTTGAATTTGTAACATTTTAGTTTTTTGTTTAGACTTTCATGCATGAATAAGTATTTAAATAACATTATAGATAAGCAACATTGTTATGTGCATCTTACTATTTCGTTTTACTTGAAGAGGTCTCAATTTTCTGTCACCCAAACCTGGATGTAAATAAAATATAAATTTTGCACATATTTTTTTATATTCATTTGTATAAACACAGTGTAAAATATAGTTTTTGAGGAATGTAACAATTAAATTCTAACTTGATCTATTTTTATTGAAACTTCTTATTAATGTAATATTAGCTTTATATGAAATTATGTCCAACTATTGTATTTACAAAAAATAACTTTGGCTTTTATATGAAAGCTTTAAATACAAACTACAAGCCTGTTTTTATAGAATCAAAAAATATCATTTGACTTTTGAAATATTAAATTTTTTATAAAAATTTTCCGATATAAAGTAAGGACTGCAAATTTTTGGGATCAATTTTCTTGGAAATTTTAAAATTCACCAAAAATCCATCTCCTCCTTCATTTTTTAAGCAATCTTCTTTAAATTTTCAGGAAACGTTCCTTATAATAAAAGAAAAAAACGTTACTTTAGAATTTTAGTAATTTTAAAATAATAATTTTATCACAAAAATTAAAAAAAAAAAGTTTTTTTTAAGTATATTTTTACAAAAAAAAAATTAATGCTAAAGTAACATTTTTTTGTTATTGTATAAAGATTAGACTGTGAAAGTTTGAAGATTGCTTGAAAAATGTAGGAGGAGATAGATTTTAAATGAATTAATTTTGAAATACTCTAAAAAAGATCAACTTGTAAAAAACATGGCTTATGGGGAAGGAAAACTAAAACAGCAAAAAAAACACTATTTTGTTTGAAATGCGTCTTGTTCAGACATGTTAAAAAGCTCTGCTTTGTTTACTCGAGCGTGAAATTACTAACTTAAAACAAACCAAAGTTTATACGCTTCATTGCTGAATTACCATAGTAACTATTAGCATTTTACCAACTCTGGTCTTGTTATACAATAACAAGAAAACATTACTTTAGAATTTAAAAAAAATTTGAGTAAAAATTTTTTTTTATTAAAAACCTTTTTTTTCTAATAAAACTTTTACTTACTCAACTTTAAATAATTAATAAGTAGCGCTTTTTTCTTATAATATAAGAAACATTTCTTGAAAAATCTAATATATAGCTAAAAGGTCTTATGTAAAACAAACATTCAAAAAAAATTCAAGAAATATTGTATAAAAATATGCAAATTGAGAATCTAACTTACTACCAGGTTTTGGTGGCAAAAAAAATTATAACTTTTTAAGTATAATAAAATAGTAAACTGGACATATTTAATTTCCAATTTTTTATTTCTATAAACTCTTTACATTCCTGTAAATCGAGCAATCTTTTTAGTTAAGACAAAACAACTATATAAGAAATTTTATAAAAACTTTTAAATTTTGTTTTACATAAGACTGTTTTAGCTATCATTTTGACACTGGGTCAGCCTAAACCTTTTAAACAGGCCTAGTTAACTTGTGTTTTTTAATTCAAACTAATCTAAGTTTGTTTTTACTGCAAAAGCTGAGCATTTTTTAACTAGACTTAGTTATCCTGATTAGTCTGAGTGTATGGCAACACTGAAGTAGGTTCTAATCCTTTGAATGCTACTAGAATTTAAATTTGGTTTTACCAGCTTGTTCAGTATGAGTTGGTGATTTTTTTTAACAAACTTTTTATAATATCAAACTCCAAAAATAACAACTCTGTATATTATCTCCTTAAATTCATTTGAGTTTAGAACTCACAACTATATTATAAGTATACTTTTTTCATTTTTTTATAAACTATTTATGTACAAAATTAAAAAAGTAAAATCCAAAACATGTGTATTCTTATTAAGGGCATAGGGGGGGGGGGGGTAAACACCCTTTTTTGGTTTTTGATCTTATTTTATATAGTTTTTACTAAGCTACAAGATGCTTTTTACAGATTAAAAAAATTCAAAATATTTTTTGAGATATAGCCGGTCAAAGTCAGAGCCAACAATAGGTTCCTTATGGGAGGCGCAAACTAAAACAGCAAAAATAGACTATTTTACTAAAAATCTATCTTCTCCTACGTTTTTTGAGATAACTACCTCAAACTTTCAGGAAATGTTCCTTAATATGTTTAGAAAATTCTGTTGGAAGGAATTTTAAAAAAAATAAAAAATAAAAATTTTATATAAAAAATAAACAAAAAAAATTTGAATTAGTTATATTTCCCATTAATAACCCAGTTGAAGTGTGTTGATTCGTTGACACACAGAAACATATGTTGGTAGAATAATTGAAGATTACTGTATAATTTATTTTTATTTATATATCTACATATGTAATTTTTATTTTCTTTAAATTTATATTACTTATTGAGATAAAGTCATTTATATATTTTTTTAAGAATTTGAATTGTCATGTAACCAAAATTACCTCCAGTACAAACAAGCAACCAAACTTTAAAAATTAACACAAAATAAATAATGAAAACATGAACTACAAATTAATTTGGAAAATACTACAAAGGGAAAAGATCTAAACCAGGAGCATTAAGATGCAGGTTGTGCTTAAAAGAACCTTTATTAATACTTGAGTCTGATACAATTGCATCAACAAAAGAACAGAATTAATGTACTCATGCAGACACAGAAACAAATTTTTATTAATAAACTGGAGAGCAAAACTTAAATCAGATTATATAATACTAGTACAAAATAGGTTTTGGACTTTTTCTTAAAGTTTTGTTAATATTTGGTTTATATAATTTCTTTTAGATAGTTCTTAATTCAACTTAGATAAATTCTTAAAACTTTTAGATAGTTCTTAAATTCGTTTAAACTGTTGCATTTATACTGTTTAAGGGCATAGGGGGGGGGGGGGTAAACTTTCTTTTTTGGTTTATGATCTTATTTTATATAGTTTTTACTAAGCTACAAAATGCTTTTTACAGATTAAAAAAATTCAAAACAGTTTTTGAGATATAGCCGGTCAAAGTCGGAGCCAACAATAGGTTCCTTATGGGAGGCGCAAACTAAAACAGCAAAAAAAGACTATTTCACTAAAAATCTATCTTCTCCTATGTTTTTTGAGATAACTACCTCAAACTTTCAGGAAATGTTCCTTGATATATTTAGAAAATTCTGTCGCAAGGAATTTTTTAAAAATTGAAAAATAAAAATTTTATATAAAAAATAAACAAAAAAAAGTTTTTTTTTTGTTTTTTTGTTATAAAATTTTTATTTTTCAATTTTTTTTAATTCTGTTCCGACAGAATTTTCTAAATATTGCAAGGTACATTTCCTAAAAATTTGAGGTAGTTATCTCAAAAAACGTAGGAGAAGATAGATTTTTAGTGATTACTAGTTATTTGCAGTTTTAGTTTGCGCCTCTCATAAGAAACCTATTGTACCCCCCCCCCCCCCTATGCCCTTAAACAGTATAAATGCAACAGTTTAAACGAATTTAAGAACTATCTAAAAGTTTTAAGAATTTATCTAAGTTTTTAAGAACTATCTAAAAGAAATTATATAAACCAAATATTAACAAAACTTTAAGAAAAAGCCCAAAACCTATTTTGTACTAGTATTATATAATCTGATTTAAGTTTTGCTCTCCAGTTTATTAATAAAAATTTGTTTCTGTGTCTGCATGAGTACATTAATTCTGTTCTTTTGTTGATGCAATTGTATCAGACTCAAGTATTAATAAAGGTTCTTTTAAGCACAACCTGCATCTTAATGCTCCTGGTTTAGATCTTTTCCCTTTGTAGTATTTTCCAAATTAATTTGTAGTTCATGTTTTCATTATTTATTTTGTGTTAATTTTTAAAGTTTGGTTGCTTGTTTGTACTGGAGGTAATTTTGGTTACATGACAATTCAAATTCTTAAAAAAATATATAAAAGACTTTATATAAAAATTTGAGACAACAATTCATTTTGCAGTATATTTTATTTTTTGTTAACTAAAAATTTTTCAATCTACCCTTTTCAATAGTTTTTGTAGATAACTAAATAGATTTTTCTAAAATAGTAAAATTAATAAAATTGTAAGATTATGCGTCATAATAGTCATAATAAATGCGTCGTCATAAAAATAAAATATACTGCAAAATGAATTGTTGTCTCAAATTTTTATATAAACTTAGTACCGAAAAGAAATTATAAATGACTTTATCTCAATAAGTAATATAAATTTAAAGAAAATAAAAATTACATATGTAGATATATAAATAAAAATAAATTATACAGTAATCTTCAATTATTCTACCAACATATGTTTCTGTGTGTCAACGAATCAACACACTTCAACTGGGTTATTAATGGGAAAGATAACTAATTCAAATTTTTTTGTTTATTTTTTATATAAAATTTTTATTTTTTATTTTTTTTTAAATTCCTTCCAACAGAATTTTCTAAACATATTAAGGAACATTTCCTGAAAGTTTGAGGTAGTTATCTCAAAAAACGTAGGAGAAGATAGATTTTTAGTAAAATAGTCTATTTTTGCTGTTTTAGTTTGCGCCTCCCATAAGGAACCTATTGTTGGCTCTGACTTTGACCGGCTATATCTCAAAAAATATTTTGAATTTTTTTAATCTGTAAAAAGCATCTTGTAGCTTAGTAAAAACTATATAAAATAAGATCAAAAACCAAAAAAGGGTGTTTACCCCCCTATGCCCTTAATAAGAATACACATGTTTTGGATTTTACTTTTTTAATTTTGTACATAAATAGTTTATAAAAAAATGAAAAAAGTATACTTATAATATAGTTGTGAGTTCTAAACTCAAATGAATTTAAGGAGATAATATACAGAGTTGTTATTTTTAGAGTTTGATATTATAAAAAGTTTGTTAAAAAAAATCACCAACTCATACTGAACAAGCTGGTAAAACCAAATTTAAATTCTAGTAGCATTCAAAGGATTAGAACCTACTTCAGTGTTGCCATACACTCAGACTAATCAGGATAACTAAGTCTAGTTAAAAAATGCTCAGCTTTTGCAGTAAAAACAAACTTAGATTAGTTTGAATTAAAAAACACAAGTTAACTAGGCCTGTTTAAAAGGTTTAGGCTGACCCAGTGTCAAAATGATAGCTAAAACAGTCTTATGTAAAACAAAATTTAAAAGTTTTTATAAAATTTCTTATATAGTTGTTTTGTCTTAACTAAAAAGATTGCTCGATTTACAGGAATGTAAAGAGTTTATAGAAATAAAAAATTGGAAATTAAATATGTCCAGTTTACTATTTTATTATACTTAAAAAGTTATAATTTTTTTTGCCACCAAAACCTGGTAGTAAGTTAGATTCTCAATTTGCATATTTTTATACAATATTTCTTGAATTTTTTTTTGAATGTTTGTTTTACATAAGACCTTTTAGCTATATATTAGATAGTATGACCAGTTGAAAAATATCGAAGTAATAATTTGATTAGTGTTTGAAACTGTCATTTTAAAAGCTTTAGATTACAGTTGTGTTTTATCTCATGTACACAAAATAAACACTTTATTCTAACTGACATTAAATTGTAATTTACTATAGGTTGTGTATTTTTTTATCTTTATAATTAAATTTGGTAATTTTTTTATTAAACTTATCAAATTAGAAACTCCTAAAAAACTTAAATTTTAGTGACTCAAATATCTCTTTACAATCCACTCTAGATAAGATCTAAAAATGGTTAAAAACAATAAAACTTCTCCCTAACAGAATATTTATTAAATATTATTCTATTAGTTTTGTACAAATGTGATTGTAAGTCTTAAGTTATTGCCTTTTATTCCTATCAAATAAGTAAAAACTTTTTAATGAGATTTTAAAATTTTAACTATTTTTGATGTTTCGTTAATGTTTATTTTTGTTGAAAACAAATTTTTTTGTTATTATTTTTCTCATTGTGTGCCCTGTTTAGTGCCTCAGGTTTTGATGAGTCCAACATTGCACAATAAACAATAAAATAATAATAATAAAACGTAAAAATTAAAAGTTGCACTAATATAAAACAAAAATGTCGAGTCCAAATGTTACTGTGGTCATTCAGGAATGTGCAAAACGCGAACATAATGTTGGTCAAAATCAGCTAGAAGTGCTTAAAGTGGTGAGATACTTTAATTTTATAATTAACACTTTTTCTATTAGTACTAGTTTTTCAAACTAATGCTAAAGTTTATAAATTAATCTTTTAACTATTTTAAAACATAAATTTAAGCGTTAGTTAATAAAGATCCAAGCGAAATAAGTTCATTTAAATATATAATAATTTCAACAAATACTGTATTCTTTCTTTATTACACTTCCATATGTTTCTGTTTTTTAAACAAGTTAACACACTTTAACGGAGCTCTGTAAAATTAATAAATACTGTAGGGAAAGAATAGAAGCTAAATAAGTTATGTATATGTGTTTATTAAAAATAAATAATATAGATTTAGATTAAGGGTTAATAATAGATACGATACATAATGTTATGTCTGACTGTTATAAAATTATTAATATTTGTAGTTGTTAATTAATTTACTTTATCTAATTGAAAATTAAAAATTACAAATATTATATAGTTAGTTTTATAACAGTCAGTTTTAACATTATGTATCATATCTATTATTAACCACGAAACTAGAATAATTTATAGTACTTATTTTTATTTTTAACAAACACATACATATATACCTACTTTAGTTTCTATTCTTTCCTTACAGTATTTATTTCTTTACAGAGCTCTATTAAAGTGTGTTAACACACTTTTATGTGTTAACATAAACACATGTAAGTAATAAAGAAAGAATACTGTTTAATTGTTGTAATATATAAATTATTATTTTATGTTCTTATAGAATATTATTTCTAAATAGATGTAAAATAATATTTGCAATATTAGAGAACAAATCCTTAAAAAAGTATAATTAAAAAAAATGTTTTTTCAGTGTATAAGAAATCATACAATCCAGACGGGAGATTCTGACGACCAAGTTGGAGAACCCACCACCAAGAAGAAACAATCATTTGATCTTATCGTGTCTTCTAATTTTATTGCAGGAGCTGAGAAGGAGCTCAGCATTGCAAAATCCACTTCATCTGTCTATCAGCAATTAGAGGACGTTGAAAAAAATCCAGGTGCTGAAAAAGTTGCAAAGATGCTAGGCTGTGTAGTGCAGGATATTGAAGAGATGAAAGCTAGTTCTGCCAAAGAACAAGAGAAAGTTAATTTGCAACTAGAAAAAATAGTTGCAAAGCTGGGAGCCATGGACAAAAAATTGTCTGTATATCATGATTCTAGTAGACAATATGCAAAAGATTGTTTTGTCCGAGTTTTGGAGAAACTGGAAAAATTGGTTAATGATATGGATAGGCTCACTGCCAACTGTTAAGGGGAACATTTTTTGTTTGAATATTAGGACCTAACTAAATTGTTTAGATTTAGTCTCTTTTTTTACAATTTAATCTTTTATTTTTTATTAGTCATTGAATTTTGATATAAACTTAAAGTTTTAGTCTGACCAAAATGTTTTTTTTTTCTAATTAAATATATATATAGTTATAAAAGTTTGTAAATTCATTATTGATAATTATTTTTCCTTTATTAATTTTCGATTCATTTACATATTTATGAAGTAACAACAAAAGTCGTTATTTTCTAAGAACTTAGCGTGTCATATGATTTAGCTACCACATAAAATTTACTTTTGTTTTTTTGACTGTATTGCTGCTAAAGAAAAAACTAATCACTCTTTTTTCAAGCTTACAGATCAGTAGTGATAATCTAATTCCATTATCGATTAAACAATCAAAGGTAACAAATTTTACTTGAATTGATTTCTTATATTCATTCATACTCTCATACTTTTTTTTCAAACAGATCAGCGGTGATAATACAGCGCGCGGTGAGGGGATGGTTCTGGAGGTTGAACTTTCTGAGGAAGAGGAGAGCCTGCATAAAGATCCAAGGATGGTGGAAGACCATGCACGCCAGGAAGAAATTCGAACTTGTGAGAAACTTTATTCTTAATTAGATATGATAGTTTATTATTATTTTCAAATATATTTAATTAATTTGATTAACTTGATTACTTTAATTTACTTACTCAAACTTAACATCTTAATTCACAGCTTAACTGTAACAATTAAAATCTTTTGTCGTTTTTGTTTTTTTACTTATCTTTTCTAAAACAATCAAGAGTTGAAGAACACTTACGTTTACAAAGTTTGTACAATAAATTTAAATAATATTACTATAAGTACAACTGTTAGTCACTACTGCACATCGCTCAGCTTTATTTGGACAAAATACAAACTAAAAAATAAATAAAAGCTCTAATTAAAGCAAGCATAAAAATAGATAATTGTTGAAAAGCCCACAACCATTTTTAATTTTGTTATCTTACAAACACGCAACTCGTTTTTTCTTCAGATACGAGGAGGGTTGTCCCGACTGCAGGCGGTGTGGAGGGGTCGCAAGCTGGCCTTCGATTATTCGTTCGCTAGGAGGCGCATATTGAAGCTGCAGGCCGCTTGCAGGGGATTTTTGGTGAGGAAGGAATGTTCTCACCGCTTGTGGGCGGTAGTGTGCGTGCAAAAGTACACCAGAGGTTGGCTATTTGTTATAAATATTCAAAAAAAACTTGATTTGCTATTTTAAAAAGTCTTGCCAAAAATAATAAAGAGTTGGGAAAGTTTAGTATCTATAAGCAGCATCAAAAACATTATTTGAAAAAAAAATTAGACAATTACTTTAAATAATAATATTTCTTATATCACAGAACGGAGATCTACTGTCAGATATGCATGTAATACTTGCGTTGTTTTAATTAACTAGAAGTGTAAAAGTTAAAAAAAACTTATAGAATTACTTTAAATAATAGTTTTTCTCACATCACAGAACGGAGATCTACTGTCAGATCTGCAAGCAGCTGACCAACAACAAGCGTCAGACCTCGCACGCCAGGGGATGGATCCTCATGTCCCTGTGCGTCGGATGCTTCCCTCCGGACGACAACTTCGAGAAGTACCTGAGAAATTTCATCCGCAAGGGGCCGCCAAACTACGCTCCCTACTGCGAGTCTAGGATGAGGAGGACGTTCGCGAACGGGAGTAGGAACCAGCCTCCTTCGTGGTTGGAGTTGCAGGTTTGAAAAACGTGTTGAAGTAAATTTGTTTTGGAACTAAAGAAATTATTTGTTTTCGATTATAAGTTTAAATTTAGGGTAATATAAATAAGCTTAAGTTTAAGTTTATTTTTAGTTTACTTCTTACTGATAAAAATTGAACTTTTGAAAAAAAAATAGCATTTTAGGCAACTATTATAAATTAAATTGTTGTTACTATTTGTTTATTTAAAACATATTGTTAAAGGCAACAAATTATATTTTATAATATTTCCAAGTTAAAACAATACCCCTGTTGTGCAAACATTTCTATATCTATAGAGGCAACAAAATCGAAGAAACCAATCATGCTTCCCATTACCTTCATGGACGGAACAAGCAAAACCTTGCTGGCTGATTCCGCTTCAACTTCGAAGGAGCTCTGCGACACTCTAGCGGATAAAATTAATCTCAAAGACAGATACGGATTTTCGCTGTTCATTGCCTTGCTCGATAAAGTTTGTTCTCCTTGTTTACACTAAGTTTTAAACAGATTAACATTATGTATCACTTCATTACAATATGGTTCTGTTTTTTACGTTGAAAAACAGTTGTAATTTATTTTCTAGTATATTATGTTATTTATAAGTGCTTTTTTAATATTCTAAGAAAAACAAACTGTGCAATATTTTTTTAAACCGTTCCAGACGTAAAAAACAACCTTTAGTAAACTTTAGTAAACTTGAAACATAGCTTTTCAACTTATAAATTGCTTTATAAGTACGGCTCACTTTACGCATAGCTTTCTTTAAAACATTTTCACATGCGACCTGTTTCAAATTTAAAACCTTATTTTCAAACCTTTAGACACTACACCACCATATTTACAGGTGTCATCGCTGGGACAAGGATCGGACCACGTGATGGACGCGATCAGCAACTGCGAGCAGTACGCCAAGGAGCAGGGATCGCAGGAGAGGAACGCTCCGTGGAGACTTTTCTACAGGAAGGAAATCTTCACTCCGTGGCACAACTCCGCACTGGATGATGTAAGGAGATTTTTTTACGTCATAGCAGAGATTACGCTAAAAATGAGTGTTTTTTAGTGAACGATCAAAAAATCGCTTATAAAATGTTCAGTCTAAACACTTGGTGTAAAATGAACTTTTCGGTAATCGAGTCTTACACCGCATGCTTTTACAATTTCGTACAATTCCTTAACTCTTATTTGCACACAAGCTTATTATTATTTTGTTTATTGACTTAAGTGGTTGCAACTATACTTTTATTAGAAGTCGTAGTGTTACGTTGAGTTGGTTGTTTAGTTTATCACTAAGTTTACAAAGCGGTTTTTTTTGCATGAGCTTAAGACTGAATGACTAAGCTATTGGTTAATATACTCTAACTACAATTAGTAAATATAGTAATTTTTACTTGCATTGATTACAACTTAAAAATAAACAAAAAATTTGTAAAAAAATAACTTCCGAATAAATTTTTTTTATTAGTTTAAAAGTACTAATTACAACAGAAATGAGCTTAAGACACTTGTTTTGTTTTAAAACTTGTCAATTTACAATGTACTTAAATGATTATATTCATGCGTAAACACTCCTTTATTTTTCTAGTACTTGACTAAAATTGTTTATTAAACCAGGTGAGTTCAAATCTGATTTTCCAACAAGTAGTGAAAGGTGTCAAGTTCGGGGAATACCGGTGTCAGAACGATATTGAACTTTCGCAACTCTGCTCCAAACAATACTATATAGAGTATGGGCAAGACTTGCAGGTACTGATAATTCAATGTTGTTTTTAAAGTATGGTAATTAGACACAGTTATAAAATTTTATAAAATAAGAAAATATTTTGAAACGCGTGACGTTTTCGAAAACTTATCTTAGTTTAGTGAAAATAAAACGTTTTTTTTAATGTAATACAGTTGCAAATATTACAATACGACCTAATAAATGTTATTCAAACTTTTAAATTAAACACTTTAAAATTTCAGGCAGCAAAAATAGAAAACGCCTTGTCTTCGTACCTTCCAGAAAGAGCAATTTCGCAAACAAAAGGGCTACGATTTTGGAGTGACAAGTTGCAGAAAGCTCATAAAGAGGTATATTTTTCATTTGAAACACATAAAAATAAGTTAAATACATATCAAAACTTAAGCAAAATTGCTGTCTAAAAATCATTACGTACCTTGATTGTTAAGAATAATTTTACTAATAAAAAGTTTTCACATTCTTCACTTTGTTTCAAAAATTTATTCATATTTAGTGATTATACTGGTTAGTACGCATAAATAGAATTAAATAAAAACCTTTTACTAAATGGTAGGCTTAAGCTTTGGTTAAAACAAACAAAATTACAAATACGATATCAAATTTTACTAACCATTAAACAACTATGACGTAACAGGCGTTGTACGTGCGCGAGAGATGGGAACCGAAACGCGTCATCAACGACGCCGTGACGTCATCGATGCGTCAGTGGTCTCTGATGTTCAGCCGCTTCTTCGAGGTCTTCCACGTTTCCGGCCCGTCGCTGGCCAAGTCGCATTGCATCGTCGCCATCAACTGGACCGGTTTGTTTTTATTTTTTTGTTAAGTTAATGTTCAAAGTTTTTTCTTTTTTGATTAATTGTTTGTTGAATTAAACTTGTTGGCATTTTAATTTAATTTGATCAATAACAGTTTAGTAAGAGAATTTATATTTTACTACACTAAGTTTTATTCATATTATTTAACTGGTTTGTTTGCTGTTTTGTTTAAACACAGTTTTTTACAACTAAATTAATGTTAACAATGGTTAATTTATTGCTTTTTAAATAAAAATTGGGTATGCTTAGTTTTATTCATTCTATTTTTAATGAACAGAAATGTAACTAATAACTTTAATGATATGCATATGAAGTATGATAATGATATAAGTATACACTATACATCTTCCTAAAACCTAATTATCAAAAGCTTTAAAAATATGTAAAATGCTTTTATGAACTAGTTTATAATAATTATCTCTATCTATTAAAACTAAATTCAAGCACAAACATGCTTTGCACTTTACAAGTAACAAACAAATATAACAAACTTTGCAGGTTTATTCCTCTTGGATGACGAGGAAAAAGTTCTGTTGAAAATTTCGTTTTCAGAAGTGACAAGCATAGCTGCCACAAGGTTAGTTTGTGATACAATTAAATAAATTGCTGTTATAAAACAAATAAATACTTTGGAAATCAAGTTGTTACAAGCCAAGAATAATCAAAAGCTCAATTAAAAAAAAAAAGACATCTACTTAATTCTATTTAAAATAAAGTGTGCCTTAATGTTTAAAAAAAAATATATATTAATTTAATCTAATGACCATAAAATTTACTTTTAGTGGTACGCCGTACAAGGTGAAAGGAGATTGTTTTTCAATAAAATCTTGCCGTGCATCAGTGAGGACGTTCCACTCGATAAACAGCAACGACATTGTGGAGCTGGTCAACCACTTCGTGGACGGTCTGAAGCAACGGTCCAAGTTTGCCATTGCCCTGTTTGACAGCACCAAAAACGAAAGCGGTCAGTAATGTTTTGATTTTTAACTTTAAAGTAAGTGTTGTTGTTGGATTAAGGCTGAATCTGTGCGATGGTTTGATAATTTTAATAAACAACGTATCAATCAGAAGTATTTTTACTTCTCCTTCTTATTATAATAATAACTATTATTATTATTATTGTTATTCTTAAGTTGATATTTTTATTATTTTAACAAACATACAACAGCTTTAGATAAAAGTTTTTAACTTTTTTTTTCACGCATTTTTAAAACATCATCATAATTAAAGCGTTTCAATCTACCCTTTGCTAAAAATTAAAAATAAGAATTATGATTTTACATTACAAGTCAGTTAAGACATTTTTTTAATTTGGACTATTATTATAAATATGTTGTCTTATCATTACAATAAACCAACAGACGAGGTGAACATCATGCCGTACAAGCGGGGCGACTTGATCGAGATGGACAAGGTGGCCGGTGAAAATTTTACAAGCGTAGGGTGGCGCAACGGAGCTAACGACAGGAACGGCAGGACGGGGAGTTTCCCTACCGACGGGGTGTACGTGCTGGCTTGCATGGAGAAGCCCGACAGTGAGCTCGTGCAAGTTGGTTGAATTTATAAGTACATTGTTTATTCACTTATCCGGACTTCACTTATCCGGACAGTTTAACTTGAGAAGAAAGTTAAATAAAAATCAATGTTAAACAAAGATATTTTTGTGTAATGCAAATTTTTGCAAATTGCAAGTAGGTTAAATTATAAGTACTAATATGTAATTAGATTCAATTACAGATTATTTTTTTGTTCTGTTTTCCCATGTTTAATTGGTCTTTGATATATTTAACAGTAGACTAAAGTTGTTGTTCTAGTTCCTAAATGCTATGTTCTATACGATATACTTGTTATACATCATACTAATTATTTTATCATTTTATTTTATTCCAACAATATTATACCAAAAGTTTATAAATAAATTTACGTTTTTATCTTAATATCAGCCTATAAGCAAGTTAGTTCAAGGAATTACATTTTATAAGTTTAACCTAACCTAGTCAACCACATACAGGTTTTTATGAAATTGATTCAAGTTAATTTAGTTTTACTTGCCTCATTGAAACTCTGTATACAACAGATATTCAACATGGATCCGATGGAGCTGGAAGAGCAATTGAGAAGCATTCAGGATGAAAACATGAACAACAATGAAGACGACAGTGAAAAACCCTACACCTTGGAAGTGTACGCTCAAGACTTTTTCAGGTGTTTTGTCATGAACTTGATTCAATAACTGACTAAAACATAGTAAACTAATTTCAGTGCACTCTAGAATTGTTTCTAATTAATAAGAACAACCAGCAGCAGCTGCACCACGCCATTGTGACGTCACTGATGCACGCGAAGGGCGGCGGGCGGAGGGTGCTGAAGAAGCGCGACCACCGCGAGAGCGGGTACTACTCGTCGCCGGAGCGGGCCGACTCGGGATCCTCCTCAAACTCGAGCAGCAACAAGTCGCCGCCGTGCAGGAGCGACAAGGAGGTCAAGATGCGTCACAACTCGGGCCAGCTGCAGATACCCAGCTTGGAGCGGCTCCAGGCGCCCTCCTCCAAAGGTAACCAGAGCCAAAGGCCCAACTCGGCCTACTCCGACTCGTCGATTCTGTCCTCGGAGGATTCGTTCAACTTGTGCCAGTTCACTGTGAACAGCCAACAGCCGCAAGTCAGCGCTTCGAGTCAGTACCAGGTGCAGCCGTCGAGACCGGTCTCCATGCCCATACTGCACGAGAGCCAGCAGCCTCTGATGCGGTCGCCGCGCCCGGGCACGCTGTCGCCGGAAAGCGAGCAGCTTCTGCGGGGCCTCGAGAGAATACTGATGCCGCGGCAGCACTTGAAGAGCGCGCCGTCGACGTTCGAAGCGGAGGAGCCGATGAGTTACTACCAGCAGGCCGGCAACTACTACCAGCACCAGTACTCGCCGCAGGTCTACAACTTCAACTACAACCCGCACCACGTTTTCCAGTTTCAAAACTACAACTTTCCGCAGCAGCAAAACCTGTACCAGGCCAGAGCGTCTTCAACGCAAACTTCAAGCCCGGTCGCTTCGAACCAGCAAAGTTGTCACTTGCAGCCCGAAAGTAAAACGTCGCGTCCGGTCGCTTCTTCAGCTGACAGCCAGCAAGGAAGCTCGGCAGGGAGTGTTGAAAAGGAAGGTTGGAAAAGCAACGAGCAGCAGCAAATTCACAAGAACGTGCCGAATAATGTGGTTACGGCGGACGTTTAAAATTTCGACGTTTTTCTATTTAAGTTTTGAAGCTTCATCATACTTGGTCAATTATATTTTATATGCAAGTGACTGTACTTCTTTAGAAAATGATTTGTGTTAAGTTTGACAAAATATTTTGATAAATGGCTTATAGTCAATGGATTTCAATGTTTTTTTGCACTAAGTCAAACCATAAGGTATTAAATCTATACTTTCTTGCTTATTATTATTTTGATGTTAAATTCTTTTTAGTCTTAATTTTAAAAATCCTGGTTATAAGTATACTCTTAGCTTAAGAAATAATCAATTAGGATTTTATTTTAATTTTAAAAGTTAAAAAAAAATGTTTTAGGTGCAAAAATCATTTAAATGATCACCATTTAATTATTCTATTAATAAATAACTATGACTCGGTACACATAGTACTACTGTATTTCTATTCATATAGATTGAACATTACTCGACTGTTTTATAATAAAGTTTGATAGTTGTATTGTTTTCCAAGCATTAAAGAATCTATATATATAAAATTTCAGTATATGCAACTTTTCAAACTTAATTTTCTGTAATAATTTGCTTTAATTAACTTTTAAGAAAGTAAATTTCAAATCACAAATTTCTATAAAAACTATGTATTTGTATAGTTTGCCTTTGTAGTCGAATAATTTGCAATTTTTCGCTCTTTTCTTATTTTGCTTTTAGAATATTTTAACTGCGTTTAAAACGTCTTTAAAAGTTATATTTTTCTTAAATTTTGCTTGATATCGTTTATTTAACATTAAACCATCAAATATTTAAAACATGAGTTTTTGTCTTTATAAGGTCATGTAACACTAAAAAATTAAATCCCCTAAATTTAAACTAGGAAAATTTTGTATAGGGATGGGTAAAACCTCAAAAAACTTTTGATTTCCACGATTTCACAATCTGAGATTTAAAATATTAAATGACAAAGATGTGTTATTTTAATTTACTTTGAATTTAAGTTTATACAGATTAAATAATTGTTACAGTTGGTTTATTATAAAATAATAATAAGTGAGAACATTCTTTATCAGGTAAGCCCGTATTTTAGTTGTTGTGGACTGGAAAGCACTTTTAATAGAATAATAGAAAATCATATACGCAATATATCTAAAATGGGACTAATATACTACTATTTACTAATTCAATTACAGAAAGAGTGGACAAATTTTGGACCTTAAAAATTACATTCACCTCTCGCATATTTACACACTCGTGACGTTACACACTCTCGTTTAGTTACGCATTTTAGAATTCTGAAAAATTAATAAAACAAATTCTAATTTTTTTTAATATTCCAGAAATTAGGTTTATTGTATATTTTCAATTTAAAATATGTTTTAAATGTTAACTCACCTCTCTATATCTTTAGACTTTATAACTTATGTTCCTTGAATTATTGATAAGCATTTAGTTATACCTCAGTGTATCAGAAATTTTGTTAGCAATAAGAGATTAAATCAAAATTTTGAAAGAAATATGATTGTGTTAAATAATGATATTATAATGAAATAATGAGAGTTTGAAACACAAATAAATAATACAGCACTCTTGCCCTATGTATGAATAAACATCCAAAAAAGAAGTGTAATGAAACTTCCTAGCAAAAAGTAGCGGTAGTACTAATATATATAGAGCTTACACTTCACAAAAATCTCAATTGTTTTTTTAGTAAACATATCACTAATTTTCATTTGACGTTTTTTTTTTTAGTTTAAGTTCTACTTCTGTAACACTTGCTTTGCACAGCAAGAGTAAAAAATTTTAATATTTATAAATAAAGTAAACAAATTGTTAAAAGTGGAAAAGTCCCAAGTCTGCTTTTAACTAGAATTAATACCAAAAACAGCCATTATAGTAAGTATATTTGGTACCTCTCGTATCTTTACGATCTCTCGTATCTTTACGCACATTTTCTATGGACACAATGTGCGTGAATAAGCGAGAGGTTACTGTACTTATTATGTAAATACTCAGGGCTTCAGTGTATGCAGCTGGTTATGAATTTAAAACAGGAAAATGACTTTCTATAAAGACAAAAAAATCAGGACACAATTAGAGCTCTTTAATATTTGATCTCAAGTCGGCCAATAAACTGTGAATTTTTATAAAAATATCTTAAGTTACACATCCTTGGAAAAATGGTGAAGTCGACAAATTAAAAGTGCACTCAAACCAAAGATAATTTGATATAAGACCTATTGGAAGCTAATTTATATTAAATATATCTAATGTAGAAAAAGGGTCAATTAGAGTTAAATAATAAAAATATAATACAATTCAATAAAAGAATTTACTAGACAATAAAACAATAAAATTAAGTTGATTTTCAGCTCCTTAAATCCGAACTCCATCATCTTGGACTTCCTCATCCTATCTCATGGTAGCTTAATGTCTGTCAAAGATAAATAATTGTTAGAATTTATTTTCAATTACTTAAACTTACATTTATTATATGTACATTGAAAAAAAACTTGTCTATGGGAACCTAAATGTCTTCAGCAGCAATTTGTATCATATTAAACCTTTTAAATAAAACTTTGTTGACATTTGTTTTTAGTGTTGGTTTAAAGAATAAAATTCTTTGAAATTAAATAACTTAATAATAATCACAACAAGCAAGATATTTGTTGAACATAAACATATAACCTACTTCAATATAGACTTAAGAACATTGTTTAATTTTCGAAATTTAAATTACAGCACAAGAAACTCTTCGAAAATCTTAAGCTTAACACTTTGAACAAAATGTAAAATCTTTATACAATTTTTGCTTAAAAAACAATAAATTCTGATTTAATAACATATATCACTTAAAACAATAAGTTTATAAAAAGTTTTATTTATTGTAAGACTTATTTGAAGCAGTTGTTTTCAAAATTATTTCCATAAATACGAAATATAACAGGAATAAAAAAAATGCTTTAATTCAAGTAGATATCGTCCCTTTACTAGCTTAAACTCAATTACCTGATTGATAAAATCACCTTTAAAGATGCGATATGACCCATTTAGGGAAATGTTAATATTTAAGTAATTTTGTACTTCTAAAAACATTTATTCACCTGAAATTAAATTTTCTACTTAAAAGGACCTTAAAATACCTGTAATAAAATCAAAAAGCTTAGTAGAGTTTTTGTAGCCAACCTTGTTTGTACCGACTTTGTTACACATTATTTACCGACAACTCGTTCTATGATTCATATGATTCTATGACTATACAATAACCGATAACATATTATTTAGTTTTAACAGTCCAACGTTGCCATCGAAGTTTTTTAGAATTAAATAGTTCATAACGTGAATAGACACAAAAGTCTTTGTATACTAGAATAAAAGTTGTTATATACTCTTTCTATTTATTACGAGTTTAGAAGATGTATAAAAAAATTTAATTATAAAACTATTATAGTTTTTAATAGTTACTTTTTATAAATATTTTAAGAAACTAATTTTACCACACAATCATCAACAACATTATCCGAGACAACCTACGACCGGTATTTTGATCATCACGGTTGCCGTAATAAATACAGATTAAAACTGATCAAACGAGCGTAGACTAAAATCTCACATTAAGCTGTTAATGTCTTAGACGTTGGGCTATGAACGACTTGGCTGTGTCAATTTTTCGGGCTTTACCCACAAACGGTCGCTTCAGTGCATATGCACTAAAGCCCGCTTGGTTAGATCTCAACAGCGGTTTCTCGCGAATACAGTTTTTTAGTTACTATAGTTTATTTTGAAAGATAAAAAAGACGCTCAAAATGTTTGGTCCTAGGACCTTTTGTTTATCGGGTCGCACAGGAACTAAAAACTTTGCCTGCCTAGTGAGTAAGGACGAAACCGGTGGTAGGTTGTCTCGGATACTGTTGTTTATGGTCGTGTGGTAAAGGACATTATCTGTTATTGATGGTGCGAAGCATCTCAATTTTGTTGATGATGGCCGTAATAAATACTGATTACCATTTATGTAAAACCTTAAGTATTATAGAAAACAACACTTAAGTTGTTATTAAAAGTGATTGCTCATCGTAATTCTATATTTTCTTTCAGTTAAATTAACTTAATTTTATAATAGTAGTAAATTCCAGAACTTTAGCAGTATTACAAACTAATTTTTGAGAATATTTAAACTATCTAAGCATTGTACTTATTAGTTTTACCTAAAGTTTATAAACAAAAATGATCAAATTTTACTAAAAAACACTTTACGAAAGACTAAAAACTAAAATAACCATAAACATATGAGAAACACTTACTTTATTTTTTTAATGGTAATTACTTACGTGTTTTAAGACAACATTACTTTTTGAATACTAAAGGTTAATATTTCAAGTGCAAAACCCTGAAAAATTCCTTTTTAAACGAAAAATTAAGTACCTTGTATTTGATTGGATGGCAAGTTTTGGCCCAGGATGTTTATTTTTCATATACAGTTATTTGAAATTTCCGAGAAAACTTAACAAAAATGTAAAAATTTAACTTATTGATTCTTCTCAGCTAAACAATATTTGATTAATATTTGCATTCTCCTTCTATTTTGTTAAGTAACACCCATCTATCAACACTGATAATTTTTTAACTCGATTCAAGTACTATTTAAATAATAGTGTATGTTTTAAATAACACACAAAAAAATTTTTGAAATCTACATTTTAAATGCATCTACTAATGGCAGGTAAAAACTAATTTTAAAATACGTAATGTAGTTGTAACATTTATAAATAAAAGTATTTAGAAACTTTTAACTCATTTGCAGTGAGTTTTTATTACAATGACTAACATAAAAATTAAAACTAAACAACTACATAAATGCTAAAAGTAAGTAAATAATTAAGTAAATAATTTTAAATTGAACAGAGAACTAAAATAAAAAACTAACAGTTAGAAAACTTTTATTAAAACATACATATATTTGTTAAATATATCAAAGTAAATGACAAACTAAGAAAGATATATATTTGTTAAATAAACCTTTTTTTAGAATTTGATACTGATAAATTTTTATACGTTATAAAATAACTTACTAAGATAAATGTATTTAAGTAAACTTTTTTTTTGTGTAAATAAAACTATGCAATCATTTGGTTATGAAAAAAAAATAACGATAAAGGTACTTAAAATAAGAAGAAATAACATAACATTTAAATTATTGATGAATGAAAACTTTTTTAGCTCCTATTTTGTTGCCCTTCAATAAACAACAACAATTGCGTATGTTTTATGTTTAATTAAGTAAATATAAGTGATTATTTTATATAAAGTTGTTGGTAATAAAGTATTAGTTTAATTCGTTATTAGTATGGTTATTCGTTTGAGTTTTGTTAAAACATTTGAAATAAATTATAAATGTTTTTTTTCTGGCTTTTATAAACAATAAGCTCTATAACAACTTTATTTTTTATCCCTTAAATATACACAAAATAAAAAGAAGCGTAAGTCATAACTTGGCTGTAATCTGAAGTATCTAATATGTAAATTTCAAAAAAATGAGTATCAAATAGCAAATAGCTTTTAAAAGTTTTGTTTGAAAATATGATTTTTAAAACTTGTAAAGTTTTCTGAAGTTCGACGTTTTTATATTTTTAGCTTGAGATTACGTTAAAATTGAATGATTGAGAAACTGTTTTCCTTGTTATATTCAAAATTTAAAAGATAAATCGTAATTGATATGTAATTGATGGGACAGTAAATTATTCTCAAAGTTGTTTTAAAATAGGTACTTGCTATAGAATTAATCCAGTCAAATTCAACATATGATAGAACTATTATTTTATATTGCTCTTAACAAATAGATACATCTTAGTCGTAATTTGTGTTAGCTGGTTTATTTAGAACCAAGTGGTTTAATATCATTTACATCATTATAAGTTTACATTTAAGATCAAAAGCAAAAAAAAAAAAACCCGTGCAAGTAATAAAAGTTTAGTTTAGATAAAATTTGCAACAAAAAACAATTATTTTAAGGCAACAAGTGTTCTAACTAGTAACTACACCACATTGTGTACTTTACACTTTAAAGATGACAATCAAAGTTCTCAACTTAAATATAAGGAGAATGATCAATTATAAATTTTAAATTTTATTAATTATATTCTATTTGAATAAGATTTTATTCAACTGATGATCTCGTTTGACTAGTTTCAAGCGAGTGAAACATTGTATTGTTAATAGAATTTATATTTAATTGACAAAAAATTTGAATTAATTCAGTTCTAATTTAATTGCCTACTGAAGACGAATTTTTTTGAAAGTAATTTAGGCAATGTAACGAGTACTTATAACTTTGTAGATGTTTTTGTATAATAAAAAAGACTTTTTATTTAAAACGATTTTGATAAAGACAAAAAATCACGAAGAACAACACACAACCAAGGGAAGATTTGAGATACTTAAAACTATAATATTCTTACTGTAATTGAACTACAATACGTTGACAAACACGCTTGTTTTGGTAACAGTTTATTAGTACAAAAAAGTGTTTAATTTATTTTTTGTACAAAAAGTCCACCAAGTCTTCATCCCCGAGTGCACGCCCCGGCCGCACAGTTGACAGTCCCTCCTGTATATGTGACGCTATCAGCATCACCCTTGCACGTGTGGAACACACCGCAAGCCTCAGCTGACGTCATAATAAGCAAAAGCGTTACCACGGCAACAACGAGCGATCTGATGTTTGCGAGCATTTTTGCAACTTATTTTACGAATCCTGTAAAAATAAGCATTGTAGTTTTCAGCAATATTACAAACAACAACACTAGCGATTTTGCTTTCTAGTCAATACTTTTTTATTTGTAAGTTTTAAAAACAAGTTGATTATGAAAGATTTGTAAATGTAAACATAAATGGTTTTTAAAATGTTTTTCTTTTCTTTAACTAGTTTTGTCTTTTACCCAAAGTTTGAAACGTTTACACCGAATAAGCATTATTTCCAGCAGTAACACCGACAAGAAGAATAACAAATTAAATTAGATAAAAATTGTTTTTTTAGACCTGCAAACAACTACAACAAATTTAAAGCATTTGTAGCGATTAAACTAAATTTTTATAGCCAAAAATTAGCGATTGTATCTCGATTTTTTTATTTTGCACAAAACTATTGAAATTATACGAGTTTTAAAATTAATGTTCAGAAGAAAAACTTGTATTTTTCAGTCGAAGACTTCGCAATACATTGTTAAGTACTTATTTTTTAAAGAAGTACAATCTATTTTACAACCCAATTGCATTTGTTTTATATGTACTATTACTTCAAAATATCCTTGTAATATATAATATACTAAAAAAAAACATGTTCAAATATAATTTGTTAATTTATACTACTTGTTAGTTCGATAGTTTTTTAAAAATTTTAAGTTAATTTTATGTTTAAAAACTGCGGATTTAGTTTAAACTTCTGTTCTTTTCTTACTGAATTTTAAGATTGTTATCTACTTTTTACTACACACTTTACATTTATTAGTTTATAATAAATTGTAATTTAACATTTTACAACTTTTCAGTAACTAACTAAAAGTAAAACGCTAAAAAACATTTATTGAGTTATTATTTTGTTTACCATCTGTAACAAAACATTCTTATATTTTAAATAATCTCTCAATTTTAACAAAATAATATTTGACAAAAATATCTGCTTCCAATTGTTTTATTAAAGTTTAACAAGTAGTAGTTAAGAGTTAAACTATAATTTTACTACTGAATAAACCATATTCGTACTATCGCTTATATACTAACTGTAAATCGATTATATTACTTAATTATTACATAATGTTGCTATGTTTTTTATAAACAGGGAAGCAGCAATTATGCTTGAAAATAATTATGTATTTGTGTAATTTATGTAATTATGTACTTATTTATAAACACTTGTAATTGTTTTTATTATCCGCATTTCAATTATGTAATAGTTTTGTTAAAATAAACTCAGTAACATGTTGAGAAAAAGTAAGCTACTGTATTTCTTGTTTTTAAAAACAAACTTGTTTTATTGTAAGTTTAAATGTTTGTATATTTGCCATAAATACTTAAGGTTATTTTAAAGTCTTTGATAATTAAAAGTTTAACAAAAATTATAGTTTTAGTCAATAAATTCCTTTTTAACATGTTTAACAGTATCATCCTGTAATTTTTATATCTTAGATTTAAGAGATTGTACAAAATAATTTCAAGTATACTATTTTATGAAAAATGTTGTACGTTTAAAAATTTAGGTTTACATAGCTGTATACTTTTTAATACTTTTTTAGTGTTATCACAAACTTTGAAACAAGTTTTACTTTAAACTAAAACCAAAGTTTATTTTAAATTTTACAAGAATATTTATTTTTTCACAGTCACTTTAGACTGTAATGATAAAATATCGTTCCAGCATTTAAATTTATATGTTAGTCACATAAACTAACCATTGTTTATTTTTTTAAACCGGTAGATGCTTAGCTGCGAAAATGAAACAGTAAACACTTAAAGTTTTAGCAATTTTAAAAGTAAATTTAGAATTAAAAAAATTAAAAACTCTGTTTATGACTGCGATAAATGTCGCTACATTAAAACCTTTCTGTAGATCTTTCAGTTGACTCTAAAAATAAAATAGCTTTACTACTATTCAAAATTTTACAGTCAAATGTGTTTGTTTTTTTAAATTGATTAAAAAGTTAAGAAACTAAAATATTACAATAGCATATAAAGGTTAAAAACATTTGTTGTCAGCTAAAATACAACAGTTTTCATCTTTAAAACGAACAAAATACAATTCAAAAGGAATCTTGTTTCGAGGTCTGTGTTTAATGTACAATTCTTAAATTACAGAATAGATATGATAGCTTACGATTTGTTTGATTTGTTTTCTAGTTAATTTTTTACTATTATTATTCATGAGTTTGAAGATCTAATTAGCAATAAACTAAGAAAGCAGATATTGTAGTAAAATATTTTAATTTTTTAATGATAATAAAAAAACCACGAAAAAGTTTAAAAATATAAGATGATGAAAAATTTTTTAAGCTAAAAACGGAAACTATCTTTGTATATATTTTCTATTTAATTCACAGTAGGTTTTTGTTTTTATAAAATTTAGTTTTATTCCTGAAGAAATTGTGCTTTTATGGTGTACATTTTTGTGTACCTTTTACAAATGAAAAACAAAATACTGTTCTTATAAATTATAGTTTTCGAATCAAACAAAAACGATCTAAACAATTGCAGTAAAATTTTGCTGAGGTATCACAAATATTTTAAAATCTCTATACTTGAGCTTTTGGCAAAGTTTGAAGCTATTTAAGCTGGAATACTAAGTAAAAACCTTTATCGTAAATAAAAAATTAGCTAAGAAAGTTATAATTATGATAAAAACTTTGATTAAAAAATACTTGGTAACATATTCAAAGTTTTATAAAAATTACCTATAACGCAGTGTGCTTTTTATGCTTATAAACATTATCATAAATATTTGCCTATGGAATGTTTATTTATAAAAATTTATGACTTTATATTGGAAGATACTTGTTACTCTTTGTAATTTTATTGATAATATGTAATCTTAAACTTTTTATACTTTTAAGTAGTATTTCATTTTCTTTAAAATGGTGTTTATATATGATTTCATCTGTTTAATTTGAATAAGTAAATAGTTATCTGGCTAATAAGTTTAAAGGATCAACAAGTTTTAAGAATTAAAAATATCTTTACTGAATTTTTTCGTGCATAGAAAATAAAAATACTAAAAATTTTCATTATGCTTGGATAAACATTTTATTTAGAGTACAATTTTTTTAGGTTAAGTTTACAATTACAAGTAGTTGAGGTTTTGAACACGTTTGGTTTTATTTCGTGGATATTTAAAAAAAAAAATGATTATTTTTTCCAAAAGCAGTTGTTGAGTTTAAGTAAAATAAAGGTTTATGTACACGTTTAGTTTTAACTTAATTCTATGTTAAATTTCACAGCTTAATTGCTTTCTGAAATACATTTTGTTTTTTTTAGATTTAATTGTGCATTTGTAAGTGTGATTTCTTTTTACATTTTTTTTTTGCTTGTCTTTCCGTTTATTTATGTGAGAATTAGTGATTATAACTGAGTATGACACTTGGATAGAAAAAAGTGGTATACATATAAAAATTACAACATTTTAAGGGACGTATTTAGCAAACTACATTAGATTTAGAAAAAAACAAAAATATAACATAAAAATTAAACCTTAAAAAGCAAGAAAATATAAAAAACATTCAAATCTTCGATATTTAAGTCATAATTTGGAAAATAAGTAGTGTAGTCATAAGTGCTGCCAAAGAAAAAGTCATATTTTTGCGAGGATCTTTTGTAACCAAAATTTATATTTTGTTGTTTTTAAATGACCGCCAGGGGGCGTTAGACGATTGTTTATCAAATCAACACACTACAAAACTTAAACAATGTCGTTTATTTTGCTCAGTTTAGCCATATGACCGTGCGAGAGGCACAAAATTGATTATAAGAACTTTTAATTATTTTCGTTTTATAAGATCTTGATGTTTATTTGCATTAATGTATTGTATTGTGTTTAGTTAAGCCATAAGATCGTGCAAGAAGCACATAACAATTTAAGACTCTGAATTACTAGTAAGACCTATTTTTGTATTTAAGATTTAAAACACATTTCTATTTGTAGAACTTTGTGTTTATTTGTTGTGTTTGTTTTCGCAGTATTTTTCTACTGATAGATTGGCTGCTTCATCACTTCTAATTCTATTTTTCACATTAACATAACTTATTCAAAAAAATATCACTTTATTAAAGATATTATACTTACATTAAATTTATTACATATTTATTAATTACTAAGTTAAACCTAATGAGTAAGGTAAATTCAGTAAAAGCCTTAAGAGCTAAACGCGCTAAGCGTTTAGCACAAAAAAGGGGACTTCCCCCAATTAAAGGTAGTTCCTACCACAGGCCTTGGAGGACTACACTTTAACTTAAAGTTGAAAAATTGAAAACAAATAACCTAATGGTGAAACAAATATTTTTAATTTTGTTAGTTGGGTTTGATTTTCATTTTTATTTTTTGATTTTTTTTAAACAAAAACACTAAAAAGGACTTTTCAAGTTATTAAATGTGTAATATTTTTTAAAATAATTTATTAAAAGTAGTTTAAAATTAATACAAACTTTCATAGAGTGAACTTTTATTCATGTCACGATAAAGCTTTGCATGTAGATAAAGTGTCGAACGCAGTTAAACGGTTAGCAGAAGATACAGCATTCTATTCTACATTTGCTCTACAAAGCTCGTCTTCATAGATCTGTAAATTATTATAGTTATTCAGTATTTAATAAAATTTATAAAAACACCACTAATTAAAAAGTAAGCGTGCATAATTTTAACCATATTCATCCATGTATTCAGTTTGTTAAGAGCATATTTTAAAATTATGGTTTAGTTAGAGCCTAAGTTAAGTGGATATGAACAGGGGCGTCGCGTGGGGTGGAACGCTGGAGCTGTAGCTCCACCTAAAAATTGAAAAATTATGCTAATTCTTTTTCTGATTTTAGATTTAAAACCTTTAAACACGCTGCTTTAAATGAGTCCCTGCTTCTGCTGTACAACCCCAAGCTACGTCAAAGTTGAAGAATTTTAAAGTTAAGGAGTTGAGCTTTAAAATGATATAAAACTTTTTATATTAGATTAAAAAATAAGAAAGTTATGTAATCATGAAGTTGTACAAAAAGTGCAGCCAAATGTGTGTATGAACGTCGTTAATTCCCTGCTAAATTTTTTTTTTTCAAGTTTTGTATTGGATGTTCAAAATGTTCGTCAAATTGGAGCTGCAAGCTCAATCTGTGTCAGCTGCATCTTAAATGTTTAAAAGTTTCCAATGCAAAAAATGTTGAAAAGTTGAATTCTGGAGCTGCATGAACTTTCAGCACCATGTGAATTAAATTATGACTGTTGTTTAAAATTTACTACAACGCGAGAACAGTAAGACAAGTTGAACTCAAGCAGAGGCAACTCGAGCAGGAACAACTCGAACAGGAAAAACTTGAGCAGAGAAAACTCGAGCAGGGAAAACTAGAGCAAGGGCAACTCTAGCAGGAACGACTCGAACAGGAAAAACTCGAGCAGGAGCAACTCGAGCAGGAGCAATTCAAGCAGGGAAAACACGAGCAGGGAAAAGTCAAGCAGGAACAACTCAAACAGGAAAAACTAGAGCAGGAGCAACTTGAGCAGGGAAAACTCAGGCAGGTAAAACTCGAGCAGCAAAACCTCGAGCAGGGGAAACTCGAGCTGGAACAACTCGAGCAGGAAAAACTTGAGCAGGAGCAACTCGAGCAGAGGCAACCTCGTTTTTTGAAGTTACTTGCATGTTTTTTTTTGTTTTTTATTACTAGTTAGACAAGTCAAAAAATTAAGTTAGTAAATTTATTATTGTGCAAATACAGAAACTTACATGTACATAAAAAAAAAATAAAAGTAGCCGTAGTTGTTAGAAAAAGGTAATTATATACAAAGGTATAAGATAGGTTTTTTTATTTATTTATTTTTTTATGTCTTATATATTAATTAAACAAACATGTTCAACTTTTTTCTAAAAAAGTTGCTATTTCTTTAAATTACCTTTATGATTTTAATATAAATGTTTCAAACTAGAGGATTTTTAATTTGACAGTGTCAATCTATAGCAACTCCTAACAAAAAGACCACGCGACGCCACTGGATATGAATATGTTTTTAATTTTTATATTGCAACGAAATCAACCATTTAAAGTTATTTTACAAAACAAAACTTTAGAATTTTAACATGCCTAAAACACTTAACTACTAACTTTATTTAGCTTTTCATAGAAATATACTATTAATTAAAAACTTACGTTTAAACCATGGCTTTTAATTACTAAAAGTTTTAACATAAAATAAAACTGACGACGGGTAAAAACTGCACTTTTACATGGAAGGCCATTTTTGCACCAAATTAAAACTACTGACCGAGGGTAAAAAACTATATAACTTTTATCAGCAAACCTTTTAATTAAAAGGATGTCTGCAGGTGGGGCAAGTGGTGTGGTTGGCGAACCAAGTTTCGACGCAGCTCCGGCAGAACTGGTGGCCGCAGTCGAGGCGCACGACACTCGTGCCGGCCCGCACCTCGGCCAGGCACACCGCGCACTTTTCGCCGCGGCCCTCCCCGGCCTCGAAGTGGTGGAACCTTTCGATCGTTTCCAGGCCTTCTTGAGACTCGTACGCGTGACGTTCCAAAGCGTCTCCGATTTCCTCCTTAATTCTTTGGTTTTCTTCGCGCAGACTCGCAACGCAAGTTACGTCACAGCTTATGCTCCTCTGCATCAACAGAAGAAGCTTCAACTCGAAACTGTCGCTCCTGCCCGTGTTGTTTCGCACCGTGTCGATCCTTGCGTCGATTTTCTGTGGGTCACTAAGGACTTCTGCTTCCTCAGACTTCGCTCTTTGTATTGCACCGTCTATCTCATCAACTGGGAGTTTGCTTGAGATCAGTTCCGGCTCCAGCCTGTCCAATAAGAAACTGAACAAGTGAAATCTTATATCATCTTGAATTTCTTGCTGCAGTTTGAGTTGTTTCTTTAGCGCCTCAGAAGTCACACTTAGCTTTGGTAACTTTTTCCTTTCAATTTTTTCCAGGTCTTCTTCAGACGCATCCACGTCTCGTATTAAAGCGTCTCTGATTTCCTCCTCAATTCTTTCATTTTCTTCCCTCAGACTCGCAACGCAAGTTACATCACATCTCATGCTCCTCTGCATCAACAGAAGAAACTTCAACTCGTATCTGTCCCTCCGACCCGTTTTGTTTCGCACCGTGTCGATCCTTGCATCGACTTTCTGTCGGTCACTAAGGACTGTTTCTTGCTCCAACTTCGCTTTTTCTATTTCATCGTCAATATCATCAACTGGGATTTCTCTCGAAATAAGTTCCTGCTCCAGCCTGCCCAACATTGAGCAGTACAAATGAAATTTTATTTGATCTTGAACACTTTGCTGCAGCCTCAGCTGTTCCTGTAGCGCCGCAGAAGTCATGCTATTTCTTTGTAAAATTTATAAAATATCCTGTTTAAAAACTTCTGTTGTTTAAAACAACTAAACACAAATGTAGATTTAGAATTTCATTGCTGTTCCTTGAGCTGAAAATACTAAAAACTTGAGTAAACTTATTTAAGTATTTAAGATTTGATAGACATCGAGTTTTTTTGATCACAAAAAAAACAACGAAACAGAGCCGAAGGTAGGTAATTTTAACGGTCTTAATTGAAAAAAATATATAAAAGTTATTATTACTGCTGTCTAAACCCAATAAACTTATACAATAAAGTTGAGCACAAAATGAGCAAAGTTCTCTCAATTTCAATTTAATGAGTTTTTTCTTGTACCATTATTTAAATAGATTTATGCAAACTGTATATTTTATTCGCGACCGGTTTCGGTGGCAAGAGATTGCGACCTATTCAAGCAAAAAATAAAATATGAAACTGCATATAACAATGTTAGTTATTTACACTGTTGTTTGAAAACTTATTCATGCGTGAAGTATATTTTTATTTAGAATATTATTATGTGAAGAATACTATTATTTAAAAAGATTATTTAAGCTACTAAGTACAAAACGTTGAAATTAAGCTATTAAAATTTAAAAGTAATCAACTAAAGTTACTTCATAACTTGAGTGCATTCAATATCTTTAAGCATCCTTAAAAATTCAAGCAACTAAGAGCAATAAATTTTAAAGCAATAAATTTTTTTATAATAAAAAGAAGCGAAAATAGTTTCGTAATGATTTTTATAGTTTTTATTAGCAACACAAAACTAGTCAAGAAAATTTCAGGTTCATCTTAGTGTTACAAATACAAACATTTTAAAAATCCAAATTAGTGTCATTGTTTTTTTTTTGTTTTTCTGAAAAATATAAGAACACTTAATTTTGGTGGTAAGCCCTACAAAAAAAAACTAAGCTACTGTTTATGGTTATTCTATAAAACGCATTTACTAAACAGGGTTTTCCAAACTTTTTTTTCGAAAGGCCCTTATAGAAATTAAGTAAGCTATGATCCCCTCCAACAAGATTACTGAAAAATCTACCATTAAAAAACTTAAGACCTTTTTTTTCATTTCCAGCTTAAAAGTATCTAATGTTATTTTTAAATTAGGATGGCCTTCCTGTGGCTACTTAACTGATCATGGCCCCCTGAATATCTGTTATGGCCACCAAGGGGCCACTTGGCCAACTTAAGGGAGCCTTGTAATATACCAAAGATTGGCAGCCTTATTAAAATCGCAGGCCAATTTTGTTTTTAAATTGCTTGCGGGCCGCACTGTATATAGAAAATTTTCCGCGAGCCGAAGTTATTTTAAAACATTTTTAGCAACTACAAAATTATATTATTTGAAACTAAAAATTGATTAAAAATCAATAAGAGAGCATTATTATAAAATATTTGTCAAATTAAGAATCTTATAGTTATTTTTAACATATTTTTTTTTTCAATACTTATTTATTCGAAGTTAGTTATTTATTAAAGTACATCAAGGCTGCAGTTTACCGATCCCTGTTATAGAAAAGTATGTTCTGTTTTTTTATTTATGGGCTCGTAGAATAATGCACTAAAGGACCAATTTATAAAATAAACCCGTTTTAAGAAATAGAAATTTTAGCACGAGAGTTACTTTTACTCGAATAGCTTATTTTGCAATTAAAAAAAAGTCAAATCTTCATATCTAATTATTTTCCTTATCTTATAAGCTTACTTGGAACCTTTTTTTTATTTTAAAGAACGTTCTTTGCTTTGCTTTTCACAATAACTTAAATCGAATTGGGGTTTGACTTTAGTAGTAGAAACCCTTTAAAGATTTATCGTTTTTTCAACTTTTTTACTTATGTTAGCTTTTCTAAAAAAAAAAATAACATTTTTTTAAACTTATTTAGCTAAAATTTTTATTAAGGAATTTTTATTTTCCTTTATTTTTTGTTTATAAAATATTCCCTAATAAAATTTTCCAAAAAATTCATACTTATAATTGCTTTACTGCAATCATACAAAACTATTGAAATAAATTATTTTCAATTTTCTTATATAAATAAGTTATATATTCAGGATTTTTTTATCGATTTTTTTTTAGTTATATGACCTATGTTTACATAAATTCATATTTGTTTACATTGTTTTAGGGAATTCTTGCTCAAGAGCTGTGAATTTATGTAAAACTTGGATAGGTCATATAATCAAAAAAAAAAAAAAAACTGAAATAAATATTTCCTTAATATAAAACTTAATTAAAAAAGAATATATAAAATATAGATTTTTTTGAATATTGTATAAGTGCACTAAAAATATTAGAAATTTAAATATTTTGGAAAATTTTATCAGGGAATATCTTATAAAAAAATTTAAATGAAAAAAAATCCTTAGTAACAATCTTAGTTTAATAAGTAAGTTAAAAAAAAACTGTTATTTTATTTTCTGATAAAAGCTAAAATAAAAAAAAAATAGAAAAATTAAGTTATATTTTCAAAGAGTTCCCACTCTCAAAGTCAAACCTCAATTCGATTGAAGTTATTGTGAAAAGCAAAACAAAAGAACTTTCTTTAGGATATTAAAACCTTCAAAATTAGCTTTAAAGATAAGGAAAATAATTGGATCTTAAGTTTGGACATTTTTTAAATATTGCAAAAAAAAAGCTATTCGATGCAAAGTAACCCTCGTCATTTTAGAGTACTTTGTAAAGAATCCTAATATAACCAGTATAAAAATTTGCTAATATAACTAATAAATTTAAATTATCTTTTCATGGATAAAAATTTCAAATGTAGATATTTACTAAAATTTGCCATACTTTGCTATATTTGATTTTAAACTAATTAAACTAAAAAGTAACAAAAATATAAAAAATTATATTAATAGTAGTTATTATACAGATTATACATTTTTTTTAAATTTTCAAATGAAAAACTATTAAGTGAATTTATGTTTTGTTATAAGCATTATGTTTTTTCAAACATGGTAAGCAGTAATTTATGTGATACAGGTTTATCAATATAATTTTTTACAAGTTCATTTAATGCTTGTAATAAATTTTGTTGATGAAAAATAAAAGCTTTTATAAAATGTAGAAGTTAAAGTTTAATGCAAATGCTGCAAACTAAAAAACTCATTTAAGAAATTTTTTCTTCTTGATGAAACAGCAACTATATAAATTTACTCAGAAAAAATAGTATATAAAAAGGTCAGTTTGAGCTGAAAAAATATATAAAAGAAGCTGAGTCAGAAAAATTTGAATAATCTTTATTTTTTTACTTATCCCTAACTAAACTTACCCTAACTTTTTAAATCAAAATTTAAAAAATTTGGATAATTAGAATATAAAAACCACAATTTTTTGCTGACTTGGCATTTTGTTTCAGTTCAATTTAACCTTTAATTATAGTGGCCACTTAGAAATAGTCAAAATCTAAATCTAACCAAACCTTGTGTAAGTCTAAAATGGAATCTGAACATTGTTATTAAGAAATAAAAATCAACTATGTTTAATTTAAACAAAAAAATAGACTTCTTTTAAAATCAACAGACAATAAAACATTTTTGCATGATGTGTTAAACATAATATAAGTTTTACTTTTAAGAAACTAATTAAACAAAAATAAGTAAATTTTGAAGCATATTTACCAATTAAAAAAAGTTAGTTGTTATTTTAATTTCTGTAAATTGATTATCTAAGTAATAAAATACCAAATTACTAAAACAGAGTTGCCACTGACTTATGGCAAACTTTTTCCAGGTATTCAAAATTTCTTCCAGGTTTTTAAAAGTAGTTGTTTTTGGGTCTGTTTTTAGTTTAAACTTAAGTTTAAGGTAAAAAACTGTGTAAAATAGTATGAAAACATTGAAAAGATACTGTAGAGCTACTTAAAAAGTAATTTTTAATAAATAAAATTTTGATGATGATAAATTTTTTTTATCTATATGGTAGATTTTTTGTGTCAAATTAAAATTTTTCTATTTAACATGAAAAAATTGTTTAAAGTGTCAGGTTTTTCCAGGTTTTTTTTCAAAATTTCTCATACTTTAGGTTTTACCAGGTAAACTCGCAACCCTGTAAAAGCTGAGTTAAAAACATTACCTTTACGTATGCTTTTAAAAACTTTGTTAAGTAAATATTATAATTAAAAGGCTAGTTTTTAGTTGCGCCTACTGGTCTTTTTAAAAAACTTTATACATGTCAAAAACTTTGTTGGAATTGTACTTAAAAAAAATAATTCATTTTAAAGAAAGAGTAAATGCCAATGTAATAAAGACTTTTATTCTGTGTCTAGATTATAGGAAATAATATTAACTTTTATTCTGTAACATTTTAAAAATAACTTTTAAAGAACCTTTTAGGAAAATAAGAAATTTAGTGTAAGTTATGAGTTTAGAAATATTTTTTAAGCTAGTTTCTTTTAAAAATAGTATTAAAATGTAGCATGTTGTTCTTTATTAATTTAAATAAGTTACGGAAAAAATTCCTGGTTACTTAACTTACTAAAATTATTATACAAGTCTTACCTCCCAAAAAACAGAGTAGCCAATAAACCTTGAATCCTGGTAAAACCTGGGGTTTTAGAAATAAACTTTGAAAAATCTGTAAAATTAAACAACTTTTACATGTAAATTATTGAAGTTTTGATTAAATACGAAAATTTGTGTTATATAGTAAGTTTTTATGTATCATTTTCAATTCTGTTTATATAGCATAACAGTAACATTGAAACATTTTTATACAACTTAAGAAACTTTTTATCTTACGTTTAATTTTATAACAATGTCAAACAAAAAAAAAACTAGTATTTTATAAAACATAGAAGTTTGTAAAATAATTAAATTTTAACCCTGCATCAATCCTTGACTAAAAATTATTAACTAAGGTTGTATTTGTTTAGGGGTGAAGTAACCTAATTTGAAAATTGTATAGGTAAATACAGTTTATTAAAGTTGTCATAAAAAAGAAAAAAAAATGTCAAATTTTATAAAAAAGTTTAATATGTCTGTGTACTGCAGTAAAACATTAAAACTTATGTATGAACTATTGATTATAATAAAAAATTCTAAAATGATTCTTTTTATTAACATGAAACAAATTAGATTAGACTACTGATTCTGAAAAGGTTTAGAAAAGTTAAACCAACTAAAATTAATAAAATTAAATTTTATATGCAGCATATTATTTATTTTAACTTCATTTCTACTACCACTTAGACCAGGGTTTCCTAAAGTGGGTCATTTAAGAAGTCAAAAAAGTACTAAGTAATGAAAGAGGGACTATTTTTGTTCAGTGAAATCACTTTGCTTTTTAATTTATTTTATGAAAACCTAAGCTAATTCTTTTTTCTAAAGTGTAGTTTTATAAGAAATAAGTTACGTTTTTCTTTAGAAAAAATATTATTAAATTTTGTTAGATATTTAAAAAAAAACTATTCTTAAAAACTAATCAAGTACTTTATTTCTAATACCAATGAATAACTAAGTTGATTAACCATTTAAACTACATTAGCCGATTAGAAATAAGAAATGGTTAAAGAAAATAAATGTTTTGAAGATTATTCAATTTCTTTTTTTAATATGTTCAAATATGTTTATATTAAATACACAAAATTTTAATTTACGACCTTAAATATTTCGATGCTTCAATCTCCGATAATTCTGAAAAATCGTAAAGTATCTGTCTTGAAGAATTATTTGAGAAATTTTTATTGTCATAGTTTTTGTTAATTAAACCTTATTGTACCATTCTACTTAGTTTTAGTTTTAAATTATTTTTAGGGTAATGTCCTAATAAAAAAAATAAATTAAATTCAATCAAAATAAATCATCTATTTTATTTAAAATCTAAAAGTTTTATTTGTAATGTAACCGTTCATAGTTGATCAAAATTCAAAAATCAGATTTAAACTAACCCTAACAAAATACGTTATTTGCTTATAATACTGCAACTAATTTTAACTATTAATTTTATTTATGCAGGGTTTCCAGAATGTTAATGTTAGTATGCCAATTGAGTACTGAACACTTAGTTAATGTTTATTTGATTTAAAATAGAACGTCATGGTCGAGAAATTTCGGTAAATTGTTGTTAGCAGCCTTATTACGAAAACTAATTGTTTACTCGAGCGTGAAATTTTCAATAAAAACAAACAAAAGTTTGTTTCACTCCAGCGTTCAATTACCATTGTGACATCACTGATGGTAGGACTGTTGATTGACAAATGGCATGCCTGCCTGGCAGCACAGTTGCCAGGTATCAAGCAACATAACTCGAGCATGATATAAAGAAAAACAAATACACTAATTCAGTATTTAAAACTCTTAATTTCAGGATTTTTGGCAGCTCTGCCACGCAGAATAGTAGTAAAACTAGTTTGGAAAATACATACTTTTTTACGCACAAAGTGTATCTGTTTACAAATGGTATATGTATATACATACATGTGTTATTTCAACTCTTCTAGTTCTTCTTAAACGACTACACATTATCTTTAACATAAACCCATTTGAAATAGATTTATTAAAATAAAATATTTGAATACAATTCTAGTCGTAATATTTGTAGCGAAATAGTTGTACAATATTTATTTGCTTTTTAAACATTAAATTAAATGTCAACAGGACAATTTAGCGTTTATACAGTTGTTAAGTTCATATGCTAGATTTTCTCATTCTAAAACGTTAAGTTAACTTAGTTTAAAAAAATAAAAATCTTTTATAGAACCATTTTTTTTAAGTCTAGCTATCTTCGAGATTTTTCATTAATATCACACTAATCGTTAAAAGTTAGCTTTTGATTGCCTAACAATTTAAAACTATTAGTTATTTCGTCAAATACTATTGTGAATTGTTATGGTGTTGCATATTTCGAAATTAAACAACTTTTATATGCTTTTTTTTTTATTTTTTAGTAGTTGATTAGCTTAAAATTTTCAAAAAGTAATAAAAAAAAAAATAAATAAAATATATTTTGTATAGAACATATGCATAAAATTTTTAGTGAACAAGATTTCAGTAAAACTATCAAGTTATCAAAAGTTGGTACTATAGTCAAATGTAGACTTATTGTCAAAAATAACAAAATAATTTAAACATAAATGCCAATCCTACCATTTCTTATTTACTAAACTTTTAAAAAGGCTTGTTCTAAAGTTCTATTTACACTTACTGATTATACTTAGGAGGACAACATATTAACTTATTAATCGTAAAAATAAAAGTAGTCTAAATGTAGTTTGCAGAAAACTTTAAGTTTTTTGTAAAGATCTGTAAGTTTTACTATCATTAGCATTTGTTTACTTTATATTACTGAAGTATAAAGTACCTTATTTATATTTAATAACACGATTACATTTTCTAAAAAAGTTTGTCAGATAAAAAATCTATCTTGAAATGCAAAAATAGTTAAATAGTCAAGTTATGAAGTTCAAGAATTATTTAATTGAAAAAAAATTTGTTGCAGTATTTTGTTACTAAAACAAATTGAAAAATAAGAGCTGATGTAAACAGTTTTTTTAATGTATAGCCTTCAACTATGTATAATCGTAGCAAAATTACAAATATAAAAGAATAGCAAAAGTTGTTACCACTAGAACTTCTGAGTATTTTACTAAGATATTTATAATGTTGACTGCTGTAAGAATTAATTGTATCTTGCATAAATTTCTATTTTGTTTCGCCTTTCAACTCTTCAGTTCAATACTATTATGTTTTCAACTTTGTTTTTGCATAATTTGTATATAATTTTTCATTGTATAATTTGTTAAAATAAACACAACAAGTTGTTACCTGTTGGCTATTTTTTTCTAAACTCTTTCAATTATGAAGTAGTACACAAACTATCAACTTAAAAGTAACTAACAAACTTGTATAAAATATTAATGTAAAATTCACGTAAATTTAAATAACTGTTCAAAATATAGTTTTAATTGTTTGCTAACAAAAGATCCTAGTGAAGTAACTTCACTGGAATAAAATAAAAACAAATTATACAGTAATCTTCCTTTATTCTACCAACATATGTTTCTGTGTATCAACGAATCAACACACTTCAACTGGGTAGTTATCTTTCCTATTAACCACCCAGTTGAAGTGTGTTGATTCGTTGATACACAGAAACATATGTTGGTAGAATAAAGGAAGATTACTGTATAATTCGTAATTTTAAATATATATTTTCTATCAAGAATCCGAAAAAAGCGGTTGAAGGATTAAAGTGGACAATAACAAAATAAACGGCTAGCTATTTGTATTTGACAAGCGTTTCATAATCAAGTTTACTGCCAAATACTAATATGTTACTAAAAAAGTTCTACACCAAAGTACGCTCTCTCATTTAATATGTTATTATCAATACTGACTCGTTTCTTAAGGTCAACTGTTCTAACAAAAGTATGTTCTAAATAAAAGTCTCTACTTGAATAGAATTATCTATATGTCTTGTTTCTTTACACTGTAAAATCAGTCACTTTGCTGTACACATTGTAAGAAGCAAAAACTTTTAATAGCTTTTGTATATACCCACAACTACAGCGAATTTTAAGTAGGTTGTATAGTTAATGAAACTATATAAAATATTTATTCTTTAAATACTTAATTATGCAAACTAAACTGTATTGTATCTGAACAAACCCTTTAAAATCTTCATGTGATATTATTTTAAGCAGTTTATTTAAGTTTAGTTTTTGTTTGTAAAAACGAATGCCTGAAGTAAAAAAGACAAGATATTATTGACACTTTATTCGCAGTCATGATTTCATATCATAAACAATCCCACTTAAAATCATACTGGAAAGTACAGAAATTGAAATATTTTGCATATAACATCTACAAAAATTAATAAATAAGCGTCATAATGCACATAAAAAGATAAAAATTACAAAAATCTTAAACTTAAAGAGTACAAAACTTTCAAACAAGGAAAACGCTTAACAAGATTAAATTAAATTTGATGAATTAACTAAGGATGATTAGAAATTGCAGCGATTAAAAAGCAATAAATAACAAAAATATTACAATCTTCTTTTATTCTTTTCCTTCATCACTCTTAATAATAAGCTGATGTATGATGTCAACAAATCGTCCATTTTATACCCCTGTTAAAATTCAATTATTTTAAAATCAAAAAACTGTTATAGAGACATTTAAAAAGAACTTAATTTTTCAGTTGATTTGTTAATGTTAAATGCTGTTTAAAACTTTTATATAAAAACTGATTTGTAAAAATTCAGATATCTTAGTTAACTTTGGTTGTTTTATAAAAATATTGTATTTAAAGTTAATCTATGTATTTTTTTTGAACAAATCTTAGAAAAAGTGTTAAATCACGCCTTTAAATAGATAAAATTGTTAATAATACTTGTTAAAACTACTGTAAGCTATTTAACTAATGTTTAGAAAAAGGTAAGTAGCATTTATTTTAACTTAATAATATATATAATTTAGTTTATACTCAAACCAGCAAACTTACCATGGCTGTTTCGCACAGTAATTTGTTTCCCCTGACTAAACTCCCTATCGTCATGTGGAAGTAAGTGTTGCCACTGCTCCAGTTACTTATCTTGTTGAATGGGTACGTTTTCAGCATCTATGTTTGAATTTTCAAATATGAATAAAGCATAAAGGCGATTATATATAGAAATGGTAGTTTCAGAAGCTCAAAGCTTACATTCAACATTGACTTGAAACTTAAACTTTTTCTTGTCGAAACGTAAAAGTTACTAGACTACTATAAACAAATGTTTAAAGATGAAACTTTTTGGTTAAATGTCTAGTTTATAAGTTATTTAAATTCGCATTGCATATTTGTAAAAAGTGTTAGATTTTCTTATCGTTGACTAAGTGCTATTAAATACATTTATACGGAATTTTTATGTAGAACAAACTTAAATAAAAGTTTTTTTTTGTAAATATTTATCAATCATTCAAAAGTTTATTGCAATAAAATATTTTCAAAAAATTTCTTAATTAGATTTTAGTAAAAAAGCATCAGAAATTTTGATTGATGTTGTTTTCTTCAAAAACTGCCTGTTTTTTAAGGAAAATAATGACAGTAAGTTTTTATATAGAAATCGCAAATTAAATAAGTGACTATAACTTACATTTTTAGTTTTCGGATCTATCAGGCTGACTCCCTGTTTGTTGATGGAAATAACAAGATTCTCCGGGTAAGAATGGTCCGTTGTTTGCTGAATAAAAGTTTAAAAAAATTATTTGTTCATTAAAAGTATAATAGATTATTTATTCAGCAAAACTATAATTAAATTTATTACAAAAGAAAATCTTAAGAGCTTATGTTACTTATAATTACAAGTTAATTTTTTTTCTCTAGCACCTTTAAAAAAAAACAGTTTACAACTAAAACTGTTTTTTTTAAAGTGATTATTTTATTAACAAAAGTATTATTTTTAACTAATGTATTCTCGATTTTACTAAACTAAAAAAGCCAACTCGTAAAATTTTAATCATAATGAAACGATTATCATGAAAAAATATTCCATTCTATTGATCTGATTTTACTTTTTAAGGTTTAATAAAAAACGATGATAAAAAACTCAAGATTTTTTGTTAAATGAGCTTCATGTTTTAGTTGTTGTACTTAAACTTTTCTTTAAAATTTTCGACTTTAAATTTATATCACACATTTTAATACTTTGACTACTGTTTATTTAGAGGTGAAGTGTAGAGATTTTTGGTAGGCTACAAAATCTTTGAATAAAGATTAAATGCAAAAACTCAATTAAACGAATCAACAAAACATTAGCATGAAAAGTATTCTGCTTAAATAAATGTTGTTAATTTATGCTTTTAATGAGCAACAAAAGTACTTAAGCTAGATATTAACATGATTAACAACCACAATGTTACTACATCTACTGTGTGAAGAGAATTCAATAAAAACATTAGAAAACTATTTACCCGAACTTCAAAGAATGCAGAACCAAAAGTTGGCCACTGGTAAACAAACTTCAAAAACTCAAGTTTCGCATCCTCTCTATTTCTAAGTGGGTTTTTGTTGTAGAAGTAAATTATTCTCTGTAAAAAATTGTTTATTTACTAGTTTATTTTTTACTTGTTTTACTTGTTAAATATCTTTTTAAGTTAGTTTTCGAAAAAAAAATACATATTATGATTTTAACTAGCTCAATAGTTTACTATTCAAGTTAAAAAAAAAATCTTATAAAAGTTTTAGATAAAGCTTAAAAATTTTGCTTTACTTTTTACAAACAATGAAAGTATCTGTTTCATGAAGTTAATAACAAAATCGAACTTTTTTCCATTCATCGGGACTGGCTTGTCTTAGTAAGTACAATGGAGCTAGTTCCTTTAACATCCTTGGAATGTTTGGGATCTGATCCTTACTGTCTCCGTGCTTTGCTCTGTTTTTAGAAAATTAAATTACATATATTTCGATAATACAAAAAAGAAAGAGCTTGGTTGCGTTTTTAATAACAACGTAGATACTATGCTCTCAATATTGTTACTGATGTGTTTCATTACCATAAACTACATTTACTTTACCTTATCCAGTCTAGAATGCTCTATACTCGAAATTATTTAAACATTTGTGAGTTTAAAATAACTCACATAAAGAAAAAAAAACAAGCATTTAGACTAAAAAACTTTACCTTAAAAATACATTAAGTTTATTTAAAAATTTAATTCATAAAATTAATTAAACCAGTTAAAAGAAACTTGAAGAGAAAAGCCGAAATTTTAAAAATGTTTTTGAATTTTAAACCAACCACGCAAATATATTTGCATGGAAACAGCTGTACTAAAAATTTTATATAAAAATATTCTAACAGTCACCTACCTCAACAAAGTCCTTACCATCTCAACTAAAATTCACAAACCTGAACAGTAACGCGGCGATTTGGAAGGCGTCCTCCTTGGTGAGCTTGTGGTATCCCCTCAGGTACTTCTGCTTCTCCTGGTGGAAGTGGAACATGTTGTCGGCGACCGGATCCCTCCCAGGAACCGTTCCCGCCCACAGCTTCTTCATGAAGAACACCTGGTACGTCAATGTGGATATTCCCCCTGTTGTGGTAATTATGATTAGGTATTTTAAAGTGAAGCATTCTATATAGAATAAGCTTTAACATATATGTTTAAAATATTAACAGTATTTAAATATAACCGGATGCAAAAAATCGATCGGATAGTATTTCATCTTTTCAAAGAGTTGATACTAGGTTTATTTTTTCAGTTTATAAAAACAATTTTGTTAAAACAACATTAACAGAGCCTCTTTACGAAACACATACCAGCTTTTTACTTAACTTGAGTTATTTTTAACTGTCTATAGCAGGCCTAAAATACTAGATAAGAATTTTTACAAATAAAATAATCACAAACTAATATAAAACATTTAACTGTCAACTGCTGGCTAAAAAGCTGATACAAAATAGTCTATTCACTAAAATATTTCTAACCGTCAGCGGCGGGCCTGGCCCTTCTTATCCAATCGGTGAGGTGCCTCACGAAGTCGAAGAAGAAGTCTCCGTCCGGGACGCTGATCACCTTGTCGGCGATCTTCACGAACAAGCAGAACCCGTCGGCCTTCTTCAGCCTCAGCCTGTTCGCTATCGACTGCGTGAAGTCACGTGACTTGGTGCAAGACTCAACCTCGAACGCCTGTTCGTATGGAGTAAATTTGAAAAAAAAGTTTGTACGAAGTTAGTTTGAAAAAAAAATGTGGTTTTGTTGTTTAGTTTCAAGTGAACAATCGGTATTTTTTTTAATGTTTTTAATTACCAACTTACTTGTTTTAAAATAGTTTCATGTCAGTTATGGTTTCTTTAAAAGTAAAAAATAGCCAGCAATGAAAACATTCAAACGTTACTTTGAAAGCGCTAGAGAAATATAAAATAACTAGAAAAGCTTTTGTGTGTAAAATATAAATAAAACCTCGTTGGTATCGTCAGGGAAGTTGATTTTGTGGAATATCTGGGTTGTTCTGTTCTGAATTGCTTCTACTTCAACCACGTGGGGAGGGTACTTACGTTGACCGTGCCTTATTGGTCTCTGATATCTGTTTTGATTGTAATATCAAGTTTACTAGTTTTTCTTTGCTACCAAAGAACTGAAACAAAAACAACAACTTAAAAAAATAACTTGTTGTAACAATCGTACCACAATAAAATATAAAGTATAAAACATAACTGCTTTCAAAATAAATTGAATGAAAAAGAATCCATATTTATAACACAAGTTATTTTGAAAAACAATTAAATAAATAAAATAAAACCTGAAAAGGCAGTCGTTAGCCAGCGCGTTTCCGTTTCTCCTGGTTTGCAGGAACTTTTGTAGATGGGGTAACAATTGGTTGCTAGGGGCGAATATGCCCGTTGCTAACCACATCAGCTCCCAGCCCCTCTCTTCACTGTACCTGTTTTATTTATTTTATTTGAAAAATATGGTTTTAGTTATTCCAGTTTGTTGACTATGTGCTATTAAGTTTATGCAAGGATTAAATTAAACTAAACAATTTAATTTTCTGAAACCATTAAAACGGTTTTGTAAAACAAACTAATTTGTTTTAAAGAAAATCTGAGCTTTTTCTATATTTTTTAACGTGTTTTCATTGTTTTGACTGAACTTAAAGTCCTTTTTCTTTAAATTTTGTTTCTTTGTAAGCTAACAGCAATTGAAGTTTGTTTATAAGAAACATGGTTGTATAAAAGTTAAATCGTCTAGTTTATGGTTTTTATACGTAAAAGCAAAAACATTAACTCCAAATAAACTTTAGAATTTCGCTTAATGCACCACTTTCAATAAAACCCTCCGAATTAAAATTTGATATTTTAAAATTCTATAAAAAACTCAGCAACGAACCCGTTCTTATTGTTGGTGAGCTGCTTCATGATCTGGCAGTAAACCTCATCTTTCAACAAGTCGTACTGAAGAGGAGCCTCGAAGATCTGGTCCGTCAGTTCGCTCCCGTGCAACGTTCTCCTTGTGGGGTAATCCCCCATGTACTTCATTATCGCCAGGAACGTCGCGATCGCTTCCTGTTGAATAAAATGTTGTTATGTTTTATATAATAAAAGGTTTTATCAATTAAATAATGAACTCGAGTGCATATAAAGCAGAATGCATATAAATGAGTTTCTTAGAAATATTTTTGTTTAAATCACCGTGCTAAAGCACCAACAAAAGTCTTCCAGAAAAACATTAAACATAAAAGTAAATTGTGTAACACCTGTACGAGGTCGTTGTCGTGAAGTATCTTCTTCAGCAGAGGTTGCTTCATCATGTCCCTGGAGTGCTTCCACACTTTCTCCTTTCCTCGCATCCGGGATGTCGGCGCCTTGCTCATCGTCTGCTGCATCGGTGATCTGAAATTTTTGAAACTGAAACCAAAGGGTGTTAGTGACCCAATATCTAAAGGTTCATTTACCCTTGAATATTTACGCTTAGGGCTTAATCTGAGTGTTACTTTACTATTGGGATTTGACATAATTATTACTTTACCCTAGAGTTAGTGATACAAGATATCAACATTACTATAAATAACCAGGCACAACAATTGAATGAGTTTTTGAGTGAACAATTGAGAGAGTGTCAACTGTATTAAACTTGCATCAGTATAAAACTTGACCTTGCGAGCTTTTTATTAACGCTTGAATGAACTTTTAGCTCAAAACTTCCAACCAAATCTAAACAGTAATCTTGTTACTGTTAATCCTGTAACAACTTGATATTCTGTTACAAGTGTGTTCATAGGAGGATTATTATTGCTTAAGTTTTTCATTGCCAGTATTGATTTTTTGTTGAAAACATCTAAAATGCTAATATTCAAAAAAATATTAATCTTATAAAGTTGTTTCATCTTTTTATTAGTTATCAATAGTTTAAGAGTAAAGAACTTAAGAAATACTCTGACTAATAATTTATAAACTCATAACAATCTTAAATTTCAATTTTTTTATTAATTAGAAACAATTCTAGAGTGCACTGAAATTAGTTTACTATATTTTAGTCTGATTAATATTGAATCAAGTTTATGACAAAACACCTGAAGAAGTCTTGAGCGTACACTTCCAAGGTATAGGGTTTTTCGCTGTCGTCTTCATTGCTGTTCATGTTTTCATCCTGAATGCTTCTCAATTGCTCTTCCAACTCCATCGGATCCATGTTGAATATCTGTTATATACAAAGTTTTAATAAGGCAAGTAAAACTAAAGTAACTTGAGTCAATTTCATAAAAATCTGTATGTGGTTGACCAAGTTAAGTTAAACTTATATAATGTAATTCCTTGAACTAACTTGTTTTTAGGCTGTTATCAAGATAAAAACGTAATTTTATTTAAAAACTTTTGGTATAGTACTGTTGAATAGAATAAAATAATGGAATAGTTTGTCTGATGAATAACAAGTATATCGTATAGAACATATAGTATTTAAGAACTAAGACAACAACTTTAGTATATTGCTAAATATATCAAAGACCAATTGAATTTTGCTATGGTGGGAAACATAACAATAAATTACTTTGTAATTGAATCTATTTACATATTAGTACTTATAATTCAACCAACTTGCAATTTGCAAAAATTTGCATTACACAAAAATATCTTTGTCTAATTTTGATTTTTTTTAACTTTCTTCTCAAGTTAAACTGTCCGGATAAGTGAATAAACAATGTACTTATAAATTCAACCAACTTGCACGAGCTCACTGTCGGGTTTCTCCATGCAAGCCAGCACGTACACCCCGTCAGTAGGGAAACTCCCCGTTCTGCCGTTCCTGTCGTTAGCTCCGTTGCGCCACCCAACGCTTGTAAAATTTTCACCGGCCACCTTGTCCATCTCGATCAAGTCGCCCCGCTTGTACGGCATGATGTTCACCTCGTCTGTTAGTTTATTGATGAAACAACATATTTATAATAATAGTACAAATAAAAAAAAATGTATTAATTGTTAATGAAAAAGTAAAATTTCATTTGTAATTTTTCAGCAAAGGGTAGATTGGTACGCTTTAAGATTGATAATTTTTTGAAAATACGTATGAAAAAAAGTTAAATATTTTTATCTAAGGCGGTTGTATGTTTGTTAAAATTGTAAAAATATCGAATTAATAATAAGAATAATAAAAAGGAGAAGTAAAAGTACTTCTGTTTGATACATTGTTTATTAAAGCATCGCACAGATTCAGCCTTAATCCAACAACAACACTTACGTCAAACTTAAAAAACAAAACATTACTGACCGCTTTCATTTTTGGTGCTGTCAAACAGGGCAATGGCGAACTTGGACCGCTCCTTCAGTCCGTCCACGAAATGGTTGATCAGTTCCACTATGTCGTTGCTGTTTATCGAGTGGAACGTCCTCACTGATGCGCGGCAAGATTTTATTGAAAAACAATCTCCTTTCACCTTGTACGGCGTACCACTAAAAATACATTTTATGTTTAATTATTTAAACGAATAACTTGTTTTGTTTTCCTTAAACATTAAAGTACACTTTATCTTAAATAGAATTTAGTAGATGACTGTAATTTTCTTAAATTGAGCTTTTGATTAATCCCGTCATGTAACAACTTAGTTTTCCGTAATATTTACTTGTTGTATAACAGCAATTTATTTAATTGTATCACAAACTAACCTTGTGGCAGCTATGCTTGTCACTTCTGAAAACAAAATTTTCAACAGAACTTTTTCCTCGTCATCCAAGAAAAATAAACCTTTAAAAATATTATATTTATTTGTTATTTGTAAAGTGCAAAGAATGTTTTTGCTTGAACATAGTTGTAGTAAATACAGATAATTATTATAAACTAGTTCATAAAGGCATTCTAAATACTTTCTAAGAGCTTATAAAAAACTGTTTTTTAAAGGTCACTTTAAATAGACACGTATGTATAATGTACAGTGCATTCCATTAAATTGTTGATTAAAATAACATTTTCATACATTTAAAAACAGTATGAATAAAACTAAACATACCAAACTGAAGTCTATTTAGCTAAGTTTATTTTAATTAAAACAAGTTAAAGTATCTATTATTTACATTAAGCTTAGTTAAAAAAAACTTTACTTAAACAAACCGGTCCAATTGATGGCGACGATGCAGTGCGACTTGGCTAGCGACGGACCGGAAACGTGGAAGACCTCGAAGAAGCGGCTGAACATCAGAGACCACTGACGCATTGATGACGTCACAATGTCGTTGATGACGCGTTTCGGTTCCCATCTCTCGCGCACGTACAACGCCTGTTACGTCATAGTTGTTTAATAGTTGGAAAATTTTGATATCGCATTTGTGATTTTGTTTGTTTTTAGTAAAGCTTGAGCCTACCATTTTCTAAAAGGTTTTTATTTAATTCTGTTTATGCGTACTAACCAGTATAATTACTAAATATGAATTTGAATATGCACATTGAAACAAAGTAAAAAAAGTGAAAACCTTTTAATAGTAAAATTATTCTTAACAATCAAGGTACGTAATGATTTTTAGACAGCAATTTTGCTTAAGTTTTGATATATACTTATGTTATTTGTTATCTGTTTCAAATGAAAAATATACCTCTTTATGAGCTTTTTGCAACTTGTCACTCCAAAATCGCAACCCTTTTGTTTGCGAAATCGCTCTTTCTGGAAGGTACGAAGACAAGGCGTTTTCTATTTTTGCTGCCTGAAATTTTCAAGTATTTAATAAAAAGTTTGAATAACATTTATTAGGTCGTATTGTAATATTTGCAACTGTATTACATAAAAAAAAAACAGTTTATTTTCACTAAATTAAAAGGAGTTTTTGAAAAAGTCACGCGTTTCAAAAGCTTTTCTTAATTTAGTTTAAAATTTTGTAGCGGTGTCTAATACCATTAAATTAAACAACTAATATTGAATTATCAGTACCTGCAAGTCTTGCCCATACTCGATGTAATATTGTTTGGAGCAGAGTTGCGAAAGTTCAATATCGTTCTGACACCGGTATTCCCCGAACTTGACACCTTTCACCACTTGTTGGAAAATCAGATTTGAACTTACCTGGTATAATAAAAAGTTTTGATCACGTATAAAAAATAAAAATAAATTTTTGAACATGAAATTAAAACATACAGGTGCACCATCAAATGATATGTTTTAAATCTACCTAAGGGTATACTCTTTTTTTTTTGTATTAGTATACTTAGAAGTCGGTTAAGTTTGTTTGATTTCGATGTTCCTTTCTAAAACTTAAGTTTTTTAGAATTTTTGTGTGTGCAAATAGAATCTTGTAAACTTTATTTAATTTAAAGTATAGTAACAATTAACATGTCGTTGAATCTTAAGCTTATGCAAAGGAAATCCTTATAAACTCTGTACTAAATATACAACATATTTCCATACATCATCCAGTGCGGAGTTGTGCCACGGAGTAAAGATTTCCTTCCTGTAGAAAAGTCTCCACGGAGCGTTCCTCTCCTGGGACCCCTGCTCCTTGGCGTACTGCTCGCAGTTGCTGATCGCGTCCATCACGTGGTCCGATCCTTGTCCCAGCGATGACACCTGTAAATATGGTGGTTTGGTATCTTAAATGTTTGAATATGAGGTTTTTAATTTAAAAAGTCACATTTAAAAAGGTTAAATAATGTTATGCGTAAAGTGAGCCGTACTTATAAAAAAAAATATAAGTTGAATAGATGTTTTTAAAGTTTACTATTTTAAAAACACCAAAAGGTTGTTTTTTACGCCTGGAACAGTTTATGAAAATATTGCACAGTTTGTTTCTCTTAGAATATAAAAATAGAACTTATAAATAATATAATACATTAGAAAATAAACTACAACTGTTTTTCAACATAAAAACAGGCACATGTTGTAATAAAGTGAAACATAATGTTAATCTGTTTAAAACTTAGTGTAAACAAGGAGAACAAACTTTATCGAGCAAGGCAATGAACAGCGAAAATCCGTATCTGTCTTTGAGATTAATTTTATCCGCTAGGGTGTCGCAGAGCTCCTTTGAAGTAGAAGCGGAATCAGCCAGCAAGGTTTTGCTCGTTCCGTCCATGAAGGTAATGGGCAGCATGATTGGTTTCTTCGACTTTGTTGCCTTTATAGGTATAGAAATGAATGTACAACAGTGGTATTGTTTTAACTTAGAAAAAACGATAAAAAATAATCTGTTGCCTTTAAGAATATATTGAAAATAAACAAATAATAACAATAATTTAACTTATTATAGTTTGCTAAAATACTATTTTTTTTTCAAAATTTAAATTAGTATCAGTAAGAAATAAGTTAAAAATAAACATGCTTAATTATGTTAGCCTTAACTTAAATTATAAATGAAAACAAAAAATTTCTTTAGTTCCAAAACAAATTTATCACAACACATTTACGCGCACAAACCCTGATACCATGTCCTTAGACAAATTTTGTTAGCACTTGTTTTGTCGTTCAAAAAATCAGTATATTAATTAGAAGTAAACTAAATAAAAATATTAAAATATGTTTTATTTATCCATAGAAGCTTTAAACTTATAAACCTGCAACTCCAACCACGAAGGAGGCTGGTTCCTGCTCCCGTTCGCGAACGTCCTCCTCATCCTAGACTCGCAGTAGGGAGCGTAGTTTGGCGGCCCCTTGCGGATGAAATTTCTCAAATATTTTTCGAAGTTGTCGTCAGGGGGGAAGCATCCGACGCACAGGGACATGAGGATCCATCCTCTGGCGTGCGAGGTCTGACGCTTGTTGTTGGTCAGCTGCTTGCAGATCTGACAGTAGATCTCCGTTCTGTGATGTGAGAAAAACTATTATTTAAAGTAATTGTATAAGTTATTTTTTAATTTCTTACATTTATAGTTAAATAAAACAACGGAAATATTATTTGCATATCTGACAGTAGATCTCCGTTCTGTGATATGAGAAATATAATTATTTAAAGTAATTGTATACGTTTTTTTTTAATTTCTTACATTTATAGTTAAATAAAACAACGCAAATATTATTTGCACATCTGGCAGTAGATCTCCGTTCTGTGATATGAGAAATATAATTATTTAAAGTAATTGTATACGTTTTTTTTAATTTCTTACATTTATAGTTAAATAAAACAACGCAAATATTATTTGCACATCTGGCAGTAGATCTCCGTTACAGGAGTTAAAAATGATTGAAATTATCCATATTAGCAAGGAATATTTTCATGCCACTTTTTAAATATCTTTAAAAAGTTTAACTACGTTCGCAGCAGTTGTGTTAGTAAAATAATATTCTTATTTAAAGGTTTCGTAAAGTGTTTTTTAATTAAAACATCTCAAAACTTGTTTTTACATTTGATAATTACTATATTTTAAATCTTATAATAAAAAGCTACAAACTTACAGGAAAATTTAAAATGTTACTCAAACTCTTTTTACTATCAAATTATTAACAATTTAAAAACCTGATAGAAGGCCTCAGTATTCCGTTTCCAATAATAAAGTGCAGTTTTTCGAGGTTACTTGTCGGCTTGTTTATCATCATATGGTTTTCTTCCCCCTTAATTTTTTAGAAAGTTGAATTTTATAAAGTAAACTGTTGCTAAAATCTTAGTACGTAAAAATATTGTAAATTTTAAGCCTTTTTTATAACATGGTACTTAAGCAAGTTCTATTTTTAATTGACATTCAACAAAGCAATTGAAAAATAGTGTAAGTATCTTAAAAGTTATTAACAAGCATATTTCAACAAGTTTCTTAAATTCTTATAAAAGTATTGAAGCTATTTAATTTTTGAGCTGAGCTTTGAGTTAGAAATAAAATAAAATTTAAATAAATTTACGTCATATTCTTTATCGTTTTTCAGTTTATACGCCACTTCCCCGGTCAGCTTGGACTTCTTCTTCAGAGTCATCGAAATCAACTTTTTGTTTTTGTTGCCTTTCGATATTGATCTGCGCTTCGACTGTGAGAAAATGAAAAAATTATTACAAAACAAAACCAGCTCGAATATTTTTTAAGCATAGACTGTTCAATAAAGGCTATGTTTGTACGTTTTTTAATAGCATACATGTGAAAAACCTGAATAGTTAAAAGTTTTAAAACTGGTTAACTTAACCATACTTCTATAACTTAACTACTAACAACAAATATCGTTATTTTGCTACAGTTTGTGATTTTTTTATTAAACCTTGTTGTTGTACTTTTCTTCCATCTGCTTCTTCGTCTTGTACGTCCTCCCCAGAGTGTCGTAGATCTTGCTCATCACTGGTTTGTTTGAAGCATTATCTTCATCATCCACTGGCTTCGCATCCGGAAGATCTCCCATGAATCTAAATTATAACAAACAATATAAAGTGTATAATTTCTTACAGACATAAAATGTTTAGGCTAAATTAAATCTTAAACATAAAAATGTTATTTTTTTTACTTTCTTTTAAATGCTAAGGTGAAGTTAGTTGTCATACACATAGAAAGAGTAATTTTTCAGTTTTTTTATTTATTTGTCTTTTTTTTACTTAAGTTGTTTTGTAAATTTTTTAAATTTTTTTGAAACAATGATCAAATATATTATTGTTACCTCAGTATAGTGACCCAGACTGCCAACGAAGCAAGCTTGTTTCCTTCGTCTTCGTGTTGCAGAAGAGGGGTTTTTATTTCTTTTCTCACGTGGTGGTGTACGTGAGTCGACTGTGAGGAAAATTGAAACATTGTAAATGTGTTAATCACTTAAAATTTTACAATAAGCTAACTGAAAGTTTTACAATAGTTTTAAAGTTTAAAGGACACGCAATCTTAAAAAAGTTTTTATGACAAATAACAGAGATTAATTACAAAGGTTAAATTTAAAAAATATATATAATTTAGATTTGTTTAATTTTATTTAATGCTAAGTAAAAATTCATTAATGGTTTTAAAAGTGGTTCATTAGCATACTTAAAAAAATTGTTTTTTAGATTTATTTAAAAGTGTTATAGTTATTGAAAATGTTTCAGTAAAAAAACTCAAACTTCAAGCTTGGTTTAACTTTTAAGTTTTCTACTTTCCCAAAAGTAGGTAGAGGCAAACTTGGTGAAGATTAAAAGTAGACCAAACTAATAGTTTACGAAATAAACTCAATAAAATTTAAAAAAAGTAAACATGTAATAAACCATACAACTATAACCATTTCTTATAAAGTTTTATACCTGAAAGTAGGTTGCAGAGAACTTGGTGAAGGTTTAATTAAAAATGAAACCTGAAAGTAGGTAGCGGCGAACTTGGTGAAGGTGTACTCGTCCACGTTCTCCTTGTCCTCCATGTTGGGAATGGCGCTGTCGAACTTGTGCATCATGTCCTCATCTTCGGAGGGAGTCTGCGGGAGGAAGCGGAACATGTCGTCGATCTCCGCGTCCGCGTTCACACGCTTCGTGCGTTCCTGTGAAAATGTTTGAGTTTTGTTATTTTTTAGAAATGCTTTTTTAACTTATTTCAAGTTAGTAACGCATGGTTTAAGTAGTTTATTTAATTTTCCTTTTGCCTCCTTTATATTAGTCTGTTCTGTTCCTACAAACTATTTTTTTTAACTTTAGTCATAATAAAGTAGTTACGGCGGTCTTTCAAAACATTTTTTTTACTTTTTTGAAATTGATTGAAATAAAAAAATTGTTTACAACTTTGGTTTTATTTATTTTTTTATTTATAACTTTAAGTTTTATAACGTACGAAGTAAATAGTTTTATTAGTACTCAGTCTTTACTTTATTTGTTCTAATGCATTTCAACTAAATTCATTTCATACTGATTTGAAAATTAACAACTGTTTGGTTTTATTGTTTGTATCTTTTTTTTTAATCATTGTTTCTATAACCAGATTCGTAAAAGATAGAAAAGTTTAATTTTTGGTGTTAAAGTAGTTTAATAAAAATTATGGTATTTTTAATTTGGTTTATTTGTTCTACTAAAAAAAATTGTGAGCATTATTTAAAGATAACCATAATTTACTTTTTTAATCCACTAACTTTACTTTAGGAACATGATTAATCTAAAAGTTCTTTCTAGTTATTAAGTTTGTACACAATATAAACGTTTTTTTAGTGAATTAAAGTAAACTGCCTAAAAAATACACTAACAGCATCAATTCTCAATTGATTATTTTTCTTGAGTTTCATCATTCTAGATTTTTCTTCCTCCTCTAGTCTTTTCATTGCAGCCTGTAAAAAAGCACTTTGTTAGTCAAAATAGTTGACAAACCTCAGTAAATAAACTATGTTTACCAAGAGTACTATAATCAATTTTAACTATTAGATACTTTGTTTTTAAGCTATGTTTTCGTGTGATTTTTTTGTAACTTAACTTGAAGCAGCACAACAAAATTTTTTAAAATTTACTTTTACTCAAAAATACACAACAGCTGTTTTTAACTCAAATAAACTAAAATTCTGACTAAAACAACTTTGTGCAAATTTATTTATAACTAAGGTAATATCTTATACTGTAAATTTGTAACTGAAAAATTGTATGATGTTTATAAACTCTTTAAATGGATATTAAGTTTCAATAAACTTTATAACAAGAAATGTACAAATTTAAATACATGTTTATTCTAATTTAAAATAACGAAAGTTTTTTTATGACATGCTTACTTAAGATGCTAAAATCTTAATTAAAATTTAGATGCACTCTTTCATTCTGTTCATTAAATTTTATAAACGTAAAGCATTGTGTAATACATAACATGAATACAAAAAGTTTAAGAACAATCAAAGAACGTTTTGTTAGTCATAACAACAAACTACATGATAAATACATAAAAACAGGTATTCTGATGGAAGATTGTGCTTTAAACAAAGAGTACAATCACTTAATTTTATTGCTAGAGTAAGTAACAATTATATTAGGCGTTTACAAAAAATCATTTTGATACAAACTTCATAGCTTAGTTTGAAACAATACGAAGTAGTTTTAAAAAGTAAATTTATAAAATTAATAAGAAAAACACATAATAGTTTGTTAATATTTCAGTGTAAATACATATAATGCGTTCTGCCTTACTTGAAGAAATGGTGTTGGTAATCCATTTATTAGCTTGCATTAAAATTATTATTTGATAAATGCAACTACTTATATAAGTTAGTATATAAATTAAGCAAATGAATTTTGTTTTACTTCTGTCTTTAATTTTTAATTTTCAAGGTTTTTATAGTCGTACCAGTTGATACACATTTTATTGTTAGCTCTGATATTTACTTAATTAATATAGATATTAATTTTCTAGTTTATTTAAACTTACCTCTCTTTCTTTCTTAGGCAGCTTGTTTACAATCGCCAGTCGTTTTAAGAACTTAAACTCCTTTCTTGCTAAATGACCTGCGAAAAAATGTAATTTAACAGTTTAGTTAGAGTTAGTGTAACAAAAAAGTTTTATTCAGTTAAGTAACGTAAATGATTATTTAATTTTTAGCAAAAGGGTAATTTAGTCTTTAAACATAACAGTGATTACACAAAGTTAATATATGATACAATAAACAAATTTAGAGTTAAATTGTATAGATTAGTACTAGCAGTTGAATAATTCTAAAATTTACCTTGCTTTCTTTATGTTACTAATCTTATTTTTGCATAAAATTAATCAACAAAAACAAAAAAAAAATTAAAAACTGAGATTAATGTCTAAAATTTATTGTATGTTTTGGTTTTAAGAAAACAAATAAAGAGATCTCAACTACTGGAGGAGAAATAATGAATTTATTCTTTCAAAAATTTATTTTACAAACTAAGTTTAGGTCAATGACCTCGTCAGTGCTTAGATAAATCTTATTCAAAGTCTAAAATTTATTTGAGCTTTTAAAATACAAACAAAAATTTATTATTTTTAAATCAAATATTCTGCTTATGATAACTTTACACAACGCTAATTTTTAGTCACTAGTCTCTTTATAGTTTTTCTTTTAGATCAATTTCTTTTTTACTTAAATAAAAATTTATAGTTATTGTCAAAAAACCATTAAAAAAGCTGTCTCAATTCTAAATAGAAAACAGTTAGAAAGTGATCCTTTCTTTTAAAATAACGTTTTCAATTATGCTGATAAATATTAACTTTCTACAACTCTTTATAATGTTTTGTAAAACTTTTTAAAGTAATTTTGAAGTAAGCAAGTTTTTTTTTAATATCTAAAAACTTCAAACCTCTTGTGTAAACTTTTTTGAAATAGTATAGCAAGAATTTTTTTTGAATATTTATAACAAATAGCCAACCTCTGGTGTACTTTTGCACGCACACTACCGCCCACAAGCGGTGAGAACATTCCTTCCTCACCAAAAATCCCCTGCAAGCGGCCTGCAGCTTCAATATGCGCCTCCTAGCGAACGAATAGTCGAAGGCCAGCTTGCGACCCCTCCACACCGCTTGTAGTCGAGACAACCCTCCTCGGATCTGAAGAAAATCAAAGTAAGTTGCGTATTTGTAAGATAACAAAATAAAAGTGGTTGATTCAACTACTATCTACTTTTATGCTTGTTTTATTTAAAGCTTCTATTTATTTTTTGTTTTGTATTTTGTTCAAATAAAATTGAGCGATGAGCAGTAGTGACTAACAGTGATATTATTCAAGTTTAATGTACACATATTTGTACAAGTAAATAATTTTTAACTCTTTACTGTTTTAAACAAAAAAGTAAAAAAAGTAATTTTGATTGCTACAGTAAGGCTGTAAATTTAAAAAACCATTAAGTTTACTAGTTTGACATTAAACCTTATAAAATAATATAAAAAGTATTAAAATTATGTGTTTTTTTTTTATTTTTAAACAAGCTTAAAATTTGCATCAAAAAAAATATTTATCAATACTTAAAAAAAATCTTCACAGTTTAAATTTCACCCTAAAACTTGGCTTACTAGTTCAAACTGTATAAAAGCATGTTCTATGTTTATTTATATTTAAAAGACGTATCAATTGTTAACAGAGATTAATAACTTAAATAATTCAAATTAACATTCCTCACAATTATCATATCTAATTAAGAATAAAGTATCTCACAAGTTCGAATTTCTTCCTGGCGTGCATGGTCTTCCACCATCCTTGGATCTTTATGCAGGCTCTCCTCTTTCTCAAAAAGTTCAACCTCCAGAACCATCCCCTCACCGCGCGCTGGATTATCACCGCTGATCTGTTTGAAGGTAAAAGTATGTGAGTATGTATGAATAGAAGAAATCCTTGCGAGTAATTTTTTTTAGCTTTGATTGTTTAACTGGTAATGGCATTAGATTATCACTACTGATCTGTAAGCTTGAAAAAAGAGTGATTAGTTTTTTTCTATCACAGCAATACAGTTAAATAACTATAAATACATTTTTAGTTACTTTTTTTAGGTAGCAGTATAGTAAAACAACTGAAATTTTCGAAAAATATAAGAAATTTATTCAAAACTTTGTAAAACCCCGCAACTATCTTAGTAAATAATGAGATTTTGTAATAAAAAAATAAATTATAGTACACTTTAGATTGAAAAATATAAAACTTTAGTGCTTTTTTCAAATACTTTCTACATTTACAACTCGTTTATGACTAATATTCTAAAACTGTATTCATAACAACAACAAATTATCAAAAACAATTAAACTAATTTGATAATATTTTTTCTTTAATATACTCACTTAGTCAACATTTGCTCTCTAAAGCTGTCCAGCAAGGCGTCTTGGGAATCTTTTATGAAAACCTTAGTCTTTCCTATTTGCCAGTCAGACTTTTCACCCAACACTTTCGATAAAATCTTTTTGCAGCCGTCTGAAAAGTGCAAGCGTTTTAAAACTGGTGAACTTTCACAACTATTTGAAATGTACAACTGTTTTCAGCAGCTTTTTATTATGGAAAAAAAAAAGTTGTTCTGGTTTAAAGCGAAAGACAAACATCTTCTGTTGAAGAAACTTAAATAGCTTTAACAAAACTGACAAAGCAAAACGTATATTGCAAATAAACTATGTAACAAAAATGTTTGTAAAAATTCAAAGTTGATTTCTATGGTTAAAACTATACAAGTCGTAAACAAGCAATAAATTTTTATTAAAACATTCCAAAACGATGAAAATATATTCATAGGCGAAAAGTCTAAAGTTAGAGGTTTAATACACAAACAAAGACTGTTTTTTTCGACGCAATCACTTCTGGTTTATTTCAAGTTTTACGTAAAAATAAGAGTTACTGTTTTTTTTTGCAAGCATATTAAAACAGTTATCTATTTCTTTTTACCAGTATGTGTTCAACAAACCTTTCAAGTTCTTTTCTTTCGCCGCCATCTTCATTCCGGGCGAAATTATTCGGTACCTGTTGATGAACTCCTGAAAAGTATACCTGATCGGGTACCCGGCCCTCCTGATTTTGATGGTTTCCATCATTCCCGAGTACTTGAGCTGCCTCGCCACCAACGATCGGTTGAATTGCTGTGAAAATTCGATTAAATGGTTCAAGTTGGTTGCTTTTAGTGCTTTTATTGTTTATATAAAGATTAATACCCAAGTTAAAAGGATATATATACAGAGGATTAATAAAGATTATTAGCAAGAAATAATTAATGAAAGGTATTGACGTTGGCTCATCTAGAGTTATATGATTTTTAATACTGTTAATAAAAACTTTTACCAACTTGTTCAACTTTCAGTTCATTAGGTTTTATGCATCTTACGAAAAACGGTTGACACTTTGACAAGGTTTTCATCAGATCGTCCAAAGACTTCTTGAACTGGACTACCAAGGTTTGGTTCTTCTTTTGTGTTGTTTTAATCTCTTTCAAATCTGTTATGTATAAAATTTTATTTCCATAAGTTTCAACTTTTAACTAAACAAAATCTTTTAAAAGGTAGGTTTATGAAATTTTGCGCTTTAGTTATTTTACTGAATCAAGATGAATTAAAGCAAATTTTATGATTTACACTTGAAAATAACAAAGATATTCTACGAAAGGGTGCTACAGTATGTTATTCGCGCATAGCAGTTTCTTTGCATTATTACGTAAATTTACTATGAACATCGTATAAGTGAAAGAAAAAAACATACAACTTATCTGAATCTAAAGTATTCTAAACAAGTTATCTAAAGTAATAATTTTTTTTCAAGCTTTATTCCTTTTTTATAAAACTTTTCAAAGTGTATACAACTTGTTACCTTTATAAAAGATGAGCTTTAGGAAATTGTTCTTGGAAGTTTTGATGAGAGTCAACAAATCTACATGGAAAGTGTCTTTGTTTCTTGCAAGAAAACCTCTACAAGTGTACTGGACAGTACCGGCAAAATGCTCTATTCCGAATGTTTCATCTCTAGTTTTATAAAAATATGTTTCAAACATTACTGCTTAATATTGTGATTAATGCTGTGATTAACTAAAAACTTTACCAAAAAATATGCTTTGACAAAGTTTTCAAAAAGTAAGTAACAAGAAACATTTTTTGAATACTTAAATTACATTTATTACAATTTTAGTTTACCTGTTTGTTTTTGGACTGATGAACAATTTATTAGTACCATGATGATGTTTTAGTTTGTCCAACAAAGTTCTATCTGTACCCTAAAAAGTATAAAAATAACAATACGACTTTATTGAGAAACACAAGGCAAAATTATTGTTTAATACAAAAAAGTACAAATGCATCGTTTTTACTGTTTTATGTAAACTAAATAAATATGTTATATTTTTTGATTTTTTGAATACAAATACAAAGAACTCAACTTCCAGAAGAGGATTAATGTAGTCTGTTCTTTAATACTTTGACTAGTAAACTAAGTTTCGGTCAAAGACCTAAACAAGTATGTATTAACTTACTCTTGGGAATATGGCTTCTTCATTGATCAGTGAAAAAATATTCATTTTAGCAGCAGACATCATATCCAAGACGTTCTGTTAATCATTTGTATGTAGAATTGTCAAAAACAAACAAATTGTATATAAAACTAAAAAACATACTCTAAAAGTATAATAAATCAAGGTAGTTACATTTGAAAAGATTACAACTAAAAAAATTAGATGCTTTCCGACTTGAAAGACATTTCATTTAAAAAGAACACGTTTAAACCAAAATTCGCCTTTATTTGAGACCAAAGTAAAAGTTTATCGAACAAACTTAAGTAGTAATAGTAGATTAAACAGTGATTAAAAATTTTTTTTAGATTTCAGCTTCAAATTTAAACCTTGTTATCTCTAAAAGTGATCTTCGTCCAGTCAATAGACTCCAGATTATATTCTTCTTGTTCCAATTTGAACACGTGCCTCACGAAGAACTGCTGCAAGTTTTCGTTGGCAAAATTGATGCAAAGTTGCTCGAAGCTGAAAAAACATTGAAGTTTGAAAATTTTTATAAAAGCAAAAGTTATGTTTTTGGCATATAGAAGAACTATGAAATATTTTGGGATCGAAAAAAAGTTTTAGTTTGAAAAAAAAAGTTTTTTAGTTTTTGTTTTTATTTATTTAGATACTGGTATGCTTAAAATTATAGAAGTAAATTTATTTCTGAAAATTCATTTTAATCTAGAAACAAATTTGTTGTTCTAATTTTTTTTTAGCTTTACTTAAATGATTTTTTCATTTATATAAACAATAATCGTCAAAATATATTTTATCTTTTAACTAAGATCTTACAGTCTATACACCATATTTCAAAATTTAAATTACACATAATAAACACAGTTTAATGGTTTCACCAGTGCATTGACTTTTAAGTACAATGCAAAAAAAAAATTTTTAGGCACAAACCTGTTAACATCAAAGTTTTCAAATCCGAAAATATCCAGCAACCCAATTGAGTGCATGCCCTTTCTGTCCTTCTTCTTGGCTTCCCTGTTTATGGCGCTGTTTATCTTGTCAACAATCCAAACAAACAGCCTCCCGTATACTCCCTGTTTTGATTAATAGTACATCTTAAATAATTAGGTGCTGTATTACACATTATAACTCTACTTTTTTGACTTTTTAGTTACTATTAAAGTATTTAATTTCTACTAGTTTTTCGTGACAACTTATTTTTTTTTAAATCAAACAGATTTTAATACTTTAATCAGTGCTATAAAACAATCCTATATATGGCTTATCAGTTATCGTTAAAGTTTTTAGTTTTCAGCAAATAATTTTTTCCATCTTTATATATATTTTCCTACAAACATACTTTTATACAGGCGTCTTTGACGTCATTAGCCTGGTTCAAGTTCATTGGTGACGTCACAGTCTCACCCCTCGTACGCAATGTTTTCTGCGTCAACGCTCTCGAAAACGCTTGATCGTTTACCTGATCAAATAGTAAAAATAAAAAAAGGACCCGGGTAAAAATTACATATCTCAATAGTTTTTTTTTACTTCATATATAGATAATACATAATACTAAAAATATTTTCCTTGTCCAAAATTTTTTACATATACTACTGATTTTTTAACAGGTTAGGAATGCTTGATAAGTTTTTATTGAGTTTACATATTTTTTTTAGTTTCAGATAAAAATGTTATTTAAATTCAAACTAGTCGAGTTTATATTTAAATTTAACTGACCCCAAACAAATCAGAGGTCATTTTTAGTTCTGAGGTGTGAACGAACTCTACAGCGTCCAAATTGTCTATCAGTCTTTCTTTAAATTTCAGGTTTCCTGGATGAATAAAACGTTTAAGACTGTTAGTAAAATGAGTTAGTTTAATGTATAATCTCAAAAATTAAGTTTTTATTTCGGAAGCTTGTATAGGTTTACAGAAGTTTGTCTTAAAGGTGTTATATAAAGTATTCATGTTAACACTTTACCTAACAAAAAATCTAAATTATTTAGTACGGTTCAAAATATACTTAAAAGATACAACTTTATTAGATTGTAGTAATATTTTTAAGATCAAATGTTAAATATATTGTTTTTAATGTGCTCATAAAAGAGAGTAAATTTTAAAGTTTCAAAGAGTTTGATACTAAACTTATATTAAAACAATTACAATATAAAGCTCCATCTTAAATAATATAAGTTTAGTTAGATTAATGTACCTGTATGTAAAATTGCTGCCAGTATTCTTTGAATTTCTTTGATTTCGTTTTCACTGAAGTCTAGCACCTGATTTGAAAGACAAAAATAAATAAAAATAAACTAATTTGATTTAATTTTTTTTTAAACTTACACTTTAAAATAACTAATAACTATTAATTTTTGTCGGGAAAAACACACTGCAAGTTTTGAATTTTTAATAATTTTACTTACTAATTACTGTTGTAAATCCCAATTGATTTTATTTAATTAAAAAAATATTTAAGTTTTGTTTTTATCTCAATGCAAGTAAAATAGGTTAAAAACGCAATAATAAAATGAAGAAAAAGTTTAAATATTAAAATACATTCAATAAAATGTTGTTGCTTTCGATTTGCAAAAATTTTAGTGCTTCACACTTTTAGCTAATTGATTGAAACAAATAAAACATTTTACAATTTTAAAATATGCCTATAAATAGTTACATTTTAGTTACGTAATATTTTGTAAAATAAACAAAACCTTCATTCCATTTAATATTTCTGTCCAATCCAATTTATCATTTCTTCCGGCGCATTGTAAACAAGATCCCTATTAATGTTTTTAAAATAAAAAAGTTGTTTATTGTAATATCAGGTAAATGAATTTAGTTTTGTAGTTAAACTATTTTTATTAAAATAACTTTATAAAATATACTTAACAATGTTAAGTAACAATAATTAAGTATTAATTTTTTTCTATATGTTTATGTACTTTTGAAAGTCTGAAATGAATCTAAACATAAATAAAATTTAATCGTCGCAAAAACAACAAAAAAACTTGATATCAAACTGTAAAAAGTATTAACAAAAAAGCTTAAAGTTTTGTAGAGTAATCAACTAAAAACAAAGCAAAAAGTAACAAAAAATATTAGAAAGTTTAATAATTAGTATTTTATCGAACTTTAGCAAATGATTTTTATGATGAAGCAAGCATAAACAGGAACTTTCTTTTGCGTAAAGAAAGAAAATTGATTCATAAATAGTAAAAAATACTTTTGTAACATTTAAAAAAACTCAAAAGGTGAATTTTTATATTACATTAGTTATGAAAACTTCATCATGCTTGATCACAAGTAAGAGTGAATTAGCATGGTGCTAAACAACAAGTAAAATATATAACAGTTGATCTTAAATCAAATCTGGTAAAAAAACATTTAAAGTCTAGACTAAAAAGTTTAATATAAGAATTAAAATATGTAAAACTTTTAAGGAAATGAAACAAATTCCATGATAGTAGATTTAGTTAATTATAAACAAAACAAACTTTTTAATTTAAATTAGTTTTCTATTAAACTAAACAGATTTAGAAGCTTACAAGAGTACATAATTTTACAAGAAAACAGCTTAATTTTGTTTTAAAACAAAGTTCAAAAGTTGCAATATTAAACAAGTTTTAAAATAACATAGAAAAATTTGAGCAATTTTGGTTAATTTTATTAATGATCACCTTTATTTTAGTAGTATGATATTAAAATGTTAGTCACCTTGACTTACCAGTCCGTCTTGGAAGCAAGCATTTGATGCTTTTTTGTTGATATTATCCTATTACGTCACAATGTAGTTCATAAGTGTTACTACATTTTAAAAATTATAAAACTAAACAATTTTCAGTGGACATACAAAGTTCCTAGGAAAAACTGAAAACCAACGTATACATATTTGTTTAAAATCAATCGAATATTGACTTAAACTGTTAAATGTAAATTATTTTATTTAAAAATAACTCATTATACTGACAAAAACATAACAACAAAAATACAGTTTTTAGTATCCAACTTAATACTAAAGTGAGAATAAGTCAGCTTTTAAAACGAATTTCCAAACTCTTAATTAAAATATGTACCTAAAAGACTTTAAGTTTTGTTTTTATTTAATGCGGTAAACAGGATTACACTAAAAAACATATAACTATCCAATGTTTTTTTGTAAAGTTATAAATAAATATAGCCAGTTTTTACTTTACTTTTTTTATCCTTGTTTTTACATTCTAAAAATGCATTTTAAAGCGTAATAATGTCTTTTGTTCAATCTGTTTTTATATATTTTTTTAATTTAAATAGCCTACGGTAGAATAAAACATATGTATAGATATTTTAAGTTCTGAAAATCTAAATTATAAGTACTTGGGTAAGGTTGTAGTATTCCGAAGGTTGTCCCAATCCTAACTTTGCTTTCCATTCTCTACTTAAGCCGGCCAACATGCAGTAAAATATGTGGTAATTTCTCTCGTCTTTTGCTTGGTATACCAACCTTAATAAGCATCAATTTACATTAGTACAAGCATATTAATAACTCTAAAACAAAATAAATATTTAAACTAAAAAGTTATTTATATGTTACTTACTTGATAGTCATAACTAGTTATAAAGCACTATTAAAAGTTACATAAAAAACTAAAAATCACTATCATCTTTGCAATAATTGGTTGCTGTCTTATATATAACATCTATAAATATAATCAATAACTTATATATTTTTGCTGAGTTAAAATAACATTATGTTTCCATTAAAACCTTGATTTTTCAAGTAGGTATTGGTCTATTTTTGCACTTTGAATGACCCCTTTAGAACTGAATCTGATTTCTATAAACTTTCCAAAACGAGATGAGTTGTCATTTCTTATCGTTTTTGCATTTCCAAAAGCTGAAAGCATAAGTAAAAGTAGGTTAAAAATAACAAATGTTTTTTCTACTATAAATATATGTTTCAATGACTTTTTATAGCTGAAATATCTAAGAATAGCTTAAAGTATAAACTGTAAATTTTGATATGACTAGGTAAGTTAAGTTAAAATATAATGTATTTTTTTTTAAATGTAGTTTAGATAAAATTCAAACCTAACAAGAATAAGTTAGTTGTAAATACGATGACAAGACACTGTTTTGTTTTGATAAAAAATCATCAAACAAAAATTACAATTTATCTAAATATAAAAGTATCATTTATTTTTTGTGAAGTTGTATAGCTTTAAAAACTATTTCAAAACAAAAAAGATCAGTATTTTTAATGGTAGTTTTGACTGAAAAGATTTAAGCACATTTTATATTGAAAAAAAACTCACTAGCGAAATATTGTAAGCATTATTAACTCAATAAGTAGAAATAGAAACAATAACCATATGACCTTTAAAACCAACTAATCACAGTTTAAAGTTACAGTGGTAAAGTTTTAATTTTTTCCAACAACTCAAATAAAATACTTTTATAAAGTAAATAAAAAAATCAGAGTTGAATTTTTTTTTTAGTAATAATCACTTAATATATAACAAATAGAATAAAACAACTACAATAAACTAAAGCATAGTAAATGGTTTTTCAATAGATTTTGCAAAGTTAAGTTTATAAAAGTGTCGAAAAATTTTATATCAAGTTTTACTAAACTTTTTTTAATTACATACTGCCATACTATACTTAAACTGTTTTTTTTACAAACATCTAATTGACAATCAAGTTCAAATCTTTAAGTATAGATAACAAAAAACTCTTTGGAATGTTTTTAAATTTGTAAAGTATTTATAATTTTGTTTACTCTTTTATACAAACATGAAATCTGAACCTTCAAGTATGGGGTTGGCTTCCAATATTTGTTGTTCGATCCAACTCCTCTGGCCGGAAGTTGCCGCCAGGAACTGCATGACATGCTTCGTTGATTCCGTCTTTCCCGCTCCCGATTCCCCGCTGTGATTGGATAATAAAAAACATTTAGTTGTATGATTTCATTTGGTTAAATTTGGTACGAAGGATTCTGAATTATGGAATAAGTTTAGGTTCTAATTGAAATAAAAATTGAACATTTAAAAACTAAGGACATAAATGCACCAAAGTTGTTGTGTCACTGTGCTACTGTTTCTTATTGGAAAATTGTTGAGTTGTTTGTTTTGTTTTATCATTAAAAGTTTAAAGCACTTCTCCGTTTTTTCGCCTCTTTTTGAGTAAAAAAGTTCGAATTAAAGTGCTTCAACTTCTGGATAAAATATTAAAAGCTTTTTGATTTAAACGGATTTAAAGGACACCTTAAGTGTTTAGCTTAACACCCCACTTACTACTTTGAAGCAACCGTAATTTTCTAATAAAAAAGAAAACTTTTATTCCGTTGTTTACTCAAACTACAAGTTTTTTATTTTTTATCATTGCTACCTTTTTTGTTGTAAATGTTTTGCTTGTTTAAAAATTAGTCGCCTTTAGTCGTTTAACTGAGTTTTTAAACTGTTGTTCTTTAGTTTAGAAAGTTTTTGCTTACTGTATACTTTATTGATAGATAAATGTTTTTATTTTTAAACTTCAATAAAAACTAATCAAGATATATATAAAAAAAGGTTTAATTAGTCGAAAAAAGATCAGATAAGTTCTTAATTACCATTGCTAATGTGTAGCAGATAGTGTTTCGAGAAAAAAAAGACTTTACTTCCATGACAAAATATAATAGCTTAAAACTTTTGAGCAAATAAAATACACCATTTGACAAACAAAAGTTTTTGAGAAGATAATGTGTGCAAATAAAATCCTGTTTTACAAAAATACGGAAATTGATTAATCATTACATACAAATTGAAAGTTATCTGCACAATTGTCTTTAACTTTTTTTTTAATAAAACGGTAATAGCACAGCCACCAATTCATAAAAGTATAAAAATGCTTTTTTAATTAATTTTTGTTTTTAATGTGTAAGTTTTCAAAAACGTTCTCAAGACGTGTAAAAACACAAAAACAGCTGCTCATTTTTGAAAGTGTGCCAAAATTATTTACAATTTTATGTTTAATACGTATACACTTCTTTGTACATGAGCATGAATACATATAGGAATACAATCAGACACGTGTTTAATATAAACTAAAACTGTTTGTTCCGAAAAGTCAGTTAGGTCAGCACTTAAAACAATAAAAAACCAACATAAAAATAAAAACAATAACAAAAAGAAAAGGTTTACAGTTACCAAACAGTTAATTACCGTTAACTTTTAATAGTCAACTCTTACCTGACAATGACGCATTGGTTGACTTTATTTTTCAGCATGTTGGCGTAAGCGTTGTCTGCGATGGCGAATATGTGCGGAGGTAGTTCCCCTATTTTGCGATCAGTGTACCGGTTGATCGAATCTTTCTCGTATAAGGGAAGATCCCTGTATGGGTTGACCGCTACAAGGATGCTTCCTGTGTATGTCTGTGAGAAAAAAAATGTCTAGATTTTAAGAACATTCAATTAATCAAATTAAAAATTGTAGCTTTGATTGCTAAAATTAATTTATTTGTATATTCAAATGTTAGAAATTTTTAAAGGTATGCTTTGAAGTATTGGGTTTAAGGTTATTCTAAACTTGTCTTTAGCTTATATTTTTTATAAAATACTTTGTCTGGTGGTTAAAGTATTTTATTTTGTAAAACATCCTAAGTAAAATCACTGAAACTATTAATAAAGTGTAACAACATATATTATTTTATAAACTTGTTTTGATATAGCAACACAACAGCCGATGCAGTTACAAATTCTATTTTCATTTTCAAAAAAAAATTCAGCTCGCAATAATTAATAAACCAAATACAAGTATAAGTTGCTTGCAAAAAAAAAAACAGTACATGCTTTAATTAGAAAAATAACTCGCTGTTTTAGTACAACTTTCAGTTATGGTAGAAACATAGGAAAAATAGGTCAATTGAGGCACTTGCATTTTTGAGAAATTTTAGTGTGAGTTCTACCGATACGGTTGATTAAGTTTTGAGTTATGCTTTAGTTAAAAACTTTAGGGAATAAGGGTTAATCAAGGGCTAAAAGAGTTGGAGTAACAAATTTAAAATGTTTTTCGAATTCTCTAAAAAAATTATAATATTAAAATTATTAATTCAAAAAAGCGTGTTGATCAGGTTTTCAAAAAGTATTTCTCAAAAATAATTGCGCTTGTATCAACCAATATAATTAAATAAGTCTTGGACAAGACGTTAAAAGGTATCCAAGTGGTGTGCGACTCGATAATCGAAAGTTTTTTTTGTGCACCAAGTGCTAGGACCAAACATTTTAAGCGTTGTTTCATCGTTAAATAAACAAAAGTAAAAAAAAATTACAGTTTCAAAATATTGTCTTTAAGCAAACTTAATTTTGAAAAACCATAAAACTAATAAACAATACATTAATAATTAAAACCTAAGTAGAAAAAGCAGTGCAAAAAGTAAACATTATCAGAAAAGATAAAATCTACACAAGCTTCGTTATCATCAAGTACAAATCATTTAGTTTTTTAAATTAAATAAGTGATTAAAACGTACAAAATACAATGAAAATGTAAATCACTAAAAAACAAACTAAAAGGTAATACTTCTCAATGATTAACCTAAATAGTTAGTGAACATGTTTTGTTGTATAAAAAAAATGGTTTGTATTTTTTTTATTTACTATTGCTTTAATATTTTAGAGATGTATATTTTTGAAGTGTATTAACATTTGTAATTGGATAAAACATTAACTTAAAATTAGTAGTAGTTTCGTCACAATGAACGAAGTACATTATAATTTCCAATCATTCCTTTACAATTATGTAACAAAAAAAATTTTTTTGCTATATACTGTGAAGTTAAAATGTATTTTTTTGTATAAACTAATTAACTAATTTTAAATAAAAGTTACAGTTCAAAAGATTTTGATAGAATATTAGTTACTTTTATTAATTATAAATCCAAAAATAAGCATTTTTTTATTCAGAACAAAAATGTTTAGGTTTTTAAACAAATATAGTACAAGTGTTAGCGAAAGCAAAAAAACATTCAAAACCAGTTCTAGCTACGCCATAAATACAAATATTTGCTATAACTTCACAATGAACAGTCAAAATTATTTGAATAAATGTTTATAACACTAAAAATTTTACATTTCAAACTTGTTTTTTCAGTCGCACGTATAATTATTTCGACTATGTTTAGTTAAAAGTAGTTTAATATTTTTATTAACTTGATAAAAAGTTCTATTGGTAGCTCACGTAAACTAATAAACTTTATTGTTATAATTTTAGGTTGCTAACAATAAAATATATTTAATATTTATGAATGTATAAGGGACTTAATAAGTAAAATATATATTTTTAAACTAAGTTTAGTAATCTTTTATTCAATTCTTAATGTACATTACTGATTTTTATTTTAAACAACTATGACAATAATTACATAAAAAAAATTTTTTTGGTGACGGTGAAATTAAAGGTTTTATAAAAAACTATCAGTTCGACAAAAGTTATAAAAATTATAAAAAAATAGGTAATACTCGTTTTTTTGTAAATTAGAATTCAAAATAGTATAATCTAACATAGATTTTATACCGTTTGTACCTTACTATACAAGTACATTAAGAACTGAAAAACTGCAGTCCGAACTTAAAAATGCATGTAATTAAAATAAACTAACGTAAATTTTATCTTCCTTGTATCTGATCAGCAGGTTCCTGAGTATCCCGTGTTCCTGAAGATCGCCCAAGCGTATCATGTCCTCCACCCCCCTAACTGATGTCGGGTGCATTATCCTGATGTTCGTCAGCGGCGTCTTCAGCCAGTGGTCCTGATTGAAACGTCATAGTAAAAAAAATAAAAATAAAAATATTAAACATTTTTTAACTAATGTGCAAAAAATAAATGACAAAAAAAAATTTTTTAATGTTTTAAGTTTGAGATTTTAATATTACTTTATAGAAATTTAGTCTTTCTCTTAAATGTTAAGAAAAATGTTTATGTTAATTTTTTCTATTGAGATATAAATACTAATTTAAAGTTTCGAAACAAAAATAAAATACTTAACTTATAAAATTAAATATATGTAAACTAATATCAGTATAAAAAATAAACTTTTCCGCTGTCATCGGTGACTTTAACTTGCCCGCTGTCTGACAGTTTGACCACCGCCCCAATGGGTTGCTCATGATTTGGTTGGTTCAACAACCACACGTGGTCCCCCTTGAAGAAATTATTTTCAAATTATTTGAAACATTGAAAACAAAAAAAAAGTATTATATTACTATATTTTTGACAGTGTAACAAATTTGAATAACTTTGTGTTTTTAAAACTGAATATATGCAACAAAAACACTGTTACAACTGGTATTTTTGAACAAGAACTTATGATTATAGTTTGTATTTAGAAAATTAAAATTAGTACAAAAACTTGTTATCAAAAAATGCGACTGAAGCTTAAGTAATGAAAAGTTCAAGTTTTATTTCTAAAAAAATAAAAAGTTCAAACATTTTTACTCTGTCATTTATTTGTGCAGTTTAAACATTTTTAACTTATTTTGTTATACTACTTGTTGAAAACTTTAGGCTCGGATAAAACAGACAAGCAGTTATAAAATTTCTGTAAGTTTTATAGACTATGTTTAAAAATGCTTTGTAGTATCTTGTTATTGCTGTACTGTAAAATGCATAGTACTTTAATGTAAAAAACTTGAAAAACTTTTGCTAAAGTGTCAATACTGCTGAAAAAAAGTTAGAATATGCTAGTTTTATACAATTTCACAAACATACCTGACTAAAAATTACCATTCTTTAGTATAAAATGCCTTATAGCTTTAAATTGAGCATTTAAAAAACCAACTTCCTAAAGTTTCTAAAAATAACCTTTGCTACCTGCACTCATAAAACTTTAACAATTGTTAATGTTTAATGCAACAAATGTTATAATGTTTACACTTTTTCTTTTTTCCTTTTTTAACATTCTTTCTACGTCATGTTTGGTTAAATTTTACTGAAAACCCCATTCATTTACGACTTTTAAGGTAAATAAAACATGTTACTAATGTGATAACATTACTCAAAAGCACAAATTAATGAACTAAAGTGCTTATTTCATATTTTGTCGAATGTGTAAACTTGATTTCCGAAGTAAGTGTTTTTAATTGATGCTTTTAAAGTCAAAAGCTCTTGAGTGAGACAATTCGTTATGAAATTTTAATATCTAGACTTAGTTTCAATGAATGTTTAATTACAAAACAAACCAAAAGTGTTTTTATTTAAATAGATGTTTTATGGTACAGTAGATTTTAAAAGTTTATAAAAAGGAGCACTTTATTTTTGCTATTGATAAGTATCAAAAAACTTTTTCGACTAGATAAATCGAAAACGTACTCAACTAAACCTTAGACTACTTTTTTATAATTTTTACAATTGCTTATGCATTCATGCTTTTTTTTTTTTTTGATAGAAATATTCATTCATAAAAATTAACATTTTCTATCTATAAAATAACTTTATATAAAATATTTTTTCAGTCCACTACTACTACTTCTGCTAAAGTACTCCAAAAGTTAACTTTATAAAACTATTCGTTTAATGTTTAGCAACTAAGTAGAGTATAAAATTAAAATTTAACTTGTAGAAAAAACTTACTTGCTGTACGATGACCATTTTTGCTCCTTGATTTAAAATTTGTGTTTATAGTTTGTTATAGTTTGCATCTATAAAATTTAAAGTATTATTAAATTACTTAAAAAAGCAGTAAATTGCAACCACAAAAACTACACTAGTTTTTCTACCAGAATTCGCAGCTTAATGTCTTTCATATTTTGTTTTATCCTCAAAAGCTTTTATAAATAACTTCAAAGTTATTATCGGTTTTAAATTTAATCACACAAGACTTTTAGACTTGAAATGATATGCAGTACAAAGAACGTTATACGAGTCAAAAAAATTCTCTCTGTATTATACAAAACTTATACGATTACAGAGTTATAATTTATAGTGAAAGTTTGTGAATATTTCTAACTGATTTTTATTTTGTTTCAATTTTTGTCTATAACAAATAATAAAGTCGTTTAAATATGGCACAAAGTTATTTGATTTTTAATAAAAACCTAAACTTCTCTAAAACTTTTTAATACGTAAAGTAAATAACAAAACTTTTAAAAGTTGTTTAAGTGCAATTTACTATCCAATACCTTTCCTTAAACAATTACAGTAAGTTTTAAGTATCAAACTTTTGAATTGAATTAAAAACTTTGACTTTTCTACTTTGTTTTCAATATCAAATAACGTTTACATAGTTTTTAAATGAGCCAATTTTCACAACTAACTTAAAAGTTATATTATCTATACTAAATTTTTGCAAAATGAAATGTATATGCTTGTTAAACGCAAATCAAATGTTTTAGCTTTTTAGATTTTTTAGCTTTTTAGACTAATAATTTTAGCAAAGAGCTTTTTAAACTAATGACTTTTCAAAACAATTTTGAATCATCATTATGATGACACAAGTGCTATACAACAGTAATACTTACAGTAAAATGTATGTGTTTACATAAGTTAGTGATATACCGGACTAGGCCAGGTTTTTTTGAAACAAAGTTCAAACTGTTTGGGTCATTAAGTTTTGCAGATAGTATGATTAAAATCTTATCAATAAGTAGTACTTTGCAAATAAACGATTAATTATCCTTTAACTTAATATAAAAACTGACTTTAATTCTAAAATCAATTTGAATCAAACCAAGTTTTATTTTGTAGATCCGACAGATCACAAGAATAATTAAAATTGTGTTTATTTCGAGTAAAATAAGTTTAAGAGTAAACATATATTTAAAGTAAATAGAGGTAATTTTTATACAAAAAGATGCACAAAACTAAACTAACTTTAAATTTAAGTACTTCATTATTATCTTTTTTTTTACAACTTAGGCATCTACAGATTTTTTAGTAAGAAGCAAAAGTAACTTTTTAGACTAAAACAAATAGGTCTAAACACTCTTCAACATCACAAAGTTTTTAGTATTACTTTTGTTGAGATCCAAAAAATATATATACTAATTCTTTTTAAATAACTATTTTTAAAGTCTTTTATAAAACAAAGAACCTTTTTTTGAATAGCTTTTACAATCTTGCTTAAGTTTTTTATTTGGACTTTTAGAAAGTAAACTTAATCAAAAGTAGCTGAAGCTCTAAGCTATTGGTGCTCAAAAAAATCTGCAAAATCTACTTATTAAAAAAAAGTATACTTTTAAAAACGCAAAATGAAAAACTTTGCTAACTGAACAAAATTTTTGCTACATGGTTCCTTGTAAAAATAAAAACACCATAAAGACAAATGAAATTAATAATTAACTAAAGTAAACAAATGTATATATCAGCGCTTTGTTGTCGAAAAACACAACTATCTTTTCTATTCTTGGTTTAAATTTTTTGTTAATCATTTTATACTTTCTTGACTTTTTTTATTTCCACAAATACTTATTTAAAACAGTTGTGCATGGTAAAAAAAATAACTTATTATTGTTTAAATTAAATATAAATAAAACAAAAATAAAAACCTTGACACATTTTTTTTTTCCTTTTTTAGATTTAAACACTTTAAACTTTAAAGTCTTAAAGCTTTACAAAAATCTTTTACATTCAAATTTAATTAAAAACAGAATAGGCTGAGAAGAAATATTTTTGACTGAAAATCACTAAAAGAAACTAGCTAAATTAAATCTTAGTAGCTACTGTTATGTGAAAAAAGCTCAACTGAACACGTTTAGCCGGAGTTTAGTAAACAAATGCTACTGGAAAGTAGCTGATTTTACTGCTGATTTATTTATAAGTTTGCAATATTTTCCCAACTATTTTCTCATTTTACCTGTCAACAAGTGGTGAGCTCACACAACACTAATGCTTTGTACTTGTTAATTTACCTACTGTCAAGATAATTTGTCATTTTCTTGAAGTTTAAAAAAAAATTTTGAAGTAGTCAGAAAAACATAAATACTTTTTATTAACGCTTTGTTCATTTCATTTTTAATCTTGGTGTTTGTTAGCTTTATACATACACATACTTTGTAGTATAAAACAAATCTTAAACACCATAAAGTGTGATAAGAGCTTTTTATGTACTCTAAATTAAATATACTTTTAACTAAATAAAGAGCTATTTTAAAATTTTATTTGTATTTCTTTATTTAAAAAATTAAATATACTAACAAACTGAGCAAAAACATAATTAGTTGTTGCATTATTAAATAAATAAAATATTTTATTAAAAATAACTGTTCAAAATATAGGTTTAATCGTTTGCTAACAAAAGATCCTAGTGAAATAACTTCACAGGAATATTAATAAAACAAATTGTACAGTAATCTTCCTTTATTGGTAAAGGTACAATAAAGGAAATTACTGTACAATTTGTTTTGTTTATTAAAAATAACTATCTAAATATTTTAACTTGAAAGTTTGGTTTTGTTATTATAAATGTTTTATTGAAGTTATAAAACAAGAATATCTTAATAAAAAATGTTTACAGAGTAATTTTTTTTTGCTACCGGACTAGCTATACTTCAAACCTGAAAAACAAAAAAAAAATCATATACTTTGACTAAAAATGCATCTAGAACATTTTCAAACGTAACATAGTTTTAACATAATATTATCAAGTTATAACAAACAAGTTTTCTCATAAAAGTACTGCTGCAGCCAGTTTTGTAAATGATTTTGTTAAAACAAGTGCTTTAATGTAGAACGCCTGAGGCCATTCAAAATTTGAACTTCGAAAAACCCGTTTTTTGCCGGTGTGGAATAATTTTAATCCAACTTTAATTACGTATACTCAAGTACAATCATACTATCAAATATGGTAATAATAGATGTAATTTATGTTGTAGTACTTTTTAATTTGAATTTAAAAACTTTGTTTTGATTAAGTACTATGTAGCCCAACACTTCAAGACAACCTTTAGTAATGAAGCTTTCATTTTTTTTTGTTGGCATTAAAGTAAAAATTAAATGTAAATTGGTTTTTATGTAGAGTAGTGAGAATTATTGAAACTTTGACTAAACTTTAATCATTGCTTTGTTTAAAAAATTATTAATTTCAATAACATAGATTCTATATTTCTCTAGTGAACGTTTAAAAATTATTTGTTTTATTAGAAAAATAAAGTGTTATAACACCCTCATATAAATTCAAATATTAATGTGAATAGACATAAATTTTTTTATTGATATTTTGTATCAACTTTTGGATTTTTTTAAATTTCACTTTTTCAAAATTTACAAGTTCATGGTATCTAAACGAATGTTTAAATTTTTGTTATTGTTTCATTCGACTTAAAGTTGCGTTTTTTTATGATAGTTAAACAAACTGAAACTCGCCATACTCTAGAAGTTTGAAAAAAACATTCGAAATTTCATGTATAAAAAAGTTAATAAATTTTTAAAAATAGTACTTATTAAAAAAATATATTTTAAATATATTTTAATTTTTATATATAATTTAGTGTAGGGGTTGGAAAACTGCGAACCGCGGTCAAAATGAGCCAACGAAGTGCTTTTTACTTAAAACTACTACTGCAGAAAAAAAGTGTAAGCTTTTTATAACAAAATTCACTAGTGTGATCTTTTTTTGTTGTTTTTTAGTAACTTTGTTGCCTGTTTTATGCTTATTTCACTACACATATGCTTTTATATAGTTCCTTTTATTTTAAATTAAAGCATTTCAAAATAGTAAAAAACAGAAATGATTTTTTATTTTAGTGGGGTCCGCGAAAAACTTTGTTCTAGTAAGCTGTCCTAGTTTCTTAAAAAAGGCTTAGAACACAGTAAAGTGCACTTTTAACATTTAATTAATATTAAAGCGGTGAAAACAGTGTTAAAAATATAAAGAAACAAAATACTATGAAGTATAACGAAACAAAATAAATTAAATAAAAAGCTACGATCAATAGCGGCATTATGTGGAAATAAAAAATAAACATCAAATATTTAACAAGTTGCCATTAACAAGTGAGAAATAAATGAAAGAGACTTATACAAAAAACCACTTTTGTACTATTCATTGTTTTTGCAAGGAAAATCTTTTCCAAAAGTAACAACTATTGAACGATATGTAATTTTAACTTGCCTTATATTTTTTCAATAAGTTTTAAACTACGATCAAAACAAAACTTTTATATAGATTTTTTTGTAAGATTAAAAATTTATAGTTTATTTAAATGAAAAAGTTTTTGATGGTTCAACATTGTTATGATAACTATTAGATAGGATTAAAATTTTTATTTTATCAATTAAATAGTAAGTCTAGTTGATTATTGTATATACAGATTGTCTCAAAGAACTTAGTGAGCACTTTTTAAAAGTAAAATTCGGTAGTTAAACATACTCAGTCTAATTTACCATCAAATGACGGATGTAAAATTAGAAAAAATAAACTACAAATGTATAAGCTATTACATTGCTCATACTTACTTCAATTATCACAAGTTTTTTGTTTACAATCAATTTAAGTGTGATTTATATATTTTTGGCACTCATTTTTTTTCAACTTCAAGCTGCCAGAAAACATTGTCCTGTATATTACTTAGAAATAAAAATTACGACTGATTGAAAAGCTACGCGATTAGCTATTTTTTTTCTGATATCTGCCTTTCAACGATATTATATATATATATAACATAATCGTATAGTGTTTGAATGAAATGGTGAACAGTTCTCACACGGCACAGACAGAGAAACCGTGATCTGGAACGGGCACGTTCACACCTTCCTCCACCCGCATCGTGTCCAGGTTTAAAACTTCAACGGAGCTGGTCCCGTTCACCCCGGTGTGCCCTCCGAACAAGTGCACACTCGATTTCATTTTGCACCAGGCGAACTCGCTCCTCGCCACTAGGTGTCTCACGTCGAGCAGGTCGGCTTTTCCACCGATGACGTCAATTCTTTCCACCGTGTTCGTGCGCTTGCCACCTTTACCGCCCGCAACGTAAACGTGGTTTTTGTGAACCGCAGCTCCATGATACGCTCTTGCAATTTTGAGTTCAAAGTCGCACATCTTCCATCGCTCATCTTCAAAACGTTCGATCGAGTTTAGGAATTCATCTTTTTCGTTCACGCCGCCGATCGAGTACACGACCCTGTTTAAATTCACTAGAACGTGCCCGAACCTCCTTACATTCAAGCTTGCGACTTCCTTGAAAGTTTTAGTACTTGTGTTGTACAGAAAGCAGTTGTTAGTCGCTTGCTGGTTGTCATAAAGGCCGCCTGCAACTAACAACGAATTGCTTTCGTAAACACAAGACCCGAACCAATATCGAGGTTCTTTCATATTTGCGACTGTTTTTAAGGACTTTGTAGAACTGTTAAGCTCATCTATTGTCTTGTTGTACAAACCTCCGACTAGGAATGTAGAACTGTTAACGATCATCGACCCGTGACCGTATCTGTCGCTCGGAAGATCTGGTAGTTTTGTCCACTGCCGACTGGAAAGGTTGAATGAGTAGCACGATCTTCGGTTGTAAAAACCTCCGGAAAACAACAATTCTGTGAATAATTAATCAATTTTTATTTTATGATTTTTAAGAACCAGACCTTTTTTTATGATATATTAAAAACTCGACAAAGAAGTCGAATATAATAAGCTTAATTTATCAGATAACAAAATAGTTGCAGTATTTTTTGTTTGTTATTGTAAGAATAGGCGTAATTGTTTGCAATTAAAATTATAGAAAAAGTAAAAACGCAATAATTACAAGTGGGGAGCTTATTCGATTATAAGCTTATACATAAAACACAAACAAAAACATAAGTAATTATAATAAGTTTAATAAATATTTCCTAACAATACAATCCTTGTATTGTTATTTTTATTAATAACAACTTTCTGCGTTTAAGCAAGATAAACAGTTTAGCAAAAAATAATAATTCAAAATTTTTAACGTACATTAAATTTAAGTTTTTTTTTTAATTACACTAACTTTGAAAACTAGTTTTAACGTTTTTTACAAAGTTGATTCCAATTATTAAGTTATGACCCGGAGGAATTAGGTAATAATAAAAGTATCTTTTAAATAAAAAATAACCTTTCTTTTGTTCTTTTTGCGTGGTTTGCAGTTGATTTTTCAAACGCTTCATTTTGTACTACTAAACTTTCATTACCTGTTTTAAAGTATAAAGTTTCAATTTCAACAAAATAGTTTACAAAATTAAGAACTCAAATACTAGTCAATCTACAAAATAATGTTTTGGCCTGTAAGGCCCTGCAACTGTAATTAAATTCAAAATTAAAGCAAACATATATGAAGTAATAAAGCACAATTTAAATGTATAAACTACGTATTTAAAATAAAAAGCTTATAAAGAGTATTAAATCTATAAATATGAATAAGACTATAAACGAAATTTGTTAATAAGATGATTAAGAGATTTAAATATACGATTAAAAAAGAAAAAAAAAATTAAAAAAAGGTGTTTAAAAACAAAATATAAATTAGTCAAATAAAATGTTTTGTTAAGAAATTCATTAAAATGTTAAATTTATAGTTTCTTATAAAACTCAAATCAATAAAGGTAACTATTGCTCTTAAAACAAAACCAAAAGTGTACAACATAGATTGTTTGAATTGCATATCGCTTCTTTACCAGTTAATCCTGAACTAACCAAAATTTAAATTGTAAACTGTTAATTGAACGCATTAAGATATGTTTAAGTATATAGTCTAAACCAGGGTTTCCCAAACTTTTTTGCTAATGGCCCCCTTTAAAGAGTTTGAAAAAGTTATGGCCCCCTTCAACATATAGATTGCTCATAAACTACGATAAAATACACATTAGACCCTTTTTTTTTTTTTTTTGCTCTTCATCTGAAACTCAAGAATATCTAGTGTAAGTTTCTAAACTGCCATAAAATACACATAAGACCTTTTTTTTTTTGCTCTTCATCTGCAACTCAAGAATATCTAGTGTAACTTTCAAGTTATGGCCTCATGGCCCCCCTGTGGCTCCTTTACTGCTCATGGCCCCCCCTCTTCCCCCTTTGCTGCTCATGGCCCCCTAGGGGGCCACTTGGCCCACTTTGGGAAACCCTGGTCTAAACCCTTAAAAATCAATACAACTAAGAGTGCTAATTGCTGTTTATAGTTTAAAATATGGAAAAGTTAATTGAAAAAAACGAGGAACTAAACAAGTTATATAAGATTTAAATTTTTTTTTAGATGTTATAAAACTTTACTTCTATAAACTTTCTTTAAAACGGTAATATTGTTTTTTTTTCTGTTTATTGTTGTGAACAGTTTATTTATTTATTTACTTTCTAAAAAATTTTTATGGTTTGTACTAAAATAATTAAAAAGTCTGCTTTAAATTTCTTTTTTTGAAAATGTGTGTTGTTTGTAAAGTGTAGTTTAAGTGCTACTCATTAACATCATTTGCGATCGTACTTTTCCAGTTTGTAAAGTTTACAAGTTTTAAGTAAACTCAAAAAAAGGTTGTTTGTTTAGAAACATACATCTAAAACTTGTTGTTTAAATGACAATAAACAATAAACTAAAACGCTAATTAAAAAATAACCTACAATCTTTTAAATAGAAGCTGATGTAGTGTTTTTATACTTAAATAACCAAACCTGAACGCCTTTATTTGAGAAGACAATTAAGAAAAAAATTACAAAAATAAAACTGCAAGCTATAAGATAATAAAACACATATACTGAATACACAAAAATATACGAGTAAAAAGTGATTCATTAAGCTTATGTAGATTACTGACTTATTTCCGTTGAAATTAAATAACTATTTTTTGCGTAAATTAGCTTGATATCTAGGCGTTTTTGATGTTATCCAAACATTTTATTATGGTTTTTGCGACAAATACTTAATTGAAACTAATAAAATATAATAATAAAAAATTTAAAACAACAAAATATAATAAAAACAAAAAGCAGAACTATGAGATATCAAAACTAATAAATATATTTAGTTTTGATAAAAAATAATTTGAAAACGAAGTAATCTGTAAACAACTTAAATTGTTATTTGTACACATGTAAAAACGCTGATTATATTAATATCTGTGTCGTATCAACATGTTAGTTTGCACACTTAAATAATTTAGGGTTTTACTGAAATGCCACTGCCGGTTAAGTGCTAACCTTTAAACTGTGTGTATAATGCGAAAGACTTTTCAAATTGAAACACATAAATTAAACTATATATATATACATATACACTTAAAACACATAACAATGTATATTGTTTTAACGTGCATTTGCTAATTAGTTTCATTTAGTATCTCATTTTAACAAGTTTTTGTCACATGTTTTACACGTACCTTTTTGGATTTTTTTGAGTTTTTTGATCTAGAGACATCTAGTTGTAATACCTTGATCTGCATATTAAATATGTAAACTGTTATTTTAAAACAGACTTAATTTTAAATTTCCGTACGTGGCTTCTGTTATAATGGTTTGTACTACTTTTTTTTCAAATAGTTAGTCAGAAAACAGTAAAGTTTGTATTAAAAAATGTTTATTGCTAGGTAAGTTAACAATATATATTTTTTACTTTATTTTTATAGTAATCATTGGTGGTTTGAAATTATTTTAATTTAACAACGTTTTGTTTAATATTTTTTGTTGTTTTTATGCGAATTTTTAATTTATTTATTTTAAATCTTTGATATTTTCTTACAATTCTTTACGCTGATCTTTTTTAAGGCTTATTTTAATAAACAAAACTTATTTTGCATAGTTTAACTATTAAGACTAACTTTTAGTTTATCTAGAATAGAGTCCCTGAAATAAACGATGGAACTTAAAAGCTAGTTGTTAAATTTATAAACTATATTAAGAATTATAAACAAAGTTTATAAAACATGCAAAAAAATCTACTTAAAATAAAAATATGTTCAAAAAACTTACCCAAGTACAGTTAAGCACTAGCATGCATTTAGATCATGATTTATTATCAACTTGTTTAGATAATTATAAAAAGATTGCACGACAGTTTAAAACTGTAGATATTAGTTTTTATGTAACGAAATTTTACTTTTTTAGAACTAATACTATATAAAAATAATATTACTAAATTTGTGTTATATAAAATAGCTTTTTTTTATCAACTTTACGGTTAAAGAAATATATATTTATCTAATTTAAATGTATATAATGTTATAAATGTTATAAAAGCAAAAATGCAATAAAAACTTCTATTTACAGCAGCCGTGCTTGCTCACGACCACACTTAACGTAAGTATTTATAAACTTAGTTTTTGGTGTTTACCACGATTTATTTTCGTGCTAAAAAGTATTTCTGGCCCTCGGACCGCAGCTTGCCGGCCCTTGCTCTGTAGTATAAGTAAAATCAAAAGTAACTGTTCAAAATATAGTTTTAATTGTTTGCTAACAAAAGATCTTAGTAAAGTAACTTCACTGGAATATAAATAAAAACAAATTATACAGTAATCTTCCTTTATTCTACCAACATATGTTTCTGTGTGTCAACGAATCAACACACTTCAACTGGGTTGTTAATAGGAAAGATAATCTTTGGTATGAATATGTTGGTAGAATAAAGGAACATTACTGTATAATTTGTTTTTATAATCAAAAGTATTAATTTTTTTTAGCTCTTTATTTTCTTTCTAATTGGTAACAAAATAAAAAATTGTTTTTAGTTGTTGTTATTCAAAACTATATAGAATAAGAGGATATTACCACATAACTTTATTTGAAAAAATTATATTACAATAAGATTAAAAACTTTTATAACACAACAAAATTACAGTACAGTTTTTAAAATTTTTACTCTATATCATATTTTACAAGTATTATGTAAAAACGTTTGATCTTATTTATGTGGTTTTTAAAGTGTTAAAAGGGTAAGCTTGTTCTTGTCTTGTTAATTATAAAGTTTCTAAGTACTTTTTCGTGTGAATAGCATAACATTTGAAATATTTTTTATTTTATTCATCAATGTATCTATACTCTATAATGGTTTAGCGAAAAACTAAAGTATTATCCAAAGAAAAATACATTTGATACAAATTTAACACTTTAAAAATTGTGTTAAAGGTGTTTAAAGTTGTTAAGCATAAGTATAAAAAACTGCAGTACTTTTGATACCTTACTGCAAAAATAAATTTAAAATTTTTTTTGTTCTTATCACTTGTAATTATTACTCCGCACAGTGATAAGTATAGTTTAAATATATCAAAAAAAAACAACTTAACACTGTGTTTATAAAACAGTTATACAAGAGCATAACTAAGATAAGTTAAGTTAGTCATACATTTATCATAAATATCTATTTTTTGTTGAATTTCAACTACTTGTTTGTAAACTTAACATTGTTATTTTTTTCTTCGTTGTTCAAAATTCCTAAAATCGCTAGTGTTTTCAAACTGCTTAAAGCTAATACTGTTTTCCACACAAATTCACTCTCTCGTTTGAGCAGTTGAAATTCCTTCTCTCGTTTGTTGAAAAACTACTTTCTTCTATAGCTTACACTCATATCGTTGCATGCTTTGTTCACTTTCTTGCTTTGCACAAGTGTGTTTTTACTATAAAATCAATGTAGCTTGATAAATGCGTTTCGTTTTTTAATTCGTTTTTAAGTGGATCAGTATAAGTGTTTTTAGAGTAATTGTTTTATGAAAGTTTTGTTAGTTTTATTATGTTTTATTATTTTAACCACTTTCGTTTAGAAAAGTAAAGCGGTTTAACAGTTTGAAAAAACATTAAAAGCTTGTTTTGTTTTTACAAAGCTTGTTTTACGTTTTTTAAAGGTTTGTTATTTTACAAAGCAGTTTTTAAATTAAAGGCTTTTTATTTAAAGTTAATTTAATTAAAAGTAGTTTTTTAAAGCTTCTAAGCTTTTTCATGTTAAAAAGAATTAATGAATATATAACAACAAACAATTTTTATGGTTTTTTATTATAAGTTAAGTTTTATTGTAAGTTTAAAACACAAAACTAATTTAGAATATAACAGCAAAATAACCTACCAATACTTGAACGATTGAAGTTTTAGTTTATAAGTCATAAGTAGCTTTTTCCTACTGATGTGAATAAAACTACAATGAGTAACTCATTCGAATACAAAAACATAGAAGTTTTACTTTCTTTAAATTTTAGCTACTAAATTGTTAAACTAAAAAAAAGTCTCAAAATATAATTAATAGATTTAAAAAATAGTCACATTAATAACGTAAAAATATCATGAAAAGTGAAGTGGTAAAGACGCTGTCAATAGCATGCACACAGTTCTGCATGGGGCTAGTCTACGGTGGTGTGGGACCGACCTTACCGTCCATTTCCGAAAACACTTCTTCGGACCAGGAACAACTTTCCATCATATTCACCGCAAGAGGTAAGTAACACACACTAAACTAGTTTAGCTTCTATTTTTTTCTTTAAAATTTAAAATATTCCCAGGTCTTGGATACCTGTTCGGTTCCATCCTGAGCGGGATCCTCGGAGTGCGGATCAACTCCTACTTCTACTTGTTCGTGACGATGCTGCTCGTTTCCTGCTGCCTCTACGCGATCCCCTTCGTTTCAACAGTCTACCTGGTCGTGCTCGTATTCTCGATCGAGGGGTTTCACCAGGGGTCGGCGGACACTCTGGGCAACGTCCTCCTGATCAGGATGTGGAGGAAGAGGTGCGGTCCCTACATCCAGACCACAAAGTTCTCCTTCGCCCTCGGAGCTTCCCTGTCGCCGATGATCGCGTCGCCTTTCATCTTGTCCTCCAAAGAGCAGGCGGCTTCCTGCAGCAGCGTTCGAAACACGACCTCGAACGTGACTGCTTTGAGCGGTTTTGATGAAAACGAGACTTCGAGCGCCGACGTCAAGTGGGCCTACTTCATCTACGCCGGCATCGCCACGCTGTCGGCGCTGTTCCTGTTCGCCATCAGCTGCTCCATGAGCTTTGAAAGCGAACGCGAAGCGAAACACAAAAGCGAAGAGGGCGAGGAAGAACCAAAAGAAAGCATCAAGCCGTACAAGCTCCTCATCGCGAAAATCCTCCTCTTCGCCTTCTTCTTCTTGTACGTGGGAGCCGAGGCGTCCCTGATCGGCTTCCTCCACCGCTTCGCCACCGGCTGCCGGCTGAACATGACCACCGGGCAGGCGGTGGCGCTCACCACCACGTTCCTGGCCGGTTTCGCGGCGGGCAGGTTCGCCGCCATATTCGTCGCCATGGTGACGAAGCCGTCCAAGCAGATCGGTGCCAACCTGGTCGGCGTCGTGGTCTCGGTCTGCTTCGTCGTCGCCTCCTACCTGTTCCCCGCCCGAGCCTCCTTCGCCCTCTTCGTCGGCATCGGCGTGTTCGGCCTGTCCATAGCCACCCTGTTCGGGTCGTGCTTCGCGTGGGCCGAGGGCAAGATCCGGGTGACCAGCAGGACGGCGGTGACCATGGTGGTCGGGGCGTCGTTGGGCGAAATGGTGGTCCCCCTGATTGTCGGCGTCGACGTCGAGCGGTTCCTGGTTCCGTTCTGCGTCGCGTTCGCGGTGCTGGAGACCGCCGTGTTCTGTTTGCTGAAGAGGGTGGTGAAGAAAAGTAAGAAGAACTTGGAAGATGAAGAAAGCAAAGTGGATAACGTGGAGATGCTTTTGAAATAATTGTAATGTGACAAGGATGTTGTAAATGTTGTTTGTACATTAAAGTTGTACTTTTGAAAACCTTAGGTATTAATTGTGAATATTGAAAAGACTTTAATATTTTGAGCATTTTTATCAGCTGTACTTTTGATAAGAATGCGACAAGTTTTGATGAAATTTATTGTAAAAAAATTTTTTAAACAACTATATTCGGATATTGTGTTTTAATATATGTCATAAGATTTAATAGTAAATTACTTACTTTGGTTGTTTTTTTTGGTATAACTTTTTTTTAAGTTCGAAAACATTAAAAGATCAATTTACCAAAGCACTAGTTATAAAAAAAAAGTTATTTTAAATTAAAACTACAATGAAATTTCTTTTTAAATTCTAAATAGTAATTATATTTTGTTGTGTTATCTTATACTTTTAAAAAAAGTTTTTATGTAGCATAATTTTTTGATTTAGTAAAAAAATGATGATGTTGAAATAATTTTACGATACTTTTATAGATTTTTTTGCTTTTTCTGCAAACTCCGTCAATATATAGTTACTAGAATAACTACATTGTTTATAATTACTTATTAACATACCTTTATAAAACAGCTTTAAAACTGCACTTATTTCATTCAAAAAGCTATATATAAAAAGTTATGTTGATATATTTCTTCTACAAACACTTTGGTGTTATTAACTTATATTGCATGGTTTCTAGTATTTAGAACATTTTTGCTGTTCTTAAAAAACAGCAGATTTTGCATTTTAGTAAAATCTATTGTAAAATGCTTACACACGTCTAAACTATAGTGTTTGATTAGTTGTAATATTTTTCTATCTTTAACTAGATAAAATTATCAATTGCTACTTTTAGTTTGTATCTAGTTTCTATCTAAGTTAACATTTTGTTTTATTTTAACTTTTGAAATAAGTTTACACAAGCAAATAAGAATCTACTGGCTAAAAACACTCCTTTCTACATTAACAAAAAATTAACTTATTTTGATCACTTTTCTAAATCATTTCTCAAATTAAAAAGTTTTGTAGTTGTGTTTTTTAGTATTTAAAGTCTTTTTAGTTTTTTTAAATATTTAGATAAGATAAAAAACAATTTTTGAGCCTTTTGTACTTTTAATTAAAAGTAAGTTTATTGTTAGGTAAAAAAAAATATTTTTACAACCTTTTTTTTAACCAAACTTACGTTTCTTTTTGTGAGAATTTCTAAAATCATAACTTTTAATGCATACTTAGCTACGCTTGTTTTACTAAATACCTGTACTAATGCACATGTTTTGTAGTTTCATCTTCAACAAAACTTGTTTTTAAATTTAGTTTTACCATTTAAAAAAAGTTGATAAATGTTTTAGATACAAGTGCTGCTCCTACTAAAATAATAAACATATTACAAAAGGTACATTAGTATATTATCTCTTAAGTTTAGGTACATGTTTTTTCTGTAATATGTGAAAGTGATATTTTTTGTAAGTGCCACACTTAAAAGTGAAGTTATGAGAAATTTTTATAAATGACGTCCTGGACAAGACATTAATCTCGATACAGGACAATTCAAGTTCTTTAAAAAAAATCAAAAGGGCCTCAAATCAAAAAGAACAAAATAAACATATATAATTTTAAACAAAGAAATAAGTTTTTGAACATAATAAAAAATATGTATGTAGGTCTAATTTATATCTGCAAGACCATTGTTTTACTTTTTAAAAAATTTTAATGTTTTTGGAGATATAGTTAAAACGTGTTTAAAAGTATAGTATTTTTTAGCAATTTAAAAAAATTCCTTCTTTTTAATTATTTTTTTAGTTTATATTTTGCTAACATAGTTTTATTAGATATATCCATAGCCACTTTATTTATTTCAAATTTATGTAACTGTTTAAGATATGGTTTCATAAAAACTTTTTAACAGTTTGAATTGGTTGAATTTGAGTTATACTGTAACCCATTAGTCTGCATCCAATTGTGTACGACTCGGACTTTCTTGTACACCAGGTCCTTAGATCAAACGTTTTGATACTTAGTCTTTCAATAAGCAACGCACAAAAATATTTGGAACCACTTGTTTGTGTACGTTTTTGAAAAAAAAGTTTAAATATTTTTGTTGATTCAAAACAAAAACTTTTTTTTAATTTTATAGCCTGCGACAATTTGCAATATTTAATATGAACTAAATGTTCACACTAAGTTTTCTTAAAAACTTGTTTGTAACTCATAATAAGTGTTAGTATATTTAATGCAACAATAAATTTAATATTTCTCTGTGACCTACCGAACTTTAGTGAACTATAATACAACTTTAACTTTTATTTCAATTTTATTTCCTGTTTAAAATTTACCATAACATTTTCAGTATTAACTTAGGAATAATGAAAAATGCAATGACTTAACTACTAAAAATATAGTCATTATATTTATTGTAACTGATTGAGTATAGTCCTTTTGAATAAATAATTTTTGTTAAACTTTCAATAAACTTTTTTAAATACTTTATTTCTAACAGTTGTATACGAATAACAAACTTGTTTATATTATCTTAAGTTATTTGAAAGTTATTCATAATAAGCACAAAAATAGAAATAGAATACAATATCAACCCTTTTAACTTTTTTTAATATCATAATCTGTTTGTTTTAACTAGAGAAAAGTAGTAAAATATACCATTTTAACTTTGAAAACTAGCTATCTATTAAATATTCAAAACTTTATTCGTAAAAATATTTTAAGCAATTGATGAGGTAAAAGGTTTTTATAAACAGTAGTTTAAAACTAAATTTACTAGGATAGGAATATATGTAGTTTTAAGTTATTTGTTTTAATAAAGTTAATAGTAGTGACCAAATATTTTGTAGGACTTTATTTGTTTTCTAGTTAAATAATTTGGTATCAGATAAAACTCGTATCTTTATTATAAAACATGATTTTATTTGATAACAAAACCTAAATACCACTTTTTTAGACAAGGGTATTTAACTTTTCTAACAGCTTTAATAAAAGGTAGTTCTAATTATTTTTTTAGGTACATTAGAAATAAACATATTTATTTATCAAAATTTAACTTTTTTTTAATAAGTAAAGAACCTTCTATCAAACCGTTGTATTTTTATGAGGATTTCAAACAATAATTAAAAAGTTTTTAACGATTTTCTCAGGTTTATTTTTTCCTAAATGGAAGGTTATTTTACGCAAAAGTAAATCAGTATGCGCCAATTTATATTACTAATAGTTGTGTTGTTTTTGGAGCTAAGTTTAATACTTTTTAAAACAATTATAATATTTAATTCTGTTGAACTGTTTATGTATACTGCTATATTTGAAGAGGTTCTCAGTTTTGTAAGTATATAAAAAAAATATTTTATTTAATGTTTTTAAACAGATAGATTTTTTTATGAAAACAACTTTAAACAATCTGTAATATTTTTTATTTTAAAGCATAAACAAAACTATAGTAGTTAAAAAAAATTTAACATGAACAAGTTTTAGGCTTTATTTTTATTGGTTATTTTTCGAACAATGTTATAAAATAAATAAAATTCGGAAGAGCGACTACTGTTTCTTATAAAACTTTTGACTTATTATGAAACTAGGCATATAAAAGTTATAAGACCATATTGGAAAATATAATTCATTTGTCTTTGTAGATTACAAATAAAATCAACGTTTATTATTATACTAATATAGCACTATGTATATACAACAATCTTTTATTCCTAACTTACTGTTTAATAAAGAGTTTAATTAAACGAATGTATACTACTTAAACTAAATACTTAAATTAAATACCTAAACGAAATACTTGTGAAAATGAGATTTAATTTTTTTAAATTGATTGTTTGTAACTGGATTAAAATGATGTAAATATCTTTTAGTATTTTACATAATAAAAAACATATAACTTAAACCTATTTTAAAAATTGCCTGTTAAAATTTTAATTACTTTTTAAGAAATTTTAAGTTACAACTTTTCAATTGCTCATTCAGCATTCATTTTAAAATGACAAAATTTGAAACCAGTCAAGCGGAAGGAAAAACTCTTCAAACTGAAGCTTCAACCGAAAGTGGTCCGCAAAATAAAACCGTGAAGAATGAAGCTGCTGGCTCAAGCAAGGTGGAAAGTCAAGCTTGTGAAAAAGACAGTCCTCCAATAGAGACAAATGAAGACCCAGCAAAATCATCAGAAGCCACTGAGGACACGACAGATAGTTCAAATAGAAGAAGTAAAAGGATCGCGGCACAGCCTAAAAAGAAAAAATACTCGACAAGACTAAAAAGAAAATCGGAAGAACCAATTTATAGTAGCTTAAGAAAGGCAAAACAGAACTCAAAGAAAAACGCCAGACTAGCCGAGGCTAGGAGTGATGATGAACATAACCAAAGGAGATCGAGCAAAAGTAAAGCTGCAAAAAGAAGGCGTGTTACCATCAACGAGACAGAAAACAAGGTAGTTGGTTTAGTAGCTTAGTTTCTTGCCAGTTTATATATAGAAGATTAATTTAAATTGCAACACATATTAAACCAAAGTTTGTAAGGAAGATTTTGGTTTTAAGATGTTTTTAATTAATTAACATTGATTTTACTTTTTAGAATTATATTCTCTTGTGAACAGAACTATACTAAACCAATGCTTTTTATTCAAAAATTAAAGAACCATGAATAGTTAAATTTTTCTAAATATAAAAATTGAATTAAAACCATGTAAATCATTCTTTATATTTTCTAATGAAATGAGTATACTGTATTATGCAAATAAGTTACTGTTAGATTTTTACTAAGTGCATTTGAAAAGTTAAAACAGACTTCGACTCCAAAATTATTTTTTACTTAAAGAACTATGGTATTTATTTAAAAAGAAATAATAAGCCTACGTAAATACTAAATTTAGGTTAAATTCTTCGACGAAGAAAAAAGTGTAAAAGATAATAAAGTTGCTTCTAATCTAGATAAAGAAGACAAAAACGAATATTAAGAAAAAAGGTGTAGTTTAGTTTCTAGGCAGTATCTAATAAACTATTAAATTTTCGCTGTTAGTGTTATTCTGTTCATCGAATTTGTACTTTTAGTTAAACATTCTTATTTAAAAAATAAATATCACATGATCAAGCAATTTTCTATTAGTAATTATATTTAGGAGAACTTAAATATTGATCCTTATTATATAAGAAAGATTTTAATTAAACCTTCTAATAATGACAATAATCAACAGAAAAGCTTTACGTGAATAGTTATTTGATGTAAAATTGACTCTTAAAAACTGAAAAGGGTAAAACTTTAAAAAATCGATCTATCCTTATTTATTACCAAATATCTGTGATCATTAAATTGAGAAAGATAAATGCCTACATTATCATTTGCTAAAGTTGTAATATGAGCTTTTCCTTGGTCAGTGAGTTTGGAATAAGTAAATAAACTTAAAATGAACAATGTTTTAAGCACATGTTTAATTAGCTTGACTTCGACGTTGAAAGCAAATAACTTTGAAGTTAAATAATAAGTTGACAGTTATTAAGTTTAGGTTAAAAATAATGATAAAAAAAGGTGCAGTTGCTAGCTAAACGGTTGTGTTTTTAAATTCAAGTTTATATTTATATTTTTAACGATTTTATAAAGCCCGATCTATTTAGTTAAAAAAAAAAACAGAACCTACTAAAAAAAGTTGACAAGTATTGTTAATAAAATTACTGCTCCTACTTCAATAATAAATACTGTTACAAAAGGTACATTAGTATACTATATCTTGAGTTTAGATACATGTGTTTTCTGTAATATGTATAAGTAATATTTTAATGCAAGTGCCACACTTAAAAGTAAAAGTATAAGTAGAAAAAGGTTTTTTGTAGTTCTGTATAAACCATTCTGAGTACTTACGAGTTAAAAAAGACAAACTAAAAAGTTAAGAATGCAATACTGTTTGACCAAGACAACACCAGTATAGTATTGATGGTTATTCAAATTTAATACAACCGTATTTGATTGACTATAATATTTTACTATCTGTGTTTAGAAAAAATGATCAATTGCTAATTTTCGTTTGTATCTAGTTTCTCTCTAACTTGACATTTTGATTTATTTTCACTTTTGAAACCATTTCACACAAGTAAATAAGAACAAATTGTCTAAAAACACTTATTTCTACATTTAAAGAAAACAAACTTTTTTGTTTACTCTAAGTCATTTTTCAATTTGAATAGTTTTCTAGCTTTAGTTTTTAATATATAGAGTCTTGGTAATTTTCTGAAAATATTTATTATATAAAAAAAAAAATTTTTAGCTTTTAACGTTGTTTAATTGATAGTAATTTTATGGTTAAGTAAAAATAAAAACGTTTACAACACAATTTTTTACCTTAATTTTGTTTCTTTTTGCTACAATTTCTAAAATCATTACTTTTAATGCATACTTAACTACGTTTATTTCACAAAACATCTGTACTAATGCACATGTTTTGTAGTTTAATCTCAACAAAACTTTTTTTTTAATTTAGTTTTACCTATCAAAAAAAGTTGATAAATGTTTTGAATACAAGTGCTGCACAAATAGTAAAAGGAAACTTGTCGTTCAAAATTAGGTAATTAAAAAACTTTGTAAAAACTATTTTTGAACAAATTTGAAACATTTTCAACTTTAGAAACTTTTGACCAGGCCACATATTGTTTTTTTACAACATTAAAAATACCGTAAACATACAAATTATTGTTTTCATAATTTTTTTAAATAAATGTTAATTTTCTGCTATAATTTTTTATAAATTTTAATTTTAGCTAAACTATTCTACCTGGAACTGTTTTACTAAGTAATTTAATTACATTTTATCAAAAATATTTTTCCAATATTAAGACAGGCTAATTACTAGTTTTGATTAGTATTTCATTTTCAGTTTTTTATACATAATTTATTTTCATGTTAGATTAACAAATTAACACAAAATTTTTACTTTTTCAATAAGTAGTTTAGGTTTATATTAAAATTATTTTATTTAAAGTTAAGAAAGTCGATTACTTATTAAGATTTTGCATTCTGTTTTACTGGTATTTTAAAATGTTCAAAGTTTCAAAAAAATATGTACCTGAGAAATTTTAGACACTTTATATTTTTCTACAGTGTTTAACTACAAGCTGCTACACAAAACTCTCTATTATTTAACTAAAAACTGTGTAACTCCACTAAAACTAATCCAGACACGAACCTGTAATAAACTTGTTTTGTTTGATATGAATTTTTTACATAATTTACATTGAAAACAAGTTTTGGGTGATATTTTGCTGTAAACTAGCTTGCAACTATTTTCTATTTTCATAAAGTTAAGTTTAATTGTTGACAAGTTGTTTGTTTTGAGTTTGCTTTGCGGTCAATGTAAACTACTTTTTGAAACATTTTATTTAACTTTTACTACTACATTCGTAAGTTTCATTACTCTAGCAGTGTTTAATATAAAATAAGTTACGTTATGTTGATTAAATAAGGTACTATAAATAAAACTGTTTAGATACAAAACTTTTAAATGAGGAAAAAAAATAACTTATATTTTAAGGTTATACTAAAAACCTTTTTTGTACTTAAAAATATCTTTTTAGTCTTTGATTTTAAAATTCACTAACACTTGAGTTACTTATAAATACAAAATTAAAGAACTTAAACAATCCGTGTATAATACTACTTTTTAGAAAACCAGTTTTTGTAAGATTACATCAAACCTAAAAGTATTAGATACAGAAATATTTAAACGAATTTGAGCCAAGTTTAAACGAAAATTGATTATTGTTTAGTGAATTAATAAAATGACAACCAAAGCAATTGATTATGCAATAAAAAAAAAATTATCATTATGTCTGTAAAAAAAATGGACTTCAACTTAAAAAACAAATCTGTTTGAATGAGTGCAAAATACAAACTATGTTTGAAAAAAAATTTTAAGGTTAAACATTTGAGCAATGTTTAAAGTAACCCTATGTGTAGATAGTGCTTTATATTTGTACACTAAAGTTTTATTATTATTAGTTTATTGAACGATAGAAAATACGCTAAAAATATTTGATCCTAGGACCTAGTGCGTGAAGAAACCATTCGGTTATCTTGGATACAGTTTTACGTCTTGTTAGGTAAAATGTTATTGTTTTCTAACAAAAAGGAATTCTAACGCACGAATAATACTCGAGACTTTTCGTAGCTTGACACCTTTCTTCCGTCCATTCGTTTTTGTCGACATCGTAACACAAAACGACTTCCGTTCCGTTTCTAAACATTTTAATTTTACTTCCCACCACCAAAGCCTTGTTCAACCCGAGAACACCGGGCGATTTGAGAGCGACGAACTTATTAACCTTTCTATCGAAAACTTCGCAAAGTCCCTTCATGGTCCCGATCACGAACAGCTTGCTTCCCGCAGCGACCAAGCTGTGCATGATCTGGCCGTTTATCACGCCCGGCATCGGCTCCCATTTGTCGCTGCCCCCATCGTAAGACTCAACTGTTTTCAGACACACCTCGTCCCTGCCTTCCCCGCTGCAGACCACCACTCTGCCCTCGAACGCGGTGCACGCCGCCAGCCTTCTGGCGTCCGACATGCGGAAAGTTTCCCGCCAAACGCCCAGCTCGGCGTCGAACTCCGAGCAGGAGCTCAGGGGCGCCACGCTTTCCCCGTCGAACGAGTCGTCGTGCTCGAACAAGGCTCCCCCGAAAACGTATATTTTTCCCATGAAAGAGCTCGCGCAAAAATTGTACCGCCGGTCGCGCATTTCGCCCACCCTGGTCCAGCAGCCGTCGGAGGGCGAGTATTTGTCAACGCAGCTCACAATGCTGTTTTTGCGAAAACCCCCGAACATGAAGATCTCGCCCTTCAAACACACCGCCACTCCGAAGCGCCGCTTGTTTTCCATCGGGCAAAGGAGCGTTTGCTTGCTGACGTCATTGCCATTGACTCGTGTGACGGTAATGACGTCACATCCGCTTTGTTTCGTCTTGACGTCGCGGTTGGACCCTCCGCAAACGAGCACGTCAAACTCGTTTTGGTTGCAATGCCTGCTTGAAAAGTGAGCCCTCGACCTGCGTTGAAGCGGTTCTCCATTTGCAAACAAGTCGCCTTTGAGCGTGTCGACGCAATCGACGTATTTAGCGATGGGCGACTCGTTGCTGAAAATGCGCTTTAAAGAAGAATCTGGCAGTGAGTGCAGGCGAACTTTGCGGAAGAGGGGCTTTCCGTACTTCTTTCGCTCACCAAAGTAATGGCGGCACCAAGCGTCTGCCGCGCTCAACACTTCAAGTTCCGAATCTACGCTCAGTCCAGAGCTTCCCAATATTTTAGCAACGAGCGAATAATCCAGCTCCAAAAAGTTCATGCTTTCTACGAGCATGGCGTAGCAGCGTTCTATGAATTTCAGCGTGACTTCAGAGAGACCGCTGAAATTGAAAAGCTTGGACAGGCTGTAGAAATTAACGACGTTTTTGATGACTACACTATCTTGTAAGTGCTTGCTTATTCCAGCTTCCGTTTTAGGGTTGAGGATAACCTTGTTTGATTGTAGTATCGATGCTAGTTCAGTGTCTTCAAGTTTTGTTTTACCTAGAAATAACGATAAATAAATTCTATAATGCTCTAAAAAGATAATAACTTTTTACTTGTTTTAGTATGACGAGCACAAATAAAATAGCTAAGCTTAGTATCTTTAAAAACCCAGTGTTGTAGAAAGAGTTTATTCGTCTGCACCAGTTTACATAGAAATTATTTTAGTTAGCACTGCAAGCAATGTTAGTAACAAATATATATTAATATTTTTAACCTTTTTTTTATAATGAGCTTGAGTATTTCTTATCAAGTTTTAACATATCTAATGGAAAAAGTACAAAATAAACTATAAGCATTGAGTTTTCATTGCAATTTTTCAACTAAATACCTAGTTAAAACTACCAAAACGAAAAAGAAAAACTTGTAATTAATTTCTAAATGAAGTAGTAATTCGATTCGCTAAACACAGGAGCATAAAAGTTTTGAAGTACCAATAAATTTTTACTTTTAGAATTGTAGTAAAGTAATTTCTATAAATTTGTTAATTTTTTTGGTACTGAGTTTTTTTTTTTTTTTTTGAAAAAATATTTTGAGTAAATATTGTAACTTTTTACAACTCGTTGTTGTATAGACAACTTTCGAACTAAATTTACCAAGTAAGTTTTAAAAGTATTGTTTAATTTTTTTTTGTGTAAAAGATAATAACTTTGCAAAAAAAATAAAAAGTAACAAATTCTGTGAGAAAAATTCACAAAAAATACTTGAACTATAATGATACTATAAAAATATATCAAATACATTTAAAGTTGTTTTTTTAATTTCGAAACTCAAAGTTCTCTAAGGAAAATGCTGAGCAGACATTTAGTTTTAATCAGTTGATTACAACAATTTCAAAGCTTCTCTTAGGAGCAAAAATAAAGTTTTTTCAAATTAATTACAACAATTTTAACGCTATGTATTTTTGTAACTTTTAAAACAATTATGGGAAAATAACTTTATTTAAGCTCTGAAGAGACGCTTTAAGCGCTTAAATCATTTGTAAGAAACTTGAAATATAGGTGTTATTCATATAATAAATAAACATATATATATAAGTTTTAATCATATACATGGTAAAAATTGTGAACTACAGAATAAAAAAAGAGTTATAAAGTTTTATAACTAATTTAAAATGACTTAAAGTAGGTATAAGAAACAAATGTGTAAAATGTTTTTTTTTGTAGAAAAAATAAGTAAAATAAAACTTACCAGACTTATTTAGTCCCTTAAAATTTAATAAGCTGATACTCTTCAATTTTGTAAGACAGTTATTGTTGCAGATGTTAATAAAACCACCACCTTCTGAACTATAAGCTTGATCAAGACGCATAAAGTTTTGAAAAGCTTTTACTTCTTTATGTTGAATAGAATTCATACTGATAATTTTCGAGAGACAATTTATAAAAAGTATTAATTTTGTTTAAGTCTGAAACATACGTTTTAGGTTTTTGATTTTTTTTGTCTAACTTCAGTTTATAAGTAACCAAAATGAAATACTACTACAAAAAGTGTTTTTAATTTTCTGTTATATTTAGTACTGAAAGAAATCAAAAACTTGTATCATAGAGAGTTAAAAAATAATCAACTCTACATGTAATAAATAAGTAATAAATAACTGGTAAAATAAATTCAAAATTGCTAAACTTAACTTTTAAACATAAATCAAAGTTTTTTATTTTTACAAAATAAAAATAACTTACATTATTGTTTTATTTTTGATATTTTTATTAACATTGTTTTGTCATACACTACTTTTATAGTACGTTTTTATGTTAATTTTTTTTTATTGTTTTACGTTATTTTAGTTATTAAAGGAAAATATGGTAAGTTTTCACACAAATAGCGAGATATTGTAAAAGTTTTTGAGTTACAATCAGCTAGCCTGAGTTGGTCAGAGTCTGTAAAAAATTGTACAAGTTACAACTTAAGTTAAAACCTGAAGAGAAATTTATAGTAATAAAGCTTAAATAATTAAAAAGGCCAACATGATAAAAGTGGACTTTATAAAAAGCTTTTTTTTTCAAAAATGATAAGTTAAAGTTGAAAAAATAGTCTAAAATTTAAGAAAAACATTTAAAATAGATAGAGGTTTGCAAAAAAAAATCCAAACAAACTTAAATTTATCAAAGCTTCAAATTGATGAATGAAATTTAGCCTGTGTTTAACAAAATACTACAAACCTTCCTGTAGATTGATCTGAAGTTCTCAAAATTTTGAATTAGTCTGAGTTATCCTGAGTAGCCTCAATTTGTGGCAAACCTGAATTAACTTGGTACAGAAATCTGCTTAAATATAGCCCAATTTCTATTGCTACAGAGAAAAATAAGTAGAAGGTTGCTACAAAAGTGTTCATTTTCACAAGTATGTAGTTAAGGGGTGCACGGCAACTAAGTTAAGGACAATTCAAATTCCAACAATTCAAATTATTTAAAAAATGTTGAATGGGCCACAACTCAAAAATTAATATATATTTCAAAAAAAAATAAAAAGTTATTCAGGTCTTATTAACATTTACGGGTCATTTTTTAGTGTTTGCAAAACTTTAAATATTTTTTGGTAAGGCTAAGATAAGTTTTAAAATATTGCTGTTTATAATAATTCTTATTTTTTTAATATTTATAACTTTGCAAATATTAAAAATGGCTTATAGATGTTAGTAAGACGTACAAACCTATATTTAAAAGAAATACTATTAATAATATTGTCTTTTAAAGATATTTTAAGAACTTAAGTTGTCAGAATTTGAATTGAACTGTATTGTAACCGTAGCTAAGTTTAATAGCTATGTATGTGGTTTGAAACTAAACTGCAATCTCCGGTAAACTGCAAATAGTGAACATACTTTATTATTTTCCCTGTATCTCCCGGAGTCTAACAGAGATTTTTTTAATTAAAAAATACCCTGCGTTTCCCTAAGTACCCTGAGTGTTTGGCAACCCTTGATTGCTAAAAGTTATAAAAGCTAACAAACAAACTACTTAAAAATATATGGATTTCGTAAACTACACCTCCGCGCTAAGACAGTATAAAATTAGTCATATCATTTTTATCAAAGGTTTTGTTTTTAAAGACAAATAAAATTTAAAGGTCTACACTTACTGCTAGAGAGATTGATATAACTTTAATTATCTTAAGACTGTGTTTTTATAATATTATTTCATTCCAAAAAGTTGATTATAAAATTAAATAATGTAAAAAAATAATCTATGATTTATTATTGTTTTGAAAAAAAATTGTGTGAAGTTATAACATATATATCATAAATTAAAACTATCCATTTAATAAGTAATAAAATTATATAGCTAAAAGTATGTAAGCATCTGCGTACATATTCTTTCTTTGTATAAATTAAAATGAATATGAAAAACCTTAAAAAAAATACCTTATTGTAACTGAGATTTTTTATTCCAACTAACAGGCTCTCAAAATAAATATTATAAACTGATAAATTATAAAAAAAAAGTAAAATTTGTAAATCCTGTTGATCCTTGTCACAAGTCATTTATGACACAACTAAATAGATAATCAATAACATCAAAATGGAGACTGAAAACAATATTAACAAAAAAAAAAGATACTTTAAATGATTACATGGTCTTTGTAAACCAGACCTCCCTACTAAAAACTCAATAAAATATATGTATTAATCTTCAAGATAACCTTTAACATAGATGTTTAGAAAAAAATCCCGCTTAGGCCTGAGCTATGCATATAAGATTCTACTGAACTTAGGTGACCTGAGGAAAACCTTACTAAAATGAAAACACATAAATCCCCTACATGTTTATTTAGTTTTATATTCTCGCAGGAGAAAAACCAAAATTTTATTTGAATTGAAACAGGATCACAAGCAATAATAAAAAAAATTAACATATGATGAATAAGTAAGCGCGGTAATCCAAAAAGCTGAGATTAAACGCCTAAACTGTGTACTTAATTTTATTTGAGAGTCAAATAAAAATAAAAGTTATCATAGTTCTTATACTGTGTCCAAAACTCTAAATCAAAGTTCAGAAGGCTTTTAAAATGGTGAAAAGCGCTGTTTTATCCACTCAAGCATGAAATCACTAATTAGTTTTAAATTTAATTTGAATTTTGACAAACAATTGAGTAAAGTTCAAAAAGTTTAAAGTTTTTCTACCGGATCTAAATAAATAACCTCACTTTTTAGATTGAACTGAAGTTTAGTTAAGTTTTAGGTCGGAACTGAATTTGAGGTCGGTGAGGATACAACTTTTACTACGATTATAAACTTGGATTTGTAGTTTTAGCTGCTTTTCTTAAACAAACTTATTCATTGAAAAACAAATCGTATCAAAACAGTTCTTGAATTAAATTATTTAATTTTACGGTTAATGGTTAACAGTTTAAGTGTTTAAATTCAGCAATACGTAACTCTGTGTAAGCTTGAAAAAGTTGTTAAAAATAAAATACTGTTAATTCCATCAGCATGTCAAGGCTATTTATCGAACAATGATAAAAATATTGAATGGTTAAATAGATTTAAATGATTTATCGTAAAAATAGTAATTCAACTTTTAATAGACTACTAAAACATACCGCTTAAATTTTAAAATAGGTAAATTTTAATAAATGGACGATGCAGGTCACTCAAATGAAGTTATCGTTATAAATCATACATAACTTAAACTTAAGTGTTTATTTTGTAATAACTCGATACATTGAAAGTCTAGTATATGTTCAAAGGCGTCATCAAATATTTTCAAACTATAAGTCAATCTACGCTAAGTTAGTAACGGGTTTAACAACAATTATTAGAAGTTTCTGCAACAAGATGCAATTTCAATACCAGTAAAATCCTAACTACACAATATCTTTAATAGTTCGTAATAAATGATTTAATAAAAACAATTATTTAATATAATACATACTAATAAGTTAAAGCAGAAGAAAGTTTTAAATTAAAATTGTCAATAAAAAAATTCAAATAAAGCTGTTTGTAAACATTGAAACTTTAACTTAAACCACATTAAAGGTTTTTTTTTAGTTTAGGGTCGAAGAAAATATGGCTTTGTGTGGATAAATCGTGTAGAAATACTGTTTATTTTAAATTTAATTAATATTTCGGACTTAAAAACTTCTTAACATAAGTTAAAACATATATAGCTGAAGTTCATATAAATTTACGTTAAAACTGTATAGCAATCAACTACACCTCTTTTTTGTCAAAACTTTTTAATTTAATATTTATCAAAGGATTAATCAAGTTTAGTTTTTTGTTTTCACCGTTGAAGTTGAGCTGATTAAACATGTTAACAAATGTTTATTTTAAATATATTTACTACTTCCAACTTCACTGACCGGGCCCAAGCTGGGAATCTCATATTAATATTTTAGAAAACAATTATCTAAGAATCTGACCACTCTCAATTGAATGATCAGAGATTTGGTAATAGATAAATGGCTTGTTGCAATATTTTCAAATTTCACACAACTTCACATAAATGTATTCTGTTGCTTACTGTTATTTATTAGAAGGTTTAATTAAAAATCATTTTTTTAAAGGTACAATACTGAAATTCTAAAAAACACAATTTAGAAATAACAGATTGCTTGATCAAACGTTAATTTATTTATGAAATAAACACATTTAACTAATAGCTCAGATTTGAAGAATATAACAGTTCTATTAAAATCTTAATGGAGATTTAACTACATATTTTTCTTAATATCCATTTTCGTCTTCTTTTTCTGGATCAGAAGCAACCTTAACATCAGTTACCCTCTTTATTTTGTCGAAACTTTTAACCTAAATTTAATATATACTTTAGCATATTTATTACATAAAAATAAGCATAGTTTTTCGTAGTTCTTAAAGTAAAGAAATAATCTTAGAGTTGTAATTAGTTTTAATTTTTTCAATGCGTTTAGTATTAAATCTACTAGTAACTATTTTGCATACTACCATCTACTCATTCATTAGAAAATATAAATAGCTACATGGCTATAAGAACTTTTTCTATTAGTTTAAAATTTAAAGTACACAATGCTGTTTTTCTTTTAAATAAAAAGTACTGGTTCTATTTCGTTTTGTAAACGAGGAAGCTTAAAATTTCTCAAAATACAAAATAAATATTATTTCATTAAAAACATCTTGAAACCAAAAACTTGCGTATTAATTTTGACAATTAGAAAATTAATTTTTTGTCTGATATGTACAAACTGGCAAAATATTAAGCAAATTAAAAAATAAACAACCTTGTTCTCAGTCTCATCGAAGGTAACACGTCTACTTTCGGTCGATCTCCTTTGGTTATGTTCATCATCACTCCTAGCCTCGGCTAGTCTGACGTTTTTCTTTGAGTTCTGTTTTGCCTTTCTTAAGCTGCTATAAATTGTTTCTTCCTGTTTTCTTTTTAATCTTGTCGAGTCTTTTTCTTTTTTAGGCTGTGCCGCGATCCTTTTACTTCTTCTATTTGAATTATCTGCCGTGTTCTCAGTGGCTTCTGATGATTTTGCTGGGTCTTCATTTGTCTCTATTGGAGGACTTTCTTTTTCACCAGCTCGACTTTCCACCTTGCTTGAGCCAGCAGCTTCATTCTTCACGGTTTTATTTTGCGGACCACTTTGGGTTAGAGCTTCAGTTTGAAGAGTTTTTTCTTCCGCTTGACTGGTTTCAAATTTTGTCATTTTAAAATGAACGCTGTAAGAACAATGAAAAAGTTAATGATAAACTTATTAATAGAAATAAGTTGTAATTTAAAAGACATTTTTAAAACAAAAGGTTTAAGTATATGTTCACTTTTTAGATTGTAGCTAATATACAATTAATTCTATTTAAACCCAGATGTGAAACTATAATTTTATAAAATAAACTTCTCTAAATTTAATATAAACTATATGTTTAGGCAGTTTACATTCTCTTAAACAAACATTTCAGTAAGCAGTGAGATATTATATATAATACTGTTATATATATAGAGAGAGCTATATTAGTATAGTAGTAAACGATGAATTTATTTGTAATCAACAAAGACAGTGAGTATGAATCATATTTTCCAATTTGGTCTTATAACTTTTGTATGCTGGTTATATATTTAGCCAAATGTTGAATATGATATCAGTTTTCGTTACAGGGCATGTTATTTATTATATAACGTTTTTTAAAAACTTACCATTAGAAAATCTAGCATAAAACTTGTTCCGATTTAAATTTTTTTTTACTACTTCAGTTTCGTTTGTGCATTATAATAAAAAACATTACAGAGTGTTTAAGGTTGATTCAATAAAATAATTATTTCTGTTTAAAAACATTAAACATATTATTTTTTTAATAAGTTTACGAAAATGAAAACCTCATCAAATATACCATATATTTAAAAGGTTAGGCAGAATGAAATATTTTAAATGTGTTGAAAACTATAAAATTTAGCTTAGAAAACAATACAACTAATAGTAGTATAAACTGATGTTTACTGATTTACTTTTTCGGTTAAGAAATGCATTTTATTAAAAAAATTGAGACAAAAGATTGAAAATGTTTAAGTTATTATTTGAAGTCCTTATAATAATACAACGGTTTGAAACAAGATTATATACTGTTTAAGTGAAAATTAATTTTTGATAAATAAGTACGTTTATTTCTAATAAACCTGAAAAATAATTTAAATTACAATTTATAAAAACCTTTAGAAAAACTAAGTACCCCAGTCTAAAAGAGTAGTATTTAGCCTTTGTTATTAAAATAAATCGCATTTTATGATGAAGTTACGAGCTTGGTCTAATACACAATTATTTAACTGTAAAAAGAATTAAAATCCAACAAAAACGTTAAGTCACTACTGTTAACTTTATATAAACAAGTAATTTAAAAATGCACACATTTTTATGCTAATCATTTTAGTTTTAAACTGATCTAATATGTTTATAAAACGCTTTTACATCCGAAAACTACTGTTTGAAATGTTTGTACGAATAAAATTTTGTAACATTTAACAGATAACTAGTTTTCAAAGCTACAAATGATATACTTTACTACTTTGCTGTAGTTAAGACAAACAGATTAAGATATTTAAAAACATTGAACGAATTGATAATGTATTCTATTTCCTTTTTTTTTTTTGCTTTTGATGTAAAATCTTTTCAAATAATTTATGATAATATATTGATAATAACAAGGTTGTTATTTATATACGATTGTAAGAAACACAGTATTTAAAAAAATTCATTGACAGTTTATCAAAAAAGATTAACTATAAATAACTATATTCAATCAGTTACAATAAATATTATACTAAACTTGTAGTAGTTAAGGCATTATGTTACTAATTAATTATTTCTGAATTAACACTGAAAAATCTATGGTATTGTTTAAACCGGAAATAAAATTCAAATAAAAGTTAAAGTTGTATCATATATCATTAAAATTCGGTGTGTCACAAAAAAATATTAAATTCATTGTTGCATTAATTATACTAATATTTAAAATGACTTAAAAAAAGATTTAAAAAAATTTTAACAATATAGGGTGTCTACACTTTTAGTTTGTAGTTGTTAGATTTTGAAAATTGTCATAGGCTAAGAAGTTGTTAAATAAATATTCGTTTTTAATTCAAAAAAGTTTTTTTTTTAACGTGCACAATCAAGTAGTTCAAAACACTTTCTGAAGATTTTTTTGCATTGTTTATTGAAAGACAAAAATAAGCGCTCAAAAAGTTTGGTCCAATGACCTGGTGTACAAAAAAATCCTTTCGGTTATCGAGTTGTACACAACTTGAATGCAGACTAATGTCTTGTCCAAGACGTAATTGATAAAAATTTCGTTGAAAAAAAATCAGCAGATATGGTAATTCTTTTCTGGAAAAAATTAAAATTTCTAAAGATCTCAAATGAAAATTTAATTGCTGTTACGAAGCAGTACTGGTGTATATTATAAATTCTTGATAAAGTTTTGCTAAAATCTGTGGTTATCTTTTAGTAAGATGTAGTGAGAAACTGAAAAATATTCAACACAAATATTTAAATTAAAGAAAAATAGTTTTTTTTTCAAAAGTTGTACTTGTTATTCCGTCTTTAATATATTTATAGTTTTAGTTTTGTGTTACGAAAACTTATAACTCTGAAAGTTTTTCAGGTATAGTAGCTGACACGGAATTGAATAAAACCGAGTTTTAACTTATAAATTAAAAAAGTACAACACTACAAAGCAAGAAAACTATAAAATTGCTTATTAAAAAAAAACAAAAAAACAAAACTTTTGAAACATCCATATTTACTTATAAAGTTGCAAAAAAACTGTTTTTACGTTTCATTCGAAAAAAAAAGACGAACTATAATTTTAAAATGTACCAGTTTATAAGACGTTTATATAACACAAAAATTAAAATAAATCTTAAACTATTCTTTAAGCTAGAATAAATTTTATTTACTATTTTAAAATGAACTAATCTTCATCAACAAGACCATTTTATTAAAAAAATAAAATTTAGCTTTGATACCTTTATAAAGTACATACTTGATTCAATTTAAAATTGGCATTTAATAGTTAAAATTTATACGCAAACTTAAAATAATAAACAACTCACGCATTATGTTGCTTTATTGCAAATAAGTTAGAGATTGATTTTTTGTGGAAACATAATAGAATTATGTTTTTCGATCACATTTTTTATGTTTAATGAAGTAATAGTTTAAAAAACCAATAAACGTATTTGTGGTGCTAATTTTTTTAATACCTCGGTGTATTTTTCTTAACTGATACCTTTAAAGCTAATGCTTTATTTAGTGAAAATATTTTAAATAGTAAGTAGTTTGTAAGAAAAGTCAGATGGTACCAGGTTATGCCTTAAAAAAATAAACATATGTGTAATTTTAAGGTAAATGTTTAACTGTCGTAATATCAAAAATAATCAAAACCTAGAATAAAAAAGCGTGAAAAACAACATTACAAATCAAATAGTATCAGCCTACTATATATTAGCTAAAAGAAACAATTGTTTGTTTATCAAGTAAAATCAGTGCTACCCAAATTAAAAACCCTGGTACACCCCAAACATATATAAGAAAGTGAAATATACATAGATTAGTAATACATAGATAAATTTCATTACTGCAGAATAAAGCTTGTTTTATGCTGATGTTCTTTTTTTAGGTTAAAGCTGCTAAAAGAAGTTTTTGAATAAATAAATTTGGTTTGTTTTACTCAAATTGTTACACCGTAGGATATAGGTTAAAAAAAACATGTACTTTATAACTGCTAGATTTAAAAAGATGAAATTTCAGCTGCTCTGTATTTCAAATTAGACAGCGTGATTGCAATTAGATACCAGTTTTGCAGAAAAATGTGAATTTCAACTTTAAATTAGAGTCGCTATAGTGAAGCTTATTTTCTTATAACAGTTATAAAACTTTTATAGTACTTATTTCGTCAAGACTACACGCATAGCCATCTAAGTGTAAAATACAACAACATTTATAACCGCTAGATTCAAAGAAACTTTATTTGTGTTAACTTTGTGTACAAATGCATGTACGGCTCATTAGCAGTTCTCAGAAACAAAATGAAATATTTCAAAAACAATCAGCCTAATAAGTTGAAATAAACTAGAGCATGCAGCTATTACCTAAATTGTAATGTACTTAATTAGTATTATTGTTAAACTTTTTATGTTTAAAAAGAACTTATTTAGCTTGTTCTTTTATGCTTGAATAACCGATCGCAATTTTTTTAAACTTTTATTGAAAACCATGCTTATAAATTTTATACGACATAAAAATATACATGGCCTGCATTTAAACCATAAATCTTTATTCTATTTTATTAGTAGTGTTTCTCTACTTTGTTATTACAAATTATTAAATAAGTTATAATCAAGTATTTTAAATCAACGTAGACTAAATTATTTTCGAGATAAGTAAAGACTTGCGGTTGAGAAAATATACAAAAACATTGCAAAAGTTATATTGATTCTTATTTTTTTAGTTTTTGTTTATTAGTAAACATAGCTGTTTTTTTTAAACAAGTATATCAAAAGCTGGTTTTATAAATTAAAAACAAGTAAAACTCTGTGTAATAAAGATATTTAAAACCTGACTGTACTTAATTAAGACAGTATACTTTAACAGCTACAAAATATCTATATTGTATTTTAAACTAATGTCAACTAATTTAATTGAGCCGTTATATCAGCACTTCCAAAAGGCTTAGAAAGTTTTTTAATCACTAATGCATAAAAAACTTAATTGTATCAAAAGACTTACAAATTTCAGTATAGTTTGAACTATATTTTGCTTGGAGTACTTTTAGTATTACTTAGTTTATGTGTATTATATTGCCTTATCTTATAGTCAGAGGTTTAACTCTTTTTATTTTAAGACTACTAGAAGTTTATGTTAATGATGTTTATTTCAGCAACAAAAAACCGACTATTCAAGTTTAATGTAACCTAAAGCAGATATTTTTATAAGATACTCTTTTAAAATTTTATTCCAAGTTGACAAGTATATTTTAAATGAATAGAATAATAGTTTGCTGCATCAAGCGTTTTATTGTAATTCGCTTAAATTTGGGTAATCTATTAGAAAATTTTGACCAATTTTATAAAACGAGTTTTCATCCAATCAGATAAAAAGTTTGGTAGCTTCATTTCTTATTGATGAACTTAGTTGAAATGAAACTAGCTTAACTTTCGTTTTACTATGACAAATAGTTTAGTTGCAGCTTTTTATGTTTCTAAGCAATGCAGAAATAATAAAACTACACTTATAACTTTGTTTATTTAAAGCCTTGTTCATTTTAAGTGAAACAAAAGTTTTACAAATAAAGACTTTTACCAAAAACGTGTACTCTAATAATTGCTCATTTTACAAAAAAAATTAGAGCAATCTAGCTACTTATGAAATTGAAAGTTTAAAACTAAATAACAATTTCTTTATAACTTGGTAGAATTTTAAAAATTAAGTGGTATTGTAATAACAGATTAAACTGTCAAGAAAAATGAGCTTGTGTTTATTTAGCGCCTTTTGACATTTTAGTTTTGAGCATTTTGCCCAGAAAGCCGTTCATTTCAAGAATAGCAGGTTTTGAAATTGTGTTTACTTTTTTATTTTTTGAATTGGAGTAAAATGAAATAAGTCTAAGCTTTGTATAACAAATTATAGTCTTTTATAAATTTTAACTCTATTATTACTTTAAAAATAAAGACTGTGTAAATAAACTAAAAATGAAAGTTTGCAATAATACAATCGGTTAAGAAGTAAGGTTTTATGTTGAAAATGTAAAACAATAATTATTTGTTGTTATCTATAGTTGTATAAATCAACGTTTTATTTATTAAAACATTTCATTTGCTGAATAAGCACAAACAAAATTAGTTGTTTTTTCTTTTTGAAGAATTATTCGACTTAGCTTACTGGTTTTTTTTAAGCAAGATAGTTAAAAATTTTAGAGACTTTAGATAAGTTAGGTAATAAAAATAATGAAGTTAAAATAAAATTATTGTAATTTTGTTTAATTTTAAAACCAAGTAAACTAAATTATCTATGATTATAAAACTGAAAAAGAATTATTACAATTTAAAAACAACAAAAAAACAAAATATTATTATCGCATAATAAGTACAGTTCTTTTTTAATTTCTTAGATTTTTATAATCGTCTTAACTTATACAGCATTTTTATCGTAACTATATTCACTACTTTTGTTAACTTAAATGAAAAAGTTGAGGATATTTTGGCACATAGATTGATATGTGAAATACCAAAATATTTTTATTTTCATTTTTTACGTTCATTCTCTTCGAAGCAATTAAACTTTCACTATATAAATAATGCATGTCTAAATAAGTTCAAATATCGTATTAATTTTTCCACTAGAAAAAAAATTGCTTAAAAAATTTGTACTTATTCACTAAATGATTTATGTATATTTATTTAGGCAACATATATTTATGAGTATGCAAATAAATTGTTTTTCTACCATCGTAAATCATTATTTATTTACTTTTTGTTTTTTATGTATTGTTTGAATCCTGTTAATTCGTTATATTTACTCAAACATTTGATGTACACGTTTCGCTTAATGTTTAAGTTATTTATGTTCTAAAATACTGTCAAGTTTTTAAGAGCGATAAACTTCAACTTGTATCGTTAATACATGTACTAAATCATAAAATCCTAACAGCAAAAAGGTTTAAGTAAAATAAAAAAACTGCAGCAGTTTTAATGATTTAATAAAATATAAATTATTTAAAGAAGTAAAATTAAACATTTTTGAAAATTTTATTTTTAAAATAACACCTTATACAAACTGAGACAAACGTATACTATAATATATTTTAAGTATTTTTGTCTCAAAGTTTTAATTAAAACCACTTTACATGAAATTACAAACCTATTAAAAGTATTTTTATAGTTCTAAGTAAAAACTCATATAGTGATAAATTAGTTAATTCTTTACCTAATTAACAATTTTTCTTATGCATTATTCAACCCACTTAAACACAAAATTCACAAATAAAAATTTATAATTACATAATCCACTTCAAAGCGATTAAAAACCGACATGGAAATAAAATTAATTAAAATGTTTACTCGGAAAAATCCAAATTCGTCTACCGCTTTTATTTAAAGAACGCAGTCGCGTTTTAATCAAGACTTCAAAAAATCTCCAACTTTCCAAGCAAACATCAAATGAAACGCAAACAAGTTTTTCTTGATTATCGAAACGATTACTGCGCTGATTGGCAAACAAGCAAATACAAGCAAAATGTAAAACATGGCTGAAAACACTTGTCCTCTCAAGTACTTGATGTTGTCATTGTAACTAAAAAGCTATTTTCTTCTTCTGTTTGTAGCCGATTTGTTGGTAGTATTAGTTTCTGGATTAGTTTGTTTTGTTTGTTTTTACTTTTTAGGTGGTAGTTTTCGTTTGCCTTTATAAGAATTTGTGATTAGTACAGTTAAACCTCGGTAGGAATTCTAAATTTTAGATTGTATCAAGTTTGTATGTTTTTTAATCCAAAAACTTTACTTAGTTTTAAAAAGGATGAACTTGACAAAAAAGTTTTATGTACTTTTATTTACTATAATTTTAAAGTTTTTTGTATAAAAATTAAGTTTTATGGTACATTTTTTCAATATCAAATCTTTACCTAATACTAAAGAATATTCTTTATATTTATTTGTCTTTTTTTATAATGTTAGGTAGTAATACTAGGCATTTTGTTTATAATGCTATAACTTATTTTTTAAGTATAAATCAAACACAGAAAACTATGTGCGAGGTATTTAATTACTAGATAACTTGTTCAATTTTTTCTCATTTTTGTATTGTATCTGTTTTAACTATACGACAAAAACTATGAATATTTTAATATAAAAAACAAGTATTTTTTTCTAAATAAAGTTCATTTCTATAATCGTAAGTATGATCTTACTTAAATCAGATAAGTTTACTTAATAATTTTAGTTAAGTAGTTTACTTTCAACTTAGAAATAAATTTTCCATTTATGATTGTAGATTTTTAATATTTTTTCAATATAAGTAACATTTCAAATAAAAGTTACAAGTTCTGATACACTCTAAACACTTTCTGCACACTCAAAACAATGAAATCTGCTAATGAATTTGTTTGGCAACCTTTTTAAAAAGAATATTACAAGAAATTTTTTCCTGTAAACTGACAATTAAACTTTAAAACTTTTTAAAACTTTCAAAGTATTTAATAACATGCGTTTATTGAAAATTTAAGTAATGTTTCACACCTGTTTCACACCAACTTAAAATGAAATGTTTAAGTTGAATTCAGCTTAAATTTTGTATGTATCTACTTCTACAAGTCGTTAAAAAACTAAACAATAGAAATCATTAAAATTAAATATTTTAAAACTTTTCATAGAAAAGATCACAGTAATACCAGTAAAAAAATATGTGCTAACAACTACATCTAATACTCCTTGTAATGATTGGTTTAAAAGAACAGAAAACTGTTGAAAATAGTTTAAGCGTTTTAGAAAATGATTACATAATAAATTAAAAATTTCATTAAAAAATACCATAGTAGATGTTTATAAAAAAGTACAAATAAATAATGCATGTTTACAAACTCAGGTAAATACTGTTCAAAACACGTTGGCTCGCGAAACAAACATCAAACGCTTTTTTTTCATGTGTGACAATAACGTCACGGTCGAGTAGGCCGGTATTAAGCCTGCTGAATATCCTGGTATTAATATGCATTTCGACAATAATGACCTTTTCTTTAACTGGCATTTCGACGCGCAGGTAATTGTCGGCCAGCGAGAGAGGGAAAGTTGTTATTTGCGCGAAAAAGCCTTCAACGAACGCACGGAGAAAGTTTGAGTTTGTTATAAAAGTCAATTTTACTGCGTTAACTTAGTTTTTTTTTTTTTGAAAGAGCAAGGTTTATATTTAGTTGTCAGAAATTCTATTACAACAGCAACTTTATTTTGTTACACTTACTTTCAGCGAAAAGTAAAACTATGTTGTTTTTTAGCAGTTTGTGTTATAAATAAGCTACATAAAGAGACTTAACTGCTTTAGTATTAGATTATTTTTACTGCTTAAAAACCTTTCTTATATGTTAAACAGTGAACGACTGTTTTTTATAAAATATAAATAATAACCTAAAGTTTTGAAAAACTTTTACAACTAAAGGAATCTTTAAAATAGACAGTAGCAGCAATATTTTTTAATACATCTATTTACGAATGTTTACTAGTCCTTTGTGTACAACATATTGTTTCTATTAATAGATAACTGTTCCAATAGCTTTTTGATATTAAAATTATGTATAATGAACCATAAAAAACTTATTAAGGACGTATTTTAAATTTTTCTAGTTACTAACTAGAATTGTTTTCAACATTAAAACTGAAAGTTTAATTAATTCTATATCTACTGTCTAACTCAAAACGACTTTGTTTAAGAAATACTAGATGTTTAAGTAAACCAAAATAAGTTAAATATTTTTTTCATTTTACTAATTTTTATGTCTTTAGACTTACTAAAAATTTTAATCTTAACAACAATTAAAGCTATTATGAGCACCAAATAAGTCGAACTGACAAATTTTCACTGATAGCCTCTAAAACTCTCTGAACAATTTTTTAAACTTAACTTGATGGTGAACGTTCAGAGTTCGAACCAGGTTTTGATGGGATCAACTTACAAGGATCTCCTGACTTTTGGCAAAGGTACTTTCCCTAATTCGAAGCATCAAAATGCAAACTACGATTTTGTTTTCAGCAACACTCTCCGCTCAAGAGGTAAAATTGTTTATAATATTCTTATAGATTTAGATAAAAAGAAAAATTTTAGCAATGTATTTTATTTTTTTAAAGGTTTTTTTGTAAAATATTATGTTAACGCTTTTACTTATAGTTATTTTTTTTAACTTTTAATAACATGTCTAAATAATAAGAAACGCAAGAGTTATTTACTTTTAAGCTGTAACTTTTTAAAAGTTAGTTTAATTTTTTAAAGCAAAATTAAGTTTTTCAGAAAAGGCGTGAGATATTTTTCAAAAGTAGTTTGTTTACATATAGTTATATAAGATAAGTTTTTGAATTAAACTTAATAGTAAAGCATACTGCTTTTAGTTCTAGTTTGTTTCACAAATGTAATTTTTTGTAAAATTGAAAAGTTTTTCTCTTTTTGTCCAGAGTAAAAACAATTACTTATAAATAATTTAATAAGTCAGCTTTCAACTTTAAAATTTAATTTTTTGACAATAATTTATTTACCTTCAAAAAGAAAAACTGTTGCTACAATCTATTTAAAGAAAAAAAGCAGCAACATATATTGAATTAAATAACTATAAAAACTTGCTACAAAATTTTTAAAAGACGATAAAAATTTTCAAATATACGGTAAACTTTTATCAAAATTTATATCAAAGGATTGGGCAACAAAAATAGAACAATTAAACAACTTTATCGAGTACTTTTACCAAGTCATAGTTTTTTTTTCATGTTGTACAGCAACTCACTCTAACTAGTGTTATAAAAACTTATTATACCGAGTTTTAAAATTAACTTTTAAATCTAGCATTACCTTAATGAAACTTTTTCATTATCTAATTAAGTTTTTGTCGAAGCAAAAAGAATTAACAAGTTATTCGACTATTAAAAACATATTTTTACAAAAAAATAGCAATGATTCAAAAAAAACTTAACCAAGTTTAAAATTCTTGCTTCATTTTTCTTAATTTATAAACCTTTTTAAACATTAAAAGACTTTAACACATTAAGTTTTACTTAAATTGTTTAAACAACAGTAATTTCTAAAAGTTTTGGATACAATTCTAAAATTTCAAATAACATCTAGGAAGAAAAATAATGTTTTGTACTTTTAGAACTAAGAAAAAGTTACTCTACATATTTAACCTAATAAGAACATTAAAAAATTGCAAAACTATAAAGTTGATTTGCAAAATGTAAAACGCTTTATGAGTTTTTTACATAAGGTGCTAGATAAAAACGTAATAAAACCGTAAAGTTCACTTAATTTAACCTTCGTATTCTAAACTCGATACTTTTAGTTATTGTTTTATTCAAATATAACAAAGAAAGGGGTTAGGCAAAATCAATAAACTTGAAACTTAAATCTTTTATTTAGTATTGTTCGAGGCTTATAAAAGCATATCCTTGTCTTAAGTAGTTGTAAAAAAATCTGTTTTGTAAGAATTTAAAGTTTAAGTAGTTTTTTTTAGATTTTTTTAGTAGTCGGAAGATAAAAAGCAGTACAAAAGTTTTTTTTATTTGATTATCGGTTTATTAATTGTAACAGAAAGTATTGAGTCTAGCTTTTTTCTTGTTTAAATAAGATTCTTTTTAATTTTAATTAATTTTTTTTGAAGTTTATTTTATTCTTTAAAAGTTTTTATTGTATTTTAAATACTAATCATAAATTTTATAAAATTTTACATAACTACTATCTAAATTCTAAATAGTTGGTTTTATTAAATCTAAATATGTTTAGTATAATGTAGGTTTATCGGTTTTAATTTAAAAATATATATTATAAGTGTTTATTTTTGATAAAAAGATATCAAAAAAGAAAAAAAAACATAAAAACAAGGCTTGTATTAGTTTTAAAAAAATTAAAAACTTCAGCCAAAAAGACAAAACTTCTAATAAAAAAAAAATTGACAGCGGCTGATAACAAAATCAAGTTATCTTTTTTTATGTATGCTTAAACTCTTTTAATCAGAAAAATAAAATGTTATGTAAGTCTTTATTAGTAATTTTTTTCGTAACTATGAAAAATTGTTGATTTTGTGATGTATCTCATTTAAAGTTATAACACTAAAAAATTTAAAATTTAAAATCGTTTTTAAATAGTTCAATCACTGAGGTTTAAAAATTTTCGAATCAACAAGGCGAACAGATTTGCAGAAGTCATCTTATAGGAAACTTATAAAAGTCTAATTTCACTTTTGTTTAATGACAACAAATATTAATAAAGTTACGAGCAAAGTATCGAGATTAGGTGTTAAAATATTAAAATATAAATGTTCAAAGAGTATGAATTTAACAAAGGTTTTGTTTACGTTGTTTTCATACCAAAACAAGCTTTAACGCCTTTAACCCCCGTTCTCAGGCCCCTGAGTCCTGACACTGAAAACCAAAAACAACTATGTTTAAAGTCCATTATAGAACCAGCTAGTAATAAGTTGTAGCCAATATAAACAACAATTGTAAATAACATAATATAGTAGAGTACAGCAACAAGAAGCTTATTCTTCTTAAATAAAAAATGAATAATGTTTGACAACTAATAATACTGCAGTTTTTAATTATTGAAATCTGTTCAATTTTACTTTTTTAGTTTTATAATTTAATTTTGCCCTAAAAATAAAGTAATTGATTAATTGAAAAAAGATTATTATCTATAAGCAAATTTAATTGATATCCAAAATAGTTTTAAGTTAAACATAAGATAAGTAAAGGTAGTATTAAGTTTAAACTAATTAAAAATAGAATTAGAATAACTTTAAACTTTTTTTTAACTATAAATTTCTGATTGCCTTTTAATAGTAAATCTAAATATTTAAGTCCATTCATTTTAAAAATTAATTAACAATATCTTAACTGTATATCTAATTCACATAGTTTATTTTAAATACTATGTTCTTCATGCATTTATTTTTTACATGTTTACTTAAAAAAATAATTAGTTTTCACTAAAAAGCTTTCAAAATTTATATTTTTTTACTCTTATAAATCAAGTGTTATTTTTTTTGTTTATAAACTGTCAAACCTTATTGTAAACATAAAGTTGTTTTTAAGTTACAAATGGTGTACAAACTAACTTTATAAAACAAAATTTAAGATTTTTTCAAAAGTAGTTTGGTTTTTAACCATAATCATTAGAACTTTGACTATTTTAAAAACCTCAAAAATAGCTTTTTGTTTTTTAAGTCTTTTTAATGCATTTTGCTAGTTAGAGTTTCCTTAATTTGATTTAGTTTTTCAAAACATTTTATAGCTTGGTTTAAAGTATTGTATTATTTTCAATTTATTACTTTTTTGAGGTTTTTACTGTAAACCAGCATAAAGTACAGCATAGTTTTAGTTTAATAACCTATCTTTACTTAAATTCTAAAATACTATAAACACAATGAACAGTTAAGCAAGTTACTATTCAATTCTACATGCTTTTTTTTTCTTTTTCCTAATACTAAAGTATTAATTTCTTGAGATTAAACTGTTTATTAGTTTTTTTAGTAAGCAAATAAAGTTATATAAATAATTATAATAAGGTTAAAGTAAAAATAATCATAACAGTAAGTAAACAACAACAACAACAAAAATATTTTCTTAGATAATTGTATTTAATGTAGTCACAAAGGTGTTTTGTATGTATTTCAAGCCTAAGCAAGTATATATGTGATACAACATATTACTGGATATATGTAATTTACTAAAATTTATTGAATGTATTACTACCCATCATCTTCAGATGAAGGAAAAAATGAGAAAAGTACAAGTAATGCACAGTAAGTTGCTTGCAATAAATCCATTACAAAAAAGGAAAAGTGTTTTAATTTCACTAACTTAACAATAAGTAAATTTTCTAAACACATTTTTCAAACTTAACTGTATTTTTCAAATAAGGTTTTATTGTGCAATAATTTTATGACACAAATTTAATACCAATCAGGAAATTAAAACATTTGTGTAATTATTCTAGCGTATTCTAACAGTTTATAAATTTTTTAAGTATCTTATTTATTGAACATAATTAAGTGATCATTAGTATTTTCTTTCTTTTTCTGTTTAAGTTTAGTTCTGTAAATAAAAAAATTACAATAATTTTTAATACAAAACTTATAAATTACCAGAAAGACTACTACAAAGTTATATGATGTTAGAATTTATAATTCAAAGTCAACTTTTTTAGTTAAAATATGATCCAAAGTACAAAAATTGTTTATTTTTAAAAAACTGTTATAAATGGTATATGTATTTATAAGTTTTAAAAAAAACAAACTTGAATACTATTTTTATTTAATATTTTTTAGGTAGACTTAATTTAAGTTTATATTGCCAATTTATTTTATCTAGCTTTAATAGTTATTGAAAAAAATATCTTAACTTAAAGTATTTTTTAGTTTTAATTAGCAAGAAATTTTATTAAATTTATTTCTGATAATCAACAAGTTATTTTATGTAAAATAAAACAAGAAAATTAAGGTACCATAACTAGCTAAAAATTAAAATGTTATGTAGTTTTGTTAATTTGAACACTTCGAATTTTATTTACTAATGTTCAAAAATATTAAGGTAGTATAAAAGTTTATATCAATGATAAATTTGTGGTTTTATTTATTGATAATTTTAGTTTTAAGAAGTTTATACACGTTTTAAAATTATTATATTGTAATATTTTACAATTAATTTTGCTATACTCTAAAGCAGGGTTTCCTAAAATGGACGGTACCGCCCCACTGGGGGCGATTTAAGTAAGTTGGGGGGGGGGGGGCAATAATTAGTAAAGGGGAGAGGGAGGGGCAAATTTAAAATTTTGAAACTTACATTAAATTTTCTAGACTTGCAGATAAAGACAAAAATATTTACTATTTATATTTGTTTTTTTATAGATTATTATAAGTTTTATTTGTATCAATGTATACCTAAAATAGCCACACATTAATTTAAAATACTGTAGTAGTTTGTTCAAAAGGAGTATAAAACTTAATAGCATAGTTTTGTTATTTATCTATAATTTAGCAATGAGTTTGTTTTTAGATTACAGGAAACTAAAGTTTCAAAATTCACCTTAAATTCCGATGGAACTTACAATTACAAAATTTATAAAAAGGATTCTAACAAGTTAAAGAAAAAGAGTACAGAAACTAAAGTTTGTGGTGTAACCACTATAAAAGACTTTAATAAAATCAAAAGTTAGTTTTTTTTTTTGTTAAAAAGTGTCACAGTTTGACCAGAAGTGTGTTTGATTTCCATTTTTTATCAAGATTGTTTTTATTTTTGAGTCTATGTGGCATTTTAGTGAGTTAAAACTAATTTCTTAAGACAAGGAGATTAAAGTTTTAGCTTGAGATAAAGAGATTTTTTAGTGAGGTCAGAGATATTTTTAAAATTCTGTTTGTATTTTTTTTATTTATAAACACTTCAACTAAATTTAAGACGTTTTCTTTATTTTTCATAACTGTTGATTAAAAAACAGAAAATTTAAATGTTTTTAAAATGAAAATTACTATGTATATAATTTAACTTGTGCTTGTATCAAATATTTCTATATAAACTATATAAATTTAACAGCAATTATTTATTGTTAAAACTTTAAAAATATTTTATTTTTAGAGTACAGAATCTTGGGTAAGAAGGGGGAAGGAACTTTTTCAGAAGTTCTAAAATGTCAGCATGTGAAAGATGGAACTTATTACGCGTGCAAAAAAATGAAGCAACGATATGATGGGTAAGTTGCAAATTTACTAATGTGTTTACTTTTTTATAAACAAATGTATTTAACTTTTTCATTTAATATCAGGGAAATAGTTGAAACTTTATCAGTAAATCACCAGCAAAAGTGTTGAAAATTTTATAAAATTTTTTAAACTATATAATTCAACATAACTTGAAAAATAAAATAAGGAAAACTTTAAACAAAAATGGTTTAACTGTTTTGTTTTATAAACCATATAATATTACACTTATATTCAAAAATTTTAGGAAATATAAATCGTTTTCTTTTTTTTCTTTCAAGCTTTTTCATCGAAGCCTCATAACTTGTTGCAACGATATTACTTTAGAAAAACAATTGTAAGTTTATAATAACTTAATTCATAACCTACAGCGTTGAGCAAGTCAACAATCTCCGCGAAATTCAAGCCATGAGACGTCTAAACCCTCACACAAACATCATCGGCCTTCATGAAATTATTTAGTAAGTGGTTTAAACTATTTCTACTAGTTCTTTACAATTTAGCTTTAGTTGGTTTAAATAAATTTTATAAAACAGTGACAAAAAGACTGGCACAGTGGCTCTAATTTGTGAGCTGATGGACATGAACATATATGAAATGATAAGAGGTAAGTTTTACCTTCAATAATAATCTTAGCTTAAGTAAAAATTATCTTTAAACAGTTGAAGTATAGTCTTTAAAATGTTTTTAATACAAAATCAGCGTATTTTTGCATTTTATTTCAGCAAAGCTGCTGCTATCATCAGCGATTTGTTATTTAGCAAAAAAAGCTATTATTGTTTTTTGTTTCCACAAAAGTTTTTCTAAGGGTTTTATAATTGGATTTGGTGTGTGTTTGCGCTTTTGGAAGTGCGGTCACCTATAAATAAGAAGACCTACCCTGTTTGCTGAGGCAACTCAACCGTAAATGTGTGTGGCTTTCCTATCATTTTATCCAAACAAATCCACTTTGTCACTTTATATTTAGCACATTTTGGCTTATTTTGGAAAATGACGCAGTGCTGTTTTATTTTTGTTTCCGATCAAGCTTTAAAGAAAAGTTTACTTCTTAAACCGATTTTAGTTTGCACTGAACTTTTTTTTTTAAACCTGTGGTTTATAAAGTGCTAGATTTGTTGTAACACTTAACGAATAAAACTTATATATAAGTTTATATATATCTCTAAAAAAACTAATTATTTGTTTTCCAAAACATAAAATTGTTTTCTTATAAATACTAAAAAAGTTATGTTTTATTATTTCTAAGTTTCTGTCAAAATATTTCTTATTTACTGTATAACGAATAGAATATTTCTTAGTATATAAAATTTGTTTTCAAGTTTATAGTGATTAAATAATCAAGTTTACTATCAAATATGTGAAATTGTTTTATAGGCAGGCGTCATTACCTACCAGAGCAGAAGATAAAAAGTTACATGTACCAACTTTTGAAGTCCATCGACCATATGCATCGGTTATTATGCTTTAAATTTATTAACCAAGTTGTACTTAAGTACACTATTAAGATTTACATTCGTTTTCTTTTATTCAAATTTTGAACTACTAATTTTTTATTTTTTATGCTTTTAGAAAAAAATACATTACCAATTCTTTTCGAATAAATTATGTTTAATGTATAAGCTAAAGTTTGGAATTTAGTATATACTCTTTGCTAGCATTTATGTTACATTTAATTTGGTAATGAATAATTTGAACTGAACATATGATATACTAATAAGATATTTTGATAAAACTTTAGTCGAAATATAATGTGACACTGCGAATTTAAAAAAGTTTAATTTTTAGGTGCGGAATATTTCATCGCGATGTAAAACCTGAAAATATACTTGTAAAGGTTTGTCAAAAATATTTTACTTTGACTGTTAACTCTAATAAAATAATTTTAGAATAACTATGAAGTTGTGTAGTTTTTTTTTTTTGAAGTTAACTGTTAATTTTACTTTTATTTAATTTTAGCTTCTATTTACAGAAAAGCTCTCTATTGTGAGCTAAAAAATAATTTTTAAACCATTATTTCTTGAAATTAATGAAATTAATTTACTTATTGATTGATGAAATTTTACTATTTTTATTTTTAATATCGTTGACAATAAAGTATTGGTATTCTAGTTCTAAATTAATTTTTTTTACCTCCTTTATAAAAAAAATAATTTCAAGCAATTTTTATGTGCATAGTATACATAATTTAGTTACATTTTTTTATTTTGAAGAAGTGAAATACAGTTTACTGTTTTTAGTATTGAATTATAATAATACTTAAAAGCAGTAGTTTTTCAACTTATTTATTTCTTAAATTTAACTTGAAACTTTGTAAGTCAAAACTCACTTTATTTATTTTGTTTTGGAATTTCTTATTACAAATATAATTACAGCAGTTAAAATTTTGCTTAACACTTTTTTTTTAACTTATCTTCTTTTAGAAAATGCTTAAACTGTATATTTATATATATAATTTAACTTGTTTGTTTACTTACCCAGGACGAGGTACTCAAGTTGGCTGATTTTGGTTCGTGCAGGTCTGTGTACAGCAAACCACCTTACACGGAGTACATATCCACTAGGTGGTACCGCGCTCCTGAGTGCCTACTCACCGACGGTTACTATAGCTACCGCATGGACCTCTGGAGCGTCGGATGCGTATTCTTTGAAGTCATGAGGTTGAACTTTTTTTTATGAAAATTAACCAAAAAAAGTTTTTGTTTTGTAGAAAACACTAAGGTTGTGTATACAACTGATTGTTCTTAGAATTCTTAAACTTATAATTTATTTTTGTTTGTCTTTACTTATGTTTTTACGAACTTTAGCATACTTTTTTTATAACAAAAGTTTGTTTATTAAAATTTAAAAAACAATTGAATTTATAGTTGATTTTATATTTTTCAAAAACTTTAATATTCTAATTATATATATTTTTTCAGTTATGACTTCAACAGTTTAATTCCATTGTTTTTCAAATTTTTATCTAAGTGGATTCGTTTTTACCGTTTTACAACTCTAATGTATTCAAACTTGTATTCTTACTTTAAACATTTATCTTTCTATTAAGTTTTAAACTAATTTAACTAATCAATAAAGTATTATATACTACATTATTTTAAACAGCCTGCACCCATTATTTCCCGGGTCCAACGAAGTGGACCAAATCGCGAAAATTCACGATGTTTTAGGAACTCCGGACGCTTCTATACTGAACAAAATGAAACAGTTAGTTTAATTTCTATAGTGACATATTTTAAACGTATATTTTACTCAAAATTTAGTTTTTTTTACACAATGTACTGTATTTTTTCGGAAAAAAACCAATATTAAAAAAAGGGGGGAAACTCTTAAAAAAACTTAAAAGTTTTCAGCCTTTGACGAAATATGTAATATAACAAAATATTTTAAATATAAAACAGTCAAAACTGCGGAAAAATTTTTGATAATTTATATGAGAACTATATTAATTAACATTATTTTATATTATTTCTAACATCATAATCTACTTTCTAAGTTCTTACAACTTAAATCAAGTAAAATGCTTAACTGCCGAAACAAAAGAATAAACTTACGAATATTTTAAAATGTTTGTAGTATGAATTAACTTTTTTATAAGAAATAAATCAAAAAAACCGTTTGATAATGTCAACATTAAAGTGTTTTCTTATCCGACATTCACACTCAACAGTCGAAACCGGGGGATAAATTTCGATTTTCCGCCGAAGAAAGGCACGGGTATCGAGAAGCTGATCCCCCACGCGTCCCAGCACTGCATAGAGCTCATTTACAAGATGTGCACCTACGATCCGGACGAGAGGATCACCGCCAAGCAGGCGCTCAGGCACCCTTACTTCCGCGATTTCAGGTGAAACTGAAGTTTTTCGTTTGAGTTTCGTATTGTTCAGGTACAGAGTGTAAAAAGCTGAACTGATTATATTTGTTTTCATTTTTTATTAGAGCCTTTTTTGTATGTTGCTAGATGTGTTAAAAAATATTATATTTGTTGTTCAATACAGTTCTTCTGAAATTTTAACTCCAACCTGTGCTCAAAGCATAAGTTATAATTATAAGTTTTTTTTGTATAAAGTTCTAACTTCCTTGGTATCTATTAGTAGTAAATAAAAAATTAGAGGGACAAGTTTGTTATTATTTCTAATAACTTTAAAAAGGTTGCGCATGTAAAAAAAAAATTTTATGGTTAAGTTAAAACTTATAACTTTTTTATACTTCCGTGTGTAATTGAGATTTTTTAAGTAGCTTATATTCAAAGTAGTCAAGTTTCTTTGATTCTGTAAAAATTAGTTCCTTGTTTTAACTTTTTGTAACTCCTAGCAGTTCTTAGGGTTTAAAACACAAGTAATACTTGTTAATAAAACAGGTTTTAGTTTTCACATGAATAATCCAAAATTACTCGATTATTTTGACTTCATAAAGTTCAACCTATCTCAGTTGCTGCTTTAAATGATACTGAAATATTTATTACCTGTCTTAATTGAAATTTAGAGCCAACATTGCATTTTTTAAACTAATCATCACTTTTTTATACAGGCTTGCTAAGGCTTTCAAAATTAATTTTTTTAATTTCTGGAAGTTATTGTTTTCGTAAAAAAACTTTTTGTTGGTTTTGAAACTATTTTGTTGATTTTAACCAAACCCCAGATTGAAGAACCCTTGAAATTTTATGTAGCGGAAACTGAAATTAAAGTCGCTATTCAAACATTATCGATTTAAATAAATACTTGCATTTGAATTGGTTTTATTTTGACCGTTTGTTAATGAGCTCATCGTATATGTTTTGATTGAAAACTTCTCAAGTGTTTATTCAAGTTTTTTTTTGATATACTTTATTGTAAATACAAAAAGTTTGGTTTTAAATTATATGTAAAAAAAAGATTATTTTGTTATAATATTTAAGTAGCTAAGTTTAAATAGATGTACTTCTTAAAAAAAATGTTTCTTCAACTATATACGTATAAAGTAAATTATATGCCGCGCTAAATAAAATTATTTATAATTTTTTCTACAAATTTTTAAGTATAGGATAATTTAGAAGTTATTTTAAACTAATTCAACAAACTTTTCCAGTGCTATAAGTTTTGTTTTATTTGAAATTATTATAATATACTATACCTTATATATATTAGTATAATATATTATACCTTATTTTAAAATACAATATTAACAACTTCAAGACAACGAAGTAAAGTTGAAACGCAAAAAAGTACATCTTTAGTTTCTAACTCGTTGAAAAACTTAAAACCGAAAAAATCAAAGTACCAAAACCCGTCACAAAATATCAAAAAGTTTGTTACCAGATTTAAAGCAAAATCTGGACTCTTAGTGTAGATTGAATTGAATTTATTTGCAAAATTTTAAGTTTTAAATGTATTCTAATTTTTTGCTCTAGTGTTTAATATTCTATATGCTCTGACTGAAACATGTTAGTAATTAATTTCTGCATTATAGTTTAAAGTAAAGTAGTTGGCATAAAAAAGTTTGCAAGAGTCTACAAGTTTAAAAACTTTTTTAAAATTGCAAGTATTTAAACAAAACAATATCAACTTTTTCAGATGAAATAATCAGCGGTGGAATTTCGTTTTGTTATAACTTTCTCGTAAAAAAAATACGATTATTACTTTTCTGTAACTTTATATCTTACTTGTAAAAGTTAAATGAGCCATAGCTGTTAGGTGAAAAATATTTTTGAAGAAAATATTGAATTAAACAAAGCTACCAGTTTAATATTGTACAAAAAGTTATTACTTCTTTATTCTAAAAATAAAGTATTTTTATAAATTAAATTATTATAAACTCATGTAATGAGTGTTAGAAGTTCATTTTATGATAATTGTCTGTGATTGTTAAGCTTTAGTTTTTTTTTGATAATGAAGACATTGATAGATTTATAAGCTAATTTGTAGTTTATGATCGCTAATTTTAGATAGAAGGACAATTATAAAATTTGAAACATAATTTTAAGTACTGGTATTTCAAAAACGTAAATACTTTGGTTATATTTATGATATAAGTGTTATACGAAAGGAGCAAAATTTTATTGTTTTTAACATTCAATAGGTATTTACGGGTAATTTTTTCAACCATAAACATAATTTAACTTTTAAAACATACGGACGTTTGAGTACGTTTCCCATTTCCTCAGACTAATTTAAGACGTTTTTTAACTCAGCAAAACTCAAATTGTCTTTAATTTTATTTAAAAAACTGACAAACTCAATACTTTGACAAATTAAGACTAAGTCATTCTTGTTTTCACAACACACTATAGCTTAGCAAGTCAGAAAATTGATGAGACTTGTAAATGAATGAACTCCAAAGAGTTAAGTATTTTAGTTTAATTATTATTTTAAAATTAACGTTGTTACATTCTAAATCAATCTTTTTACATTCTCACTGTGCAATTTTAAAATGACATTCGAGTTTTTTTTAATTTTTTGCTCATTGACAACTTTCATTTCTTATTGTGAAAATACATAGAAACTAAATATGTATAACGTATGAGTAAAAATGTACACATTGTATATACATGCCAGTCCTATTAACAGTTTTAAAAGTAGTTTAGCTCAAAATTCTAATTTTAATAAAGTTCTCAAATATTGACTCAAATCAATTTGTATACTTTTATGATATTTTTAAAGACCAATTCGAACCCCTATGCCATGTGCTAACAAACAATTTAAATGCTTGACTTTATAATATTTAAGATATTGCTCAAGTCATAATTGTGTAAAAATTTACCAATTTTGAGTGTTGACTTCCTTTTTTACAACTTCAAATCAAGTTAGTCACAGGAAACTTTGTAAAAATTACTTCTAGTTTGACAGAACTATTAATTAGTTTAAGTAGATTTAGACAATGGCACTTTAAATTGTAGTGCGTTTTTACAAATGGCATAGCAAAGTGCAAAGAAAAATGATTGATTAGATTAAGATAATGACAAAACAACCGCAAGTAATGCACTTACTTTTATAAAGTTGGAAAATTTTTATTTTAATTGATTATAAGTTAATTTACTTGACCTAAGTTTTTACATAACGTTTTAGAAAGCGTTATTTACTCTTTTTTTTTAGTTTTTACTAATAAATTAATATTAAATTTATGTGCTTCTTTTTAAGGCTGTTCGAATGCAAAGTATTATTTTTTAGTGATTACAGCGTGTAAAATTTTGCTTTATCAGCGTACAAAACACGCTTACATATTTAAAGTTTGAAAAATGTTAGTTAAAGAAATACTTGCAAGTACTTAGTTTAATAAGTTTACGTGTAGCCCTATTGTAACGAAGCTTACAGAGCTATTTAGTTAGCACAGGGAAACGTTATAAGTTTAACAAATTAAGATTTCAAAATTTATTTTTTTTGTTAATCCAACAATCTTTTTTTAATAATTTTTTTGTGAAAAGAAATACTTATATAGTGTAGTTGATTAAAAGTTAATAATGTTAATTAGGGAGCTGGACAAGAAGAAAACAACGAGCAAGACGCCCCTAGTGACCGAACAACAGATAAACAAAAAACAAAACCCGACTCACGAATCTTGGCGGCAAGCGCAAATACAAAAGAAAAGAGTTTGTTTCAATTTTATTCACCAATATTTCATTTTAAACTAATTCGTTATCCGATCTTTGAATAATACTAGTATAATTATGAATATCAAACAAAAAAATGAACTTTCATAATAAGAATTATCTAAGCTATCAAAATTTTAAAAACTGACACAAAATAAATTGCTTGAAAAAGTTTTATTGTTGATTTACAAAGTATACAAATAATTATATTCAGTATGTTTTTCTTAGTAATTTTTTGATTTTTGTTTTGTTTTCATTGAAAAAATAATATTTACAGTTTTAGGCATTTTTAGGACAGATAAAGAAATATTTTTTGAAGTTTTCAGCTGTAAAATTAGCAGAAAAATATTTTTTTTAATAATACATTTGTTTAATCGATAACTTTTTTTCACAAAAAGAATATTTAACCTGATTTTATTTTCAGATTAACAAGCAAGTTTTTTATTTAAGTGTTAAGGCATTTTTTAATGCAGCTTGAGTTTGAAAACAAAAAAGTTTTAAATTAACACTTTTTAAAATTATTTATTTGCTTTATTATGAGTTTGTACTAAAAAAACATTTTTTTAACTTTTCACAGTAGGTTAGTTAGATTTCTAAAATTTTAGCATTCAGCCTAACAAAAGTGAGTTTTTAGAACTATTAAAACCTACAGGAAAAACAAAATTCCCCTAAAAAGAAACTGGAGCGCATGCTGACGCCCAAAAGCAACTTATTTAATGCTTTTGAGGACCTGCAAGTCGATAAGTCCAGCTCGGAGGACTCGATGGGCCTCGTCCGCGGCATCATACCCGTCACAAAGTCCTCCAAAAAAATCGACCCCCCTCCCCCAAACAAGGAGGCCTTCCAAAAGTACCCGATCCACAAGACGACGTTCAACAAGGACAAGATGGCCATCGAGCCGCAGGTCAAGTTCTACAACTACCCCAGCTACGACCCGATCAGCAACCCGGTGTACAAGCTCTCGAGCGCCAACAAGAAGGCCAGGAACGCCAAAAAAGGGGACAGCAAGGCGCTCAGGCACGAGAAGATGAACAGGGAGTTGAAGAAGAAGAAAATGAACATCCCGCCGAAGCCGAAGACGCCCAAGTTCAAGTTCTTCCACAGGGAGCTCAACCCGAACTACGGCGGAAGGCCGCCGCCGCCGCAGCAGGAACCGAACAAGGACTTTCCCAAGAAGGAAACCACCAATTTGATGAAGAAGGCGCGGCCGAACATGTACGCGGGCAGGTTCGACTACCGGACGACGGAAGTTGGCAAGCCGACGGTGAAGCTGCCGATGATCTGCCGCCCGGAGAAGACATTCGACGTCAACAGCTCCCAGGTGCAGATGAACCCCGACCTGTTCGGGGGGTTGCCCAACATCGAGAACAAGGAGAACTTGGCCGACATGCAGGCGGAGTCGAGCAAGAACAAGATCAGTTTGGAGCAGATGCTGGTTTGTTGAGATTTAGTTGAGATTTTTGTTAAAGAGTTTATTTAGCCATAAATTAGTGTGTTTTGTGATTATGTTTGATACTCACAAGGGGTAATTTAAATCGAGTAGGTGAGTTATTTCTAGAAAATTTATTTTCGTTTTAAATGCTGGTAGGTTTTCGTTTTAGATTTTCAGAGCATAGTTTTGTTTAGCTGATATTTAGTCCTAAAGTTTTACGATTATTCAAACTCAGATTATTTTCGTCTGAACTTAGCAATTAGAAATAAGTTCTAGCTAGTAGGTTTCTGTTTCAGAGTCATAATTCTGTTTTTCTTCGAAATCAACTTTTTTGTATGTTTTAATATTGTTTCTTCCAAATAAACAAATAATTACAAATAAAAGAATTATATCAACTCAGTACGCAGTAAAAAAAGAAAACTTAATTGTTTAAAAAAAGTCTCGAAAATTTCCTAAAAGTAATTAACAAGCATACTTTATAAATAAAACCTGACAAAGCGAAACATCTAATAACTACAATTCTGTAGAAAATAAAATAAAATAATCACATCATTTATAATGGAAAAAAAGCTTAAACAAACATTACGATAATTTATACATGTTTTTCAACTACCGCAGTCATTAAAATAGCCAAGAATTTAGTTTTTTCAAGGTTTCAGTAGTGAATTTAGTCTAGAATTTTTATCTTTAGGTAATTTTTTGTTTGTCAATTTAATAGATTATTAAAAATATTTTGTTCACAACGAATTTATTTTGACTCAAAAATTCATTAAAAACAACTTTAGTTAATTACCTTAAAAGTTTAGCAGAATTTACTATTAAACTTACCGAAATGACACTTTTTTTTTTATCCAATCAGCTGAGGAGGCAGCGAAGGTTGGCGGAGCAGCAGCAGAAGAGCAACCAGCAGCTGGGCAACAGCTTCGTCGTCAAGAACAACCACCAGCCGGCCGGTTTCGGTCAGGGGGGTGGCCCCAAGTCCGTGTACTCGAGCTCGCTGCCCAAGGTGCACAACTACAAGTTCTCGAACAACCACTCGAAAGTGGGGAACCACCTGCCCCGGCACCAGTTCGCCCACCACCAGCCGTCCAGCAACATGATGCTGCCCGGCATCCTGAAGACCAACCCCATACTGGGCCCCCAGCACCACGGCAACAAGGGCCATTTCCATGGCAACCACGCCAACAACCACCTGCACCACAAGACCAAAATAAAAGTCGGTTTTTTTTTTAATAATATGTGACTTTATTAATAATATTATTAATTTAATTTTTATAGATAATATTAAATTAGATAAAATATTGATAGGAACTAGATTATAGTTAAGGCTGTAGGGAGAATGAATCATTTTTTAAGCAATTTGATCTTAACTTGTACAGTTTTCGCAAAGCTACAAGTTGCTTTTTACAGAATTTTAAAATTCGAAATAAGTTTTGAGATATAGCTGGTTAAAGTCGGAGAATGCAATATGAGAGGAAAAAAAAATAACCGGGAATAACTAAAACCACTCAAAATCTCCTCATACGTTTTTTGGGATAAATTAAGTCACATTTTCGAGAAATTTTGCTTGCAATACTTAAAAAATTATATTGTAATAAATTGATTTATTAAATTAAATCAAAACTATAATGATAAAAAATAATCGACATTTTTGTTTATTTTTGAAAAAAAAACTCTTTTAAAATTTCCTTAACAAAAATTCTTATTAATTTTATAAAGATTAAATCCAGAAAGTTTAAAGCGCCAAATTGTAAAAAAATAAAAGGTAAAAATTGTAGAAGGATATAGAACTTCAGAGATTTTTTTTCAATCTTTTAATTTGTACCTTTCATCAGGAACCTTTGAAACTCTCCAACTTCGATCGCTTATATCTTGAAAGTTACTTTGAATTCTAAAAGACTGTAAAAACCAACTTGTAGCTTAGTTGCTAATGAAAAAAATAAACAAAAAAGCCTTTTACTGCCTTCCCTAAGTTTTATAGGTTTGAGTGTAACACCTTAAGAAGATTTAACTTAAAAATTGAATATCAAAGTATTTAATTTTTATGTTAAACAAAAAAAAAATTGATTTATTGAACACAAGGGCAATTATAGGTTTTTTTAGCAAATTCCAAAGGAAAGTTTTTACAAAGTAAAACTAATACAAGTATCATATTAAAATACGTCTGATAAAATTTTTAGTAGATATAACAAAATTTTAGATTAAGTTTAGTTAGTTTTCATAGTTAATTTTTATAAATACGCTTATTCTACATTATTACTTTTCTATTTTTACTCTACAAACAAACTTTCAAAAATAACATGAACATTTAATCTTTGGTGAAATTTACACCTAAAAGCAATATGTTCAATTGAAATGACAACAATGAAAATGTAATACAAACAAAAACAGTGAAAGTATTGTGTTACATTGTTCTGCTATTTGCCGTAGTTAATAGTTACTTATGCCTTTTCAAAATTATTATTTGCTTTGTTCGTTTCATTTTACTTAAATAATCTTTTATACAACAGTAAAAATTATTTTATCTTAAATGAATTTCTGAAAAATATAAAGGTAAACTTGACTCTTTTGAATTAAATCGTTTGAAATTTTTCCAACTGGTTTTAGTTCGTGCGTTTAGTTTAATTTAAAAGAAAATAAAACATATTATTATGTCTTTGACTACTGTGTAACTTTTTTATTTTATTCTTGAAGTATTTGTTTTCAAAATCATTTTTAAGATAAAATATTTCAACAGAAGTACGAATTTAAAATTAAGTTGAGTAGTTATGTTTTTTTTCTCATTAAGACGATAAGACTGAACAAAATATTTATTTTTAATTTAATTGTTACTAGTAAGCTTTTTTAGTTTTGCTTAGTTAAAGAAGTATTAAATTTTAAAATTTGACATGTATATTTCTATATAAGATAAAAAGTCGACAATAAATTTTTAGAATTGAAGGTATGCACATGGTTGGCCAAAGTTTTCAATTAATGCTCCATTAATTAATTAATTATGTGCCAACGTTAAATTAGGCTGTCTACTGTAGGGAAATTGTATTTACTTTTGTAATTATAAAAAACTTAAGAAATACTAAAGTTAATCCAAAATGAAAATGTTTTGTTTGGAATTGTTTGTCTATAAAAAGTTATCGAAATCTTTTTAGTTTTTTGGCTAAAATCAGGACCTTAATAAAAGATCTTTTCAATTTGAATAATTTCGAAAAATTTTATTGCATGTTATAATGTTTATGGTAGTTTTACAATTACTATTTTAACTAGATATCAAAAACTTATTATTTATCAAAATTTTACTTGTTCTCAAAAAATTGTTCAATACATTTTCTTAGACAGAATAAGCTGGATTTTTTTTAGATACTTAAAACAATTTAGTTCCAATATATTTTTCCAACTTTTTTTTACTAAGGTTATTTTATTTTGTATTTATGAATGTTTTAAACATTTTTTATACGTATTTATTAGTAACAAAACAAGTTCATTTTTTTAACTAATTAATGTTTTTCAAACTATTAAACAAGTACAAATATTTTTTCAACAGAAAGAGCCGAAATCTTTATACGGACAACACTACCAGCTTCCCTCGATAAACCGGCAAATTTACCGCTGAATCGCAACCTCGAACAACCGACACACTGATTTACCGCTGATATTCAGTTAATCATAACTACGGAACGCCAACTAGTGGTAAGAAAAAACAACTCAGAAAAAAAGACGTTTGCAAACAATCGGAACTTTTTTTGAATATTGCAATGTTTATTTTATTGCAATTTTTATAATTTTAAGTAATTTTCTGTGCCTCCTACCTATGTATAAATATATTTGAATAAATAAAACTTTTTAATAGATTTTTTAGTGACTAACGCATTTTATTCTGCCATTTGTCTGTAAATGTTGTCCTTATTTTTTATAGTGATGTTTTTGTACGTTTATTTTACACTGTGTTCTTAGTCAGTTTTTCGCAGACTTTAGGAATAAAACGCAACAAAAAATAACTACTGTATTTGTTTGTGTCTATGTAAATTAAAATAAAACAATTTGATTTTAAGCATGTGAACATAGTGGTTAAAATTGATAGTTATAAAAATGAGGATACTGTCGGAGTAATAAAATTTTCATAAAACTTTTATAATTTATGTTTATATAGAAAAACTAACAACAAATTTTTTAATTTCTAGTCATTTAGATTAAAAAAAGTTTATTTATTTGCCATAACAATAAGTTGTTAATGTTCAGCTGAAATAAAAGTATTTGAATAACAGCATTTATATTGTATAAAAAGTTAATCAAACGTAACACGACAAATTATTTAAATACAAAACTTGCAATATATTAAGTGTGACATATAATTTTTTATTTGTTTTATTTTATCTTCAGTTATAGCTTATTTAAATTGATTTAGTTTGAAACATATAATAATAGTTGTAATTTAATTTTTCCGTACATAAAAAGTTGATTCGTTTCTAAGTTTTATAAAATATAATTTTAAACCAGTTTAAACTGTAAGATTGTTTTATTTAAAAAATAAAAAACAAAACATATTATTTATTAATTGATTAGAAATTTATAGATAAAGTAACAATTATAGTTTTATTAAAATTTTCACCAAGTATTTTTTACAGCCGTGAATAACAGAAAACATAACTTAGTAGAAAAAAGTTAATTAATTTAGGCAAAATTTTAATTTAATTTTTTTTAGAACCAAAGCTTATGTTACTTTATTTAACCCTTTCAAATTCCTTAAAATTTGTCTATAAGTTTTAGTAGATAAAAAATTAGTATGACGACACAGTATGTGAAATAATGTATTAAGTTTTTTAAAGTTTTTTTTTTGTTTACTAATATTGTTTACTAATAAGAGTTTATCTAATATTGTTATAAAGTTAGTAATAAGCCAACAAAATAACTTGTAGTTTTAATGCAAGTCATTTTGATTAAGTAGTAATCTGGTGCATTTAATACCTTTAAATTCTAAATTTATCAAAAAAGCTGTTTAAAAATAGTAAAAAATTATAAATTTACTTTTCGTTTTCTATTGCTAAAATCTAAATACTTTTTAAGTGCACTTTTGAAACTAAGAATATTTAAACGTCTTCTATTTGCTGTTAAGTAGCCAGATAAATTAAACCAAAGTCAGTTTTTAATGCAATAAAAGCAACAATAGATTAGTTTTCATTAAACTATTTAGGAATTTACAAGTTTATATTTAATATTTTAAAACCAACTTGATAATAGTTTTAAATAATTTTTCACATACACTACTAAATTCAAAACTATGCATGTTAAAGTAAAAAGTTTGATAAAAATCGTATAACTTATATAACTACTTGTGCTTTTCAGTAAATATCTAAGACTAGTTTAATTTATTCTAATAAATATAAGGTTTTAGGTACTAGCTTACTATTTTTAGTTCTTAAAAGTTTTATAAGTATTACTTAAAAATATTGAATTGAAACTAAAAACATACTGTTTTTTCAAGTTATTGGTTAAAATAAAAATATAATAATAAGTTATACTTTAAACATTTACTAATTTTTGCTTGCCAACATAAAAAATATAAATGATTTCGGTATACAAAATTAAATTAATATGACTGTAGTGTGCAAAAATATTTTAGAGTAACATTATTAAATTGTTTAGATTACTAAAAAATTTAGTTTTTAATACCTATTATATATTTCAAATTTTGTTCAGCATATATAAAAATAAACTAAAGCAACAAACTATCATTGAATGTAATTAGATTTTTTTAATTACTGTATTAGGTTTTAGACGTTGTTATACAGATTTATGTTTTAATCATGTTTAGTGAAATAATTTACTTGAAAGAGTAGTTCTTTATTTTAAATTTGTGTTTTTTTTTAAGTTAAAGCTAATCCTAATAAACGTAGCATAGATTACAAAAAAATTTATGAAAGTACTTTTTTATTTTAATAGTATATTGTTTTATTTAGCTTATGTTAAGCAAACATATTATAAAACTATTTTACTTCTTTTAAACTTTTTTCAATTTTATCAATGTAGCTTTTGTTGTAATAAATAAATAACTTTAAAACAAAGTAGTCAACAATTTAAAATTTATATATAAGCTTCAAAAGTTTAAAAAAAATTTAGTTTATTATCTTAATTGGTTTCCAATTTCGTTTAAATACAAAATTTGCAGCTTTATTTCTACTTTCTCAATAATAAAGAAAAGCTCGAAAGAAAAGTTATACAAATTTTAATTAAAAACATTACCTTATAAATTTAAAACTACTCAAAATATTTTAAGCTTTTATTGAAAAAAAACATTATAAATAAATATACAATAGGTATAGTATTTTTTAATGATAGTTACAATATTTTTTCACTAATTGTGCAAAGATTACAATAGTAACATCTTTAAGTATGTTATTCTTAACAAAAGAACAAAAAGCAAAGAATGATTAAAACATTAAATTTGAAAATAATAACTTTAATTAGACCTTTTAGTTTACAAACTTTATAATAAACTTTGAAAAGTAAAGTACTATGACTTAGAAATGTAAACTTTCAGTTGAACAATATAATCATATTTTCAAATAACCTTGTAACAAAAGACTTTTTTCTATTCTATATTTCTACGACTAGACTTTAAAAAAGTTGTGATGATAATTAAAATGACAAAAAAAATATTTCTTAATTTACAAACTTCATAGTAAAACAAAATGTAGCTAAACTACAAACAAGTTTCATCTAAATATTGTTTTTATAAAGAATCTTTAATTATTTCTTAAGTAATAATGAAAAGTTATAAATAAGTTCAAAGGTTTATTTGTTCGACGTCTATAAATAAAGTTTTTAAATAAGTATGAAATGAAATTAACTTGAGAAATAGTTCTAAATCGATTAGTAAATAAAAGTTACAAAAAAAATCAAATTTACTCAACTTACTTTAAATTCAAACGGAGATGTACTTAGAAAATTAATAATTAATTATCTGCGTGCTTAAATTTTTTGGTCATTTTAATTAATAAACATTTAGACTTTTTATGTATTTAATATTTTAAATTCTTACACTTGAAGCTTTTATTATAAGTTTGTGTATGTTTTTATAAATGTAATACAAGTCTGTAATTCTTCTAATGTTAGGCGTTAAGTAGTTGAAAAATTGTTTACAATAGTTTTTTTTTAATGAAGAAAATTAATTTGTTAAGTAAAAAAGAAAACTTTTATAACAATGAAACAATCAGTAAGAATATAAAGTATTTTCAAACAAAAGAAAATGCAAAATTTTAATTTTAATTTGCTTAAATTATATTCTGCTCCCGTAACAAAAAAAATATTTTGTAGTATAGTTGATCTTTTAAAACATTTAAAAAGTGTAAGAGTTCTGCTGAAAAAAAAAATCAAAAGAGCTATACATGTTTTAGCTTTTTTCACAAGTACAGACAACGCTTTGTTCCAAAAACACCCAATACAAATTGGTAGTTGCTATTTTTTTTATTAACGCTTAATCACTACCACTTTTAACTTGTAAAATAAAAATTGTCAACGTTAGTTTCAAAACCATCTTTTAGCTTATTTTCTAAATTGTTACTAATTTTGTAAGAGAAAATGAACACTAATAAAACATTTTGTTAACGTTTGTTTGTATTTCTAATTATTAAAATTGATCAAAAAACTGTAGACATACTTGATTAAAAAGTATTTCTTAAAGTTGTAAGCAATTGGGTCTCACAAATATATCCTTTAATAAACATTTAAATAGGTTTTTATAAAATAAAAGGCACTGTTTTAAATGTTAAAATTTTAGTTTTTACTAAAAAAAAACCTTATTTAAATAGTGTAAGTATAATTAAAAACCGTGAAAAGATAAAAAAACTTTAACAAATTAGCAAAATCATTCAAATAAATCTAAATGTTTAATGCCTTTAATTTTATAAAATGACGAAAATTTTTAAATATTATTGAGTATATAGTTTATTTTTCTTATTAAACTAAACATATCCTGAACAAGACGTTAAAAGGTATCCGTAAAGTGCGACTCGATAACCGGAAGATTTTTTCGTAGATTTTAGGAGCGTACTTTTTGTCTTTCAAAAAACTATATAAATATATTTTGTATTTCCTACCTACTGATAGTAAGTATAATACTCAAATCTTTACTCAAACTATTATACTACCTTTCCTTATGTTTTATCAAATTTAAAGTTTAATAGTTGAAACACTGCTGCTTGTAAAAATTCTCATCACTTTGGCATTCTGTAATAATAAAGTAAACTAGACCCATTTGTAGAATTGTACTTACATGTTAACTTATTCAATCAATCAAGCAGAAGCAAAATCTGATAGAAGTTAGTTAGTGTTAAAAAATTAATGCTAATTGTATTTTTTTTATAGTTCTCAAAAAAATTCAAAAGTACTTTTTTCAGTAGTATTAAATGATAAAATAGATAAATATAATAACCTTTTTAAAAGGTATTAAAACTGTGAAAATTTTAATTCAGTTTCATTTATCTATTGTACTTATGAAAATAAGTAAGTTAAAAATAAACAAAATTTCATTATTTATTCCATTATACTATATGTTTTGGTTTTAAGAAAACAAATAGAGAGATCTCAACTGCTGGAGGAGAAGTAATATATTTATTCTTTCAAAAATTTATTTTGCAAACTAAGTTTCGGTCAAAGACCTCGTCAGTGCTTAAATAAATCTTATTCAAATAGAATTTATTTTGCAAAATAAATTTTTGAAAGAATAAATATATTTATTTCATTATTGTAAATATGAAAATACTTTGAACTTTCTTTTGGCTTCCTTACTTATTTTCATAAGTACAATAGATGAAAAAAACTAAATTAAAATTAAAATTTTCACAGTTTCAATACCCTTTAAAAAGGTTATTATATTTATTTATTTTATCATTTAGTACTAATGAAAAAGTATTATGATATTATATAACTCAATTGTAACCTTTTAAAAAGGTTATAATATTTATTTAATTAATCATTTAGTACTACTGAAAAAATATTATGATATTATATAACTCAATTAATTGTTATTTATTGGAAATTAGCTGCCTTAGGTAACAAGTATAAAAAAAATCAAATAAAAGTCTGTAGAAAATTACTTTTAACCTTTTTTGTTTAAGATTTTGGTTTTAAAGTGTTAACCATAATATGAAATGTAACAAATAGTAACAACAGTTTTTATAAAAAAAGTTAAAAAAATGAATTTTTAAACAAAAAAATGACCAGCTAATTAATAAAATTGAAAATATTGATTAGGTTAGTTATTAAGAATTATTTTTAAGCTTAAACAAAATAAAATAAGTTGTTCCAAACTAGAGTAATTTACTTAAAAAGTTGATGAATTTTTTAACTGTACAGGTTGTTACATTCCTACAGATGTGTTAAATTAAAAATTTGTCTTTAACTTAACTAAACTAGGGGTCCTCATGATGGTGGTATTAAAGATTCTCTAAGTTGAATGTTTCAAGGTAGAAACCCAGTGGTCAACATGTATACAAAAAGTATTAACAATTTTACATTAAAAATACCTTATTCCTAAGTTTGTTTGATCTAGAAAATTTTATAAGTGTATTATGATTTTATGTGTCCCAAATATTTGATACACTTAATTTGTTTGAAGTTTTTATAATTTTTTTTGTTATGTCAAGTTGGGTTAAATGTGAATTTATAACTAAATTTAAAAAAATATATATGACTTAAATAACAATTTATTGACAAAAATTGCAACCTTACTAACCCGGTTTCACCTAAAAAAGGATCTTCAGAGTTAGGTAGCAATAAAAATGAAGCACACTGATATATATATAAAAAACAATCAAATTAATAGGCACTAATTAGGCTAATCAGCACTAATTAGACATAAATTAGTAATTAAGTAATTTGTAGATATTTTTGAGTGAAAATAATTAATAACTTTATAAAAAACTTTATAAAAACTTATTATGCTTAATTAGTAAATTGTCATAAAATTTATAAAAGTCTAAAAACTAAAGATTAAGTTTAACATATAAGATAGTAAAAGTAGTAAAAACAAGACACAACAAGCAAACAATAAATCAAAAATAACAAGATCTATAATGGGGACACATAGCGGTTAATTCTTTTCTGATATTTAGTGCTATAGCCATTCTTTCCAGATTGCAGATTGAACAGTTGTCGGCTTACTCGGGACTGAGCTTTTAACTTTGTATAGTACTTGCCAATTGATTTTGGCAAAATTGATATTGTTTATAATGACAAATTTAGATAGCGTAGTCATTTGAGTTTTCTTGAGAACGCTGTATTTGTGTTGTTGCCATCTTTTTTTGAAGGATACCCCTGTTGATCCTATATATTCCTTATTCCTAATAGAAGCCTTATAGATGCCTTTTAGTAAGCATTCTCCTTTAAAAGGGCAGTTGGTTTTGTCCCTGCAGTTGCAAGTCTTATCTTTTTTTTTAGGTTTGGAAGGCAACTATAAGAAATTTTAATGGTGTTCTTGTTAAAGATCTTGTGGAGTTTGTTATTTCTTGGAAAATGAAGTCGTATAAGATCCAAAAACTTTTTACCAATATTCGTTTTTACAGAGTTGCAAAATGGGGTGTTGAAGTAAATAATTTTCCTGGACTTTCTAGTCTTTTTATTGGGCTTTGAGATAGATTCGTTGTAGTTTTTGAGTTTGTTGTATCTGCTTTTAGCAAAGGCTTCATTGTAGTCTTTTTTGATGCTATTGAAAATCTCTTTGCTACTGGAAAGTTTATTTAATCTGTTACTAACCATTGGACCTATGCTCTTTCTTATTAGTTTAGGGTGATTTGATTGGTTGTTTACATATCTTATATGCAAGTTTTCTTTTCGAAATGGGGCATATGTGTTATTTGGTAAATTCAATGTGATGTCTAAATAATCAAAATGTCTATTATGAGTTAAATATAAAAATTTACACTCATGTAATTAGTTCTTTAAGTTATTGAGTTAGCTTAAGTATATCATGAATGCTATAAGTATAAAGCAAATATTTTTTTGCAAGAATGACAAACTTGTAACAAGTTTAAGAATTTCTCAAACTTACTTATAAAATTCATACGAGAAAATTAAAACCTTTAAAACTTATTTACAACTAAATAATTAAAAGTTGTGTAAGATTATCTTGCTGCCAAAAGTGTTACTTAAATCATAAACTGTTTTTGAATTTGTTATTTTAAAATTAAAATAATTTTAATGTAAGGAAAAATAAAGATAAATATACAAAAACCATACAAATAAAGTCGACATAAAAAAATATAAATGTTTGTACAAAAAAAAAAAGAAAAGTAATCTAATGCTACCAACATACTACACTAGAGCAAACCTCTAAAAGACAATTTCGAAATGATTTAAACTTTTTGGTAAATTCCTTTTAAAATATTTTGAAAATAAAAATTATACATTTCAACAACTTGCAGCATTTTTAAGAGTTTTTACATAAATATTTTGTTTAACTTAAAATACAGCAATGGATTAATGGCTGTGTTAGTAGCATTAAAAATAGTCTTTGTACTTTTATAGAAATAAACTTAACTTCAGTTTTAATTGCAGCATTTTAAAATCCTTGTTCCTTAATAATAAGACTTAATACTAAAAAGTTTTCAAAATAAGTTTGCAGTTAAAAAATTTTTTTTTTTTTAAATTTACCTATAAATAAATCAGCTAGCTGTGTTACAAATTATTTAAGTTAAAATAAGCAAGAGGTGTGCAAAAATAACACTTAGACGTAAATCAATTCATGTTTTTCTTCACTTTACAAAGTTTTCTAAAGTTCATTTTCATTTACATATATGATATCTATTTATATAAGTAGCTTTAAGAAAGATTATAGTAAGATTTTCAAACTTAAGTTTTATTGTAAAGGTTTTATTAAAAGTATTTGATTTATGATTAGTTTATATTAGTTTTCAAATATACATAAAATCCTAAATTAGTATTACAACGTTAAGCTCTACTACATGTTATATTATATATGTTACACAAATGTATCAGTAAAAAGCCTAAAATATCATAAACATAATTTTTTGTTTTACAGTGTTCTTGATGCATAACAAAAAAGTTAATAAATTATAAATTAATTATTAGATAGTTTTAAGGGCATAGGGGGGGGGGGAGAACCTTTTTTTTCACAATTTGATCTTATTTTATAGAGTTTTAACTAAGCTCCATGATGCTTTTTACTGATTTTTAAAACTCAAAATAATTTATTTTTGACATATAGCAGGTCAAAGTTGGAGGCAACGATAGGTTCTTTATGGGAGGCACAAACTAAAACGGCAAAAAAGACTAATTTACTAAAAATCTATCTTCTCCAACGTTTTTTGAGATAAAAACTTCAAACTTTAGGAAATGTTCCGACACAATTTTTTTAATGCTGCAAGGATCATTTCCTGAAAGTTTGAGGTAGTTATCTCAATAAACGTAGAATGAGATTTTTTGCGTACTTTATACTTTGAAGGTGGCAATCAGAGTTCTCAACTTAAATAAAAGGAGAATGATCAATAATAAGTTTTAAATTTTATTAACAATACAATGTTTCACTTGTTTGAAAACGAGATCTTCAGTTGTTTAAAATCTTTAAGAATTTATAAGTAACACGTAGAAAACATTATGCTAAACTTGAAATAAAAGAAATTAAAAAATTATAACAAAAACTGAATAAAATCTAAGTAAAACTTATAGCTTAAAGTTACTAGTACATGAAGATTATAATGTCATTAGGTTAGATATAGAAATTTAGTTTTTATTATAACAAAAACTGAATAAAATCTAAGTAAAACTTATAGCTTACAGTTACTAGTATATGAAGATTATAATGTCGTTAGGTTAGATTTAGTTTTACTTAGATTTTATTCAGTTTTTGTAATAATTTTTCTATTTTTTTTTATTTCAAGTTTAGCATAATGTCTTCCTAGATGTTATTTATAAATTTTTACATATTTTAAACAACTGAAGATCTCGTTTTCAAACGAGTGAAACATTGTATTGTTAATAAAATTTAAAATTTATTATTGAAGGAGATTTTTAGTCATTTCTAGTTAATTGCTGTTTTAGTTTGCGCCTCCCATAATGAACCTATTGTAGTCTCCAACTTTGACTGGCTATATTTCAAAAATCATTTTGAGATTGAAAAATATGTAAAAAGCAACTTGTAGCTTAGTTAAAACTCAATAAAATAAGACTAAGTTGTGAAAAAGGTGATTTACCCCCTTCCCCCTTATGCATTTAATTTAGTATCAATAAACAATTGTTTATGTATTTTATTATCTATGTTGTTTTTATATGTGTAATGTTTTCAATACCAAGATTAATATGTTTCCTAAATATATTAGTGTAAAAGACTCATTTTAACCTTTATTAAGAACTTATTTATAAAATATATATTGTTATATTTTTAAATATTTTTTTTATACAATATTATTTAAACAATCAAAGCATTTTTTAAAACTTGACTAGTTCTTTTATCTCTTATAAAAAACATAAAGCATACCTTTAATTTTTAAATTTAATAAATTTTGTTAATAAAACAAAGCCTTAGTCTATTTATTATTTAGTAAGAGTTTATATATACATTTATATTGAGCAATCAATAAATCATGTCCAAAAGTTTTTTTTTAGTTATGCATTCCAGTAATTTTTTATCTTCTAAATGTATTTTTCAAAACTTGGTTTATTATTCCCTCATTATAAGTATATACTACATATGTATATTTATTTAAAAAAATTTAGTTCTATATGAAGTAAAGTTTGAAATAAAATTTTATTTTCTTAATAAACAACAGTCATTCCACTTTTTTTTCTATATTTTATATTTTGATAATAGCTTAATTTTATTCCCTGGTGCCACACCAGCGCTTCACGCATGAAAAATTTCCTTTTTCCTTTTTCGTGTCATCCAGCTAAATGTGACCGCTGCAGCTTCTCCGTTCCTTTCACTTGTAACTTCACTTGCCAAAGTTGTGTGTTGAAAGCGCGCACAAATGTAGTTTATTTTCAATTAAAAGCAGCATTGTATGAAAACTGATGAGTTTTTCAGGTTATATGTATTTTATGAATTATTTTAATTGTTTGATTTTTAAATTATTTTGTTACTTATTTGTTTGCTGTTGAATCTTTTGATAGTTTTTACTTTTGAATTAATTATAACTACTTATAAAGTAAGATATTTTAAACTGTGTTTCGTAGAAATTCAAAAATTAATATATTAATTAGTAATTAACTATTATTGTTCTTAACTGTTTAGATTTTAATTTGGAGTTAATAACAATAATATAGAGATTTTTTTCTTACATAATACTAAGTGTTGTGTTTTAACTTAATTTTATGCTTTGTAACTTGTCTTTTTAAGATTTAATTTATTAAAATTTTGATGGTAATTGTTAATTTTTTAAGTTGTTTTATAAAATTTATAAACCTAGTTACTTATGTTTTTAAAACTAATTATTTAGATAAAGTTAATTTTATCTGAGCTTTTTTTTATAGCTCATTTTTACAATATTAAAGCTATTTAAGTTTATAGAAAATTTTATATCTCTAAAAATAAATTATGTAATACATTTTATTGATTATATAACTGTTAAAATTTAAAACAAATAAAACCTGTAAAAGATGCAATTCTTGTACAGTACATACTAGTTATGCTTTAAAAGTAAACTAAAATATTTGAAATGTCCACATTGTTATATAAATAGAGGCGGCTATTGTATGTATGCTTTGTATTAAAAAAAAGTGTATGCTTAAAATGTTTAATTTTTTATTTTCATAAAGGTAACACTGTTTTTGAAAGTTGTTTACATATTCAAACTAGGTTTTACTCTTTTTCCTATACAGCATGTTGTTTATAAAAGCTTTATTAAATTCTGTTGAGAAACAATATTTTTAAATAAATTTTACTTTTAATTTATACTGTATTTAATTTGTAATTAGTTAAATATAAACACAAGTTGTGTTTTATATAATAATTCTGTTGGCTTAATTGTTTATACATTATAAAAAAAAAAATTACTAGAATGATTATCTTTGGTTACACAGAAGTTATTTAGAATAAATAACAACATTGTGTACTAACATTTTTAAATATTGTAAATGTGTTGGTAATTAAATTGTTTGATAATATTTATGAGTAAAAATTTTTCTAAACGAGTTAGTACTATATATAATTATTATTTTTGTAGTATCTTAAATTTTTTGTCATCATTATAACAAAAAACTAAAATTTATGAACTTCATATTTTTTTTGAAGATGTATCAATGTATGGTATATAAGAAATAAAAAAACTTTTTTATGCATCCAAAACTTTACACTAAAGAAGTTTATTCATTTATTTATTGTAAGTGTTGTAGTAATAAAAAAAAACTAAGTAGCTTTTTATAATTCATCTTTTCACAGCAAAGTACAAGCAATTTTCATCAATTTAGTTTGTAGTGATTTAAAATTTAAAATATGCAACAATTTGTTTGAGTATAATGGTTATGAAATATTTATATGTTGTTAATAAAGTTGTTTTAAGAAATTGAAAACTTTATTAAACTTTCTCTCATACTTGGTAAAATTTGTTATAAAGACAAATGTATTAAAATGTTAAGTTCGATTTTAGGAAAATAAAATAAATCCTATATTCATTAACATCAAAGTACTATTTATTGAAAAATTTAAGATTTTTTGTTAATGTTAATCCATTTTAAATTAAACTCCTATATTCATTTACATCAAAATATTGTTTATTGAAAAATTTAAGACTCTTTTGTTAGTGTTAATCTATTTTAAATACTAAGTTAATAATTTTATGCTTAATTTTCTAGACAAAACTTTCTACAAAATGTAATTGCAATTTTACAACTTGCACAGAATTAAAAAAAAACTAATTTTGCCCAAAACGTTCTGAATGGAAAATTACTCAAACTAATTTATAGTCATAAGTGGAGAGATGCATAATTTGTTACATAAGCACTGCGCTTCCTCGTTTGTATAAATAAGAACAAATTTGTTTACAGTGCATCGCACAAGCCTTAAGCTTTAGATGGAACAAAAGTAAAGTATTCAGTTATCATTGTTGCGTAATTTGTATAAATGTTAGTATAGCGCATATTGAGTAATGTTTTTAATCAGTAAAATAAATTAATCTAAAGATAAGTATATTAGTTTAAGTCAGTTTTAAATCGTAAAGTTTAATTGTTTTGCATTAAGATTAGTTTAATCAAAGTACAAAACTTATTAACACAGAAATTAAAGCTTTGTACAAATGATGCAAAATGTATTACTTAGTTTTATTAGTGTACACTTTTGTAATATAAAAGAAGTTGCGAAACTTTATCTACATTTAAAACAATTACAATGCTTTTTGATACAACATAGAATCATTTATACATAACTGAACAAAGTACAAAGTTTTATCTGAGACAACAGTTTCACTAGTCTTCAAATGAAGTTTATATATTTATATATAATTTTTTATTGTTTTATTATAATCAGATTTTTATTTTAGTTTTTTAAATATTTACAAGTTTGTATATACCATTTTTATGCTGAGTTCAACTATAAACAACTTTTTCAATTTTTATAGATTTTTGTTTGTAAACTTCAAATTATTTATCTTAATTCAACTGGACACAAACGACAACATGACAGAAGAGGTAAAAGTTTATTATTTTCCTAGTTATGAAATTAAAAAAAAGTTGTACTTATTTGTTTCTTAGTTAAAACTTAACTTTTTTACAAGCCTCACATTTGCCTTGAGGCGTTTTCCTTGTTGAAATTTATTTGTGTTTACTATATTTGGGTGTGGTCATAAAAACTTATCCAACATTTAAAGCTTGTATCTTACTAGTACTTTACATTATGGAATACACAATCAATAAAATCTTAGACTCTTTTTTCTAGCTTGAAAAAAAGTTGAATGTGTGAATAATACCATATCATTTAAACACACACAGTTATAACCTCTAAAAGAAATTCACTCAGCTTCCACAACTTTAAGCATAAATGAATACTGTGTGCAAAATTTTTTACAAACTTTTTGTAATCAATTTATAGTGTAAATACTTACAACACCTCAGGCACACGCACAAAACTCTAGTATTTATAAATCACCAATAATAAATCGTTAGTCTTGATTTTTATGCAAGTGTTTTTGTTTAAATTTCTCTTGGAGTTTTAAAAGTTAATGAACAAATTCTGTTAACGTTTTTGAAGAAATTTCACAGACTTGAATAGTTTATATTTGACCACACTTGTAATTTAAAACTTACAAAAAAACATATCACTTTCTAACACGAGATTTTTCTGCAGACGAAATTTGGCAGCGGGGAAGCGGACAAGATGCTGAAGGGAAAGAACCCCCCGAAGAAGGGAGGGGAGAAGGACATGGACGACTTGAAGCAGGAGCTTGAAATGGACGAGCACAGGATCACCTTCGAGGAGCTGTACGCCCGGTACAAGACCGACCCGGAAAAGGTTTGTTAAATTGAATGCAAATAACTTTTTGGCATCAATAACTTTGTTGTGTATTCAATCAAACGCACTGTTGTGTGAAATTTATATATACATTGCGTAAACACAATCTAAAGTAATATGTTTGTGAAGTTTATTTACTTGGAAATCGATTTTTTCATGGCAAATATTATTTTATACAAATATTATAATATAACTTATGAGTTTACTTCGTGCTCTATCTTTTGTGTTTTTGCAGATAATATAAAGAGATGTACTTTAGAGAAATTTTATGCACTTATATGAAGACAACTTGGCATGTTATGCTTAATTTGTCGTATTTTTGTCAAATAGATATAATATTAGAGCTATTTTTTACAACTTAACAAGCAAACGACATACTACTTAAAAACTAACAACTGATAACTTACAGATAACCAATTGAAAAATAAAAACTTTCCAGGGTCTGACTTCCCAACAAGCGGCGGAGTACCTCGAGCTGTACGGGCCGAACGCCCTCACGCCGCCCAAGACCACCCCCGAGTGGATCAAGTTCTGCAAGAACCTGTTCGGAGGCTTCTCCACCCTCCTCTGGATCGGAGCCATCCTCTGCTTCTTCACCTACGGCCTCGAGTCGGCCACCATCGAGCACCCGAACGTGGACAACTTGTACCTGGGCATCGTGCTGGCCACCGTGGTCATCGTCACCGGCGTCTTCCAGTACTACCAGGAGTCCAAGTCGAGCAAGATCATGGACTCTTTCAAGAACCTCATCCCGCAAGTACGTTTTGTTTTTTCAAGCATTTGTTTGTAAATTGCTAAGGATGTTTGTCCGAACGTGGCTTGATTGCTATTTAAAACCAGTTTGGTTTAAAGTTTAAATAGTTAATTTTTATTTTTAGTTTCTTAAGATGTCTATAACTTTTTTACCTATTGTATATGTAGTTTTAACAAAAAATTTATGATTTAGATATTGTTTTAATTATTTTTAAATTTGTATTTTTTCTGCAGCAAGCACTCGTAATCAGAAACGGAGCCAAGGCCTCGGTCCTCGCCGAAACCCTGGTGCTGGGAGACATCGTGGAAGTGAAGGGCGGAGACAGGATCCCCGCCGATCTCAGGATCATCCACGCTTCGAGCATGAAGGTCGACAACTCCTCCCTCACCGGAGAGTCCGAACCCCAGGCTAGATCCCCCGAGTGCACCAACGACAACCCCATCGAAACCAAGAACATCGCCTTTTTCAGTACCAACTGCGTTGAAGGTTCGTTTGAAATCTTGTTTATACTTGTTCTTAGCCAGCACAGCTTTACAATAAAACTAATGACTTTTTGAAATTAACTGTAATATTTAAAATGTATTTTTATTCAAAAAGAGCATGAGTATGAGTCAGTGTTAGTGACTGTAAAGAGTTTTTTCTGATTTTTTTATCTGCAAGTTTTTGTTTACAAACGCTTAGTTTTTTTTTTATCAAGAACAAATTAGTTATAGTTTTAAAGTTTTTTAAGATTTTTCAAATTGAGTAAGTTGCCAGTTGTTTAGGCAGCGCCAAAGGCATAGTGATAGGCACGGGAGACAAGACAGTGCTGGGCAGAATAGCTCAGTTAGCCAGTGGAATAGAAGACAACGAGACGCCGTTGGCTAAAGAAATCCACCATTTCATTCTGATAGTCACAGGTATTTAGAAAGAAAGGGTTTAGTGTTGAGCGCAGCGAGTCCACAGTAAGAAAGCCCAAAGTAGCTTAGAAACGTAGGAGTTAGGAAGTGTAGGAGGGTTAAGTTAGGTTGGAGGTGAGAATTTTTAAATATGAATAGTTAGTAGGAGGTGTAAGGTGAAGTTGAAGCACAGTTTCTAGTAAAAAGATCACAAGTTGTTAAAAAGTTAGATAAAGAAAGAAAAGTTTTTTTTTATCTAACAGTTTTTTCTATCTAAATTAAATATTAACTGTGCATAACTTCATTTTACACCCTCTTACAACTTTCATACAAGTGGTAGATGTAAACTGGTGTATTGTATTCTAGGGTCGGCCCGGGGTATTGTTGTAAACACTGGTGACAACACCGTCATGGGAAGAATCGCCTCCCTGGCATCCGGTCTCGAAGTAGGGGATACCCCAATTGCCCGCGAAATCGAGCATTTCATTCACATCATCACAGGTATGGTTCTTGACAATTAAAATTAAAAAAAACTTCAAACTGGTTTTCGTGGTTGTTTTTAATGAATTTAAAGCGGGATTAGATAACATCTGATCATTGCAATTTGATAAAAGAAAATTTGGGTTTCAAATCACTATACTTTAACACTTATACTTACAATGGGTCTTAGAAAGCTCTTTTGTACTTATATGTAAAGTGATAATAAAAAAATATTACTATCTTATATTCTAATTATTTTTTTATAAAATTAGTTTGATTAAAACTTTTATAGTTTTCTTAAAAGTTGTAACTGTAAAAATTTAAATTTTTTATAAGTGCTATATTTAATATTAATTAATAGTTTTAGTATAAGTTTTTATAAATCTCTTGTTTTTTATACAAAAATAAAATAAAAACCTTAATGCTTTCTTAAAGATATCTTAAAGATAATTTTAAGTTTTGAATTTTGTAAAAAATCAAGTGTAAATAATACTTGATAGTCAGGTTACAAAAAATACAGCAATAAAACCAAGTTAACATAAATGTTTACCCAACAAAGGTGTGGCCGTCTTCCTGGGAGTTACCTTCTTCATCATATCCTGGATCTTGAAGTACACCCCGTTGGAAGCCGTCGTGTTCCTGATCGGTATCATCGTGGCTAACGTGCCCGAAGGTCTCCTTGCCACCGTAACTGTTAGTTTGTTTTATCATTTAAGTGTTTTTTAAACTTGCTTTGAAAACAATTCAATTAACATAAGTTGTTGAGAGCATTTGAATAATTTTTTACAAGTTATGAAAAAGTGCAGATAATTTCGTTTAGCTTGGATATATCTGATGTTTTATGTGAAAAGCTGTAAAATAAATAAAGCCTTCAAAAGTTTTGAACTTACATTGAAATTCTAAAAATAATTGAACGTTTTAAATTAGTAGGAGTGCAAAAAAGTGTTAGATAAGAACCGATAGATATTATTTATCGTTTAATTGTGAAGGACAAGCGTATGACCTTAGCAAGCCGACAAAAAAACCAAAAAAATTCGAGATAAAACCGCAAATCTTTTTGTTTTCCGCCTCGAACAGCGCGGTTCGCGTAGCGCCCAAAGCGATTTGATTTCAAAGTATACATTTCGTTTACATGCGCAAACAAAAAGTTAACACAATCTGATTAATTGACAGCTCTGCGGCTTAATACAACAATATTATGAACTTTGTTTGAGGAAAATCGTAATTTTACGCCCTACAGGTACGAAGCAGAAAATTTTTAGAGGCTAGTACAAGAATGTTGCGAAAATAAGTTGCTCGTTAATTAAAGTATGTGTATTATTAGTTTACCGTAGTAAGCGCAGTTGGCGCCCGTTCAATTGCACAATCCCATCAAATTAACGAGTATTTACACGCGAGCATTTCAAAACTATTTGGCATGCCCACCGTTGCATGCTGAAGTTTAATCAAGTTATTTGCGCGTCGAAGTATGTAGCTGTGGTGTTTATTCGCTCAAGTATTTGCGGATGTGCGAAAGTATTTTGACAATTTCCAGTTGTGTTTGTACAAGCACTCCACTACTGAAATATATATATATATATATTAATTGCTATAATGAATTGTAATCATCTTTTTTCATTACAAATAAGTTATAATTTTTCCTTTTCCCCAGGTGTGCTTGACTCTGACCGCCAAGAGAATGGCCAAGAAGAACTGTTTGGTGAAGAACTTGGAAGCCGTGGAAACCCTGGGTTCCACCTCCACCATTTGCTCCGACAAGACCGGTACCCTGACCCAGAACAGAATGACTGTGGCCCACATGTGGTTCGACAACCAGATCGTGGCCGCCGACACCACCGAAGATCAGTCCGGTATGTTTTGAGGATTTTTTAAATACAACAACTAAACTTAAAACTGTCAGTCCGTTTTACAGTTTGACCTTGACTAAAACACGTGTTTTTTTTAAAGGAAATAGTTCGCATAGTTTAAAAATACCTGCGAGCATAACTTTTGAACCGCACAAATTACAGCAAAGCTTTGGAAAAGTTTAAAAATTTTCCTGTAACAAACAAATTAAGCAAAATACTGTAACAAAAAAAAAATTGACAAACAAAACAAAGTTTTTCGTTTGAAAGCAGCGCAGAATGCGTAGTAGGTCATCAATTATTTAAGCAGCAGCTGCGTTGCTCAGAGCGCGACAATCAATCAAGCAATACATATACGCGCTTCTTATCTGCTTTATCTTATCAAGTAGGTCACACAAATATTTGCAAACAGGAGCCGAATTCGACACGACGTCGCCCACTTGGAAGGCTCTTTCGAACATCGCGTTGCTGTGCAACAGGGCCACTTTCTTGCAGGGGCAGGAGTCGGTGCCCGTGCTCAAGAGGGACACTGCTGGTGAGAATGTTTATTTTTTTGATGTTGAAAATATTGGTATTTGTAACAACACGCTTGGCATTCAGCGAGTTTAGAGAAAAGTTAAAAAGTAAGTGAAAGAAATGCCATTAAAAAAAACTTCCTCTTTCTAAATGCTAAAAAAACATTTCACATTGTTTCTAGTTTTCTCCCAATACATTTTATTGTAATAGTGATATTTTTTCTCCCAAGGTGACGCTTCCGAATCTGCGTTGCTGAAATGCGTGGAATTGTCGCTCGGCGACGTCGAGGCAAGGAGGAAGAGAAACGCCAAGATCGTTGAAATTCCGTTCAACTCCATGAACAAGTACCAGCTTTCCATCCACGAGACGGAGGACGCCAGCGACCCCAGGTACCTCCTGGTCATGAAGGGAGCACCGGAAAGAATCCTCGACAGGTAGCATTTTTGATTAAAGTTATTGTTGGTTTTAAATAAATTTATTTTTTGTTTTTCATGAGGTAAAACTCAATGAAAAAAAGTTAGAGTAGGAAAATCAAAAAATGTACAAATTTTTCCTCGAAAGCATAAACAAATTATTGATAATGTTAAACATGGTAAAAGCCATATAAACATTTCAAATTAACATTACACATTCAATTTACCAAACAAATTTAATCTTAAACAGATGTAACAAGATCATGAACAAGGGAGAGGTCGTCGAGCTCACCGACGAGTGGAAGGAGGACTTCGAGACCGCGTACATGGACCTGGGCGGCAGGGGAGAGCGCGTCCTCGGCTTCTGCCACGAGTTCCTCGACGCCGAGAAGTACCCCAAGGGCTACGAGTTCGACACCGAGGAGTGCAACTTCCCCGTGACAGACTTGACCTTCATCGGGCTCATGGCCATGATCGACCCTCCCAGGGCCGCGGTGCCCGACGCCGTGGGCAAGTGCAGGTCGGCCGGTATCAAGGTCATCATGGTCACCGGCGACCATCCCATCACCGCCAAGGCCATCGCCAAGGGAGTGGGAATCATTTCGGAAGGAAACGAGACCGTTGAAGACATCGCCACCAGGCTGAACATCTCCGTCAGCCAAGTCGACAGGAGGTAAGATTTTTTTGATCAAAAAAATGTTTAGTTTAGAAGCCTTAGCTCTGTTTAAAGCCCTTTTTAATCAATGTTTTGTAAAAGTAAAAAACTAAAAAAAAGTTTTTGAATTTAAATGTTGTTTAAAGGTTTGTAGAATTGTTTGTTTAATTAAAACAAAAGCTTCGTGTAAAGCGTTTAAATAAAAGTAATATGTAAATGTAAAATTTTAAAACTTTTACTATTCAAGTGTAAATGGTGTCTGAAAATTTTATTTTCTATTTTTTACAGACAAGCGAAGGCCGCGGTCGTGCACGGAAGCAACTTGAGGAACATGCCCCAGGACAAGTTGGACGACATCGTCAGGAACCACACCGAAATCGTGTTTGCCAGGACCTCGCCCCAGCAGAAGCTCATCATCGTCGAGAGTTGCCAGCGCATGGTTAGATTAGAAAAATTATCAAAAAGTTGATTTCAACCCGCAGTCGGTTTTGTTGTATTTTTCCGCTGAAAACGCGCTGTTGAAGTGGAAAATTTCTTGTAACTTTTCAGCGTTTCTCCTCATTGCTGATTTTTTCATTTGAGAGCAAAAAACGAGACGAGCTGTTCGCTCCGCTGTGCAAATTAAGATCTAATTTCGCTGTAATTGGATATAATTTTATAACCAGCTAATTTTGTATTATAATCGCTTTATTGTTTATTAACTTTTGCTAAGTAAGCAGCTTTTATATAGAAACACCTAATTAACTTGAAAAGTTAATCTCTTATAATTTTAAAACAAATCAACAAATTTTTGTTTTTTGAGTGTAATTTTTAAATACTACTTTTTATAATTTTTGAGAAATTTTTACTTATTTATTTGTTCACAGGGAGCCATCGTAGCTGTAACTGGTGATGGTGTGAACGATTCACCCGCCCTTAAAAAAGCCGATATTGGTGTTGCCATGGGAATCGCGGGTAGCGACGTTTCCAAGCAAGCCGCTGACATGATCTTGCTCGACGACAACTTTGCGTCCATCGTTACTGGTGTTGAAGAAGGTTTGTAAACAACTTAAAGTATATCTTTGTAGAAAAAATATTCAGTAACAAAAAGTACAAGTGCTTAAACTTTCACCCCAAACAAAAAAAAAGTTTCAGCCAAAAACGAGCCACTCCAAAAGATAATTCTTTTTGTTTTTTCCTTTTAAGTGTTCTACTACGCGGCGCTCTGCCTTCAAATTGGCCACTTTGCTGGCAATTAGAACTTTCGAAAAATACAAGCAAGTTTGAAGCAGAAAGAGCGCGCTTCGAGTATATTTTCTACACGGTGTGTGTGTGTGTAACGCGAGAGAGAGAGGGAGCGCGATTTCTCTCTCCTCGTTAAAACTCACTCGCGCGCGCAATTCTGCCATCGAATTATCCGGTATCAGCTTTCTGCTGTGCTTGTTGTATTCGTGGCACTTTTTTTCTGTTTGCACGGCCGACTTGCTCTTGTGTGCAGATTGCAGAGGTTTTTCGGTTTTGTTCGAAAAATAAAGTTGACCGCCAAAAGTGTCGGCCCGGCTGCAAAATTTTAAAGTCGTTCGAATGTGCTGAGCTGTTTGAAACGCCGACATGGTTTTTTAACTTTTTCAAAGCATAAAAGCTTAAATATCTTAACATATAAATTTTAATTATAATACTTAATTTAAAAATTATTTTTAAATCGTTTTTTTAATCTAAAAGTGATTAAAGAAATAAGTGGAGTTAAATCGTTGTGAGAAAATCAGTTTTTTTACAAAACGCAATCTCAGGTTTAATTTTGCAAAAAAAAAAATTCCCAAGCCAAAAAGAAAACTACATATGCAAACGACGTCAAAAAATCTCATAAACAAAATATCCATCTCGCATTCTCTTCGCTCAAATGTTATTTGCGTCAAAGTCTCTCCCATGCACGCATTTATTCACAGTGAAGCTTTGGCGTGCTTCGCTCAGTGCGTAACTTCTAATTTAAAGTTTGATCTTTAACCTGCCAATATCGGCTGACATCCACGAAGGGTTGCTCGTGCCGTCAAAAAAATAAGAGCTCGTCTTATTTCGATTTCGCTTTTTTTTCTATAAAAATGTGATAGTTGACGCAGCAGGCCTTGGCTCAGTTCGGCATGTTTTCAATAAGCACTTAAAAGCTGTTTGTTTTCGTTAATGTGTTGTTTTTCCAGAATTCACCTTAAAGCTTATGTAACAATGTTTTGTTTACTCAACTGAAGTTTTTTGTTTACAAATTTTTCACAAGTCCAACATGCAAGCAACTTGTAAGAGTTCATAGTTTACAAAGTTTCCTTACACCTACACAAACATTGACATGTGATAAATGTTTCTTGTACTACATGATAAACTCGTGTTCAATTCATAAGTTTGTTTCAGTAAAAAACACAGTTAAAAAAAATCTAATAAAAAAAATATTTCAATTATAATTTCATATAAAAATTGCATATATTTTAAGTGCATAATACCTTAAACAATTCAATACCAATTAAACACGTTGAAATCTACATTGAGCTTACAAATTTATCTAACAATAAAACTCTAATCAATAATAATTACAGTTAAGTTAATGCATCATCATTTCACAGGACGTTTGATTTTCGACAACTTGAAGAAGTCCATCGCCTACACCCTCACCTCCAACATTCCCGAGATCACCCCCTTCCTTCTGTTCATCGTCGCCAACATTCCCCTTCCCCTCGGAACCGTCACCATCCTCTGCATCGATCTCGGTACCGACATGGTCAGTTTATTTATTAGATTGATTTAAGTCTTTAAATTTAATGAACTGATATACAGCTCCTAATATTTACTTTCTTAAAATTTGAACACCACAAATTTTCTTTCTGAAAGCTATGTGCCTCCCAAAAAACCATCAAATAAAACTTTGACTGAGACACAATTAAGCCTTTAAAACTCTAAAAAAAAAACTCCGATTTAATTAAATTTACATTCATACAGTTGCCAGCCATCTCACTCGCCTACGAGCAGGCCGAATCCGACATCATGAAGAGGCAGCCCAGGGACCCGCTCAGGGACAGGCTGGTCAACGAGAGGTTGATCTCGCTGGCTTACGGACAGATCGGAATGTTGCAGGCCCTCGCCGGCTTCATCAACTACTTCGTCATCATGGCCATGAACGGCTTCATGCCCGGACACCTGTTCGGACTGAGGAACGACTGGGACAACAGGGCCAACCAGAGCGTCGAGGATTCCTTCGGTCAGCAATGGGTCAGTTGACAAGTTTGAGTGTAGTGTTAAAAACAAACAAACTAGTTGGTTTTCAGTTTTCGAACGACTTTTTTTTAGCTCTACAACTTCAAAAAATAAACTTGTTTGGTTTTAAATTTGCTTTTTCGTAAACAAGCGTGTAGTTTTAAGGCTTATTTCTCTACATCTTAAATTAGACTACTTGCACTCTAATAACCATTGAATAATTTTTATCAACAAAATATATTTCAGTCATACGGACAACGCAAGATAGTTGAGTTCACCTGCCACACCGCTTTCTTCACTTCCATCGTCATCGTGCAGTGGGCTGATCTTCTCATCTCCAAGACCAGGAGGCTCTCTCTCTTCCAACAGGGAATGAAGTTAGTTTTTTGTCAAATATTGGCAATTAAAAAAAAAATATTAAAACTAGAAGTTTTAAGCTATTTTTTCCCTATATTTTTCAAACTGTTTTGTAAAATCGAGAGTTCCTAAATCCACAGTTTTTGTAAGCTGTTATTTCAAAAAAAAGTATAGAAAACGAATTTACCATTCTTTAAATACAACATTTCATTTTAAACCCCCTCACTTAAAAAAGGTTTGTAAAGTTAAGACGACCAATTTAGAGTTTCTAAAAATCAACCCCCTAAAAATTTTTTCACTCGCAGGAACAAGATCTTGATACTGGGCTTGTACGAGGAAACGCTGTTGGCCACATTCCTGTCCTACTGTCCCGGCATGGACACCGCTTTGAGGATGTACCCGCTCGAGTGGCAGTGGTGGCTGGTGCCCATGCCCTTCTCACTGATCATTTGGCTGTACGACGAACTGAGAAAGTATCTCATCAGGAGGTACCCAGGAGGTTTGTTAAGAAAAAATGTAAAAGTTAAAAAAATAAGATAAATAAGATACTTGAATTTTAATGCAAAATGTGAGGGTTTATTTTTTAAATGGTGACCTAGAAGCTTGTTGAGAATTATTTATAAAGATTTTAATTTATTATTGGCTTCTAGCAAGTTAAGTGAATGCCAAAAGTTTAATAACATGTGTAAAGGTTTAAAACAGCAAAAAAGCTCGTTTAAATGTATAATTATGAGTACAAATATAAATACTCTGGGAGGTCTGTTGCAAAATAAGTATATCGAATTTTGTGTATTTAAAAAGGTATAAGAAATAAATAGTAAGCTATAAAGCAGATGAGACATATAAGGTCTTTAAACAGCCAGGAATTTAAGACACATTAACAATTATAGTTTTTGTGGGGATTGTTAAACTTATAATCATTATGACTCAGAAAAGTGCTTCATAAAAATTTTAGAGGAAAAAAACAGTGTTCAAAAAAACTAATCTAGTAAATTATATTTTAAAAAGCCACAAAAATAAAAATTACTTAAAAATAAAATAAAGGGAATTTAGTAAGTTTATAAAATATACGATACAAACATCCAGATTATTTACACCTTTTATTCCATCAAACATTTTCAACAAACCTTCCACAGCCTTTTCTAAACGTTTTAAACTCGCAAGGTAATTAATAAGTTCAAGATGCGAGCTATGAGAACTTAAGTGCTTCAATTAATTGTGGCATGTTTGTGACTCTTAATAAACTGCACATAGTACATTCAATTTGAACTTTGAGCGGTTGCGACTATTAAGTCGTAACATTTTTGCTGACATTTCGAAATAAACTGATGACTAAGGCGAAGCAAGAAGCATGAGAAGTTTAAAACTTGTAGTGTTTGAAGTAAAATAATTATTTAAAGTTTAAACATTTTCGATTTAAATATATTCTTTTCAAACACACTTTAGACTTTATAGTTTATGAAATTTGTTATGTAAGATTATTTACATCAAATTATCGTTATCTGTAATACTCCAACCGGCTTGTTACAGCCTGCAAATATTTACTCGTGTAGTTAAAAATTAACCGTTGTTTTTCAAAAACAAAAACAAACAAACACTTACATAATGCCGCCGCAACACATCAAATTAGCAAAAAAATAATTTTTGTTTGGTCAAAAAAAAGAGATGCGCTACTCAGGCTGGAAAAACAAGAAACTTTTTGCTTTTTCTTATCGATTTTTCCGCGCTTAGCTCTCAGCTGCGCGCTCCAGCTTCGACCTTGAAGCTGCAAGTTTTTCCAACTTTCAAATTTCGTTCGAACAAAGAGAGAGGCATCAAAGTGCCACCCTCTCAATTGCCTCGCAATTAAAAAGCCGATGGTGCTTTTAATTTGCGGAAGCCGATGGTTTTTCTCTGTTTAAAAAAAAGTTTCACGTTTTAATCCGATTTGCGTTGGCTGGTAATTTGTTGGCCGACTCGGGATGTTTTTAGTTTCTATTTTGGGGGTTTTAACTTGTTAAACAAGCAATTAATTATCTTATTAGCCTAAACCTCACAAAAATAGTTTTTCTAACTCATTAATAATTTAACCTGAACTTTTTCCCTATGCAAATGAAAACTGTTTTATGTATATATATGTAGCACAACTATTAAAACGAATCACCATTTTTATGAAAACAACCAATCTCCATTATATTTTTCAATTAAAAGCAGAAAGTTTAAAAGTTACCAACAAGCTTATTAACAACTAATTATTATTTATTTTAAAATGTTTTTTCTATATATTATATTTACTAAAATTAACAATTAACATTTTTTTCAGGCGCTGTTGAACTTGAGACGTACTATTAGGTCTCGCGGGAGCATTTCAGGGGCGGAGACATTAGATGGCAGCATCTACCCAGACCCCAACAACCTCCGCCCATAGCAACTGACGTCACATTTGCGGTCGTCATAGATACGCCGTAGCGACGTGGGGCAACTACAAAGCAGCAGATAAGAATAAAAAGCGCGAAACTATTGTAATGTTCAAAGTCAAGCTGAATAAATATTTCTGAAAGTTTTTTTTCATAAATTTAAATGCGGAATTCTTTTCAACGTATTTTTTGAATAAACTCAGATCGGATATTGTGTAATTTTTTTTTTCGAAGGCTAAACGTTTTGACTCGGGTTAAATTATTGATGATTGTTGAAATTTTGTCTGAAATTTTCGTGTCTTTCACTTCCTTTGACTGCGCTGTAATAATCAAAAAATTAAGCAAAGTAATGTTCTCTACTTAAAAGGTAATCAAAATTTAAAATTTCTTTAACTTACATCTGTAAAAAAGACTTTTAGATATTAACAAAAAGGTTGTAATCTGCTGTAATTATAAATATTTTTGACAATTTCCGAGTGTTTAATTCGTCCTTCTATAGTTTTGCATGTGTTTATATATTTCAAACTTATTGTGGAGAGTTTTTCAACTTTTACAACTTTTCTGCTGTTACGATACGTTTTATTTCTTTTAGACAAAAAAAGTAAAAACTTTTCACAGCTTTTCTTTTACTTTTAATTCCTGTTTCTTTTTTTTTCACCACTCAAGTTTAGCCACATTAAAATTAAAAAGATGGACGTTTTTTCTTCTGCTTATATGAATAGTGTAATTTCAGTTAGTTTTATGTTTTGGTACTATTATTTCTACTTGCTTTTTGCGTTCTTTCTTTGTTAAATGCTCGAGTATTGGATTAGTAATAAATTATGAACCGGAGTAGAAACTTGTGTTTGTTTGTAAGCTTTTATCTCTGAATAAATGTCAATAGGTTAAACGGAGTTAATTGATTTAAAATGGACGGGCTTGTTCGAGTTGGTTGGAATTTAAATTTTGTCACTACTTGTTTGACTTTACAGTAAGTTTAAAGCTATTTTCACTGATTAAGTTTTAAGATGGAACCAAAAATTTTAGCAGTGATTTTTCATCTTTTTAGTTAGGTCTAGAATAAATGGTATGAAAATAGCAACTAGTTTTTTATTATTTAAGTAATAGTTTTTAGATTCAGAAACTTAATTTTTAGATAAATAAATTTCAAGGTCTTAATCATTCTGTTTTAAAATGAACTTGAAAAAAAAAATTTTTTTTTAAAACAGACTTTTGTTATTAAATCTTTACTATGCAAATGTTTCGAAGTGTTTGAAATTTAACGAGAATAATAAAACACATCTGAGCAAGCAAGAAATGAAGGTCATATAATTTCACAATACACTAACCACGCCCCAAAATAAAACATTTTTAATGTATTATAATTGTAACATTGCATAATTAACTTTGTATTTAATCCTGAAATAACTTTTATTTTTTTAAATATTTGTTTTAAAGACTTTGCAGTTAATTATTAAAATAATTATTTAGTGTTTTAAAAATTTCTTCAATGTTCACATACAACAGTGTAGAGGTTAATAAAATGTCTCAAAATGTTTAGAATGTTCTTTGTAATTAAGCATATAAAATGTTTAAGCTGATCAAAAACTACTATTTTTATTTTACAATGCTTTCAAGAGAATGAATTATTTAGTTACTTGATCATAATATACACACACGAAAAGATTATTATAAATTTGTATCTTAGGACACAACACTAAACTGCTGCATCTGAATATCGGCGAAAAAGCTGTTTAAGCGAAATTTGAAGGTTAAATCTAAAGAACAGACTGGTTAATGATCAACCAACGAGCAAACACGCTGCTCGGCGTAAACAACTTGCCCGCATTTTATAACTTTGTTTCGTCACAAAGGAGTTGTGATACGAGAGTGCCATTGTAATGAGCCTGGCGAGTTTAACGGACTTTTTACACAAAAAATTAGCAGAAATGCGTCATTATAATGCGCTGGACATTTTGTCGTTGCGAAGAGTTCTTTAATGACTGGTTTTTATGTTTTAAAGGTAAAAAATTTATAGGTAAAAGAACAATTTGATGTGCCCTTTTAATGGTAATAATTTAAACTGACAGTATATTTATTTTTTGATGAATTTTATTTACTTCTAATGTTAAGTGCATTGGGTTTTATTTGAAATTGAATTTTTACAAAAATTAGTGTCTTGAATTTTTTTTCTGGTATTAAAAACAATACTCTAAAACCTGTTGTGTTTTGACAAAGCCATGAGTAATTTATATTTAACAGGCAGCGTAAATTTTCCACAATGAGTTAAAAGGCGTTCGTGAGAAAAAGTTCATGAATTTTGAATGAAATTCAAAAACTCTAGCTTCCTCTAACCTTGAAATTAAGGACGTTTTTCTTCAACGTTTATAAGTTTATAGCTTTTTAGTAGAACTTTTGAAATATTGCTTAGAAGTTTGGAAAAAGTAATTACAAGTTTTAATGATCTTTTTGCTTGTTAACAGCTGTTACAGACCATTGAAACATTTATGAAAATAAAATAATCATCTTAAAAATATAAAAAGTTTGTGTGAAGTTTTGTTAGCGAGAAAGTACAAAAAACAATCAGAAAAAGTTGGATGACTTTTGTACACAACAGTAAATAAATTTTTGTGTAAAACACTTAGATATTAAAGTTAGTTATTTAAAAACTCATTTCTAAAACTATTGGTAAACAAAATATTATTTTTTCTTTATCAAAGCTTACGAGTTCTGAATTATTTTTTCCTTAATTAAATTGTTAGTCGAAAATATTTGTATGGTTTTAATATATACAAAAAGCTTGTTATTAAAATTATTTTATAATCATGTGGAATTTTATTAGAAAGCAAAGTTTGAAAAGGATGTTTTTCACATTCATAACAGGTAGTACTTAGCACATAAAAAAATAAATGGCTTTTAGCATATTTGTCTAAAAGATCTTTAAAACTTTATGAAATTTTTGCTATTAGTACTGCACTTAAAAAAATAGTTAAGTATTTTATATAACTATATATACCGTTTTTTTTTTACTTATTTTTAAAACTTAAAAGTAGTATACTGTAATTTTTTTTTTGTAAATTAAATGTTTATTGAAATTTTTCAAATAGTTATTTTGTTTACCAGCTAGCAATACTAACTATTTAAAAATAAATTTTTGTAACGCTGATTTATTAATAGAATTTATCTGTTTAAAATTTATCAAAATTTGTTTTATTAAACTATTACAACTGCTCAAAACTTTAAGTTTAGCCCTCAATAAACTTACTTTTATAGTTTAAAGTTTAAAAGCATAGCATTTTTAGTGAAAATGGTTTAACTACATTTAACTTTTTCATATTCTTAAAGAATGGTTTATACCTTATCATTATAGAATATAAGTACTTCTTATTACTAGTATTTAAAGCTTGTTAAAATAAGCTCTGTTATATAACAAGTATACTAAGTAGAAAATATTTAAACGATGAACAAAAGTTTGAAAACCTAAAAAACTTAACTGCTATGTCTAGAAAAACTAGTAAATAAAAGAATAATTTCAAAGCTTTAAAAACTCAATTTTAAAGCATAAAAAATACAGCACTGTATATTAATTTACATAATTATTAAAGTAGTTTTGTAATCTTTTTTTGCTTTAAATAACTTAGTTTTACTTGCTTAACTTGTTTAAGCGCTTTTAAATCTATAATAATTTATTTACTTATGTATTTTGGTACATACTTAGGTTCAAATATTATACAAACTCTTTTTTAGTAACTATTTTTACTAATAACTTATAGTTTGAAATAAGTAGATGTTATACATTTTTTCTAACTACAAAAATGTTTCAAAAGTGTTTAGAATAAAATATTTTCAATGTCTGTTATTAGTTGTAAACTTTTTTTTGTTTCAAACATGTTTTAAAATATTTCTATTTTTGATAACACGACTAAATGTTTACTCTTTATTTATAAGAAAAACTAAATAAACAAACAACTAAAAAAATATGTATCAATAAAATCAATCCTATCTTCGTTTTTTTTTTAAAAGTGTGCACATATACATAAACAATGATGATATGACATTGAAAGCTGTTCCCTTAAAAAGCTTGTCTATACTACTATTTATTATATATCAGCAAAATTAAGTAAGTAAAAATGAGTACTTTTTGTGTCTTCTGAGAAAAATACATAACTAATAACTTGGTTTGTTCAAAAAATTTTTGAAAAACAGTATACTATATTCAAAACTTTAAAATCTATTAATCTTAGATCATAGCTAATTTCTAATTAAAAACAAAACATACTTTATTTTTGTATTTCAAATTCTTCAAAATCTAAAAAAAAATCTTGATTTATAATAAAAACTAACTTTTAAGTTTATTTAAGTAAGTTTTTAAATTGAAAAGACTAACTTAAATAATAATCAAAAACTACTCTAAACAGTACTCATTTTAAGTTACAATTATAACACAATTAATAAGTAGATTATACTTCATAAAATCTTCATTGTTAAGAACCTTTTTATAATATTTTTAATTGTTTTAAAATTCTTTAACCAATATTTAGTTATGCAAAAAACTGTAGAAACTTTTGTTTGACTCTAACGATATTTTATTACGTAAAATTTGGTAAATACTTTTATTTCTTAAATAATTTATTTAAGGTACAAGTTTGATAAGATCAATACCATTTAAGAGTAGTTAAGTATATTGTAGGACGTAAAGCAATATTACTTATTTAGTTGTAATCAAAAGTCTATCTGAAAAAATATTTTAGTTAATGTTGCAATTTAAGAAAAAAAAGTCTTTGAATAATAGAAATTTTTAAAATTTTCAAAAACAAATTATTTAAACCATGTTAAAGAAAAGTAAAAGTTTAAAAATGGCTTGATATAAGCAAGTTTGAAAAAAACAAAAGAACTTATTATAAAACTATTTATTGAAAAGCCTGTTTTAAAAGAAGATTAGAAAGACTTTAGTAAAATGTATTTTAAAAACTAATAACAACTGTTTGATTAAGCAATTTTTTGCAAAAATTTTGTTTTAGTCACTAATTTCTTAAATCTATCCGCGTTTTCACCTATAGAAGCACAAAGTTTTTCGGAAACGCCCTACCATATTTGCCGCCAACAAACAATAAAAATCTTTTGTTAAATTTTAAGAACAAATAGAAGTTCAACAACCGATTTTTACGCGGTGGTTAGACAAATACACGATTTGAAATCGATAATTTTAAATTTGCCACAACTTATAAATAAACCTAGCTGTTAAAAAAACACAGCTTTTTTTAAACTAAATGTTTATTTTATAATTATATTAAATTTCTTCCTTTTCAAAATATTTTTCTTTTAATTTAACACAGTTTTAGTATTCATTATACATTGCATCTAGATAAAATGACGTAAATTCAAATACATTATTGATTTTTTTACATGTAACATGTAGAAAAATTGTAACAGTCAGTTTTTCCGATAATTAGAATATTTTAAACATGTTTTTAAAAACTACTTATACTGCAACATAGTTATCAGGCAATTTTAATTTGAGGTAAAATAGTACAAAAACTATGATAAAAAACTGTTAGTAAGAAGTAAAAAAAACTTATTAAATAGACCCAATAAAGCTGAAAAATATAAACAAGCTTGTTCGATTTATTTCATTATTTTTCAACATGTTTCAGGCGTGTAAAAAGTGTTTAAATTATAAACATAAAGTAATTAACATAATTGGTACATGTTTTTTTACACAATTGTGTCGTTATTATAAAGACAACAAATGATTTGTTAGTTGTTAGTTTTTTTAAATATAAATATAGTTTTGTTTTGTTTATGTTTAAGCTACTAAAGTTGATAGGAATATTTTTAAAATTAAGAAAAACGTCTTAAAACTAATACAAATAGAAACTTTCATGAAATAAAAAGTTGTATGTCATACAAATCACAACTTGCTTTTATTTGTCTTAAAACGTTTCTATCAAACTTAAGTGAGTTTTTTACTTCACATCTTTAAGTAAACTGAGTCTGAGCTAAAGTACATGGTTTTAGAAAACTACATTTTGCTAATTGGAAACAAATTTTTTCCAATTTTTGATCTGAAGGTTATAAAGTTGTCATTTGATTTTCTAGGCTCTAAGATTTTTAAATAATATGATTTTTTCTTCAAACCTTACAGACCAAATATTTTAAGAAGCATTTTAGTTAAACAATCAAAAGTTTTACAACAACTGTTAACATTTTTCAAACTCGCTAGTTTTCTTAAAAGCAAAATATATTTATCTACTGACTAAAAATAAACTAAAGTATCTTAAAAGAGTAAAATTTAGAGTATAACAGTCTATTTTAGATTGCAAGCTTTGTTTTAATACTAAAATTGATTGTTCTTAAAATGTATTAAAAAATGTTGTTTATATATATATACATAGTTTTTTAATTGGTTTGTACAGACTTTTAGTTAAGTTAAAGAAACTTTAAAATAAGTTTGGATTTATTTAAAATTTCTCAATATGAAAAAACAATTTAGATAAAGTTCAGTTCACAAAACAATTAAGTTCTGAAAACAAGTTTTGGAAATGCTTATAACTTTAATAGAAACTTTCTTAACTAAAACACAGTTACTAATAGCTAACAACTATTAATATAATTATGTTTCTAATAAACCTGTTATCATTTTGTTATAGTTGTAAATCAGATAAACAGTTTTTACATAAATATTAAGGCCTAGTACTTAAATAATTTATGTTAAACGTATATATGTACATTATAAGTTTAAAGCAACAACTTTATGTTTTCAAGGCTTAAAGAGATACAAAACAAAATAATAATAAAAAAACTGGCTAGATAACCATACAGTTTTAGTCATACATACAAAATTTAACTATAAATATCACTTTATTAATTTGTAATTTTCAACTTTTAAATTCGGAATTAAAAAAAAGTGTTTACGATAAACCTTATATTAACTACTAAAACTACTAAATAATAGTGTTTGTATACTTAAAAAAACTAATACTTTTTGTTTATTTTTATCGCCATTAAAAAGTTTAAAAACATTTTTTTCAAATTAAACAATACTAATAATATCGCTTTGAAAAGATACTTGTAAAATTATAATATCTTAGTCACAGTTTATAAAAGTTTTAGTTATAACTCTATAAAAGTACGAAATAATTTAAGTAAGGATCAAATAACAATGGCTGGTTTAGTTTGAAAAAAAATTTAGTTGAAAGTTTTGGTTGAAATTTTTAGTTGAAAAAAGTACAAGCAAATACCTTTTGTTGTATGATTTAAATACAATAAACAAAAACTAGTAGAAGTATACGCTCTGAAAAATTTTCATTAACATTTAACAATTTGTTACATTTTGAAATACCTACATTCTATGTTTTTTCTGTTAAAAAATAAGTTAAACTGTTATTGATGTTTAGTGCCACGATTTAGAGATATTGGTATACATGTAAACATACACACAAACGTACATGTTAACAAGCCAGATTAACAAAATACAAGTAAAACATAAACTAAGAGTTTACAGAAAAAAAAAACATCAGTATAACTTCTTTGTTTGGTATGAAAAACTTTGATTTAACTTTTTAGTATTAATTTTGTAACTTTTGTTACCTTAGTAAAATCAAGCTTATAATAGTTCGACAATATGTAAAAACTTACTGCGTTTCTTTTAAACTATCTGGTTATATTTTTGCTTTTGACTTTAAGTTTGTTTTAATAAATAAAGATGTTAAAAACTTTTAAAACTTATAAAACAGCATAATATTCTGAAAGCTTTCAATGAATTTTCCTTTTAAAATTTAGACTCCACTTACTTTTAATCTAGTTCTAGCATTCTAAGTATAAGTCTAAGTTTTGATAAGAATAGTTCAATTTATAAAAAGTTTTGTTTTTCATACTTAAAGATAATAATCAATAGAAGTAGTAATAATAAAGAAAATGTAAACAACTTTGCATACTGAAAAATTTTAATACTTAAATACCAGGTTTGTGATAGGTTTCTTGAAAACACTATCTTATAATTTTTTAAAAACAAGGCTCTATAACAGGGGTCGGCAAACTGCGGCCCGCAGGCCAAATGCGGCTCTCAAAGCCAAAATCTGCACATTAGTCAAAAATTTTCAAGCATTTGAACTGAAAAAAACTGAAATTCTCAAACTTTTAAATAAAAAAACTGACTTATCCTGACGTTTTTCAACTTTTTTCAAAAAAACTGATTTAGCCTGACGCGCACGAACCCTGAGTTTAACAAATTTAAAAATTAACCAAAATATAAAGAAAAAAATAATTAAAATCTTTGAGATTTATTTATTGAAAACAAAACTTTATTAAAAATGTTTCCTGTTCCTACAAATTTCCAAATGAAAAGCAAACGGTCTAATTAGCCAGCAAACTTTTATTATGCTTCAACTTATACTAATCAAAAAATAGTTTATTGTTATTAAATATTAGCAATAACTACAATAAGAAAAACTTAAAAAGTATCCTATAAGTAGCATAAAAATTTACCAGTTTATGTGAAAATAACATTTGAGTCTTATTTTCACCAATTTTATTGATAAAAACACAAGTAAGTGGCTTTACATATTTTTATTTCGGCAATAAGTTGCAGAGACAACAACAACAATAGTACCAAAACCGCTCATAATGCAAAAAAACTGAAAATTAAGTCTATTGAAAGAATTGATAACAAATAATAATCTTACTGATAGTATTTAAATTTCGATATTGTTTAGATTTTGATAATAAGAAAATATTTTTATACTGTAAAAAACAGATTTTAATTTTTACTAGATAAGTTTCAAGTTATTTTACTCTAATGGTGTATATATAGTTTGAAGTAAAGTACAACATAAACAGCTTGAATTTAAACAAATATTACAATTTAGAAAAGAAAATGTTGTGTTATGAAGGTGGCTATATCTAACATTTATGAATATTTAGTAAACCCTTCATAAAATAAAATATAAGACAAACAGTATAAGACTTTTTGCATAAAAAATAAAAATTACTTACTTGCTAAAGAAAAAAACTAGGATACTTTAAAATGACTCAAAACGGCCCAATAAACATCAATGAATATTTTTTGAAAAAAAAATCTTTAGACTAAATATATGGGCAAGATTTTTTTAAAAGTAATCAAAGTAATGATAGTAATAAATTTATATATGTACTTTAAGTTTCGGTTAATAAAATTTGTAAACTATTTCTATACTAAAGTTAAACGAAGAGCGATAAAAAACCAGAAAATTTTATCGACAACAACACAGCAGTACACCAAGCTCTGATACAAAACAGTTTTGTTTTGGGGGATTTTTCACAGTGCACCGTCGTCGTCATCACTACCTCCGAGTCCGTTTTCGGTGAACACCCGTTCCGAGTCGCTCATACTCCGCTCCTTCAACCCTCCTCTGGACCTTATAAACAAATAATAATGTAAAAACAACAAATGATTTTTTAGGTATCTGTAGAGAAAGTTTTGTGCACAGTGGACCAGTTAGTTGAATTTATATCAATTCTACATTTAACGATTTATTTGTTTTGTAGGTTATACGGAATTTTTGAAAACTTTTGGTCACCATAATTAAAACTTGCTTTAAAAAGGAGAACTAGAATATACGTTTGCCTGAAAAATGCACTTTTATACCCGCAAAATTTTCATAGCACAATAAGAAATACACACCCATTACTATGCACATATTAAGAATTTTTTTTTTTAAATATTAATCATATCTAAATACAATAAAAATACTTATATTACAATTATCACCTGGAATTAGTTGTTGTGTTCTCATCTGCCGATTGGCTTCCACCCGTGGCAGTGAATATCGATTCAGAAGCAATCTGTTGAAGTATAAACACAAGTTAAGTACAATTTTGTTCTTTTAGTGCAGGGTTTTCCAAAGTGGGCCAAGTGGCCCCTTTGGGGGCCATAAGCAGTAAAGGAGCCACAGGGGGGGCCATAATTTGAAACTTACACATTATATATTTTGGAGTTATTGATGAAGAGCAAAAAAAATGTCTTAGGTGTTTTTAATTGTAGTTTTGAAACTTACACTAGTTATTCTGGAGTTGTTAATGAAGAGCAAAAAATAAAAAAGATCTTAAGTATTTTTAACTGTAGTTTTTTAGTATTCTTGTTGGAGGGGGCCACAGCTTTTTTAATTTCTTTACCCTGTTTTAGTGAGTACCTTCATGTTAGTTTTTTCTCCAAAGATTTTTAAAATCTGGGAAAATAAGAATAAAGAATACTGAACAGAAGCTATTTGTTTAAAACTTTAAAAAGTCAAATAGAACTGAGTGTTTACTATCAAGTGAATATCAACATACTAGCTTGTTTCTTTCTCTTATTAAATTTTTTAAATGTATAAATAAAAGTGTTTATTGGCTCAGGGTTAACCTGTTGCAATATAAGATAAACTTCAACTTTTTAAATGTAAATATCGCATGTAAAACAAGTTTGAAGAAATTTAATAAAAAGTATAACTACTTTTAACACATAGAACAAAATCGTTCGACTACTCCAAAACAATAAAGTGTTGTTGCTTTGTAAATTTTGTGCATTTAAAACTAATTTCACAGTCTTTATTCAAATAAATTAAGTCTAAGAACTCAATAAATTTCAGAAAAATGTCAACTATAAATATAAAGCACCAATGATGTCTGGTTAGTTTTAAAGTTAAGCTCAACTAAAAGACTAATTAAGAAAATAAAACTCCTAGCTTGTAAAATTAAATAAAGGTATAGCTAGAGTTAGTAAGACAATAAAAATTAATAACTTAAAAAAAAGACTAGGTAAATTTTCAATGGTGACTTGCAAGTTAATTTGAAACAAATAACCTTTAAAAAACCATCTTGCAAATTTAATAAGAAAAATAATGTAATTTGATACGTCTGAAGCCAACTTATAAAATATGTATTGAATTTTTATAGCAAAAAATAAAAATCCGACCTGATGGAGTTGAATCTCTGAGCTGGTTCTTTGAACTCCCGCTCCCGGCAGACTCGACATTTCAGGGGAACTTTCGTATCCGTGTTTGAAATCTGAAAGTAAAAAGTTCCTGTGAAAATGCCTGGGACGCAGGAATTTACGTGTTTGTATTTATTGCCGCTTTAAGTTTTGCGTGTTGAAACAGTTTTGTGGAAAATTTTTAAAGATGAAAATTAGCTTGAAATTAACAAGTTTTTTTTACTTCTTCTTACTTCAGCTTACTACTTTTTAAGATTTTAAAAACAATACAGAAAACACCAGTGAGTTTAAACGACCGTAATGTCGTCCAGTGGATAGACTCGTTTTTCTAGATTTTAAAATCACTGAGAAATATTGCATCAATTAACAATAACTTTTTTTTTGATATAATGTTTATATTTTATTTTTGAAGAACTCTTTTTTCATGAAACACATGGTTTCTGTTATTCAGAAACCTGTTTATTAGTTAATGCTTATAAATTATATTTATTAAAACTTTTTTTAAATCTTATATGGTAGCACAACTTTCATTTTTTTAAAAACCTTTTTTTTTTTCAAACTTCTTGTACTTGTTTGCCAATGAAAGTTACAGTACCTAATGAAACGAAATCACAGTTTTGAAAAAGAGAAAATACGATTTGCAACAATTCTCACTCTACTATCAACATGTTTTTTGACAATAAAATATTCTATACCTTAATGCAGTGTTTAATAAGTTGTAAAAATTACACCACAAAAAGTGAGTAATATACCACTATTAGTTCTTAAAAGCTGTTTCTTATTGATAACTAAAAAAAATAAAATGACAACAAGACAATTTGGTAAAAAATATTAACATCAGTACTCGCTTAAAACAAATTTCTAGTTATTTACTGTGCACACGTTTGGAAAATTGAAAAAAAAAACCACTATTGTAATTAAAGATTTTTCAAAACTTATACAAAAAGTTATACGGCAAAATAACAATAAAAACCATGAGAACAATAATGAAACATTCAAATTGTTTTATAAGTAAATAATAATAAAAACCATGAGAACAATTATAAAATATTCAAATTATTTTCTAAGTAAATAATAATAAAAACCATGAGAGTAACCGTCGTCGGATTGCGCATTTTCGTCAGTTTGCTTGTCTTTCAAAAATGACGAAATGTCGATGCAAGACGTCTCATCCCTCTCACTACCCTGTGGTTGTATAAAAAATCAACTAATATTAATTTTAATTAAAAAAAAAACTTTAGTCTACTTCTTTCAATGAAAATGCACAATTTTGATCGTATTTAAAAAATATATCAAATAAGTTTATTCATTGGCATAAAGATTCAAATTTATGGTTAAATGAGAATTTGTAAAGTATTTAATCTAGTTTTAAATACTCATTATGTCATATAACAGTAAAAAAATAGTTTACAAAGACAATATACATACAAATAAAGTTATGCATCAGGCAAAAAGCTACCAGCAATTTTTGGACCTTTACAAAACATAATTTTTAAAACTAATTCACAAATTTTCCAAAATGGCTTTGAATTTCCATAAAACAATTTTTTACGGAAAAAACTATATAATCATGATAAGTATTTTTGTATACACGAGCTATCAGTAACTATATGTTAAAATTTTGGCCACAACTTGATTACTTTTTTCAAACTCTATAACTTAAACAAACATCATTTCACTATCAGAAACTCTATTAATTAAACTTTTTTACTAAAAATAATTTCCAAACAAACATCTGGCACGTTGTAGCTGAGCTGAGTGGTCTGCTTGTACAAGTTGTTCCTCAAATTCACCCAGAACTCCTCGCACCATTCCTCCGTGAACACCTTCTCACCGTGGTCGAACCCCAGTTTCGTCAGTTCCGCGTGCCTGAATATATTATATATATCCGCTGATGGGCGCTATATTCCATGTGCCAATGAAAGCGCTTGTTTTCCCATGTTTTTAAGGCCCAAGGGAGATTAAGCACCTTTTTCACAATATTGGTTTTAATATTTAATATATTATCCGCTGATGGGCGCTATACACCATGTGCCAATGAAAGCGCTTGTCTCTCATGTTTTTAAGGCCTGGGGGAGTTAAATCAATTTTTTTCACAATTTGATTTTATTTTGTTGAGTTTTAACCAAGCTACAAGTTGATATTTACAAATTTAAAACTCAAAACAGTTTTTGAGATGTAGCCGGTCAAAGTCGAAGGCAACAACAGGTTCCTTATGGGAGGCGCAAACTAAAACGGCGAAAAAAAGACTATTTCACTAGAACTCTATCTCCTCCTACGTTTTTTGAGATAATTACTTTAAACTTTAACGAATTGTTCCTTTCAATATTTTTAAATTTTTGTTGCAACAAAGTTTAAAGAAATTAATAATTAAAAATTTTATGTCAAATTTTTTTTTAATGTGATTTATAGTTATCTGCCGTTTAAATTTGCGCCTCCCATAAGAAACCTTTAATAGTCTCCGATTTTGACCGGCTACATCTCAAAAATTGTTTTGAAATTTTAAAATATATGTAAAGATCAACTTGTAGCACAGTTAAAACTCAACAAAATAAGATAAAATTGTGAAACAAGTGATTTAACTCCCCTATGCCTTTAAATATATTGAGGAAACAAAAATACCCACTGGCAGAAGAATTAATTTTACTTAAATATTTTTTTGTTTTATACAAAACAGCTAGTCTATTTCTGACATTAATAAAAACAAATGAAACCTAAAATTTATTGTTTGAGTTAATAACTAACAAGTGTGCACCCATGAACAAAAATTAACTTACATAAAATTATTTAAACTAATAGGAAAAATTTTAATAAAAGGTATACGTTCTTATCATATTATGTTGTTAAACACTAGTTTTTGATAATTATTATTTAGTTAAAAACTCTATTCAATAACAAAAAAATTTAAAGCAGAAATATTAAAACTTACTGTTTAAAAGTGATCCTAATTTCTAACTAGTTTATTATGAAAAATGCATAGTTAATATTACTGTGGTATTTATTGTTATGCTAAAAGTTGAGACAACTATAAAAAAAATACTTATTTTATTTTTGCAGATTTAAAAAAATCTGTAAAAAATACATGCATTGGCGTATGAAAGGAGTCGGCAGCTTTTTAAAAGTTGCGGGTAAATTTGATTAGAAAAAGTTGCATAGAAAAAAAAGGGGGGCCGTCATTAAAACAATTGTTTAATCAAAATAAAAACACTCGTTAAACAAAAAAGATGAAAAATAATCGAAATTAAGTTAAGAGTCTAGTTGTAAAATTTTACAATGTTTTTCTTTTCCCTTAAAAAAAAAGTTTTTGAACAAAAAGCACAGTGCGAGCCGCATATTTTTGTTTTGCTAGTCGCAATTGGCCCGTGGGCCGCAGCTTGTCGACCCTTGGGGCACAAGTTGTTCAGCTTCAGCTTACCACCATGGGTGAATTTTGAAAATCTAGCTGTTGATAATACCATGGTACATTCAATTCACCAGGAGTAAAGTTTTGAAAAATGAAGAGAGAAAAGCTATTAAATTTTAAACAGCATAGACTAAGCAAACAATATTTTTAAGGGCCGTGTCTTGAAAGTAAATTTATAATTTAAAAATTTTAATCTAATCACTAACCGGTGAAAATCGAGCGTTTTGAAGGGGGTAACGGGAGGTCTTATGTAGAAGCAGTAGTCTGAAGTTCGAACTTTTTCCAGCAGGTAACACGACGATATGTAGGACAATCTCGACTGTATGTCGTTCATATCTGGTATCTGCGGATGTTGATTACTTATGATAAAATACTGTCAATATTGATATAATATACTGTCAAAATTCATAATACTTTCATGAATATTGACTACTTGTTTTAACAAAATTAAATTCTTCTGCAACGGATGCACTTATTTTCCCATATTTAAAAAAGCTGGGAAAATAAATGAGTCCATTTAAGGAAAGTATAAAGACTTAGTTTTAAAAATAAAACTCAATTCATATCTCAATTACTCATTGAAACATACTCTTCAAGTAGTTGTATAAGCTCGTATTGTGTTTATTTAAAAGTTTACCAGTTTGAAAAAAAAATTGAGGGTTTATCTAATAACAAATAAGTCACGGTGGTTTTTAATGTGGCCAGTTTTAAGATTTTTTTTAAAAGCACAAGTTAAAATTTTAAAACATTAATAAAATTAAAAGAATATTCAAATAATATTTTGTTTATTAGTATGAAAACAGCCTGTTTTTAGTTATTTGAAAATCTGTTCAGAATATGAGGGTGCTAATCTAAGCTTTTTTTGAACTGTACACAACAGGTTTCCAATGTTTTTGATTGCATGACAAGCCACTTATTACAAAACAAGTAGATTTTTTTATTTATTATATTGGCCACATAAGTTAAAAACTTTTTTAAAGTACTTACATAAACGAGTTTGTTTAAAACCGGATATTTTATCAGCTATGAAAAATTAAAGAATTTATAAATTTAAAACTTCGTTAATATTCACACAAAGTTTTGTCTCTATTTATACTAGGTTGTGAATCTTTTACTTTAAAAACAAAGTAAATTAGAAACTTTTTCAGTAGTTTTTTATTAAACCTATCTTATTATAGAAAACGTATATTTATAAACCTGATCAGTATTACTTTTCGACTAAGAAAACAAAAAGTCTTGCAACTCAAGGAAAATCTAAAAAATAAATCCAAGTCAGGGATGAGCAGCCCTTTACAAGGAACGGGCCAAAAGTAGTGAAAAAGGTTTTTGCAAGTCAGAGTGTATTTTAAAAGTTCACCAAAACACTTTAAAATATACCTATAAGAGCAAATGTGCAATGCAATGAACTTAAAATATGCAGCACAATCTACTCACAAACAAAAACAGCGTGTTTATAAGTTTGCATCAAGTATTTTTATCAATTATTAGTTTCTGGATAAAAAGCCCTAAAATCAGGCGACCTGGTTATACCATAAACATAATTTTTGTCGATATTTTTACAAACTCATCAAACGAACCTTAATTCTTCCGGTCCACCTGCCCGTGAATCGTTTCCATAGCAACCACCACCCACTGAGGCAGTCCCCGTAATTTGTGAAGTCCATGTCGTTTTCGCTGCCCACGTCCACCGCTATCACCTTGTACGCCCCCCTCGACCGCGCCACGTCCCCTGTTGCATAAAGTTGTAAAACATTTAAACGCTAGATGGTGATCGCGAGAGGTCAACTTTTTAATAATGATAAACTATGATTAAATTACTGCAAAAAATGACTAAACTATAAAACTTAACTTGTTGATTACTTATTTAATAAGAGAACTAGTGTAAAAATATACTTTTAAAACTAATGACACAAAAACAAACAGTTATTTTTGATTTAATAACTTTTTTTATTCAAACAATTTCAAATCTAAATATTGATGAATTATTTTTACTTACATTTACTAATTAACAATAATAAAATGCCGCTAGAAAACCAAAGCCCTGTAATGAAAAGTTTATAAAATCATTAAACATTTAGAAAAACACCCAAAAAGCAGACAGAACAGTCACAATTTAAAACAATCAAACTTTTTATGAATCATCAGTTTAAATAAAAATATTTATTTTTACTATTGATACAAAGAAAACAGTTTACGCATAATTCATTATTTAAAAAAAAATATAAGTTTTCAAAATTTAAGTAATTGTTTTAATAATTTGTGTAGAAAAAATAATCAACCGGCTAAAACAGCGTTACCAAATGTTTAAAAAGTTTGTACTTTAAATTTTTCCTTTACACATTTAAAAACCCTCTGATTTTACACACCAAACCAAAACGAGGCAAAGCGTTTATCTTAAAAATACCTAAGCGTACAAAAAACCCAACGCGTTCACTCAATTTCGACAGCTATTAAGACAACATTCAGTTAGTTATGACGCAACACCCTAACAGCTTATCAAGTGTGACGTCATACCTGGCAGGTTGTTAATGTAGCCTCCGTCCATCAAAAGGTGGCCGTCCTTGGGGTCGCAAATTGGGGGAAGGTACCCGGAAAGAGACATGGATGCCCGAACGTACCTCCATAACCAACCTAACAATTTGTTTGCTTTAATTAAATGGAAGAAATATTAAATAAATTTTAACAAGCACATAAATATGTGTTGTAAGTTTTAAACTTTATCAGTCCATTTTGATAAACATAAATGGTTAAACTTTTGCAGCCAACCTAACAGTTTTTGTTTGTTTAAACAAACAAAATAATATAAAATACCATTTTAGCACCTAAATTTGAAACTCAAAACCCTGTGCGAACGGATGCAATTTTTTTCCAAGATTTAAATAAAAAGCACGTTCAATATGCAGAAGGCTTTTTGTTTATAATACTTAAATGGCATACATTACTATAAAAACCATTGCAGAAACCTATGATAACTATTTCTTTTATTGTTTGATAGGTCAGGATCTAAGTGATAAGTATTGCGTTTTGAAATATTGAGGATGATTACTTAAATTTTAAGTTATTTAGTATTCAATTTTGACGCCATTCACAGTCGATCTCTTATAAATGATTTTTTTGTTGTGCTTATTGTTTTTTCTTTAGAAAAGTATATACAAAAGAAAATCCAAGCTGAGTTAAATAGGTTCAAGTTAAAAATAATTCATTCATGACTTCTTACCTTTTTTATAGGTTTTGTTTTTTACACAGCTAATCTTATAAATAGTTAAAAGTGGACAAAATTTATCTTATTTAAACAAACGTAAATCTAGCATTCAATGATCAGCTAATGACTCTAACTTTGGGAGCGAGTTGTTAGAACTAAACACTGCAAATTAAAATTAGCACAGCACAATTCTAATTTAAAAACTTTTTATCAAACTAAAATAAAGTACATGCAAACTGCAGCAACTCAAACTCCAAACAAACGGCCATGCAAGAAGAGAAAGATTATTAGAAAAAAAATGTGCAAGAGGTTGATAAACAGGGTTTTTGGTTTTCCGGCGGCGTTATGACGTCATAGTGTACCTGGGAGGTTGTTGACGTAGCAACCGTCGACGAGCATGTGACCGTCGTAAGGGTCGCACAGTGGGGAGAGGTAAGGAGAATAGGACATCGACGCTCTCACGTATTTCCACAAAACTCCTTCATTTCCAGTGGGGTGTTTTAGTTAAAATTTTGTGTAAACTTTGTTACAATTAATTGTTACCAATTACGTTTTTGTTAAACAAGGCATAAGCATGGTAAAGTGTATAAGTTAGAACAAAATTAATAAAATGTAAATTTTACAAGCTTGACGTTTAAATTGATTTTTATTTTCATTGTAAATTTAGTGACAAAAAAATATTCAAATGCAAGTTAAATGATTCATTTTCATTTTTTAAGTTTTACAAATAAACTTTTGTCATTACTTAAAACCGCACAGTTGCAGATACCTTAATACTTATTTACTATTTTTTTATATTAAATACTCATAGAGATCTCATAGAGAACTTAATCAATTGTATTTAATTTTATGTGAAGTAACAGACATTTTTAAAATTAGAATTATATATTTATATCTATATTAAAAAATTAAAAGATTAAATATAAGGTTTTTTAGTGATCAAAACTAAAGATTCAAACTCTAAATCATTCATACAAGCAAAAAAAAAAGAATCGATTTAGTGATTAAAGAAATCTATGACTATTTTCAAAAAAAAATCTTAATTATTTGAATATTTGAACCCAAAAAAAACTGAGTTCATTAAAAGCTAATAAACTTGAGTAAATTTATTTTTAAAGTTGCAAGAATAACTTAAGTTTAAGCTTCTATATTTACTTTGTGTTGTTCCATTTTTGTTATCCACAATACTTAAAAATCCTACTATTTAAAAAAATCCAGCTGTAATAAATGATAAGTCTTTGCTGATGAAATATGGACAATTTTACATTAAATCTTTTCTACTAATACATTTTTTATTATTAACGGTTTTGGTACAAGGCTACATTAGGGTTGCAACTAACTAAAATTTGAAAAATAATTTTTAAGTACAGTAGACTACCGCTTAAGTACGCACTTTTTTTGGTACGCACCTCGCCTTAAGTACGCACTTACCTAGAAAGACAAAAAAAAAAATTCTTAGACTTAGATTTTTTCTAAAGACTTGATCCATAGAGTCATTTTCTGACGCTTTCCGTTCATTTTTCTAAATTCTCTAAATTTTTATAAAGTTTCTAAACTTTTTTAATTCAAAAAATTTCAGATTATCTGCAAAAGAAAGGCTAATTTTAATGTTACATAATACTTGACTAGTTAACCACAAAAACTAGTTACAATTTTTATTAAGTCAAAATAAACATATAAAAAGAAGCAACAACAACAAAAAAGTAAAGTTAAAAAAAAATTAATGAACATTATATCATTGTGCACTTATACTATAAATGTTTCTACTGTTATAAACTTTCTTACAAAAACAGTCCTGAAACGTTTTTCTTTCAAATAGAAAAAAATTAAACACTTTTTAGCTTATGGAAAATTATAATAAATGTATTAACTAAACTAAACTTAGCTTGACTAGCATTATGTAGAAACTTTTTATAGAAAAAATAAATCATTTTAAAATCTATTTAAAAATTTGCAGATTATAAATATGTATCAAATGTTATTTAAAATAAAAAGACCTGTTTATTTGGCTTAACTGTTTGGTGGCTAGCTGAAAGAAAGAAAACAAACAACTAAATTTCATACTATAATATGTCGTCAAAAAGTACGCACTACTCGTGCTAAGTACGCACTTTTTGGTCAGGTTCAATTTGCGTACTTAAGCGGTAGTGTACTGTAATGGTTTTTTTTTTCAAAGCAAAAAATTAAATTTAAATGGTTTGACTTTATATATATATACATAAACAAAACTTATCATTTAATTAGTTGGATGTTTTTTAAACACTGAGATTTTTTTATTGTAGACGACAAAGGGGATAAAATTAAACACGTACACCATTAATCAATTCAGCTTTGGTTTATAAATACCTTATGTTGTTGTACTTATCATAGAAATAATAATAACTTTTCGTTAACTTAAAGAAATACTAAACCTACAACAAAAGTTTCTTAAAAAGTTTTACATGCTAATATCTTCAAGCATAAAAATTCAACGTAAAAACTTTTTTTAATTATACTATTCAGGGTTGCCACTCGTTTTTTCAAAAATTTTTCCAGGTTTTCCAAACTTCTTCAAGGTTATTAAAAGTACACACTTTTGGGTCTATTTTTATTGTAAAGTGAAATTTAAGGTAAGAAACTGTGTTCAATAGTATAAAAACATTGAAAAGATACTGTAAAGCTAATTTATTTATGATTATTAATAAAAAATTTTTTTTGATGATGATAAACTTTTTTTATTTATATGATATGTTTTTTGAGTCAAACAAAAATTTTACTACTGAACATGTGAAAATTGTTAAATTTCCAGGTTTTTTTAGTGTTTTTTGTTCGAAATTCCAATTTTTTTTTCAAAATTTCTCAAATTCTAGGTTTTTCCAGGATATTTGCCTTAATTGTCAAACTCAAGGTTTTTCAAGGTTTCCAGGTAAAGTGGCAACCCTGTCTATTGCAATTGCATTAAAACGTCAAAAACTATTATTACAAAACCTTGAAAACAAGAAGCACATTGCGATGCTGAAAAAACTTAAAAACATTTTTTTTTAATGAAACTTAACTATTTCTGAGATCACTGATTATAACAAAACATAAATAATAGTTTTTTACTTAGTTTATTATTTTATACTGAGTTATTATACTGAAGTGCAAGCATAAAATGTAAGAATACTTTTGCTAACAAAAAAAAGTGTCAAGTGCAAAAATATATGATTTAAAAAAGTAGTAGCCATTTATATATCAATAAATTCCATGCAATTACTAAATAAAAACAAATTGATATAAAGGAAAATTACATATCAATTAAAATTATCAATTTATTCAAACTTTAGACGGTTGCTTACTTCTTTAAACAGATTTTATAGTTACATGAGATTCTTAAATAATTTTTAAAGCATGTCACGAACACTATTGATTTCTACCTTTGATTTTTTTTTAGAGTTTACTTGACTTTGCAAGAATTTCGGTTTTTTATACTAAAAGCAACTGCTTAATAACTAAAACAAAATCTTTTTAATAAGAAAGCTCGGTAGACTTTTTAGAAAAAACAACTTTCTTGATTATTTTGAGTATATAACTAATTTATTTTTTTTTCCGTAAATATTAAAAAAACTTTGATGTAAAATTTTACTGCTAAAAAAAAACTACAAGAAACTTAAAGATTTTGATTTTGAACTTTTATAACGGAAAAAATTCAAAAACTTGATAAATTAGTTAGATGTTAGAGGCAGAAAATAAAACTAAATAGTGACAACATATTTTTTATTCTTTGAGTTTACAGCTGAAAGTTTTTACCAAACTGATCACTTTTCATTTACTAGTGTGAAATTAAATGTGTAGCAAAAATATCTTTTAACTCTTTTTATGCCTTTTTTTTTGGAAAGTTGTTATGAGAATTAATTCTATAGTTTTTTAAAATTTAACACTATTAAATAACTTGAAAGTTCTTGTTTTCGTGCTTAATACTTTTATTACAAAAGTTATTATTAGAACCATGTAAGCTTAAATCAAACAAACTGCTTAAAAACTAAGTAAGCAAGACCTATTGAAAATAATTAGACAAAATATTTTCTTGTTCTACACATAAAGGTTCAAGTGTAAACGGCAAAAAAATTAAATTCAATGCTTTCAGACCAATTTGAAAATATCTATTTACTGTTAATTAGTTTTATAACTTTATTCTAATAAAACAGTAAGCTATATTTTCAATACTTATTTTATAAACTTCTAAAAACAAACAAATTAAAAACTAAGAAAAAAGAAATCTAACTAAAGAACAAAAAAATCTTATTAATATTAAAACGAACCGTCGGTGTGAACTCTCATTTCAGATGAAGTTATGTCGGTAGTTATATTGAAGTAAGGAATCCACAAATCCTGTAAAGTATTATTTATTATTAAATATCGTTAGTTATATTGAAATAAGGTATACACAAATCCTGTTTAGTGTTATTTATTATTAAATATTGTTAGTTATATTGAAGTAAGGAATCCACAAATCCTGTTAAGTATTATTTATTATTAAATTTCAGTTGTTATATTGAAGTAAGGAATCCTCAAATCCTGTAAAGTGTTATTTATTATCAAATATCGTAAGTTGTATTGAAGTAAGGAATCCACAAATCTTGTAAAGTGTTATTTATTATCAAATATCGTAAGTTGTATTGAAGTAGAGTATCCACAAATCCTGTTAAGTGAAATTTTTTATTAAATATCGTTAGTTATATAAAAGTAAGGTATCCATAAACCCTGTAAAGTACTATTTATTATTAAATATCGGTAGTTATATTGAAGTAAGGTATCCACAAATCCAGTTATCAATTGAGAAGTAGTTTCAATTGATTCTTATTTATGAAGTTAAAGACTATTTATACCAGCGGATGCACTTCATTTTTACAAGTTTTTAAAAACATCTGAAACAAAGTGCAACCAATTACTACAAGCTTAAGAAGTTTTTCACAGAAGTAAACAAGAATTCAAGCAATACAGCTTAAAGTATTATTACCATATCAAAAAACAAACTTCAATCTGAATGTCCTCGAATATCCGGTGAATTGCCCGGTTAATCGAAACACAGAAAAACATAACACAACAATCTACTCACTTCGATCTGAATGTCCTCGAATATCCGGTGAATTGCCCGGTTAATCGAAACACAGAAAAACATAACACAACAATCTACTCACTTCGATCTGAATGTCCTCGAATATCCGGTGAATTGCCCGGTTAATCGAAACACAGAAAAACATAACACAACAATCTACTCACTTCGATCTGAATGTCCTCGAATATCTGGTGTATGGCCCGGTTGAACGAGTGCCCGCTGAACATGGAAGTGACCGGGTAGGTCAGATCGAACAGCTTGGGCACGTAGGAAGACATGTCCGTGCTCAACAGTATCATCTTGTCCCTCAACGTCTGCAGGTCACGTGACGCGGCCCACACGCCGCCCATGAAGCTGCCGATGGACGTGCCGCCCACCATGTCTATAGGGATGCCTGTGAATAATTATAAACGCTAGGTGGCGCTAAGGAGAGAAAAATTTAGAGTTACTTGACGCTTTTTTTTCAAATATTTTAAAACATGGTTGCAATCTTTTGTTAATGCAAGCATTTTATATAATAATCTAGTTGTATTGCTATTAATATATACAATTAGCTGGTTATTAATTTCATAATCTTTGCTTTTCGAGCATTGCCTTTATCTAATTTTATATTAAAATTCAAAAAGAAAATAAATTTAAAATATTGTTTAACACGACCTCAAATTAACTTGTACTATTTTTAATACAATCTTACCTTTCTCGAGCACTGCCTATTTAACACCTAAACGCAAGCAACTTAATTATATTTTTACATACAATAAATACCTTTTTCTTACCCGGTCTCAAGCTTAATTGAAACTAACATTCATAACACAACTAAAAATAAACTCCTTCAAAGCATGACATCTTTTTTTACAACAGGGTTGTCACTTGTTTTTTCAAAATTTTTTCCAGGTTTTTAAAAGTACACATTTTTAGGTCTATTTTTAGCTTTGAGTTAAATTTAATGTAAAAAACTCTTTCAAAGCATAATTTTTTTACAATCTCACCTTTCTCGAGCATGGCCTTTATGATGCCCAGCTGGCTGCACCCCCTCGCCCCGCCCCCGCCCAGCACCAGGGCCACGCTGGTGCCCGTGAGGAACCGGGCCAGCCTGCTGAAGTCGCTGAACCGGTCCACCACCTTGTTCGTCAGCTTGCTCCAGTACTCCGGCTGTTTCGTTTGAGGGGGTTTTTACAAGGTTTTAAAATCATGGAAAATTGACAGAAGGGTTTGAATTTATAAACTTTACTTTTTATGATCATTATCAACAAATAATAAAATGCTTAGACTCCTTGTTAAGTTTAAAAACTTTAAAATCAATAAAGTCATCAACAACCAACGGACCAGTCTGTTATCAATGAATAATAAAATTTTAAATACATTCTTTGTAAGTTGAAAAAAAGTTTAATTGATGTAAATCAATTAATAAAGAACAATATCAATTTACCAGTCTGTTGGGTTTGGTTCTGGCGAACAACCTGGCGGGACCCTGCACGTGGGTGTGATCGGTCAACCATGACCGGCAGTTGAGCCACTCCACCGTTCCGCTCGGACGCGTCACGCCCGGCCGGTGAAGCAGAACGAGCATCTTCAGCGATCGCACCGACATTCCCTCCACTTGCGATTCCAGCTGTGAGTTTCGTGAAAGGGGAATTTATTCGAAAATTTACAACAATTTTACAACTTGGTTCTATTAATGAGTAATTTAAGTTTCAAAATGATATAAAAAACGGGTAGCTGTCTAAATTGCGCGAGCGTACAAAATTGCACAAAGATAAAATTGCACCAAGATACTTTTGCACGAAAACAATTTTGGACAGGTTAAATTTTTTTAACTTATTTTTATTTTTTTTATTAAATTAATTAGTTTTTTTACTATCACTGTTACCCCTAACCCTTACCCTCGGTCGGTAAATTATTATTTTATATATATATATATATTTTTTTTTTTTTTAATTTTTAATATCATTTAATTTTTTAATTTTTTTTTTACTATCACTGTTGCTCCTAACCCTTACCCTCGGTCAGTATTTTTATTTTTTATTATATTATTGTTATTATTTTTTTCTGAATTTTTTTTATTCTCATGCAAAAATGTAACTCGTGCAAAATCGTCTTCGTGCAATTTTGTTCCTTTCGTGCAAATTTGGCTTCGTGCAATTTAGACCCGTTCCCATATAAAAACGGCTAAGAGCACTTTGGTGCGGAATTTCATGACGATTGTTTAAAAAATCCTACAACTTTTATCATACTGGTGAAATTTCTATACAACTTTTTTAATATTTCCCGTCAAACAAACTAACGTCTCCAACTTCGGGTTCTCCGTCCCCGAGCGCAACAATGAGAACCGCGTCAGCCTGCCTCACGCACCTAATTATAAAAATAAAATTATTTATAAAATATAAAACAATGTAAAAATAATACTTATTAATGGAAATAAACCTCACAAATCTGTTTGTAAAAATAAAAATTATTAATGGAAATAAACCTCACGCATCTGAGTATTCAAACATTGTTATTACACATACAAGAAACAGCTTTAATTACGTTTTGGATTCAGTTGTGAGACACCCTTCTCGAGAAACAATGATTTCATTGCACAAGATAAATTATATGAAACTTATGGGTAGTATGAAACGTTGTTGAATTATAATTCAGTTTTTTAGTTAGACTTGAGAAAAAACTGCACCTTTATTTAGCATTTAATTTATTTTAAACTTGAGCTGTTTACCACAAATTATGCAGGTGAGACTGTGAGAAAATTATCCACAGAAAATCACATAAAAATAGAACAAAAGTGTTTTTTTTAAACAACGTAAACATGCATTAAACAGTTTTCGTTTAAACTTAACACCTAATACAGTAATTAAATAGATATTCACAACAACATATCACCTTGTGGTCCACGCGGTCATGCTGGTATCTGTCTGGTACAAAACGATCCGGTGGCTGTCCTCGCTCGACGCCAGCCAATTGGAAAGCCGGTACTCGTTCTGGCTGTAAATTGATTTAATCAAAATATTTTGATGAAACAACTATTTTTTTTTTTTTTGTAAGTTTGATACCTGTGCCAATGAACGTTGGTACTAGTTTTGACAGCAAAGATAAAAATTGACTGGAATAAAAAGATTACAAAAAATAAGCAAAATTAAAATTTTTATTATTTGTAAATTTGAGACCCCGTGAAAATGGACACACTTATTTTCGCAGATTTAAAAAAATTATGGATAACAAGTGAATCGATTTGCAGAAGGCTTTGAACATCAGAAAGCAAGTAAGCAGAAAAACAACAAAAAGTTTGGTCGTTTGTCTTTTGCTAACACTCGTTTTAACTAAAAAAACATTTTAATTAAGCAAAAATTTTTACTTTCATGTTTCTAATAGTTTTCTTCATTGCTAAAATTTTTTGAAAACAACATTCAAACTTCAAACCCGTCAAAAACCCCATAAGCACAAAACTTTTTACTTTTGATTAATTCAATTCTTTCAATACTAACATTTACTTATATATATATATTATTAAAAATAAATAAAAAATTGAAACCTGTCGAACACGTTGGCGCCCATTAAAAATAAAACTTTTTACTTTTAATTATTTTAATTATTTTTATACATATATTATTAAAAACAAATAAAAACTCGAAACCTGTCGAAAACGTTCCCGCCGAGCCGCCTCTTCATGATCTGGGAGTCCAACCTGAGCACGGAGGGGCAGATGTGGGTGAGGGCGTGGTTGAGCTCCATGGAGAACTTGGCCAACGGGACGTCGGGGCTGGCGGGCAGGATGGCGACCGTGGAAAGGTTGGCCAGGTGGTTGGACACGTCCCCGTACGCCATCGAGTCTTTGTAAAAAAATTGTTTAATTGAAAATGTAAAAGTTAAATTTTTTTTTTTTTTTTTCTATTAGTGTTTTTATTACCGTAAGCCATCAAGTCTTTGTCATTTGTTTGAAAATTTTTTTAAATAAAAATACAAAAAACAGTGTTGGATCGTCGCAAGCGCTTGAGTGAGTAATATTTTTGACAGGACTTAAATAAAAAAGGTTTTACATCATAAAATCTATTATGTTATTTTTGCTAAATACAGTCTGTTTCGGTATTAAGTTTGTAAAACTATATAGTTTCAGTAAACAGAACAGTTTTATTTAACTTTACGCCACAGAATCTGTGATATTTTTAAAACTGTTTAAAGTATAATAAAAATTTCAGACCGTTAAATTTGTGCTGGTATTTTTCCCTTATTAAGCTACAAAAGTGAATTTTAATAACAAAGTAGGATAGAATAAGTTGTTTTGTCCTACAAATTTAAACAGTTTGTACAATTAACTCGTCCAAACGCTTTTATTTTATGAGGCAGTTTTACTTAAAGCCACGAAAACTAACAAAAAAATAAAAGGCAACGAAACCTTCAGTTACCTGTTTATACGAAGATGAACTTAACTTAATTGTCAACTATATTACACCTGAAACATTTTATTTGTACAACAATAAATTATATTATTTATTTTATTATTATTTAATTTAATTATTAAAAAACCAACTTTCGTCATGCATGAGTCCCTTCTTCCTCTGCGCCGATTGGTTGAACATGATGCTGTCCATCGGCCGTCCCAGGTTCTGGCGGTTCCTCATCGCCATTATGTTGCCTAGCAACTTGTCGCTGGCCAGCGATATCAGCCTGGTTACCACCCCCGGATGTTGTCGCTGTTTAGGGGAATTTTTTATTTAAGTTCTATTTTGAATAAAACACCGTTGATACACACGATATATAAAAATACAAATTTGATAACTAAATTAAAAGTTTCTTATTTGAATTTCATTCTTTTAAGTCTAAGAATGCGTCGTGGTTTTAGGTTTTTAAAAATTAGTAAAAACAATTTTGTAGGGAAATTTTCGATTGGCTTTGAAGGTGATATTAATCTTTAAAACTTTAAATGATTTTCAGTTTTCTTTTTTGCTTAACCTCTTCAATTTAACACTAAAGTGGTAACCTGGGAGTAAAATTAAACGAAACCCAATTTATATTTTCATTTAAATCTCATATGAAATTCAACCTCAACAAATATTAAATACATAAAATACCCTAATATGTTTGACGAGTCCGTCGGGCATTTTGGCCAAGAGGATTCAATCAAATTGAAAGAAAACCAAACTTACGTTTTTATCATAACCTTATATGTCCAATCAAACTATATAAATTCAACTCATTAAATATTTCAAATATTTCATGTATTTTTACCCTGATGTGCTTCACTAATCCCTCGGGCATCTTGGCGAGCTCCGTGTCTCTGATGGCGTGAACTGAGCAAGCCCTCGGTCCCCCGCTGAGCGCTTCGTTCTGTGGGTACCATGAGTAGATTGTTGTCAAACTAATAAAAAAAACTAATTAGAAAATAAGTTTTAAAACCAAAAAGCATAGTTGAACATTTTTACTTAACTCTGAGCGTGATCGTCAAAAAAAAAGTATCTAGCGCCATTTAGCGGTTGAAAAAATAACAAAAACAACACGAATAACAAAAATTCAAAATAATTTATACAAAATGACTTTTAGTCCCTGTAAAAATACAACGAATCAACTGCTAATTCTTGCAAGCATCTGCCTAAGTGATGTAAATCACAAAAGTTACTACATATTAAAACTACTACAAAACAATAGTTTGATGTTAATTAAACCCATCAATTCAACTCTTAAAATTTGAATTTCATTTTCAATTTTGAAATCGATGAAACAAATATAAACTTCAATAAAAATTAAACTAGAGCCTTTACATTATATACAGGGTTGCCACTGGTTTTTGGCAAAATTTCTCCAGGTTTTCTGAATTACTTCTAGGTTTTTGAAAGTACTTGTATTTGAGTCTATTTTTAGTTTAAAGTTAAGCTTAAAGTAAAAAAACTGTGTTAAATAGTATAACAACATTGTAAAGATACTGTAAAGCTACTTTAATTGTGTTATTTTAACAAAAAAAAGTTTTGATGATGACTAAACAAATATCGAAATTTTACTATTTAAGATGTAAAAAATGTTTAAAATTCCAGGTATTTCCAAGTCTTTTATCAAAATTTCTCAAATTTCAGCGTTTTTTAGCCTAAATTGTCAAATTCGAGGTTTTACCAGGATTCCAGGTTTTGTGGCAACCCTGTATATACCTACTAGCACTTTCTAACGTTTTAATTACATAGATGAAATTCAACGCTGTTATTTACTATTTTAAAGCTTAGGTTTTAATTACTGAAAAAATAACATATGATTTAATCGTATACTTATTGATAAAGAACTAATTTTACATTTACACAAAATTTCACTTTTGCGCAAGTAAGTAATTTAAACCATGTTATCCTTGACCCCTTAAAGTACCAGTAAAATTTGGAAGCATTAAAAATAAAGTTAAATTCCAAGATCAACTATACAAAACTTATCGAACATTTTTTTTTCTCCTAATTAAAAATGTTCTCAACAAGAAAAAGTATCTAGCGCCATCTAGCAGTTAAAAAAAAACTCACAGCAAATTTTATTTAAAGAAATTAAACTATCTGGCGTTTAAAAGTTCAAATAAACAAAAGTCAGTTACAATTTTATTTATCTTTATCTTGGAAAGAAGTGAGTACATCTGAAGAATGCTACAAAACTGTTTAAACAATAAACTTAATTGAGTTGTGTAAACAGCAACAGCATGCAACTCACAATTCCGAAAATTTAATTGAGTAATAAAGCTTAAAAGTTTGCATTTTAAAAAAACGAACGACCTCGATCTAGCGTTAAAAAACATCAAAATTAACTAGATATTAAATTTATAATAGTTTTTGATATTTTATTAACTTAAGACTTAGAACAAGTGGATAAACTTATTTTCCCGGATTTTTAAAATCTGGAAAAAGATAAAATAACTATATATTTATATTCATAATGATTAGATTTTTGTTCGATTTATCAACGTAAAACTCCGGGCCAATAAATTAACTTAAACAAATAAACAAAATTAACTAGATATAAAACCTATTTTTTATATATCTTATATTTTTATCTCCTATTCAATTTAATTAAAAAACTGACGATGCCGACGATCTCTCCCCTCCCAAACTCCGACACCAGCTCCTTCTTCCCGTCCTCCTTACTCACCACCGACCTCATTCTTCCGTGCAGGATGATGTACAAGCAGTCTCCCGTCGACCCCTGTCTGTTACGTCATAAAACATTATTATTATCATTTTATAAGTGCAGGATGATGTACAAGCAGTCTCCCGTCGACCCCTGTCTGTTACGTCATAATACACTATTTTTATTATCATTTTATAAGTGCAGGATGATGTACAAGTAGTCTCCCGTCGACCCCTGTCTGTTACGTCATAATATATTATTTTTATTTAATAATTGCAGGATGATGTACAAGCAGTCTCCCGTCGACCCCTGCCTGTTACGTCATAAAACATTATTTTTATTATCATTTTATAAGTGCAGGATGATGTACAAGCAGTCTCCCGTCGACCCCTGTCTGTTACGTCATAAAACATTATTATCATTTTATAAGTGCAGGATGATGTACAAGCAGTCTCCCGTCGACCCCTGTGTGTTACGTCATAATACATTATTATCATTTTATAAGTGCAGGATGATGTACAAGCAGTCTCCCGTCGACCCCTGTCTGATACGTCATAATACATTATTTTTATTACTATAAAATGAAAGATGATGTACAAGCAGTCTCCCGTCGACCCCTGCCTGTTACGTCATAAAACATTATTATCATTTTATAAATGCAAGATGATGTACAAGCAGTCTCCCTTCGACCCCTGTGTGTTACGTCATAATACATTATTATTATTAAATGAAAGATGAAATACAAGCAATCTCCCGTCGACCCCTGTCTGTTACGTCATAATACATTATTATTATTGATATTATTATTATTATAAAATGAAAGATGAAATACAAGCTATCTCCCGTCGACCCCTGTCTGTTGGTAGGAAGGTAATGATGAGAAACAACTTGAATGATTACGAAAAAATTTTGGTTTGGGAAACTGTTTAGTTAACAACATCTTAATAAAAGTATAAACAATAATTAAAAACAATTTATTCATGTGCCAAAATAATGCTTTGATTAGATTGTAAATGCTCGCGCTGCGTTTATACGATTTACAGAATTCCAAGAAAAGTATATTTGAAACTTTGAAACAACTTGGTGCAAATGTGTTGCCGTGTAAAGTTGTTGAAATAAACTCTTTACTTTGTTTAGAGAAAGACAGGAAAACTGTGAAATTTAACCTGTGGTTTTTTTTACGTCTGCCTTAACTACAAGCAGATTATTTCAAAAATATAAAACTGATACAAATTTTTTTCTCCTATTTACAAATACTCCTGCATTTTTCATATAGAATATTTAGGATGAAATACTTTAAATGTATTTTACACCTTGTAACAAAAATAATGACGAAACTCAATGGCGAAAACAGTTTGCTGAAATAGTTCAAGACATTTTAATAAAAGGCAAATACTACTACTAATAAGAAAGCAATAAAAACTGTTTTTTTTTTGTCAAAATATACGAATGTAATTGAGTTTTATTTGAAAGATTTACTGAAACTTTAACTCAGTAAAACTGCTACAGTTTCTACCTTCTTTTAAAACCAATATTAACTGCGTTATCAAAATTTAAATTGTACAAAACCCCTACACAGTAATTGCTACTAAAACGAAATATTTAGTTAATGATATCAGCAGGAACATGTGTTTATAAATTCTAAATAAACACTTTTTTTTAACAAATTAATACCACTTCTTTTATTTTTGACCATCATACAAGAAAGTTTACTTTTTTAATTTAATAATTTATAATTTTTTTTCCAGTGAAAATTACTAAAGTAGGTATTTATATTTATAACTTGTTTTTATAGAGGAAACTCGTTCCGTAGGTACTTTAAACACATTTCAAGAGAATTTGATTTAAATTTTAAACCAAGTTTCCGGCTTTGCTTCCAAAAAGGCTAAATCAATAAATGTTTACAATATAAAAAAAAATGATGCTGGAGACTAAAACACATTTAGTAGAACTTCACAAACTTGTAAAGGGACTTCCCCGCTTCGACCTTCACCCAGTCCAGGGCGAAGTCGATCTGGCGGACGAAGGGAGAAACGGTCATCATGACGGTGTGGGCGGCGTTGAGCACCACTTGGGGGCACACTTTCATTATCTCGTAGAAGCTGTGGCGGGAAAGCTGGGCGACGACCGAGTCGATCTGCGCGGCCACCCCGAAGAACGAGGGCTCCCCCGTGAGCACCGCCAACTGACCTGTGAGCATGCCCGTCTTCGCGGTGTACAAAGTGACCTGCGAAAATATGAAAACTGAATTTTAGTTTTTAAATGGCTTGTGAAAATATTGTGTTTGGATTGAAAGTATTGTTTTTAAGTGCAAAAAAAACTTTAAAAGCAGGGGTTTTTATACAAAACTAAAGTTTTCCTTTTAAATTAGCAACTTTTTTTACAGACTGTAAAAAATATTTCCAACATAGTCGTTGGCAAAGGGCTTTAGATTTGTTAGCCCATCAATTCGATTTAAGTCTTCTTATTTTGTTTTTACAAAGAATCACGGGTTATAGAACAGTTTCAAACAAAACACAAATAAAAAAGTTACTTTAACTTTCAGATCATTTAATTTAAAATAATTCAAACATTTGTAACAAACAAACCGATTCGTTCTCAACGGCGGATTGGAACACGGTGAGCATTCCCGTTACGACCAAGTAAATAGAAACCTCTTGATCACCTTCTCCCACTAGCTGGTGGCCCGCACATACCTGTTGGAATTGTATACGCTAGGTGGCGACAATGAGAATAATGTTGTTAGTTCAATGTGCCGATGAACGAACATTTTCCCGTTTTTTTTTTCAAATTTTGGGCAAGTAGGTGCAGAAGGCTTTAAACTAACTTTGCTTTTTTTATTAATTAACTTATTTTATTTATAAAAACAAATTATACAGTATAACTTGTTTTTATTTATTTATTTTTATTTATTTTATTTATATTCCAGTGAACTTTTTTCACTAGGATCTTTTGTTGGCAAACGATTAAATATATATTTTGAACAGTTAGTTTATTTTATTTATTATTTTAATTTATTTTATTAAACTAATATCCATAGCTTTAAAAAATATTTGTTTATAACACCTAAGTGATTTGTTTAAACATGTTAAGTAAAAACTAAAAATGTGAAAAATAAATGTATATTAGATTTTAGTTTACAGTATCTAACACTTTACATACTATTAATTATTAATGTATCCTTTGGCAGAAATTATTTAAAAAATTAATGAGTGCTCTTATTTTCCTCAATTATAAAATCGAAGAAATGAAGTTAATTATTTTTAGAAAGAATTTGTTTTATTTTAAAGTTTTACAGAGACTTTAAATTCATTAATTAACAACTTATTTTCTTAAGACTGAATAGTTTTATGTACTTAACAAGATGGCTAGTGGTTTTTTAGAAACTTCTTCCAAGTTTTCTGAATTTTATCCAGGTTTCGAAAGTACACGCTTTTGAGTCTATTTGCAGTTTAAAGTAAAAAACTGTGTTAAATAGTATGACAAAATTGTAAAGATTCTGTAAAGCTACTTTAAATGTGTTTTTTTAATACAAAAAATTTTGATGATGACATTTTTTTTATCTATATGATTAGATATGTGCTTTAAAAAAGATGAGTAATAGTTACTTTTACAATAAGAAAACATAAAGATTATTTATTAACAAACCACCAAGGGGTTTAGGCAACTTACAAACGAAAATGTCGAAATTATTCGTACAACAGCTTTAATATTATGTATACTTATGTTTTTTTTTTGTAACACGTTTCGGTAAGCAAAAAGTTGATTAATTCTAAAAACAACTATTTCAAAGTAATCGTTACTACTAAATATTCGAATTTCGCTTAAATAAAAACTCTGGCTTAACTTTTAAATTTTTATCTAGTTTATTAAAAAAAGAGCCACCAGTGTACCAAGAAGTAAAGGTTAAAATAAACTTTTTTATTGAACTTGAATATATTTGTATTATTTTACTTTGAGCAGGTTAACGTTTTTCTTCACGAGTTCGTACTCTTCTATTTTGAGTTGCTCGCAGATGTTTTTAGTCACAATGTCCAGTATTTGCGGCTCGTCTAGCTTGTACACCTTTTTGTTTTATAAAAAGTTTAGTTTTTACGAACACATTGGAAAAATAGTTTTATTTTTTTGTGTTGCTTTATAATATATTGTATAATAAACGTTTTTTTGATAGTTTTGTATACTTTTGTTTTAAATGAACCACTTTTTTTAATTATATCATTTACAATTGCGTAAAATTGGTGTTTTTAAGTATATAAGATGTAACCTTAAAAGGCGTTAAATCCTGGAGATCCTGATAAGCTAAGCTTATAGGAATATATACCACACATGTTTTTGTGTTTAAACTTTATTCCGACTAACGGCGTTTCACTGCTCTCAAATAAATTTAAGAACAGATCTACGGAGTCTAAAAAATATTCTTAGAGCTTTTTTGAGACTCCGTAGATCTGTTTTTAAGTATATATATACTTATCACTATTTCTTAAAACTAAATTTCAAATTTTCATACAAGAGTGCACAAAAAACTGACTATTAATTTGATCGTTAAACACGTTTAAAGTTACTTATTTAGTATAAAAAAATGGTTTACTTTACATTGATCTACAGTTAATTTTTACAAAAATTCAAATGAAACTTTAAGTGATTTAATAGAACAAAATGATAACTTTTTTAAACAAAAATGATTTTAAAAAGTTGACAAACTTAGGAGAATGATAGTAAGACAAAATAATAATTATTCTATCTCGTACCTACTCTAAGATATAGAATGATTGTAACAAAAAATTATTCAACATTAAGCCGTATAAAAAACTGTACTAACATATTAATATCAAAAGTTTTAGTAGTTTGATATTAAAAATAAATAAATTCAGTTTTTTTTTCAACTCATACTTTATCATTATTTTAATCCTTTTTTATAGACCATCACACAACTTTAAGGTTTGAATGACTGTATAAGTGCTTGTTTTTTTTTTTTTATTGAGAGCATCTCATGATCATAAATGTACTTACTTGCAATTACTAATTATGATAGTAACTTAAACAATAATATGATAATAATAGTAATAATAATATTAATTTTAATTTTATACCGTATCTTCTGTTTCTTTGTTACCGAAACCATCTGATTCAGATTCCTGAAAAGAAATATTTAATGATTAAAATATTGAATATTTTTCGCAAACTTCTAAGAAAAGCTATCTAAGAATGACTAAATTTCAAAAGAAAACCAATTAAACACAGCTCTAATCCACTTTTGGAAGTTAATATTTTAAGCTTTTAAAATTATTTTTGAAACTATCTAAATTTGAGTTTAGAGAAAAGTAAAGTCTTGAACATTTATTTTAAACTGAATTGGCTTGATTGGTCTAGGCCAGGGTTTTCAAACTTTTTTGCAAATCCACTTTGGAAAACTTTAACCCACTTTGGGAAACCCTGGTCTAGGCTAATTTTTCTCGCAAGCAAGTTTTTCAAATCCACAAAATTAACTGCAGCTGCCAGTCTACACAAATACATCAAAAACAAACAGTTTGAAAAAAACCAAGTTATAATGAGGTAAAAAAAAAGTACTTGAACTCTTGGGGGTGTATTGACTAGTAGAAAAAGCCAAACAAAAAAGACAATTATACACAAAAAATTTACAAAACAAACTTTTTCGTTGCTAGAGTCTTTAGAAGAAGACGATGATGACCTAAACACGTTGTCGGTGCTGTAAGACTTGGAAGTCGCTCTGTTCAATGATTACTCATGCATGAAAAATTTAGTTTACATTTTGTTTATTTACTTGTAAATACTTTTTTTAGGTTCTCACGTTTTCAATGGAAAACAAGTGCATCCGTTTGTGAAAGTATTTGTAAACCACAAATTTACTAAAACGTCGAATATGATGCAAATAGTTAGTAATTTACGCAAAGCTTACAAGCAAAAACGTTGTTTAATTTTTAAGAACTGAAGTTTTGGTAAATGTAGACAGAATCTTTACATATAAGAAAAATTTAAAAAAATGTGGCTGTCTACCAAATAAGTTTTCAGATTAAAATGTTTTAAGAAGCTGTATTACTTAAAATGTTGAAACAACAAAGCTAATTTCTAAAAAACTTAAATTTTGTGTAACACTAATATTAATGAAAAACTAAGAAGTAAACTTATTAAATAAAATTTAGTAAAATATAAAAACCCGAATGATACTTCGTTTGTTTCAGTGTCTTTCACAGATTTGACCGGGTTGAAGCGAAGGTTCTTGTCTGTACTGATTTTTCTTATTGGTTTTTCCTACCAAATCGAATAACTAAGTTTAAAAACAAAAACAAACTTTTAAAAAAGATTTAATACTTCTGAGAATTACAACTTTCCAAGGTTTAAAAAAAAACAAATTTGTTGGAAAAGTATAGTAACACTTTTTGTTTGAAAAGTATTTTGATATCAAATTTCTATTGTAGTTGTATAACCATATTAATATTGTTTGACTACATTTGCTAAAATACAGTAAAGCCCTCTGCAATAAGAAAAAAATAATTTAAACTATTTAATTTAATGTGGCAGTTTTATTAAGCAGTTAATTTTATACACTTTTGCAACTTAAATAAAAGTAAGTTAAAAACTTAATTATCAAAATTAACTCTGTAAGTTAAATAGTTTTTAGAAAATATGACTAATTTAATAGAATCTAGAGCTTTTATAAGGATTTAAGTGGTAACAACCATAACTAGCTTTAATCAGTTGCACAACCATGAAGTGTAATAAAATTTTATTTAGTTTATCCCCTTGTTTCAAAGTCAGTAGTATCTGAAGGATTTAAAATTTACAAAATTTGTATTTTTCTGTAGATTTTATTCCAGTGTCATTACTAACTTCAAAACTTTAAAATTGAAATTATTCTATTTACAGCTAAAAGTGTCAAACTACTATAGGATTTTTCAGGAGCAAGTTTGTTGTATAGTTTAAAAAAACCTTGTAAGTAGTGCATGTCTTTATTTTTACTAAACAAATAAACTTTGATATGATATATCGGTATACCATCAAAATCCACCCGGTTTTTTTTTAGTTTCGTTGTTTATTTTTTTTTTTAATTGTTTGCACTTTTTTTATTTATTTTTCACTATCACTGTTACCCCTAACCGTTACCCTCGATCGGTAAGAGGTTTTCGAATTTAACTGGGTGGATTTTGAACGCGGGTGGATTTAGAACGTGTCCGATATTTCTATCATACATTAACAGAAACTAAAAGTTAATTATATGACAAACTTTATTAAATAATACATTTTTATCACTTATAAACAAACGGAAACTAATTAGTATAATTTTTTATGTATAGTATCTTTTTCTTTAACTTAGTACTTTAATTATCTATAGATTTTTGCTGTGATAGTGTACGTGAAGATACAATAAGTAAGTTACCTCTTTTTTCACTTTAATTCCTACTTATTAAAACATGAAAAAGATCGTACTTAAATTATAAATACTTATAAACTCTGTATTAAAACTTAAGAAACTAGTGTTTAGTGCAATTTTTATTTGTGCAATTCGTAGTGTTCGTTGTATAAGATAATTATTTATGTCATAGAGAAGTCGAGGCACTTCTTTAATAATAATTAAAATTACTTCATACATGAAAACTTCAATTATGAAACTATTTACAGATTTTTAAATGTTTATTTAAATTTAAAAGTATAGTCAGTAAAAAGTTTCAAACGTTGATGTATAGATCTAAAACTTTTATCTTCGGTTTTCTAAAAAAAATTTTTTTAAGTCTACCGGATACTTTTATTATTTTAATTATTTTCAAAAAATGTTCCTTTCATTTTTTGTAAACTCACACACTTTTTATGTTCAAAAAAAAAGGTTTATAAGTATTTTTAAAAATCCAGCTTATTAGGGATACTAGTTTCCAACACATGTTTTATATCACAAACGGATTTTATTAAGCTCACCAACGACAACCTTTTGCATCTTTGAAAACTACTTTGAGTGTTTATAATGTGTAAAAGTTATTCGAAACCTGTGTAACAGGATACTGCAATTGATAACTATTTAAGTTTAATGGAAAGTTGTGAGTTAAAGTTCTTGTTCATCCAAGCGTTTAAGATAAAGCTGGCAAGGTCACGTGTTTTACTGATGCAATTTTGCATTTGCACACTACAGCCATATATAAATCCTCATCAGTTTCAGAGGATTCATTCTAAACCACCTTGCTGCTGCTACCATGTTGTTCAAATAGACATTTGTGTTTTTGTTGTTTTATGTAAAGTTCATTTTTGAAAAACGCTATTTCTTATAAGCATTTTTTTTTGACTTAAACTCCAAGTAATTAAATTTAATATTATTTTATACATTCTTGATATCTTTCTCTGAGAACTAAAATTGTTTTAAGGTTTTGATAACATTCAAAGTAATTCATAAAGGATAAAGTTTTCTTTATTTTACAAGGTTCTTTATATTTGTTAGTGTTTGCTATGGTTCTTTAATACAATATGTTCATTCGTGTCATGCCTAGTTTTATATAGAGTAGCCCTGAGTAATATTTAATATCAGTAGTAGTTAGGTTTAGGTTATTATTTATTTAATCTAATTTGGTTTGTAAATAAATTACAACCATATTGTTTAATATTTAAGAAACCTACACCCGTGGGTTACATCTGAAAAATAAATGTAAAAAATTGGACTAAATTTTAAAAAACAAATAAGAATATTTTAACAAACCTGTGCCCCTTAACTAAAAAAAACTTTATCTTCAACGTTTTATGTGTTCTAACTTAGATTCAAAAACTAATACAAAAAGGAATCAAATGTTTAACTGGAAAATGTTAGTGGTGATATTAGTGCTTATTAAATCAATTTTTAGTTAAAAACGACTCTTTTAACTCAAATAAACACAGTTATTACAAACTTATTTTTTAGTAAGAAAATAGCTGTTTAATATAAATATACATCTGATTTAGATCAAGACAACGTAATGGTTTTTAAAACATAAGAACATAACAACTTTTATGTTTAGGTTAAAAGTAGCAGTAAATAACCTAAAGAAACATAAACAGCTATGTTTTTAAGTAATGCTTGTAATGAATAGCATAAATAACCTTTTTTTTTTTTGCTCAACTATGATATTTAATTTTATTTGATATCTCAGATAGAACAAACTAAAACTAAAAGATATTTTATTAATATTTTTTTTTGTAATTCAATATCTAGTTCCTTTTAAACATTAGTAACACCAATTTTCAATTATTAAGTAAATAAAGTAACTAAAAACTATAGTAAAAACAAGTCATTTAGTTAGTTCTATTGAAATAAAAAACTAATTTTAAAGAATATTTTCTTTAAGAAGCTCACCCTTATTAAATTTCATCACTAAAACTACTTAAAATAGTTTATATTTAAAACTTTGTTTGTAAGAGTCGAAAAACTACTAAAAATGATAGAACTATAGTTTTAAAATACAAATTTTGAAACTTATAGCTGTGTAAATATAAAAGTTAATATCATATGTAAAAATTATAAATCTTTTTTTATTATAATTTAAAAACTAATTTAAACAAGCCACCTCATGCCACTAAGTAGTAAAAGTTCTATGAACAGCAAAACAGCACATTTTTATAACATTAATTTTTTGTGAGCCACATTTTAAAACGTATGTCAAAAGTTGTTTTTTTATTTTAATTCTACTTGTTACTAATAGTACATCTATAAGTTAAAATTTTTATAAAAATTTAGTTCTAATAGCAAATACAGGGTTGCCACTCTTTAAACAAAAAAGCCTCAGCTAGCATAATCTTGTTTAATTTCAAAAAAGATAAAACTGACTTGATATTGATGAAAATACATAAAAAATTGCTGAACTCAACAAAAATAAAACTAATCTTAGTCAGTATGAGTGTTTTGCTTTTACATAAATTCAAACAATCTTGAATAATTGAAGACTTTCAAAATCGAAGACTTTTCATATCATCGTTTACAGAGTTTTATAACTCTTAACCAGGTTTATTTGTTTAAAGTTCTAATTATATGTCAGAAAAAAAAATACGATGCTGAAAGATTTACCCACCCTGAATCAGTTTTTTTTTTTAATTTTACAGTATGAGTAATTGGAGAACCTGTAAAGTACAAAACATATCAAATTTAAAAAACATTACTTTAAAATTATCTTCGAGTCTTTAAACTAGCCTGACTTTTCCCTTAGCTGTACCTGCGGAAGTCCTGTAAAATTTCTACTACGAACAAAATTAATTTATTCAAAACAAAAGTTGTGTTAGTTTTTAAAAACTTCAAACTACATAAAACTTTTTTTTTTTCAATACAACCTAACACGTCCCGAGTCGAAAGCGGCAACCCTGAAACCAACTATGACGTAACAAGCAAGTAAGCGGGCAACCTTGTGCAACGTTTTAATAGGCGCCGTGTTAGTGGAAGCCTTTCTAAGCAGCTCCGTTTGGTTTGTAACCTTTTGATTGGACGATTTCCTGATCAGATTGCTCGTGGTTGGACAATCGGCGAACTTGACACCGCCATCTTGCGGAAAGTCCACCAAACTGGTAAACAGATTTAATTTTTAAATATATTTTAAATAATTTCGTGTCATGTTTTGTACATTCTAAAATATACTAAGTAAAGTATTGCGGAAAGTTTACTAAATTGGTGAAATGTTTCGTATTTTTGAATATTAATATGTATTGAAGTAGTTCTAAAATAATTATATATTTATCCAGTGGGTATACTTTATTTCATCTTGTAGAAAGTTCACTAAAATGGTAAATTATTCTATTTTCGTTTTTTTTTTGAATATTAAGATGGTTTTAAATAGTAGTATTTTACTTGCCTTTCTTTTTTAAGACTTTCAAAATATCTATATAGTTATAAGAAGTGCGAAAAGTTGACTGAACTGTTAAATAACTTTAGTTTCGACAACAAATTGAAGTACACTACAATGGTTTTTAAACAACAGCATTTTCCTTCAATATGGGTGATTTTGTTTAATGAGGTTTTTAAATCATCTATGACGATATAAGGGGCTTCATTGGCAGAAGATGTGTAACATTATAGAAAAACAACAAAGTTGTAGAATATAATAATTAAGTTTAAGTACATTTAATAACAGCATTAAATGATATTTATATTACAAATGTACTTTTTTCAAATGGAAGCACTTATTAATAATAAAAAAAAAAAAGAAAGGTGTTTTGGTTATTTTAATTTAAATCGGCTAAAGTAATTCTAACTAATAACAAAAAAATCAAATAACTCTACAGCATATTATTGTTGATATTATGTTTGTGACGTATGAGAATCAAATTATACATTAATGATATTGGCAGATTAATTAAGTTCAATATTTTTAGTAGAATTATTTTATATAGTATTCCTCTAATAAAAACTTGAATATAACATGATGATGTTAACCAAATTATTAAGAATGTTTAAACTCGCGTTTTATCTTAACCTGTAAAAATTTAATTAAACTTTAGTAATGTTTTGTATACGTTTCAAATGGGTTGCAATAAAACTTTGTTTTTTCTTATAATTGGTAGAACGATATCAACTTGTTTAAATAATTTTTTATTTTCTATTTTATAAACTCAAACAAACCTTGATGTTTTCAGTTTTATTTACTTTTAGAACCAAATGGAAAGTTTCTGATTAGTATTGTGCAACTAATGTACAAAAATAACTGACAATATTTAATATTGACAAAATTTTCAATATTTCTTTTTTTTGAAAAAAAATTAAGTACTTAACTGAAATAATCTAATTTTTGTAAATATTTTTTAAATACCTAAAGAGCAAAGAAAACTATTTTAGAAAAATTAGAATATTTATAATAAAATTGCATTTACATCCAACTTATAAAAGATTATGTAGTTATGATATATAAAAACATTTTTAACAAATAACTTAATTCTAAATTTAAAGAACTATAAAGTTCATATGTGTTTGAAATCGCTACAAACTTATTACAAATATTTTTTTATAAAACATTGTACTTTGAACCAACAAGATTGAATTTATAATATGAACATGTTTATAACACCAGTATTTGTATAGTACATACTCTAGTCTTTTTAAAATAAAAAGTTTGAAAATTACAAAAACAAACAAACTTTTATCACTTATGAAATTAATTATAAAAATATTTATTCAAATGAAACCAAGTAATACCTGTTATGTCTCTTAGCCAGATCTTTAATTAACATTGCTTGTACTGTTGTCATTATAGATGATTTTCTTATCTGCAAATTTATAATTTAATTTTGTTTAGTTTAAAAATTATTTACGCAAAATCGAAAAAAATTAATTAACAATATCGGTTGCACACAAAACTTTACTGGTCAGTCCTTAATTAAATTGTGCAACAAAGTTCCACTAAAAACTGAACAGTTTATCTTTAAGCAGTTTAAACGATTTACAGTAGAAACAAAAATATTTCAAAATAACTTATAACATAGAATATAAAGTAGACATATTTTTATTTGAATATTTACACTGAAGGAGAGTATACAACAGTAGTTTTAAAACGGGCCGCGGTCAACATTTTGTTTTAGTAATTTAATAAAAACTTGTTTTTAAAAATTCATTTTCAAATGTTTATAAAACCTTTTAAAAATACAGTAGACTACCGCTTAAGTACGCAAATTGAACCTGACCAAAAAGTGCGTACTTAGCACGGGCAGTGCGTACTTTTTGACGACATGGTATAATATGAAATTTAGTTGTTTGTTTTCTTTCTTACAACTAACAACCAAATAATTAAGCCAAATAAACAAGTCTTTTTATTTTAAATAACATTTAATACATAATTCTAATCTGCAAATTTTTTTTAAATATTTTAAAATGATTTATTTTTTATAAAAAGTTTCTACATAATTAATACATACATTTAATATAGAAAGTCAATGTCAGTCATTGATATAAAAAAGAATGTTAAGCCATATTTTCTATGTTTTGTTTTGTTAGAAAGTACCAAACTACATTGTGTTTACCACACATTTTTAAAACATCAAGGTGTGTACATTTAAATTAAATTATGACTTAACTATGTTGTATTTTTAGATTTTTTTAACTTTGTCATCTAGATTTGTTTATTTTATAGCATTACAGCTCGAATATCATTATTCTTTTCACTTTTCTGCAACCACTACATAAATATTTAATTTATTAACATTTAATAACAGGACTTTCTTAATCTCAGGCCACTTAGAATACTCAAGATTACTTACCCTAGTTTAAAAATTGTGAAAGTCTCAGGCTAACTCAGCTGGTTGGCCATTCTACCTGGAAACATAAAATAATCTGGAAAAACTTGATGATTGAAAATTTAGGCAAAAAATCTGGAATTTCTTAGAAGTTCTAATATAAAATCCTTTATTTTGATAAATAAATTGTACATATACATAAAAAAAAAATTAGATTTTTTTTGTCTTTTTGGATAAGTGCGTACTTAAGGCGAGGTGCGTACCAAAAAAAGTGCGTACTTAAGCGGTAGTCTACTGTAATATATCTCCTAATTTTATTCAAAAAAAGCCTCTTAAAATTAGATTGTTAAGCATAAAAAAACTCTGTGAGTTTTTTTTATCAACTAACCGGTTGCAAAAGTTCCTGTGAAAGTTTATTTTATTTTTTATCAACTAACTGGTTGCAAAAGTTCCTGTGAGAGGCCGAGGTAGTTGTGCAGGGCGAGAAAGGTGACTCGCTGCAACCTGGTCATTATGACTTGCACCATCTGTACCAGAGAGTACTCCCTATTCTCGAACGCGATTTTGAAAGCTTCGACTGGCAACCTGTATAGAAAAAAATAAAAAATTTACTGTTACAATTATACCAGTAATTTTCATTATCGATTATTAAATAAGTCAATACCAAACGCGATTTTGAACGCTTCGACTGGCAACCTGTGTAAAAAAATTAAAATTCAAGTTTTATTGAAAATAGTCAATTAATAGTGGCGCAAAGTTTAGGTTCCGTCAACTGTCGCGCTCCTACCCATAGTCTGTTTCAACCATAGATAAAATAATAAATTTACTGTTATCATAACACCAATAACTTTTATAGTTTTCAATTTAAATTGCTAATAATAGCTTATTTTCATAGGTAATTGAAATGTTCAAAAAGCTTTTTGTTGTAAATCAAATAAACCTTAGAGGCTATAGAAAGAATAAAATACTGAAAAACATAACGATTATTATATAAGCTAATACCAAACGCTATTTTGAACGCTTCAACTGGCAATCTGTATGAAAAATAAAATTTTTATATTAAGGTTTCATTAAAAATTCTTACTTATTTTAGGGGCGCACTAGTTTAATTTTCGTCAACTCAATTTTTATACCCGTTTCAACATGTTTCTACCATAAATATAATCATTTATTTTTTAAATTTTTATGTAATATTGAAAAGGTGTTTTTTATTATTCATTTTAGTATACTTAGAGAATATAAAAGTTAAATTTTAATACATATAAAAACATTTAATAAAAGCTAGAGTTCATACCAATCTTACAGCAATAAAAAATCTCAAAGCTGAACTAGGAAAAAATTGAGTACGTACATTAAACAGTTATACTTCTTTTTGAAACCAAAATATTAATCTAAACACTTGAAATTTAAAAACTGGTCAAAAATATACTCAATTTTTGTGAGTTTTAAATAACCTTTGTCTGGGTAGACAGCTCTGAGTAAGCGAAAAATAATTTTTCTTCAATGCATTTTTACGCAAAGTTCAGGGTTGCTACTCATTTTTTCAACATTTTTTCCAGGTTTTTCAAAGTACTTATTTTTGGGTCTATTTTTAGTTTAAATTTAAATTAAAAACTACAATCACGCAAATTTTTTTAATCAATTTATTTTCAATTATGACCAACCTGATGACAGTGGAGGACTTCATGGCGCGCGAGTAGACGGTCTTGTAGGGGGCGGTGTGGCCCGTCAGAACGTCCAAGATGGACAGCAAACTGTGCAGGCTCTCACCGACCGTGAACTCGGCCAGTTTCACCTGTTTGTAAATTAAACATCAGCGAGGTAAAAGTAGTTTTTCAATACCTTAGTTTGTTTTTACGGATTTAAAAAAATGCCCTTAAGGAATAATGAATAAAGTAAATGTTTAGTATTGACCACAGTGTGCGGAGTGGTGAATAATAAAACTGTTGTTTTCTCTTTTAGTGGTTGCATTTAAGGTTTAGTTATATAAAAAAAGTTAAATAAATAATGTATAAGTTGAAATTGTCAGACCAAACAAAAATGAGTAAATTACATTTATAATTTTTTACAGTATAATGTAAAAAGATGAGAATTTTTTTTTAGCAGGCTATAAATTTTATTTAAAAAACACGAAACAAACTTTAGCCACAGCTTGATGCTTACAGTAAGCTTTTATTTTTAGATTTAACAAAAACCAAAAGTTTACACATGTTGTTCGTACGCTTTGAAACTCTGGAGAAAAATTGATTCAACTGGCTTGAGGCTTTAAACCAGTTTAACTTCTAATAACAGGGTTGCCACTCGTTTTTTCAAAATTTTTTCCAGGTTTTCCATATTTCTTCCAGGTTTTTAAAAGTACACATTTTTGGGTCTATTTTTAGTTTTAAGCTAATTTCTATATATAAGAAACTGTGTTAAATAGTATAAAAACATTGAAAAGATACTGTAAAGTTACTTTGAATGTGTTTTTTAATAAAAAATTCTTTGATGATGACAAAAAAATCTTATTCATATGATAGATTTTTGTGTCAAATCGAAATTTTACTACTAAAAATGTTAAAATTATTAAAAATTCCAGGTTTTTCCAGGTTTATTTCAAAACTTCTCAAACTCCAAGTTTTTCCAGGTTATTTTTGCCTAAATTGTCGAATTCCAGGTTTTTTCCAGGTAAAGTGGCAACCCTGTAATAATCAAAGACTTTTTTAAACACCAAACAAAAAACCACCGACTTCCGCCCCGTCCTGGTTGATGTACAGGTTGACGTGCCCCTCCTGGACCACGTACATCCACTTGTCCTCGTCTCCCACGTTGAAGAGCGGCTCTCCCTCCCGCAGCTTCAGCGTCTCCATGTGCCGGCACAAGTGCAGGAACACTCCCTTCTCGAAGTGGCCGAACACCCTGCAATGTTACCTGCTGTTAAGCTTTCTTCAAAAAATAAGTATGCGTGCACTTTTATTTTGCAGGCCTGAAGATCCGTTAGGGGTGAATCATTGTTGCCTTAGTGTAAATAAATAAATTAAAAAATTAACTTTGTCTCCGAAATTAAATTTGTTGAGACCTGTTGTGCCCTATATGTTGTGCAAGGAATAGTCCTTGCATATACTTCAAAAAATAAGTGTGCGTGCCGCTAAAATTCATCAAAGTGACCGAACACTCTGTGAGACAGTGTGTAAAACTAAATACATTCTGTAAACTAAAAAGCATGTGCCAACGGAAGCGCTTGTATATTTTGAACACATGGAAAAAGAAGCGGTAGGTCCGTTGGAAAAACGCTTTAAAATTAAGAAAAATCAGGTTGTTTATTTTACTTTATTTTCTTTCACTGCAACCGAACACTCTGTCATAGTATTGTGACATGAAAAATCTGTTGATATTGAAGACCGAACACTCTATCTCCATCATAAGCTTGTAACATAATAAATCAATTTTTGTTGAACACTGTACCAATAAAAGCACTTTTTTCCAGGTTTTCAAAATTTGGCAGTGGACTTCAAGTTTATTTACTTATTTATTTTATTAGTCACTAATATGTTTAATTGTTATTTCGATTAGATAAATTACAACCTTTTGCTAATGATTGCACTTACTTACTAATAATTTTTATTAATTTGAGTAAAGAATTACATCTACTCACAGAAGGATTTGAATTATTCATCTTGCTACTAAAAAATTAAAACCTATTTTCTAAAAAGTTTTAAAATGCAGGATGGGGATTAAGTAAAATAGAATAAGTGTTGTAACTTGAAGATCATGTGTCAATGGACGCACCTCTTTTACTTTAAAATTTAGAAAGAAAATTGGCAGCAAGCATAAAAACAAAACCAACTCTGCAAAAACTTTAACCTGACGAGAACTTCTTGCCAATGCGAAAACTTAGTTGCTACTATTATTGCAACATTTTTAACTAATACTTAAATTTTACTTGTTCAGAAGGATCGAAAACATAAGTAATCAAAAACTTTGCATGTGCATATAAATTATGTACGGAAAAATTGTGCACACTAGCCAAATGTTAATTTGAACTTTCTATCGAATGGGTAAACTATTTATCCAGATTTTTAATCTCTAAAAAGACTCTTTTAGAAAGAATATTTCTATTTCATAATAATCTTACCAAGAATGAACTTACTTAACGCTCTGGAGGAGGTAGAGCACTTCCTCCGGGAAGCTGGTGTAATTCTCATCCGTTTTGTCCGCCTCCAAAAGTTCCGACGGAAAGTCCTTCTTTATCAGGCTGATCGGCTGTTTCTTCCTGCGAAAATACCTTTGGGTCAAAAAAAAGACAGTGTAAAAATATACACGAGTATCTTTAAAAACGGTTCCTGGTAGAATATTAGTTAAGATTAAATTATAAATCGTGGAAATGAATAATTTAACGAAAATTTTTAACATTGTTCTGCTGAGAATTGAAATTAAAATTTAGCATAAGCACCCATAATAATATGTTTTGCAATGATATGAAGTAGGTAGTGTACGTTAAATTAATAATCGTATTTATTATGTTTACAAATATCAATTCTTTTTTAATAAGATAAACTATTATCAAGAACAATATTTATTTAAAGACTAACAGCTTAAATTTTTAAACTGAATCACACTCTTAGCGTTTATTTAAAATAAATCAAAATACTGTACATCAAATTATTTCAAAAAAACCTGTTAAACGTCATTTTGCCAAAAACCAAAATATAAAAATTTTATTAAAAAAATCTAAAATTTACAAATTAAACAATCAGATTTATTTAAGACAGTGATCTGCTAACTTGAGCATTAAAATTTAAAAACAGAAATCAAACTTCTTTCCGAATGTGAGACTGGATGAAAAGTTTATTATAAATTTCAAAAAACTTAACTATATTGCTAACAAACCTGTTAAAATTGACCCTGGCTGTCAGCACGATTAAAAAATATTTAAAAACTTGCGAAATTTGTTTGAAAATTAAAATAATTCAAAAACTACCTGTTAAACATGATCCTAGCGAGTATTAGCTTAAAAATTACAAGATATAAATTGAAAACTCTATTTAAATACTTCAAAATAAAAACCTGTTAAACATGATCCGGGCAAGTATGAGCTTAAAAGTTACATGATATAAATTGAAAACTCAATTAAAATACTTCAAAATAAAAACCTATTGAACATGTTCTTGGCAAGTATGAGCTTAAAAGTTACAAGATATAAATTGAAAACTCTATTTAAAATACTTCAAAATAAAAACCTGTTAAACATGATCCGGGCGAGTATGAGCTTAAAAGTTACAAGATATAAATTGAAAACTCAATTTAAATACTTCAAAATAAAAACCTGTTGAACATGTTCTTGGCAAGTATGAGCTTAAAAGTTACAAGATATAAATTGAAAACTCTATTTAAAATACTTCAAAATAAAAACCTGTTGAACATTATCCTGGCGAGTATGAGCTTAAAAAGTTACAAGATATAAATTGAAAACTCAATTTAAATACTTCAAAATAAAAACCTGTTGAACATTATCCTGGCGAGTATGAGCTTAAAAATTACATGATATATATTGTAAACTCAATTAATTTACTTCAAAATAAAAACCTATTGAACATGTTCTTGGCAAGTATAAGCTTAAAAGTTACAAGATATAAATTGTAAACTCAATATATAAAAAACTTCAAAATAAAAACCTGTTAAACATGATCCGGGCAAGTATGAGCTTAAAAGTTACAAGATATAAATTGAAAACTCTATTTAAATACTTCAAAATAAAAACCTGTTGAACATTATCCTGGCGAGTATGAGCTTAAAAATTACAAGATATAAATTGAAAACTCAATTTAAATACTTCAAAATAAAAACCTGTTAAACATTATCCTGGCGAGTATGAGCTTAAAAATTACAAGATATAAATTGAAAACTCAATTTAAATACTTCAAAATAAAAACCTGTTAAACATGATCCGGGCAAGTATGAGCATAAAAATCACATTATATATAAAAAATTTCAATTCAATATAAAATAAAACAAAATAAAAACCTGTTGAACATGATCCGGGCAAGTATGAGCTTAAAAACTACAAGATATATATTGTAAACTCATTAAAAAATATCAAACCTGTTAAACATGATCCGGGCAAGTATGAGCTTAAAAATTACATGATATATATTGTAAACTCAATATAAAATAAAATAAAAACCTGTTGAACATTATCCGGGCAAGTATTAGCTTAAAAATTACATGATATAAATTGAAAACTCTATTTAAATACTTCAAAATAAAAACCTATTGAACATGTTCTTGGCAAGTATGAGCTTAAAAGTTACAAGATATAAATTGAAAACTCTATTTAAAATACTTCAAAATAAAAACCTGTTGAACATTATCCTGGCGAGTATGAGCTTAAAAATTACATGATATATATTGTAAACTCAATTTAAATACTTCAAAATAAAAACCTGTTGAACATTATCCTGGCAAGTATGAGCTTAAAAACTACATGATATATATTGTAAACTCAATTTAAATACTTCAAAATAAAAACCTGTTAAACATGATCCGGGCAAGTATGAGCTTAAAAGTTACAAGATATATATTGTAAACTCATTAAAAAATAAAAACCTGTTAAACATGATCCTGGCGAGTATGAGCTTAAAAGTTACAAGATATATATTGAAAACTCAATTTAAATACTTCAAAATAAAAACCTGTTGAACATGATCCGGGCAAGTATGAGCATCCTCTCATGCCGGTGCAACCTCCTTCCCGACCTGCTCACCTGAGGAACGTTGTCCTGGAACGTCTTCAGCTTCTTCGAGATCGTCGACGCCGTGTCCTTGCCCTGTCAGCACAAGCAGTCGGTAGATTTTAGTACAAGTATCATATAGTACAAGATATAGTACATTAGTACAAGATGTCAGTACAAATATTAGACAGACTTTAGTACAAGTATCATATAGTACAAGATGTTAGCACAAGTAGTCGGTAGATTTTTTTTGAAAAATAAAGTTTGATGGTGATATTTTTTATCCAGAAAAAAAAAACAGAACCTTAAAAATAAGGAAAAAGTCTTCCTCTTTTCTCCATCAAAACACCATATGGTTTCATGATAGTATTTGTATAATATTTTTAAACAGTTCAAAGTATGAGAACTATCAGATTTTAACACAGTTCATATTTTAGGACAAACTTAAAATTCAAATTGGATAAATTATACTTTTTACGGCTTTCATTTAATTATTTATAAACTTTTTTAGACTTTCAAAAGCTTAAAATAACCAAAAACTATTTCAAAACCTCATAAAAGTATAAACCCTACTTCTAAAAAAGAAATTAAAATAATATTTATCAAGAACAACTTACCTTTCGAATGAACTTTTTCGCGTAGAAGTCAACTTTGTCTCTTTTTCTGAACCGGCCTCTGACCGGGCGGATTGGAGATTCCGGTTCTTCCACAGGTACTGTGAAAAATAGTTTATTATTACGTCATAGTTGTCATAAATCCAGGGATGGTAAACGCGTGAAAGCTTAGATCGCTGTGGGTCCAGTCTTGAAAACCTGGAAACTTGAACGAAAAGTTTCATTTATAATGTCTCTGAAAGGAGATTCACAGTTCAAATTAGTTTAGATTTTGATGTCTTTAAAAACTCACAGTTAACAGTAAATAAAAATATACTTTGCTTTGATATAAAACAATTTTGTACTTTTCTTGTAGTTTAAAAACAGGCATCTAAAGATTTGTTTACTGAACTCATTTAGTACTTTTATCTAAATTTTATAAGAAAAAAGACAAAAAAGTATTTTTTGCACCTTTTTCTATCAACACTTTAGTAAACTTTCTTTAAATTAAGGAGATATATATGTATATGTTTTTTTAAAATCCTCAGATTTAGTAGATAAAAAGAAACAAAAAACATTTTTACAGTGTGCGCTTTTTTATATGATATAAAGTTTATATCCAATTTTAGCTAACATATTCTTCGAAAACAAACTTTAGAATGTATTTTTAAAATTTTCATTAAATATTTTACTTGATAGAGTTTTTTTGTTATAAAAATTTTATATATAACTAGGGGTAGAAAGTACAGCACATTTTTTGGTCATATTGTAATATTCATTCAAATCAATATGATTTAACGGAAAGTGATTTAAAATGTATTTTATATATATATATTTATCAACATGCATTTGAAATGACATTACATCAGTAATATCTTTCTGCCTAGCTGACTTGACACACTTTATATTCTAAATAAAAACTAAAAGTAAAACAGCAGAGGAATTTGCTTTTTATATTAGAAAAAAAAGTACAATTTTACAAACAAAAATTGCATATTTAGTGTAATAATGATATCATAATACAACAAAAGCAGTTGAAATGTATTTCATTTATGCCTATAATTATAAGCTTTCATTTATGATATAAATTATAAGTCCAGGACATGTATAAGTAATTTTATTACTGTTTAAGTCGAAAAATCAAAAGTCATGTGATTTTTGGGGTTGAAATCAGTTTTTTGGGCAGCAACTTTTTTTTTGAAAAATTATACATATTTTTTTAGATTCTTTTTAACTGAGCAAAAACACATCCGAATCAGGTACTTATTTGAATTTTACAATTTGACCAAAAAAATGTGCTGTACTCCCTGCCCCTACATTTTACAGACAAGTTTTGCACATTTAGGGTCATTATGACCTCATAATATATCAAAGGCAGTTAACAAGTCTTTAAATATATGTCAATAAGTATAAGCTTTCATTTAAGACATAAATTATAAGTCTAGGACATGTATTTTATTACTGTTTAAGCCAAAAAATCGAAAAGTATGGGATTTTTGGAGGTGAAATAAGTTTTTTGGGCGGCAAACTTTTTTTTTCAGATTCTTCTTAATGAAGCAAAAACACATCCAAATCATATGGACTCATAAGTCAAGCAAACATCACCCAAGTACTCCCAACCCCTAATATAACATCTACTAAACACCGACTACATGCTGCTACAAAACCTAATCAATTAAAATATGAGTTAAATTTGCCTCTTTTTAATTTCAAAACACAAGTATTTTTTATATTAAAAAAACACAGACTAAAAACATATATAAGAGTTAAAGTATAATAAATTTGGATCTGTAAGGAATTTTCAATTAAGTTTAGACAATTCAATAGGTACAATCTTGTACTACACAGAAGTTTGATATTTGTAAGGATTTACAAATATAACCTTTATAAGAAGATTCATTCAATAAAAAAAAATTATAAAGTTTTAAATATTTGCATTTAACTACTTAACTCAACTAAAATTTAAATAAAACTAAATTTGACATAACTAAACCACTTTATTACAAAAAAAATTCAAGTTTAAGAAATGTTGTCTAGTTTCTTATAAAAGCGTTTTTTTTTTCTTATTTGTAGGTAAAAAACACAACCTACTAAATTTATTTACGAAATACACAATAATCTTTTCTAACCCCTTCTTATTCTTAGAAGCATTGAGTATATAATCGGAATTATGATAAGAATCACAGTGATTGTTCCTGCTATCCAGAAATACTGTAAAACATTGTTAAAAATAACTTTAGTATTAACTATTTTTATTGCATAAAAACTTTAAAAATAACAATAATTATCTGTGTTCTGATTAGTTTAGAAAGTTTAAAACCTAAAAAACTCAACAAGTTGACACAAAATGATATAAGATATTATCTATACAAATACTAGGTGCAGGACTACTCAAATTCAGACAATTCAAATTCCAACAATTCGAATTCATTAAAAAACGTTTAAAGGGCCACAACTCAAAATGTAATATGTATTTGAAAAAATAAAAATACAAACACTTTTTAGTTTTTGCTATACTTTTTGAGATATGGCTGAAATAACTTTTAAAATATTTCTAGTAGCTTTTAAAATGCTTTTTAATACATTTTTCGCTCTAAACAGATTTATTTATTTATTAGAATTAAAACCACTTTGTTATCTTTTTCTAATATGTATTAATTTTTGAGTTGTGGCCCTTTAATAAGTTTTTAACAACTTGAATTGTCGAGATTTGAATTGTTGAGATTTGAATTGTCGGGATTTGAATTGTCATCTTATCATAACTGTTTGTGTTGAATAAAAAATTGCTCAATTTTCTGAGTAAAGAGCTTTTAGAAATAATTATACATTATAATAATACAAGTGAGAATTAACATTGTAGACTTCAATTATCAATATTTTACAAGGTCAGAACTTTTCCCGACTGGAAATTGGTATTACATAAAAACAGTTAATTTGTTCTTGTATTATTATTTAAATCTTGTCTAAAAACAACATTTGTTTAATAGATTAATTCACATAATGCTTTGTTTTATTAAATGCAGAAATATTTAACTATTTATCTATATTTAAAACGTAAATATTCAATATTTAAAGTTAATTATCTGCTAATAAAGATCCTAGCGAACCAAGTTCGATGAAATATAGAATAACAAAACTAAAAAATACTCTTTCTTTATTAAACTAGCATATGTTTCTGTGTGTTAACTTGTTAAATGACTATGAAAAATTGTAAATATCAAAAAAATTTACTTTTTCAAATTCAAATTAAATATAATTTATCAATGTACTGAAAATTCTCGAATGGTTTTTGCCAGCTTGTAAATCTTAAAATATTTATATATAAAGCCTTTTTTTTTAAGAAAACTGGTTACAATAAAAAATAAATGTTTATACTTTGATTATCTTCAAAAAAATAAACAAAATGTGATAACAACTTCATAATGATAAGTTGAAAGTTATATTCAATAGTATAACGAGTGGATTATTAGGTAAACTATTGATTGAAAACAACAATTAAACAGTTGAGACACTAACATGGTTTATCAATATTTAGTTTTTGCACTTACCAAATAAGAGGGTTAAACAAATTTGGGTACATAAATAAAAAATGATAAAGACAATAGCAATTTGAGGAGATATACATACACTTTATATAACTTTTTATATTACACTTATTAAATATAATTATATAGTAAAACTAATTAAGTATAAACTTTAACCATTTAGTCTTTACAAAAAAATTTTTAACATTTTTAATGACAACTTTCATTTACAAAACAAATAAAAAACTGCCTGTAAAACCTGTGTTGAGAAACCCATCGCTTCGTCCAAATCATCAAACTGCAAAACACCCAAGGAGGATAATTTCGAAATGAGGCTCTCGTACAGAGAGCTGATGGCTGCGTTGTTCATCTCTCCTTTGTTTTCTCCTTTTTCTCCGGTGAAACAGCGACTTAATTAATTTGTTAAGCAAAACCTAATTAAGAAACAACTAAAATTTAACTATAAAATTTTCAACGCGTTAACATGAAAAGACTATTTTAAGTTTTTCTAAGCAAATAATTTCCTTTTACAGCTAATTGTACCTTGTTTGAACATATACATTAATCAAAGTATTTGAAAATTTTATATTTGTGTACTTTAACAGTATGAACATAAAACATGTGCTTTTTTTTTTGATAAAAATAAAAGAACTTCAAAAACAAAACTTTAATCATAAATAGAATAAAACTGTAATTAAACTCATAGCAACAACAATAACTTTTTTTGTATTGTTTTTAAATTTATAATAGATTATAAGTTTATAATGATTTTTGCAAATAATTTTGTTGTGAGCCAATGCTGCAAGATTAGTTTTAAATGTCATTTTATTACCAACTTTTATCGGTTTAAGTGTTTGTTTCAAAAAATTTTTTAAACCAAATACGTCAATTCTTTATTAACTTTCTTTGGAGGAATGCAAATATCTCAAAACACAATTTTGAACAAAAGGAGATTAACGCTTTGTCTTATGGACTGAATTTTTGAATTCCATTAAAGAAAGTTATTAAGGATTTTACATATTTTAGTTTCGAATTTTTTTTGAAACAAACTAGTGCACTTAAATCAATAAAAAATGGTAAAAAAATGACATAAAATGCTAATCTTGCAGCATTGGCTCACAACTATGCAAATACTAAACAAGAGAATAACTTTATTATCATAAACATTTAATAAATTAAAAAAATAAATCATCTAATTAAAAGCACTTTTAAAAAATTAAGTATACACTTTCTTTCCAAAAAAAATTATATTATCATAAAGACAGCAGCTATATATTCAATAGGTGTTTTTACAACTTTGTACCTAATCATTTAAGAGGGTTTTACATTATACATTTTTAAATAAACATAAGAAAAAGTATGTATAAATTAAATAGATTTATCTCAACAAACTTATTACATTGAAGACTTTTACTAAAAGTAGTACTTTAAAATAAATTAAAATGCCAAACACTAAAATATAAAATTGTACATATAAGTTTAGATGTGTAGAGGTGTTTTCATTCTAAAGGTGTTTAAGAAAATAGTCTAATTTCCTACAATTATTTCTAAGAAAGTAAAATTTAGTTAAGTGCTTCATCAAAATAAACATTTATAACAAATTTACTATATCTAAATTCTATATTTCAAAAGTACACAGTGTCTTAGATGCAAAATATTGTTTTTACTTTTACTTTTTATAAATTAATTGTGAGCATTTGCACAAGTAATTTATAACGTTGTATAAAACTACTGCAGCTTTGTAATTTTTAAAATGGAAATATCGTCACTCTGATAAACTGGGTCCATGTCATTGCTGCTGACAAATGAAAGGCTCAAGTTGTTATTTTTCAACTTTTTAATAAAGTTCTTCAGCACTTCAACTTTGTTGCCAGTGGTTCTTATTGCGTACGAGCACAAAGCCACTGATCCGCTGTCAAAAGTGCTCATGATGTCTGTGATGGTCTTTACCAGGTCATCGGCTCCTTGCTCGTAATAAACGCAATCTGCTATCAGCAGGCAGACTTTTTCTTTCTGTTCAGAACCCTCCTGCCTCACAAAACCAACACATTCTTTGAGGCTCTTCTCGTCACCCCATTTCAACTTGGCAACCTTGACTTTTTGGAAACTCTTTTCCTCAGCTTCATTTAACACCAAGTCCTTCCTGTAGCTTTTTATCAACTCAAAGTTCTGCTCCAAGTTGAGGTTCATAAGAGGCAGCAGTTCTTGCATGTCAGTGATGTAAGCAGATGATGCCCCGGCCAGCAGTGAGGCCAGGCCCACCACACCAGTGCCAGAACCCAGCTCAATCACATTGCTGTTCTTCACAAACTGCTGGCCTTTCGGGGTGAAGAGAAACTTGAGAAGGACGATTGCTGCATCCCAAACAACGCAGCCTTCCACTGAAGCCTCTGTGAGCTGGTGGATGTTCAAAAACAATTCTTCTTGCTCATCCGGTGGCAGAACATCTATTTCTCTCACCAGGGTCCTCTGGCCGTTTAAAACTTTTTCCATGTTTGTTAATAATAAGAACTGTATAAAATACTGTGTTTAGCTTAGTTGTCTGCAATTCACAACTTTTTGAGGATTAGAAAAACTGAATTGGGTTAAAATAAACTAGTCAGCTTGAGTTTACAGTTTTTAAATTGTTCTATCAGTCACAAGTATGAGGTTGTAAACTTGGTTAATAATTATTTTTATTAACAGTAAACACATTAATAATAATTTAATAAGAATAATAATTAAATATTTTTAATCTCTTATACTATTAAATAAACAAAAACCAAGTGATATAAGTAGATTAATCAAATAAATAGCTAAATTAAGTTTTAATAAAAATGTAAACAGCTCAAGTTTTTTTAACTCGTTTGATTTGGTTAAACTAAGCATGAGCTTTAGAAAAGTTCAAACCTAGCAAGTGGCAACCAAAAATTTAGAAGAAAAAAACAAGTTTGTTTACATTTTAATTAAAACTCAATAATGATATTAGTTGATTTTTTAGTTAGTTATGTAATTTTCAATTTTAAAAGTCAGAGAAACAACTACCACTTATATCCGTTTAAAACTTATCTATAAAAAAAAAACATGAACAGAAAACAATTTGAAACTATTACTCTGTGAACAATTAACGTTTTACAATAAAAAAAACAATATATGTTCAATAATAAAGTATTAAAGATATAAAATGTTTTCAAAATTTGACTAGTTTAAAGTCTTAAATGTTAAATACATTATGAAAATTAAAATTCTATCAAGTTTTTTAAACTCTGTAAGTTTGTACTATTCAATTAAAGAATATTGGGTAATTCTATAAAAATAACTGTTTAGCTTTAGAATAATTATTTTCAATCATAACTTATTAAAAGTATTGGAAAAATAATAAACATTTTCATATGATATCATTTAAATGAACTGTGAATAAAACTTTTTATTTTAATTACCATAAAAATCTTTAAATAAACTGTTCAGAGTTTATATGTAAAATAAGTGTGCAACTTAAGTTTGTAATATAAACCTGTATTCAATTGTCTTCTCAACAAAATGTGCATACAACTGAAAAACACTTTTTCTTTAAATAAGTATTTATTTGTAATTTGTTAAACAAAAAACTAATAAATTATATTAAATTATACAAAATATTTTTTTACTATTCATAAATGTAAGCTTAAGATTAAAAGTTTAAATTGTTCACTTACAGTATTTAATTTATATTAAAACTTTTACAGGGTGGCCACTGAATTTTTAGAAATTTCTTTTAGGTTTTATAATTTTCTTCTAGAGTCTTTGAAACTGGAAGTTTTTTTTGTCCATATTTAGTTATTAAGAAGTTAAAATATTTAGAAGTTATTAAGCTCATAGGCATACTTAAAACTTTTTGTTGTTAAAATGTTATTAAGATGTTTAATTTTTTTTTGATTTTTTAAATAAAAATCCAAATACTTTTTGTTAAACCACTAATATGTGAATTTTGATGAAGCTTTTCTGCATGTATATATAAAAAATTTACATACAGTATGAAACTTATTATTTTAAAATTATTTATTTAAATTTTTTTTCTAAATGTTATTTATTTTTTGCTAATGATATCAAAATATTATGTGGAGTTGGTTATGTTTAACTATAGGTTAAATTATACTGGTATTTATTTTGCGTATTCAAAACTATTTTCCGATATAGATTTATATGTTATTTTTACTATATAAGTTTTTTTAATTATTTTACAATCACAGATCAACAATTCTGTCTTATAGTTATTCAGACCATACTTTGAGACATATGATTTGACACAAACTATCAGACTTTATGTATTATTAAAAAATCTTCTTAAGACTCAGAGCCTTATAAGCTGTAAAAATAGTGATTTACATTACTGGAAAAAAGTCACATATTAAAAATTTTGATGATTTTCGTAACTTTAATAAACATATACATATGAGCTTTAGTTGTTTCAGAAACTTTTAGGTATTTAATTTTTAAGTTTAACCTGGTGAAAATTTGCCATATCATTTAAAAAAGATTTTTATTCTTTAGAATGTTTCAAATTGGTCTGTTGATGGGGAAAGATATTGTATGGTTGTGGTTGATTGTTTATTTGCTGTTTTCCAGTTTTGTTATATTTTATTTGTCAGTTGTATGTATATTAATTACTACTGCATAACAATAAGTTTTTTTCTTCTTACTTTTATTAGACTAAAACTAATTCTACCAAAACAAGTTTCAGAAACTATATTTTTTCTCAAAGGCTATTTTAATTTAGTTTAATTTCAATTTTTTTCTGAGGGACATTTCAGAAATAGTTAGTTATCAAGCATTAAGATAGTTATTTAATGTTAATATATTCACAGGGTTGCCACTCTTTGAGTCAAAAAATCTTCCCTGTGTGACCAGAAACTTCTCTGAGTAACCTTAAACTTCCCTGAATTTCCCTGAGATTTTTTAAAAAACTTAAAAATTTTATTATTCAATAAAAAATTACAATGTGAGTTGTAAGAATATTAAAAAACTAGATACAAGGCTAAAAAATTTCTAAATAAGCACTTAAAAACAAATAAAACTTTTTTTTAGTATTAAAACTGGTTTAACTAAATCTCATTCTAGATCTAGAAAAAATTTTCCCAGAGATTTTATAAAATATAATAAAATTTCCCTGAAATTTTTAGAAAAACCAAAACTGCCCTGATTTTTCCTGAGTCTCCCTGAGATTTTCTATAACTTGAAAATACCCTGAGTTTCCCTGAATTCCCTGAGTGTGTGGCAACCCTGTATTCATTATAATACTAGTTTAATGCATTTTTTCAACAACTGATTGTGAGTTCACTATGGTGGCAGTGATCACATTATTGGATTGTTGGTGTGATTTTTTTGTTGTAGTACCAATAAACACTTACTTGGGGATTTGAGCTTAATGATTTTCTCACACTTTGTGGTTTTTAGTGTTAATTTTAGGCTTGTGAGTTTTCTCCAAATGGCGTGTCACCAAGGGTTTTTTTCTTTGTTTAAAAGATAGTTTTTTGTTTATTTTATTTTTGGATAGTTAAAACTATATAATAATGGGGCAGGTAAAATTACATATGGTGTGCTAACTCACTTTTACCCAGAAAACGTTTATCCCTGCGAGGGGTTGAGTTTGAGACTGATGTTTTTTTACCATTAAAAAAAAAAACTTTCAAAATTTTAAATTATTTTGGATTGATTAAATATTAAGGAGTAGCTAAAACTAAACATGACATAATTAACTTGTTTAACTTAAAATATACTTCTTAATGCAAGCAAACAATTAGGTTCAAGATGTTTTGTTATTATACAAAATATGCAAATTTTTCATAGGGAAAAAACAATAGAATTTAGGAAAAGTCTTTGCTTTGTAAAATGCAAAGTTGTTTATGAAAATAGGAAAGTATCAGATAGTTATTACTTCCCCGCTTATGAAAAATGAGGTTTGAAAATATTTAAAAAGAAACATGCTTACAATGCGAACGAAAAACAATGCGATTTAAAACTAAGAATATTGGCCTTTTATAGGTAACGAACCGCGAGTTTCATCAATGTTTAACATGAGCCACTTTTCTTCGTGTAATGATGTAGACTGTAGAGGTAGACTATACTATAAAAACTAACCGATAACAATTTTATCAATAATATTTTTTAAATAATAGCAAAAATAAACTACTAAAAAGTAGAAGGTAAGCCATAAACACATATAAGGTAAGTGGGTATATAACGTAGTTTTAAACAGTTGCATTGCATACAAACTTTATAACTCACATTGTCAACTTTAGCTAATAAAGTAGCAAACATCTATAAAGTAAAAGTAGTTAAAAGAATTAAACAACATCAGACACATTTAAAAAGGTTTAAATGTTTAAACCAGTGTATCCCAAAGTTGGCCAAGTGGGACAGATGTTCAGGGGGCCACGAGTAGCAAAGGGGGGGTCATGAGCAGTAAAGGAGCCACAGGGGAGCCATGAGGTCATAACTTGATAACTAGACTAGATATTCTGGAGTTGATGACGATGAAAAAAATAGCTTTTAGGTTTTTTTACTAGTAGTTTTGAACCTTGAAGGGGCTATATACCTTTTTTATTTCTTCAAAGGGGGCCATTTGAAAAAAACTTTGGGAAACCCTGGTTTAAACACAACTAAAGTCTGAATTTTGTTTTATTCATATTTTTCCAATACTTAAGAATAAATTTAAACTTATTCTGTTTATTAAACTGTATAAATGTTTAATTAAAATTGTTTTTTAAATATGTCCTGAACAAGAAATTAAACTGTATCCGTGGTTTACTACACTACAGATAACTAAAAGGTTTTTTGTGCACCAGTTTTTTAGACCAAGCTTTTTGAACATTTGTTTTTTCTTTTAATTAACTTATATAGAAAGCATTTTATCTTCCAGACTTAATAGATAACAAATGTTTTTTGGTATAAAAAAGAACAACTTTTCCATATATCTTTTAAACATCAAGAAAAAGATAGCACTTATATTATTACATATTTTACTTTTATTTGTCAATAATAAATTTGTCTTTAATTTTTTTAAGATATTTTAATAAAATATTTGATGTTTAAATAAATGGAGCACACAATTTTTGGTTTTATAAATATATGTAGTTTTTAAAATGTTAAGTGATCTTTATTAAGAATACTTTGAAAATCTTTACATTTTTTTACTTTTTGGTGTTAATCAGGCATAAAAGTGTATTCACTCGTTAAAAAAAATTTTTATAAGCTTTTTAGTGTTTCACGAAAACCCTTGTGTTTTATTTTTAGAAAAAAAAATTAGCTTATATATCAGAAAAAAAAAACATTGTTATCGAAATTAATTACTATAAACTAATAATGATATATAAATATAAATGTATAAAATAGTCGAACACTTCTTATTTAAAAAATATAAAGTTTGTTAAAATCTTATTAAGAGAATTAAAAATGTAAAAGTGTATAGCATCATCTGTTGTACAAACTACAAATATTCTGCTATACAAATTTGATATTGATATAAACGCATTTTTTTCTTATGTTTTTAACAAAACTCAGCAAAAAGCTAAAGACTTTATTTTAACATAAACAAGTTTATAAGATAACAATTAATAATTTAAGTTGATTCTATTAAAAATGTATAAAAGTATTTTAAACTAAATTAAGAGGTTGAACAGTATGATTACAACTTTTTAAAAGTATATTGCTAATATACAAAAAAAAAGTACTTTTTAAAAGAATTTAGTTTGTCATTAACAAATATAAACTAAAAAAGTGTTTTCATTGAAAATACTTCATGAATTATTTAAAAAGTTAAATATTTAAAAAGGTGTAATGTTTTCTAGGCTTACTCTTTTCAAAAGTTCAAAAGTTATCAGTAGCAATAAAAAAATTATATAATTCAATCACCAAAAAACTATTTGATAAACACTTGAACGTAAACATCTTGCTTACATAAAAAAAATACTACTCAGTAAACATTTGCAAGTATATAATTTTAAGTAAATATATAAAACATAAACAAGTAGTTCTCCATACGACTGATTCTGATAAAGTTTTATGAAGTTTACATCAATAATAAGTTTCTTGTTTCACCCATCCTGTTATAGTATTTATCATAAATTGTTTATAATGATTGTATTTTATATAAATCTTTATCAAAACTTGCATTGTATACTATTTGTTTCAAATTTATCACATGACTAATAATTCATGCTGACATTTAATGAAAAAAAAAACATAAACTTAGAACAAATAATTAACGATTGATATTGTCGACAGATCTAATCACCAACAAAATTTTTCGCGAGCTGGCAACAATTTTGGCGGTCCGTTTTACTTTCGAAAGCTATACTATTATATTTTTTTAAATCTTTACACGGAAAAAAATTGGTAAGCACCACACTACTGTGTAGAAAAAATCTAATAAAAGCACACTTAAAATACAAGTTAAAAAAAATTAGCTCTAATTGTTTTGTTTTGCACAAGTTGTTTTTAAGGTTTAAGATTTAGTGGTGAGTCAAAAGTTTCTGCTAGGAGGTATGAATATTGCTCATCCCTAATTTTAACTTTTATTTTTAAAGCTAAATAGTTAATAAGAATAAATAAGCTTTTTTAGTTTATTGGTTTGTACTTCAACAAACTATACCATGAAAAGAAGAAAGCAAAATTAGCTTAAATCAATTGATCAATAAGCTTATGCCAGTAAAGTGCAAGCTAAAAAATTATCTTTTGATTTTTTATTAAAGCCTTAGCTTGTATAGCAACGAGAAAAGATTTGTAAGTATTTTTAAACCTACAAATCATGAAGCATCAAATGCAATTTGTAAAAACATCTAGCTTTGCAGACTTCTATGCTTGATGTTTTACTAGTGTCATTTAAAGGAACTTTTTGTTACAAATTTAAAGTGATAGTTTGTTTTTAAAATTAGAAATTTTATTTAGGCAACTAATTAAATATAAAGTAACAGTGGTAAATCATTTTTTTATTATTAGATATATAAAAACGTTTAACACTATTCTAACAAAAAACTTTTTTAGAAATTTCTGCAAAAGTAATATACAAAAAAATACATGCAAATAAAAAAGTAAGTTTGACATAACATTTTTAAACTAATATTAAATATTTGATAGTCGTTCTTAAAGCTAAAAGTGTTATCTAAATAAAAATCTAAATTAGTGAAGCTTTAAAAAAAAGCATCAGCAAAATAAGAACAAAAATTAAAAGTAACATTTTGGAAACATTATAGTAACAGTGATAAATCATGTATTAATTATTAGAGATGTAAAAACGTTTCTCATTGTTCTAAACGAAATGAATAATACAGTCTTGATAGGAATTAATAACTAAAAATGTTTCTAAAAATAGTATACAAATAAAACTTACATGCAAATAAAAAATAAGTTTGACATAACACTATCAAATGAATACTAAATAATTCATGCTTAATCTTAAAGTTAAAAGTGCTGTGCAGATCAAAACCTTAAATGATAAGGCTTGAAAAAAAAAAGCATCAGTAAAATAACAGTGAATAGTAAAAGTAACAGATTATTTAAGCGTTTGATATGAAAAAAGCTTGAATTTGTGCAAAAGCAATCTGACATAGCAATACGAACATGCTTAATTAATTTTGAATAAATATTAACTTAAATATAAAAAGTAACAGTAATTCTTCTTAAAGTTAGAAGATGCTGTCTAGGTAACAATTTACAGTGGTGGAGCTTTGCAAAGCAAAAAAGTTTCATTGATTCAGCAGTGAAAAGTAAAATGTCGTTGAAACGAGATATTAAAAACTCCCGACTACTGAAAATAACAATGCAATCTGAGCATAATTCAATTAAAAATTAAAAAATGCAAAATTTCAAAGTAAAATAAAAACAACTGAGAACACGGTCACCATCAGGCACACCATGGCCAAAATGACCAGACCGGACTTCAGTTCGTTAAAGTTTACACGAACTTTTATCAAATTTTCACCTGCGGGGTTTTTCCTGATCAGCAACCTTCTTATTTCGTCATAGACGAATATGAGGAGGGCCCAGGGGACGGGGAGGAGCCAGGAGGTCCAGTTGAGGGGGTACATCTTGAGGAAGGAGTCCATGCCGGGGCAGTAGATGATGAAGGCGGCCAGCAAGGTTTCGAAGTACAAGCCGAACACCAGCACCTTGTTTCTGGGGAAAATTTAATAAGAAAAAAATAAAATTAAATTTTTGCACCTTAACTGTTCGTATTACGTTAAAAACTTTGAAAGTTGTTATAAAAAAAAAAGCGCATCTTCAAAGAAGTTTAAAATAATTCTAGCAAAAAAAGATGCTTCATCAAAAAAAGGGGCAGCAAAAATTTTAATTGAATCCTCATGTTGCTTTAGAAACAATACAAGTTTACAAGCTTTGTTATTTTAAATAAAATTAGAGCTTTTTTTTTGCTAGATTTAATTTAAACTTCCTTTAGAAAAAGTTATCGGTGTTAAGGTAATAACAAACTAAAAGTTTTGAACGTGATAGATTAGAACGAGCAAAAGTTTGTTTAATGGAAATAATAAAAAACTGGACCTCATGCCCTGTTGTAATATTTAAACATTATTATTTATTTAAAAAAATTTATCAAGAAGATGATGAAGACAAACTAAAATTATTTAACATACTCGTTTGGCAACGAGTAAAACTGTTTTTAATTTTTATAATAAAATAAACAAATAAGTACGTTCATTAACCACCTCATTCCCTGCTGTAGAACGCTGAGCCTCCTCGTTTTGCTGATGATCAGGTCGGCCCACTGAACGATGACTATGGAGGTGAAGAAGGCGGTACTGCAGGTGTACTCCAAGATCTTTCGCTGCTGGTAGTTCTGTGTAAAGTTTGTTAAGTTTGGTTGTCCACTGGTTAAAATAATGCTACGTAGTCCCGCATAAAAGTATTCAAGTAAATACTTTTGTTTTCAATGTTTTTACTATGTAAAACTGTTTTGAAAAGCATTTTGATTAAAGACTAAAATTATATACATTTTTCTGTATCGTTATATAGCTAATGTTATATTCTGATGTTATATACGTTTTACATATATTTCTTATTTAAGATGACCTTACAATATTTAAAGTTGTCAAATTGTAGCTATACATGTCAGTTATTCTTTGTGATATTGTATCCTTTGACCTTGATACTACATATACCTCAAAAAATCGACAAAGTAATTATTTTATATTCATCATGTTGTTTGAAGTACGTGCAAGTTCTTCTTCAGCAAACAGGTTGAATTTATTACTTAGAAAAATGATAAAATACTTTATTTGCATTTCGACACTACTTAAAAGTAAGGATAAAAAATTAAAACTATGAAAAGCAAAAAATTACATAAAACATAATTTGTTATATAAGCTTTCAAATGTTGTAAAGTCTAGTTTACGCTTTTATTAAATTAATAAATAACCTTGCATATTTCTAAAACTTCTAACGTTTAAATTGCTATGTTTTTGTATTAAAACGTTTTAAACCATAATCAGTTACATAGTATAATTTGTGCATTTTTTTGTTTGTATAAGTGATGAAGTTCATTTTTGGTAGTTTGTTACTAATTCAAATAAAAAAACAAGCCAATTGAAACTTGAAAAACCAAAAGTATGTATAACTTGTTAAAAAGTTTCAACTTTCGTTCTAACCCATTCTTGGCCGTATGAGTCTTCAAGGTTGGGCAAACCAGAGTCATCCCAGTCAGCTCTCAACATGATCAACCTTGAAGGGAGGAAGCCGTTCGTCGCCATTATGACGAAATAAGAACAAAACCCGCTCAACGCCTGTATCATGCCTGTGTTTTTGTTCAGTGAGATTTATTGACATACTGAAGACTTAATTTTTGTATAACTTAAATGTACCACAAGTTATTTTACATTTACATTCGTTGCTTATATCTTTGTAATCGCAATGAATTTTTCAAGTAGAATATTTCTTTCATTCATTATATATGAAATTATTGTACGTTTTCAAATTGTTTTTTGATTATACATTTGTATAACTTTCAAACTTCATTATAAAAACTAATTTACAAACATATCTTAAGTGAAATGATCACTTAAGAAAAGTATGTAAAAAATTAAATATTAATAAATACCTATTTGGCCGTATGTAAGGGATATCAACCTCGGATTGACCAACCGATCGTTTTTCGAATCTCGCGGTTTTCTCCGCATGATGTCGCTCTCCGCGTTCTCGTACGCCAGCGAAATAGCGGGCAACTGAAAGTGTGTTAGAAACATATCATTGAAGTTTTTCTACTTTGTGTATGTATTCTACGGTTTTATAAAGTAAAAAATTGTGATAGTTCTTGTAATATTGTACTAAACAAATTATGCACAATAAATAAACAAAAACTGTTTTGCTTTAAATATTTAGTTTGAAGTTTTAAATTTAAACAATATGATAAAAACTATTTAAAACTTGCGAAACAAAAATATCTAACCAACTGATCAATTAAAAATGTTAAACACATTGTTTTAATAATTAACCAACCATGTCAGTGCCGAGATCTATGCACAGAATGGTAACGATTCCCAGTGGAAGGGGAATTGAGAGGGCGATAAACATGAGAAATGGGGTCAACTCGGGAATGTTGGAGGTGAGGGTGTAGGCGATGGACTTCTTCAAATTGTCGAAAATCAATCGGCCTGTGGAAATAAAAGTAATAAAAGCTTAATAAGTAAGTTTGTTGCGCAGTATATAAAAAAGTTTGAAAGTGCAAAGTGTTAGATAATTGAGTTAAAGCTTGTACTAGAGATTTCACTAAAACTTAAATATCAGTATTTTAGATTGTACTAAGGAAAAGAAGCCTTTTTTTTCGTCATTTACTTTTAAACTATCAGTTCAGATAAAACAACTTCTGCTAAATACCAATTATTTTCTTAATTTAAAAAAATTAACGACCTTCTTCAACACCAGTAACGATGGACGCAAAGTTGTCGTCGAGCAAGATCATGTCAGCGGCTTGCTTGGAAACGTCGCTACCCGCGATTCCCATAGCAACGCCAATATCGGCTTTTTTAAGAGCGGGTGAATCGTTTACACCATCACCAGTTACAGCTACGATGTTACCCTTAAATTGCCATTTTTATAAGTTCTATTAAGTAAAATATTATCCTAAACTACAGTTCTAAAGTTTACTGACGTTTCTTAAAACAATGTATTTAGAAAAATTTAATAAAGTATAAATTTAAGAAACTCCAAATTTATAAGCATTAGGCACAAAGTATGCAGAGGTTATCCACAAATAAAAAATCCTCAATTGTTTATATTAAAACTTCAAGTTGTACTGTGCAAAATACTAATTTTAATCAAATTCATTCTTAACAATTTAAATAAACAGAAAAAAGTTGATTCAATAAGCAACAAAACAACATAAACAAAACTAATTTTCTATAAAGATGTGTACTACTATTTATATGATTTAGTATTTGACATTCACCAATCGCTGACAGCTTTCAACAATCAGCAGTTTTTGTTGCGGGGAAGTCCGTGCGAACACTATCTCGTCGTGATTTTTTATGACGTCATCAAGCTCTTCTGACGTCATGTCGATCAGCTTGGACCCGTGAATGACGCAAGCTTTGATGTCACTGTTTTTTAAATATCATCAAGTTATAAAAACCAAATTGTTTTGTAAATTTGAGGCACAGTCAACTAGTTTAACGAAATAATATTAATACTGTAATAGTATACATTATTACATTATAAATTATTTATATTCAGTTCAGCAAAAATTGTTCAACGACTTGTTAACGAGTTATAATATTTTACTGAAGTAATTATTTGTTATCCGCAGCCGGTTGATCGTGATGTTACAAACAACATGGTCAAAATAAAATATTGTCAACATACCTCATTTTTCACTTGTGTTTTTTATATAACTCAGATTTAGTATCCTTGTTTTTTTCTATAGAAAATTTAACATAAAAAGACTACTTGTTGAACTTAAACTCGTGTTTTTATATTTTTTATGGCTGATTTTATCTATTGTTAAGTGGTGATTTTTTAATTAATAATATGGTTAAATGCAGGGGCGTCGCGTGGGGTGTTGGACTGCCGCAATTGCACCACTTTCAAGTTTTGTAAGAAAAAATTAAGTATCTATAACGTTTTAGTTATTTTCTAGAACAAAATCTCTTACAAAACTCCAGTCTAAAGAACGATCATTTTGCTCACTACACTGCCGCAAACTCTTAGCTGACTGCCGCAAGTGAACTCAAAACAGCAAAATTTCTTCAAGAATTACCGCAAAATCAATACCTTGCGGTAAGTAAGCTAAGCTGAAAATTCCCTAAAACATTACAGGCTTAAGTATCATTCCACAAGGGATTGCATACAAAAAATGAAAACAAAGCTAAGCAGAGACAGCTTGAGCAGAAGCAACTCGAGCAGGGACAACTCGGGCACCGGCAACTCGAACGGGGACAACTCGAGCAGAAGCATTTTGAGCGAAGACAACTCGAGCAGAGGCAACTCGAGCAGGGGCAAACCGAGTAAAAGCAACTCAAGCAGAGGCAACTTGAGCAGGAACAACTGGAGTAGGGGCAATTAAAGGACCGGCAACTCGGATTTTTTTTCTGCACCACCTTAGAAAAACACCACGCGACGCCACTGGTTAAAAGTATAAGATATACTACTTTTGATATACGTTAAATATTTTCATTTGTACATTTTTTGTATGAAAATATAAATGTTGATAAGTTGAACAAACTGTCTAACATTAGACAATCCTACTTTTAGTCATTAGTACTTTTCTATTTCTACTAATTGAAACATTTGTTTAGTTTACAATAGAAATAAGTACAAAAAATTAAATTGTAAACAAAACAATGTTAAAAATCTGTATAGTAAAGTCAAATTAAATAATTAAGGTAAAACATTATTTGGTTTAGTTCAGGAAAACAAAAAAAATCTTTTAAACTTTTGTTTGATATACAAGTTAAATAATTAAACTAAAACAATGTTTTTAGCGAAATAGTCTATATGTAAGCTATAATTTTATGATATAAAAGTTGTAAAACTAAAATTGAGTTTTGCAACTTTATTTAGGAACTTAAAATATTTTACATATTTATAAAGTTAAAACTTTTTTTTCAGCTTGTCTTGAAATTTTGAGATACAAAGTTTAGTTAATTAAAAAAAACAAATTAAGACGTGTGCAGTAGTTTTTTTTGTAATATAGTTTTAGAACTAGTTTTTTAGCTGAAAAAAAGTAATATAATATTTTAGAATTTCAGTTTATATTAAAATTTTTGTTAACCAAAGATCGATCTCTTCAATGGGAATATTCAGCCTGAGAGCTTTATCTTCCACTGTTTCGTTTTGCTCCGAGATGATCCCGACCCCTTTCGCTATCGCCTTCGCTGTTATCGGGTGGTCTCCGGTTACCATGATCACCTTGAATTAAACAGTATTGCTGTTTACAAACATTTATAACCTTAATTGTTTCAAGTAGTGCTTTTGATATATTTAACTTCAAAGTCAGTAGTAGCTAAATGCTAGTAAGAAAAATAACCTGTTTGTTAGTTTTATAAAGTTAAATTAATTTTGATTTAAACATTATCGAGCTAAAACTTTTTATTCTAGTACAACGATTTTGTATGACAAACAACGCGTAGCTGATAAAAATCAGTACCGTTCCAATTATTTTTACACAAAAATAAAATAAATTATTCCAACCCTGATGCCGGCCGTTCTGCACTTCTTCACCGCATCCGGGACGTTCGCCCTCGGCGGATCGATCATCGCCATCAGCCCGACGAAGGTCAGCTCCTCCAGCGGGAAGTTCGCCTCCTCCGCGTCGAACTTGTAACCTCGGGGGAACAGGTCGGGAGGCAGGAACTTGTGGCAGAACCCTGGAAAAATAAAGTCTAAGTAAATTTAAACAGGTAGTTTTTTTGCAACACAAAATGTACATGTTAAAGTTTCATGTAGCAAAATCCTGGAATCATGAGTAAGGGGAGATTTTTTTTAAAAACGAAGTGAAATTTGGGGCAGATTCTTATGATTAAACTGAACTGGATCTAAGGAGATTATGTTTTGAAGAGTAAAAAGTATAAAAAAAATTTATTGTCGGCAGAATAACTATTATTATGTAAGTTACTTCGGTCAATAAAATTTTGTATATACAAAAATTTATAATTGTAAGTGCATTTTAGTTTGAAACTAGCAATGAAACTTTGTCTTTTCAAAAAAACAAACAATGTATTTTTTTTATAAAGTTGAATCCTAAAAGCTTTGAATACCTTCAATAAAACAGGCAAAGTAGTTACATAAGTACTGCTTCTCGCAAAAAAGTAATTTGTAATACTTTACAAACACAGCGTATTAATTTTATCTGTATTCAAATTTTTCCCAACGTACTAAACATTTTCTTAGGTAGGCATAACGTTTTTTATTTGAATTTATTTTTTTTAATTAAACTTTTTTTCATGTTATTGGTTAGGTATTTGTTTTATGCACACAACGAACTTTATTTTAACTTATTTATCAATAAACAAATGTGTATTAATATATTCAAACAAACCAAAAACCCTTTTTCCCAATAAATATTCATTAATTTTTAAAATTCTTAAACTAAATTTTCTTTCATATACAGCACTCATTTGTTTATCAATATATATATATATATATATATACCACAGATAATTTTGTGGTAAAACTTTATTCCGACTAACGGCGTTTCACTGCTCTCAAATAAATTTAAGAACAGATCTACGAAGTCTCAAAAAGCTCTAAAAGCTCTAATAGCTCTTAGAGCTTTTTGACACTTTTTAATTTATTTTCATGTTATTGGTGGGCATTTGTTTCATGCAGACAACAAACTTTATTTCAACTTTATTTATCAATAAATAAACATATATACTAGTTTTCCTAATAAACTATTTAAAAGCCCTTCAATTGGGCTCTGTAGAAGGTTTTTAAGTTTGAACAACTACCTTATTCTATATATAAATATATATATATATATTCAAACAAACCGAGCACCCTTTCTCCCATCCCTCCCAGCTCCTTGTACGCCTGATCGTACTCCTCCTTCCACTCCTCCTCCAAATCCTCCTCCTCTTCCCCATTCAAGATCTTGCTGCACCTCTGCAAAATCCTCTCCGGAGCTCCCTTCATCACTAATAGGTACCTGAACTCTCCCTTGGCGTCTTCCGTTTCGTGGACGGATACCTGACATGAAATACTTAAACCTCTACAAAAAAAATATATAACAATTAACATATATAAATAAGTACAATTATAATAAAAAGTTTTGGATTAGATACCTAACATGAAGTAATTAATTATTAGCTCAGCTTGCGTCATTGTCTTAGTCTAGTACAGGGATAACCATATTAAGTTTTCTAGTTGCCCACTTGGAAGAGATTTAAAAAACAACTTTCCGCTTTATTACATAGCTCTTCTTTTAAAAGCTATAAACCCCTTTACTACTTATTTCCACCTTGTGGTCAAAATCGTCCCTAAAAAGGCTTAGACAAAAATGGTTGTGCTATATACAACTGCTTATTTAAAGTAAATAGTTTTATGAACTACCCAATAGTTTTGAAGCTGCTGGCTTAGACTTTAAGGATTTCATAAAACTTCTTTGAAAAATTTTAAAGTAACATATACTATGAGTTTGTAAAAAAAATCTAATTGATGTTTCTCTATAGTTAACTAACTAAAAAAGGTAAACATATTATGTCAAATTAAAATAGAAATTTAGTCTTGGTATTTTATTAACAACATTTAATTGTATTGTAAAACCTGTTGAAGGTTTCTACCAAGCAAAATGTAAAAAAGCTATTAATTTAGCTTTTGCACATGAATTCACTTTAATAACAGTTAAAATACTTTTTAAATACTAAAATTTATCGAAAAAAAATCATTACTTTAAGTTCTCACTTGTTTATTATAATATATTAATATATTTGTATTGTAATTAATTTATACATATTTAGTTAGTGATGATTTTATGTCATGTTAAAGGTTTTTAAATTTTATAAAGTACTGTAAATTAAAAGACCTGGTATTTATTTGTAGAGTTAAATGGAATTTCCACAACTTTTTCGTACTTTTTCCTGAACTCCTCAACATCTCCCACTGATATTTCTGTGTATTTCAGAAGAGCCGTTTCTGAAGCATCACCTAAAATATCATGGTCATATTTAATTAAAATTATTTGAAAGTATTAACAAAAATTACCAGTCTTACTTCTATCCTAAGTACTTAGTGTTATGAACATTTAATTAGTTTGATATTACCTAACGATAGTTTTATATTTCTTGTCGTATTTTATTTGATACCTTTAAGGTTTGTAATATCAAACATAGCATAAATAGTATCTTTGATGACAAAGTTTTATAAGCTTTAAGTTATTGTAAATAAATATAAAGATAATACTCAACCTGCAGTGCTGCGATGCAGTACAGGTATTTCGTGCTGATCGGGCAGAAACGTGGCTCTGTTGCACAGCATGGCTATTCTGCACAGGGAGTCGTACGTCGCAGATTTTATCAGTTTCGGAGACTTGCTCGTTTTTTCTGTTACAATAAAATAATACTTTAGGCAAATACTAACGTTTACATGTTAACTGTATTTTATTTTTGAAATCATATTAAACTTTTTACTTTTAAGAGTTAAAACAATTTACGCGTTTGGTTTTCACTGGTGTCGGTTGCCACGATTCTTTTGTCGAACCACATGTGGGCCACTGTCATCCTGTTCTGGGTCAGGGTACCGGTCTTGTCAGAGCAAATGGTGGAGGTGGAACCCAGGGTTTCCACGGCTTCCAAGTTCTTCACCAAACAGTTCTTCTTGGCCATTCTTTTGGCAGTGAGTGATAAACATACCTTATGAAAAAGTATTTACAGTACTTTATTTTCATGCTTAAAAGTTTACGTTTTTCGTCAAAACGTTTATTAATTCTTCAGTGCTTTTACTAACCTACATCAGATACTTTAAAAGTAGCCAAAAATAAACAACTAAAACAATAAGTATACTAAAACGAATTAATATCAAAACTTTCGTTGAAGCATATCACAACAAAGTCATAAAAAATCTGTTGAAATTTTGTAATTAATCACCGTCACGGTGACAAGCAGTCCTTCAGGCACGTTCGCGACGATGATGGCGATGAGGAAGACCACGGAAGTGATCAGCTTGTACCCGAGTCCCAACGAGATGAAGAAGACGAGGAAGCCCAGGAAGACGGCCACCCCCGTGATGATGTGGATGAAGTGCTCGATCTCTTTCGCGATGGGTGTTTCCCCGGATTCGAGACCCGATGCAAGGGACGCGATGCGGCCCATGACCGTGTCGTCCCCGCGCTTGATCACTATTCCCACCGCTGACCCTGATTTTTGAGGATTTTTTAAAATACTTATTTTTGTTAGTTGCAACTAAAATAATTTGTAAAAAACCTATTATTAACCTAAGTGTTTTGTAATTTTTTGCAAATAAATATGTTTATAATTTATTAATTATGTTCTTTAAAAGTTTCAAAAATTATAAACTTTAAGAGATAAACTTTCCTTTTGACTTTTAAGTTTCACATTAAAAAAAAGCAGTATTTATTTAATTAAATTTAATTCAAATTTAAGACTGCCTCATAAAACCACCTTCAACGCAGTTAGTCGAGAAGAACATGACATTTTTACTTTCGAGAGGATTGTCATGCGTGCAGCTGACTGCCCTGCTTTGCGGTTCCGACTCTCCGGTCAGGGAGGCGTTGTCGACCTGAAACGGGTTTAAAATTAGCAAAGTAAGCAGAAAAAAGGTTCTTAAAGCATAGAATATATATGAAGAACAAATATTTTGTAGTTTTAAGCTTATCTAACAAAGGTTATTATTTAAACGTTTACGTTACTAAAAAACGTTTACGTTACTTGAAAATCGTTATAAAGGTTTGTATTTGTATTGTATAAACAGGTAAGCACACAAACTTATTATTTACAAAACAACACCGTGTACTTTAATTTAAAAATACAATTTTTTTTTAGTATTTTTGCACAAAGTAGCTACGTACTGATGTGGATTTTGAAATGATACAACTAAAAGTTTCTTCTCGAACCAAAAAAAAAACACCTAAAAATACTACAGAGTCTAATGGATAGATCCTGAATAGATTAGAAATTAAATAAAGTAAAATAATGTTTTCTATGTAAATTGTTTCAAGTTACCTTGGCAGCGTTGCAGGAGATGACCCGGAGGTCGGCGGGTACCCTGTCCCCCCCTTTCACCTCCACAAGGTCCCCAACAACCACCCCAACCGCGTCGATCTCCGTTTTCCTCCCCTCCCTTATCACCAGCGCTTTCTGATGATGATTATTGATTTTTCAATGTACTGGTTTTTTAAGCTTGAGGTTTGAGTAGATGCGAAGAATGAGACTTAACATTTGTTGGCTCTCTTATTCATAAGAACTTGAATTGAAATTTTTTAAACTAAATGGTTAGTTTGAATTTGTCTAAATTTTATTTTGTAAGTTCCATATAATAAACAAATTTATGTTTTGTAAGTCTAAAATTCATTATTGTTTATATTGTTTTCAAAAAGATACCTTGCAGTTAAACAAAAAAACTTTTTTTTCATTCTTTTAGTTTACCTTTGACAAACACAATTTTTGGAACACAATTTTACCTGCGGCACCATATTTTTGAATGATTCCATCAGAGCTGAACTTTTTGATTCCTGGTAGTACTGAAAACACCCGGTTATTACTACCACCGCAGACAAAACTATTCCGAGAAACACCTTAATTTAAATAAATTGTTTTTGATGAGCTGTATAATAGCATATTTTACTTGGGTCATCTTTGGTATCGAAACTGTCACTTTTTGTATAATTCATAAAAAATGCATTTTTATTATAACTAAGTATTACCTTAGTCCTTTCCCGGTAAAAATAACCTTTTACACTGTTTTAAACGCTAAAAAATTTAAAGTTTTAAGAATACCTTGACATACTTTTCATACTAAAAAGTGTTGTTACTCTGTATTTTGTGTTGTGTCTACATTAATAAAGCACATTATTTCATGTAACTGTTGAAACTTAAGAGAAAAAGTTTATGAAATTTTACTATAGAATAGTATATAGTTTTCTTCTTAAAACTACTGAAAGTTCAGCTTATATCAACTGCATCGCGAAATAGTTTAGGCGAAATAAATTAAGAAAGCAAAAAAGAATATATTTTTTATCTTGTTTAAAATCAGACAGCGTGTAAAAAACTACAGCAAATTTTAAACTCTATTTAATTAAAAAAAAACGTTATAAAACTACACCGTTATTTATAAACATAAACAAACTATAAATATATATTTATATATAAATCAAATACAGCAAACTTTGAACATAAATTTGCTAAAAACCAACATTATCCAGCTCAACGCCGCCAGGGTCCTGCGAGTACTCCACGCCGAACGCAATGAAGCATAAAATCGCGCCCGTCCACAGTAGGGTGCTGAACCCCCCGAACATGTTTCGCAGGAACTTCACCCACGCCGGAGTCGTTTTCGGGGGTGTGAGCTGGTTGGGGCCGTCCCTTAATAGCAACTCGGCCGCTTTCTGCCTGGTCAGTCCCTGTATGGTTTGCAAGCCAAATTTGAAAGACTTGAGAAAATTGTGGGTCGTGTTGATTGGACTGCACCCCGTTTTTAGTCAATCCGTGTAAAAAAGCAACATTTTTTTAACATATTTGTACAACATACATTATTTGGTGTTTTATTTAGAAATGGTCATCTGAATTAAAGACTGTGTGCTTGATTTTATTTTTTATTTGATTTTTAATAACAGTTATATAAACCCAGTTCTCTGAAATTCTGCTTTAGTAGCGCTTTTTTTTTGGTTTGAAGATTTCTTAGATAGAAGAAGAACCTAAATTCTAACAAATATAAAAGAAGTATTTGTTGGTAGACTATCGGACTTTTTATCAATTTCATTATTTAGAAAAAAATAAACAAAAAAGTATGTACTAAGTCAGATTACGGCAGCCTTGTTTAAGTCGCAGGCCAATTTTACTAAAATAGTTTACTCGTGGGCCGCATTTTATAAAACAAAGTTTTCCCGGGCCAATGTTATTTTGAAACAAATGAAATAAAAATAAAACTCATGTAATACTAAAAATTCTTTTTATTGTTTAAAAAAATTATGTTTTTAGCTGAAAAGTGCCACGCAGGCCACGGATTTTGGCTTTAAGTGCCGTATTTAGCCTCTGAGCCGACCAAGTCATAAAATATTTTATCTATTCGAAAGTAGATAAATACTTTTTATTTTTCCATAAGTTTAGTATTAAAAAAACATATTATTTTAGCAATATAAAGTATTTACTTTTAAAAAGTGTTGTGGAATTATAAAAAATTTCTGCTTACTTGATTGTTTTAACAAAAATTAAAAACTCACATCTTTTAAATCAGTTTTTAGTCTTATAAGAAGATCTTCAAGTTCGATTTTGTGTTCATCCTGTTAAAATAACACAACAATTTCATATTGAAAACAAAAATTTAATATATTAGCTCAAAATTTTTCGTCCTTAAATATGTAATATATTAGCATTATAACTTGAAAAAAACAGTTTCAGTTTCTTCGCTTTATGTCAAGTTTTAAGTAAAAAACAAGAAAGAAATTGAAAATATAGAAAAGGGTTTAAAAGTATAATTACTTAAAAAAGAATGAAAAACCAAACGAAACAAAAACTTTGCTTCAATTAATAAACAAAAAGTTGTTTTTTTTAAAGCGTTTGAAGTTGATAAAGTTAAGATTACGGTTAAACTCCCATAACTTATCACTGTGTGAAGAGCTTTAAATACGTGTTCAGATATATTAACAATTAAAAAATTTACAATACTTAAAAACATACAAAATGCTTTATATTTATATACATAGATTTCCTGCGGTAGCTTGTGCTGTAAACTTGTTAAACAATGCCTTTGAAAGTCACCGGTTAAATTAAAATTAAATTAGCAGGTTTTGATACGTGGCTTATGAGTATTTCTTAATCTGTTGAGCACCGTGCCAAAAACACCATCATTAATATTTTACTTTTTATTCTAAATTTTGAATGAATCGAACTAAAAAACTTCTAGTACCTTAGACAACACAAACATTCATGAATAAGTTGTTGTAGATTTGATCTCACTAAAATCTTAAGTTTTTGAAATTAGTTAAGTTTATGACATATAGAATAAAATGTATAAATGGTAGTGACGCACTGTAGTTTTATTGTTATATATATTATACAAGGTTTTTATTACATATAAAGTAATTAACTTTTTCATTAAAAGGATTACCTTTATTATTTCGTTCTAATTTAATTTAGTATGTCTATTAGAACTTGTTGATCAAACTCTCTTAAACCTATCGATTGTTTAAATTTTTATTTTGTGCGCTTAATTTGTGAAATCATATCAATCGAAACAGCTGTATATTCGAAAACACAACCATGGCAAGTTATACCCAAATTGCAAGTATAAACTATCAAAAATTTTAATACCAATTAGCAAGTATAAACTATCAAAAATTTTAATACCAAATTGCAAGTATAAACTATCAAAAATTTCAATACCAAATTGCAAGTATAAACCATCAAAAATTTTATTACCAATTAGCAAGTATAAACTATCAAAAATTTTAATACCAAATTGCAAGTATAAACCATCAAAAATTTTAATACCAAATTGCAAGTATAAACCATCAAAAATTTTATTACCAATTAGCAAGTATAAACTATCAAAAATTTTAATACCAAATTGCAAGCATAAACCATCAAAAATTTTATTACCATTTCGATTTCTCTCTTCAGCTGCTGCATCTTATTTTTACTGTTTTTCTTTTTAGGCTTTTCTTTTATCAGATCTTTTTTGTCAACATTTCCATCGTCCTGCGAAGAGTGTAACTCGTCCATTTCTATATTTTCGCTTAAAATGTTATTTGCCATCATGTTCTACAGCACTCGATTTTTCTTAATTTCTTAGCTATTTAGTATATTTTCAAATTGTTCAGCATCTAGAGAAAGTATACTTTATTTATAGTAGTAATTTATTTTACTAATAAGATTAAAATATCATTAACTTCAACTAAGTTTAAACTGTGAACTTAAAGTCAATAAATTATTAAGAAATGTGTTAGTTATTGCGTAATTAGGTATTTGTATATTAATCTTTATATTAATTTTTGCATAGTTCAGTTTACATATTAGTCACAAATTACTACAGTTCAAGAAATAAAACTGAAGTTATTGCAAAACAATAAATTAAGTTCACATCTAAAGAACATCTTTCTTTATTTTAAAGTAAAAACAGCTTGCTCGCTTAATTTTTACATTTTATATGTAATTTTTTAGTCCATATTTATAAATTTATTTTAAAATACCAACATACAATTTTTATAGCAAAATAATAAATAAATGTAATCTGAAATACTAGCATTAAAAATACTTTTTTTTTATGATTTTGTTATTTAATTTTTTTAGGATTTTTAGATACTAATGTGAGTATATATATATTACCTTAAGTCAAAATTAATATCGATATTTAGTTAAAAGTACTTAAAATTTAATATAGTTTGAAGTTTAAGACTGTTTGTTACTATAGTCTACCACTACTAAATAGACATATCTACATACAAAATAAGAATATAATAACTTTCTCAACAGTTTTAAAACCGTTAGTTTCATTTATAAAACTAAACAAATAAAATTAAAATATGAAAAGTAACCTAAACTAAACAAAAACTTTAAAGTGTTTTTATTTAATTACTTTTTTGTTTAAACAAAAAATTATAAACTAAAAAAATAACTTTCTTTATTTTTACTTTATTTAACAAACGCCTAACAGCCATTCAAATACTACTGTAACATAAACAAGTACTTTAAGCAAAGTTGTTTCCTTGCTACAGTCATTAGTCATCAAACGCTGCTGTAAAAAGTGTAAACTCGTCAAATAATACTACCTTGTTTTGCACTTATTTTATCATGTGTTTGAGGGTTTAATGATAGTTTTAAGTTTAGTTTATTTATTTAAACCTTAAGTTTTTATCATTAAATTAGTTTTACTTTCACAAAAGTGTTAAATTTTCAGCTTGAAATTATTATACTTTAACTATTAAGATTATTTTCTGTGAGTTTATTATATAACATAAATTGATCTATTTTGAATTTTTTATTATTAAAAAAAATGATTTAACTCGAAACAAAATATTTGGAAACACTTTTATAAAATCTAAGCTGTTTTACTGATGAAAAATAACAGGTAGAAAGTTTAATTAATTTTTTTTCCGTAGTTTTATTGTCTTTATAAAAATCAGCTTATTGTAATTATTGTTTAGTTTCGAAATTTATTATTAGTTTTTCTATTTTTTTATTAATTTGATATAGATAGTACAAACATTAAAACTTTATAATATAAAAATGTTTACGATTTTAAAATAATCTAAGTTTAAAAGCTTGGTTTGAAAAAATAGTTTAGGCTAATTGTAACTACAATTCAAGATTTGATAAAACAATCACTTGTAGAGCACTAGTGATGAGTAGTTATTAAGTAAAGAGCCTCATTTTAAGCTTTTACCACAAAAACTTTTCTTGTTAACTTTTCTAAAAAAGTTCAATTTGATCTTAAAATTACCTCTCGAGCTTTGAAGCCCGTAACTTGCCGATGGGCCGCAGATTGCCGACCCGTGATCTTATTAATTGACCAGATAAGGTGCTTACCCCTAAGTTACAGTTGTTTTTAGTTTGAATGCCGCAAGCCTTAATATTTTTGATAGTGATCAAAGAAAAGCTACTTTAAGTTTACATGGTGTTTAGACCAATATAATAGTAAACAAAAAATATTAGCCAGATAAAGTTGTTTTCCATTGAAGAAACAAGTGGTGCGGTGTTATCTTAAAACAGGTTACTAAAATAAATTCAAGAAATTTGTAGAAAGTAGCCCTTAATATTAAGCGTTTAAATTATGTCTAACATAGAATTATTAAACTTGTGATTTTTTACATACAAGTATCAAATATAAAAAATTAACTCATTTAAATAGAGTTTTAATTTAATTCAAATGTTTAGTGAGAATTATTGAAAAAATATAAAAACGTTGAAACATTAACTAACTGATCAACGAGAAAAGTATTAAAAAAATTATGTTTTTAGAGCGCACCTTTGTGTACAAAAACTTTTTATTTATTTTATTCTCCAATCATATACTTTTAATACCTTGTAATGACAGTGCAAAATTCCTTGCATTGTCATTGTTTTATAGAGTATTTAGAGTTAGATACGCTTGAATGCACGAGCCAATGAGAATCATATGACGAAATGTTTTATACTAATAACTGATGCAACAAAACATCAGAACATGATAGGCAGTTTATATGTAAGCAGTTAGTCAGTTTGTTTTGTGTACAGCTGGAAGCAACAACTGATCTTGATTTTTTTGTGAATGCTTATTGTTAGTATTGTTCTAAAGTTAATATTTCAACTGGTGTTTAATTGTTCGAATATTTAAGCCAGGTTTATATTTTGATAGTTTGTTAAACCTTTTACAGTTTATTGTTTACTAAAATTTTTATTTAATTTTTAGTTTATTGTTTAAAGTCTATTCATATAGATTTATATAGCTTCCAGTTTTTAAAGTGTTATAATAGTAATTTATAATTTTGTATATGCTTGTATTTCTTGTTGTGTTTTATATGAAAGATTCATCCCTCAAAACTGTCTGTCTGATTATATAAAGTTGTCTCAATTAGAATTTAATATTTATTAGATAGTAATTAAATAATGTAGAGTTTAATTACGATGGGTAGTAATAACAAGATAAGTGTACTAACCTCCGAAGCCCACAACCTTGAGGCTTCAAACCAAAAACTATAGACTTTAAGTTATAATAAGTTTACAAGTAGCGGTGAGAGGTGATCTGTATCAAATAATTACAAGTATTTCTAAGCAACCGATGACGTACAGCTCATAAAACAAACAACCAAATAAAAAACAACACTTCTTCAAGTATTAAAACATGAGTATGTAAGATATCAATGAGATTACTATCTGAAGAAAAAAGAAAGATCTTTTTAACGGTAATTGCTGCTTTGGCATCACTTTGGACCTTGTGAAGATGAGCTACTTTGATGGCTTGTAGTTTTTATCGAGCTTTTTTTTAATTTTTATTGTGCTTAGGAGCTTTTACACATGACGATCTTGTTTAAACATGTGCTAGAGCTAAATAAATTTAGTTTAGTGAAACCTTTGTTTAAGGAAGCTCTTGTTGAAAACATTTTCATTAGTATGGTCTCTAAATGCCATATGGCTACTATGCTCAAAAAAAATTATTTAGCAAATAGTTCTCATTTAGCTGAAGCTTCACAAGCAAAACTGAATATGTTTTCTAAGTAGAGTCAATAAAAATAAACTTGGTGTTTAGACCAATATGTTAGTAAACAAAAAAATATTTAGCCAGATAAAGTCATTTTCCATTGAAGTAACAAGTGGTGTTATCTTAAAAGAAATTACTAAAATAAATTCTAGAAAATTTCAGAAAGTAGCCCTTAATATTAAGCGTTTAAATTATGTCTAACACAAAATTATAAACTTGTGATTTTTCCATACAAGTAGCGGTTCTAAAGGAAAGAAAAACTTTAAAACTTAACTCGTAAAAATTAGTTGCATGACGATTTAAGTACTATCAGGTATTTTTTCAATCGTTAGATCTACAAGAGATAAAGACTAAGAAAAATGTAGCTTCAGTAGTTTAACTATGCCTGCAAAATTTTGATTATGTTATCAATTTCAAAAAATATTTTAAGTATTCTCGATTTTATATATTGTTTATTGAGCGAACAAAAAGCGCTCAAAATAATTGGTTTAGGTCCTTGTGTACAAAAATACTTTTCGTTATCGACACCACTTGGATACATTTTAGTGTCTTGTCCATGGCTGGATATATATTCTAAGCGTTTTAATTTCAAAATTAGATAGTTGTAATTTCAAATTCAAATAATTTTACCTATAGCTATTATTTATATTGCGTCTGTTTACTTATTCATTCATTTTTTTACGTAAATTTATTTATTTTTGATGCTTGCTAGTTTGACAAAAACATAACCTGAAGTTAAAAGACTAGTAAATTAAATAATAATTTCACGATAAAATATTAAACACAAGGAAAAGTAAAGGGGTTAAAGCTTGAACTAAATACCAAATAAAGGCTAACATATTACGTTTAAATTAGTTAGCAATCTTTTAGTTATCAGTTTTTTATTTAGCTTTATGTAAGAAGACAAAGAATAAGAAGAATAAGAAAATAATTATTATATTTTACTCAAAAAAAAAAACTAGTTTTCCATTAAAGAATTATTTTCTTTAAAAATATTTCTTTAATACTGTCAATTTAAACTTTATAAATGAATAGTTGTTAAACTTTCATTACTATCATTATATAAACCAACTATAAAAAAGTTGTTGTAAACATTACATTACTAATTGATGTATGAATTTGATTTTATTTGTTTAATCTTTGATTTTTAAGCAATTTTATACATAAATTAAATAGTTCTGCAAAGTGTTTAAGTGCTGTTTTGAAAAAAATCTTTTTAGAAATTTTATCTTTGTTTAAACTACCAATTTTTTTAAAACCTTTTAGTTTTTTTTACAAACTGTTGACTAAAGTATTTTATAACAATTTACTGCAATATTACGATTACTTAAAGTTTTAGTAGATGATAATATTTAATAAAAAGATTATACTATGTTTTTATTTTAAAACAGTTTGTTTTGAAAAATAAGTTAACAATGAGCTTAAAAATATTAACAATGTAATTAGAATTTAAGTGATAAAAGGTAATAAAACAATTAATCATCTTTTAAATTAGTCTTTTTTTTTTATGATTCAACTATCAAGATTTGATTTTGCAAAGGTAAACTCCGAGAATTTTTAAAGCCGTCGTTTGAATCCTTATGTTATCAAGCCTAAGTTAAGACATCTATAAAATATAAATTCAGTTAAAAAAACTTATGACACTTTCACTTAGTTTGAATATTAAAAGAACTACAATTTGGTTTATATAGAAAATAATAATACATAACGTATAAAAATGTAAATAAATTTTAACAACTATTAATTTGCGGTAATTGAATTACTAAATTTTATTGTTTTATAACAACTAATTAAATAAAATAGCTTAGTTTATTGTTACTCAATGAAGTAGCTTAGTTTATTAAAGTATTTTTGTACAAAGGGAAAAAATGAGTATTTTTTTAATTTTAGTTGTTCAAAAACTTTGTTTTTAATAAAACAGATTATAAATATTTAGTTAATAAAGTGTCTTTCATTAATATAATACTTTTTCTTACTGGACAAAAACTTTAAGTTTAAACATTAACAAAAAAATCCTGCTAAAACTTGAAGTACTAAAATGGTCTTATTTCAAATCGGATATGCAAATGTTTCATTCATATGGAAGAATATTTTAATAAAATTAAAAAAACTAATAAAATTTATTTAAACCAGAAAAAAGCTTTAATTCTTAAAGATAATAATTACATGGTAAGTTAATAACTTTTTCGAATACATATTTTTAAGTTTATTAAAATTAAATAAATGTACATTAAACATTCTTAAGTGTTCATATTGTGAGCTTGATTTATGAATATTAGCTTATTTTTAATTACCATGAAATAAAGTATTTAAATTAAAATGAAATGTTTTTAATATTTAATATCAGATTAAAAAAAAAGTGTCTTTAAAAATGAAACATTTGAATGAAATTTTTAATGGCCACTCCCTTTTACTACCAATATTTTTTTTTAATTAACAAAATAAGTCTCAAGTACATAAATTTTCTAGGTTAATAAATTCTAGTGTAATCAATTCTTTAAAACGACATACATATAATTGGTTGGCAATTGTATTTTCTAAGCTTAAAAGTATTCCAAGTAATAATATCAATTTTTATAAGACATTGTCTTATATTAGAAAAGTTTTATAAATGTTTCTTTTTGTTGGTAATATTCAATTCTTAAATTGATATTAAAGGTGATATTACTAAGTATTACATTTTAAACAAGTATACACATTTTTATAAAATAGTTTTAATTTAAACAGAGTTTGTTGGCATTCCAGCCAAAAAGGTTTATGGTAAATTGGTCCAAGAAAAAAATAATCTAATATAATAAAAGAGGTAAGAAAGTTTATATTTTAGTTAAATACTTACAGTATCAGGATTGCTGCTCATTCTATTTAAAAAAAAAAAGTTCAGACCAACCCTTTAGGGTATTTAGAATTTTATTTAATAACTCAACTGAATCAGGCTTGTTTGATTTTTTGCATATCTCAGGATAAATTTAATGACTTGAATTTTTTTCTTTGATAGTATGTTATATTGATTTTATTATAATGTTTTTAAGTTTTTTAGCTAGATTTAGTAATTATTTTTTTGTTTGTTTTAACTGAGCCATTTTTAAACAATTTTCTTTTAAACCCATGATGGTTTGATGTAATTCAAGCTAGTTTTTGTTCACTCAGGCTGACTTCATTGCTTCAATGAGTGGCAATTCTGTTATGATTAGTTGTGATTCCAAATATTTGTTATAGATATTATTATTTTTTCTTCATAATCATGTAAACTTTAAGTCTTAATCTTTTTATGTCTAAACTAGTAATGTAATTATGAATGCATTACTTTTTTCAATGTGTATTAATTTTTTACTCAGGGTTGCCACTTTACCTGGAAACCTGGAAAAACCTTGAAAAACCTGGAATTTGACAATTTAGGCAAAAATAACCTGGAAAAACCTGGAATTTGAGAAATTTTGAAAAAAACATACAAAAAATTTGAGGTTTGATCATAAAACCTGGAAAAACCTGGAATTTTTAATAATTTATCAGTAGTAAAATTTTAATTTGACACAAAAAGTCTATCATATAAATGATTTTTTTTGTCATCATCAAAAAATTTTTTATTAATAAACATAATTAAAGTAACTTCACAGTATCTTTTCAATGTTTTTTCTATACTATTTAATACAGTTTCTTATATAGAAATTAACCTAAAACTAAAAATAAACCCAAAAATGTGTACTTTTAAAAACCTGGAAGAAATTTGGAAAACCTGGAAAAAACTTTGAAAAAACTAGTGGCAACCCTGTTAATTCTACCAACCTTAAACTCTCAAATAAAAATCTTATTTAAATTTCTATTAGTTAGTTATAGAAGCAATACAAAAATATAAATTTATTTTAAGATTTGTAATACAGATTCTGCAGTATAGAGAAAAATAGTACTAAAGAAGAGTTATAAGAAAAGTTGAACCTGTGTTTTGAAAAATGTACTCATGGTGAGTGGCTTTATATTTTTTATTTGTTTTAATGTTTATGTATTTTGTATATAGCATGCATTCTATTTTGTAGAAAAGAGAACTGCAATTTGTTTGTCATTTTACTCTCAAAATAAATTGTTGTTTATCTGTTACATTTTTATACTTATTTAGATTAACTTTCTACTTGTACTTTTAAAATTTTTACTGTATATAATGGCTTAACCTTCTTTTTTACAGAATTTTCTATCCAGTGATAAAGCATACATAATAATTGAAGAATTTTTATCATTTGATAATATCCACAAAAAAGAACAGTTGTCACAGTAAAGAAAACATTGAAGTGTTGATATGGAATTTAAAAGAGCTAACAACTGTTACAAAGACTAGATCAATTAATAAAATACTTACCAGATTTAAAATTTATATAAAATACTCATGGAATGTCTCAAATTTAAATACCATTTTGGTTCATCTACCTAGTACTAAAAGATTTTATTTGAATAAAGAAGACATAAGTACAACTAGTTAAGAACAGTCAATGATCTGTTTTGAGCAACATTTCAATTAAAAAAAATGTTTGTTTTAAATAGTTGATTTTCCCCATTAGGCTGAATTGTTGCTATAAAAAATATTTGAATATTAAAGTTGTTTAAAACAACTATGTTGCAATATTTTGTATGAGCAAAGTAACTAATTATTCCAAAAAATAAAACGACATTGAACAATTCTACTAAATTCCACAAGCATAATGTATGCAAATGTTCTAGAAGAAATTTTATGGAGCCACAATATTTTTTTTTTTCATTCCAAAAGGTAAACCTTTTTCTGTTTTAAACATTCAGTTTAGCAATTGCTTAAAATTTTCAAAAGTATTTCACAAAAGCTTTAATTAACTAAATTACTAAATTTTATTAAAAGAATAAATATTTTAGTTAACTTCTAGAGAGAAAAAAAGTTACATTAACTTATCAAGTGTAGTTAGCTATAAATAAAATTTTCTTAATTTTTGTCATGTGAACATTAAAATGTTATGCATTTTTATAGGAAAACCAAGGTAAATGAGTGAAGTAAAAACAAATTGGTGTTGATCATTCTTTTCTAACTGCAACCATATACTAGAATTTATTCAAGAAATTCTTTGTTGAAGTGATGAGAATAAATAAAAACATGGCAAAAGAAATACTCTCATTAATTTACCAGAAAATAAAGTACATAAACAAAGTTGTATATTTTTCATGTTAATACTAAAGTTAAAGGTACAAAAAAAAGCCTATAGTATTTTTAAATTTTATGCTTAAATAAAGGTAATTAAGCTTTTAAGTAATCATTGTTATTAGTTTTGAGTATACATAATTATATTTGAACTAACTTATTGAGAAAGCTTGTTCAATTGTTTTTTATTATCCTCCTCAACTTAAGTTGAGAACTCTTTTATTTTATTTTAAAACTATATGTTCAAAAACTAAGTATATAAAGAGCTTATTATTTAAAACAAAAAAGGTTGTAAAGACAATCAAATATCTGTTGAAACAAGAGTGTATTCTTTATATGTCATTAAGCACTAATACAAGAGTGGGAAAACTGTGGCCCTCAAAAGAAAAGTCTGCAGCCCACAAGGTACTTTTTACTAAATAAAATACTTATTTACAACAATTAAAAAAATGTGGTATAAAACTTTAAACTATGCTCTTAATTTAACAAATACTTGTTACCAGTGCTGTATTATTGCTTATAAAATCACATTTTTGTTTAAAATTTTGTTACTACAATTATTTTAAAATAACTTTGGTGGGCGAAAGACTTTTTCAATTTAGTGCAGGTGCTAAGTAATTTTATAGTAAAACTAGCCCACAGCTTTATACCCAAGTACTACTAAAAAAAATTGGGAGTGTGGTGTAAAATATGTAATAAATTAAAACCTTATAGTTTGTTATATTTAAAGTTGTTTTTTTTTTAACTTCCATGCTAATTTATCAACTATGACTACTGACTAATGTTTAATTTAGAAGTTATAACCTTCTAGGCCACCAAGTCCAAAATAAACTTGCCCCTGTTAAGTATAACTGATTTAAAAGGTATGAGGTAGCTTTTATAAAATTTATTTTCAGAAGTTAAAATATCTTTTAAATCAAACTTGTGTTTATTGTAAGAGAACAATTATTAAGGCCATGGGGGTCCAACATTTTTTCAAAAAAATTTAAATTTGTCCTTGTATGAAAGCTAAAATATATACTATAAAGTACTTTTCACAGGAAAAAAAATTGAGATATGTTTAGTTATGTAAAAACTTCCCAACACAAATGTATGGAGGAGAAACTTTTTATTGTTGGTTATCTCAGAAAATTAAAAAAACTGGTAAAACCTACCTACTCCTTTATTTTTAATTAGTTAATTTAAGATATGTTATTGTATAATTAAAAAAGTCCTATTTTAACAATTGAAAACTAATTAAAATCTAATATTTTTATTATCAATACATTAAATAGAAATAAAATGCATTTTTTTACAAAAATTAAATATAGCATTATGATTTTTATTAACTTTTGTAGTACAGTCATTGTGTAAAAAGTTTCTGATAACTAGGTATAGACCACAATTTTTTATTGTAAATTTTATTAAAAACTCAAAGTATGAGTGGTAATGGCCCTCAATTATCTCTGTATGTAAAAAAAGTTAAGCTAGAGAATTTTCTGGAAACAATTCCTGAAACAGTTTAATATAGATAAGTTGGAATTTTATGATAATTATAAAGTAAAATTTTAGATTAACAAACAAGAAAAAATTATAATGTCATTTATTATTTTATTAGTAAAGAAGCAACTGTAAAATTTGATAAACATTAGATTGAAATAGAGAAGTAAAATATGTTTGTTTTGACTTCTTGGTTTGTACTTTTCATAAGGAACCTATTGAACTCACCTTCTTTGATTGCTTTTATTTTAAAAATACTTAAAATGTATTTTTAAAATGTAAAAAAAGTCTGATAGATAAAATTTTACAAAAAAGGTTAGTGTGTGAAAGACACATTTATGGCCTTAAACTATCTAAATATACTTAGATGAATAAAACCTTTTTTGAATTTTAAATTTTTTAGATGAAATTTAGAAAAAAATGCAAATACACAAATTATTTATTAATTGAAACAATGTTGCTTTATAACTTCAGAAAGCATTTAGCTTAAATTAAAATGTTTTTGGATTTCAAAGTAGGTAATTAAAAAAAAATTCTACATCTTTTATAATTGGAAAAAAAGAACTAACTCTCTGATACCCTTAACTAAAAAATGAAAGATAATATTTAAATTTAACAGTTGACAATAGTAATGACTAGCTTATTCATTTGAAATACTGGAGGAAAAAGTTTCTTTACAATAAACAGAAAGTCATAGTCCAATTAGTTGTGAGGTTAACAGATAAAAGTATTATAACATTTAAAAAAGTTGATTATATTATGGCTAATTCCCACATATTTTCAGTTAAATATTTTTAATTAGATATTTAATTTTTTGTTGGCGTTAGTAGTTGATGATTCATTTAAATTATTATTGTCCTATCAACCAGGTACATTTATAGTGAAGTTTCAATATTTTCTTAAAAATGATATTTTCTTTGAAAAAAAAATAGTAAAATATATTAAGAAAGTATTAGTTTTAGTCAATATTGAATTTTTGATAAAAAATTAAAATGTCACTATGATAAAGTTAAACAGTTTAAGCATTGATAGTTTTAGCTTTGTATATAAAACAGCACTGATATTAATTTATAAAATACTTTTTGAAAATAACTTGATATATCATTCTAGTATTGTCATGGTCCATAAAATATTAATAGTTAAAAATAACATCACCAGTTACTAGTAAACATACAAAGATAAAAACTTCTAACCATTATAAAATAATCAAACCAAAAATAAAATCATGGAGTTGATAAATTGCAATTAGTATGTTTTCAATTAGACAAAAATGTTTCTAGATTTCATTGCTTAGCTTTATTAAAGCATCATTAGTTGGAACTATGGGTAGTCCTAGATTTTTTTTCAAATACTAACATTGTCCCTTAAATGAGAGCTCAAACTATGTATCAAGAAACATTTTTATGGAACATCAAAATTATAATTATTATTTTCAGGTACAGTCTAGTATAAAGTTTTTATACAAACACATACAAAAATATTTTACATTTCCAATTTTTTGACTTAAAAAAAAATTCACTAAAAATCAATCTATTCCTTTATTTCATGGGCAATTAAACCTCAATACTTATGAAAAGTTCTTTTGTGTTAAAAGAAAAGACTGTATTGTAATAACTCTAAGAAATAAATAAAACATTTATATCCAAAATAAATGAATAAATACTAAAAAAAAAACTACTCAAAACTTAAAACTATCCTACTATAAGATTAGTTATTATTAAACAAAGATAAGACTGATAAAGTTCGAGATAAATTATCACAGAGTTAGTTCTTTTTTTTTAAGTTTGTCACATGTAGAACAATCTAAGTTTGTTTTTTTGAAACCTACTTACTTTAATATTTTTATCCAAAAGTTAAATAAAATCTACATACCTATTTAAGTTAAAAAACATTGTGTCAATTATTTTGTGTATTTGCACATTTTTTCTAAATTTCATGAATTAGCAAGATTTAAAATTTAGAAAGTATATTTAGATAATTTAAGGTCTTAAGTGTGTCAACCATGACTTCACACATTTATCTTATCTATTAGACTCTTTTTACCACCATATAAATTTGAAGTAATAAATCAAGGTTGTTGAATTTAATAGGTTCCTTATGGAAGGTACAAACCAAAAAGTCAAAAAAAGGCTAATTCACTGCCAATTTAACTTCTCCATTTTTAATGTTATGTTAACCAACGTTTTACAGTTGCTCGTTTACTAATATTGTAAAAAATCACATTAAAAATGTTTTTTGATTTTAATCTAAAATTTAAATTCTTCAATTATCATAAAATTCCAACTTGTCTTTTTTAAACTGTTAATGTAATATTTCCTTGTCTTTTGATAAAATTTACATTAAAAATTGTGGTCTATATCTATTTATCAGAAACATTTTACACAAATGACTATACCTCAAAAGTTAATAAAAATTATAATGCATTATGTTACTTGTGGTAAAAAAATGCATTTAACCCAAAATTTTATCTTATTTTTATTAATAATTAAGGCCATTGGGGGTGGAGAAATTTTTTTATTACAAAATTTAACATTAGCTTGAAAGCTTCAAATATCAAATTCAAGTCAATTTTTGTAGTATGTAAAATTTTTATTAATTTCAGTGATTAGTCATCTTTGTAACATGCCTCTAATATAGACATGTGGAGCATTTATTTATTTAAGGGCATAGGGGGGTTACCTTGATTATTACAAATTGATTTTATTTTGTAGCGTTTAATCTGAGCTGTCAAAAGTTTTTGACCGCTTAACAAATATCCAAGTAACTTTAAAAAATATAAGCAATTAAATTTGATAACTTTGTAAGGTTCCTAATGGAAGCTGCAAACTATAAAAAAAATTATTTCATTAAAGTCTATCTCCTCATTTAATTTTTGATCAATTTTCTTTAAATTTCACAGTAAGTCAAATACTAATATTTAAATCAATTTAATGCAGAAGTGTTTTGATTTTGAAAAATGTAAATTTTATTAAAAAACTACCTTTTTTTTTTGTTTCTTTATCTACAGTTTTTATTTTTCAACTTATAAAAACAACCAACATTAAAAGTCTTTTGAATTATAAAAGAAATGTTACCTAAAAATTTTAGGTCTCTAGCTTAAATAATGAAGGAGAAGATAGATTTTTAGTGAATTTTAGAACTTTTGAGAAAATTGACCCTGAGATATTTACGTCTATATGGTTGTTTTGGAACTTTTTTAAAAAATGTCTATATCTCAAAAACTAAAAAAAATATTTTTTATAAAAACTAACTTGTAGTTTATACTTAAAGCTTTCATATGAGAGCTAATTTTTGTAAAAAAAAACATTGAATCTACCTATGCCAATAAAGTTTAAAGGCCATATAGGGTAAACATTTTATTTTACACAAATTAACAGCCTTTGCTTGAAAGCTTAATTTATGTTAAATAGACTTTATAGATCATAGAAATTTGAATTAACTTTTGAGATATAATAAGTTTCTAACTAGTTTCTACTACAAAGGTATGGAAGTAGAAAACTTTATTTCTCCTTCACTTTAAAACAACTAATCTCAAATTTTTTGGAAATGTTCTTTGTTTTTTAGTAAAACCAGGGTTGCCACAAAATTTGGAAGAACTTGAAATTTGATAATTTAAGCTAAAAAACCTGGAATTAGAGAAATTAAAAATAAATTTGGAAAAACTTGAAATTTTCAACAAAAATCACAAAAAAAACCTAGAATTTTAAACAACTTTTACATATTAAGCAGTAAAATTAATGTTTAACACAAAAAATTTACCATAGAGATAAAGATTTTTGTCACCATTAAAATTTTTTAATCAAAAAACACAAATAAAGTAGCTTAACATTATCTTTTCAATGTTGTAAACTGTTTAACTTGGTTTTTTTCTTAAAGTTGATTTTAAGCTAAAAATAGATTCAAAAACGTATACTTTCAAAAACCTGGAAGAAATTCAGAAAGCTTTGAAAAATTCTGAAAACCTGAAAGAAAATTCTTAAAAACAAGTGGCCACTCTGTAAAAAATTGTATTATAAAAAGTAAAAAATAGCTAATCAATTTTTTTTATATAAAAAAAGTAGTAACTAAGAAATCTTACAATGGAATTGTACATTATTAAATTATGATAAAACTAAAAAAAATGAGAACAGTTGCTTAAAAACTGAAGAAAGATAAAGTTTACAATATTAAGTTTTTTATGCTTTTCTTATTTGGTCTTTCCATAAAGAACTTATTATGTACCCTTATAAATTAAAAACTTTTTTGAAATTTACAATCAGTAAAAAGAAATTTCTACCTTGCTTAAATCAATGTTTGAACAGAAAAACCTGGAAAAATCTGGAATTAAAGAAAATTTGAAAAAAATCCTGTAGCTATGAACAAAAATAATTAAAAAAACCTAGAATTTAACACAATTTTTACAAGTAAATTAACAAAAATTAAACTAGATACAAAAAGCTTTTCATATAAAATATTATATTTATGTACTATATGTTTTCTTAATTTTATAACTTTTTTAAAGAAGTATTACAGTATCTTTCTAATACTGTTATACCATTTAAGACCATAAACTTAATTTTAAACTAATAATAAATTAAAATTCGTTATAAACTTGAAGAAACTCAGAAAACCTGGAAACTTAAAAAAAAACCTTTGGCATGCTTTAAAGTAAAATAAACTTGTAAAAAAGATCCTATGGACTTGAAAACATATTCTCTTTTTTGTATTTTTTGAGCTTAAGACTCAAGTTTTCAATAAACCTCATTAAATACTTCAAAAGGTTTCTAGAATTATCATTAGAAAATTAAACTAAATAAAGAATTATTTAATAATTGTATGCCAAAAATTGTTTAAAACTAACAAAAATTTATGACAAAAAAATAATTTAAAATATTGTTGAACATAAACATTGAACCTTAATGTGACAGTATTTCTAGTTTTACTTGTATAACATTCAACAATTTAGACTATGAGTTTTTAATTTTCAAAGAAATTTCTAAGGTTTTTTGTTAAGTTATTTAATCAAGTAAAAAAAAATGGTTTGTTTTTAAGTAAACTTGTAGATAATAACAAAGCAAATTCCTGCACACTGTTTATCTTCATATTTCAAACTGATTTTTTTTTTCAAGTTCTCATTTTTATTTACTTAACAAAAAACTTATCATTTAAGCTGACCACATTTCTGGAGGAACTATAACTTTTTTTATAAACCTTGAATGTGTACTAATGAAATAAATTTGTTATTTTTTTACAGTTACTTTAATACTACCAGGACCCAAATAACTTTATACTAAGTTAATTATCATAATAACATTAAAAACTTTAGTTATTAAATTATCACTTATGCTTAAAACTAATGTTATTTCATTATTAAATACAATAAATTGAAATAAGTTTTAAGTTTAAAGGATGAAATATCACTTTGGTGTCTGGGTTGATAAGGCTTTAGTAGTTTAAATGACATAAGTTTGTAATGAGTTTTGAGTAAAGGAGTTGAAATAATGAAGTGAAAATATTAAGAAGGAATCGTTGCAGCAATCTGCTGAAATATAAACAAATTTAAATGTATAAAGAACTTTGAAAACTGTTTTCATTGTAGAACTAATCTTTAAAATTAAGATGACATTTTATATAAAAACATATTAAGTTTATCAAGTGTTGGTGTTGAAGTTATCAAAGATAGTTTAGTTTTAAATTAGCTTAAAAGTTAGAATATGTAACAAACCTCTATTTTAGTTAAACCAATTACTCACAATTTAATTTTTTTATCATAAGTTTTTTAGGTTTCTTTTATACAGTAAAAAGCACCTCAAAACTAAATACATCTTTTCAAGTTATTGTATTTTAGTTTTGAAATAATTAGTAAAGTTTTCATTGACATTTTTATTTTAGCAACTATCTAACAAGTTAAAAAACATAGTTATAAACAAAACTAAAATTAATTTAGTTATATTTATATTTTTTTAGTTGTTTTTGTTAAAAATTTTTACAAATGGTTTCAAATTTGCACTGATTACTGTAATTATAGTTTTTAAAATAGGAAGGAAGCTAAAACATGCTGTTAGGTTAAATCATGAGTTTTTTCATCTTTACAAGTTTTTATATTACTTATGGTTAAAAGTTAACCATTTTACATATATATATATCTATATAACATTAGTTGCTATTTTTCATAATTGTGTTATAAATAATTAATAATGTAAAAGTCTATTTATTAAGTTGTTTTTCACTAAAGGTTTTAGTTAAAAATGAAAGCTCACAAATAAATTTTCAAAAACAGATTCCAAGGCTTGGAAAAGAAAATAGGTTTATGGTCAACAATACAATATGAATTTTAAAACGATATGATAAAATTCAAAAATGTGTAAACGGGTATAAAATTTACAACGACGGATCGTGAAATTAAAATGCTATCAATTTTAGAATGCAAAACCAAAAGTAAAACTAAAAGTTAACGAACTTCTACTAAAGTCTATGTATGTTATAATAGCATTGATTTTTAGTAATGATACACCGTTAAAAATTATATATGCCAAATTGAAACTGGTATAAAATAAGTAAAATTAATGTTTAGTGTATAAAAAATGTTTAAATATTTCCTAATTATCTTAAAACATACAAGAACATTATTAAACATAAAATGACTAAATTTGAAGAAAAATTTTGACAACTAACTTAAAAAGAAATAGATTTACTTTTTACCAAATAGTTTTAATTGTTTTTTACTTCTAGGCGATAATTGTTAAAACTTGAAAAAGTTTTAAATTATAACTCGGATTATCAATTAATTAATATGCATGCTGTACAGTTAATGTCTAAAATTTAAGGGCATAGGGGGGGATAAACACCCTTTTTTGGCTTTTGATCTTATTTTATATAGTTTTTACTAAGTTACAAGATGCTTTTTACAGATTTTAAAAATTCAAAATAATTTTTGAGATATAGCCGGTCAAAGTCGGAGGCAACAATAGGTTTCTTATGGGAGGCGCAAACTAAAACAGCAAAAATAGACTATTTCACTAAAAATCTATCTTCTCCTACGTTTTTTGAGATAACTACCTCAAACTTTCAGGAAACGTTCCTTGATATATTTAGAAAATTCTGTCGGAAGGAATTTTTAAAAAATTGAAAAATAAAAATTTTATAAAAAAAATAAACAAAAAAAACAGTTTTTTTTTAGTTTTTTTATTATAAAATTTTTATTTTTTAATTTTTTTAAATTCTGTTCCGACAGAATTTTCTAAATATTGCAAGGAACATTTCCTGAAAATTTGAGGTAGTTAGCTCAAAAAATGTAGGAGGAGATAGATTTTTAGTGATTTCTAGTTATTTGCCGTTTTAGTTTGCGCCTTCCATAAGGATCCTATTGTAGCCTCCGACTTTGACCGGCTATATCTAAAAAATTATTTTGAATTTTTAAAATCTGTAAAAAGCATCTTGTAGCTTAGTAAAAACTATATAAAATAAGATCAAAAACCAAAAAAAGGTGTTTACCCCCCCCTATGCCCTTAATAATGTAATTTTTTTTTGTTTTAAAGTAGTATTACAAGTAAATCTGGCTTATCTGTGTTTATTAATATTTTTTACAATTAGGTATTTTTTGTAGACCCTTCGCTTTGAGTTGAATTTATAATTTTGTAAAATGGTCAAAGTAACTTTTCGAGATATGACGATGTAAAGTTAAGAGAAAGTAATACTTTCCTATTAAAACTACGAAAAAGGCCTTTTCACAAAATCTATTTTCTCCTTAAATGTAAAAACTTAAAGTTTTGTTTAGTTATCTCAATACAAACAAATTAATTGTTGTAGGGCTTTTTAAAATCTTTTAGGTAAAATTTATTTTCAAAAAAAATTCAAGTTTCTCAAATAGAAATTGTATTTATTCATGTAAAAAAATTGATATCCTTAGCTTAATCAACCTCGAATAAAATGAACTTAAGTTTCTTCCACCTAAGAGAAAAATCGCTGTAGAAAGTTTCCCTACATATGTACTTTATACTGGATTTTATGTTTACAAAACTAACTATACTGTTAAATTAATTTAAATTCTTAACTACTTTAAAATAAATCTAATAGTTATAACTTAAAACTTTCAAATATTAAAACTTTTTCTCATAAATTTTATTACATTATGTATTATACAGTTAAGAAGTAAAATAAACTAAATGGAGTATTTGACTCTATTTTGTTTTGGTTGTAATCTTTAGGTAAAGTTTTTAAACGTTTAATTTATGTTTCTTCATTTAATTTATGTTTCTTCAATTGTTAACGTGAATTGCATTTATTCAGGTTTCAACTAATACAAAATATTGTAAAACATTTTAAGCAGAAAACAAGTATTTGTTCTATTATAAATTCTTTAAGTAAAGAAATACAATAAAACAAATACTTTTGCGAGATGAAGTATATGTTTATTCTTTTATTGACATTATTTTATTAATAAGTTTATATTTAAAAAAACAAGTTGGTGTAAAGCCAATAGTAAACAAAAGTTTGTTGTTTACAATTGCTTTGAATGTAGAGCCATTGCACACTTAATAGGCCATATAATCTTATAATTTGGTCATGTTTATTTTCCTGTCTAAACTTTTATTTATTTAAAGTTTTTTAAAAAATGTTAAAGTATTAAGTATAAACATTTTTTTTTGTAATTTCAGTTTTAAAGAGTTTTTAATTAAACCTGACTTAATATTGTTTAATCTTATTAATTAAATTTTTGCTTTTTATTTAGTTCTTTTTTGTAAAATAAATTAAGGTACTTTTTATAGCTGTTTTTAACACGCATAAGTTATATTTTAATGCTTGATTGAATTTCTTTTGACAGATACTTAAATTAAAAAATATTAAAACTTATGATATCAGAAAATTGAGAATTCACCTGCTCTTAAGTAACACGTGAGTTGGAATTTTGTTTCTTTAGATAAATACTTTAAATTATATCTTTGTTTTCATTTAAAGCAGGCTGGTATGTGTTTACCAGTTTTGTGTTACAATTAATACTAGCTCAATCGAATATATATTTATTATGTGATTAGTATATCTTCGTTAGTGACGGTTAAAATAAAGCTATATTTTGTAGTGTTTTTAAGCATATGCAATATGTACTTTGTGAATCCTATCAAGTATTAGTTATTACTAATTTTTATTATCATTTAGTAATAAATAACAAAACTGTAACTAAATTTCCAGTGAACTAAGTAATTAAATCTCAAAGCAAAGTTTTTGTCATAAAATGCCTTGTCATTTTCTTTATAATGAGTTTATTTTAGTCATTATAAAATATTTTTATTTCGAGACCCATTTGTAAGTTACTAAAAAGTCCAGTTAGATTTTGTGATAAGAGCTTTACAAAAACTAAACATGTTTAGATGTTTATATTGAAATAAAAGTTAATATTTAATTAAAGCAACAGTCACGTTTATAAAACACATAACGTTTTGCGCATTCTGGATTAGTAAGTAGATGCTCATTGCACATTTAAATAGAATAAATAAAAGAAAAAACTGGGAAACTTTCATTCTTTTATTGCTAAGCATTTACTAAGTAATCCGGGAATGCGCGAAACATTATGAAGGAAATAGTTTTCTATTTTGACTTTATAAAACGCGTACCGTTTCAGTATTCTCAAGTTGCTATATGTTAAAACTTAAAAGCCAAATTGTGTATACAACAATTCTTGTACGAATCCCAACTGTATAAATTACTGTAGTTTTTGTATGCCGACTTAAGTGTGTTTCTATTTTGTAATTAAAACTTAATTGTAACTTTTTTACCTATTCTGTTTGTTATTTCAATGTATTTTTGTTTATTAAGTTATTAAAATAAGTTTTAAACAATTTTAATTCAAATCTTAAAGTTTTACTAAACTAACTTTTCATTAATCTATTATAAGCTGTACATAAAGTATCATACTACGATATATTCAAATGTGACTCAATAGTTTTAAACACCTTATTACTTTAAAATTTAGTTACATCCATTGATAATTATAAATTTACTGCTTACTTGAACTAAAATATGCAAAATTGTATTTGATTAAATTTTTACCTAAATATTTTTCATATAACTTTAACAGAAAACAAATGAATCAAGCTATACTTGAGACATTTAATTGTTTTTAAAATAATGTTGTAATCATAACTTCAACAGAAAAAAAAAGAATCAAGCTATACTTGAGATATTCAATTGTTTTAAAAATAATGTTGTAGTTTGTGAAAACAAAACTGCAGAATAACGTAAAAATTTACATGAACACATTTACAAAAGCAATCAATATTGAGTAATCAGTTTTTATTTTTTTTTATAATTTAAACAGGACACAAATGACACACCAGAACAACCACCGAGACTCCGACCCGCCGGCCATGCGGAGCGCGGACGACAAAATAACCAGCTACTTTTCCCACCACGCCTTCAGCCAGAAGTTCCACTCGCCGAGGTCCCACTCCAGCTCTTACCAGTCGCCCGATCGGGGTCGCAGGGGCTCCGTGGCGAGAAAGAGGTTCAACATGAGCCACGAGAGCTCCGACCGCTACAGCTCTCCCAGCACCAGCCGCAAGTACCACGTCAAGAACGACCTGAGCAGGAGCTCGGGCCCGCAAAAGTCCTCGCACGACCACTCCTTGAAAATGCAGCAGGACCTTGTGCGCGAGACCAACTGTCAGAGGAACAGCGACATACTGGTTCACAACCGGCAGACGCCAAACGATTTTGTTTTCAAGTTTGGGAGCAGAAAGGGCGCTCCCTGCCGATTGAGAGACTACACTGGCGGCAGAGTGGTCCAAATACGCGGGAAGAGCAGGGAAAGCAGCCAGCAAAGGCTTGTTGCGAGCGCCAGCAGTTCACCCGCGGTCAGCAGCAACACGAATCTCTTCCACAAAGCTTTTTACAACAAAGTGAAAAGCTTGAGCTCTCAAAGAAAAAACAAAATCCCGAAAGCCTACCGAGATTCTTCCTCCTCTTCAGACTTCGAGATAGAAAAAGGAAGAGGCAGCTTTCATAAAAGAAAATCGGTGGAAAGCTCTTTTTTGCCCAATAACAAGCGGCCTAAACTGGACTCTGACCACAAGAAGAGATTGCAGGAGTGCTCCATGGTCGTCAACCAACCAAATTCTAGCTCCGACGAAAGCGGAGGCGGTGATTGGCTGAGCGGCATTATTGAGGACGAAAACAGCAAAGAGGACCGCGTTAAGCCTTCCAGAGTTGGAAACAGACATCGTGCGATGTTCCCTGTTGAAAAAGATAATTTTGTCCGCCAAAAACCAGAGCCTTATGCTAAGAGTCCGACAAAGAGCAGATCGAAGTTTGTCAGCAAGGTGAAGCCCAAGAATAAAAAACAAGAAGCCCATAGTAAGAAGGATGTTTTAAAGCCAAGCAACTTAAAATCTGGTATGAGAGAAAAGGACCGCCCGGCTGTTCTGCGTTCTATTGGTTTAACACAGAAAAGCGTTGGTCAAGATTCTTCTCCCAGAAAGATGAACGATCAAGAGTTTAAAAAACTTGTAAGTCAAGTTATCACTGCTCATACTAAAGCTGGAAAGTCTGGAATCAAATTGAGACGCAACAGTGAATTTGTTCATAAGACTTCAAAAAGTACTGAAAGTAGTTTGAGCCATGTTGACATGCCCAAGAAAAATAACTTGGTTAGAGAGAACAAAAGCCCAACTAAGCAGATGAAACCCAAGGTTGGTTCAGGTAATAGATCAATCAAACGAGAGTTTAAAGAGCGAGAAGAAAAACAGCACAACTCTGGAATGATAAAGTCTGAAAACTCTTATGATATCCATCATCCCGCAGTTGACATGGTAGGTTTCAAGTCTGAAAGCTGTGACCATTCTAGCGAAAACACCAAGAAGCAAACAGTCGAAGTTTCAAAACCGGCCGCTCGACAGCAGCCAAGCGCAATTGGTTTGAAAAGTTCTGCTAAATATTGCCACAAAAACGCGGACAAGCCCGTTTGTAAAGTCAACGGGAGCGTTCAGCTGAGAGCCAGCATCAGCCCCAGAAAAGCGTGCAGGCCAAAGACTTTCGTTTCAAAGGTCAAGCAGAGGAGCAGCGCCAAGTCGGCCAGCCCGCATTACAGAGACCGGAGGAACTCTTCGCCGGCTGCGAGAAGGCGCGGTTTGCCGACGAACACTTTCGCGGAACAACCCAAGACAAGAACAACGAGCGATGCTGGTAAAGAAAGTCGAAGGCCCCAAGCTGCCAGAGTGAGAAGCTTCACAGAAATAAAACAGGAACGTTTCGGCTCTGGTAACAGAGGAAGAAAAGCTGAAGAATCTAGAAGAACAAGTGGTAAAGTTATTCTAAATAAAAAAGCAGTTAAAACCGAAGATCCATTAGTAAACAAAAATAACTTTTTTGTCAAAAGCCTTGAAACAGCGAAAAAACAATCTTCTGCTGTAGATATAACATTTAACAAAAGTATCATTGAAAGTCATAAAAACTCTCTTAGCCAGAAACAAGTTCCTGGTTTGGAGGTGAGCAAAACAAAGAAGGAAGTAGAAGTCAAGCAAGAGTCCAATAAACCAAAAGAAAATCCTAAAAGAAAAAGAAGACCAAGACCAAGAAATAGAAAACGTAATTCTGGCAGACGTCCCAGGCGTAATGCAAAAACAATCAAAAAGGAATTGAAATCGCCGAACAAAGCTGACGAAATTGACATTCCTCCTGAGACCATTTATGAAAACTTGGATTTGGAGCAAGCCGACGAAATGCCTCATGCCGACACTGAACATGTCAAGGAACCTAGCGAAAACATGGCCACGGTCGAAAACCTCATGGTCACTCAGAGCTCGAAGCTTCCCGACAGCGCAGGTACGTCGAATTACAGCAGCGCTCCGTTTTCATTGAAGAGCCCTCCTACTTCTTCTGTGAAGAGCCCTCCTCCTTCAATACAGAGTTTTTCTTCAATAAAGAGCCCTCCTACTTCACTAGAAAGTGTTTCTTCTTCACTAAAGAATACTTTTTCTCCACTAAAGAGCAGCTCTTCACTGAAAATTACTTCTCCTTCGCTAGAAAGTGTTTCTTCACTAAAAAATGGTGCACCTACACAAGAAAACGCTCTTTCTTCACTTGAGAGTGCTGCGAAAGAGTCACTTGCAATTTGCACTGCGAAAGTCAAGGTTGAAATGGAAGACGAAAGGCCTTTGAACATCTATGAAAGAGAAAAAACTTTAGTCGGTATCAAAGAAGAGCCAGTTTGTGATTATTTTGATGAAAGCAAAACCGTCCCTTCAGTTAAAAACCACTTTGCTAATGTCAAGCATGGCCAGCACTTCTACAAGAAAGTCACTAAATTGCAGAACACCTTCAAGTCCGGTCGCTCACCCAAGGTTTTGTCGCAGCTTCCCAAGTTGAAGCAAAGGATAGAAAGACTGCCGAATTTCAATCCGGTAGCGTATGAGAAATTTTCGAAGCGGTTGAAAAACGAGAAAAAGCAGCCGTACCAGCTGTTGGGGGAGTTCTTTGCTCAACAGAACGCAGATCAAGTTGTGAGAACTGTCGAAAGATCTCAGGTACTGAAAACAGTCGACGCGTCCAAGTTGGTTGCAAAGGAAAGTTCATCCAAAAATCCAATACAAAAAGCTCAGCTGCCCAAGAATCCCATTTTGTCGTCTGTTAGAGTCACAAGGAGTCAAAAAGTTTATGATAAAACCCAGAGTAGTGCGATTGCCAATCCCACTCCTACTAGGTCGTCGTTGCGAATAGCTTGCAAAGCTTCTCTGGCGTCGACTGGTAAAGCGCCTGGCAAAATCGTTCGCGTGAAACGATCTGATTCGAAAGATACAAACTCGTCTTCAGAAGAAACCCTTCAAGGTATTAATCATCCTGAAAAAGATGACGAAAACAAACATGACGTCACGTCACCCATCTTGACTGCGAGTGAGTCTTTACCCGCCAAAACTGACGACGACCGTGTTGTAGAAGAAAAGTTGATAAGTCCCACTGAAGGAAGTAAATCTGTCAAAACAAAGGATTCGTTAACTGAAGTTAAACCTGACAAAACTAAAAGGTTATTAACTGAAGATAAATCTGTCAAAAGTAACGTTTCGTTAGCTGCAGATAAATCTGTCAAAATAAAGAATTCATTAACTGAAGATAATTCTGTCAAAACTAACATTTCGTTAGCAGATGATAAATCTGACAAAATTAAAAATTCATTAACTGAAGATAAATCTGTCAAAACTAACATTTCGTTAGCAGATGATAAATCTGACAAAATTAAAAATTCATTAACTAAAGATAAATCTGTCAAAACTAACATTTCGTTAGCAGATGATAAATCTGACAAAACTAAGAATTCATTTACTGAAGATAGATCTGTCAAAAGTGACGTTTCGTTAGCAGCAGATAAATCTGTCAAAATTAACATTATGTTAACTGAAGATAAATCTGTTAAAACTAACATTTCGTTAGCAGAAGATAAATCTGTCAAAAGTAACATTTCGTTAGCAGAAGATAAACTTTTAAACACTTTCGTTTCAAGCAAAAGTACAGTTCCAGAAGCCGTAAAAATGAAGTATGCCGTTTGTTCAAAAAGCACTGAATCGCCAACTGCGTTGTGCTTATCGTACAAAACTAGTAACTCTTCTTTACAGTCTGAAAAAACTTCAATTGCAAAAGGTCAAAAAGTCGTTGACGAACTTTCACCTAAAGAGGATAGGAAGAAACCTGAAGTTGCGCAAATCAACTTCACCAATGTCAAGTATAACAATGAATCGACAGACACAGCCAGTGAAACAGAAGTTGTGGTCCCTTCAAAGACGAGTTTACCTGAAAGGCCTCAAAACTTGCAAATTTTGAAGAGTCCGCTAAAGGCGAGTCCAAACCTTGCTGATTCGCTGGCGAGATCTCCCGCAGCAAAGATCGCCAAGCAACTGGGAATGCCGGTTGCTAAACAACTGGAACAACAATGCTATTCAAGCAGCAACGTGCCATCCAAAGAAATTCTGCATGTAACTGAGAAATCTTTCAATGAAACTGCAGGAGCGGTCATTGAGCAGGCAATGAACCTGAAAGTTTACAGAAATGAAAAACAAAGATTGTTTGATGATGAAGCTTCTCCCAAGAAAAAGGTGAAGCGCGATTTGTTTGCATCCGATGATGAATTTCTTTCAAAGAACGCTCCGTCAGCAAACGAATCCAACTTTCATGTTTCTGAAGAAGCAGACAAACCGCAGGACCTCTCTTTATCCAACAAAAACCTCCCTGAAACGTCCTGCAAGGCTTTGAAGGTGCCCAACATCTACAAGAACCTGTTAGAAAACCAGCTGTCTCTCTCCTACAAAAACCAGCCTGCGACGAAAGAAGACCAGGGCGCTTCCAACCCGGAAACGAAGAACCGCAAGGAGTCCGGGTTCTGCAGCGACAACTTTGAAACTTCGAGCACCGTGTCGAAATCGCCCGACAACCTGAGCAGCGACGCGTTTGTTCCCGCGGCGGAAGCCCAGCAGCAGGTTGGCAGCAAACCCGCGGAAGCCGACATGCCGAACAGCATGACAAACTTGGACATGCTGCTGCTCGCCGTCGGCCACGTCGAAGACAAAAGTTCAGCTGCGGAAGTTGTGGCTCCGAAGCAAGGTGACTGTAATGTCGTTTCAACTTCTGCTGCTGATAAAAGACTGCAAGTGCCTCCGGTTGAACAGCAGAAAAACACCGGTTCCCAAGAATGCTTGAACTTGTCCAACCAGAGCAGTGGATCGACGGACAACTCGGCAGCCAACAGCGTTCAGCCTCAACAAGCAAGCATGCTGACAGCAGGAGGTGCGCAGAACACGCAGCAGGTGTTCAACCAGCCTCCCGTGCAGCAGATGCACTTTCACACGGTGCAACTCCAGCAGGTCATCAACGGCAAAGTGGTGACGGTACCGGCGTTTGTACCGGTCATAATGCCCGCAAACGGCTCGCAGATGCAGCCCGTTCAAATGGGACAGTTTCCTCAAATCGGACCAATTTTGTCGCCAAATGGGACTCAAATGCCTGCTCTACCAATGGGCCAGTTTCCGATGGCCATGATGCCCGGACAGTTGTTACAGCCGCAGGTGGCGGGTCAGAGTTTCATCGGGCAGAATTGTGTCAACATGAGCAGTTCGGAACAGTTGAACTCACCACCACCGGTAGGCCAAGTACCTATTGGTTCACCGCAACCAATGCACAATGTTGGTTCCAATATTCAGCAGATGAATTTGAACCAGAGCTACCCGGCAGTCATTCAGAACCAATTTGCTCAATCCTTGTTTGGCAACTATCAGGCGGAAAAAAATATAATACATAATAACAACTTCAACGGAACTTTGAACGTGAGTAACAACTCGGATTTTCAAAACTCGCCGGCAAACCAAAGCACCCAAATAACGAATACAGCCGATTCGACCAACAACCAAGCTGTTAGAGACGGTTTGTTTTTATGATTAATTTTGAAAATATAATGTTATTGTTTGCTCAAAGTAAATATTTGTTCTACTCGTTGTAGTCTAGCTTTCAGCGTGTAGCGTGTGGCTTTTTTGTTGTTTTTATCATCTGAACAAATACCTAGTTTAAGCTAAAATGCGTATAAAACATTGGTTAATCATTAAAATATAAATAATTTATGCTTTTATACAATGCTTGCTGATTGTTTATATTTTTGATGTAAAATAATTTAGTAATTTTTCAAGATTACTTAATCAAATTTATTACAAGTTTTAAATTAAGGTTTTTAATAAATTAATAATAAACTGTTTTTCAAAAGAAACTATCTATTAAATCAACGTTTGTGTAATACAACAATAACTTACAAACAAAACTTTCAACAATTTTTAGGTTATTTTATAAGCATTTTGCCAATTCTTTTGTAAATTAATGAGAAATAATACTTCTCGTTGGAATGTGCTGAGTCATTGTTACTTTATGTAGCAATAAAATCAGCTTTACTACCAACCATGAATTGAGCAAGAAGCTTATTTTCAAAAACTACAAGTAATAATTGATTACTGTTTAGTGTTTTTGAAATGGAAGTTTCAGAAATTAAAAAAAATTTAAGATAAATAACAATTAATTAGAAACAAAAATCAATGAAACATAGATAGAAGTATTTGCTAAGTTAGTTTTAGTTTTTGGAACAACAAATTTAATTGATTTTATCTTTTAAGTAAAAATTTATCTTATACTTTATGTTAGAGATCCTTAACTCTTTTGTTTTGTTATTTACAACATTTGTAGAAAAGCACAATAAAAAAAAATTTTAAACACAGATAATTTAAATAAATTATAAGCATCTAAATAGTTATATTAGCATTGGATATAAGCTAAAAACAAATTAAAACTTAAATTAATATTAATAAAATAGGCTAATATTTATTTGTAAAAAAATTGAAAATAAATCAAGATAAAACGTGCTCTTACGAGTCTATTGAAGTTAAAATTTTTGTAAAAAATTATTCTCTTTGGTGTAAGTAAAAGTTCAATAAGTATGTAACAACATTGTAAGTATAAAGAAGAAAACAGTAAGATGTAACTATTTATTTTATATTTGAACAGATCTGGCAACTGTGGAAGAAGCAAAACTTTTAGTAGATTTTAAAGGAAAATCAAAATAAAAGCCAACAGTGAAAATGATTTGTTTAAAGTGAGGCAATTTATTTTTTTATTTTCCATTAAAAAATATTATTAATAGTTTTTTTTTTCATTAAATTAAAAAAATAATAATTAAAAGCTTCATATGAAAAAAATGTTTTAAAAAGCTGTATTCAAATTTAAACAAATAGAAATTTAATATTATGATACCAATCAAAAAAGTATTTTTAAAGGGTATGACATTTGTTTTCAAAAACTTGATATTATTAGTTAAATGCAATGTTGAAAATTTACCCAAGCATTAAAATTCCTTTGTTCATAAGTATTTTTATCTTTGTAAAAAAATTTAATCATTTCAAAACTTTACAACGATTGAAAAAATTTCAGGGTATCAAGCAAAATATTCAGTGGTTCATTGAAGAGAACCATGATACAAAATATTAAATTTCTGCCACGTAGTTAATTGAAAAAGTACAGGTAGTTTTTTTTTATCCAGAATGTTTTCTGTTTATTATTATTCGTGTAAAACGCGCTTGATATATTAAAACAAAAAATGTCGTTATAATTTATCTTAACCTTTTGTTCTTATAAGTATTTAACTCATTAAAAATGCATGCATAAAAGCTGATAAAAACAACGTGTTTATGTCATTTGTTGTTAAGATATACCGAGCTTTTGTCAATTTACATGCTTCTTAGGAATAGTAGCTCCAACCCTGCCTTAAACATTTGTCTTTTGTTTTTATTACGTATAAATTATTAAACTTTATATTTTTTTGAAATGTTTGTCAACAAAAAGCCACCGACTGTTTGTAGGTGAAGCAAACTTGATAAACTTTGTTGGATTAACTCGAAAGCAAATTTGCGCAACAAACAAGTTTTTATTAATGCATAAAAAAAACAAAAAAAAATTAACATGTAAACATTTGTGTTTATGTATGCATCCACTTAAAGGTATATGATTGAAATTTTAGTTTTATAAGTTTTATTTGAAATTATTTAAATTTAATTATTTTGGTATATATGTTGTTGTTATCGTCTTTAATGTAATAAAACAAACATCAAAAAAAGTGTTTATTTATAATAATATGTATGTAAGAATAATATGTATAGTTGTGTCATTTTTGTTGCTAACTAAGAAAAAACTGACATAAAAAGTATTGAAAACATAAATTTGAAAAATTTAATAAAATGTTCAAAAACAAATAAAAAATTAAAAAGAAGCTTTCTTTTAAATTGATTCATTATTTTATATATAATATGATTTATTAGCTTTGTTTTATTAGTGGAACATAAGTTGAAAAAATCAATTAATCATCAAATAGTAATTTTAACTTCTTTAAAAAAATGTGTTGTGTTATAGAATATTTATTCATAAACAAACAAAAGCAATCAAACAATTTTTTAAAGGCTATAATAAAAAAAAAACACTATCCAGTAATTAACTATTAAGGGTCAGATTAATTGATTTTTTTTGAATACATAAATTTAAAGAACACTGATTCAACTAGAAAAAATGAAATAAAATTATATTGACCAAAGCTTTTTATATATCTTATAAAACTTAGGCTGTTTAAAGTATAATATTGAACTGACAATATTGTAAAAATTTGTAATAGGTAATAAACAGTTTTAACAAGTGAAATTCATATACTAAAGACCAACATAAAGTTTAAACTGTGTTAGTTCTATTAGCATATTGATTTTTCTGTAAAAATTAATTTTACAAAAAAATACTATTAAAGTATAAAAGTTTAAAAAATCAGAAATGAGTAAATCTACAATATAACTATGTTTATTTTAAACAAGTCAAATTTGGATCGGATAAATGAATCCACCTAAAACTATTCATCTTGAAAACATCCTAATTTCGTCTTAAATGGACAAAACTATTTGTTAAACTAACGGTGAGGTTTAGTATATTTACATATACTGTATATTTTTCTTTTAAATTATTACTAAAGTTAGAGAATAAAACATAATTTTATTTAGGAGATACAGTAAATATTATGACAACCTAAAGCAAAAAACAGAAGTCTAAATTTGATAAAAATGTCAATACCACTAAGTAAAGAACAGCTATTTAAAAGTTTGACGACTATACAGCAGCTAATTTTCTCAGACTGTTGAAAGTATAAAACAAAATTGCAATACAATTAGCTTCAATAGGTATTACCAAAGAACTGCTACTAATTAAAGAGTAACTTCAAGGTTTGTAAATGAACAGTTATCGATTTTATGTACCACGCAATAAAAGCTAAAAAAATTTTGAACAAAAGCTTAAGAGTTCACTCAAAAATTAAGTAATTGTATAGAAAACAAATAAAATTACCTTGTTAATACTCAAAAGTTATACTGCGAAGAAGTTTAAACACAATAAGCTGTTTTAATTTTTCACATCAAGTTTATACAAAACACTTTATTCATATAATTTAATGATAAATCAATATTGACATTTTAAAGTTTATAATTAGAACGATATTTACAAAAAAAATCTTAACCAAATAAAAATTAAAAAAAACCTTGTTACTGTAAGTTGTTTAAAAAGTATTTTTTTGTAAATCAATAACTTTCTTATAGATATGCTAAGGATTCAATACATTTTTTAATATCTAAAAAATTGTGTTATGAAAACAGTTTGTTCAAATGATCCAAAAAATAATAAAAGTCATTTGTTTTAACTGTAACACACAGTAAATTATAGGTTAAACACATGGGTGAAGATTGATCCACAATTTTCTAGAAAGCTGGGTGCAAAAGTTTTCATTAAACTATGTATAATTTTACTTATGTAGTGAGTACATAATTGATACTTTTGTTTCAAAAAATTAAAACTAAATATACTTTAAAGTAAGATGAACAACTATATATTAACTGTAACTGTTTTGTAAATTTTATGGCTCACATTGGGTGGCTTCTTACTTTAGTTTAAACCTCAAAATAAACACTCTAATCAAAATAAGTTTTGGTTTAAATGTGATAATTTAGTGTTTAAAGAATATTGTACTGAGTTAGCTAGATTAGTTTAAAAAAGTAGAAATAATAAATTTAAACTTATTTTAGTACTGTGTAATTTTATGTAATAAATATTTCTTTATTTTGTAGATTTTTAAACATTCTTAAAAAAGTGCATTGGTTTTAATTTTTATACTGCTTTAAAAAAGTGTCAAACAGCTAAATACTGGTGCACTAAATTAGTTTATGCCTTTGATTCTTTAGGTTTATAAAGCTGCGCTCAACAAAACACTTAAATAAAATTTGCGCCATCTAGTAGTTGAAAGTTGCATAATAAATTTGTGCAACATTTGTTTGGGTAGTTTATTGAGCACAGCATTGAAAACTGTTCAGCTTTTAATAGTTATAGTGAACTATAATTTAATATAATATTTAAACAATTGTTTACAGATGAAAGAGCACATTAAAAAATTCTAAACTTGTTCTTTGAATACTTCTACTTGAAAGTACTTTACTAAATTGTGTTAAGAGCAATCAAGTATTTAGACTTATTACACAACAACTTGTAAAGTATTTTTTCTATAGACCAAACAGTGCACATACACTAATTTTTATGCACAAAGATATGCAAAAGTGTACAGTTTTACTTAAAACTAAGTTATAAACCTAAAATAACAAAATCTAAGCGTAAATATTAACTAAACCAAAATATTATACAACCAGTACATAGTGAATCTAAAAATGTATACTTAAATAAAATATCATAATGGTTGGAACTTTTAAAAGAACTATTAAGATAGATATATTATAAACTGTTTTGTTAAATTTGCAATATATGCAACATGCATGTCTAGACTTCATACTTACACTAACGCTTTTAAAGTGATTTTTTGTTCATGTTAGGTGTCTAAAGACTAAGTTGTTTATTGTTTAGCCATATCTAGAAGTCTGAATGTTTTACTTGTTAATAGAATAACTTACTAACCGTTTTTTAATTAAAACATAGATACATTCTTTCCAGACACCATTCTTTTTTTTATCAATGAGTTTTTAGTTTTTGTACGTTTAAATTTTTATTTGGTTTTACTACCATATATCCTGAATTACATCTGTTTTAGTCTATGAACAGTGTTTGAAGTCACTATTAAGAAAATTAGTAGAGTAAGAAAAAACTATACAGTTTTACAAGATTTTAAGTAAAAATAATACTACAATTTTTTTTGTATTACTAATATAATATATTGTTTCCTTAATTTTAGAAATAATAAAAGAATAGATATAGATTTGTACACATAACTTACCTGTCTGATAAAATATTATTTTGTAAAGTTTCAACAATGTACTTTCTGATACCTTCTTCACTAACATAAGTCGTTATTTATTACTTTTTGTACTCTGAAAATCGTTTCTTATCATAATGTTGTATGCCTTAAACCAGACTGTTAAAATCTACAGTATCCTCTTAAAAAATATAATTGTTTGAAGCCATTTTCATATGAAATTATTTCTTTGTTGTAAGTTTGTAGTAATTAAACAAAGTTTGATAAAGCTTAGATTGAAAGAAAGAATTATTATAATAGTATTTTCCCCTTTAGTGGTATATTCCTACAAGTTTAAAATAAAAAGTTCTTTCAAAAGTTTTTTTCCCCTTCAGTAATTTAGTTTTAATGACCTTTCAGGTTTTGTTGTAGCTTGAGTAAATCAACTGAAATTTTTTACTTTGTCTTCAAAAATGCAAACGTAAGATTTAAATTTACGAAGAGCTATTGTTTATTTATAATCACTGAGTTGTTTAAGTAAAACAAAAAAAAAACACTTTTGAAATAAAATGTGTTTTTTCTGCTGAAAAACTTGGATTTTGAAGCAGAAATAACTCAATATTAAAACTAAGTAAAACAAAAACGCTTTTTCTATGAATAAAGTTAAAAAATATAAAAAAAGTTTACAGAACATCTGTCTATAAACTATTAAACAAAAAATATAGTTAACAGAAAAGTGTAAATATTTGATGTATTAAAAACTGACAATGAATAAAAAAAACTTTGCTTAAGATATTTATAAAAAGATTGGCAAACTAAAAATACTTATTTGTTGTTTAGGCCTTTTTAAAAACTACTTACAATACGTGATTTTAGCCAATTTATGATATTCTACCAATTGTGTTTTGAAGATGCTTTTATCTAAATAAATCCGGATTTAAATAAACTTTGTTACTCAAACCATGTTACTACTCCAAAATATAAAAAATTGTTAATAATTGCTAAAAAATGTAAGAACTAGTTTTAGAACTTCACATACTAAAGCTCATTAAGATATGTTAATTAAGTAATTAATGATCATTTAAAAGTAGTTAATTTATATTTACAAGTACTTAACAATTTTGTTTTATTAACTTGATTAGTTAATTAGTTTGTATTATGATTCCAACTGTTTAAACTTAACAGGAAATAAAACTAAAAAGTCCTAAAGGTTCGATAAATTTGTATACGTACAATTTTTATTTTATGAACTACTCTCCTAGCTTTTAAATCATTTAGACGCGTGTTATTACGTGTCTTGCTTAGTTTTAGATTTGAAATTTCAACTGCAATAAATTAAGTATTATTTGAATGCTACGATCTCTAGTTAATTTGTTTTAAAATCCTACTTAGTTAACAAACAATAGTTATATTTACCTTGAAAAAGCAAAGTTTATTAAAGAACACTTGCAACCTAATATAGTTCAGAAGATAAAACTGTATTTTGATTTATAAGTGATTTTTCATCCTCGTAAACAAAAATATCATTATTAAATAACTACAGAGGTGAAATTTTTCCTTGTTGAGATTATAAGATTATAACATTAAAAAACTGGTTTAAATAGGATTCATGTCTGAGATTTTTTTTGTGATTTCAAAACTTCAACTAGAGCAAAATCGTTTTTCACGTTTAATTAAAATCTACCTGTAAAAATCAACATACTAACCATCGCATTATTTATTTTGTTTATTGATAAACAAAATAAAGGCGCTCAGAATATTTAGTCTAAGGACCTTTTGCACGAAGAACCTTTCGGTTATCGAGTCGCACACCTCTTGGATACCTTTTAACGTCTTGTCAAGGACATTAGATAAACTGCTGAGCAATTGCATGTTTTTTATTTTTAGAAAATCATTTTTACTTCTAATGGACAAATATTTATTTTAAGCCAGCTACCAAACTAGTGTTTTTGACAAACTACTAGTTTCTTCTAAAATATTTTTTTTGAGACAAAAAGTATTTATACTGAAAAAACTTTGAAAATATATGTTTATAAAGTAATTCTAAAATACACAAAGAACTACTATAAACGAGTTTGACATCTAACTAAACTTATACTTTCAAAAGCACAAACAATTAATACTTCGAAAAGAAGTTATAGATCAAGTCTTTAGTTAAGCTCTAGAAGTTACTTACTTAGAAGTTACTTTTATAAGTTAGTTCTAAGCCAATAACTATAAAAAAAAAGTAATTTACTACATATGTAATTACAAATTTATTTAGTTGTGAAACTAATCTTAATTGCTTCTAATTACTAAAGAATACAAAAACCTCTTAATGTTGTATTTTAAATTCCTAAAACTTAGTCTAAAGATTTAAAGTAGACGTAAATTGAACTTTTTTTATTTTGGTAATATTATATGCAAAATATACAAAGTTTTAGATACATACTTCTATGCATTTAACATTACCTCAGTTTTTTAGCCCCAGTACAACGTTGAAAAGTTTGGTATGTTAAGTATTGAGCTTTTATGACACACTAACAATAAAAAATCATAGCATAAATCTTTCTAAAACTGTGTTTTTAATAAAGAAGTTTGAAACTAATCTTTATAAAAGTTTTTAATACTATAAAAAGTAGGTTCTTTAAATATGAGAACAGTATTTTTTTTTGAATGTGTGTAGTAGTGCACTTATGATTAAAACAGTGGGATTCAATTTTTTCAAAAGCTGTGTACGGTAAATTACTCGAAAATAAGTTCTGTTCACTTTTGCCAATGAAGCCATTATTAAGACCACTGATGTTCATTCTATGATGTTTTTTTTTGAGTAAATAAAAAGTTAAAAAAATAATTAATGTTAAAATTAGCTTTTTCTAATAAAAAAATATTAAAAAAAACTGAACAAACCTTAACCTTATTAATTTTTCTGGGAACAGTAAAAACTTCTAAAGATGCACACCGTAAATACCACTGGATAAAAAACTGACATTGGTGTTTTAGATACAATTTTTTAGCATTTTATAAATTTTACATTATAAAAATCGCTAGTGTAAAATGTATCACAGTTTACTCACAAGCAATAAAAAAATATTCATCAACTTTCATCACAATACCTGAAGCTTGCCTCTACTGTTTTAGTTGTAAAAAAAGTCGTAGGCCTACACTTTTGCTTAATTTTGTCAACTTTACTAACGTGTTATATATAATTAAAATAATAATAATGTACTATACACTCAATTTATTTTTTATTACTGTATTTAAGTTTTTACTATTACGAACTCTAAGATAAATTAAATATTTGTATTTAGTTAAATGCATCAAAAATTATTATTATTAATAAGTTATAAAACATTTGTATTCTGTTGTTACCGATATTAAGTGTTAAACCACTAAAGTCGACAATAAATTACATAACAGAAATATTTCTTCCTTCAAAGTATTATTAAGTAAATTTCTTGTGGTTATAAGTACAATTCTAACGAATTTAAAGTTATTATGCTATGATACAAAACATATTCATATATTTATCAAACTGTATACATATGTATACTAAATGTATTGAGTTAGTAGTTTTATAATACAGTTCAATTTAAACTAATGATGTTTAAATCATTATCTTTGGTTATCCTTACAGCTAATGAAAATTTATACTTGTATGAAGATATTTTGTTTCTTTTTATTTATTACTAGTTATTAGTTTACCCAAAAAATTTCTATGTTTATCAAAAATTAGAATCAAAGTTAAATATGCTAAGTTTTACACCTAATTACTTATATTTAATTTAGCCTAATTAATAACATAATTATAATACATTTTAATATACATAAAAAAAATTGTAAAAAAAAAAGGATTTATAATTTATAAGTATTGCTAATTAGTTAGTTAACTACTTAAAATCACTCTCATTTAAAACATTGTTACCATAATAATGTAGCTATCATTATATTAAGTACAAAATATAAGCATCTTTTATTTTATTTTCATATAAAGCTTAAACTTAGTGAAACTTAAATAACAAAAAACTTAGAGGTTTTAATAAACTGTAACAGGCCTAAAGCTGTAAAAAGATAAGTATTTCACAAAAGCTGATCGAATTGTTTTTTCATTAAAAATTTGTACCTAGAGGAGCTTAATTAAAGACTATCTACAAACAACGAATTATTAACAACATTACACAAAGTTAAGCGTCATATAGGTATATTTCAGTTGAAAATTAAGAAAAAAAGTGAATTTGACACAATTGCCAAGTTGGTTTTTTATTATTAATAATAAAAAAATTAAACAAAATTTTGCTTTATTGACAGTTTTTTAGCTAATAGTTTGGAAGATCTGATCTCTATTAATATAATACTTTTTAACACTAGCAGTCCGTAATTATAAGATTATTAATGTTCACTACGAACAAAAAACAACTTTAATGCTTTTATTCTGCAGAAAATACAGTAATAAAAGTTGTATTTGTTAAAGTACTTATAATTTCAAGTTTAAACCAGTACTAAATAAGAAAAAAAACAACGTTTTAACTTTTTACTAAGACAATAAACTTGTATGTAGAATATAAAGCAATTACAGTTTAACTATTATTTTAGAAAATTTTATTTTTTTAATGGCATATGTTTTCCAAAATAAGCACAGTGTTAATTATTCAAATGATATTTCTAAAAGTCAACAAATTTTGCTTGAAAAAACTTAAATGTTTTAAATATCAGTGCGTTGAAAAAAAATCGAAAAACGTAAATGAAACAAAAGTCATGCTATAAAATGAAAAGAACTAATATTTGTTACGGACTGTGTGCATAAATGAAAAGAAAGCTTTCAATACAAATATATATATTGCGAACAAAGGCAGCTAAAAACAATTTTAATTTTAATATATAGGCAAATACTTCAACCTGAAAATAGTTCAGCAAATGGAAAAACACGAACAAAAGTTAATTAAAACAAAACATATGTTTAAAATAATCCAAACAACCTTAAAGTAAAATCCTGAGGTTTTAATTATAACTTTAGAAAATACAGATAAACTATTTCCTGGAAAACAAAAAATTAAATTTTTTTTGAACTTGAACTAATCGAATCTAAAAACAATTATTGACAAACAACTCAGAGTTTATAAGAATAAATCACAATTACTATTCATTTTACATCACACTTCAACTGTAACCGCTTCACTTGGTGACATTTCAACTGTACATGGGGTTGAAGTGAAACCTGGCCCTGACGTCCCTCAACACCTTCATGGCTGATATTTTCAAGTTGTGCGGGAAATTGAGGTTGTGGAACGGTCCGTGCTTGAGCCAGGTCACGAACATCTGGTACAGCCGCTCCAGCAGCCTCAGCAGCATGTAGACGAACAGCGGTATCGGTATCACTATGCCGAACAGGTTAATCGAACTCCTTATCGCCACCACGTTCTCAATTTCCTTCGTCGAAGTCGCTTTCGTGAAGCTCTTCTTTGACATTAACTTTTTGACATTTTTGTTCTCACTCGAGGGGATTTTACACAGCGGGCACGTTTTAGTGTTTTGCGACTCCTCCAACGCTTCGATCTTCTCCGGAGTTTTTATCGCGGGGATTTTTTTGCCGTACAAGTTCTTGTTCTGGGGCTTCACCCGCTGGAAGCTGCCCATGGTGCCCCTGTGGACGATGTTGGTGGCCTGCAGCTGGCCGGGCGAGGTGTCCAGACCCTCGAGGTCCATCAGGCCCGGGCTGGGCGGCCGCTGGCGGGGGTTTCCCACCGCTTTCTTTGGTTTCTGGAGCCGGGGATTTTTCTTGGGTTGGTGCTGCTGGGGCAAGGGCGGCTTCAGAGATCCCATCCTCAGTTCCATAACCTGGAAATTTTGAAAAATAAATTTGTGTTTAAAAAAATAATTTTGTAGTGATTTGCACACAAATGTGTTTTTAATGAAAGGTCTACTAACATTGTACTTATTTAAAATCAACTCTATGTTTTATTAGCAAACGAAAACTTTAGAATCTATTTTTACAGAACTTATTAATGTCATTAAAAACTAAAGACCTTAGTTTGAAGCCCAATACTTGTACTAAACAAAGACTAGCATTTTAAAAATATTTTAATTTTGTTATTAAGTATTTTAAAACATAAAATCAAGTTTGTTTTTACAAATACCTAATATTTTTTGTTCCTGTTAATATGTAGAATATTAAAACTAAAAATTGTGTATACCTTATAACAGTTGTGCCTTTTAAACTTACTATTAATTCAAATTATATTTTTAAGTGTCTGATTTGAGAAATAAAAAAAGTACTTTTAATTTAAGCTGGGAATTTTCTTTATTTAATTTGTGCAAATCTTTCAAATTTTGGGCTTCTCGCATTTTCAAGTCTACTATTTCGTCTTGAAGTTCTCTCAGTGTCTTGTTTGCTGACACTGTAAATAAATAGAATAAATTTTATATATATATTCAACATTTTTTATATAAAATTCAATTAGCTGTTCTTATAAAGCTTGACAATTAAAATAAACTGTTTTATTGAAAATACAGTTGAGTGTGGTATGTTATTGTTTAAAGTAAATTGAAAAGAATCATATTTTTATTACTTAATTTTTTTTATATCAAACTACAAAAGGTAATCTTATAAATCTTAATAATTCAAACGCGCGTGACTTTTTGTATAAATAATTAAAAAAAAAAAAAATATCTGCTAAATTATTCAAATGCCAAACCGTTGACTATTGATTTATAGAAAATTGAACAAATTCTTGAAACAATAATTTATTCATAAATGTTCTTTTTTATGAAAGTAAACTTATATAAACGGACCAGTTTGCATAATCTACAAACAACTTTTTAATAAATACTATATTTTTATAATATACATAGATATAAATTTTAAAAAAAATTAAAAGCTTTCCTGTTAAGCTTTACATATACAATTTTTATAATCTTTCATTGAAATATTAACTATCTAATAATGTCAATTAACAATTTAAAGACGCAGTAATTTTATTTATAAACACTTTAGCCGTCTAATAACATCAGCTGCTATTTATGACGTCATACAGATAGATAAAATATTTTGCACAAATATTCCTCTTACATCAGTAACTTCAATCATTAGGAAACCGTTTGAAAGTGCCTGAAGGAGTTTAAACGCAATAACGCTGCTGTAATAGCTTACTTCATGTATACATTTTACCACAAGACTTTTTACTTAAACTTTATTTAAGATAACTCAAGTATAGTTTAAGCAATATTTTCTAGACACTTAAAATTATATTTTCTTACAAAAAACTTTTAACAATAACTTTAAAAAAAAAACATTACTTTACATTTAAAGTATTATAAATCAGCTTTGTTTAATCATTAAAATTTATTTTTCAACTTTAGTTTCAATAATTAGTAATACATGAAAAAAAATTGTTGAAAATATATAATTAAATAATACTTACAATTTTTTAATGCTTTACATTACTGTCTTAAGTATATTAACCTTTATTTAACTTAAGTTTGTTTTGCAAAAAACAATAACAAATAAAATTAAAACTTTCAAAAGTCATAAAACACTTATGTTTGCATAAGTCAAACAACTTAATTAATTAAATTACTGATCAAACCATGGAATAAATTAAACTTATGTATCTGTTGAGCATTAATTAAGCTCAATTACTTTAAGCTGTGAAAAAAGATTAAATATTGTGATCAAGCCAACAGGTTGAAGTTGAAACACTTGATGTACAAAGAGGTAGTCATGTTAATATTTATTACAAAACTTGTGTGAGCTTTATATAGCTTTTCATAATAAAATGAGTTTTTGTGACTTATATACAATAGAAACACTTTTCAAATAAGCATTTTAGTTTAATGAGTTTTATAAACAAATAAAAAAATTGCACAAATTATGATGTGCGTAATCCTGAAGCTTTTAAATAAACTGTTAGTAAATTAAGTACATAGAAACAATTCTACTAACAATTGTCGTGAAGAGCGTCTCTTATTATTTTCTCTTGTCGTAATTCAAGCATGGTCAGAGATCTGTGGGCAGTGGCTAGCCGATCATGCAGTCTGTAAAAATATAAAGATGTTTAATAGGTTTAGTTAGTAATTTTTACTCAAATATATTTAAAAAAAGGTCAAGGTAAAAATTTAGAAATATGATCTTCTTCTGAATATAAAAATCATAAAATTTTTATTATTAACATTTCGTAATTTCAGTTTCTGCATATTAAAATAACTAGCCGTTATAAAGATAAGATAGACAAGTATTTATATATAAAAAAGAAATCTTTAAAAATTAATATGACCTTGTATTTTCGTCATTTTTATTAAGATGAAGATATTAAGATATAAAGGACAAAAATTTATTAATAAAAAATATAGGTTTAAAACTTAATATGACCTTGTATTTTCGTCATTTTCATCTTGAACCATCTTCATGACTTCATTCATTTCGTTTATTTTAATACCGACCTGTTCCTTGTTTATTTGCAAGTTTTCAGCCAATTCTTCTACTAAACTGTCGAATAAATTACAATTTTGAAATTTTTAGTTGACAACTTTTTATTTTTATTCGACTTCATATGTTATGTACAGTAAGTATAACAGTAAGTAATGAGTTTACAAAACATACTTCAAACTAATTGTTAAGTGAATATTAGTCAGAAAACTAACTTATGTTTTATTAGTGTGGCAATAATAAATTAGTTAAGTTTTTTGATCCAACACAAACTTTCAGACTAAAATTTCTAACAAGATAATTTACAGCAAAAAAATTAATTCTTGTTTGTGAGAAGTCTCATTCATTTGGTTTCACGGTGTGGACAGAAAATTTAGTAGATAAAAATAGTTTTTTCTATATGAAAAAGTAAATTTTATCATAAATTAACAGCCCTATACATATTATTTTTAAATTTAGATATTTAAAATATTTATTTTTATCATACTTTATTTTTGATAAAAGTTTTAAATTATAAAATTATAAATTATAGTTTTAGGATAAAATATCTTACTAATTTTTTTTTCAAAAAGCTGCAGCCAAAAGATTCATGAAACCAGTATTTAGAGTTTAACTAAAAATTGTTGGTTAAGAACAAACCTACAACAACATCTACCATATTACAAAGCTTATACTTTAAAAAAAATATTTTCCGATTTTGATTAAAATAATATGCAAAATACTACATAACAAATATACATGAATAAAGTACCTACTATAATGAACAAAATCATTTATGTGTCTACTGATAACTTAAATTTAAAACTAATTAAACCATGTTTAATGGGGGGTAAACCATGTTTTTTACAAGTTAATCTTATTTTATAGAGTTTTTCTAAGCTTTAAGATGTTTTTTATCGTTTTAAAAAATTCAAAATATTTTTTGAGGTATGACTAGTCAAAGTCGGGCCGCATAATAGGTTCCCTATGGGAAGGGAAAACTAAAACAGCGAAAAAAGACTATTTCATTTAAAATCTATCTTCTCCTACATTTTTCAAGCAATCTTCTTCAAACTTTCACAGTCTAATCTTTATACAATAACAAAAAAACGTTATTTTGGAATTTAAAAAAAAATTGTAAAAACTTGTTTTTTTTTTGAAAAAATAACACTTTTTTTTTTAATTTTTGTGATAATTTTTTTTTTTATTAATAAAATTCTAAAGTAAAGTTTTTTTCTTTTATTATAAGAAATGTTTCCTAAAAATTTGAAGAAGATTGCTTGAGAAATTAAGGAAGAGATAGATTTTTAGTGAATTTTAAAATTTCCAAGAAAATTGACCTCAAAAAATTTGCGATCCATACGTTTGTATTGGAAAATTTTAACAAAAAATTAAATATCTCAAAACTTAAATGATAGTTTTGAATTCTATAAAAACAGGCTTGTAGTTTGTACTTCAAGCTTTCATATAAAAGCCTAAGTAAATTTTTGTAAAAAAAAATGTTGGACCCCCCTCTATGGCCTTAAAGACTGCTAAACTTACTGACTAGAACAAATACCGTAGTTATTAATGTGGTTTGTAACTAAACTGAGTAAAAGTTATTATTTTAAATAATTCTTCCTTTGTAAAATACGACATTTTAATTTAATTGAAACGATATAAAGTAAACTCAGTCTTTAATATAAATATTAATTAAAAGTATTTTAAAAACTTAAGAGTAAAGAAAAAATATCAGATTATGGGTTGGTAACGTACTAACAGAAATCTCAGGCAACATATTTTTAAATTTAAATAAAGCTGTGCAAATATCAAATAAATCATTCATAAAAAATAGATTGAAATAAACACCTAACAGCATATCAAATATTTTTTAAACACAATTTTACTTTTACAGAGTTATTCTTTGGCTTTGTAGTACAACTTCTCAAAATTACAATAGCCTTTAAAAACCGTTTTTAACAATTCCGGCTCACAAAAGATGTTTATTGTAAAATCTGGGCCGAGGACCAACAGTGTTGCATAAACTAGACTGATTCTTCAAAATAAACTTTCTTTTAATAAAAATCTTTTATTTACCATTTAAAAATTTAAGACAGAAGACTATAAAGCTACTTTAGTTTTTAAATCAATTAATTAAAAGATTTCATGCTAATAAAAGGAACTTAAAAAAAAATAAATACTAAACTTTTAATTAGCTTACAATCTAGATTTATATATATATTACAAAAATATATGAAACAGTTTCAGCCAGTTCTTCAAAATCAATAAAACTTATGTAAAAAAAAAAATTGACTTAAAAATAAAAAAATAACACTTTCACTGCAAATGAAAGATCTGCGAAAACAAATACAAAATTGAATAAAAAAAATAAATTGACAGGAATTTTTTTATAATTCTTTCCACTAAAACACTTTGAAATATCTGCAAAAATCTAAAATAAAAACAAGACATGCAAATGTTTCGATTTAATTCAAGGTCGCAGCATTTAATGCACGATTATCGATTTCAACAGGAAAAGACCCCAGTGCAAGAAAAAAATAAAATCAATAAACTGATATGAAAATCAATATGAGGAATAAGAACTACATAAAGTTGAATAATATATGTTTTTTATCTTTAAATATACTTATTAAACAAAACATGTTGTTTTATCCATTTTGTATTTTTGGATTTTAACTTTTAATGTAAAAAACATGAACGAGCTATATGAATATTTATAAGCAAGTTATAAGAAAATGCAACTTTCGATATTTCAGTTGCATTTCAGAACAAAGTTCAAAAGATAGTAAAAAGTAGTGATTTATACAATAGAGATATTTCATATTTTAATTTTAAAAATACAATAAAAAATAGTTAAAATACTTTAGTTTTCCAAAAATCATGAATTTCGTTTGAAATTACTAAAAAATAAAACATCATTAACATTTTATTAAGTGTTTTTAATTAAATTGAATTAAATAAAATGTTATTTTAATATAAAATTGCTTTGTTGAAGTTTAAACAACATTTAGAAGAAAACTGATGTAATAGTAACTACTTAATCAAAACAGTGTTCTATAAATTAACTTAATCTTTTAATACAACACTAACATTAAGTAAGCTATTGAGGTTTTATATTAATTTAACTTAATACCTGTACAAACATTTCCAAGTGTGCAAACCATATTATACTTGCCAACTTTAATCGAATTTAGTACGGGTATTTACAATAAATTTTAACTTAACCAAATTTAATCATTTAATAAATTTGGATAACCAAAAGCTAACTAATTGTTTTAAACTTAAATATTAAACATTTAACAACTGATAAATACCGCTATTCAAAATTAAATTAATTTATCAAATAAACTTCTCGAAAGTAATTATAACAAATTCAACACGAAATATATTGGATAGTTAAAATAAATTTCATAGACTACAAGTTGACTTAGTTTGTAAATAAATAAAAGACTATATTAAAAAAGCTTACACATAAGATTTAAGCATTTAACACAAAGTGTTTACACATATAAACTATACATAAGCTGATAAAAACTCAAAAATTTCAAAATACAAAACACATATTAAAAAAAAAAAAACTTTTAAGTGTAAAATATAAATGCTGTGAAAACATACCTAAAATACTTGACAGCTAGATATTAAATAAAAATATCAATTTATCATAGAACAAAAAATTAAACTAACCTTTACTAAATACAAAACAAGCCAGTAGAAAAAACTGTAAAAAATAATGACTTTATATTTTCATAATTGAAAACTTTCATACGCCAATTCTTTAAAATGAGGAAAACTGAATGCAAATGATAAACAGGAAAGAAAAAGTTCACACTTTTTTACTAGAACTTGCTCTATAACCATCTGATTAATTATTCATCAACTCACCTCTTACTACTACTTTGTATATTTGTAATAAACCACTTTTTGTTTATAAACCGGAGCCTAAGTGTGATTTTAATGGTGTTTGCCAAATTTTATCAATAAAGTGCTACTAATTTAAATGTTAGTGTTTTTTATTAAAACTTAATTAAAATAGTAGCAATAAAAATTAATACATTTAACTTTGCTACCGGAACAATATTTTGTAATGATATGAAATCAATACTCTGATTTTAAGCATTACCATCTTTGTTTAAAAAAAGTAAGAACATTGGAAAAAATAGTAAAACTACATTAATTTTCTTATAGTTTTACAAAAAAAAATATTTTGAAAGATATTATTGAGATCTCTTTTGTAAGTTTTACTATTACACCTATTTGATATTCAGCTTTAATTAATAGTTAACAAACAAAAAACACTTTGAATAGTTTGAAGAACACTAAAATATGCTTAATTTTATAAACAATATTTACCACACAAAAATGAGAAATCGTGACTTAACACACAAAAGCAATTTTAAAAACAGTTTAAGCATTACTATTAGCACAAACAGAAGTTTTTGTAAGCATTAACTAAAATGCATTGTTAACGTTTCTCAAATTTTTATTGTTTATCTTAAATGAAATGGTACAACTTTTTTTTAACATTTTAAACTTAAAATATTAATTTTAAAACTAATTACACAAAAACAACAACATTCTATAACTGTTAACCTACAACTTTAGTATTGTATTCGGAAAAAAGTATAAAGAAAATAAACATATTACTCTGCACATTAAAAATTAATGTACATAGTAATAATACACAACTAAAGAAGTGTTACAAATTTTATGGTATGAATTTTATGAAGTATTTAAAACTTATTTTCAACAAACCAATGAACTAAAAAAAAGTTTAAAAAATACCCACAAATGAACATACAACCCAATATACACCCCTGCACAACAAATTTCACAAACCAGCCTGAACAACACCTCTGCTGATCAAACACCAAACTTGAGACCTCACAATTACGCAATGCGTATTACGTGATGAGCGACATCAATGTCATGAAGTCACCAACTTGTTATCATTACTTTCATTAGAGGTACACAAATATTTAATTAACATTTCATTTGCAGCATTTGATCACGTAAAACTTGTATATGAAAGTTAAATAAACTAATAGATTTCATGTTACCTAATGGTTTTAAATATTTATACTCATTTAAACATATACTGACACCAAATTTGGAAATATTATAATTAATCAATCCCTATAGTTACATGATAATAAAAAAAATTACTTATAACATGAAAATACAATTAACTTTTGGTACAATTCTGGTTAAAAAAAAACTTAGGTGTAAACTTCTTATGTCTTCAAAACATTATGGTGTTTTGAAATAATTTTTTTTTTCATTCAATTTATTTCACTATTTTCTTTACATTTATATTGTCACAAACACACTTGTTAAAGTATCTTTGATATAAAGGATTAACATAGCTGCCTAAAAAGCTTAATTATTACCATTTAATTAAGGGTCAACTGAAGAAGATTCAATCAATTACTTTTTAAAAAATTGTTTATTCGAAAATGGTCAGAGTATATATATTTTATTTATAAAACAGCTAGTAAAATTCATAATTCAGAAGAACCAATTTTATTAAGTCTTCTAGTATTTTTTATCAAACACATTAAAAAAAGTATATTAAGTGTTATTTCTTCTTTTCTTATTTTCAATTCGTAAGTTTGCAGGAATTGAATATATAAAAACTTCAGATTGATTTTAATTTTAAAAGTATTTAAGAATGCTTAGTGACAAATAATATTTAACAAAAAAAAACTTTGCAATCCAGTTATGAATTAAAAGATATAGGATGATTGCTTCTAAGTTGTAGAAGACATAAAGTAAAGACATAGTGCATTTAAATATTTTGCATACTCTAAACTTAAGATTTTACACCTTTGATTAGACTTTGAAACATGCAGTCACTGAATAGATAAATTAACATCTGTAAAACAAAAGCAAACTTAAAATATAAAGAACTTAATTTGTTATTTCAGAAATACAGCACAACATCAAGCTTATTTCTTTTTTAAACTGCCTGACTTCTTAATTCGTTAAACATCAAAAATTCAAAATGTATACACGCACAACTTATTTTAAGTAATAAATCTTAATTAAATAATTATTAAATTTAAATTTTAAATAAATATTTAAAGCAATTAAAATAAACTCACGTTAGTTCTTCCTCCTCACACCCGGCAAAATACTCCTCGTCCAGGGCGCTCGACGCCAACGAAGCGTAACTGAGGTTCCTGGAGGAGGACAGGTCGAAGTAGCTGTCCTCCCTCGCGCTCAACTTTCTCCTCCTCCGCCTCAGCGAGCTCTCCGAAACGTTCCTCCTCATCGGGTGAGTGGAGGCGTGCGGGATGCCCATTGGCTTAGATGGCGAGTCCAACCAATCAGAAGACTTGGATGGTGAATCGAGCAGCCAATCAGGCTGGTCGTTGATGACGTCGGAGTATTTGTCCTTCCACTGGTCCAGCTGGCTGCTGAACTGCTTTGTGTTTTCTTGCAAGGCTGTTGTTAAATAAGTGTATCTAATAAATTGTATTTAAACTGTTTTAAGTAAGTAAAGTTAAATTTGTAAATAATTTATACAATAAACTGGAAATAATCAAATTATTTTAATTCCAATAGATAAAGCCTTTATTTTGTAAAACTATTTTATTTAGTAATTTAAACTAAAAAATAAACTAAAAAGCGCAGACAAAAGCACCAACTAGATCAGTTATTGTTTTGATAATTTTGAGTTATAAATGATTAATAGCATCTAGCATTAATTTTTGAACAACTACCTTATAAATGTAACCAATATCATATTAACAAATGCAATGTTCTACTAATTTTCTACAACAAACTTTACTTTTAACTTAACTTTGTATAACTTAATAGTAAAGGTATTAGTAAATAGTTTTTGAAAATTGCTTATCACTATCTATGTTAAATTTAAGTTTAAAAAGTATTATAAACTCTTTATATAGACTTAACAAAAAAATTCACTTGAAAAAATTAAATCAAGAAGTAGTAATGTGTGATCTTTTAAATGCTTATTCCTTTTCATAAAAAACTTATACAACAAATAATAATACTAATTTCTAAGTAACAACAACTTACTTTCATTTATTAAGTTTAAAATAAACACCTACTAAAAATAATTTAATAAAACTTGCCTGTGTGTAAAGATAAAATGTCATCCACTTCAGAACTTGAAGATTCATTCATTTTTGCAATATTATAAGAAATGCTTTAATTTAATAAAAAACTCTAAAATGTTTATGCGTTAGTTCAGAATAATTTATAACTTGATAATAAATGTTAACAACATAAATCAAATGGTAAGCTAGTTTCTATTAACTTTTTTTTTAACCAGAAAAAGTTCTAGAACTCAAACTAAATAAAAAAGTTCTCAGTAAATATATTTATTCAAAACAACTTTCACACCATAGAAAAAATTGCATTTTCTATATTATATTATTATTATATATGAATTCATACTAGATAAATATTAAGAGTTCAAGGTATTGCCAACTTAGTTTATAATCATATAATTTAGTCTATTAATATTTAAGCTAAAATTTTCAGTTTTTTTTTTTCAAAAATATTGTAAGCTTTTAAGAAAAAAATTTACAACTAGTATAAAAATTAAGTCATTTAAACTTAGTGATCAAAATAGGTTATATTATAAGCTACATAAGATACAATTTAAAAACCATTAAAAATATATAACTAAGAAAAAACTTAAATCTAATAATGAAAAAATGAATTTAAATTTTTTTCATGAATTAATAAAAATAGATATAGTTTTTTACTAATTTAAAATCAGTATACTAAAGTTTGCCTTTTGTTTAATATTCATGTAATATTTTTAGCATATTAAAGCTATAACTGACACCATAGCTCAAGATTTAAGAGGTTAAGAATTAAAGGTATTAAAAAAAGTTATTGTTCAGAGAAATCATGAGCTAAACTTTTTTTAATACTTTTTAATGTTTTGTGATGATGTACACATTTTTACTTTATCCAACTTAAAATTTATTTCTAAGCATAAAACCAACTAAATTAAAAAATATTTTTAGCTTGTAGATCATAAGTAAAGAACCTTTAACTAATGAAAAAAAATATTTTAATTTAATTTATAAATTTGAAGAACTTTTTGGTTAAAGTAAAACATATCAAACTTAATGCAAATAAAAGTAAAACTGTTAAACAGTTATTAAAAAAGACAAAAATCATAATAAAACATTTAATAACATTTTTTTTATTACTACAGTCTTTTGTTAACAACAAACTCAACCTTTGCTTTAAGCATGTGTCTACATAATTTGTAAAAAATTTACAAAAGTTAATCAGGTAAAATTTCAGTACAGTGACCTGTTTCACAACCTTGCATGACAAATGTAAGTTAAAAGTTTATAAATATAGAACAAGTGCAAACTTGTTATTCGAACTAATCTTCAAGAGCCCATGTCATTTATGGTTTGTACAGAACACAGGGTGGCCACTCTTTTTATAGAAATTTTCTACAGGTATAATAAAGTACAAATTCAACTGTACCTTTTTTCGTAGTAACATTTATAAAAAACAATAAAAAGATACTGTAGTACTATTTTAAATGTGTTTTAAAATAAAAAAAACTAGAATAATATTCTTATTGTATATAGATTATATATTTATTATATAATCAGAATAATATTTCTGTTGTATAGATTAGATACTTATTATATAATCAGAACATATTTACTTTCCATAGAATAGTTGTTTTAAAATCCAGGGTTTCCAGGATTTTTTCAAACTTGAGGTTTTTTGTCTAGATTACAGACTTTAGGTTTCCACCTAAGTTTGCCACCCTGATCAATACAAATCTACAATTTTAATAAATACTTTAATTAAAATTCAATACTTTTTATGATAACATTATATATCTAAACTACTTTCATTTAAGTTAGAACAACAAAAAAGTTAAATTAAAATTACTGTTAGTTTAAAACATCACAATATTTTTATTAAATATCCGAAGTCAAATTAAATTCTACATTAAAAAAAAGACTTATGTTTGATCCAAATATTTTTTGAAAAAGCAAAATTTTACAGGTACTAAAAGTTATGTGGCAGCTTACTGTATTTGGTAAATTAAAAGTCAGTGTTTTTATACTCAAATGTAACTTAAAACTTGGCTTTAACTTTAAATAACGGTTTTAAAACAATTTAATAATTAAATATAGTGTAAGAAGTAAAACTTTTTTAAGATTATGTAAATAAAACTTACTTAAGAACATTTAACTTTGTAAATCAGCTCATTACTTTGCTCATTTATGAATCATAAGTATAGCAACTTAAAAATTCTTAAAATATTAAACCTTATTTTTAACCTAACAGCTGAAATAATTTAAGTCAAGTATAAATTCTATATCTTTAAACCATAATATTTTTAATACAAGCTATTTTTTATAAATGCTTAAAACATTTTAATTATTTTGTTGAAAAATTTATCTTTGTTAATATAATACTAAAAATAAATTAATTTTGTCTAATGCATACAATATTATAAAATTTAATTTAACATATTTGACTCAAGTGTTTAAAATACAACTATAACTTCCGATTTAACTTTAAAGAGTATATTATAATAAATATTCAATATTGATCATTCACTCAGTAATACCTTTATAAGAATATCTTACTACAGCTTCTAATAAAACAGCTTTACCTCAAATTTTATACAGACTCAGATATCAATGTATTTAGTAAATTTAGGGTATTAAGAAAATTACTTGAAAACTTGTAAAAGTTGTTGTTAAACTTATCTAAATAACAACCTAATTTAAATTTTTCAGGGTTGCCACTCTTTGAGTCAAAAATATTTCTAGAGTGACCAGAAATTTCTTGAAGTAACCTTTAACTTCCATGAGTTTTTTTCAAATCCTTAACTTTTTTCTTTGCTTCTGGCGCAATAAAAGGAAGGTTGTATATGTATGGATCTGCATTAGATACTTACTAAACTTACAATATATACTATTTTCAAAAATTCAAAGTTTAAGGTTAAAACAATTCAAATTAAAAAACAAAATTTGTTCACAATTTTGTGAAAACTTGTTAGTTAAGGGCATAGTGGGGAAGTGGGGATAAAACACTTTTTTCACAATTTGATCTTATTTTAATTAGTTTTTACTGAGCTACAAGATGCTTTTTACAGATTATAAAATTCAATATAACTTAAAAATAAAAATGTTATAACAAATAAACAAAAAAAACTGTTTTTTTTGTTTAGTTTTTACATAAAATTTTTATTTTTTAACTTTTTTTAAATTCCTTGCAAAAGAAGAGGAACATTTCCTGAAAGTTTGAGGTACTTATCTCAAAAAATGTAGGAAAAGATAGATTTGTAGTGAAATTGTCTATTTTTGCCGTTTTAGTTTGTGCTTTCCATAAGGAACATATTGTTGCATCCAACTTTGACCAGCTATATCTCAAAAATAATTTTGAATTTTTAAAGTCTGTAAAAAGCATCTTGTAACTTAGTAAAAACAATATAAAATAAGATAAAATTGTTAAAAAAGTGTTTTATCCCCCATGCCCTTAACTTTATACATTAAAGAAAATAGTTTTTTTTGTCATTTTAATTGACAAACTTTAATTACTCTATAATAATAACTTCCACATGAAGTACTCACTCAAATGCATATATAATAACTTCAATGTACGTCTTTCCTGGCAAATGTTCTGAATGCAATAAACAAAATTTAAAAGCTTAACATTACTGTAAAAAAGTATGCGAAAAAAAAGTTAAAAAAACTAACTAAAAAATACCTCATATAAAAGTATAACTTAATACCTAACAAATGATACAATATAATTTAAAAGTAAAATGTTTATTTTTTGATTGGTTTAAGATGTTCATACACAATCTATTTTAAATAACTAAAAACATAATTTTGATTTAAAAATAATTTTATATTACCTAATAAAAAATCTATTGTCTAAAATAAATATCTTAATATTTGCTATTTTTTTAGGTAAGCAATTTTGTAATTAGTTTTAATTTCATTTTCAGGTTATCAGCATTATTCTTAGCAGCTTTTCCCCATTATGATAATTTTTTCATTGCTTTGAAATTAGATTGCTTGTTGGCATCTGCAGTATATTTGTCATAATCTTCATTCAAATATTTGACTTAATTTGTTAATTGACTTTTTTTATTTTCCTAACTCGCTCAAAGCATATTTGAAACATCTTTAATAAAGCGCTGTTGCTCAAGATATGTCAAATATTGGGCCCTAGAAGATTTTACAAATTTTAACAAGACAGAACTTAGTTCCACTGTGTTTGGTTTTAGACTGTTTGCATATAGATGATCTTTGATCATTTTTGAGGACCTTATTTTCATCTCTCCATATTAGTTGATATCAATTCCTTATTTAAGCTAAAGCCCTGTTCATCACGTGCCTTGCCATTGTAAAGCACAAACACAGCCTCAAAGACTATTCTTAAATCATTATACTTACTTGGGATGTCCAGTGTGACAAAATGAGAGATCTCTAATGAAGACCTATGCCCAAAGGCTAAAAAATTTCTAAATAAGCACTTAAAAACAAATAAAATTGTTTTTCAAACAAAATATTGAAACTGGAATTATATCTCATTCTAGATCTAGAAAAAAAATTCTAGAGTTAGTTTAAAAAATCTTGAAACTTCCTGAAGTTTTCAGAAAAAAATCAAAACTGCCCTGAGTTTTCCTGGGATTTTCTATAATTTTAATATTCCCTAAGTGTGTGGCAACCCTGGTTTTTACACAAATTTTTAATTAGCTTAATTTTTTCAGACTGAGTTAATTCATTATTACTTTTTCTTTAAAATTTCAAAGTAAAACAGTAAGGTTTACAGTACAAGTAACTGATCATAATTTATTTAAACCACTCTTTTTTGAATAAGCGCAGCTTAACTTTTTATTACTAACTTTTAATTCTAATTACTTTATTGATTAACTTTTCTTTTATGAGAAAATAAATTTTAAACTGATATTCTTAATAATGAAAAACAAAAAACACTTATAATTTAGTAGAAACAACACATAGTGAAAATTATAAACCAATGAACTTATTTAAAAACGTTTCAGAAACGTTTCAGAAAACGTTTATGGTTGTAGAGGGGAGAGTGAGTTAATTCTGATGTTTTTCTACCTTAAAAAAAAACTTTTTAACACAAGTTAAACACATTAATTTTAAATTAAGTTAACAAAAAAAAGACTATGAAAAAATATCAGCTTATCATTATAAACCAGCCTGTAATAAAAAAACAATTTATGTATATATAAACTTTAGGAGTTTTATAAAAATAACACTTTTTTTAAAACAGCAAACAACACAAACTAACTTAATATGTTTTTAATCTCCAGCTTTGGAACATTAACTAATAAGTATTCGAATCAAAACTAAATGATAATGGATCTGTTTCTTAATTGTTTTTATGGAAATTTACCAAACTTTAGTGGTTTTGAAAATATTTCAAAAAATCAATAGTGGCTTTTTTCAAAAAGATACTAAATAAGAGCTCTGCTCAGAACTTTCTCTATACTTAACTGTTTGCTGTTACTACTGACTCAGTTAATGCTTTTTGTTTTAGTATGTTAATTCAAGTTCAACTAAAGTAGTCAATATACAAATCATAAGAACTCTTCTAATTCTAATTATATTTTTTAGTTAATTTAGCTACTAAACAGAAATGAGTTATTGCCTCAGTAAAAATTAAGAATTAGCTAACGTTTGAGAAAAAATTAGTTTTACTTATTTTTAATGCAAAACGGTTAACAAGGTTAATCTACATAAGCTGTTAAAATTAAAAACAGCTAAAATATAATAATACATTTTTTTCATGCAGAACTTCCTTAAGAAATAAGGTGTATCGTGATTTTTTATTTCACAAAACAAAAAACTTGCACAGTTTAGATTTTTGCAAAATTTTTCGTTCCAAGTTGATTTGGGAGTATAAATATTTGAATTGATGATTTTATAACTACTAAAACATGTCAAAAAACTTTATACATCGTTAAACTTTATCTTTAAAGTAAAAAAAAATAAAATATACAAATCAAAACTTTAAGGGTCTTCGTCTTAGTTACTGATGTTTTTCACCGTTTCACAATGTTGGAAACTTAGCCTTTTAGAATATTTTTTTTTAAATCGTTTACTAAATAAAAAACTTGGCCTTTTAATTACTTCCAAGAGCTCAAAAACTTGCATTCTTTTGTTATTTTTATAACTTTTTGCAAAACTTTTTTGTTTCAATAAATAAAAATGACAAATAAAAGTAAAATGAACATAATTTAAAATATTATTTGTTCGGAGCTTTGGCCTTACAGTTAAAGCAGGGTCTAAATGTGAATATCAAACTTACTTCTGTTCTACATTTGCTGTTGAGAAAAAGATAATTTTATACATAATAATTATATTTTGCACTTTTTTTATTTAACAAACACATGTGTTAAGTTGTCAGAGTTCCACGAAGTTCTTTAAAAATTAATGCTGCAAGAAAAAAGTAGATGATAAAGCAGGTGATATTTAAATTACTAAAAAAAAGCCCTATTTTATGTAGATCAATAAGTAATAGTAGATAATGGAGTAGATTAGAAATAAATCTTAAAACAAATTAACAAAGATAAACATATATTAGTTGAAAAAAAGGAAAGTGATGTCAAAGTTATATTATTATATAATTTATTCTAACAAACGTGCTTCGTTAGGATCTTTACCAATAAACTATTAGCTAATGAGTGATGAATGTTTATTTTCATGAATACAAGCTTAATAAAAGTACATAAGTATAAATTAACAAACTTTTTTAGAATTATTGTCGCTATATAGTCTATCGTATTTTACACAGTTTTACAAATTAACACAACTCTGTAAACATTTCTAATAAACATTTTTTATAAAACCATCGATTTAATTTAAAGATTGTTTTATAATTAATTTTCTTAAGTTTAATTCATCGTTTGGTACTTTTAAATACTTTAGTAATAGTTGTTTTAAACAAGCATTACTTAATTAAAAGATAATTGCTTATAAGTCTTATACTTAATCTTTAATTATTTAACGCTTTCTTAATGATTGATAAGTGCAGATAAGAAAAGAAAAACTTCTTATATTAATAGAATTAGAAAGTATGATCTATATCAGGGGTCGGCAGGCATTTGGTGGTCGCGGGCCAAATTTCAAGTTTCTAAAGTCTTCGCGGGCCGCAGTTTTAGTTTTAGTGACATTTGAATAATCTTTTGGTTTTAGTTTTAGTCACACTAGAGAAAAGTTTTACTTTTATTTACCTTATCATTTTAAATAACTTTTAGCCATACATAGGAATGCCTATATAAATTAAAATTTATTAGAGTAAAATTTACATTGACTAATATACGTAAGTGTTAATAAACTATGTACTTTCATAAGCACTTAAAAAGTTAAAGTTAATACTTTTGTAATTTTACTCACAACCTAACTCTCTATAAAAACCAAACTTAAAAGACAATTTATGGGTTACTTTTATGTATTTGTTATATTATCAACCCCTTTTTTCATATTTCTAGGAATATTTACTTCAAAAATACATTCATTTAAAAAATTGGTAATTAGTTAACTTAATAAAATTAATACATGTTTGTATTCCAGAAAGCTAGAACAAATTCTTTAACAAAATTGATTCTCGTTCACTTAAATAAAATCACTGTGGGTCGAGCAAAACTTACATCATAAGTTTAATTTGCCACTATTTCAAGCAAAAAAGTCAGCCTGAATCAACAAAAACATTCCTGATATTTTTGTATACAAAAAGCAATTCTAGCCAAAAACTAATAAAATGACTTAGTTGGCCTGAGATTTGAAGTCTTAAAGTAGTGATAGTCTGAGTGTGTGTCAATGTTTAGTTGTTTATTTGCTTTATTTTGAACTTTTTTGATTAACAATGTGCAAACTTGATAAATTTACCATCCCTAAATCTAGTTTATATCAAATAGGTAGCTCCAAAAAACAGCAAATGTGTGTATTGATATGCAAGGCATAAAAGCTAACTTAGTTTGACAAAAACAATGTTTGAAAAAAGAATACTAATTTATGTCATATATATTGTTTTAAATGTGTCTGTACAAATTTAGATATTACATGTAAAAACAACAATGTTAAAAAGTTATGCATAAACTAAACTTAAACTAACTAAAGTATTAAATAAAAAGTGGTTTAAATATGAGCATCTTTTTAAGTTGGTGTGCGTATAAATTAATTTAAGTGCAAAGAAAACTTCTAAAAAACTTAAATGTGTCAAAACAAAAATTAAATAAAAATTATTTCTTATTACTATGTTGTTTTAAATGTTTTTACACTAAAATATAACATTGACAAATAAAAAATCTATAAAAGAAACTAAGGTATAAAAAATATTGAAAAAGAATATCTAAGCTATAAAAAATTGAAACTTTAGTTAATTACTGTGCATTACTTTTGTACAAAATGGAAAACATTTGCATTTAGTTTAATTGTTAAATAGGTATTATATAACTAACTTATTAAATTCAAGCACTCTATACACTGTTTTTTCACATAATTACTTGCTGTTGTAAAAAAGAAGTTATTTTGAAACTCAAAAAATATCCTGTTAGAATGCTAATCTGTCTCTTTCACATTTTTGAACTAAAGCAGTAATTTTTTCTAATATTTTTAAATGTTTTACATAGACTTAAAATCAAACTAATCAAACTAAATCGAATTACCGAAAAAATTAAACTTGAAATATATTTTTGCTCAGCGGGCCACATTTACATGCTCGCGGGCCACAAAAATTTCTTTCGAGGGCCGCATTCCATTCAAAAAAATAACGTGCTCGCGGGCCGCAGATTTACCCTTCGCGGGCCGCAGTTTGCCGACCCCTGATCTATATAAATCACCAGTAAAAATATTGTTTATTAGACTTTTGCTAAAAAAAATTAATTAGAAATAATAATATATTTAGAACAAAACATATCTTTTTCAGGTAGTAAATAGTTTGTAGTTTTTTTTTAATGTTAACATAAACTAGTTTTAAAAACATCTGTCAGAATATACTTTTAGTTACTTCAATAAAAATTAAAACTGCTAAGGTATTGGAGTATCACTGCTTCAAATCGAATACAAAGACACTCTTTTACAGGATTAATGTCTTTACAAAAGATTAGAAACATGTTTAATAGTCAGTAATACTGACTAAGTATTACTGCTATCTCAGTATAAACTTTATAAGTACTAAATCAAGTTTAAGGTATTTGTAAACTATATTAATCAAAAGAAAAAGTTAAAAAGTTTTTCTTTTATGTTTTTTGTTTTTATCAGTTTAAACATACAGTATAAGTTTTAAATTATCATCTGCTATCCAAATCAGAATTCAAATCAGAATTTAAAATAAATTAATTTTTATATGCACTTGATTTGAAATACTACTTTTAATATTTTTTTTTTTTCCAATATACAACAAAACTAAAAAACAGCTTTAACTATGTTTAATTCTATGTAAGTTCATCAGTTGAACAAATTCTATCAGGATCAGAGTTAAATCTACTTTAAGTTTTTGGTAGTTAGTATACATCATAATACAACACAGTTTTTTTTTAATTATATATGGTCGAAATAATTTTAAACGATGTATTTGTTTGAATTAAACTAATGATTTTTTAAAAATAAAAGATTACTAGAAAAGCTATATCAAGTTAAACATTGGAATCTAATAGACATAAAGACTAGGTTTAAGTTTATTTTAAGTAAATATAAAACTCATTGCTTTAGTTTAAAATAATGTTAGTTTTTATTTTCAATAACATATAAAATTTATCTTGGAATAAATAAAATCTTTATTTTATAAAGAATATTTAGGTGGTAAATAATTTGAGAATTCATTTGGATGGAAAATAACTCGGAAGGAAATTGGTTTAACGGGAAAAGATAAAAAAAATAAAACTTAAAAAAGAACATTAATAAGGGAATTAAAAGGACAAAAAAAGGAGAAAATTTAGAAGTAAAAAACTCTTGTTTTATTGATATCAGTATTTATAATTTATATTTGATACATATAATACATTATTGTTCGAATAATACTTATAGAAAAATTGTATAGTTTAGATTAAAAATAATTTTAGTAAACAAAAAAGTTTTTTTTGTTATTTCTTTTAAGATCGGATTTCAATCAGTAGTCACTAATTTTGATTTGACTAATAAGTAGTTCTAATTTGATCACTAATCAATTCAGAACTCAAAATCTTGACAAACACTTGCTTCACACTAGTCTTATTATTACGTAACTATTTATAAAACAACTATTATTTTTGCTAAACTAAGGTCAATTTTTAACAATGGTTATCAGATGACGATGTAAACTAAAATATCAATAAACATTTTAAACTTTTTGAAGACAAGTTATCTTTAACATTTTTTTATTTAAAAAACTTTCATTACCTCAACAAAAAATTGATAGTATAATCATGTTGTATATTATTATTATAGATCATTGAACAACAAAAAATACGCTAAAAGTGTTTAGTCCTAGGACCTGGTCTACGAAAAAACCTTTCGGTTTTCAAGTCGCACACCACTTGGATACCTTTTAACGTCTTGTCCAGGATAATTTAAAGCTAGCATTAAAGTTTATCTTGTCTTACTTTCAGTATTTATTGCTGCTGTAAGTCTAAACCAGGGTTTCCCAAACTTTTTTTCACAAGGCCCCCTTTTGAAATAAAAAAATCTATGGACCCCTCCGACAAGACTTCTCAAAATTTTTTTTTGCTATTCACCGCCAAAACCAGAATATCTAGTATAAGTTTCAAAACTACCCTTAAGTACACCTAAGACCTTTTTTTGCTTTTTACCATCAACTCTAGAATAGCTAGTGTAAGTTTCAAAATATAACCTCATGGTCCCCTGTGATCCATTTGCTGCTTATGGCCCCCTTTATTTCTATAACAGCTCCAAAGGGGGCCGTTATGAATGAACGTTATGAATAAACAGGTTCTTATAAACACCATAACTCTCTGTAGTTTAGTCCTTTGTACACTAATATTAACAAGTTCATTTTATCAATTAAAAAGATTAATTTCAAAAATATTAGTCCATACACGTCAAGTATTCAAAAATACAACTTAAGGCTTGTTAATGCAGATCCTAGCGAATCAAGTCTGCTGATTATATATAATATAACAATTTGTACAGAAACTTCATCTTTATTAAACTTACATGTGTTTTTTTTTTGTGTTTTGTGTTTAACAAGTTAATATAGTTCCACGGAGTTCTGTAAAAACAAATGTTGCAAGAAAAGAACAGAATATAAAAATAATAAATTTGTACATCTACTTAGGTATAAGCCATTACTTATATAGTTTAATAAATAATAACAGACAAATAAATATAATTTAGTGCGACTGTTATGAAATTTAAAAATAGGGTGAATTAAGGCGCATTAATTAATAAAATTCAACTTTATTGATAGAATTAATCTAAATTAAGTTATATAATCTATTAACTTAGTTTAAATTTCTTAGACAAATATACTGGTCATGGTTTAAAAGTTTTTTTGTTTCTTTTACATGGATTACAAAAATTATTTTCAGTTAAAAATTAAGAAAAAACAAAAAATAAGTTAAATTACTAAGTATGTCAAAATATTTACAAATTCAATTAAGTATACACTATAACTATAAATGATATACTATTAAGATCTATTTAGCAGCTAAAAATAACTCATTACAATTAAGTTTGCTAAAATCCTTTCTTATAAAGGTTTGAAGTATAACACAATAAGATATTTAAAAAGTAATTTTAGATATTAAATCAATAACATTAAAAAAAGTTATTTTGTTGAACAAACAGCGTTTTGAAGACAATTTAAGTCAGGTAGCGAAACTATAAGAAATAAAGATTCTGAAAACTAAAAAGAAGTTTGTGTTAACTTAAAGTTCTGTGATCGGGAACTTGTGTGGCAATTTGATTTTAAATTTCTGGCAACTGAGCACAAAAGTAAAAAGATAGTTTTTTTACTCCTTTTTTTGTTAATTTTCGAATATGTGCATTATTTGTAGTACTTAGACTTTTATTAATTACAACAATTGTAATATTTGTTAGTATTTCACATAAAAAAAAACTTTGTCGATGTTTTTCTATTAGCATATAACAAAAACGTACGGGTTTTATCTTTTTTATTAAAACCTCTTCTATAAAATTTCGATTTTATGTTATTAATTTTTCTACTAATGAATAGATTATATCAAAGTTAAGTTATTCCTGCTTTAACTTTTTGTTAACAGTTTATGATGCTTAAAGTGTATTGAGAAAATATTCTTTGCACAACTTTTATATAGTTTGAGAATCATCGATTTAAGTTATTTATGAATTGTTCGAAGTTGAATTTCGTTTACAAACAAATGCGATAAGCACCACCTTAAAAATACCCAATGACAAATAGCAAGCATGCAGATGGAAAAATGTTTGCATAGCAGCAATAGTAAACATGTATTAAAGTTTTACACTAACAAAATATATGAACCTCTGAGCTTAAGAGTTTGAATCGTAATAGACTTTTTGTTATGACCAAAAACTATTGCTATTATTTATAATGTATATATTTCTACCTTAAAAAAATATTTGGATTATTGTCATGAAGCAATAAAATATTTATATTTTGTTTTATGGTGCAAATAATTAGAAACTTGAATTAAGTTTTAATTAGAACTTAGCTATGCTAGTGTATAGATATTATTTAGTGTCATTTTAGTTTTTAAGTGAGGTGTCTCTTCATCTTTCAATGACAGTACCATTTGAACTCAATTTTTATTGATTTATCTTATAGTTTCTGTATTTATAATCAAATAACATCTGAAGTCTTAAGACTATGTTTTTAAATGATGGTGCATTTTAACAATAAACTAAAATGTATCTTAAACATGATTACTTTTAATTCACTTTATTAATGCATTACTCTTTTAATTTTAAAAGTTATCAGGTTTTTACACATGTATATTTTTAACTATGAGTGTGAAAGCAAAAATCATAATAGTATTTGGTATAAGTAGAATAAAAATATACAGATGCCTCAGAGAAATAAAATTTATCTATAATTTTCGACTAACTCAGGCTAGTTTTTGGTCACAAAGGCTGGTAAATCTGCCTAAAAACCAGGGCCATAGTGGCTAGATGTTTCAAATTTAATTCTTAATAAAAGGTATGCAATATTGACTACTAAAATCACTACATTGATGTAAAGAAAGAACGAAAGAAAAATGTGCTTGTTTACAACTATAGTCTTTGGATTGGTGTGGAGAAAGACCTTTTGGTCATTGAGCCTCACACCATATAAATAGTCTATTTTGTAAGTTTTGGTCAGAAAAAACTGTTTCACAGTTTAAGAGCAGTGTAAAAGTTTACACAGAATAATTGAGTATTGTAAAGTATATACTGAAATTTATATTGTCAGATTAGATTAAAAGTTAAACTTTTAATTTACTAAACTATACTTATTATAAAACTTTGAAATACAAAGGTATTGTAAGAAACTAGTTAAATAACTCATAGAAATATTAAAATATTAGTAAAAGAGTTTATTTAAAAATAATTATAAGAAGTAGCTGGCCTGCCAATAGGCACCCTCCAATTGGTTTCTAATTGTGACTTTTTAGTTGCATTTAAATGAATCTTTTTCAATTATATTTTTCAAACACAATTGCACTAAAAATCTTGTTTAAAGATGACGTTACTTTATGAATTAGTCTGAAGACAAAACAAAAACTTGTTTTGTATAGTTGATAGCATTGTAAAAGTTACTACCATATTTTAAATGTGTAATTAATACCATGAAATCTGTAGATAAAAGTATGTTTGAGACTATTTTTGTTTAGGTATGTTGTCTTTAATTTAATTTCTTAAACTACTTGGTGCTATTTTACCTAAAAACCTAGAAATACCTGGTAAAGCCTAAAATTTGAAAAGCTTAAAAGAAAACAAGGAAAATCCTGTAATTTTATACATTTCGAAAACAGCTAGAATTTTAAACAGAATCATAGAAAAATAATAACTACAGTTTTTAAAACAATTTAGATCTATAAGCTGATGAAATTTGGATTAGGTTAGAAATAACTATTTTATACAATAACTATAGTTTATTTAGAGGTTTATTTGTTTCAAAACACATATAAACTAACGTTACATTCATTATATTTTTAGTAATTTCACACTTAAATTCTTTTTTACCTAAGTTAAAATTTCTAGAAATAACAGAAAAGATAACTTGTAATTTCAAAATTAAATAAACGGCCACCCTTTAAAACTTAAAGTTGATTCTATACAACATTTATAAAAATAAAAGGTATTTAACTAAAGTTATAATAAAAATGAAGCAACAGAAACCCTAGAAAAACTGTTTCATAGTTTACAGCAGTGTAAAAGTTTACACAGAACAGTTGAGTGTGTAAAATATATATTGAAATGTAGTCAATGTCAATTAAAAGAAGTCTGTTGGTCAACAATTATAGCTATTTTACAAATCTGATCCCAAAAGGCATTAAAACTTATTTAGAAATAATTTTTTTATACTCTGCAAAAACTGAATTCATATATACAATAAACAAGCCTGTTGAAGTAATATAACAATTTCTTTAAGTTTTTCATACCATAAAAAGTATATTTGCTTTGACTATTTAATTAAGTATGTTGAACATTCATTTGAAAATTTAGTTGAAATAGCTCACAATGAATAAAATTAGAATACTTTAAAAAGATAATGTTGACAATAAAATGTTTTTATGAGTTTAAATTGTAGGCTTGTTTATATATTTTTTCTTGTGAACTAATTAATGTTAGATCTTGATGACTTCAGTGAGTTACAGAAATTTAGATGTGTTTCTAAAAGTGGCTGCAAGCTAGTAAGGTATTTGTAATGAAGTTAGTATAGTTGAATTTAGCCATGAATAATTAGTAAAAAATGTCCTACGCTTAAAACTACTTACATTTTAACTATAAAAGTTCTTGTTAAAGTTGTAGTAGGACCTTAATTTTAATTAATTCTTAGCTTTAAATAAACTAAAATATGTTTTTTCATACTATTAGCATCTCTAAGTTAGAAAAAAATACATTGTTTAGATTTTTTGTAATATACCACATTCAGTATGGCCATTATCTACTAAAACACACATTCTAATTTATACTGCATCATTTCAGATAATCAATTTTTAATTAAATTCACTTTTAAGTTTTTAAACATGCAATCAGCTGTTAAGCCACTATCAAGTGGGGAGGTAGTTGAACAGAAAAAACCAGCAAAGAGGCTTCCAAAATGGTATCACGGCGGTGTTGCATCGGCAGCTGCTGCCTGTTGCACTCACCCCCTTGACCTTATCAAGGTTTGTTTAAACTTCATGAAGTTAAATTTTTGAACAGTCGTAATTCTCTCATTAGATCTTTCAATAGATCTCATACTTTACATTCTTAATCTTCCTGTGTTTTTCAAAAGTTTTTTTATGTACATACGTTTTTATCCCAGGGGTTGCATGTTACACCCGCCCCTTGGACCTTATAAAGGAAGATTTAATGTTTGCAAAAGTTTTAATTTCTGCCTTAATGTAAAATTTTGCAAAAGTTAAATTTTGCGATTAGTTATAATTAATCTTTAGATCTAAAGAAAGAAATCAAGTTTTCATGTATGCAAATTAGTCTAGTTTGTAAGTATTTCTACGTTAAAACTTTGCATAGTTGCCCTAGGCCTGATTATAGTGTGTTTTTTTTTAATATTTAAGTTTTTTTGCTTTTAAATAGGAAATTTCACTAAAAATTAAAATGTTAAAAATATTGGTACCAACTCATTAGATCTGATGGAGATTGGTTTTGTAATTTATACATTTAAGTTTTAGTTATTGTTTAGTTTAAATTTTTAGTCAAGCTCAATTTTTAAAACAATTTTACTCACTCATTATGTCTGCTGAATATAATTATATAATAGTTTTTAGTATTTGGTTTTAAATGCATTTAAAATAATTTGATATTTTGGTATGTTTGCATAAATACTTTACCCTTTTGATTTAGTTAAGGTTTACTATGTAGTTTTTGTATTTAAATAAATGTAACCATCTAAATGTGTAATGTTATTAAAAAAGTCAAAATAAAGTTTTTAAACAGGTATGCTAGTCAAAATCCAAGTAAAGTTGAAAACCTATAGAACCTATTATTGAGATCTATTTAGTTTTTATTAACCCAATGAATTATTCATTACTGTTAATGAATACTTTTAAAACTAATGTTGTAAATTACTAACAGTTAAAGAAGTTACGATTGCAACAATGTTTTTAATCATCCATAAGTTACTACCATCTCATTAAAATCAGCTTTTTATGTACATTTTAAAATTTTGTTTCAAATATTATGTTTTAAATGCACTCAAATTGATTTTCAAATTGTAACCTTTACTTTGATTGATTTGAACATTTTTATTATCAAAAAAGTTAGTCCTAAATAACTTTTGCTTGCTTATGCGGTCAAAATAAGCTTTTTTTAAATAATTTAGAAAAAGTAAAACTGATCAGTAGTTTTTACTGTACCCACTGCAATTTAAAAAAATTGTTTTTAACAAAAAAAAGTTTTGAAATTAATTTACTCATCAATGTTTTTGTTTGTTTAATAAATTTTTGTATTTTTGTCTTTAAATTTTTATTATATAATAATTGAATTATATGGGTGCACTAATTCAAACTTAGACAACTCAAATTCTAAAAATTAAAATTGTTAAATAATTTTTAAAAGATAACTACTCCAAAAGTAATTTATACATTAATAAAAATGTGTATGTAGGTCTTATTTATATCTAAAAGCAATTTTTTTTTTTGCAAAGTTAAAATTATTTTTTGAGATATGGCTAAAAAGTTTTTGAATATAGTAATTTCTTGTGGTTTTTAAATAACTCAAAAGCTATTTAAAGTTTTGCAAAAAAGAAAAAAACAGCTTGTAGATAGTATTGAGACCTTCATATGTATTTTTCCTTTTTTCAAATTTTTAATTTTTTTTAAATATGGTGTCTTAAATATTTTTTTAAATTTGAATTTTCGTGTAATCAAGTTATATAAAGTATATGCAATGTGCATTACTATTTGACCAAATAAGCTCAGTTATAATTTTAAATAGTTTTACCTGACTTTCTTAATTTGTTTTAATATTTATTATTAAATTTAACATTTTAATCATTAATAAAACTATTTTCAACAACAAAGCTGAAGAATTATATATTTTACTTATACTAAGATAATGTTTAAAGTTATATTAAAAAAAGTTAAAAACGTTAAGTTTTAATAATAAAAATTTAATCTTGTTATTAAAAACTCTGTAAAAACTAGATTTATTTATACATTATATGTATTATTAACAAGTTGCTTAAAGAATAGTATAGCTAGTTAGTTACGTATGGTTTTTACTGTACATCTATATAGTGTTATTTTAACCACCAATTGTTTTTTTTTACTTCAAAGTTATACTGTTTTGAAAACGTGTAATACATTGATTAATACTTTTGATAGATTGGATTTTGTGTAGTTTACATAAGCTTATCCAAAAATAGTTAAGTCATTTGCCAATGTTTGCAGTCTTACAAATTGTTATTTTGAGTTCAATTGTAGCAATTTTAGCAGCAATTGCTGTGCAAACAAAAGTTATTCTTCAAACACATTTTTGTGTACAGTTAAACCATAAAACAATTGTTTGTTCATTATGACTTTATAATGACATTGAGACAATCCTTACAATTTACTGATTGCTTTTATTTTTAGAACTTCATAGTCATAAAGAACAATTTGTGTATGTTTTGTCGTCTGTTTAACTTACTTAACATATATATTTTGATTTTATGACAACAAACGTAAAACAAACACATTTAAAATGTCATTAACATGTTTTTTAAAAAACTTTATATAGCAGTTAAATTCTTAATAACTAAACAATACTTTTTATTTGATGTAAAGTAGTAAATAACAACATGTTACATTTTTCTGTTTTCATTTATTTTGATAAAAGTCATGTTGTTTTATAATAATTATTTTTTTGTATTGAATACTAATGTATGAAAGTTTGTAAATTATAAAAAAATTTATTTTATAACATATTTTATTTTTCCAAATAAAGGAGTTGTTTTTAATTGTAAAAATCAATCATAAGTTTTTACAATTTAAACAGTTAAAACAACATATGTGTTTTACTAAAACAACTAACAATCATATAAATAAATATTAAAGTAGTTAATTACTTTTATAGGTTTTTATGACTTTGTGGCTTATAAGTTATGATAAAATTGTTTATGTTTTCTTATGCATTCAAAGTTATGCGCACAAAATATTTACAAAACATACACTATCACATATACAAGTAGAAACCAACAGTGCTGTTTAAAACTTGCATCAATTTCAGGTTCACCTGCAAACGCAGACGGGCAAGTCTGTGGGAGGCATCAAAATGGCGTCCTCCATTGTCAGAGGTCAGGGGGTGACTGCCCTCTACAACGGCCTCACCGCCTCAGTCGGTAGACAGGTATGTGTTTGTTTGATTATAATAAAAAAAACTGCATTTGTAGTGATTCTTAAAATATATAATAATATAATTAAATTGTATAAAATAATATAATAAATAAAAAATATTAATTTAATATCTATAGATATTGAAACAGTAGTTGAGGTCTCTCTATTTGTTTTCTTAAACATATAATATTTTTAAAATATATTAAATAGTGTTTTTGAAGTGAAAGTCATAAGTTTAAAACTGAATAAAAGTGAAATAAGTTTGAAGTTTAACTAAAAAGCTATAGCCTTTTAATAACAAATACTGGCACATTTTGTAAAAAATATGTACATTAAAAAATTCAACAACACTGTCTGTTGTATTCAAACATACAGATATGCGAAATCAAACATAAGCATATTTTCTTTTATTTTCAAAGGTGATTCTAAGCCATTTAATTGCTAAAGCAAAAAGCTAAACTTTTGTCAAAACAAACAAGTGCTGTGGTCATTAAAGATTAGTATAATTTAAAAAAGTTAATAAACTTGTAAAATAAAAAATATTTTGAAAATAAAATCTGATACATTAAATTGACTGAACTTTTTTCAACATCAACTTTCTTTAAATTCAAAAGTTCGTTAAAGTTCTAATTACTCTTTTATTTTTTGAGCTAGAGACCTCAACCATTTTAAAATTTATCATTGCAATTTTTAGAAAAAATATATCAAGAAAAAATTAAAAGAATTGTCAAAAAAAAATTATGACTAAAAGTAGAAGAAAGTAATTATTTTATATTTATGTATAAAAAATCTTTGACTAAAATTTTTAAATAGTTTTCAATATAATTTCTTATTTTTTTTAAAAGATTACATTAGACTTAAAAAGTTTTAAAGGTTGTTCAAAAGTTGTAGGAGGATATAGATATTTTCTTAAATGTTTTTTTTTTCACCCTTTAGTTTGTGCCTTCAATAAGGAACCAACCAAACTCTTTGACTATGAATGCTTATGTCTCAAAAGTTACTTAACATAAAAAAATTGGTAGAAAGACAACTGGTAGTATAATTATAAATGTAATAAATAAAAATTTAAAAAATGGATTTATGTGCTATGGCCCTAGTATAAAATAACTATACAATGTTAAGCGATTAGTTTAAGCAGTTATGCAAAAATGTTGAAATTTCTTGAGTAAGTAATTTGTTAGCTATGGTTAGTTATCATTGATCTTTCAAAAAATTTTAGTTTTGAAGTTTATTTTTTGAATCTCGAATAACATAACAGTATTCAATGTGTGTTTGTGTTTTATTAATTAAGATTTCAATCTTAAAAAAAAATTTTCAAATAGAATTTGAAAAAGTAGTTTAAAATATGTCTTAATAATGAAAAGAAGAACTTTTAGGACTAATTGATCTTATTTTAAGCATTATAACTAATAACGTGTTTTATTTTGTTGTTGGTAGGAAACAAAAGTAATCTGTTTAACCGATTATCACCGTTAGCCACGGGTCTTTTCTGTTCCATAGATTAAGGCCATAGAGATTTCAACATTTTTTTTATATGAAAATTAACATTTGCTCTTATGTAAAAGCTTCAAGTATAAACTATAAGTCAGTTTTTATAGACTTTAAACATGTTATTTTACTTTTGAGATGTTGTAATTTTTGTAAAAAAAATTTGACAAAAACGTATGGACCATATTTTTTCAAGTTCAAATTTAAAGAAAATTTAAAATTCACTATTCTATATGAAATCTTTACTCTCCATCAATTTTGAGTTAGAGACCTTAAACTTTCAACAAACGTTCCTTATATAGCTTAAAAGACTTTAAATTTCGGGTTAAAAAAAAACAAAACTTTCAGACTGAAAAAAAAAATTGGTGGTTTTTTTAAATAAAATAGTTACTTTTCAAAATTAAATTCTGCAATAAATCTTTTCAAATATTAGTATTGTACCTACTGTGATAATTCGAAGAGTTTGGTTAAAAAATGAAGGAGAAGATAGATTTTTAGTGAAGTATTATTTTTTTGCCTTCCATTAGGGACCTATTGAGGTCACCAACTTTTTATCTCAAAAGTTACTTTGAATTTTTTATAAGCAGTTTAATAATATCTGATAGCTCAGAATTAACTTTACAAAATGACATCAACTTGTAAAAAACAAAGTAGATCCTCTATGGCCTTAACTTTGGGAAGCGCTTCGTTCCCACCCTCATAATTCCCACCTGATCAAAACTGAGAACCGCTTACAGACCAAAGGTAATGGTAAGGGGTAAGAGTGATAGTAAAGAAAATAAAAGTCCAATAAAAAACCCAAAAAGATGAAAAGAAATTAAGTAAATAAGGAAAAAATAGGAGATAGTTGTGCGCAGGTGGGAAATGACCGCAGGTGGGAATTGTAAGTATATTCTTAAATTCACCTTTTATTAAACATTTATTTACAAAATGCACTTCTTTTAGTTTGAAAAATAACTTAAGCCATTCAAAGTTGTAAGATAATAAATCTACTTAGTTTCTGAAAATTTAGCTCAATTATAAAATTTTACTATTTCTACCGGGTGTTTCCATGGTAAGTTTATGACTAAAGTAGAAATTACTTTAATGCTCAGTTTTTTTGAAACTAGATTAACAAATCATGCCAAACTTTATTTTTACGCTACAAACTTTTATGCAAATTCTTTTTAAACTTTACTTTAAAAAAAATTAATGAGTTTTTAAGTTTGTACCTAGTTTAACAAAATAAATTTAGTTTAAAAAGCACGAGTTCAAAAATAAAACTGGGGACTAAATTGTTGTGATTATGTTATTTAATAATTTTTATTTGCAGCTAACTTACTCACTTACAAGGTTTGGTGTGTACGATGTAGTCCGGCCTGTTATTGCCACAAACAACCAGGAACCTACTTTGTTGCAAAAAATGGCAATCGCTTCCTTTGCAGGTATAAAATGTATAAAAGAAAAGTTTATAAAAACAGTGTGTTATATGATATTTAAGTTTTAAACTGTAAATTACTTATAAAATATTACGTTTTTATTGCATTATTATTACAGTACAGTCTTTTTTTTTGTACATTTGTGTTTGTTTTTATATCAGGTTTTTTTTTATTAATAAATATTGAAATACAAGTGTTTAAAAATTTTAATACTCTAAAACTGTTATAATCTTGTACGAAATCTACCTTAGTATATGTAAAAAATAGTTGTAATTGTGTTCAAATAATATCTTTGGTGTACGAAAAGCTTGAAACAAGTTTTAATGATCAAAATTATCTTTTTTGGAGGTAATTAAGTTTTTATTATTAGTAGTTATAATTTATTTCAACAAGTATAACTTGAGTTTTTAACGTTTCATTAATAAGTAGACAAAATTTCATTTGCCTCAAGTATTTGGTAATTATTGAAACTTGTTTATTAATATGCTAAGTTTAAGATTTCAAAACAGTTTCTTCCATTTCTAATTTTAAAATCTTGCAGACTTCTGTGGAGGTATAGTTAATATAGGTAGTTGATTCGTAACATACAAACTTGATACACGTAGAAATAAGTTGCAATTCAATTTTAAAAGACTTGGTTCATGTAGGAATAGTTTATGCAAAGTTTTAGACAAATTTTTCATTCAGGTTTCTGTGGCGGCATAGTAGGCACTCCCTGCGACGTTGTCAACGTCAGAATGCAAAATGACATCAAGCTGCCCAAAGATATGAGAAGAAAGTAAGATATTGAAAAAAAAATGTTATAAAACTTAAATTTAAGTTAAGAAATAAGAAACAGCTAGTGTATGTGAGGAGCTTTTTTTCTTGTTTTAATTAAAAAAATTTCAAAAGTTTTATTTTTATGCGACTTTATATGGTCTACTAAAGCAGACTTTAAAATAAAGTACAAAAATTAACTAGTATTTTATGATGAGCTTAGTTATAGTATTCATATATTTGAAAAAAAAAGTTTTAAGTTATTTTAAATTGGTTCTTGTTACGAAATAAAGTTTACTATATAATCTAATCACCTGATTATGCTTTTAAATTATCATAAATGCGGTAATTTCTAAAAGCTATTTTAAAGTAATTAAATATGTATATATTAACTTAATAAGTACATAAAAGTTCAGAAATAATTGATTGGCTAGACGCCAAGCTTTTTCTTCGTATAGTTCAACATGTGGTATTTATAATTGTTGCTTCACTAATTTCTGTAATACTTTATTGTAAATTTTTGTAAAGTTTACGATTAAGATATGTAAAAGGTATAAAAACTATTCTGTGCGTTGTTACTTTTGTTAAGTTTTGATTAATTATGTTCATCAAAATGGTTTTGGTAGTAGCTTTAAAGTTTAAAGCTGTTATCCTTAATGATTAGTTATGTTATATTTTATTTATAAAGTTTCAAATTTTAATATTTTAAGTTCGAATTTAACTGTCCGAGATGCTCTTCGCAAATAAAAGTTTAAAGTTTAAATGAAATATTTTGAAGATTTATAATAGTTATAAACAGTTATTTTCTCATTAAACTTTACTAAGCCATTAACTGAAATAGTTTAAGTTTTTCTTTTTGGTGTTTCTAACTGATATGTTTTGGTTAATGATAAGAATAAGAAGTTTACCTGTATCTATTTGTTAAAAAGTCGTTATTTTGATAAATAGTTTTAATGATTAAACCAGTATTAAGTTGTTTTAACTTGAAAATTTTAAGCGCAAAAATTCTTGACTTTAAAATATTATCTTAAAAGTCTTATATGCAACAATTGAAAATTATTTTACTTATTTTTCCAATTATTTTGAATAAAAAATATAAAATTATTGCTGTTCTGCATTTTGAACAAAGTTTTGATAACTTTCGTTTTTAGAAAAGACAAAGTTTAATTTCTTTTAATAATCAAACAGTATAGGAGGTATATTCTCCTATTTTATTAATATATTTTATAATTAAATTTATCTATTTAAAACAACAATAGTTTTTTGTCAAAGCTACCGGAACGTATTCGACGGATTGTACCAGATAGCAGCTAAAGAGGGGGCGCCCCAATTATTCAACGGTGTTGCCATGGCAACCATGAGGGCCGTACTAATCACTAATGGACAGGTAAAATTTTCAACTGAAACTTTTCATCAGTTTCTAATTTTTATACGTGTACTAGAGTTATATAAAAAAAATTACAGAGGTAGTGTCTAAAAATATGTGATAAATTAGCTTTTTTTCACTAGTCAAGAATGTATTAGTGAATGGTGAAAATTTCTGCTTATGCTAGCTAAATATTATTTATTATTTAAAGCTGTTTTTATAAATAATAGTTTTTAGACATTTATTAACTATAAATACATGATAAATTATAAATTGTGGCTAATTCAATTGATAAAATGTGTTAGCAGACTGACTTAAGTTGAAACAAGATAAGTTTAAATCGAAGACGATAAAACACTGAAATATATAATTTTTAACTTGTTCTTGATTTTTAGCTTAATTCTTACTGTTTCATGCAGAACATGGTTTTTAAAAAAAGTTTTTAATATTAATTTATGCAAAACACAGATCGCATTTTACGACCAAATAAAGAATTCCTTGCTGAAAACTGGAATTTTTTCAGACACAATTTCAACTCATTTCCTTGCTTCTTTCTGTGCGGTTAGTTTTTAATTTTATACTATAGTTATAAAATCAATGGCTGAATACATAAAGTTTCAATAAAAATAAAATGTATAAACTACACTTAATTGTTAAGTATAGATTTTGATATTGAAATTTTGAACTTTGAAAGTTTAGTTCATGTCCAGTTTTAGTTAATTCGGTCTAAAATTGTACCAATTATTTTTTATAAAAAAACTTAAGTTCTTTAACTAATAAGAAAAAATAATATTGTTTGTATTATTATTGCTACTATTATATTTTACTACTTTTTAAGGCATGCCATTGAGAATATTACAAGCAATTGTAAACAAAAAGTTTTTTAATACTTATTCTATATGAATTTATTGTTATGACTTTATTGTGCAATGTTGGACTCAGGCATCAAAACCTGAGCCACTTCAACAGGACACCGAAGAAAAAAAAGAGAAAAATAAAACTAAGTAAACTCACATTCAACAGTTTCAGATTAAAAAAATAATAATGAAAAGTAAAGTTTAAATAAAAAAAGTGTGTTCAAATTTTTTGTTATTATTGAAAAATATATTTATTAAACTATGTATGAATATGTATGAGTATTGTATATTTATATATAAGACTCAAAAATTTTTCCACATACAAAAAAGAATTTTTAATCTATTTAGTTTATGCTTACTGAATGTATTGTTTATTTTCGAAACTTAAAACACTTAAGTTATACTTCCACTTTATACAAAATTTGACGTAAGTTATTTTAATTAGTTAATTATCAAAAACTTGAACTGTTTATCAACAATTTCAACAAACATCGACAAGTGTTTGATTGTTTTTATAAAACAAAAACAATTTTTCATTATACATATGACTGTTCAAAATATAGGTTTTATCGTTTGCTAACAAAAGATCCTAGTGAAACAAGTTCACTGGAATATAAATAAAAAAAAATTATAAAGTAATCTTCCTTTATTCTACCAACATATGTTTCTGTGTCTTAACGAATCAACACACTTCAACTGGGTTCTGTAAAAAAAAAAGATAATGTAAGAATAGAAGCATAGAATAAAGTAGGTGTATACATGTTTTCATTAAAATTAAAATAAAATAATAGGTAAATTGTAATATATTTATACATATATTACTTTATTTATTTAAGTAATCAAAAAACAAATATCTAAATTTTTCCAATGATCTCACCCAATTATTAATCAATGACAACGTGGCATTACAAACTTGATAGCATTAAAAAAAAACTTTATCATATAAAATGTATACTTTTTAAATTTCATCATTGTTACGTCACAGGGTGGAATCGCAACGGCGATGACGCAACCGGCTGACGTCATGAAAACGAGAATGATGAACGCTAAAAAAGGGGAATACCGGGTTTGAAAACTTTTTGTGATGCTGTAACAATTAGTTAAGAATTTGCATTAAATTGTTTTGTACATTATCTGATTTTAAAACAAAACCATACCAGCTTAAAAAAATTAGAAACGAAATGTTTTTCATACAAAACGAATTATACAAACATAGTTGCACTGCTAATACATTTTTCCTATTTAAACAAAATTATTTTTTTATTTTATTCAGGGAGTAGTCCATTGCATTGCAGTCACTTTCAAGCAAGGACCCCTCAGTTTCTTTAAAGTGAGTTTTAATTATTGTTGCTGAGATCAAAAAAAAAGACGAAGTGTGGAGCTCACAACTTATCTTTTAGCAACAAAACAAAAATGTATTGCAATATAAATTTGTATAACAATTTATATGAAGATTTTCTTAGAGCAGTTAATTTATATACAAATAAAATACAAAAGTTTTCAAGAAAATTTTAAGCAAAATGTTTTTTTGTTATAATTCTACACATCATTCAAAAACCTCAAAATGTACAAGAAATAAATAAAACTTTAATGTTTTATTTTAGGGTTTCACCCCCGCCTTTGTCAGGCTGGGTCCCCAGACAATTTTAACTTGGCTCTTCAAAGAACAACTTCGATTAAACTTTGGCACGGAGTGCGAAGAATGAACGAAACTGTAATCTACCGACTAATTTGCTGCTTTACTCAATAATTTACTTTTTTTTCACCCAATATCATGTAATTTTAAATTTTGTTATATATATTTTTTTGTAATAGTTGCATAGCTTTACATCATTTTTAATTGTAATGTGCTCATGGTATAACTGCCTAATAGAATGATTTTAAACATAAAGCTAATTGAATGAAATATTTAAAAAGCTTTCTAGTAATCAAAATTAAAAAAGCTGTTTATTTTAAAATAATCACATTATTAATTTTGTTTAAATTTCAGTTAATGCATACTTTAGTTTAGCTGCAAATTGTGATTTTATTCACAATTGTTGCGTTATATTAGTTTGACTATGCAATTTTTTATACGTAATTTCGTTATTATATTACAAACATGTCAATTTTTTGTTCTTTGAACTATCATTTTACCGTCAGTTTTCGTTTTTTGTTTTAAATTCCGTCAAACTATTACAAAGATATTTTTACCGAGTCAAACTATAATATTTTTTTGAAATTTTTTGTATGTATTATCTATGTTACTGAAAGTTTTATGAATCAACTGTTTGTTTGTTCTTCTTTTATGTTTATCCGTCATATTTTGAAATAAGCTCATATAAACTTTAAATAAAGTTCATTAAAAACAGTATGTGTAGGTTTATTGACTTTTTTTTAGGCTTCTAGCAAGAAACGTATTCAAAACTAGCTAAATTTATTAATATTTCTAGTTTGTTTTATTTTATAAAAGCAAATTAAAAAAAAAAGTTATTATGTATCGTGTAAAAGTTTAGCCACTTATTTTAGCTAAATAAGATCTTTGAGATTTTGTATTAAACACAAAATTCAATAAAATTTTCCACTAGCATTTATAAAATAACTATATGTATTTTTAAAACAGTTAAAAAAGAATCGCCTAAAATCCTAAAAAATTGAAGAATTTGGGAAATTAAAAAACTGTATAAACCTGGAATTTGTGGAATTGAAAAAACTGGAAAACCTTGGAATTTTAAGCAAAAGTAACAAAAAACTCGAACTAAAAAAAAATACATGTAAACTGATGAAATTTTGATTTGATTAGAAAAATATGACTTAAAAAATAAGCATTTTTGTATCTCCTAGAACTTTATTATAGAACATATTTAAAATACAGTGCTTCCTCGCTAATCCGGCCAAGTTGGACAAGATTTTTTTAAAAAAACGGCCGGATTTGCCTTTGGCCGGATAAGAACAAAATATCGCTTTTTTTACAAATTATCTACCTTAGTTATATTACGAATGTATATAACAAAACGTACTATAAAATTTCTGTTAATTTAATTTATTTTACGTTATTCAAAGAAAAAAGAATTAAAACAGACAAAACTAAACGAAACAAAATTTTATAAGTTCAAAATCAATGGAAAAAACTACACTATTAACACTTTAACTAAATAAAGATTATTTTTTGAAAAAAAAAAAATGGAAGATTGTTTTACAGTGCTTTCTCGTTTCTTAGCAGAAAACTCACGAAATTGGATGAGTTTTGACACATCTTCAGGTGTGGCTTCTGGTTGGCAACAATAGTAAGCTAAGTAATCGTCCATTTTCTGCATGGCTTCAGCATGAGAAGTTGACACTTAGAAGGCTGGGAAACACCAATTTCATCTCAACAACTTCAACAGCCTCTTTTTCGTTATCCCCAGTAACCAGTTCAACATTTCCTTGCTCGTCCATATGCTCATATCCAGGACCATCGCAACTTATTCATCTTTGAATATCATCTTCTGTAAATGTGATATTTAATGTTGCAAATTGCTGTACAAACTCGTTGTCTTGAGTTTTTTCTGAAGAGTCTATGTTTTGCATGGAAGAGCTTTGCTGTAATGGCATTAATTTCTTCCATGAGTTTCAAATGGAAGAAGGCTTTACCATACCCCAAGCAGATGAAACGGTGTCAGCAACTTTTGTCATGTCGATTCTTTTTAAAAATCTTAAATTGTGAAAGTTGATTGCGATATAAGATCTCTAAGAATCGACTTTCTATAAACCCTTTTATGGACTCGAGTACACCTTGATCCATTGGTTGTACAAGTGAAGTAACGTTTGGAGGCAGAAACTTTGCAGTAATTTTTCCATCAGCTGATACAAGTTCGTCCTCACTAGGATGAGTAGAACAATTGTCAAGGAACAAAATTGCCTTCTTTTCTTGCCCAAGTTCACTTAGTCTTTGTTTTGTTTCGGGAACAAAACAGTTAAAAAACCAATCGTGAAAAATGTCACGATCGACCCAAGCATTTTTTTGACTACAATAGACAACTGGCAGCGCTTCTTTGTTGAGGTTACGGAAACAATGCGGGTTTTTAGCCTTTCCAATTAACAATAAAGGTAGCTTTATTGTGCCACTTGCATTAGCACATGCGTTTATTGTTATCCTGTCCTTTGATTTCTTCGTTCCATCTGGCCGGTCGTTAACTGAAGCTAATGTATGACCAGGCAACATTCTGAAGTATAACCCAGTCTCATCGCAATTAAAAATTTGGTGTTCAGATAAGCCCTCAGTTATGACAGAAAACTCATTTATGAATTTATTAGCAGCTGAACTATCTGCACTTAATTTTTCGCCACATATTTTAAGATTACGCAAGCCAAATCTCCTGCAAAACCTCCATTGAAACCCCGTACTTGCTGAAAAGGGCCTTGAGCGTTCACCGTAAAATAAACGATGGAACTCGGAGGCTTTTTCTAATAGTATTGGGCCAGTTATTGGACAACTCTTTTCACGTTCCTGACGAAACCAAATGTAAAGGGCGCTGTCTAGCTTGTCAAAGACGCCACCCTCTACTTTTTTTGCCGTTTTAGCAGCTCCAATTAGTCCCAGCTCCTCCTTTTTGGCTTTAAACTTTTTGAATCTTTCTTCGCCTCTCAAAATTTCATTTAAAGTTGATTTACAAATGTTAAACTGGCTCATTATAACAGCTTTAGGCACATTATTGTTTGTCATTTCGCAAACTTTTAACTTGTTTTCAATTGTTAGTTGAACGCGTTTTCGTTTCTTTGCTGTCTTATCCATTTTTTAACCAGATATGTTGATTGAAGTATATTAAAGTGTAACTTGCTTAGCAAAGACAGAAAAATTGCAAATTAATAATAAACAAGTTTGTTACAACTGAGCGGGAAAAGTATGAAAAAAACTTAAGATTATACAAATGATACTTTATTATGACGTTACGATATATTGCTTGCATACTTATAAAACGTAAATTGAATACTTTTTCGAAGTAAAATGAAATTAAATGCTAAAAACGCTAAAGTAAATAAGTCGACTTCTCGACTAAAACCGGCCGGATTAGCGAGGAACCGGATTAGCGAGGACCGGATTAGCGAGGAAGCACTGTACCTTTATAGTATCTTTTCTATATTCTACATTAAAATGATATACATTTAGTACAGTTTTTTTTACCTTAAACTTAATTTTATATTTAAAATTGACAATAAAAATTGTATTTCCAAACACTTGGAAAACATTTCAAAAAAACCTTTGGCAACCATGTTAAAAGTAAATATTTGGTCAAAGCAAATGATGCGAGCTGCTTTAAATTAAATCAAATAATACTTTTACTTATTTAATTTACATTTTTTCATGTATAGCAATTTTATTAACTTAAAAAACTTTATTCCGAAACCTGAAAAAAGTAAAAGTTAAATTTGAAAACTACTAGCTATATAATTTTTTTAAAGTTGATGTTTAATTTGAAAAAAAACTACTAATTATATAAATCAATGCTGTACGATAACAACACAAAATATATTTTAAGTTTGCAAAACTCCATTACAATATTTTTGTTTAAATTATAAATGTTATTAAAATAAATTTTTATAACGAGACAAAAGCAGTAAAAATGAGCTAAAACTTTACTTTTTTAACAAACTTCCGTTTTAAGAATTTTGATAACACCCAAGAAAAATTCTTTCAAAATTGGATGTTTTGAAAGTCACTAAACATATTCACCTTTTTCATTATATTTTAAATTAGTTTAAACCTTTAGTGCTTCAATTCACATAAAAAAGAGTTTTAGATTTCTATCATCTTTAATTTAACAAAAGCTTTAAGCAGTGTATTTTTAACAAAAAAATCAAATCAAATTTATCATGCCAAACAATTTTAAGCACTGTATTTCTTATTAAGCTTTGCAATAGTTTTGAGACGATATTTTTGTAGAAGTGAAAAAACACTTAGTTTTAAAAAAAAATTTGATTAATAATGGAATTAGATATACGAAAGTATAAAACCTTAAGTTTACGATATTATGTTTATATTTTAATTATTTTAACAGTGATCATATAATTAGATTGTAGTTGTATTTTTACAGTGTTTGGCAGATACTTAACGGTTAGAGTTAACAATTTTCCAAGACTTTGTGGATTTTATATTTGTGATTTAAACTTAAGTGTTTGCCAAAAACGTGTGACTAAGGGTTTTTTCATTTAAAAGGTTGTTTATACTTCATATTAAAATAATTTAAGTCCTATAGGGGTAGGTACATTCGCATGTGATGTAAATTGCTTGCTAGTTAAAAAACAAAAGTTTTTGCAAAAGGAAGAGTTTTCACCCAGATATTTTGACAATTGTGTGTTTTTAGCTATTAAGCAGACCGCATTTTGCTGATTCCAGTTTTTTAATACTAAATAAAAATTAATAAAAAATTTAACATAACTTATGTATTTAAATGTTTGTAAATATCTAATTAAAAATTTTTAAAATATCTTATTTTTATAAGCGTTTCGAAAGTTTATACTTAACTCGGAAAAAGGATACCAATTTGTCACTGAAAATTAGAAAACTACTGTGTTAGTACTTAATAGCAACATAACTTTTTATTATCTTACTTATTGTTTAGTATATATTTCTACTAAACTGTAAATCATAAGAAACTGTTTGTAACATATTTTACATTCAGGATTTAGAATTTCGGTTATGTACAACTTAAAAGTATAAGCAAGCAGAGTAACTATTTATGACGTTCAATTCAGAATCCTTGGACCACGTTTTGCAGGCTCTCGATGAAACAAGGTTGTTTCAAATTTAAGCAAGCTCTACTATAGTATTTGAAAAAAATTAGTTGGTCTGTTTATGGATGAAATTTAAAATTGATTTGTTTTTGGTTAATGTTTATTTATTATACTGGGTATAATTTAATAACTGAAGATACAGTTACTAGACAATAAATAGCTAGTCAATAGTTCAATTTAGTGTTTATTTACACAAAATTAAATAATAAAAAAAAACAAAACACAAGTTATGCAAAAATATAAAAATTTGTACACAACAGAAAGAGTTAAAACACGAAACGGAATAGAAAGTTATGCATGCCACATATAATTATTACAGCAACCAACATTACTAAAATCTTAGTAAAATACTCAGTGGTTTTAGTGGTCACAACTTTTGAGATTTCTTTAATCGGAGTACTTATATCACAACGATGATATATAGTATGAGATTGTACGGCAACTTACCAAAAATTATAAAAGCCAGAAATTAAAGTATTCTGTTTTGTAGAAGTTCTTTTCAAGTCTGACCAATTTATTTTTGATTTTTCCTTCCATAATTTCTTCAAACTTGTCTACTTTCTGCTTATACAGTTCTTCTAATTTCCTTTCAAAGTTTCGCAATATTGTTACACACTTTTTTTCTGCCGAATCGATAGTAAGTTCTTCACACAAATCGGGATATGTATTAACTTTTACTGGATCTTTACTGTAAATTGAGTCTGAAATAGGCTCGTAGAAACTTGAGTCTGAATCAACTTCTTCCGATTAAGTTTTAGACTGCACAGAACTGGTAATACTAGCATCAAGGTTATCAGTCCCGGGTGAAACTACAAAATCACGGTTTTTACCTTCAATTTGTTCACAACTGTGGAGTGGCGACGAAGTATCACGTCCAACAAAGTTTTCAGATGAAGTTTTTTTCAAGCATCATTTGTATCAACATCATCGAAGTGATAAGAGAGTTTTGAAGAAACACCAGGCTTCAGAATACTTGCAACGTCGTCAGGTGTACTCAAACAACTAGGAGACTTCACATCAAGGATCACATTGATAGGACAGGTCGTGTTGTTTTTCACATGAGGACCGCTTTTCTCAGGAAAATGAGTAAAGTTTTTTATTGGAAAATTCGTATAGAATTTCACAGGAGAATTCGGGTTTTTGTTCATCACAGCAACAGGAGACTTCGTGAAAATATTCTCAGGAGAACTCGTGTGGCTTTTCACAGGAAAGTTTGAAGTTTAATCCGTAGTGAAAGATTTGTCTTCGCCATTTTTACGAACATCAGAAGGTTTGTCTGACATTTCAAAGTGTTAAATTACACAAAGCTCTAAAAAAATTATAAGAATACATTTTTCACATAAGTATTGTAGGTGAAATAAATCTGATCAAATCAACTATTCATAAGCTAACAAATTTGCGGCATATAAATTTTTTCTGATAATAAATTACAATTATAAATAAAATTTCGTTTAAATTATTATCTTTATATTTGAAATGATTTCATTAATCTTACTTTTGTTTCTAGTTTAAATTCGCTGTATAAACTAACTCTATTTATTTTCAAGTTCCTAAAACTTTAATCACAAACTTTTGAGCAAGCTATTTCTAAAACCATAAAAAAATTGAAACATTTAAATACTTTGTTTCTTAATGAGCATTTTTTTACAACTATAGTTTATTTATAACTTCACTGTTTTTCAAATTATTTTAGTATGAAAAATCAGCAACAAAAGTTTATCATTGATTTTAGTGATTCAAATAACGGCAGTATGTTTAAAGTAGAGAAATTTACTTCAAGCTATCTATTTTTACGTTGATAACTTAATTTATTAACTATTTTAATATTTCAATTTGAAATTTTTATGCGTTTTGTCTTCTGATTAACTCTTTTGGAAAAAATGGTCGTTTTATAAAATACAAACAAAGCACTTTATACTTCAGTTAAGTGAACTAACCAAATGCTAGTCATAGTGGTAGTACAACTTATAGATATTTATAAAAAATATAAAGTCTTGCACAAATTACAACTATACTCATTTTGCTTTTATGGTTAAAAATTTAAATATTGTCCACCTAAATAAAACCAGTAAGTGTAGATAGAACTATAGAACAAGCGTTTTTAAATAGTTAGTAAGAAAAGGTAGTTTAGACAACTATGCTAAAACTATTTTAATAATTTTGAAAATAAGTTTATATTTAATAATTATACCAATTTTTGAATATTTGATAAACTCACTGAAGTAAATTTAAATTTAAAAAACTATTTTTATTTTTAATTAAATGAATTTTAAAAAATTTTAAGCTTATCTACAACAAGTAAAAAAGCCTATAAAAGTTTGTTAATGTCAAAAGATACAACACCATAATAACTCACAATAATCGGTATCTGATGAAATAACTAATAGTATTAAATTGTTAGGCAATCAAATGCTAACTTTTAACGATTAGTGTGATAATAATGAAAAAACTGGAAGTTAACTTGGTTTAAAAAGATTTAATCCTGTAAAACTATTTTACTATGTTAAACTTAGTTGATTTAAGAATGAGAAAATCTAGCAAATGAACTTAACAAATGTATAAACGCTAAATTGTCCTGCTAATATTTAATTTGATAATTAAAAAGCAAATACATATTTTATGTTTTAGTTTCAAGAAAACAAATAAAATGATCTCAACTACTAGATTTATCTTTTTAGATTTATTTAAGCACTGACGAGGTCTTTGACCGAAACTTAGTTTGTAAAATAAATTCTTGAAAGAACAAATTCATGCAAATACATATTGTAGAAATATTTCGCTACGAATATTACAACTAGCATTGTATTCTTAAATTCTATTTTAATACATAAATCTATTTCAAACGAGTTTCTGTTAAAAATACCATGGAGTCTTTTAAGAAGGACTAGAAGAATAGAAACTTTTTGTAAACGAATTCATTTTCTGCGCGAGAAAACATATTTTTTGCAAACTAGTTTTACTATTATTCTGCGCTGCACCAAAACTTTTAGTAACTACAAGCTATTATTCAAACGTTACTTTAGTATTTAACTGAAAGTACAAACTAATAACTTTTTCATGGAAATACTCTAATAGTAAAACAATAAAGTAACGTTTGAACAATAGCTTGCACTTACTAAAAGTTTTGGTATAAAATAAAACTGGCGAGGGGTCTCAGCTCTGTAGCGCAGAATAATAGCAAAACTAGTTTGCAAATAATATGTTTTCTCGCGTAAAATGAAAAAAAAAAATTCGTGCAGAAAATGAATTTGCAACAACTATGCTGTAAAATTTTATTTTCAAAAGTAGTATAGTTTTATGCTTAAAATAATAAAATACTTTTAAGTTAGTATTGTAACGAACATAAAAACATTTAAAAAAAATTGTACTTAACAACTAGAAATATTAAACTTCTGCGGGAAGATAAAGTTTAAAAAGTTCTAGTTGAAAATTTTGGGCAGATGCAACATCTCTAAATATTTCAACATTCTATATTCTTATACAGGTAAAAGTACTTTTTTTACAGATGAAGTAATTAGTTCTGCACGATATCACTGTAACAAAACTGTGATTTAATTTAAAAACATTGCAGTAAACATTAAAAAACTGTAAAAGTACAAACTTGATTAAATTTTTTGTTTTTTTAACCAGGTTTATTACAGTTTATGTTTAGAAAAATTTTACATATATTAATTAAAACTACATATTGAAAAAAATACATTTTTACTATTTTATAAAAGTTGAAGTTTTGTACAACATTTACAAATTAACTTAACAAGCACATTTCACTTTTTTTTGTTCACAAGTTTCAAAATATATTAACTTTAAATGAAAAAAAAAAATTCTTCAAAATATGATTCCTGCTACTTGATATTTTTACAAAAGTATCATTAGTTTAAAAACAACCAAAATTTATACTGATTATCAAATTTAGTTTGCAAGTATTTAACTTTTTTTCTACAAAAATATCTTGAACTTTATGTTCTTGCTTGATTAAATTAAACATTTTATACATTATAATTTTTCAAAAATATAATCATTTTTTCATCATTAGTAATAAAGAAGTTTTCTTTCTTTTTCTTTTAGGAAACTATTCGAGCTAAAATTAACTTTAAACTTTATAACTTATCACGCAAATTACAAAAATATTATTTAATACTTTTAGCCCATAGAAGAGTTGCCTTAATTGAAGGAAAGTTTGATATACAGAGATTGAAATACTAAAAAAAACAAGTAAACTTTCACATAAGTAGCCAAGTCTGGAAGCCCTTGATAAGATTGGTTAAAACGACTATATCAATTAACAGATAAGAAATAAATAACTTTGAAATTTTGTTTAAATTTTTAGGGTGGTCATTCTATTAAAAACTATATCAATTGAAAAATAAAATTGTTATAATTTTAACAAATAATACTTTATATGCAATACTGTGTCTTTAGTAAACTAAAAGCTTAAATTATTTTTACGTACAATTAAGAATGTTTTTATGTACGGAAGTTGTGAAAAACTAAACATACATTACTAATAGTATGGATTACTTTAATTCAAAACAACTTGTTATATGTATTCAAATTTTTTTATAAAATAAACTTTATAAGTTTATGAATTTCAGAAATATTATGAAATTTCTAAACTTATTCATTACACATGTATATAGATTTCTTTTATTGTCAATTGTACAAAATTTTACGACACATAATAAGTAAATAATATATAACTCTTATTTGTATTTACTTTAATTACTGTAAGTATACATATATTTAAAAGTTTATCTTTCTTTAAATTAACACAAATAAACACGAAATCCATAATTTAAAGTTTCTAATAAAACTGTTTGCTTTAAAAATCCTAATCAAAAAATTAAAACTAATTTAATTATTTTTAAAACAGCTTTGTAAAATAATGCAAAATTATGAAAACACAGTGTAAAATATTTGAGGTATTGAATAAAAAATTTAAATTATTAAAAGTTTTTAAACACAGTGGTTTTTTGTAATCCAAGACCAAACTTGCCACAAAGTAAACAAACTTACATAGCTAAAGGCGAGATTTGCTAAACTAATTGCTACAAAAAAGTGGCTAAAATATGCATTGCTAAAGTATTGATTGAAAATGTGTATATTGCTAAAAAGAGTTATTTTCTAATGCTTTTGTGCTATAAAATAATAAAAAAAAAATTAACTGTTTTTTAAGAGTTGTTCTAAAACAATATTTTAAAGTAATTTAAACTTAATTTATTTCCTCTGATTTATAATCTGTGAATGTATGTACTTCTTTTTACTAGATGAAATCTTAAAAAGCAGTGTACCCATTAAAACAATTTCAAATTCACGACAATCAGTTATTTTTTTAAAGTAGAACACTTAAAGCTTTTAAAACTGAGCTTTAACTAATACCTAGAAAAACTGAAATAAACATTAAAAAGGGAGCCGAACTTGTCATAAAGTAAACAATAAAAATATAAAATGTGTGATTAACTAAAGTCTAGTGAGTTTGAAAATAATTATTTAAATGCTCATCTTTTAATCAAAAATGTGGTAAAAAGTCATGAAAACTACTCAAGTAATACTTACCTTCAACCACTTGATTGCACTATTTTTTAAGCTTGAAAAAATACATGCTTTGAACAAATAAATGATTAAAAAAGATGAAAATAATTTAAACTTTGTCATAAAATGTGCAAAAATCAATTAGTACAATCACTATAATAATTAAAAAGGTAGTTGTTCAACTTCAGTCACTCTGTGGTGAACTTTTTTCTCGTATTCCACCAACTGCTCGAGGAAGGCCAAGTTGGGTTTGCAAGTCGGCCTGCAGTACTTCACGTGCTCGCATGCGCCCACTAGCGACATGTTTTGAAGCAGGTAGCCAATGACAACGGTGCTGCTCCGGCTGCGACCCATGTGGCAGTGGACCAAGACCCTGTTCGTAGACCTGCGGGGATTTTATTTTTATTTAAAGTTTTTTGGTTTTAAGCAGTTTGTTGGCATTGTGACGTGTTAACGTCAGTGACGTAACTCATTTTAAAATAGTAAGATATATTCATTGTTATTTTCAACTGTGTCACAAATTATAAATATAACTTTTGGTTTTTGTATTTATACAAAAAACAACCGATTGTGGACCAGAACCCTGTTTGATGGCCTGTGGTGGTTTTTATAAAAGTTTCAAAGTTTATTAGCTGTTTAATAAATGCTTGACAGTTATGAAGCATTTTGCAAATTTTAAATTCCTAAACTTATAGTATTATAGTGTTTAAATACAAAATTACAACTAACAACTGACCGAGACCCTGTCCTGTTTTGGGTGGAATTTAGAACCAAGTAATTATAACTAATAAAATTTAATTTGGAAGTTTTTAGAAAAACCAATTGCCATGTTAAGGTTAATTTTTTTTTTATGTTGCTTGAAATTTAAGCTAATATTTTTCTATCAAAACAGGTGTAATTAATAGTATAACATCGTAATTAAACTTGGTGGAACAAAATAAAATAGTCAAACAATAAACTTTAATATTTTTTCTTGATTTTTTATAAATGAAAACTTAGCCCATGAATTTTTCTTGGAAATTTAAAATTGATTTCAACAATTTCTCGTTGACATAGTCACAAACTAATGTCAGTAACAAAAACATTTTTAAAGCTTTTTTTTTGATAAACTTTAGTTGTTTTACCAAATATATTTATAACTTTCGTGTTTTGTATTTGAAAACACAAAAACTGATTAGTTTCGAAAGTATGCTGCTTATAAAGAATGAGTTAACAATGTTTAACTGACTGTGCATAACAATTTACAGAACTTAGTTCTTTATACATAATATTATGTTACAGTTGTAATTTAAATAACAAAATCACGAAGTACATTTTAGTGCATAAAAAATTTGTAACACATTCTCAGTGGTTGTTTAGTATTTTATGATTCTTTTGTTAAAATAAACTTATTTCACCCGTTAAATAAATAAAAACGTTCTATTAAATTTTGAAATTCTATGCAAACTGTTTCTTTGAAAAACTTAAAAACATAAATATAATAGCAATGATAAGTTTAAGTACAAAGTATGCTGTTTTTAAAGAAATAAATTAAATTAATACTGTTTAATACTGATAATGCATAATAACTTATATGACTTGTTAATAAGAATGACAAACTTGCATAGTACACTTGTATTTTTATAGTACATTCTTTAATTTCAAAAATTATAATGCACATTTATCAATGAAATGTGCACACTAGAAGTAGCATGTGCACACTAGAAGTAGCATGTGCACACTTTGTGTGTGAACAACTGTTGCAACACAATTAAAACGTATATATAATTTTTTTTTAATTATTTTTGTTGAAATAAATTTTTATCCAAAGCAAATAAACAAAAAGGTCTAAGTACACACTCGGAAAATCTAAGCAAACTAATAATAAATTTAAAGTATAACTTTATAACTGTTTATAAAAATTAAAATACATGGATAAGATTACAAAAATAAGTAAATAATATTGTTTTTAATTTATTTATGATTTTGTAAAAATACAAACTCAATCGGCATTTAATTTAACAATAGTATTAACATTTAGTATATCAAAAAATTAATAACAATCAATAAAACAAGTTACACGAGATTTATAACCTCAAAAAAAAAATTATCAATTAAATAATACAAATACAATGATTTATTAGACTACTTCTAAAATAAAACATTTTAGCGTTGTTATTAAATTAGAATCTTCAGCATTACAATAAAAATTAAAAATTACTTTTTATTTCATAAATGAAACATTTGAATTGTACTTAAAGTTTTTCATACAAGACATTTTACTGAGCATATTAAGTTTAAATCTGTGCACTTTAAAGTATAAAAATAACTGATCAACAAACTTTTTCTTTAGAGCAGAGCTGATAAACTTGTTTGTTTTTTCAAACCAATCAGACAAATTCGATGTGAGGTCGTCGTGTAACGGGACTTTCAATATTCTTTTTTCTTTTATAAAATCAGAGACTGTTTGCTCCAAAGTCACATTCACAACATGAGTTATGCCTGTAAAGTTTTAGTTTTTATAAGAAACTTTTACATCTTCAAACATTATTAGCTTCTAATCAAATACATAACAAGTACAAAAAACTCTCTACTCTCAAAAGTTTGTTACAGTTAAATGCGTATTTCTCTACTTTTTATCAGAACCTTACAGTAAAACAGAACATAAAGTTATGAATAGTTTTTTCCTAAAAACAAAAAATTTAAAATTAACAAAGTACTTAGCGCAATAAAAAATAAGTTTAATAACTAAATATAGAGATAGCCTCTAACTTAACGAGATCAAAAACACTATTACAATGATGAATTATTTTCAATTTAGATATCTCATATTTCCTAGCACAAACTATATTATTTATTAAATTTTCTGCAACTGAAAATATTTTAGCTGTGTTTTTGGTTCATGCTAGAAAATATGAGATATCTAGATTTAAAAAAATTCATCATTGTAATAGTGTTTTTGATCTTGTTTGCAAATTAGAACAAAAATAATTTGATTGCAAAGTGTCTTTGTTTACTTATTTTATCCATTTAGTTTCCGTTAATAGTATCTTAGTTTAATTAACAATTACTTTACATTAATTTTTTATTGCGCTAATTACTTTGTTAGTTTTAACTTTTTTATTTTTAGGGAAAAACTATTCATAGTTTTATGTTCTGTTCTATTGTAAGTTTCTGATGAAAAGCAGAGAAATACGTATTATTAAACTGTCACAAAAATATTTTAGAGAGTGTTTTAAATTTTTTTATACAACACCTGATTAATACTTTTACTAATTGTTTTCACAAGGTAGACAATGTAGTTAACAAAATAATTTTATAACACCTTGAGAATTTTCGGAATATAATATGTAAACTTTATACCATAAGAAAATTATTAAAATAAAATTTAAGATCTTTAGTATATTACTTTCACTACTGTTTATAAAGTCATTATTTATTTCAACAAAGTCTAAAATAAGCATTTTTTGATTAAGATATATCTTTGAACTTATTTCAATAAACTTATAAATCAAACAAAAAACTGACATTTTTTTTCTCAATTGAATATACATTCAAAATAACAAATTTATATAGAAGCTATAGTTTTCAAATTTCTAAATACAAACTACAAACTTTAAAAAATATAAATAAGTAATATTTAAAATTTTAAAATAAAAATAAGTTTTTGAATTAACTATTATAAAAAACTTAATAAAAAAAAATTGTATCACTTTATTTTTGTTTTAATGTAAATTGCCAAAATAACATTTGCATTACATAGAATGATGTCACAAAATACTTCAAAACAAAATGTATCTAAAAAACCAATGGGTTACTACTATAAAGTATCATTAATAGTTTGTAGTTTAAATATATATATATAAATCAGTTGCATATTTTCTTAAAATAAATTTAATCTATAACAGATATAGTAACCTACACATACACAGTAACCTATAATCTATATAAGTAACATTACATCACGGTTACTTGAAATATTTGTTAATCTAGTTGTTTTTTTAGGCTTCAATTCAAACTATTAATACAGATTTAATGCACTTTTTAAACAAAACTATATTTTAAAGCTTTTTTATTTTTTTATAAAATGGCATTAAAAAAGTTTGCAAATAATATAAACCTTATACATCTAATTTCAAAATATTAAAATCATTTTTAACATATTTTTTAAACAAACATAAATCTTTAACGACAGTTTTATTTTAAACTAAATACACTTTAGTAAAGCCAAAACATACCAAGGACAACTATTAGTTACAGTATGGACAATTGGAAATTGATACAATACGCATCTTGGACCAAAGCAAAAGTGCGTATCTTACAATTTTGAGAAAAACTCAAACATTTTCTTACTACATAGTAACTACTATCTACTTATTTTTGAAAACTCAATCGGAACATAGATTGCATGAAAGTTTTAAAAATGACTGTGTTATATTTGCATTCATCAAATTGAGACCATGTCTTTTTTTTTGTTTAATTAATTTGTTTCATAAAACACCATGAACTTTTATCACTTTAAAACGTTTGGTCCTGCTTGACATCCCTTATTTGTTGAAACTTAGTTTACTTTTAATTTAGACTATCTTCTTCTTATTTAGTGACAGTATTATTAAAGACATCAATACCTATTTAACTTCAAAAATAAGTCAAACCAAAAAATAGACGTAAAAAAAATACCCAACTGTGAAATCGTAAAATACTTTCTTTTATGAAATGTGCTATAAATTATTAGTTTAAATTCGTTATTATAAACACTTCAAAATATACTTAACATTTCTTTAATTTAATTGGTCAAATTATATATTGTTATATTTAAATAAACTAGGCACTTGAAAAATGTTATTTTAATTACAAAACAGCTAATAAGCAGGGTTACCACTCGGTCAGGAAAAGTCAGGAAATCAGGAAAAGTCAGGAAAAATTTAAAAAAATGACAAAAGTCAGGAAAAGTCAGGAAAAAATAGGGGGTTTTAAAAAAATTCAAGAAAAGTCAGGAAATTTGATTAAAAAAAAAGTCAGATTTTGTTAGTTTAAATTTACAAAATTCCTTGTTTTCCAAAGCCTTCAAATGGTAAAAATTAATTGAAAGTCCTTTAAAGTCAGAAAAAAATTCCAAAATTTTCCTAGAAATTTACAATTTTTTTTTATTTTATTTCCAATGCCGTCACCTAGTATAAATTAGTAAAATATCCTTTAAAAAAGTGCAAAAATTTTCTGTTAACATATTGAACAAGTACCCTACTTGAACAAGCAGATTTTGTAAGCTTTTTAGTATTGATGATCTGTAGCAAGGACACTACCATAGTGAAACTGATATGTACACAAAAGTTTATCTATCATAATTTTAGAGTCAAAGTGTTTTTTGTTTTAGTAAATAATTGAGTTCTTTATAACTAAGCAGTTAGTTTAGTATTTTATGTAACAAGTTAATGTGTAAACTTAACCTCTTTATAATTTTTTCAAAGTTGTTTAAATTTATAAATTAAGTTATAAGAGAGGTATATGCCAAGATTAAGTTTACTTATTGTTTGTATTTTTTGTAGAGTAACTTAAGTTTTTAAAATAAATAAGAGTATATTTATTTGTTACAAATATTATACTAAATGATGAGAGGAAATATTTTATACAACAGATATATATTTTACATTTTTATATCTTTTTTTTACGGTTACTTAAGTATATTCTTTTTTAATTGATTTTTAATTTAAGGATTTTATATTAAATAGTTTAGGTAGTATTTTATTAAACTAAGTGAACAATTTATATAAGTAAAACTGATTTAGAAAAGTCAGGAAAATTATGGTAAAAAGTCAGGAAAAAGTCAGGAAATTTTTCTCAGCTTGATCAGTGGCAACCATGAATAAGTCTCTAAGCAATTTAAAAAAAGTCATTAAATACAGTAAGTACATATTAGGCTTAAAAAGTCGACTTTGTTATAAAAAACAGTACCAAAACATTACTTCAATGAAGAAGTTAGTGTAGAAAAGTCATCAAGCTTTATTGTTTTAGCTTTAAAAACTATTTCTATTAAAAAAAAAGATGAACAAATACCAAAGTGTAGGAAAAAATATAAACATAGCACTAGTTTTCTCATTATGTGTCATAATATAGAGTTTTAAAATGTTAGATTAGTTTATAATATTAATCTGATGATAGTTATTTGTAAGTAATATGAAATCAAACAATAAGCTTGCAAAGAAGCTGCTGGTTTATAGGTAATCTTTGGATTAGTTAATTAACCTGCAGTACAAGAAAATTACAACATGCAACGTAACTGCATGCTAGACAAACTTGAGTCAGTTGTAAAAAAATTACTCAAGTTTCAAAATAGCAAATAAAAGAAACTTTTTGACAATTTTATTTTTAAAATTAAAGAGTATGTGCAAAAAAAGATATATTTTAAATAAATTCAATGCACTTCAATATAAAATAAAAAAACAAAGCGGTCACACAAGTCTGTTCTGAAGTACTTGAACTAATTAAAACAACAAAATAAAAAACACAACGCATTGAGATAACTATAACAATATTAACTTTAAAACTATTAAAACAGCACTGTTATAATTTTTAGCTAACGTTCCTTTTATTAGACGCTAAATCTTATTTAGAAATTTACAGTTATATTTTTTTGTTTTAAGTAAAGTAATACCTTAAATTATGTTTCTTAGTTATATTAGTACAAACTTGAACTATACATAAAAATACTTTTACATTTTTAACAATTTTAATTTTTATGCATTTACATGTAGTTTTGAATTTAATATTTTACTTAATTCATAACAGAAAATTTAAAACTGATAAAAAATATATAAAACAAGAATAATTATTAAAAACGACAATTTTGTGACTAACCTAAACTTTTTAGAATGAACTTATCTTTAGCATGCTTAGCAGAACCTAAGTACAATTTGCTTTCTACAATTTCAGAAGGCCATGTCTGTAAAAACAACATTAGTAATTATTAAAAATTTACATATTCTAAAACTTTTTTTCTTAAATATACAACTTTCCTGTTTTTATTTTCACAAAGTAACTAATATATAAAAAAGTAGAACATATGGTATTTAAAGATTTTAAGTTTTATTAAATTTATTCAACGAAATAATTGTTATTTTAATTTATACTTACTGTGCATATTTTATTTTGTAGTTTTTTAAATGTTTCGATTTTTTAATGCTTTTTTTGTTTGAAAGAATCTTTAAGTATTATGGGTGGACAGCATTTAAAATTCTGACAATTAAAATTCTTTTTCTTTTTTAATACTTTTTATTACCATCACCATTTTTATTAATTAAACCTTTAAATGTATTTTGAAATACAACTAAAGTATTTTTTACTTATGATATTGCTAGTTTTAGCAATTTTCGATAATCTTTTATATACTTTTTTATAACTTTTGTTACCATAATAATCTTGTTTTTATTACCTTCTGGTATACGTTTTCTCAAAATATTTCATGAGACTCTATCCCTTGAAAATCATATGACAAAAATTTTTAGAATTTTAATTACTATGTAACCAACTATTAATATGCAAGCTAATTATTTTTTCTTATAAGTTAAACATTTAATTTATACAAGGTTTGCAAGTCAAACTATTTTAATTTCAGCTTTTAAAAACGTAACTATTGTTCAATACCAATCAATGTTTAATTAGTACGGAATAAAATTTAACAGAAGTATAAAATTATGGCTTTTAATAAACTCTTTTTATCTCATCTTCTTTAGCTTTATCAGACTTTAGAAATGGATAGCTTTTAACAAAGCTCTGGTAGCTTTGTTTTGCATTATAAAAGTTAATATCTTTCTTCCTCAGTAGATTACTTATCTCACTGCTTTTATCATCTAATCTGCAAAAAAAAATGTCAATTTACAGCATAATGTATGGAACTTCATATATTAGAGTATAAATTGTTTTAAAACAGAGTTTAAGTATTAAAATCAAATAAAAAAAAACGAAGATACTTCACAATGACCAGTAAACTAAAAATTGTGTTGTTACTTTTAACATTAATAAACTTTTTTTATAAGTAAACATATATTAAGAGTTTTGGTCAAAAAAACTTGTAAGTGAGTAGTAAAAATAAGTCGTAAAATTTTAATGTACTTATATAAAACAATGTGATGCTGAAATGTTATAACTGCAATAGTATTATTATACAAAACTATAACCAGAAAGTTAAAATAGTGAAGTACAAACTCAATTTTTTTTATTTTAACTTGTAAAATTATATTTTTTACAGTACAAAACGCTTTCTAAAAACTAAAAAACTAAATCAGCTTGTCAAGTTATACAAAAACACTTAAGGGAATCAATCATGGTTTTTTAAAACTTTGTCTTATTTTACAAAGTTTTACCACAGCTGCCAGAATTTTGTTAAGGCTTAACAAAATTCAAAGTAACTTTGAGATTCAAGTGATAACTATTTTTTTCTTTCATAATATAACTAATAATCTTTACAATTTTCTATTTATTCTTAAGTAACTTTTTTTTAATTAAAAACAGATTTTTTCGAGTTTGATAATAGTTTTTTTTTCTATTTAAGCTTTCTATTTATTTTGGTAGTTTTTAATTAATTGTATAAGTTTGTTTACATTTTCAAAATTAGATTAATTTTACATACTTTATAAAAGTAAACTTGTAGTTTATACACCATATACTTTCATGAAAAAACAGTGATATTTTTTGGTAAAAAAATTAAAAAAATTATGATCCTTTCCCCTATGAATTTCAAGTAAATTATCTTCAAAACAATCATACTTCAATAAACTGTATCTACTTAGAAGTAAAACTTTAAAATGGTCTTTTATATGTAAACATATTTAAAAACAAAATTTAAACACTTTAGATACAAAGTATATTAGTCATACTTAAAAACTTTTTATACACATAGAATAAGTTAATAAGTTTTAGAAGTTCAAACTACTACTACACTTTAAGACTTCAAGATAAAAACATCTTAACATTTAATTAATACTTACTCACAATACTATAACATCAAACGATTGTAGTTGCTCAGGAAATTCAATTAGACAGCCAAACTTGTTGTGGAGGCATGTAAAATGTTGAGAACCAATTATGTGGCCGCTTTCAAATGATGATTCGTCTCTGGTAAAAGATGTTTTTACAATGGTAGAATTTTTAATAAACTAACTTAAAAAATAATTTTTGATAATAAAAGAGTGAATTAACTATTCTATTTTTCCAACTGAAACGTGGTAATAAATTTAATAGTTGGTTTTTAGTTTTTTTATTATTTAGATAAGCTCTTAACTAAGTAAATTAAACGATTTTGTCAAGTCAAATAATTATATAAGATAACTTTAAATAACAATTCAAAATAAAACACTTATAATGTATTTTAAAACCATGATCAAATACTGCTTAATACAAAAATGTTTCGTAGTAAAAAAAATTAATTAACTTATTTTTAGGCACACACAAGACATAAACTCAATCATATAATTTGTGTCAGAGCTGCCACTCTTAAAAAAAGTCAAGAAAAGATCTAGCTTGAGTTTATAGGAAAAATTTATTAAGAGTCATTAATGAATAAAGTAATGAAATTAAACTTAAAAACAACAATTACTTAAGGACTTAATATTTAGATTTTTTTCAGGAAATTATTAGAAAAAAAATTGTTAACTAGTTTGTGTTAACCTGAAAACTTTGCAGCCCTTTGGTGTCAATGAACATTTTTAATTTTTTCTATCAGTATAACAATTCTTTGCTGTAACTAATTTAAATAATATATACCTAATGATTGAAAATGCTGATATTTTTATATGACTTAATAAAATGAAATATTGGAAGTAATAAAAAAAAGTTGTAAAAGCTATAAATTGATTTCCATATTTGATATTTAAAAAGTATAGACTTTAATTTGATATAAAACTCAAAAGTTCACAAATTAATATCTAATTGAAATTTGTAAAACCATTAGTACTATGTTTTGAGTTATTGATTAATCTTATGTAGTTGAAGCAATTTAACTACTGGCAGGGTTGCCACTGGTTTTTAAGAAACTTCTTCCAGGTTTTTGAAAGTACACATTTTCGGTCTCTTTTTTTATTTTTGAGTCAAATAAAATTTTACTACTGAACATGTTTAAATTGTTTAAAATTCAAGGTTTTTTGTGATATTTGTTAAAAGTTTAAGGTTTTTTGCTGAAATTTCTCAAATTTTCTAGCTTTTGTGGATAATTTGTGGATGTACTGGTCAAATAACACCTTTTTGAGAAAAACTAAATGAAATTAAAAAAGAACAAATAAAATATAGTCATTAGTAGAAAGTTGGGTTATGTCTGAACTTCAAAAGGATATTTTAGGATAAGGAAATCATAAGGATTTTTTAAACTCAAAAGCAAACAAAAACCTGCAGTCAATCAAGAGAAGGTATTTTTCATTGCACAACCTTGGTTTTGTAGAAAAAGATTCAGCAACAATTAAGTTGTATATTTCAGTATTAATTAAATAGCTATCAGAAGTATCTGCCATTTCTGTAGAAGTTGATAGTATAAAGATATATTTAATAGTTTAAAAAAATACTGTTACCAGTTATCATACATTCATACAAATAACAAACCTAATATTTCAAGAGTTAAGAAATGTTAAAATACAAAAAAACATTGAAAGTCATAATCTTTATTGGTAAAATAAAAGTACACGTATTGACAAAACAACAATATTTTTACTAGACTTAAAATATTATTAAATTAAAAACATTTTTATTAAACTAAAAGAAAACTTTTAATTCAGCTACTATTTATGTATAGTTTTGTTCAGTCTTGTATCAAAATTTAAATGAAGTTTGGCTGAATCTTTGGAACATTCAAAGTATTTATAGTTTAATATTTTTATAACTTTCAACTTGGTTCAAATGAACAACCAAACTAAAAACTAAAGCACTAATATTAATAGTTATTAAGTTAAAATAACAAAAGCTGATTAACAACATCTTAAACTTTTACAATGAGATAAGGCCTAAAAGCTATTTAAAATAAGTATATAGCGCTTAAGTCTTAAAACAAAAATTTTCTTGTGTTTAAAATGTTTATGCAATTAAAAAACAACTGATAAGTTTTTAAGAACTTACTATTGATGCAATTTTTCTTAAATGCAAAACAAATGAAATTTACAAAATGAAAACCTCATGTTTGTTAATCATTCAGAAATGATATAAACAAAAAAACTAAGTTTGCCAATTTAAAAAAATTAATAAAAAATTCTATAATAGCAAAAACTTGACAGAATGATCGAATATAAGCAAAGTCATTAAAAATATTAAACCAAGTTCTCACCACCAATTTTATAGCTAACTAAACAAAATTAAAAATCATGTACATTTGTCTATGATTAATCCAGAAAAAAAATTAACAACTTCAAACAATCAATTTTTTTATTCAAAAATTTCTCCTTCCAAACCGCTCTTCCTATCAACCACAAAAAAGTCCTCCTCTTTCCTGCTCGCGTTCCTCAGAGCTCCCTCAACGCACTGGATCTCCGGCACGTCCTCCCTCATCTGCAGCTCCTGGTCCTCCATAGTGGAGTACATCGGTTCCACCCCGCTTGTGTCAACCTCGTCCAGTTTGCCCACAAACTCCAGGTTGTTCCTGAAGAACTGAATGGACTTTTGGTCGTCCGGGAAGCTCAGCTTGGACAGGGACTCCAGCTTTCTCAGCATTTTGGAGTCCACTGGGAACTTTTCGTCGCTTGCGTGTCTGATGCTTTGTGCTGTTAGTGGTTTCAGGTTGCTGATCTTGCCAAGAGTGGGCGTTTTTGAAATGAGGTTTTTTAAGCAGCTCATGGTTGTATTATGCAAACCTGTAAAAAATAGTTGCAACTAATCTGATAAAAACATAAATTTCAGGCATTATGTAAATTATCATAAAAGTTGATAATACTTTAGGTAAGTGCTTCAAAAAATAAAATTAGTTGCAAGGTAGTGTGCATGGTTCTCTATTATATCAGAAATTTTCTTGAAAATAAAAAAAATTAAAGGGTTTTTTATTATTTCAGATAGCAGTAAAAAACTGGACTTCCCTAAGTTGACAAGAAGCTACTTTTTGCTTATTTTAATAGCTCACACGGCAATGATTAGTAAATGACCTAATAAGGAGTAAATTTCAAAAAACTTTTTTTTTTGTTTTATAAAAAAATATAAACTAGCGTTTTAGACTATTCATCTAAGTAAAAAAGTAAATCTTGCTAAAATAAAACACTAAATTTTGGTCAATAAACCAAATTTGTTAAATAATATTTCTAATATTTTTTATAACAAAATAATTTTGAAACATAAGCATGGCTATTCCACTATATTAGATATATTAACTATATGGAATTTAAAACTTCTTTATTATTATAAGAAATATTTTTAACATCTTAATTTTTAGCACAAATTAAGTAAAATCTATGTTGAAAACTTTTTGCTATTGTTTCAATATGTTCTTAGTTGTCAATGCTTTTTACTACAAAAGCCTCTTTTTTTATACTCAGATTACCACTTATTAGTAACTTTTCATCCTTAATATAAACCTAGCAGCATTTTTTTTACAAAAAATAACTGAATAATAAAACAGAACAAGAATTTTTGTTCTGTTCTAAATTTTTCAAAAACTATACTTTTTGGTGCTATATCATATCTAAGAAAATTTTCGAAAAACTTTATAAATTTACATTGTATTATGTTCTCTAATTACATAATTAAACATTATAATAAAAACATAGGAATATAACATTATATTTTTATATTTTAAATCTATAGCTAAAAGTACATTCAACTAGGGGGAAATCTATTAAATAAAACACAAAATATACAAATTTACTTTTTGACTTCTCTATTTTTGTTATAAAATACACCCTTTTTTAGCTTTTCTTAATAAAGTTGAACTTATTTTCTATCAATATTATACACAAACTAAAATAAGAGTAATTTTTGCTTAACTAAGCATAATTATTATGATATTACATAAACAGTCTATGAGGCCCAGTTTTAGAAAACTTTGTGATAAGTTTCACTTAAGTATGTATATTTGCACAAAAATATTTTACTGCTTATAAAAAATTGCATATATTTGGGTGCCACCTAAATTTTTTTAAATACACCCAGAGAAAATTATTTTAAACACACTTTGTTTACTAGAAGGCCCTGTTTTTCAGCAGATGTCCTGAACCAGATGTTAATTGAGATCTTAATTGGCTAAGATTTTTTTCTGGCTAAGATTCAAAAAAAGACTGAAAACGTTATGCTTGAACAACTTCATCGCGGCTAATGTTGGCTAAAGTAAAAACTGGCTAATGTTGGCTAAAGTAAAAGTTATCTAAAGTAAAAACTTGGCTAAGATTTTTTTCTGGCTAAGATTCAAAAATATTAATAAAAAGCTAAAGTAACAATAAAAAGGCTTACAAACTGATGAAAAAATAAAAACAAAAAACATAAATAAAAAAACTCAGTTTTAACTAATTTAAAACTCGAACTAAAAATATTAAATCATAACAATAAAAAAAAATCTAAACAAAAACCTTACTTAAGTTTTAAACCTTACTAAAAAAAAAATACTGTTGATGGTTATTATTTATTAAACTAAAAAAAGCTTTTAGAAAAGTCATATCACTATTGACGATTTTAAAAATAGTAATAAAAAAAGTAAAGTATTTTACGAAGTACCTTTTATACATTAAGTTTCTATCATAAAAACTTCGCGAGTAATTGTTTTAAGAACCTTGCATATGAGGCAATCGAGTCATACACTATTGATGAATTTAAAAATAGTATTAAAAAAAGTAAAATATTTTACAAAGTATCTCTTATACATGAAAAATCTAACATTAAAACTTCGCGATATCTGTAAAAGTAAATGTTTTAGAGCATAAAACTGTTATTGCATGTAGAGTTTAAAAAGTAAGAACTTTATACAAATTACTATTTTAAGATAATTAAAAAAAAAAATTTCTAAAATTTAATAGGTTAGTAATATCAAAGTAAAAATAATAAAAATAATTTGTTTCCATACGCCATTTATTATAAATTAAGCTACATATACTTTTATCCTTTGTTTGATATAAACGTTTATTACCTAACTTTTATAAGTTAAGGTTTTAAATCTCTTTATATCTTGTATAACTAAACACATAATTTAGTTTCTAAACAACTTAACAACTACTTTAAGTAAACATTAAAACTTTTAAAAAAATATATATAACTGTTACATAAACTTAAATTACATTATCTAATCAGTACAGCCGTTGCGTTGACAACCTTAAATTTAAATTCGACGAATTTAATTAAAATTTAATCGCGGGCATATTTTATTTAAAGTATTTTAAATAATTTATAAAGTGATTTTGGAAAATATGTTATTAAAATTACCTTTGTTACATGAATAATCTGCGTTTAAAACTTAGTGCTGTATTAAAAAGAATTTTTTCAATAACTAAACACTGTCCTTGCCATTATCATAACTTCCACAGTTATACTTGAAATCTTGTTAAACTATGTAAAATCGTTCTTAAATGTTACCTAACTTTACCAAAGAAAAAAAATGTTTTCATATGTTGTACTTAAATATAGTTATAGTCTTTTAAAAATTACCTTTTTTACGTAAATGATCTGCTATTAAACTTAGCGCAGTAACAAAAAGCATATATTTAAGAACTTAACACTTTGTTTCTAGGGTTCATAACTTCTATGTTTTTACTTGAAATCTTGTCAAACTTTGTAAAATCGTTTTTCAATCTTAACAAAACGACCCATTTAAACAAAATTTGTATATATCATCTACTTAAAAAGTTATAGTCTTTTTAAAATTACCTTTTTTACAAGAATGATCTGCTATTAAACTTAGCGCTGTAACAAAAAGCATATATTTAAGAACTTAACACTTTGTTTCTAGGGTTCATAACTTCTATGTTTTTACTTGAAATCTTGTCAAACTTTGTAAAATCGTTTTTAAATGTTAACAAAACAACCCATTTAAACAAAATTTGTATATATCATGTACTTAAAAAGTTATGGTCTTTTTAAAATTACCTTTTTACGTGAATGATCTGCTATTAAACTTAACGCTGTTACAAAAAGCATATATTTAAGAACTTAACACTTTGTTTCTAGGGTTCATAACTTCTATGTTTTTACTTGAAATCTTGTCAAACATTGTAAAATCGTTTTTCAATCTTAACAAAACGACCCATTTAAACAAAATCTGTATATATCATGTACTTAAAAAGTTATGGTCTTTTTAAAATTACCTTTTTTACGTGAATGATCTGCTATTAAACTTAACGCTGTTACAAAAAGCATATATTTAAGAACTTAACACTTTGTTTCTAGGGTTCATAACTTCTATGTTTTTACTTGAAATCTTGTCAAACATTGTAAAATCGTTTTTCAATGTTAACAAAACGACCCATTTAAACAAAATTTGTATATATCATGTACTTAAAAAGTTATAGTCTTTTTAAAATTACCTATTTTTCGTGAATGATCTGCTATTAAACTTAGCGCAGTAACAAAAAGCATATATTTAAGAACTTAACACTTTGTTTCTAGGGTTCATAACTTCTATGTTTTTACTTGAAATCTTGTCAAACTTTGTAAAATCGTTTTTCAATCTTAACAAAACGACCCATTTAAACAAAATTTGTATATATCATCTACTTAAAAAGTTATAGTCTTTTTAAAATTACCTTTTTTACAAGAATGATCTGCTATTAAACTTAGCGCTGTAACAAAAAGCATATATTTAAGAACTTAACACTTTGTTTCTAGGGTTCATAACTTCTATGTTTTTACTTGAAATCTTGTCAAACTTTGTAAAATCGTTTTTAAATGTTAACAAAACAACCCATTTAAACAAAATTTGTATATATCATGTACTTAAAAAGTTATGGTCTTTTTAAAATTACCTTTTTACGTGAATGATCTGCTATTAAACTTAACGCTGTTACAAAAAGCATATATTTAAGAACTTAACACTTTGTTTCTAGGGTTCATAACTTCTATGTTTTTACTTGAAATCTTGTCAAACATTGTAAAATCGTTTTTCAATCTTAACAAAACGACCCATTTAAACAAAATCTGTATATATCATGTACTTAAAAAGTTATGGTCTTTTTAAAATTACCTTTTTTACGTGAATGATCTGCTATTAAACTTAACGCTGTTACAAAAAGCATATATTTAAGAACTTAACACTTTGTTTCTAGGGTTCATAACTTCTATGTTTTTACTTGAAATCTTGTCAAACATTGTAAAATCGTTTTTCAATGTTAACAAAACGACCCATTTAAACAAAATTTGTATATATCATGTACTTAAAAAGTTATAGTCTTTTTAAAATTACCTATTTTTCGTGAATGATCTGCTATTAAACTTAGCGCAGTAACAAAAAGCATATATTTAAGAACTTAACACTTTGTTTCTAGGGTTCATAACTTCTATGTTTTTACTTGAAATCTTGTCAAACTTTGTAAAATCGTTTTTCAATGTTAACAAAACGACCCATTTAAACAAAATTTGTATATATCATGTACTTAAAAAGTTATGGTCTTTTTAAAATTACCTTTTTTACGTGAATGATCTGCTATTAAACTTAGCGCTGTAACAAAAAGCATATATTTAAGAACTTAACACTTTGTTTCTAGGGTTCATAACTTCTATGTTTTTACTTGAAATCTTGTCAAACATTGTAAAATTGTTTTTCAATGTTAACAAAACGACCCATTTAAACAAAATCTGTATATATCATGTACTTAAAAAGTTATGGTCTTTTTAAAATTACCTTTTTACGTGAATGATCTGCTATTAAACTTAACGCTGTTACAAAAAGCATATATTTAAGAACTTAACACTTTGTTTCTAGGGTTCATAACTTCTATGTTTTTACTTGAAATCTTGTCAAACATTGTAAAATCGTTTTTCAATCTTAACAAAACGACCCATTTAAACAAAATCTGTATATATCATGTACTTTAAAAGTTATGGTCTTTTTAAAATTACCTTTTTTACGTGAATGATCTGCTATTAAACTTAACGCTGTTACAAAAAGCATATATTTAAGAACTTAACACTTTGTTTCTAGGGTTCATAACTTCTATGTTTTTACTTGAAATTTTGTCAAACATTGTAAAATTGTTTTTCAATGTTAACAAAACGACCCATTTAAACAAAATTTGTATATATCATGTACTTAAAAAGTTATGGTCTTTTTAAAATTACCTTTTTTTCGTGAATGATCTGCTATTAAACTTAGCGCTGTAACAAAAAGCATATATTTAAGAACTTAACACTTTTTTTCTAGGGTTCATAACTTCTATGTTTTTACTTGAAATCTTGTCAAACTTTGTAAAATCGTTTTTCAATGTTAACAAAACGACCCATTTAAACAAAATTTGTATATATCATGTTCTTAAAAAGTTATGGTCTTTTTAAAATTACCTTTTTTACGTTAATGATCTGCTATTAAACTTAGCACTGTAACAAAAAGCATATATTTAAGAACTTAACACTGTCCTTGTCATAGTCATAACTTCCAAATTTTCATTTCAAATCTTGTCAAACTTTGTTAAATCCTTTTTAAATGTTAACTTAATTTACCAAGTTAACGAAATGTCTTTACATTTTGTAGTTAAAAAGTTATGGTCTTTTTAAAATTATCTTTGTTATATAAATGTTTATATTGAATAACTGAACACAATTCTAAGTTTTTCTAAACCAATTAAAACAACTTAAAAACTGCTTTAATTAAACATTAAAAGATTTGAAAAATATATATAAATTTTACATAATTTTGTTATACATTTTTGGTCACTACTCAGTACAGCCGTTGGTATTCTTTTTAAATGGGCCGATTTTAAATATACGTTGCTCGCGGGCGCATTTTATTATAAAATTATTAAAAACATTAAATAGTACTTTAAGAAGGTATGCACAAAAATAAATATTAATAAAGCATTTTTTGCTGCTTATTATCGATCACATTAAAAGTTTTTCCTAAAGAAATACTACAATGAGTTGTTTAAATTATATATGTATCAAATTTAAATAAAACATCTGGCTAAAGTTTTATGTTTTGACTGCAACAATCTTGAACTAAACTTAAACGTATGCAATGATTAAAGTAATTTTTGTAAAGGGCTAATAAAAAAAAAAAATTATTATTTTATTTGATATATTAATTTAGTTAGTGCTTTTTTGGTTTAGAAACATGCATAACTTAATCAACAAACCTAGCAAAATAAAATAAATATATGATTGTAAACCCTCGAGTTCAATAATTACTTTGGAACTTTATTAATTTGTAAAATATATAAATTTACGTTTGATAAAGTTAAAAAATTTTGTTAAGGTGAAACTTAAATACGGGAGAATAAAAAGAGCAGTTAAACGCATGATGTAATTGAATACCATGAAGAAAGATATACTATATATACTGATGCAATTGAAAACCATGAAGAAAAATATTCTATATTTTCTGATGCAATTGAAAACCATGAAGAAAGATATTTATACATAAGCTTGTCTGTTAAGAAAATGTCAGTTTTGTTGCAATAAGATTCGAGTCAACCCCTTCCATAATTAGTTCAAGAGTTGAATTTTTTTATAGTTTCTACGCTTAATAGTTAAAATGTTTAGTTTAGTTCTTTATTATGTTTTATAGCCATTACATGTCTTACCTAGTTATGAGTAGCATATAAAGTATCAAATAGTATTAGTAGTACATTTCAGGTTATCCAAATTATTGCTATTAAAGGACAAAAAATCTTGTAATTTTAATTCAAGTAAATCAAATTTTTATGTTTGTTTATTGTTATCCTTAAGAATACCATAGTTAATGTTTATGTTGATTATATTACAAAACCTTTTACAGAAGTATTTATTAAAAAGATGTCTAGAGTCAATAAAAGTTCTAAAAGTTATCAACTTGAGCAAGTTGAAAATGCTTTTAAAAACCCATCATCTATTGCTCAGCATATTACTTTTTCAAATTTATATAAAGCACTAGATAAATCAAGTCATTTTGCAATTAAAGACTTTATGTCAAAAGTTTTAAAAGTTACCAACGTTCGGATGACAAAAGGCTTTAAAGTAGATTTACATAGCAAATAAGTATAAAACCAATTTGTTACAAAACAAAAAAGTTATTCCCGTTCAAAACACCTATTCGTATCACCTATTGTTACAGAATATTTTTTGAAAAACTATAAAAGTCCAGGTTAACTATGATTTCGAAATAACTTAAACAAACTACAAAAATTTTATCTAAAATTAACCTTAAAAAATAATTTTTTAGATACATGTGTGATAGTGGTTCATGAAAAACAAATTGAAAAGAAAACTGTACTTAGTAGTCTAAATGTAAAACAAATAGAACAAATGCTCAAGGCCAAAAAAATAATCATTCTTGTAAGAAGCAGAATACCAAGAATAATTGTAAGTATTTTGACACTTATTCAAATTAAGAAACTTTTGTTTTTCAGCTAATAATTTGTATTTTAAATTAAAAACTTTATTTACGCTAATAGTTTTGCAAAATTTTACAGTATGTCAACAAAAACCTGAAGTCTTTAACCATTCTCAATCCTTTTGCTAACAAAGAACCAAACGAGGAAAGAAGAAAGTATATAGGAGACTTAGTTGGCATCAAAAACATAATCAGAAAAACGTTTCATCAAGAATACTTGCCTAAGGATAGAGTTAATGACTCTGAATTAGCTATATTGAAAGTGAGTCTTCTACATATATTAAACGTGACAAAAAAGTATTATATATATTAAAACGATTTCAATTATTATATAAAGTACGCCCAGCAACTTATGAAAAATGAAGAGGCTGGCCAATTGCAAGTTTTCGAAAACTCTAGAGAGTACGGACAAGAAGTCGCCTTTGATATTTTATTATGCGGTGGACCGTCAAACTCTCTAGAGGACAGAAATGTTTGTTTTGATTGTGGAAGAAAAACTGTCGCAGAAAGCAAAAAGTTAAAAAATACAAAAACAGACACTTGGGTAATTTTTGTTAAGCTTTATTATTAAAATATGGAAATTGATAATTTTTTGACAAGTATAAAAGTTGTCTATGAATAGCATAGAATAATAATTAATTAAAAAATATCAATAACCTTACGATACGTTTACTGCGGTTCAACAAATATCTACTGCTGTTGTTTTCTTGCTAAAAAAGTTAGCTTACACAGAAGTTGTTTTTTAAAGGAGGTCCTTAAGTTTATTCAACTTAACTTGATATTCAAAATGTGTAATTTTATTTTGCTTAAAAACTTGCTAATAATCAACCTTATTGTTTTGATTATTTGTTCAACACTTTAAAACTGCAGTAAACATACCGATAACTTATTTTTTGGTATAATAAATAAATGTATACAATATACTTCGGTTATTTAATATTGAAATTACATTAAGATCTTCTGCGAAAGAAAAGAATGTAGGCGTTGGTTTCATTTTGAATGCTTAGGTTTAAGAAAGAACCCACCTAAGACTAAAAAGTGGATTTGCAATATGTGCAAAACGAGAAGATAGTACTATTTTTAAACATTTTTCTGTTTTTTATTTCGTTTAAATAGCATAAATTATAACTTAAAGTTTGTATCAGGTTTATAGTAATCTATGTTTATTTGATTGATGATCAAGAGTTTTTTGCAAATTTGTGTTTTAAATGAAAAAAAAAAATTCTAAAAGAGTGTTCTATAAAAGTATTATTTTATTAATGAAAGACTTTGCAAAGCTAGATAAAAATACAAAGGTTATTCAAAATAATCAAAAAAGTTACATGATATACAAAAAATTAAAGTTCTAAAACTACTATTTATGCAAACTGAGCTAAGTTTTAAACGCAGATAATTCATGTGAAAAAGGTTGTTAACATTTAAAAAGGATTTTACAATGTTTGACAAGATTTCAAGTAAAAACATAGAAGTTATGAACCCTAGAAACAAAGTGTTAAGTTCTTAAATATATGCTTTTTGTTACAGCGCTAGCTAAGTTTAATAGCAGATCATTCACGTAAAAAAGGTAATTTTAAAAAGACCATAACTTTTTAAGTACATGATATACACAAATTTTTGTTTAAATGGGTCGTTTTGTTAACATTGAAAAACGATTTTACAAAGTTTGACAAGATTTCAAGTAAAAACATAGAAGTTATGAACCCTAGAAACAAAGTGTTAAGTTCTTAAATATATGCTTTTTGTAACAGCGCCAAGTTTAATAGCAGATCATTCACGTAAAAAAGGTAATTTTAAAAAGACTATAACTTTTTAAGTACATGATATATACAAATTTTGTTTAAATGGGTCGTTTTGTTAACATTGAAAAACGATTTTACAAAGTTTGACAAGATTTCAAGTAAAAACATAGAAGTTATGAACCCTAGAAACAAAGTGTTAAGTTCTTAAATATATGCTTTTTGTAACAGCGCTAAGTTTAATAGCAGATCATTCACGTAAAAAAGGTAATTTTAAAAAGACTATAACTTTTCAAGTACATGATATATACAAATTTTGTTTAAATGGGTCGTTTTGTTAACATTGAAAAACAATTTTACAATGTTTGACAAGATTTCAAGTAAAAACATAGAAGTTATGAACCCTAGAAACAAAGTGTTAAGTTCTTAAATATATGCTTTTTGTAACAGCGTTAAGTTTAATAGCAGATCATTCACGTAAAAAGGTAATTTTAAAAAGACCATAACTTTTTAAGTACATGATATATACAAATTTTGTTTAAATGGGTTGTTTTGTTAACATTGAAAAACGATTTTACAAAGTTTGACAAGATTTCAAGTAAAAACATAGAAGTTATGAACCCTAGAAACAAAGTGTTAAGTTCTTAAATATATGCTTTTTGTTACAGCGCTAAGTTTAATAGCAGATCATTCTTGTAAAAAAGGTAATTTTAAAAAGACCATAACTTTTTAAGTACATGATATATACAAATTTTGTTTAAATGGGTCGTTTTGTTAAGATTGAAAAACGATTTTACAAAGTTTGACAAGATTTCAAGTAAAAACATAGAAGTTATGAACCCTAGAAACAAAGTGTTAAGTTCTTAAATATATGCTTTTTGTTACAGCGCTAAGTTTAATAGCAGATCATTTACGTAAAAAAGGTAATTTTTAAAAGACTATAACTATATTTAAGTACAACATATGAAAACATTTTTTTTCTTTGGTAAAGTTAGGTAACATTTAAGAACGATTTTACATAGTTTAACAAGATTTCAAGTATAACTGTGGAAGTTATGATAATGGCAAGGACAGTGTTTAGTTATTGAAAAAATTCTTTTTAATACAGCACTAAGTTTTAAACGCAGATTATTCATGTAACAAAGGTAATTTTAATAACATATTTTCCAAAATCACTTTATAAATTATTCAAAATACTTAAAATAAAATATGCCCGCGATTAAATTTTAATTAAATTCGTCGAATTTAAATTTAAGGTTGTCAACGCAACGGCTATACTGATTAGATAATGTAATTTAAGTTTATGTAACAGTTATATATATTTTTTTAAAAGTTTTAATGTTTACTTAAAATATTTGTTAAGTTGTTTAGAAACTAAATTATGTGTTTAGTTATACAAGATATAAAGAGATTTAAAACCTTAACTTATAAAAGTTAGGTAATAAACGTTTATATCAAACAAAGGATAAAAGTATATATAGCTTAATTTATAATAAATGGCGTATGGAAACAAATTATTTTTATTATTTTTACTTTGATATAACTAACCTATTAAATTTTAGAAATTTTTTTTTTTAATTATCTTAAAATAGTAATTTGTATAAAGTTCTTACTTTTTAAACTCTACATGCATTAACAGTTTTATGCTCTAAAACATTTACTTTTACAGATATCGCGAAGTTTTAATGTTAGATTTTTCATGTATAAGAGATACTTTGTAAAATATTTTACTTTTTTTAATACTATTTTTAAATTCATCAATAGTGTATGACTCGATTGCCTCATATGCAAGGTTCTTAAAACAATTACTCGCGAAGTTTTAATGATAGAAACTTAATGTATAAAAGGTACTTCGTAAAATACTTTACTTTTTTTATTACTATTTTTAAAATCGTCAATAGTGATATGACTTTTCTCAAAGCTTTTTTTAGTTTAATAAATAATAACCATCAACAGTATTTTTTTTTAGTGAGGTTTAAAAACTTAAGTAAGGTTTTTGTTTAGATTTTTTTTTTATTGTTATGATTTAATATTTTTAGTTCGAGTTTTAAATTAGCTAAAACTGAGTTTTTTTATTTATGTTTTTAGTTTTTATTTTTTCATCAGTTTGTAAGCCTTTTTATTGTTACTTTAGCTTTTTATTAATATTTTTGAATCTTAGCCAGAAAAAAATCTTAGCCAAGTTTTTACTTTAGATAACTTTTACTTTAGCCAACATTAGCCAGTTTTTACTTTAGCCAACATTAGCCGCGATGAAGTTGTTCAAGCATAACGTTTTCAGTCTTTTTTTGAATCTTAGCCAGAAAAAAATCTTAGCCAATTAAGATCTCAATCCAGATGTTAGAAGTTTAATATATATTTTTAATGGAAAAAATTATAATTTCAATGAATATAATTTTTTATAGCCAAGTTATGACAATTTTTTTTAATTCACTAAGCTTTGCATATCGTTTAGTAAAAAATGGGAGAGTAGTTTCGTTATATAAATAATCATTTACTGAAATATATTTTCTAGTTTTTCCTGTAAACTCAATTTTACAAGTTCATTGCAAGTTCAACTTCTCACTTTCTAAAGCTCTGGTTTTATATTTACATTAGAAGTTTTTTATCATGTATTTATTTTGCCTGGGGAAATGTGTTTTTTGAAACATGTTAGCTGCAGCAGTACTGTTAAAATATTTGACTTAATTTATCTATATTTAGTTTAAGTTTCAACAAATTAATAAAAAAGTTTGTTGTGTGTTGAGCTTGAGTTGATTAGACTAAGATAGAGTCTTAAATATTAATACTGTACAATACATTATTTGCAGAAATAAGCTATAAATAGAACAAATAAATTCAAAAACTCTACAATTACAACCAGCCGTCAGCACTAACAGCCATAAGCAAATATAAAAAGGTATTTTACGAAATATTGTATTCAAGCTTGTGCGAAGTATCTGAGATAAATTAATTTTTTCTCTATACAAAACAAGTTTTTTATTAGTAAAGTACTAAAAATAAGGAATCATCTTTAAATGCTTTCAAAAAATTTGCTTGAAATTATCTGCTCATACTTAATTACTGAAATACACAATTTACAATACAGCGTATCATACCCTATTTGCCCTAAACATTTGGAATATATTAAAAAGCAAAATTAGAAGTAAAAATAATATAGTTTATTGAATGAACGACAAAAAAAAAGAAGCTTAAAGTTAAAATATCTTGTTTTTGAAGTCTAAAAATATTTGGTGCACAAAAACCTTTCGGTTAACGAGTCACACACCACGGAACGGATACCTTTTAACGTCTTGTCCAGGACTAATAAAAGACACTTATAATCTTTTTTACTGTTATGTTTTTGAGAGGACAATTTTACTTATAAATTTATGAAAGAAAGCAACTGAAACAGAAAAAATAGTACCATAAAAGTAAGGTGCTCTTAAGAAAAGCAATATTTTTCATATACACAATACACATGGAATTAAATTTAACCAAAACCAAGTTTGTACTGTTTTATTAAAAAATGTAAAAAAAAATAAAGTAATTAATATGAATTTAAAACTGTTATTCATAGAATGCTTAAAAAAAGAGAAAAATGAATTATAAAGTGTTATAACTTTCTACTACATGATGTTTTTTTTCATTTATTTCAATAAAACATAGACACAAGCTGTTATTACTTTTAATAAAAAATGTTCTACAGGTGCCATTTGTATGTATAAAAAACGTTTTCAATCAAGATTTTTTTACTGTTAGTTTTTTTATTCTCTAAATTTTTACAGCTGTGGCCTTGAGGTTATTAGTCAAGTGAAAAGAGTCTATTTTAAATTTAAAGCTATTATACACATTGAAGTTCAAAAATTATCTTTGTGTAAAGAATTTTCCATTAAACATTTTTAAAGCATAAATTAATGTACCTGCTAAAGAAAAAGTAACTTTGCATTTTTACAATAAATACTCTTCATTGATACATGTTTATTATTTTAAAGCTTTTTTAATTTTATTTAGCATTTTTAAGTTAAACAAAACATTTAAGAAGTCACTAAGAACGAAAGTATCATAAACATAAACATGTTTGCATCTACATAAGTTAAAAAAAATTGTCCTCTCAGTAAATATGGAATTTTTTGCCAAACAATGATAGAAAGTATACTAAAAAAGCACACAAATAGATTAATTAATGTTTATTCAAACTGTCTTTATTTAATACTAAAAAAATCACTCATGCTCTGTTACTATAACGTGATTGAAAGAAGATCTGTCGTTATCGTTGTAATGCTTAAAAGCAACCGCTGGTTTTCCCCTACTCCGAAACCTCATTCTCATCCTGCAATAATCCGCGTGCCTCCTCCCAACATCCTCCGCCCTTTTCTCCCAATCCCCTACCACCCTGACGTACTCTTCCACCTCCTCGGAAAGTCGCAGCACATTTTCTCGTATCACCTCCATTCCAAGCTCCCTGTTCTTGTTCCTCGACTTCCACCGCATCACTTCCGCGAGGATCTTCTTGTGCCTGCAGCTCCTGCTGAGTTTCGGCCTCGCTTCCACACAGTACCCGTCAAAGTGGTACGCTCCGTACTCATATTCGTCAAAGAGCATTTTGGACGCGTCGTTAAGGAAGCTCAAAGGTAAGAGGCTCAAGTCTGAAGCCTCGTTGAAATGTAATCTTGTGCTGACGTACCCCGGGTCGGGGTGGAACAAGTCCTGGTTGGAGTACATGTGGATGTCCACGTGGTCGTAGCTTATTTTGTCGTAGCACGAGTAAAAGTTGCGCAGTTCTTTCTCGACTTGTTTGAATTTTTCCAAAGTTGACTCGTAATCAGGTGATCCGTGGTTCAAGTTTTTGTAGAGCCTGACCAAGTATTCTACGTGCGCCACGATGGTCTTCGCGTAAGAACTGTTCCAGAGATCGAGTTTTTTGTGGAGTTTTTTGATGATTTTCTTGTTGTTTTGACGCTCTCTGTCATCTTTGCTTCTAAAAAAGTTTCTGAGATGATACATGTTTAGCTACTTTTCATTATTTTAAAGTTAAAACTTAATAAAGTTTATTTAAGCTGAATGTATGAACAACAAGTGAAGATTATTTTAATTGATTTGAATTAACAGATTAACTGAGTTGTTGTGGTTTTGATTAGTTTAAATCGTTATAAGCATAACTTTAAAAAAGATAATCTTCATTTATTTAAGAGGATTGAATTATCTTTAGTATTTATCTATACGGTATCCGTTCGTTTTTTTAGATAAACTGTCATCCAAACAGAATTAACTTCACAGTTTCCTTAAAGCCGTTTAAGAACTTTTAATTAGTTTATATTCGATAGATTAAAACTAAAAATAAAGGGTTTATCTTTATTAATTATTAAAGTTTTTATTATACCGTGTTATAGAAATTTATTACTGTACTAATAATGACAATCTGTTTTTATTGTTTGTAGCAACATGTATTATTTTGTTTTGTATAACAGTAGTATTTTTTTTAAACAACTTGCTTAACTATGAACTAAACTCAGTTTTACAGAGGACTAACTAACTGTTACCACTTTTAAAAATTTAAAAATGCAGTATAACTAAACCTAAAAGATTTTATTGTTCAAAGGTAAAACACATTAAAGTTAAACATACTTTTTAAAAGTAATTTAAACATTTTTCAGCGTTACTTTTTTACTAACGACTAAACAAAGTATATTTCTAGGTGTAGAGATGTTCAATTCGTAGCGACTAGCCTTAAAATTAATTTGGCAACTACTTTTTAGCGTATTTTGCTTTTAAATTATTAAATATCTTACTGAATAAACCTTAGTTTAAACTTAAAGTAGTAAAAACTGATACTTTATTATTACTAGTCATCATTAAATCATTCTTAAACTAATAGTAAAACTATTTTGTAGGTATTTGTTCGTTCAAAAAGAAAAAAAAACTTAACTAAATAGACTCATTGTTGTACCATTATTTTCTGGCGTCTAGTTAGTAGTTACAAACAAATAAATAAGCAAAAACAAGTCAAGTTTATAAAACTTGATATCTCAACAGACTATGACATAACAACTTACTCTATAAAAGCTTAAAAAAGGGGTGTTGTTTAAATTTGTTTTCTGTTTTTAATAAAATGTGGTTGAAAGTTTGAAACCAATTTAGTTATTTTTTAAAAACTAGTCAAATATTTACACTTAATTTAGAAAAAAAGGTTTTGATTATATTGTAACCTTTTTTATTTATTAGGTAGAAAATTAATTACAGTATGAAAACATCGTCTGAAAACTTACAAAATATATTAAATAGCTTTTTTTAAGGTTTAATTATGTTCGAAACTTTTCTAATTTACTTACTGTAAGTTTAAATTTTATAAAATGTAATCTAATACTTAGAAGTTTTACAAGTTTTGAAATCAAATTTGTACAGTTTTCAATAAATTGTATAGAACTTTTTTATAAAAAAAAAAAATTGATTTAATACTGTTGTTTTATTTTACTTATAACAAATTACTATAAATATGTTTCTATATGGATATCAAATTTGTAGTATTTTACTAACATTTAATTTAAGTGTTGGCTAATCAAAATGTATTTGTTTTTATATAAAGAAGTTTTTTATTGTTTTAAGTGACAAAGCATTGTATTCAAATTGTGGCTTTTAAAACAAAAGTTAGTAACATATTTTTTTTATGTTTAATAGTTTAACTAAATGAATTGAAAAGTAATGATATACTAAAGTTTTAACAAGTACTCAAGTTTTTCTAAAATAAAAGTACACTAACTTGTGTATTTAGCATAAAAAAAACATAAAAAGTACAAACTTTTTTAACACGGTACTTTTATTTAATTAAATTGTAAACTTTACATTTTTTGCTTTTTCATAGGTAATTTACAAAGTAATTTGAAGTAAAATATCTTTATTTAAATAAAATTGCTATGTTGTAACAAAGTAAAACTAAGCCTACGCATACTTCCTACAGTTTGTATAACTTTATCTTTTATATCTGTTTTTTTTTTTACTTGTTTTACAACTAAGAATTTAAACTTTATGTTTCAAGTCCTACTTATCAAACCTACTTTAGATTTTGAAAAACAGCTTGAAGTTTTTTTTAATTGTTAATATACTCGTTTAACTTTGTAACTATAACAAAATAAAACAGAGGTTTATCTTTGGTAAACTTTATTACCAACAAAATGTGTAAATTTGGCAGTAGAACATGGAATATGTAATTTATTTGAAGAGTATTTATTGAAGTTCAGTAAAATATAATGAGCACAGATTATAAGTTACTTTCTCAAATGCTATATTTAAGTTTAAATAGGTTACATTTTCGTAACAGAATTAATTGTTGGTTGTATTTATTGCTTTTTTTGTATTTAATATTTTGTTCTTTAATTTATTCTTTAGTGACTTGTTTGTAAGTACAAACAAATTAATTTAATAAAGTTCAAACTATTTTGTGTACTGTTTTAATTACACTTTACGATAATACAAAGCATTGTTGTAAAAAATTAATACATAACATATAGACTTAATTTATTAATATTTAGGACACAATTGACACATATAACTGAATAGTTATAACATACTTTTATTTTTAGTCTTTACTTAGACGTTAATCACTTTGTTTTGACTGTTATAATATTAAAAGTCTTGGTAAAAAACAAATAGTTTTGGATAACAGTTGACTAAAAAGTGAACAATTTCAAGTTACTAAAAACTTTGTAAAAATTTTTTTTATAAAGCTGAGCTTAAAATAATTAAGGTAAATTAGCTAGGCAACGACAAGTTAATTTTCTTTCGTACATTGAAAAATTATCTTGTTTATAGCTTATAGAACTTGCAAAATATATCGTTACTTTTTTTTAAACAACTTTCATTAACATTAACAATTTGTGTATAAAATATAGTTAAGCTATGTTTGTTAAAAACAAATATTTACTGTTTTTAATTAAACAAAGAGTAAAAAAGTTGCTAGAACCAATCATTGTGATTTTTCTTATTTTATTTTTTTAATACACTTTTAATAAAAAATAGTTTAGTATAAAAAATAAGTATTCCTAAATAAGTTAATAAAAGCTTTATTTATGATAATCTTTGGTATTAGTGTCTAAAACTTTAGTATTAATACTTAAACTACAAGTTTTTGAGTAACTACTGTTAGGATATGACAAAATTAATTCTTAAAGATGACAGATGTTTAAAAAATTTAAGTTAACCTCAGAAAATTGTTTTAAATATTTTGTACTTAATTGCAAATCTTTTAATGATTATGTACTGAAAAGCAATTCTTGCAATGATCAATATTAATCCAGACCACAAAAACTTAGTTAATCTGCTAATTTAAATTACTTAAAAAATTTATACATGTACATACATGCATTTATATAAACTTTAACTTGGTTTTCTACACTGCAAAAAGCTTGAGAACTGCTTAGAAATAAGTGAACATGGACATTATCAGAAACATTTTTCTCAGCAAAGAAGAAAAAGAGAGTCAAAACAACAAGGAAATTATCAAAAAAGTTCTGAAAAAACTTGACAGTTGGAACGGCGCTTACGCGAAAACCATCGCGGCGTACATAAAATTTTTAGTCAGCCTCTACAAAAACTTGAACCACGGATCACGTGACTACGAGTCAAGTTTGGCAAAGTTTAAAGAAGTCGAACGGGAACTGCGCACCTTTTATTCGAGTTACGACAAAATAAAATACGTTCACATGGACCTGGAACTCTTCTGCAGCCAAGACATGATGCCTGTTGCGATCCCCTTCAAAACGATTCTGTCGTTCGACGGTACGGGTGCCGGCTTCTTGCCGACGAGCTTTCTGAGCGACGCGTCGAAAATTCAAGTTGGCAAGAGAGAGCTCACCGTGTTTGTGACGAAGACGGCTTGCAGAAGAAGCTGCAGAATTTATCAGGTTCAAGAGGAGTTGAAACAGTTGCAATCGGATAACAAGTGCCGATCGTCCAAGAACGATTCGATACTCCGAGAAGTTGCTAAACTTTCGGAAGAAGTAGACGATCATCTCGGAATAGTTGAGAATTGGGAGAAAAGAAGAAGGGAAGTCGAAAAGAGGTGCCGAAAGTATTGCCAGGAAAGATTTGATTTGTTGAAGCAAGGAGCACCGGCTGTCTTCAAGCAATATGATAATAAATCGTCTTATGACGTCACAGTAACAAGAATGTGAACAAAATATTAAACAATTTTTTTTCAATGTTTAGTTTAAGTATGTTTCTTTAGTTTTTATGATTACTTTTTGGTAAAATATTTATTTGATATGCTTCTAAAGTACATTTCTTTCTGTTAAAAATGTGAACGTTAGTACTATACGGAGTGAAGTAATGCTTGGAAGTACTAAAGTTCAAATAACTATTTTAAAAGTTTCAAACTTTGATGAAATTATATAATTAGTTAACCAAATAATATTGTACGAGCTTACAGAGAACTAGTTTGAAAATATTTTACTTATCTCACAAAAAAAGTATAAACATTTTATATCGCATAATACTCAGAAAAGATTTATAGAAAATTTATGTTTTGACAAAAAATAAATTTCAAGTTAAAGGAATAGAAACAAAAATTTTAAAAACTAATTTTAAATACTTTTTAAATTAAACTACTTAGTTTCTAGCTCATTCCTTTGATTAATGGTTTTCTCTAAATTTTGAACGCCTCATAGAGCAACTGCTAAACTCTTAGTATTTTAAGAAGAGTTTTCTTTGTAAGTAGTAATAAAAGAATTTTTACAAAACTTGTTGTTTTGAGTAACAGTCTCAGCTATATGTCAATAATTGTTAATATTAACAGCTAAATTTTATAAAGATTTCAGTGTATAAGTTTTTACTTTAACTATTGAAAAAAAAATTCAGATGTAAAAAAAAATATATTTATTGAAAACATAAAGTTGGTATCATGCCCTCTGAATTTTTTTCAAAAATGCTCATACCAACCAACTTTAAAGCTATTGAAATAAAATACAGATTTTTCTATAAAATAACAATTCCATATATAAATAACAATTTTGATTCAAATAAGTTTTTTTTTTAATTTTATACAAAGTTATAATGTAAAGTTTGCAAATAGAATTGGTAGTATCAAAGTGATTGAAACAACGTTTTAAGACCTTTGTATTTGTTTTGTCATAGTTGTATAACCGTAATGCAATGCAACTTGTAAAAACACAATACTTTTCGATTACGACCAACATATTAAAACGTTAACTATTTCTATAATGACTTGAGAGATACGTTCTTAAAATTGTAACTGTATAAATGATTTAGCAGGTGATCTCACATTACAAAAATATAATAAATGAGTGGATCTTAACCTTAAAATTTCAGTATATGATGATCTAAAACCAAAATGAAATAGTTTAGTGGATAAATTTAAAACAACCCAAAAATGAGCAAAGAGTTATTTGGTTGCATTTATTAATCTATTCACCTTTAAATTGAAAAGAATATATCAACAGTATTTATTAGACAATTTGTAAAAGGATAATTTAACATACATGATCATTTTTAACTGTTTAAATGAGTTTATTCTTGCTGTATTAATTATTGTGTAATTATTTATATTAAAAGTAAAGATTTTAAGTAAGGCAAACAATTCTAGTTTTACTAAATTCCGAAACTAGAAATATTTTTTCAATACGCTTATAGTACTAACTGTTTATTCAAAACTTAAAAATTAGTTATTAATAACATCTTAAGAAGTTTTGGATATAAACTTATGGTAAAAATATTATGTAGTTTTAGATAAATGAGTACCATTGACTGATTTATACTCCAAGCAGTAGTAAGAGACTTAGTTAATCTTATCATTTTGGTTTTAAACCAAAATACTTTTCAAAATATTCTTAGATCAATAAGGTTTTTAAGTTTATGAATCGTAAAGTGACTACACATTTTATGTCATATTAAGTAATCTAAAGTTTCACATATTGTTTCAAATTGTAAATAAGCTCAAAAAATAAAAACCATAATGGGTGCACACCAATTTAAATTCTTTAAAAAAAATTAAAGGGCTACAAATAAAAATTTACGTAAGTAGGTCAAATTATTACCTTTAATATAATTCTATTTTAAAAACTTAAATTATTTTTAAGGTATTGCTAAAATTAGTTAAAAGTATAGCAGTTTCTAAAAACTTCTTTTAATAACTATTTTATTCGTTTAATTATTTCTATCATAGTCTTATTAACTAAATCTGCTTCTTTATTTATTAAATATATATTGCTTTTTGAGATATGGTCTCTTTTTTTTTTTAATTTGCATCAAGCAGCTCTTTTCTTATATTAATCATTAAATTAAGTCAATATTACTAAAATTAAACATTCAGATTTAGAGATGTATTTGTAAGTTAATTTTTCAATTTGTTAATAAACAAATTAGTTTACATTTTGCATACTTCAAATAAATGCCTTTACTAAAATTTAAACAATAAACTCCTTGCCACATTTTTAATAGAAAACTTTTAAATAAATTACAAAAGGTAAAAAATATTTAAAAATAATTAAATACTATGAAAGGTGACTTAAAGCTTAATACCTAAATATTTTATATAAAACCTAACTTTTTTTCTTTACCCTCTATGGTCTTAATATAATTTTTGGAAAAATAATAAAGTTAACAGCTAAATTAATTAAAACCTTAAATCAACTGATAGTCCATTTGAGAATAGGCCCAAAAGTTAAATAGTGGTAAAAACTTTTCCTGAATTCTATTTAGACTTATTCTTAAGAAGTTTATAAAACTTAACAAATAATTACTAACAATACAATGTTCGTACCCAGTTCCTAAAACATATTGTATCAGTTTTACATTCAATAGTACAACTTGAATTTGAAAAAATTGTTGCATTTTTCTTAGTGTTATGTCTTTATATAAAATAAGATACCTTTCAATCATATGTAAGAAATTAAATTCATTAAAAGACCCAAAATATTTCTATAAATTGATGATTTATTTTTTGATTCAAGCAAATAAATGAAAAACTTCGTTGTTATTTTTATTTTACTATATTTGACTAAAACACATTTACTATATAAGAGAAACAAAACCGACTTAAATATAAAAACACAAAAACAATTCTACATTTTTTATTAATATGCCTACATGAAACTACTCAACATTAAATTTCCTAAATAATTTTTACTATCAAGATCAGAATTACAAGAAAATAAACCAGTATTCTAAACTTAGAATAAAGGTTGAGGCTTATAAATCAAAACCATTAAATACAACTTAATCAAAATCACATAAAAACATAAAGACATTTGCTGTGGCCTCAAAGTTTGAAGCCTATAAAAAAAATAACACAATTCGAAAGTACACTGTTACAACGAATTGTCAAAAAGATACACGTTTCGTTTCTCAAAAGTATTTCCTTCTCCCGTAAGCCGCCTCATCTGGATCCGATCTCTTGTTCCTGTTTGCAACCATTCTCTTCATCTTTTCGTTTCTTTCCTCTTCATCGTCGGAGAAATCCCTATGGTTCGGGGGACACTCTGTGTCGCCGGCCCACGAGGCGTCGCAGCCTTTATCTTGGACAACTTCCGGGGCGAGTGTCAAATCGCCATCGGCAACAAACACTTGGTCTCTGGGGTTCACATCGTCTGTGTTTTCAGTCAGGACAGCGTACATGGGCTGGGTAATTGGTCCGAAAATGTCCTTGATCTCTCCCAACACCCTCCTGTTTTCCAGGACAATCTTGGTATCAACTGCCAAAGCACGGCTGTTTGCTAACGCCTCAATATTGACACACTCCTGGCCCATTTTGTTCATGACGAAGCCGATCAGCCTGGTGCCTTTATTCGGCTCCAAGTACTCCGCTTTCTTTGGAGCTTTGGGTTTCTTGTCAAGGTTTTTCTTGATCTGTGAAAACTTTGTTTCCCCGTGCAACACAGACTGCCTGATGCTCAGACTTCTGAAGTTGTCGCTCAAGGAGACTGGCTGTGGTTTTGGCTTTGGAGGGGGAGCTACCTCTTCTTCACTGGATGAATCTTCCTCACTTGAGGATTCTTCCTCACTGCTGGACTCCCCTTCTTCTGATTTAGCTTTTTCTTCAGTAGCGTTTGAATCATTTACTTTATCTTCAGCTTTTGGTTCAAGAGGGGTTGACTTGTCGGTGACTTGTTCTACCACCATACCAGTTTCAGTGGATTGTTCAGGAGTTTCCTTTTCGGAAGCTTCTGTAGCTTTGTTGTTTTCACCCGTTGATACTTGTGGGGTTGGACTGTCAGAGGTATTTTCTGCCACCTTGCCAGTTTCAGTGGATTGTTCAGGAGTTTCCTTGTCAGGAGCTTCTGTAACTTTGTTGTTTTCACCTGTTGGCACTTGTGGGGTTGGATTGTCGGAGGTATTTTCTGCCACCTTGCCAGTTTCAGTGGATTGTTCAGGAGTTTTCTTTTCAGGAGTTTCTGTAACTTTGTTGTTTTCACTTGTTGGTACTTGTGGGTTTGGACTGTCAGAGGTATTTTCTGCTACCATGTCAGTTTCAGCGGATTGTTCAGGAGTTTCCTTTTCAGGAGCTTCTGTAGCTTTGTTGTTTTCACCCGTTGGTACTTGTGGGGTTGGATTGTCGGAGGCATTTTCTGCTACCATGTCAGTTTCAGTGGCTTTTTCAGGGAAGCTTTTCTTTTCAGGTACTTCCGTGGCCCCCTTTTCTTCTTCTTCTTCTACTTGTTTGTTGAGGATCAAATCTTTCTTCTCAACCATTTTTTCTTCCTTCTGCTGCTTGGCATTGCTGAGAAAGATGGAGTAGTTGAAATCTTCAGAGCCCGAGTTGGAATCTTCCATGTTGTTTGTTTATTTACTTGTATCTGAAAACAGTCATGTGAAAGTTTTGTCAAGTTGTCAACACGATGTAATTTGTAAACCGCAAACTCAGCTTTTAACTTACAAAAATATATATTCTTGATGAGATTATTATCCCAATGGTACTCAAGTAAAAAAATTTTAACTTTACTTGAATAGTTTTTTATTATTTTTATTTAATAACAAATATTACAAAGAGATAGATATGTAAGAACTAAAAAGTCTTTAAAACATATCTCGATTGTATTAGAAGCCTAAACCAAAAAATATTTTATAGTTGATGAAATATTTAATATCAACTAATTTAATAACTTAAACTAAGACAATCTGTACTTTGTGATGAAGAGGAAAAAAAGGTACTATGCGTTTTTGCAGGAAGGTTTAAAATTACATTATATTGAACTATCCGGAAAAACTGAAAGTATCTGTAGGGTTGGAATCTAACCAGACATTTATTTTAAAATAAGATCCTGATCTCAATTTCAAAAATGCATCCTTATTTTGTGGGAAAGGCGAACAATTTTTACAGTTAGTCCATAACTAATACTTAAACAATTCACTTGAAACAAACTTTTTATTTAAAAAAAATTAAACTATACAAGTAATGCTTTCTGAAAAATTGAGCTTCCTTAACCAAAAAATAAACAGTAGATAAAATTTGAGTGATTTATTATACTTGAAAAAAAATGTCAATGAAAAATACGGTCCATACACTTGTATTGAACATTTGAACTAATACAACTGTATCTTAAAAATTGATTAAAAAAATTCTTAGTCTATAAAAACTGATGTATAGTTGCTACTTTCAGCTTTTATATAATTTACAATGCTAACAACTAGTAACAGTGCTAATTTTTATCTAAAAATACCCTTATCCCATATGTCTATAAATATAAGTAAAATCTACGTTTTGCTTACAATCCGTATAAAAGACTGAAATTTTTTTAAATTATATACAGGGTGGCTATTTAATTTAGAATTTTGAACAATTTTTTCATATAAAATAGTGATTTGTTAATTATATTAATTGTTGTATAGATTTGTAAAGTGCAAAAAGTAGATCAAATAACATTTTATATTTAGGTAATGGTACGTTAATTCATAGCAGGTAATACTAATAGTGTTAAGGCCATAGGGGAATTAAAAACTTTTTTACAAAAATTAACTTTGGCTTTTATATTTAAGTACAAACTACAAGCCAGTTTTTTAACTTAAAACTATCATTTAACTTTTGAGATATCTATTTTTTTTTTCTTCTGATAAAGTTTCTGATATGGACCACAAAATTTTAAAATAACTAAAAATCTATATCTTCCTTCATTTTTCAAGCTATCTTCTTAAAATTTTCAGGAAATGTTTCTTATATTAAAAGTAAAAAACGTTACTTATGAATTTCAATAATTTAAAAAAATAAAAATTTTGATAAAAAATTGTAATTTTTAAAGTTTGAAGTAACTTTTTTTTGTTATTGTATAAAGATTTGACTGTGAAAGTTTGAAGAAGATTGCTTGAAAAATTTAGGAGGATATAGATTTTAAATAAAATAGTCTTTTTTTGATGTTTTAGTTTTCCCTTCCCGTAGGGCGGCCCGATTTTGATTGGTGATATCTCAAAAAAAAATTCAAACGACAAAAAGCATCTTGAAGCTTCAAAAAACTCTAAAAAATAAGATCAACTTGTTTTAAACATGGCTTACCTTCATATATCTTTATAGATTGTTCTTAACTTTTTAAATACTGTTACTTTGCATGTAAAAATAATTTCAAATTCAAGATTTTTAGTGATTTTTATTTGAAATTCCAGGTTTTTTTTTCAATTTCTCAAATTCCATAGTTTTCCTTTTTTTTTTTGCCAAAGTTCTCAAACTCCAGGATTATCCTATTTTTTCCAGGATTTGGTTACCTTTAATATGTTTTTTGGCAACCATGAATAACTAACAAAGTTTAATATAAAATTTTAAAAACTATTACTACTTTTAAAAATATTTTTCTATTTCAAATTTGTAGGGCTAAAGGTATTCTTCATCAAAAAAAGTTAATACTCAGTATTAAAAACATTAAATATAATCCAGAATAGGGTTGGCTAAAACTTGTTCTGAACTAAACTTAGTTTTCAAAGAGTAATAAATTTAGCTTTGCAGAATAAAAAATCTAGAAATACTGGCCCAAAACTTAAAATTATCATGAGAGAGTGATAAACCTGCTTTTAATTGAAATTTTGTTGTAAAATCTAAAATAATAAATTCAAAGACTGTATACCTAGTTATTTTCTACACTTTGACTGCTTAGGCCTACTCACATACATTATTTAGCAACCATAGTAGTAATCAAAAACTTAACTGACATAAAAAGTGGTTCTTTAAGTACTATTTTATTTTGGCTTTATCAGTGAGGTCTTTCCTAGTAAAATTGCAGGTAGTCTACTAATTTATGATTTCTATCCATCAACTTAAAAACAGTAACAATGGATATGCAATATGACTTACATAACTTTTAAAAAATTATAAATTGGTTTAATTAATTACTTGTTTTTTTAAACAAAATCTTTAGTAAAAAGGTTTACCACTTTTTTAGGCCAAAAAGTCAGCAAAATACTAATTAATGCAAGCAAGTAGAATTGGTAATGAGAAAATTAAACATTTTTTCAAATTTAATTTAGTTTAAAAAAGTAATAATCTACTTTAACAATAATAATTCCATCCTAAATTAGTAGGACCACCATATGGTTGAAATAAGCAAGTAGTTTTACTAATGCTGTTTCTGTTTGTTTTTTATTTAAGGTTTTGATATTTTTTTTCAATTTTCTGAATTAAGAACAGGACTTTTAGAAGTTTCTTTAAAATTTACCTAATTTCTTTGAGGATTTCGAAATACAAGTGTTCTGACCCTTTTTATCATAAAATCTAATTAGGGTAAATGTGTTTTAAATAGTAAAGAATAACTGAAAAGATTTGTAATGATAATTAAAACTATGGTGATACGACATTATATGTAATGCTCTTTTCTTTTTAATCCAAAGTGTATTATTTTACATATAAAAGCTTTAAGTTCAAAATATATGATGTTAAGCATGATTTATGAACAATTTTCCAAGTTTTTTATTTCAAAAACAAGGTTGCCACTCTTTGTAGAAAAAAAGCCAGCTTAAGTAACATCAAACTAGTCTGAGTTGATGGAAATTATTTTTAAGTAGTTTGAGCTAAAAGGGGACAGGTCAAATATGCTTAAAGACCCACAAAGAGTCAATTTTGTATGAGAGTTGTTACATTTCAACCTTTAAAATGAATGAACTTTAATGCTCTATTTATAAGTTTATCAATCTCAGTAATTTTAGTTTTACTCTCCCTACCCCAACACAACAAACCATATCTTACATGACTCATCAGAAGTGAATTAAAGATATAATACAAGGAATTTTGATTTAAAAAGTACCTTGTTTTGTATAAACTACCTATTGTTTTCAATAAGTTAGTTTTTACTGCTTCAATAAGGTCAGACCAATTGAGGTTCCTATCAATTGTAACACCAAGATACTTATAATTTTCTACATTTAATAAATATGAATTATCTATTTTTATATCTAAATTTGTGTTTTTCCATACTTCTGTTTTTCCAAAGTGAAAGAGTATGTACCTTGTTTATCTACATTAAGTTTGAGCCTATTGTAAAATTATCATTTTGATACATTTTCCAACTGTGAGTTTAAGTATATATTACCTCTTTGATAGGTGTTTTTCGTTTAGGTAGTATATAACAGGGTGTCATCTGCAAAGTTCAAGACTTTTAGGGTTGTATTGTTTTGTAAATTATTGATGTAAACTAAAAACAATAAGGGACCTGAAACTGAATCTTGTGGCACTTATATGTCTTTACGTTTACAAGTTAATATATACCCAGCAAAATCTACAAACTGTTTTCTTTTAAATAGGTAAGATTCCAATAGTTTAAGCATTTGCCCTCTTATTCCATAATACTCTAACTTGCCTAACAATATTTCTTTACACAGTTAAATGCCTTACTAAAATCTAACAAAACTGCACAAACAGCATGACCTTCATCAAAAGAGGACAGTGTACTTTCTACAAACTCTGATAAAGCCAGGGTAGTAGAATGGCCCTTACTGAACCAAAACTGTAATATGAAAATTAGTGAAAAAAATGTATAAATGACTATTTAGCTTTTTCAATTATCTTATTTATGTTTGACAAAAGTGAAATTGGTCTGAAATTTCAAGGAGCTGTTTTCAAACTTGATTAAAATACTGGTAATACTTTAATTAATTTTAAACTACTAGGGTATCTACCTTCTTGAAATGTCAAACTTATTAGCTTATTAGTTATGGAACTTAATCAATTTTAAAATTTTAACAGTGATATTGCCAGCACTTTTTGCTTTGTTTGAGTCTAAACTTTTAATTATATCACTTATTTCTTTTATGCTAAATTCCAGATTTTCCAGGGTTCTAGGAATTTGGCAATCCAAACTGTTAAATATTTTTCTTACCTTTTCCAACTTGGAAAACCTACTTTATACTTTAATAAAAAGTTATTATCTTATTATTTAACTTAAGTTAGTTCATGCAATGTTAACAGGTATAGTTAAATAAAAACATATTCCTTAAAAATTATTAGTTTTTTTTTATTGTAGCTTTTTATCAGTACAAAGTTTTCAACCAAAACTGCTTATTGAAAACTGTCACTTTAACTTTTATTGACAATGACATTACAGCAGGGTTTCCCAAAGTGGGCCATGACAGATACTCAGGGGGCCACAAGCAGCAAAGGGGGAAGAGGGGGGCAATGAGTAGTAAAGGAGCCAAAGGGGGGCCATGAGCAGTAAAGGAGCCACAGGGGGGCCATGAGGCCATAACTTGAAACTTACACTAGATATTCTTGAGTTGCAGATGAAAAGCAAAAAAAAAAGGTCTTAGGTGTTTTTTATCGTAGTTTATGAGTAATCTTGTTGAAGGGGGCCATTGCTTTTCCAATTTCTTTAAGGGGGCCATTTGCAAAAAAGTTTGGGAAACCCAGCATTACAGCATTTTTTAAGTATTTGTTTGTCCGATCAAAATTTCTTTTTAACTCAAAACTAACATTGTTTTATCATTTAAAACTAATATTAGTTAAAACTAATTTAGGATCAGGGTTTCCACAAGTAATTGAGAAATTACTTCCAGGTTTTGAAAAATTTTTTTGTTTATTTTTGGTCTAAAAATAAGTTCAAGTTAAAAAACCGTGTTAATAGTATAACTACAATTAAAATGTACTGTAAAGCTACATTAAATGTGCCTTTTAAGAAGATAATTTATTAATGATGACAAAAATTTTAATTCATATGACATTTTTCTGGTGTCAAACCTATATTTTACTACTTAACATGTAAAAACTGTTAAAATTCCAGGTTAATAAGAGATTTTTCTTCAAAATTCCAGGTTTTTCCAGGTTATTTCAGGCAAAATTGTCAAATTCCAGGTTTATATAAGTTTTTCCAGGTGTCAGGCTTGGTGGCAACCCTGTAGGATTAAGATGTATATTTTTACTATGGTGTCATAACAATTAATAAATTTCGCTTTGATTGGCTAAAAATATTTAGAATTAGGCAAATATACTTATTTTTAGGGTCATTTAAAATTCATCAAACTTCATTTTGAACAAAACATTTTAATTTTAGACCAATATTAAGTGTAGAATTGAGATCGTTTATTTAAAATTAAGTTTCAAATTTGAACTTGGTGTTGTTATAATCTCTAACAGTATAGTTTAATTGAAAAAAATTACTGGTGTATTTGGTCTGATTATCACCAAACTTTTCCTTGTAATATAGAGTTAATACACAATCTCAATCAATTTTTTACATATTATTTCATTCTTCAGTCTTCACAACACAACAGTATTTTTTCAAACCAAGTTAAAAATCGGAGCCGAATAACATCGTAAGAAAATTTATTACTAGGCCCGCTATCAGCCGTACTCGGCTATGCGTTTCGTACATAGAACAATTAAAATAAATAATAATAAAATATTAGCACAATGATGCCCTAAATCAGGTTTTTCTAAACTTTTTATCGTTAGGCCCCCTTAACAGCAATAAAAAAAGCTATGGTCCCCTCCGACAAGATTCCTCAAAAATCTACCATTAATAAAGCCTAATAATACTTTTTTATCCACCATCAGAAATTAGACTCCAGAATGTCTAATGTAAGTTTAAAACTACGAATTTGTTGCTTACTCTTTTACAGCTTACGACCCCCTAAGTTGCTTAAATTTTTTTCATATTTACTGGAATAAGTTTCAACACTACCCTTAAAAACATATAAGACCATTTGTTTGTGCTCTTTACCATCAACTCAATAATACTTAAGTTGAGTTGTAAGTTTCAAATTATGACCTCACGCCCCCCTCCCCTACATCAAATAAAACAAAAAAGTTAAGTACATATAATTTAAAAAAATCTCTTTTTATTGTCTGCTAGGTTTCTTAAAGCATTGTATTGCGGTTTCTCTTAGTGTTTTGTGTACAGTTGAGTAGATAGCTGTTTGATAACTGTTTGACGCAATTATTTGCATTGCAATCAACTCCCCTCCCACTCATCAGTTCTTTCTAGGTCCCGCTTGCATACGTACTTAAGACCTAGTTTTGGTGACCTCGATTGCGTTTGCCAACAACCAAGTTGCCTTTTGACTTTATAACAACAGAGATTGTAGAATCCGCTCTTCACCCATCCTTAAAACATGACCAAGATAGCGCGTTTAAACTAAACACTTTTTTGTTGCTGATCTTTTGTTGCCATGCATAAGAATGCGACGAAAGCATCGTAGGTGGAGATGTTTATTTTCTTCTCCTGCATGCTACACAACGTCTATTTTTTCTATTGCATAGCAGAGTACTGAATATACACAAGAACCAGACTCGTTAAAAAGCAGTGTTAGAAGTGTTAAAAAACAGTAAACCGACGATAAAATATAAGTTAACGTTTAAATTAGTTTAAACCCTTCTGCGGGAATTTTATCACTTTTAACGGAGCCTGACAGGAACAATAAACGTGAGCCTTAAGTTAAACGCTTAAATTTTGGGTGTTTTTTTATTATTATACTTTTGCATTCAAAGGAGCAAAAATCCTGAGTGACTTGGTAAAAAGCACTGTGTATAATGTAGAAAAATAACTTGAAAAATTTTTGTTTAAACAATAATTTTTATCTTACTTTAGAATTTTTAAACACTAAGCACAGTGTTTTTTTTTTACAAAGTCTGAAGCTCAGCAATCTTATTGAGATTAACATTTTAATATCGTTAACTTTTACAGTTAAGATGATGTTAGCATTTCAATTTAAGCTTATAATTCTATTTGAAATAAATACAGTCAAACAAATCATAGAGAGCCTAGGCCTGAAGGACTTACGTATGTCGTGACTCGTGAGAGAAGCTCAAGTTATCATAAATGTTTGATAATATATTTTCGATCATCAGACCACAAGCCTACGGTAGACTGAGACCCTTTTTTTAGTAAGTTTAAAAAAAAAATCTTTTGAATAGCTTAATGCAAAAGCTGATTGAACTTCAGCACCATGTAAATTAAAAATCATGATCTTAAGTTGTTGAAATTTCACTACAACGCGAGAACAATAAAAGAGGTGGTGACAAGATGAAATTGAAAAAGGCCAACTCGAGCAGGACCAGTACAATTTTCATTTGAAAAAAAAAGAAGATTTATAATTATAAAGTGATTTTGACTTTTGCATCATATATATGTTTTTAATACTTACTCCGATTTTTAGCAAACAAATACTTTGTTACGATAACGTCTGTGTAGTTGTAATATAGAAATGTTTTAAATGTTAAAAAAAGTTTAAAGATTGAAAATTTTAATTTACCGCATATCAAAACACAAAAACTAATTGTTACAAATGTTTTTTAAACAGTCAGTTTCAATTTATAATGTCGTCTAAAGAAGAAATGAAGCGAGTGATAATGAGTTTCCATAACAACGATACTTGGGTCTCTACCAGGCGGGACTTTACTTTGAAAGTAGAATTGCTACTAGTTTTTTTACTAAGCAGTGTCTGTTTATTGTGTCTAAATTCACATCTTCAATGAATGAAAGTTTTAGAGTAAAACGGAGCTGCTATACATTAAAATGCAGCATTTTCAACGTTATCAAGTATAAATAATATAAATGGTGTCTTGTCTACTTCAATTGAAAAACTAGTTAGTTTAGATACGGCAGGTTTTCACGAGCTCAGATAGTAAAACAATATAGAAACTAGAAAATTAAAATTAAACACTAAATTATACAATTTATGATTTTTGAAGTAAAAACACTACTTGGTTTATAGATTGACTAACTAAGAATAAAAGTACAAATAAAATATTTCATTTCCTACCAGGTTTTAGTAGCAAAAAAATAATGAAACAGTAATTTTTAGGACTTTCATTATTGTTTAGATAGTCTTTTAAGTTTACAGTAAATTAAGCAACATTTTAAAATTAAGACTAATAATTGAATAGATTGACTAAGAAATATTTAAGTATACTATGTTTGTAAGAATACATTTAGGCAAGCCTTTATTTTCTAATGCATTTTGCAGACTTTTTGTTTTAAATTTACAAAGTTAAAATAAAACTTTAGGAGCACTATAAGGTCTAAGTCAACAAAGCTTAAAAAAATTAAAGTAGATACTTAAGTTTATACTTAATATAAGATACTTAGTTTATTAAAAACTAGATACCGTATATTTTTAGACACTTAAATTCAAAATTTGAAAATATTGTATTTTTATTACTAGTTTTTAAGCAATCGAAAAAAGCTTTGTGACACAAATAACGTTTACGAACATTTTTAAAAATGCGACAAAATCCATCTAATTATTAGTATCAATTCTAACACTATAAGCGTGTTAAAAGTTTATGTTTAGTTTTCAAACTAAAAAACATAACTAAATGCCATTAACTGTATTTAATTATTCAGCTTAGAATGATCTTTAAGTATACAGTATACTAGCCATTCACATCTTACTATATACTTAAGAATGATTAAAGTGCAAGATTTCAAATCAAAAAAGAAACGTAAAGATTTGAATGACAAACTAATTTTAAACACAAGCTTTATTAGATAAAAAACTTATCCCGAAAAATTTTGTTTAAATATAAGCTTGTGGAATCAAAATTTTAGTAATACTTTAACTAATTTTAAACTTAATGTCTAGTTAACTGTTTAACTTATTTTATATTTAATTACTTTAAAGTTTTAGCAGAAAATAGTTTTGACGTTTAATTTATACAAATTTTAAAAAAAAGAACTTTTTGATAAACATCTTTAAAGACTTAAAAAAGAACAAAAGAATTTTATGAGTTGTTTTAGAAAAAATTCTTTATCAAGTAAAATATTATAGAAATTATAAAACTACCTTGATATCATAATTTATTACAGTTTAAATTGTACAAACAAAAAACTGTAAACTCTTTTAAAAAACTTTATTTTATAAAAACAAAATTGACAAAAATTGTGTTTATTACACTATAGTAAATGTTGTGAAAAATCCAAAAAAATACTGACTTAGTGTTAAAAAAAGTACAAATGTCTCATTTTTGTAATTATATTTGCAACCTAAGTTAACAATTTATTGACTTACCAATCTTTTTTTAATTAAGTTAAATTTGTTATAATTTACATATTGTTGCTTAGAGGCTTTTAGTTAAATTTTTATTAGAACAAAAAAAAGCATAACTGTTAGAAATATCTTTTTTAATTAAGTCTTTTTTGTTTATAGTTTAGACAGTCATAACGTCGTAAGGTCTCAATATTTTCATTTGTTTTTTTCTTTTTCTTTTACGGCTGTTACTTCGGCTTCTATTCTTAAAAAGTTTTATTCTATTTACTTCAGTTTCATATATCTTGCGTAGCAACAATTTGTAAAAGTAGAAGGCTATCACTAAGGCTACCAGCTGTTTTAAAAGTTATTTGTGCTTTTGTATAGACTATATGTAGTAGATAACATTTACAAAATAGTTTTACCAAAATTAATTTTATTTTACCTAAAAAATTATTTTATATTTTATATAAGTAATATTTTAATATATTGAATTTTTTTATTGTTTTTGCTTTTGTTCAGCTTCAAATGTTCGTATTAAAAACTTCGGTTTTAATATGATTGTTTTTAATATGTGCTGTACGACGTATTTTATTCATTTTAAAAACATATCATACTATTAACAAACAAATAGTAATAAACTGAAATACTTATGTTTTTAAAAGAATTTTGTAAATTAGTTTCTATATATGTATTATTAACAATTTAAAACAAAAGTATGCATTTTCTACAGAATAGAAATATTGCTGGTTGTTGATTCAAACAAAAAATTGTATATTGTTTAAGCAGTTTAAAAATGAGTCCTAAAAAATACCTGTACAAAATTTTTTTTAATATGTACTTTACGTTTGTATACTTTTGGTTTACTTAAATGCCAACGTTTAAAGTTTTCAATTTGACTTCAAGGACTTAAATACAAACTTTATGTTTTAAATAAATCTTTTTAAAAACTATTGTCTTACTCTGTAAGGGTTATTAAATATACATGAACTCTTATTTAAAAAGAATAACTTTCAGTTTTTTGAATATTAAGTTGTTTAAGTTTTTAGCAAAATGTTTGTATTTAAATAATAGCTTACTTATTACAAAGAGACCTATACGGTGAAATGTTGTTTAAATTTTTTTTTTTAATTAAGTTTGTACTTTTTACTTATTACAATTTGTATTGCTTTTAATCAGACTAGCCTTATTTTTTATAAGTTGTATATTTAAACATATTTTAAAGAGATTATTTGAAATGTAAATCAATAGAATATGATAACAAATGGATCTGACTTAAAAACATTCTAGTTTACACATACTTCTAAGAATCATCAAAACCTTGAAAGGCAAATTAGCCAGAACAAAGATAAAAAAAAAATTGTCCCGAATATCTTGCAAAAAAAATAAATATCCTTAACTACTGTATATGTACAAAACACGGAGAGATATAATGAAAAAAAAAATATCAATCTTACCTGCACAACTAGAAGGACAATTACAAAGTCAGCTATGATCTTGCTACTTTCATCTTCAAAGTTCCTCATTCTAGTTGGGCAAGACTAAACAACTATTGTATTAGAATATCAATGAGAGAAAAGTTTATTTTATCATATCATATTTTTAACTGTGCAAAAAAAATATTACAAATAGAAAATAATAGTTATTTACATTATTAACAAAAACAGTAAAAAACGCTGTTTTTTGTAAAAATTTTTATTTGGTTTAAACAGTTTATTATGAGTATTATAACAAAAAATAAATGAAAAACCTACTTTGTCTAAGTTTGTAAGCTAAGTCTTTTAGAATAATAGTTTCAGAGAGAAAATAGAATTTATCAAGTTTAAAAATAGTTACGTGCTACAATGTTTTAATAACAAATAAAATTACAAAGATTTATGTTTCTTTTTAGCAGAAAAGTACAAAAGTTTTACGACAAATAGCATAACATCTTTTCATCTTTTTTGCTCTAACTTATTTAATTCAGGTTTAGTGTCTATGTGATAAAATGTTTAAAAACTCTACTGTGTCTGATGGTAGTTTTTTTTTAATACCTAAAAGTAAAATTTACATAATTGTATTGGATAGTATTGATTTTATATAAAATCTTGTATAAAATTTTGTCTTAATAACTTGTTTCTGCCTACTTCCTCAAAAAAAAAAACATGTTAGAAATAGGTTTAACTAAAAAATACAATAGTTAAATAAAAGGTTGTGCGCCGTAAAAGTGTTAATAAGCATTTAGTATAGTTTATGATTTTTTGCGATTTGAAATTTTCTTTTTAACAACACAAATAACTTGAAATCTTAAATGTTTTTTAAACTTTTTATAAAACCTAAACTAAAAATAGGTTTATTAATCATACTAAAGTGTTTAAAATTTCAACACAAAATATAACACTTCTATGTTTATAAGTAATAATGCAGCAAACTTACTATATACTTTTTGAACATTAGTGCGATCTAAAGTTAAATTAATTGTTTCAATTATTTACGGAAAATAAATAATTCCAAAAAAACACTTTTATATACGTGTGCAAGAAAAAGAATCTCGAAACTCACTTTCGCCCATATCGTCGTGTTCGCCCAAGCGGAACTGTTGCCGAACGTACCGTTGTAGTTACATTGGGGGATTTCCCAAGTCTGCTTGCACTCCGCGGCTTGCACTTTGGGGGGCTGCCCGGTGCAGTTGCACGCGAAAGTGGGCAAGCGACGGGGAAGTCCCGAACACACCCAGTCGTCCACGACCCCGCAGCACGAGTACTAGATAATATTTTATCCGCTAGGTGGTGATAAAGAGACGATTTTTACTCGTTTGAGAAACTTACTTTTTGTAAAACTTTAGCTAACTTAAGGTTTTCAATAAAAACGTGTAACTTGAAGGTATATGTAATGTTTCATTTTACACACAGTTTTCAGTGAATTAGACTTAAAATTAAAAGAAAATTCAATAACAAAAGTTTTATTATAATATTAAGGCATGTTTTTTTGAAGCAAACTTTTAATTGCAGTAGATTTCGCTTGTCGCTTTCATATCTTATTTTTTCCAAAAACTTTCTTCTTTTCATTTCTTCGTACCGAACTTCTTTTATCTAGAAAAAAACCGCATAAAAATTTAATTAAGCAGCAAAACAAATTTCAATTCCTAAATAAACTAATAAAACTCTAAACTAAAATAACAGTACTTGAGAGTTTGTAAATTTTGTCGTTTTAAAGCAAAAGTTTGCCGAAATTAAAATTAAAAAGTTCAAAAGTATTGAGGTTTTTTTTAACTTTTAAATTTACATTTTGTTGCTGTTTTCTAAACTAAATACGTATTATACTTTACATGTTAATAAAATACTGATACCAAACTAATATAATTAATAAATTTTACCCACGCTTCTGATCTTCATAAGTCTGTACGACCAAAATCCAATTTGCACGCCAAGAGCCAGCAAAACAACTTGAATGTACTAAAGAAAAAAAGTTAACTAAAAAGCTTAATACTCGGATAATACAAAATTTAAAAAAAAATTCTTTTGTGAATAACTTTGGCAGCCAGCAACACGACTTGAATGTACTTGAAACAATTAGTTTGATTAAAAACTGTAGTACTCGGAAAACAAAAAATAATATAGTAGATTCTATTATTGTTAAAGTGTAAATCGTATTGTGAATATCTTTTATTTCGGATAAAAAAAAGAGTCTATTTCTTAAATGTAAAAAGTAAAGTTAGGAAAACAAGCTGATGAAAAACAGTAAAAGATTTTGATTAATTGCAGCTTATTCACTACAAATTGTTAAAAACAAAGTACCAGTTTCAGGAAATCTGCTTTTTCTTTAAAAGCCCCGATGCATCCCAGGGAGGCCAGAAAGAATATCACAAAACCAATGACTGCCTGCATGACTGCGACTGTAAAAATAAAGTTTTTCAGTATTTCATATTTGAAAGTTTCGATTGTTTAAGCGAATATTAGCTTGTTGATTTTTTCTAGTAATTTAAATAAATCTTTTAACAAAAAAAGATGTTTATAAAGCAAGTAAAAAATAGAAGTATTAAACTTCGATACTCAAAGTTTAAATAGTTGAGTATAAAACTTGATTAAAATAGATAGTGATTTTACTATGAAAAGGTAATAAATTTTCAAAACTCAAAGCTGTTTTTAAGTTAAAACTAAATATCTAAGATAACAGTTTTTAACATTTTGTTACGAACTTTGTTTAGTTTATTACTTTTTTTTTCAATTCTGTTACAAAGGCATGACTGGTATCTTATTGTAAAAAGCAAAATTTATGATTTTAACAGTTACTTTTATTATTATTCCTTTTTTTAATTCTTACAACTTAATGTTTGTTCTAAATTGTATAACTGTTCAACTTTTTCTCTTAAAAAAATTTAAGTGTTTTTATTAATTTCTTACCATGATTTTTTCTGTTTTTTTCATAATTGTTATCAGCTTTTTAATTTTTTTATTCTATTACTTAAACTGTTTTAAGTACTTTTAATTATTACTTTCAATATTTCAACGTTTATATCATGTGTATAAATGAACTTTCTTACAATAAAATTCTTCTTCACTGTTATCTCCCTCCTCTGGCAAAACTTTCGGGGCGTCAGGAACCGAATTCGCCATAATTGACAGTCCGAATCCCCCGAAACCTGACCCGAAAGTCTGAGAAAAACATAGCGATTTCGTTCAAAACAAATTGAAAAGTTTCAAGGGACGAGACGGTTAAAAACTAGGAGACAATTTTTTAAGCGACAAGTTTGTGTTTAGTTTAATTGGGAAGCGAAAGAAAAATGTAACTTGTGGCGAAAACACGTTTAATCGCGAAAAACTTATGTTAAGCGGTAAAAATGATGAATATATTGAAACTTTAAATAACAATTTAATTAAGTGCTTTTTATATATTAAGATTCATGAAAACAGGTTGTGCTTATCAAGTACAATTTAAAATAAACGAAAAACAAGCGACAGGTCATCTAGTATTTTACAACAAATACCACCCAATTAGTTATTACTTTACAACTAACAGAACTACTGTATTAAAAAAAAGTAATTTTTAAAATTAAAAATTTAGATCTGAAGCCTTTAATGATACGCTCAAAAAAATAAAGTTCGATTTCTCTTGTAGCTCTCTGCTTGTTTATCCAACTAGCTTATACTAAAACTTATTTCGAATAATAGTATTTTTATTAATAACTAAACCTTTTTCGTTTTAAGCTGAATAATAAGTTTTTGTTATATAATATAAGAATAAAAGCAAGCTTGCAGTAAATAACTTAATAATTTTAATCAATTAAAAAAACTTTTATCTTATTAAATTAATAAAACTAATAACGTTTTTTAAAGGAATAAGTTTTAAAATGCTACAAAAATTAGTTTTAATTAATTTTATTAAACATTTTTTTTAGCTCAAATATGTTTCAAGTCCATTAAACAATTTTTCATTTAAGTAATGTAATAGAAAAAAACTAACACCAAATAGAACATTGAAGACTATAACTGACACTTTGAAAACATTGAATTGGTTCAATTCCACTTTCAATGAACTTAATTTTATATTTTTTAGTTTGAAACGTTTAATTTTCTTAAATTTGAACTTTTTGGGTTTTGGAAATCTGAATCTTTTTAATTTTGAAAAACTAAACTCCATCGCAAATTTTCACAACTGAAAACACTTTTAATTTTATTTTTAAGTTTTTAAGCAGTTTAATGCACCACTTACTGGGCAAAGTGAAAAAAAGCTATTTATGATTATCTCTAAAGATAAAAAGTTACTTAGGAGCTTTAAAGTTTAGTTTAAGCAATTAATGAATTATTCACGGAAAAAAGTTGTGCTTAAGATATTTAAAAAACTAATTACCTTGTATGTACAAAGTTTAAGATTTAAAGAAGTTGGAAATACTCGAATTTAAAGTAGCTTTAATTTTTTACTTACAACTTAAGAAAATAATAACAGTCTTATATTTCAAAGTTTATTTTCTTAATATTTAGCTAATACAATAATTCGGGATATATTAAGGTTAATGAGATATATTAGTATGTATATTTAGCGGTTTAATATTTTTGGAATGGAATGGAAATAAACCATTAAAATCATAGTGTTTAATAACTACATTTATTTAACTACGTTTAAAAATTAAGTTACTGAAAGTAAATATATAAAGCAATTTAAGTTTATAAAGTTATAGAAAAACTTATTTGTTATTTAGGTATATGAAATAAAAAATTTTGTGGTTTCCAACCTACTACTTAAGTGGTAAATAAATAAAAACACAATATTAAATGTTTTCATAACAACGAATTTTGATTTGTATTTTAATTTAAATATTTTGCAGTACATTAACAATTTGTTTACAGTTCTCATCTTAACAGTTTTATACTTAAAATATAAAAATTGAATCTGTTTTTAAGTACTTTAGTTTTAAATTACTACATAAAAAAAGTTACAGGCTATATATAATGTTATACTGAATACAGTATTTTTAGCACACGTTTTATCTTATCAGTACTGTTTAAGTTATTAAAAAATAAGTAAAAAACAGTAGCAACACTTCTAAAAGTACACACAAACAAACATATATCTTTAGTGCAAAAAAGGCAATCAGTTCTTTAAAAGAAACATATTTAGAGTTATAAGGATTATTTTTTTAATTTTTCAAGGTCTCAATCCCTTTAAACCTCGTTACTTTTTTTTTCTGTATAACTGATGATCTGGTATCAGTGATACCAGACAAAACTTAGCGTATTAGTTTTTTTGCAAGAAGTTTCAATAATATACTACATTTCTCAAAATTAAAACATATTTCAATTGAATGTACAGTAGTTTTATGTTTATGAGAAATTTTATAAATTTAAAAAAATTGTTTTTTTCATTTCATGTTGTTAAAAAACAGTACAGATTATCATTGAAACAAAGTTTTAGTTAACTTTATAGAGTTTAGTTTTACTTACTAGTATATAGTTATAAAACTTTGACAAAAGTCGTTATCTACATGTAGTTTTTCTTATGGATTTTAATTTCTATATGTTTATTATTATGCAATTTTTATATATTTGTAATTTATAAATAGAAATTCAAACTTAATTTTTCGCTTTTTGATTGTAAAAATATAACTGTTTTTATTTTCCCTTTTAACGTTAGTTATGCAACAAATGTAAATAATAACTAGCGGAAGCTGAACAGAAAATCGATATATAAATCGAGATTTACTAAGAAAAGTAGTTATTAACAATTAAAATGATGCAGATGTTAAATTCCATATTTGTTAAACCAGAATACTTTTTATTAATTTCGGCTTATTTTCATTTTTTCTTAGCTTAACCGTTATAAATGAGCTTTAACACGTCTAGTTGTTTTCGAACTTTTTTTGGACCTTAGTTCGTCAATACTGAACGCTTGACGTTCTAAGTTAAACATACTAATGTAGAAATTACATTTTATTAAGACACCTAATTTCATGGAATTTATTCTTTGAAATTTCGTTTTTCGACTTTGTTTAATTAACGTTCTACCAAATTTACTACAACTGCTTATTTACAATTTACTACAACCGCTAAGTTTATGCTGTACTTTAATTCTGATAATTAAGTTTTTGTCTATAAAAGTTTAAGAAAAATATTTGAAGCACTCGCATTTTAATTTCATAACATAGTTTTCTCAAAATATTGTGTAATGAATGAGCATATTGAAAGAAAAATTTACTTAAAAAACATAAAATCTCTTCAATGACAGAAATCAAACTATTGATGATAAAACAAAATATCCATGGAAAACAAGTTTTTCACCTAATCTAACAAGTAAGTTGTTGATGGTGTAATTATATAAAAATTTCTTCCTTTTGAGTAGTTGCATTTATAAATGTTATCAAAACTTTTGGATAAATGATTATATATAGTAAAAACAATTATATCATTTAGATTAATTATTTTATTATTAGATTAGATATCTCAAATACTAGTAAAGACCCAGAGAGAAATTTGTGGCCTGATGGTGTAGGGGTTCATAATGATAATAATGTGTTTAAAAACTCTTTGAGATGAAAAAATCAGTGGCTATCACTTATAAAAAAAGTTCTAAATTGTTTAAGAATGTTCAATAGCTTTGCTGTAATGTTTTACAATAATTATAACTGCGCTTATTTACTTAAATTTAGTTTGACAATACTAAAATCTATCTTTATAAACATAGAACTCTTAGTGTTTATTAACATGCCAAACACTCACTTAGTAAAATTCTTAATAATTATTTACTATTTGTTTAAATATCTTAGTAATTTACTGAAGCTACAACTTAGATTAAACCACAATCCAACTAGTTTATAGCTGCTACAAATGTTTATGCATATAAGTAACATAAATGTTGAGGGTTTATTCCAAGAATATGTTTATTAACTGAGAACAGGATTCTCAAACTTGCCCCAATAAATGTTTTCTGTGTGATCTAGTGTGCTACATCATACATAGTTTTACCAATCCCTTTAATTTTAAATAAAAAATCTTGAAAATACTTGAACATTTTTTCTCAAATCAAAAAACACTTGGTGGGAAGAAATTTAAAATTTGCCTAAATTAAAGGTGGGAAGTTTTTCAGTTGGTTGGGGTAGATTTATCAGAATAAGTCTTGTGAGCCAGACTGTTAAAAAAGTATTCACAGGTTGTATTTTATAAAAAAAACAAGTATAAATATCACCAAAAAGATTCTAATAGCAAAACAACTATGTAAAAACATCTTATTAGCTCTATTTTAAGCAAGAAATAAAGTTAGGAACCCATAAAAAAGTTGATTCTACTAGATTAGCACAAAGCGTCCTTAATTAAAAGAATTGTTGTAGGTCAGGTGTTTCTTTTACAGGGCCAGATCTGTTTGTTGCCTAATATATTTCTTAAAACACCACCTGCTGAGTTTTTTAAGCCAAGCAAAGCAGATGTACAACTATCTGTTTTATTTAGTTCTTATAAATTAACATACAGTTTGTTTTTGATAGAATGTATAAAAAGTTGTATCAAAAATGTGTATTTAATAATCTTTCATTAGCTTAAGTAAAGTATAACTTGGTTATCACAATGCACAGCTAATATCAAAAGTAATCTAAGTTTTAAACAGTAATTTGATATTTGAAGTAAAACATCGTAAAGTTAACATTATTTAGACAAGATCAATTATTTTATTAAAAAATTTTTAAGGGAGTGTAAGGCACTTTTTACAAAAGTTGACTTTATTTCAAAAATGTTTTACTAAACTAGCAGTTACTTTTCAAAATTTCTGAAGTTCAAATAAATTTTTGAGGTATAAGGGTACAAAGTAGGATAAATCAATATATAATCATGGAAGGATTAGATTATAGTGGCAAAAAATACTATTTCATTAAAAATCTATCATCTACAATAGTTTTTAAACTACAATAAGTCTAACTTTACCTTAGAATCTAACAACTATTTTACAAGACTTTTAAAACATTTTGATTAAAATGTGTTTTTAAAAATAAAAATATTTTAGAATTTTACAGCTAATTTTTTACTTTTGGTCATAAAGTGCTTTTCTTAGTACTTACAATACAACTTTTCTAATGATGAATGGAACGATTCATAAAAATTTAGCTTAATTTCCAATAAATGATCAAGAAATAGATTTTTAGTTTATTTTTTAGTATTCTGTTAAAGTTGGCAATAACAATTTTACCTTCATGCGTTTGAATAAGAAACTTTAGTAAGCTGACTATACATAATAAAATTAATTAAATGTTTTCTTGTTGTAAAAATATTTTATAGCATATAATTGGAGCTTTCAAAGGCCAATGTTAATTGAAAAAATGATTGACCTTCCAGTGGCATAATAAAAAGTACTACCATTTAGTTTATTTTTCATTGTGAATTTTATGGTAAGGTTTTAAAGAGTCTAACATATTTTCTTAAAAATTGCTCCTCTAAGTGTGTATAATTTTTCACCAAGCTACAAGTTATATATTATTGATTTTTGAAGATAAATGTAAACTTTGAGATACAATAGATCATAGCTTGTCACTTAGGCTCCTTTTGGAATCATAAGCTGAAATATTACAAAAAAGACTATTTAGTTTAAATTATATCATCTTCCTCATATTTAATCAATTGCTTTCAAATTCTTTCAGTCAATCATTTTTTGATAATTAAGAATATATTTTTATTTTTATGATTTTTGTTCTGGTTTATTTAAATATATAAATATATATATATATATTTATATATATATATATATATATAAGTTACCAGTTTCAATAATTACAAAAACATTTAGTCATAAAATGGTACAATACTATTCTAAATAAACATTTAAAAGACCTTTGAAAACATTTAAAGGTATTAGCACAAAAAATTTAGAATATGGACTCTTGGTCATTTTTTTTTGAATTTCCGAGAAATAACAAAATTTTCATTAGTTTATTTTAGAATATTATTACAATATAGTTGTAACTCAAATGTTAAAATAAAATTATACTTAATAATACTTTAAGCTTTTAAACAAGAAAACTATCAATATTGAGCGTTAAATCTTGGCCTCCTTTTGAGACACAATGTGGGCCTGCCAAAAGTTAAGTTACATAAGTGCATATTAAATGACTATTTAATTTTAGTTTTGCTTTTAAGTTTTTATAACAAATTTTTCAAAAAGACCACAGAATACTTTATTGCTAAATCTGTCAGGTTGACTAACAAAGTTGCCTACCCCTATGAAATCTATTATCACTAGATTTTTAGATTACATGTCATCAAGTTAATACACACACTAAGCACTAACATTTCATGAATTTGGCTTCTAAGATAATTTTGCTTATAAATGCATAGTTGCCATCTTTACATTAGATTGAAATAAGGTATATATTTGCTTTCAACCAGAGTTATCATTGTATGAAAGCTTCATTAAGTATATAAGTTTTATTATAACACTAGTTCTTTACACTTACATCATTGTGATAGACTAGGATTTCCCAAACTTTTTTTTTTAAAGGCCTCCTTTTAAGAAATAAAAAAAACTATGGCCCCCTCAAACTAAACTTCTCAAAAAACTACCTTTAGAAGTGAAAAAATAAGTATATCTATGATTAAACAAAATTATAGTTGTACACCATTGTAGATAATTCAGACCTTTATTTTTTGTTATGATCGATCTGGTAGATTTTTTTATTGTTTACTTTCAAATTTCAGTGTGTTTGAGTTATCATATGTACATAGTTTCAAGTATTCTAAACTAAATCCATACACTGATAAGTTTGGTTAATTTAGTTTAAAGTAATTAAATCTTAAATTAATTGCACATATTTACCCAGTTTTTAACTAGTTGCTCTCATATATTTGATATTTTTAGTTATCAGTTCTTTTCAGTTTTGAAAATTGAAAATAAACTTTAAGAATTAAACATTAAAAAGTTGAAAAACCTTGCAAAAACTACTTCATTCTTACTCATATTTCCTGCTACAATTTTTAAAGCAATCTATTTCTAGTATTATGTTTTTTTTTTCTCAGCTAATTTTAAATGTTTTGCATTTTGATTTATAACAAATTTACTTTTTTTATATGGTTTTATTTTGAAACTTATTCTTAATTTTTTCAATTATAAAAATAACTGTCAGTTTTAAAACTATTAAAGAAACTTTTTGTTTTAAACTTAAGGTCACTAGCCTAGTGAACGAATCTTGTGAAATACAAAATTTGGTTGTAGTTAGATTTAGTTGTTTTGAAAGTCTTTTGAAAATTGTATTTATAAGTATATATTTTTGGTATTGAAAACTAGATAAGTTTATTTTATTTGCTACGAAAAGCATAAGTGCTGTATCTAAACCAGCTGTTAAAAAATTGAGTTTTCTGTTCAAAAAGTAATTTTATCTTTAGTTATAATTATATTTTTAAATATAAAATATGCATACATTTTAGTTTTACATTACATTGTATAATCATTATTTATTTTAGGTTTATGTTAATGTAACAAACTTTATTAGGAAATGAACAAAGTATTTTGTAGATGTTATTAATTAATAGTTGAATAGTAGCTTTCAAAGCTTTTTGTTTTCAATAAAAAAAATTGAAATTTAAGTTAAGTAAAAAGATAAGTTAAGCTTACATAAAAAGTTATACAGTAGAAAAGTATTTAATTAAATAAAGTTATTTTAAACAAATATTTTTACTGTTTTACAAACAACAAGTTCAAGTATATTTTTATTTTACATTAAATTTTATTTTAATAATAATAAAACTGGGGTGCACGACTATTCAAATTCGGACAATTCAAATTCCGACTATTCAAATTCTTTAAAATAAATTGAAACAGCCAAAAAGTAATGTATATTTATAAAATATAAAAGATACATATGTAGGTCATATTAAATCTACAAGCTATTTTTATCTTTTTGCAATATATTAAATATTTTTTGAGATATGGCTTAAATAAAGTAAAAAACATAATTATTTTTATTAATTTTAAAATATCATGAAAAGTATTTTAGATTTTGAAAAAAGATTAAAATAGCTTGTAGATATTAATAAGATCTACATATGTATTTCTTATATATTTCAACGCTATATAACTTATTGAGATATAGTCTTTTAGATATTTTTTTAAGAATTTAAATTGTCCGAATTTGAATTGTCATGTAACCATAAAACTGAACATTTACTTGAACAAACTGCACTGAATTTGATAAACAATTTATTTGAAATATTTTAATCTAAAATTTATCTCTAAAGACTTAATTTGAGCCAAATTAAACTAAAAAATATACAACAATAGCATTTAAAATGTAGAAGAAATTAAAAAAAGTTTTGGTCTAAGATTAAAGTTTAAATTTAAGTTGATTAATATCAGAAAAATTTACTGTTTAATGTTTGAGTGTACTAAAAATTTAAAATTATGATTACCCAATAAATAAATTGTAATAAATAGCTTTAATAAAAAAGTAACGTATTTTGCTTTCCCAAAAAAACACAAGTTATTATTACTATAATAACACAATTGTTAATTTAAACTCTTACAGCTTCTAACATTAAAAAACATTACAATTCATCAATTTCAAGCTTTAACTTTCTTTAAACATAGTTATTCTATTATTACGTCAAAATATTATTTTACATTTTTAATTATATACTGATAAGTTTTACCTAAAGTTAATTTAAATAAACAGTTTTTCAATATGCTTTATGATATTTAAAATGTTCATTTCAAGACTTGCATAAGTAAAAAGTTATAAATATAGTTATAACTAAATTATTTTTGGAAATCAAGAACTCAATTTTCTTGATGCTTGTAAAATTTGACATATATATAGTCTATTTTTATAACTGGAAGCGTAGCTCCCGTGGCGCAATCGGTTAGCGCGCCGTACTTATAAGATAGTATCGGAGAAATGCGGAGGTTGTGAGTTCGAGCCTCACCGGGAGCACCTTTTTTAGTATTTAAAAACCTTTTAAACTAAGAACTATGCTAATAACAACTTACCACTGAAATAAGTAATAATTGGTTTTTTGTGCTCTGAAAAAAAATTATTGTTTTTTATTTGTTTCAATATCTATTAGAACTTTTGAGTTTTTTGCTTTAGTAATTTTAAACTAAGCTTTACATACAGTTTATAATTAAAGCTTGAGTAAATCTAGAAATACCTAGAAACTAAAAGTTAAAGCTTTTATAACTATAGTGTTTTTTAGCATCCATTAATCAAGTAACTTTTATATTTTAAGACCTAACATGATGTATAATTAATCTACTTTTTCAACGTATATTTGTTAAAAATAGTAATATTGTTTAAACTTATGAATGTTAATATATTTGTTCAGTAAACCACAAATTATTGTTATAAGTATGTGTATCTATTTTAGCACCATATGCTAGTACAGTGGTCGGCACGGTGTACACTCGTGCACACTAGTGTACATGAAATTTCTTTTAGGGTGCACGAGACTTTTGGGGTACATGAAACTTGTAATGGGGTACATGAATTTTTTTTTTCGCGCAGAAACTAAATTAAAGTTTTTTTAATCTTTTTACATTTAAGACATATTAAACCTTGATATCTAATTGACCATTTTGTTGTCAATAAAACGACCATTTTTGTACTCTTCTAGTTCTATTCTGTTACATTATGTAAAAATTCTTCCACCCTTAGCTGCCCAAAGAAAAACCGAAGTGAGCAAATCTCATAGATTCTTAACGATTTTGTTATTTGAACGTGCCAATACCTTTGTTAAACACAGATAGCAATCGCTTAATAAAAAATTATCAAGTTAACTTAACTAAATATTTAAATTTACCATTCAATAAAAAGTACTAAGACTACTGATTGTTAATTGGAGAAGTGGAAATGTAATAAATTAATCTAGTTAGTATTTTAGACCTTGGTGATACAAGTAAAATATTGTTGTAAAAATTAGATCATCGATATTAAAAGTATATTGAAATGGATAGGGTAAACTAGTAAATTTAAAGTTAACATGTAAAAATTGACTGGGTGTTACAGAATTACTAGTAAAAAAAACGATTAAAAGTGTTTACATACTCTTAAACACTAGCGGCGCTAAAGAATGCAAATTGGGGTGCACAGAATTTTAGTTTTGTGATTTAGGGTTCACGAACTCAAAGTAGCGTGCCGACCACTGTTGCTAGTAGTTAAGTTTTATGAAGAAAAAAAATTTTTATTAAAAGTTAGTTATTTTAGCTAGGTTTTCAAACATCTCTGACGTCATGATGCTAATATAGATTTCGTACCAAGTTTTTAGAACATTTTATTTGCTTTTAATTATTTGTGATTGAAGATAAACTTTATTAGTTTAGTGTTGGAGTTTCTCAAGGTATTGAAAATTTATGTATTTAGTTTAGATAGTTAAATTAAAATATTGAAGAAAAATTAAACTTTAGTTTTGGAAAAAAATATTTTATGGTGCCTTTAAAAGTTTAGGATACTCTGGGTTGTTTTTAAATAAAATATTTACTTTTTTCTCAAACAAATATTATGAAAAAAAAAGTTTTTTTTTAATTTAAAGTAACTGAATTTATCTTGCTAAATCAAAATTCAAAATATTAGCTAAAATTAATTAGATAAAAGGTTTTTGTCATTTTTTAGTTTTTATTAATTATGAATAAATATGTAATTTGCTATTACAATGCAGTTATAAACTTCGGTAAGAAAAGGTCATTTATGCGTTTTTATATATATATATATATATATATACTCGTCTACACGATCATTGTCAGCTGGCAGGATGGCCGAGTGGTCTAAGGCGCTGCGTTCAGGTCGCAGTCTACATTGTAGGCGCGGGTTCGAATCCCGCTCCTGTCACACTTTTTAAAAGTTTGTTTGCATTTAGCATTCAAATACTTTTAAATTTTATTTGTCCCTCATTTAGCTGCTTATTAAATTTAACATGTGAAAATAAGGTAAATGTTAAATTTGATACAATATCTTTAGTATTAGATATAATTTAAAAGGTTTATTTTAAGCATTTATTCATAAATATTGTTATTAAGATGAAAATTATAAGAAGATTGTTTATGTATCTGCAACTATCTAGTAAAGTACCTTGATATATTAACCAGCTGCATTTGTAAAACTTTTATGATTTTTTTCATTTTCAAACTTCAACCCTTTTGGTTTTGTAAAATTCGGTCAAAGATTTTTATAAAACGAAAAGTGTATAAAATAAATAAAAATTTAATATAATAATAGAAAAAAAGTTAAGTTAAGTTTGTTTTAGTTTTTTACATTCTCATTTTGCACTTCTATTGAGTCAACGGTTATAAATAGTATTTCTTTCATAAAGTTTTGAAAATAATTTTTGTGCTATTTCAAAGCAATCGAATTAATTCACGTTTTTTAATTGTACAATAGTTTTATGTTTAGTTTTTTATGGTTTATGTTTGTTTTCAGAATTTTTTCTGTCTATACTTAAAAACTTTTTAGATGAAAACTTCGAGTTTCAAAAAGAAAAAGCTGCTCCAAAAAGTAAAAAGGTAAGTTAAAGTTTGTAAAATACTTTGTTACAGATTTAAGACTAATTATAAATTTAATTTAGTTAAAATTTTTAGTAAAATACAGATCAAACTTAAATCTAAACAAAAAGTCCCTTTTTTACTTTAATTAAAATTTTCTTAAAATAGTTAAAATTTTAGTTGACATATTCACAGAAATTCTTTTTTGTACGTATACCTAACTTATAAGGTTTCTTTTTAAATTTTTACCAAAACACTATGAAATTTAAATTAAATATTTACTTAAGATAAGTATAACTAATAATTATTAAAGTTAGCTGTGAAAACTTCTTTAATTTTAGTTAGCATAATCAGTTGCTAATCACTTTATAAATAAAATTATAGGTCAGCTAAAGTAAAATGCTTTTGTTTTTGAATAAGGAAAATTACAACATATTTGCTTTTACGAAACAAGACAAAAACAAGTTCATTTTACTGCATATTGCTTTTAGTAGCATTTCGTTAACAGACACCAACACTGAGTAGCAATTGAAGTTTATGAACGCAATAATGCCCTCATTTCCACAAGCATTGTTGGTTCAGTGGTAGAATTCTCGCCTGCCACGCGGGAGGCCCGGGTTCGATTCCCGGACAATGCACTTTTGATCAGAATATTTTGACTTAATATAATGATTATTAAGCAATGAGAACTTTTGCTTATGTATTGCTAAAAATTAAGAATTAAGCCGAATAAAAAAGCTTTTTGTCATTGCCACAAATAAGTATTCTCCAAACAAGGTCCATAGATTGTCGTCTTTTATCGTTTAAATTTAAAACCGAAAAGCTTGTTTGAAAAAAAATCAATATGATGTATTTATTTAAGCCATAAAAACACACTATGAGTAAAAACAATTTCTAAGGTTGTTAATAAGGGGTAATAGGGTGCGCCCAACGTGGGGCTCGAACCCACGACCGTTGGATTAAGAGTCCAACGCTCTACCGACTGAGCTAGCCGGGCACGTCATAGACAACTTTACACAGGTTATAAAGCCTTTGTGACGAAGCTATGACGTAATATTCCTTTAACTGACATCAAAAAGGGCTCGTCCGGGATTTGAACCCGGGACCTCTCGCACCCAAAGCGAGAATCATACCCCTAGACCAACGAGCCACCTGTCATTAGGAGACTTATTAAGCTTATATATCTAACATGTATCGTGACGTAATATTGAAAATGCTTTCGCGGTATTTATCAAAATTATTTGTTTTATTGTTACATAAAGCCAGTCTTTTTGTTGAAATGTAATTAACAGTAATTGTCATTACAGCTTATATTGTCTACTTAAAAACTTTAAATTCTAAAACTATAACTAGTGATTTTTATTCGAAATTCCAGGTTTTTTTTTCAAAATTTATCAAACCCCAGGATTCCAGGTTTTTAGCAAACCTGTTAAATGTAAAAAAAATTACTTCCTTACTAACAATTCTGTTTGTATTAGAATTCAGATTAGTAAACATAAGTTAGTTTAATTCAAAATTTTATAACAAAACAATTTTTCACTCGCTTGGACCAAATCAAACAAGATCATCAGTTGAATAAAATTTGTAAAATTAATTTTACATAAGCATGCAAGACTAAAAGTTTTGTTAGGTTTTTTACACATAAGTGTCAGTTTTATTTCAAGTTTAGCCTAATGTCTTCTTGCATGTTTATGCAAAAAAAAAATTACGTAGTTTTTCAACTGATGATCTCCTTTGGTTTAAACGAGTGAAACGTTGTTTTGTTAATAAAATTAAAAATTTTGAACTGATCATTCTCCTTATCATTAAGTCGAGAACTTTTAGTGTGATCTATAAAGTAAAAAGTACGCAAGATAAATTAGTTACGAAATTTATTTACTTAATCATTTAATTTGCTACTACAAAATGATAACCTTAATAAATAATAATAAATAAAGTTTACAATAGTCACAAAAAAGTTTATTTGTAGAATAGTTTTTTGTTTTAAATAGTTAAAGAAAAATAAAATTTATTGAAACTTGATTAATTAATTAGATGTTATATATATTGCAAATTAAGTTAGGATAGTTAATTACTCTGTAAAGTATTTATTTTGATAATGTTGTTGAAATATGAAAATGACTAAAATAATTATTAGTTAGACTTATTGTATATAATATGTGCAATACATTTTTGTTTATAATGTCAAGTTATATTTTAAATCTTGTTAAAATTATCGTTTTGTCCTTGTAAATTAAATGTCGAAGTTAATAAATTTCCTAGTTTTAATTTTGGATTACTAATCTAATTTGTAATCCAAACAGAATTCATAGTAAGTAAGTGTTTTTTTTTTACATTTCAGACAACTAAAGTAAATAATAAATTCATATTAATTTTTTTATTTCTAAAGCCGGGTTATTTATTTATTATTATTTATTAAGTTATTTATTATTATTTATTATTATTTATCTAATTAATTAATCAAGTTTCAATAAATTTTATTTTTCTTTAACTATTTAAAACAAAAAACTATTCTACAAATAAACTTTTTTGTGACTATTGTGAACTTTATTTATTATTATTTATTAAGGTTATCATTTTGTAGTAGCAAATTAAATGATTAAGTAAATAAATTTCGTAACTAATTTATCTTGCGTACTTTTTACTTTATAGATCACACTAAAAGTTCTCGACTTAATGATAAGGAGAATGATCAGTTCAAAATTTTTAATTTTATTAACAAAACAACGTTTCACTCGTTTAAACCAAAGGAGATCATCAGTTGAAAAACTACGTAATTTTTTTTTTGCATAAACATGCAAGAAGACATTAGGCTAAACTTGAAATAAAACTGACACTTATGTGTAAAAAACCTAACAAAACTTTTAGTCTTGCATGTTTATGTAAAATTAATTTTACAAATTTTATTCAACTGATGATCTTGTTTGATTTGGTCCAAGCGAGTGAAAAATTGTTTTGTTATAAAATTTTGAATTAAACTAACTTATGTTTACTAATCTGAATTCTAATACAAACAGAATTGTTAGTAAGGAAGTAATTTTTTTTACATTTAACAGGTTTGCTAAAAACCTGGAATCCTGGGGTTTGATAAATTTTGAAAAAAAAACCTGGAATTTCGAATAAAAATCACTAGTTATAGTTTTAGAATTTAAAGTTTTTAAGTAGACAATATAAGCTGTAATGACAATTACTGTTAATTACATTTCAACAAAAAGACTGGCTTTATGTAACAATAAAACAAATAATTTTGATAAATACCGCGAAAGCATTTTCAATATTACGTCACGATACATGTTAGATATATAAGCTTAATAAGTCTCCTAATGACAGGTGGCTCGTTGGTCTAGGGGTATGATTCTCGCTTTGGGTGCGAGAGGTCCCGGGTTCAAATCCCGGACGAGCCCTTTTTGATGTCAGTTAAAGGAATATTACGTCATAGCTTCGTCACAAAGGCTTTATAACCTGTGTAAAGTTGTCTATGACGTGCCCGGCTAGCTCAGTCGGTAGAGCGTTGGACTCTTAATCCAACGGTCGTGGGTTCGAGCCCCACGTTGGGCGCACCCTATTACCCCTTATTAACAACCTTAGAAATTGTTTTTACTCATAGTGTGTTTTTATGGCTTAAATAAATACATCATATTGATTTTTTTTCAAACAAGCTTTTCGGTTTTAAATTTAAACGATAAAAGACGACAATCTATGGACCTTGTTTGGAGAATACTTATTTGTGGCAATGACAAAAAGCTTTTTTATTCGGCTTAATTCTTAATTTTTAGCAATACATAAGCAAAAGTTCTCATTGCTTAATAATCATTATATTAAGTCAAAATATTCTGATCAAAAGTGCATTGTCCGGGAATCGAACCCGGGCCTCCCGCGTGGCAGGCGAGAATTCTACCACTGAACCAACAATGCTTGTGGAAATGAGGGCATTATTGCGTTCATAAACTTCAATTGCTACTCAGTGTTGGTGTCTGTTAACGAAATGCTACTAAAAGCAATATGCAGTAAAATGAACTTGTTTTTGTCTTGTTTCGTAAAATCAAATATGTTGTAATTTTCCTTATTCAAAAACAAGAGCATTTTACTTTGGCTGACCTATAATTTTATTTATAAAGTGATTAGCAACTGATTATGCTAATTAACACTAAAGAAGTTTTCACAGCTAACTATAATAAGTATTAGTTATACTTATTTTAAGTGAATATTTTTGGTTGGTAGTAATAAAATAAGTTTATTTAAATTTAAGTAAAAAACATAGGTACGACTATTTTTCGATAAAAAAAATCATTACAAAAATTTTAATTATGATTCCTTGTTATGTTGGTAAAAATGAAAATAAAAATTATCTCCCATGTTAATTAAACTGAATAGAAGTTAGATAAAATTTAGTCATAAATATAGCCAATAAATAAAATAAACAAATATTAAAAAAAATTAAAAATAAAATTTATTAACAAAACAATGTTTCACTCGTATGAATTAAATCAAACGAGATCATTATTTGAATAAAACCTGTATTTTTTTTTTATTTAAAGATTCAAGAAGACATTCGAATAGCTAAATTTTAAATAAAACTGACATTTATGTGTAAATAACTAACTAACCTAAATAACTACAGGGTAGCCACTTTACCTGGAAACCTAAAAAAACCTCGAAAACCCTGGAATTAGACAATTTAGGCAAAAATAACAGGAAAAACCTGGAATTTTTAATAATCTTAACATTTGCAGCAGTAAAGTTTTAATTTGACACAAAAAATCTATCAAATACAGTAACCTCTCGCTTATTTACGCACATTGTGTCCACAGAAAAAATGCGTAAAGATATGAGAGGTCGTAAATATACGAGAGGTATCAAATATACTCACTACAATGGCTGTATTTTGAAATTGCTTTTAGTTAAAAGCAGACTGAGGACTTTCCCACTTTGAATAAGTTGTTTACATTATTTATCAAAATCTAAATAAAAGATAAAAATACACATATATTAAAAAAAATTTTTAGATTTATATAAAATAATAATACTTGTAGAAAAATTTTAGTAATTTCAATGATAAGTAGATTTTATTTTTATTTATATGTGACTTATTTGATACTTAACATTTATAATCTATTCTACTTAACAAATTCTATTTATCAGTAAGCATTTGTTCACATTAAGAAATGGTGTGGTGTCTATATTAAAACTTGTTTCTATAGCCTTTTACAAAAATCTGGTTTGGTGCTATAATGGATTTCTTCTTTTGAACAAAATATTTAAAATATAGGAAAAATATTTAATAAAAATTGTTTATGATTCATTAGATTTCTTTTTTAGATGTTTATTTCTATATAGGACAAGAGTGCTGTATTATTTATTTATGTTTTATACTCTCATTATTTCATTATACTTTCATTGTTTAACACAGTCATATTTCTTTCAGAATTTTAATTTAATCTCTTATTGTTAACAATTCTGATAAACTGAGGAATAACAAATTGTTTATCAATTATTCAAGGAACATAGGTTTACAAAGTCTAGAGATATAGAGTTAAATTAGCATTTAAACCCATTTTTTAAATTAAAAATATACAATAAACCTAATTTGTGCAATATTAAAAATTTAAAGTTTCTACTTTTTAAGATTTTTAGAATTCTAAAATGCGTAACTAAACGAGAGTGCGTAACGTCACGAGTGCGTAAAGGTGCGAGAAGTTACTGTAAGTAAGATTTTATTGTCATTATCAAAATTTTTTTTATTAGAAAATACATTTAAAGTAACTTTACAGTATCTTTTCAATGTTTTTATACTATTTAACACTATTTCTAATATAGAAAATTACTTAAAACTTAAAATAGACCCAAAAACGTGTACTTTTAAAAACCTGGAAGAAATTTGGAAAACCTGGAAAAAATTTTGAAAAAACAAGTGGCAACACTGTAACTAATTTATGAAAATTTTAATATTACGAAGTTAGTTTTTGCTAAGGTTAGAAAAATGTAAGCTATTTAATAATATTAAAAATTCCATAACTTAAACAATTAAACATACAATATCCTCTCGCATCTTAACGCACTTGTGACGTTACGTACTCTCGTTTAGTTACGCATTTTAGAACTCTAGAAATTTCAAAAAAAAAAATTAATATTGCACAAATTAGGTTTATTGTATATTTTTTATTTAAAATATGTTTCTAAATACTAACTCACCTCTCTATATCCTTAGACTTTGTAAACTTATGTTCCTTGCCTAATTGATAAACATTTAGTTAAACCTCAGTATATCAGAAATTTTGTTAACAATAAAAGATTAAATTAAAACTCTGAAAGAAATATGACTGTGTTAAATAATGAAAGTATAATGAAATAATGAGATTTAAAACACAAATAAATAATATAGCACTCTTGCCCTATATATGAACAAGCATCTAAAAAAGAAATCTATTGAAACTTTCTAGCAAAACGTAGCAGTGATACTTAATAAATATAGAACTTACACTTAACACAAGTTTCAATTGTTTTTTAGTAAACATATCACTAATTTTCATTCGAGGTTTTTTTTAGTTTAAGTTGTTCTTCTGTAACACATGCTTTGCCCAGCAAGCATTGAAATTTTTCAATATCAAAAAGCAGCCATTATATTTGGCAGTGGCTTAGCGTGGTATTTTGGTCAGGGAGTGCGCAAATTTTTTTATCAAAAAATCCCCTAAATTGAAACTTTTGTAATTAGCTACAAAAAGATCTTTTTATAAGTACAGTAACCTCTCGCTTATTTACGCACATTGTGTCCACAGAAAAAATGCGTAAAGATACGAGAGATCGGAAAGATACGAGAGGTACCAAATGTACTTACTGTAATGGCTGTTTTATGACATTGCTTCTAGTTAAAAGCAGACAGGGGATTTTTCCACTTTTAAAAATTTGTTAACTTTATTTATAAATATGAAAAAAAAAGATAAAACTATACATATGTTAAAAAAAAGATTTAAATTTATATAAAATAATAATAACTGTGCAAAAATTTTACTAATGTTAATAATAAGTAGATTTTATCTCTATCTTTAGTTTTGTTTGACTTATTTAATACTTAACATTTATATTCTGTTCTACTTAGCAAATTCAATTTATAATTAAGCACTTTTTTATAATTAAGAAATGGCGTGGTGTCTATATTAAAATTCGTTTCTATAGCCTTTTACAAAAATATGCATTTGGTGCTATAATGGATTTCGTGTTTTGAACAAAACTTTTTAACGCAGAGTTATGTTCTTCCAAAGCTGTAACTGGTGCTGGTGAGCATTACGAAGAATTGAAGGCAAGGTGCGAACAATTTTAACGCTTGAGATTTGTGTTAAGTGTAAACTCAATATTTATTAAATATCACTGTTACTTTTTGCTTGGAAGTTTCATTGGATTTCTTTTTTAGATGTGTATTCATATATAGGGCAAGAGTGCTGTATTATTTTTTTGTGTTATAAACATTCACCATTTCATTATACTTTTACTATTTAACATAGTTATATTTCTTTAAGAATTTTAATTTAATCTCTTATTGCTAACAAAATTTCTGATATACTGAGGTATAACTAAATGTTTATCAGTTAGTCAACGAACATAAGTTTACAAAGTCTAAAGATATAGAGAGGTGAGTTAGCATTTAAAAAAGAAAAATTAATTAAAAGTATGCAATAAACCTAAATTGTGCAATATTGAAAAAATTAAAATTTTAACTTTATGAACTTTTTAGAATTCTAAAACGCGTAACTAAACGAGAGTGCGTAACGTAACGAGTGCGTAAAGATGCGAGAGGTTACTGTAATATAATTGAAATAAATTCATTAAGTAAAATAAGTTCAAAGTTACTGTTTTAAAAAATACTTGTATATTACAAAACTAAGCAAAAAAAAAAGTATAGATTTCATTAGATATCTACTAGTACTTCATTAGTTTACTTATACTTGCACAAATGTAAACTTACTAAATAAAAGTTGTTTTTACTACTTTTAGTAAACTTTATATCTTTAAAAATGAATATATTTAATAAACGAAAGCATCTGTTATATTTACAAAAAAAAATCAATCTCTCTAATATATAATACATCAGTGATAACAACACCTCAATGCACATAATTTTATAAAGTTACACAGAATTTAAAATAGACCAACTTTATAACTGTTATTACAGTTTATTACAACTTTGTAAAATATTTTAAAGTATACTCTTTAAATTTAATACATCTGATTGTATTTGTTTAAAATAAAAAAATAAAGTTTATTTCTCATACGCCGACACGTTTTTTCTTTGATGTTTACAAAAATAAAGTTCAGAAAACTAGCAGTAGTCTTAACATTTATTGTAGCATAAAAAAAAAACTTGTAGAATTGTTTAATTTTCATTTAAGCGTGAAGTATTTTTGTAGAAAAATCTGCCATAAGGTTATACTACAGCGGTGCACTAATTATTAAGTACTTTTTGAGTCTAAATTCTTATGAAGTTATTGAAGTTATAAAATTTTTCCTTATGGAGTTTTTATCAACATCGGTGCGGTATTGGGTAATTTTACTAACTTGTCCCTAATTGGTATTCAAAATTTCGTTTAAGTTTTTGAATACTACATAAACATAGTTGAAAAAAGGCAAATTAAGCAGAAAAAATAAACAATAAAGGATAAAGATATTACATTCTTTTTTTTTACTTCTTTTCTTTTTTTAGGTGGCACGCATGCGCTAGTGTCGCTCCCCACGCTACGTCCCTGATATTTGGTACCTCTCGTATCTTTACGCATTTTTCTGTGAATATAATGTGCGTAAATAAGCGAGAGATTACTGTACTTCAATTAGCAGGCTTGTAAAATTTGTGAACAGCAAAAAACTCTTGCAACTAAAACACTTTAATGAATTACTATTTTTACTATTAAAAAAAATCAACTATATTATCGTGACGTAATTGTAAGTTAGGTTTAAAAAGTCTTTTAGTGTTATAAATTTGAAACTTCGAGATAGATTACTTTTATCGGTTTTAGTATTTGCTTGTACAAGTTAAAATTAGGAATTTATTTATCAAATTTTCTTAAGTTTTAAAATAAAGCTTTTCAAAATGAACGCATGAACTTATTAACTCGTTCTTTTTATTTAATGAGGTTCCCCCGTCTGCGTTCGCTATTTCCATCTTCTCATATGCATATTAGGTCATGCAGATTCTCCGCAGATTCCTTATTTCTTCTATGTGGCGTAAAATGTTCCAGTTAATGTTTAATCACTTTTATTACATTTTGTTTTCTAAATGTATTTCAACAGTTCGGTGCCGTTTTCCTTGTGGGCATAGTCATATTAATTTGATAAGTCATTATATTATAATTATATTGGTTAATAAATGATGTTTAAAAAAACATATTAGCTTTGCTGAAAATGTCTAAAATCCTCTAAAGAATGCTACTAATTCTCTCAGTACTTTTTTAAACTGACAAAACAATGTTTTTCCAGATTTTATAAATTTTGAATAATAAATTGTCAGTAAAAATATCTTTAGATGTTCGTTGGCTTTAGCTGCAGTTTTTACTACATTTCTCATTTGAATTTGAAAGTGTATATTGTTTAGTTATTACCTTTTAGTTGTTATTGAAATTATTAGTAAACATACTTATGGTAAGGCTTAAAACTTTCATAGATAGTTTAGAATTTACTGATGGCCTTGGTTAACAATAAATTGGTAAATATATTTTATCTTTAAAATTATAAATGTAGGTTTAGTTTGCCCGAAATCCAAGTAAATAGTTTTTGTGTTGAAAATAATTTGTAAGCTACTTACAAACTATATATATATAAACGCTTATATATGCCCCTCCTCACAAGTCGTTGTGGCCGAGTGGTTAAGGCGATTGACTAGAAATCAATTGGGCTCTGCCCGCGCAGGTTCGAATCCTGCCGACGACGCTTTTAATATTTAGTAACATTTTGAATTTTATCCTATGTTTGCTATACTTAAAACAAAAAAAAAATTGGTAATTTGATACTGTAAATAGCACAACACAGCTTTTAAATAACATTTTAATAAACGGACAATCTGAATTGATAGTGCTTGCCACTCAGACCAACTCATGCTTTTCAAAACCTCGAATCTTCTCTAATTTCGAAAACTGAACCAACCTCCCCTCAATAACAATAATCTTCGGTTACGGGTCTAAGTTGCACGAAATTGCACGAAGCCAAATTTGCACAGCAATATTGTACACCGACGATTTTGCACCAAGGGTCAATTTTGCACAAGTTACATTTTTGCACGAGAGTAAAAAAATACATTAATTAAAAATAAAAATAAACAAAAAAAAGTTACTGAGTTAGGGTTAGGGGTAACAATGATAGTAAAAAAAACTAACTAAATTATTTAAAAAAAAGCTACCGACCGAGGGTAAGGGTTAGGGGTAACAGTGATAATAAAAAAGAAAACAAAACAATAAGAAAAAAAAAGTAAAAAACATTAACTTACCGACCAAGGGTAAGGGTTAGGGTTACAGTGATAGTAAAAAAAACTGAATTATAAAAAAAAATTAAAATTATTACAGAAAATAAAAAAATAAAATTTTACCAATACAAAAATGTCTCCGTGCAAAATTGTCTGCACATGCGAAAGTGCCTTCGTTTAAAAGTGACCTTCGTGCAGTTTTGTGCACTCGTGCAATTTTGTACGCTCGTGCAAATTAGACAGCTAACCATAATTCTCTACGCATAACAGTGCATAAAATTTATTTAAGCTCGATTTGGCTAGCTCAGTCGGTAGAGCGTAGGACTTTTAATCTAACGTTCAGGGATTCTAGTCCCATGTCAGGCTTCCTTTTATATTTTTAAAATACTTACTAGTTTAATTTTTATTGAAATGTTATTATTATAGTGTTATTAAACATTGCTATATCTTTGTTCGTTATATTCATACAAGTAGATAAAACTATGATGAAGTAAAAATCAAAAACACTAATTTTATAAGAATAAATAAACAAACATCTTTTGTAGCTAAATTTAAATTTAGCTGGTAATTTTTTGATAGATAAATTCTTTTTACAAAACATTTTATTGCTTTGTAACATGTTAGATTTATAAAAAATAAGCCAGCAGTAAGTATAAATAAATCATTTAGCTGTTACTACAAAATAATAAACTTCTTAAAAATTAAAATACTAGCTGTTAGTTAATTTCAATCGCAATTAACTTGTATAGCTATTTTTAGTTAAAATCTTATATTTTTATTGATTAAAGATTGTACACTAATGGTTACAGTATATAAATATTTATAAATACTAATTAAAATAAAACGCAAAAAAGCAACTATCTTTTAGTTTTGTAAAGTAATATTAAGTTTTTTTTCAAAATTTCAAGTTTTAAATAAATCACAAAAAATTTTAAACTAAATGTTTTAGATTAGAAAGTCTACTAGCACTTTTAAAGGTTTTATTCAATAAAGTACAATCACAGTTAAATGTAAATACACATAGTTTATTTGTAATATGTAACTTATTACATTTAACAATCAAATAGTTTGAAAAATTTAGGTATATTTTTATACAAGTAGTTAAATGTAATATTAAAAGTTGATCTTAAATTAGTTACATTTACAAGAAAACGAGTTGTGAAATATCATTAATTTTAATTAAAATATAGTTTGATAAAATTTACGTAATTGAAGACTTCACAATTATATATACGGTACTTAGAAAAAACAGTATTTTTATCAAAATGAATCTGTTTTTGGTATTATTACGTCATAATACGCTATTCAGAAACAAAATGCTATGAAAAGCCTACTAAACGTGTGGCCGGTTAGCTCAGTTGGTTAGAGCGTCGTGCTAATAACGCGAATGTCGCGGGTTCGATCCCCGTACTGGCCACTTTTTATCCTCGTTAGTATAGTGGTGAGTATTCCTGCCTGTCACGCGGGCGACCGGGGTTCGAATCCCCGACAGGGAGTTTTTGCCTTTTTATTTTATTAAAGTTGATTTTTTTTATTGTTTATTAGTTGAGAATAACAATTAAAAGTAACATAACGTATATAAATAATTTTAAATGATTAATAAATTTAAATGATTTTTAACGTGTTAAAGTATGACAGTAAAAAAAAAATTAGTTCATCAAAAAAATAATGATCTTTTATAACAAGTCTTCGTGGCGCAATCGGTTAGCGCGTTCGACTGTTAATCGAAAGGTTGGTGGTTCAAGCCCACCCGAGGACGTTCTTTTGTTTATTTAACTTTGAAGCATAAGTAAAGTTTTTACACTGAGTGTCATTTTGTAATTCGTCATTTTTACAATAGTTTGCAGTTAGTTAGTTCAAAGATCTAAGTATTTACATTGAGTTTTTGTTTTGTCAATGATAAAGAAACATTCTTATATTTTTTTCTAAAAAAAAATTATCAATAAGTTCTTATAAACTTTATTTTTGCTGATTTGAAAAAATGGGGTAAACATTGTATACGTTTAATAATAACCAATTATTATTTAATACTTAAGTTTTGAATAAAAAAACTTATGAATATTTAACATCCAGGACTAATACGGTTTAACATATCTTGGTGTATCAATTTTTTTATACAAGTTATTGATATATGGAACTTAAGGTAAATGGTTATTCAAAAATAAATTTTTGAAAATTAAAAGAAAATATAAGAATGCTTCTTTATCAGTGACAGAATAAAAACTCAATGTAAATTCTTAGATCTTTGAACTAACTAACTACAAACTATTGTAAAAATAACGAATTACAAAATGACACTCAGTGTAAAAACTTTACTTATGCTTCAAAATTAAATAAACAAAAGAACGTCCTCGGGTGGGCTTGAACCACCAACCTTTCGATTAACAGTCGAACGCGCTAACCGATTGCGCCACGAAGACTTGTTGTGAAAGATCATTATTTTTTTCATGAACTAAATTTTTTTTTTACTGTAATACTTTAACACGTTAAAATTCATTTAAATTTAATAATCATTTCATTTAAAATTATTTATATACGTTATGTTACTTTTAATTGTTATTCTCAACTAATAAACAATTAACAAAATCAACTTTAATAAAATAAAAAGGCAAAAACTCCCTGTCGGGGATTCGAACCCCGGTCGCCCGCGTGACAGGCGGGAATACTCACCAAAAAACTAACGAGGATAAAACGTGGCCAGTACGGGGATCGAACCCGCGACATTCGCGTTATTAGCACGACGCTCTAACCAACTGAGCTAACCGGCCACACGTTTAGTAGGCTTTTCTTAGAAGTTTGCTTCTGAATAGCGTATTATGACGTAATAGTACCAAAAAAAGATTCATTTTGATAAAAATACTGTTTTTTTTAAGTACCATATATATAATTGTGAAGTCTTAATTTTGTGGAAACCATGTGTGACCTGTATTTTAGGAATCTTCTGTTATTTAGGAATTAGGTGCCTTATCAATTAAAAAACGCAGCGAAAAAAAAAACTTTAGTTTATTACCAAACAACTTTTTAACGAGTTTCAAATTTTGACAGTATAATTTGCGATAATACTTTACTTTGCGACATTTCACTATGATAATAGTAAGAAAAATTGTGTGAATAACTTTTTACTTTGAAACAGCAAGTCTACAATTATAATACAAGTGTGTGGTAGTGGTTTATTTAGTTATGTTAAAAGTGAAGCTTGATGTCAAGGATTTTTTGCTGGAAGTACTATATAATTTTTGCGGTTATTTCTATGTATAGTTTTATATATGCTTTTTTAGTGCTTAGGTGCTTATTTTATTTGCTAATGAGCATAATATTTCTTCTTCTTAGTGCACAATATATGTTGCAACTAACATAAGTCGCATGGGTGCGCAGTATTTCGATCCTAAAAAGCTTAATCTTTTTAGCTAAGGGTATAATATAAGTTGCAACTAACATAAGTCGCATGGGGGCGCAGTATTTCGATTATAAAAAGCACAGTCTTTTTACTCTAGTGCACAATGTTCTTTTGAAGATGTTACAATTTACATAAGTCGTCAGGGGACGCAGTATTTTAGTGCAAAATTGCATTTTATAAGTTGCCAAGAGAACGCAGTTATTATACTTTTCTAAGCATAAAAACTAAGTAAGAACCGCATTAAAATTTAGAATTACAACAGCAGAATAGTTGTTCTTAATAACGTCTGAGTTTTAGCTGATAAAACAAATTTGTCTATTTGTTTACTACTACTACTTTATTGTTTTGATCTGCTGATTGATTGTTCTAAAGTATAAATTGTATTTGTTTTAAACCAGAATGTTGCTGAAGTTTAAAAATATATTTGAATGAGTTTCCATCTTTCTTAGTCGTAAAAAGATAATTTTCTTGCCTTATTTTATTACTCGTTTCAAGTTCAAGTATAAAGTTGTGTTAAAATTTTCCTTTTGAAAGAAATCAAAAATAAACTCCCCTTAAATTTAGCAGTCGTCGCTTGTAAATAAATTGTTGCGTTTATATCTTTTTAACGTTGTTTGAAGCAAATTGTTGTTTGATAACCACAACTTTTAAGCACACCTAACACCTTGCTACTGCATGAAACTTTAAAAGTCTTTTTGTTTATAAGTACGACAATAAACAAAAGATTGAATGAAGATTTTATGTTTGTTCTATTACGTCACAATCAAGTTCCTGCTGTCATTGTTACCGAAGCCAATCGATGTGGTGTTTTGCTGATTCAACAAACCAGCTAGAAGACAGAAAGTCAAATGTTTCCTAAAAGAAACAAGACGTTGTCAATGATCCAATTGATGGTTCAGAAGCCTCTATTAACAACCTGAGGATAACAGCCCGACGACAAGCCCGAGGACAACAAGTCCAAGGACAAGAACTTCGAGGACAACAAGCCAGAAGCCAACTAAATGACTATCATTGTTACCTTGTTGTGTTTTATCTAAGTTTTTGTAAATTATGTAATTATTAAGATAATAAGAAATACTATTTCTTTTTCTTACTTTTTTTAAACCGGACTTTTGATAATGTCTAAAAAGTTTAAAGTTAAGTAGGATTTTAAGGATTTAAATTATTTAAAACCAGGCTTTAAACGTTAAAATTGAAAATTAAAAAAGAAACAATGTAATGAAACTAACATTTCATTTTAGTATTTTAAAGCTTGTGAATAAATATGGAATTTTTTGTAGCAATAAAATCTTTTCCAAAATATTTTTCATTATTTTCAAAACAAGCTTTTCCAAAACCAATTTTTATAACTCTTAAAACAATTTTCTAAAACAATAAACAATATTGTTTACTTAAAGGAGTTACATTTGTTTCAGTGCTTATAAAACGGAATTTTACTTGCATTCTTCCAGTGCAGTAGCAGTTTCGGCAGAGCATTCGGCAAGTGCGCTTTAAGTTAAGATGCATTTTAAGCACGTTAGATTTAAGAACTAATATTTTCTTGTCTGTTTAACTTTAGTTCTCGTATAGAGTGATGTAATTGTATCTTTGTGTTGTTTAGTTTATGTAAATAAAATATAAGTGTTGTTTTGATTGTTGTATTAATATACTTTAAATAATCCCTATTACCCCCTTTAACATATCTGTAACGAGACAATTTTATCTTAATTTATAAGTTTAGTTTTTTTAACCAACCTAAACATAATATTATTTTTAAGTTGTAAAATAACGAATTTTTTCAACACAGTAGAAATTTATACACTCTTATAAAATATAGTATAACAAAACCAATTAATGAATTAAACTAATACAAGAATAATTTACTGTAGTTATCATGCAAATAGATTGAAGACAGACATGAAAAATGTTAATGTAAGTTCAAAAATCACTTAAACATTTAGATAACAATTAATCATCAATAAACAGATAGTTAAAACGAAACTTATTCAATAAAACATCAAAAAAGGCACATTTTTTTAAAAGAATAAGCTGCAAAAGGGGCTGTGATTAGTAAAGCGGTCATAAGGTGTACTTAATTAAATTTTACGAGCAATTTGAGACTTACACTAGGTGTTCTTGGGTATGCATTGAAGAGCAAAAAAAGGTTAATTTTACGGGATTTTTGAAACTTTTACTAGATATTAGTTTACTAGGTATTATATGTTGGGATTGTAATAGGTGGAAGTGATCTTTAATTTAATTTTCTAAAAAAGGGGTATTCATAAAATTGAGTTTATTGGGAGTTCTTGTTTTAGTTCAACCACTTAACACTTGAAACAATATTTATAATTTCTGAACAAGAAATTTAACTTCAAATGTGACAATTTATTGTTCTTTCATTTGTGTTTCATTTTTATAAGTGACGTCACATTTTAACTCTCTCGTTTGTTCACAGTTTGTACACCTACTGCAAATTGTAACTTCAAATAATTGTATATAAAAAAATCGATTCTTTCTAACGGTAGATCATACTTTCAGGGATCATTTCTCAAGTGTGTGTCTCACGAACGTTATTTAACAATGACGGTCAACCTCTCACGATGATGAATTGTGTCGAGGTTCTCTGAGCAGGAAGATGACTTCAGCTAGCTGGAAGTCGTAACTACTGTTCCGCTGTTGTCAAGGCATTTCAAATAATATGGCAACCCTGGAGCAGGAAAACGGTATCAGCTCGTTGGATGTTGTGATGACTGTTCCACTGTTGTTAACGCAACAGTGGAGGGGAATCTCTATTTCTGAGTGATGCAAACAAGACCTTAGGGGTTTATTCCATAAGTAGGTTAATCAGCATTTAATATTAAACCGGGAAACTGGCGGATTTAAAACTTGTAACGATCATTGAACACCCATAGTCGAATTCGACCTGTATAAATGTTTAAACTCTATAGTAAAGTATTGTGCTGAAATAATTTAAAACCTTGGTAAAAATTACTTTTTGGACTTGACCATTTTTAATACATATGTTTTTGATAATATGCTAAGTAAAATGTTCCCGGGCTGCGTGGGAGAGAACCACGAATCCTAACCACTAGACCACCTGTTAGGCCGCCGATATCTTTTGTAATAAATTCTCTTATTTGCTGCATAATGAGCAAGGGTGTTAACTTTTTTGGTGAAACTTTATTAATGTAGAATTAATTATTGTTTTACGGTATAAACGGTTTTGAAAACGTTTATGAAAGCATTTATTATACTAATTTATAAATTTTAAATAGATTGTAAAAACTAATTTTCACTAATTTATAAAAACACATAATTATTTGTCATCTTTTCATAACCCTCTTAATACAAGTAATTACTGTTTGTCACATTTTCGCACAAACAAAACGTAAGTAACCATACTTTCTCAGATCTCTTTAAATAAAAAAAAGAAAAAAAAAGAAGTTATAATGTAGGTTTTTATAATTCTAATGGTAAAGTAAAAATATTTACATTAGAACCATCTGAACTATAAAAGATAGAACCTTCGTCCATCCCTATAATATAAGGCAAATCAATATTTTTTTAAGTATTAGTATATTTCAAGTTATATGTTTAAACTTTTTGTTATCTTATAATGGTTATTTAAAGTACGAAATGTATAATTTATATTTTATTTTAAATCATTTTATGAAGAATAAAATATAAATATTTTTATAGTTTTTATTGAAACAAACACTCGAGTATATTAGTCGGCCACGTGCAAATGTTATGCTGGTAAAACTCGTGGTTTTATTTTTTTGATAATCATATTAGTATTTGTTCTGCTAAATTAATTAGTTTTTTTTAATAGTTTCCCACAGTCAAAACGGCAAATGTTATATTATTCAAAGATAAACTATAAAAATTCTTGCTTATATACACAATCACTAATTATACTATTTAAAAACATTTTTGCTCTAGTCTAAAAGTTAATATGATTAATAGATTTGTTATTATCATTCATGCGTATATATAATGCATGATAAGTATATATCAATCAAATACATAAGCTAAAAAGCAAGTTTCCCGAATTTTAGCAACATATTATTTGTAGACTTTGAAAAAAAGAAATTTAATTGATTAAAGAGATTTTTGCCAATTTTTAAGTAAAGTATCAATTGAAAAAATAGATTGTATCAACTACTAATAAAAATCTCTCACAAGCCTACGTCATATACTAAAAACACAACCAATCGCTGCAAAAAGTAGTTTAGAACTTTGTAAATCTAGTGCGTGTTGTAAACACCTCTTCTGAAAAAACCTTAATTTCAAACAGCTTTTTAGTAGCTGTAACTTGAATTAATACTTTCATATACTTTGTTTAGTTACTTTTAGTAAACTATCTTTTAAAAAAAGTTGATTCAAAAAACCTATCTAAAACGAGAGGTTTTAAACACGGGTGTATATTTAATTTCAATACATAGAAAGTATATGGGGTTAAAAAATAAATGAGCTCTTAAATATGTGGTCTCCAATTAATTGAACTAATCTGCCTGTATTACTTACTTAGTGGTAGCTTACAATGCTTAGGTTACAAATAATATGTATTACTTAAAGTAATTTATTCTTAAACATATAAAACACTTAGAATCATTGTAAATTATTTTATTAATAAAATTAAAAACTGTTTGAAATAAACTGTTATAAATCACTTCATAAGTAAAATCTATAAAAAGTATTTACAACAGTGAAGAGACTAACAGTCTTGACGAAATAATCGTTACACAAAATAACTCATTGCGGTCTGTTCTTTGATCGATATTTTTTAATTCGTAGGTACCTAACTAGACGGTAACCTTATTTGATGATGCGATAATCTCAACTTAGCGACACACTAGAGAGCAGGATGTAAAATTAAACGCAAATTTAAAAAACAAAGGCCGATATACGCGCATTGGGCTATTTTAAACTCCTTCAAATATCAATTAAGTTTGTTTTGATTTGCCAATACGTCTGGAAACCTACGTCTAATGTTTGTTATTTGAAGTTTTTAGTTCTAAAATAGATTCCTTATTAAAACTATAAAATGATGCATACCCTCAGTACAAGGTTTTGTTCCAATCAAAAAAAATGCTAATTTTTAATTCAAATATCAGTTCAAAAAACAGTTTTGATTACGAGTACAGATCTCTCAAAAATCTACGTCATATACTAAAATCACAACCAATAGTTGAATAAAGTAGTATATATACCAAAATTTTGACAGAAAATGGAAGTTGTTTAAATTTTTTCTTAATAAACTATATCATCATAAATTTCAAATGGCTCCCTAGCAGCTTTTCCAGTACTACTGAATTAATTTAATTGTGCTAAATTGCCCTTTTAGAAAAATATGCATTTTGAAATTTTAAATAACACCGATTTATTACTTTTGCCTTTATGATTAAGTTCACATCTATTCTTTTATTTTTTTCGTCAAGCTACATGCAGAAGTTTTATTTTATGTTTAGCGTTTTATTGCTTATTGTAAAAAAAAGCCTTCAATCGAAAGTAGATATATCATAAAGTGTATGATACAGGTACTTATTTATTTCATCATACATTCACAGGTACTTATTTATTTTATCATATTTTCACAGATACTTATTTATTTCATCATACATTCCTAGGTACTTATTTATTTATTTCATCAAAATAAAATTTTGTTTTTAGAAAAAATTATTTTATGGTACCTTAAAAAATTTAGGATACTGTTGGTTGATTTTAAGTAAAATATTTTTATTTTCTTCTAAAATTATTATGAAAAAAATTGTTTTTAAAAAATTTAAAGTAACTAAACTTATCTTGCTAAATTAGAGTTCAAAAAGTTGGCTAAAATTAATTGAATAAAAAGATTTTAGTAAATTTTTTAGTTTTTACAAATTATGGATAGGTTAATTGTTAACTTTTACAATTCTACAACATTTAGATATGATAAGGTCAATGTGTTGTTATATATATATATATATATATATATATATACATATAATATAATAATATAATAAATATAATATATTAATTTATATAATATATATATGAATATACCCGTTTACACGTTAACCACCATCTGGCAGGATGGCCGAGTGGTCTAAGGCGCTGCGTTCAGGTCGCAGTCTACATTGTAGGCGCGGGTTCGAATCCCGCTCCTGTCACATTTTTAAAAAGTTTGTTTGCGTTTAGTATTTAAATACTTATAACTTTTTTTGTACCACATTTACAGGGTTCGTGCGCGTCAGGCTAAATCAGTTTTTTTATTTAAAAGTTTGAAAATCTCAGTTTTTCTAAGTTCAAATGCTTGAAAATTTTGATTAAAAACAATTGTGAAATCTTTTTAAAATCAAGTTGAGACGTGAATTTATTTCTAAATAAAGATTTAGTTGTTATAGACAAAATCTGTCAGTGTTTGTAAAAATAAAAGCTTAAATCTTTGTTGAACCTCTAAAAAATGTATAAGAATCTTCATTATTTTGTTTTGAGTAGATTATATACGTCATAATTATTGAAATTTATAAAAAAAAATACAGTTTAAATATTACAGTTTAGTTCAACAACTTAGCTGTTTGTTTGAACTTGTTTACATCAGCTATGTTTTTCAGAGCTTAGTCGGTTGAACTGTTTTCATTTCCAATTTAAAGGCTTTCTACCAAATACTTTTTTAGATTAAAACTCTTAGCAGTTTGTTCATATATTTTACTGATTGTTTAAAGTTATTGGAGATATTCACAACACTAAAACTTAGCTTTAAGATATAAGTACTAAGTTTTGTGGGAGTACAAATTTTAGATACAATTAATTTTTCTTTACAAGAACAAAATATTAAAGGTTTTTTATTTACTTAAGTGTAAGCTTTTTAAATCTAATACAACATCAAAAATCACTGTATTTATTTAGAGTTTGGGATTTATAATTATGTATCAATTTTAAGTGTTAGTCAAAATACTATAATAAACATTCATTACTCTTTTTAATACTCATACAAGCGTTTCATTCTAAGTTTTAATAAAACACGACAATGCACGTTGCTAGAACGTTTTTGTGCTAGAACATAGCAGTCGAATTAATTCACGTTTTTAATTAAATTAGTTGAATTAAAAATTCCAAGTTTTATTGACAAAACAATGTTTCATTCGCTTGAACCAAATCAAACTGGATTCAGTTGAATAAAATCTGTTAAATTTACACAAACATGCAAGAAGACATTAAGCTAAATTTAAAATAAAACTGACATTAATGTGTAAAAATACAAAACTAAAAAACTAAAAAAACTTATATTTATAAAAGAACTTAAAGTTTTTTAAGTAGACAACATAAGCTGTAATGACAATTACTATTAATTACAATTCAACCAAAAGACTGGCTTTATATAACAATAAAACAAATAATTTTGATAAATAGCACGAAAACATTTTCAATATTACGTAATAGTACATGTTGTATATATAAACCAAACAAGTCTTATATAGACAGGTGGCTCGTTGACAGATTAAACAGCTTGTGTTTTTTTAATAAGACCCACATATAAATTTTCATTTAATTTAAATATATATTACTTATTGAGACGTTGTAGCTTAAATGATTCTTTTAAGAGTTTCAGTTCAAACTTAAATTGTTATGTATTTAAGAACCAGAAACTTTTATTATTTAAAGTTACTGCACATAAAACAAAGCTATATTAATTTGTATGAATAAAAATCGAATATAATTTTTCAATAAGTTAAAAAGAAAATTTCCAAAGTTCTTAGAAGTTAGTCCCTGAAGTTAGTAGAATAAATAAAAAATCATAAATCTATATGCAGTAACTTTTCAAAAATCAAGATCTTTGTTGTAGGTAAGACTTCATACTTACCTTAATGTTTTAAGTTAATCATTATAAGAGGTTTCAAAATATCAAAAAATTACCCAGCATGTTGTCGCACCAACATAAAGCTGAAATTAAATAGTTAGCCATATATTAATATTTATATTCTAAGTCTTTTTGAACCAGATTTGTTCAAGTTAAAACTAAATTGCCAAAGAAATGCATAACACACTTTTTAACCTATGGCAATTATATGGTATACAATAAAATTTATAACTATATATTCAGAACTATACAAAAAACTAAAACTTTTTGCTCAATGTTCAATTATGTTAGGAATAAGCTTAATACATGAAACTTAAAGCTATGTGTTGTTAAACAAAAACGATCGGATATAAGTTTTATTGGTTTATATCAAATAAATTTAATTATGTTTATGTATTTAAAAAAGCTTGTTTGAAAAAAGGTATCTTTTTAGACTTTAAAAACATTGATATTTAATCTAAAAATATGGTTAAAATAAATCTACTATGTAAACAAAGCTAACTATATAATTTCAGTGCGATATTGTTGCGACATCATGCTAGGTATTAACCAAAATATATATAGTATTAGAGAATTTCAATTTTGATGATAGTTTTAAGGGGCCATATATCTAAACAATAAATTATGATTTTAAAAAATGTACCTTAGAATCAAAATAATTGTTTTAAGTAAGTAAAAAATATGAAAACTACGTATTAAATGAGAAAGCAGCCTTATTCTAGTAAGTTTTAAAACCTCTAAACCAAACCATAAAAATATTTTAAACTAAAAAAATGTGCTGTATGTCAAAATAATTACATAATGATGAAAATGTTCAAATATTGTTATAATACATAAATTACATTACACAGAATTGTAGGAACTTAAAATTTAAAATGTTGTGAACTTCATTTAACCAGTGGATGCAAGTGATAATTCGAAAAAGAAATGAAACAAAGAGGTTAAATTGAGACTACAGTAGCATTTTCTAAGATTTAAATCTGGTAAGTTCAAATAAATTTTAATCAATAAACAATAATATTTTCAACTATAATGACAAGCTGAACTAATGAGTTGCCAGTAATTTAAAGTAATGAATTTTCCCAATGGTTATAAAATTATCTACTTTAGATAGTCAAAAATTTTATTATGGGGTTCCATCTTAGTTTTTACAAGTTGATCTTATTTAATAGAGTTGTATCTGAACTACCAGACATATTTGAGCGCCTGAAAAAATTGAAGTAATTTTTGAGATATGATTGACCAAGTAGTGACTTTAATAGGTTCCAATGGAAGGGGCAGACTAAAAAAAATGAAAACGCTAAAAAACCATTTCATTAATAAGCTATCTCCTCCTTCATTTTCTAAGCAATCTTTTACAAGTTTACACAGAAAGTCTAATATTAAAATTTTAAAAAGATTGAATGCAGGAATTTTTAAATTTTTTAATTATAATACTTTTATTAAATAAAAACCACCTATTTTTTTGCTTATTTTATCTAAATTTTAACTTTTAAATATTATTAAAATCGCAATAATCAGAAACTATAAAAGAAACGTTTCCTGAAAGTCTGAGGTCTAAAGTTAAAAAAATGAAGGAGAAGATAGATTTTTAATTAATTTTTAAAATTTGGAGAAATTGACACTGAAAAGTTTGCAGTTTTTTTTAAACATTACAATATCTCAAAAGTAAAATCAGATTTTATTTGTTGTATAAAAATTGGCTTGTAGTATGTACTTAAAGCTTTGATATAAGATCTAATGTTATTTTTAGTAAAACAAATGTTGGACCCCTATTCCCTTAAGTGATTTGAGTACATGAAACTCAATAAATATATTTTAGATCTTAAATTTGAGGGGTTCTTTTGTTACTTTAAGGACTAGTCATTATTAGAGGGTTATTAAAGGTTTTAGAGTAAACTTTAATTTTTCTAATCTTCTTTTAGGTTTAAAATAAAGTTTTTTGGGATTAGAAATAAAATCAATTTCTAGTATAACATCAAATTAGTGGTAAAAAAATGTTTTAATTAGTATAAAAACACTAAAAAGATATTGTTAAGCTAGTTTAAAAGTGTTTTTTACAAAACAAAAACATATACTTTCAAAAAATTTTATTTTATGACAGATTTTTTGTATCAAATCATAATTGCATTACTTTACATGTGGAATATTCAAAGAGTTGTTGAATTAGAATCAAAATGGTTTTAGTTGATGTTTTATAAAGACTACTATATTACTTATTTAAAAATAAAATTCTAATTGCCTTAAATTATTAACTACAAAACCTCCAACCATTATAATAATAGTATCATTAATACTAAGCATTTAAAAACAATCTTTTAAGTATGCTGGTTTAAATGCAGTATATTCAGATAACATGTCAAACTGTATACATACAAAAAAATTTTTAATGCAGCCTTAAGAGATACCAATACATAGTGTAAAACTTTTATGGTAAGATTTTCCTTTTTACAAAAAATAGCCTCTGATTTAGATAAAAAGTACTTTGATAGTCTTAGTTTTTAAATTAAAAAAAACAAGCCTGATTTAAGCAAATAAGCTGTTTAATATTTATTACTCTGAGTCTCAAACATAACTCACTAGCCTAAGTTAGCCTTAAGAATCTTCATAAGACCTTAAAGGGTTTCTTGTGAAAGGGTGGCCACTCTTTGAGTCACAAAAATAGCAGTCCTGATTGACTTAAAATTGTCCTGATTCATCCTGAGTTTATTCCAAATCTTCATACATAACCTTATAATTAATAAGAACCCAAACTTAATTAAAAACAAGTTCTTGAAAAAAATTGGTTATAAAATAGCATAATTTTGAAAATTAATCTCTTTTAAGATCTAGATTCTAGAAAAATGATCTGCCTAATTAAAAAAACCTTAAATTGTCCTTATTTTTCATTAAGAAACAGAGTCATCCTAAGTTTAAACAAAAATCAAAAACCTGAGCTACTCTGAGTCATTCTGAGATTCACAAATACTTCAAAATATTCTGAGTGTGTGGCAACATTGTAATTATCTCTAAATTGTGTTACATACAGTTACATTATAATACTAACTTTTGTACAAAACACAAAAAACAATATTAGAAAAATTACAAAGGTAAATTTTGTAACAACTCATTTAAGGTTTATGAAAATGATTATAATTAGCTTATTATAGTTTTAGCTGATTATAGTTTATTATAGTTAGCTTAGTTACTTACAAATAAAGCATACCTTGAGCAGACTTCTTTTTGATTATTTATCATTTAAGCTGAACAGGTTTTACAGAAAATTTTAGAGCATTGTGCGGGAAAGGTAAGTTTTTAGTAATTTTTTTAAATAGAAAACCAGGGACAAGTTTGTTAAATAAATACCAGTGTTTCTTAAAATGTTTCTAATTTCATTCACAACTCACAAGTTAATGAAAAGTTATACTTTTCATACTAACCTTTTTTTTTTGAACAATATTTTTAATAACTGTTACAACAATTTAAACCATACATTATCTAAAAATAAAATTCAATTTGTGGTTTACTGTTAAACAAATACTACCAAAAATTAATTAAATACCAATAGCTGTGTACTTCACATTTTTATATTTGCTTTATTAAATACTTTAAATCCATAAACTACTTGTTTATTTTAATTATCTCTAAATATAATTCTAATACAAAACCTTAAATAAATTCGGAATAAATTAAATATTTTTAACACTTCGTTTATAAATTAACGCATCGAACTTTTACATTTATATTTAGATTTTTTCTCAAAATGTCTGATTCTTTTAAAATACTCAGTATAAATGGTTTTTTATATAGATTTTTGTTTAGAAATACCGTAAAAATACTATTTAAAAAGTTTTATTCGGTTTTTAACGTGCGAACAAAATTTTAAAATTAAAATTACACAAAACAAAAACTATACAATATTGTTTGTACTTTAATTTATTTAATATTACTAACACTTTGCTGTTTATTGAACTTTTTTATTTACTGAATATTTTAATAAACAAACTTTAGTTTATTAACAAGTCCTATTTTTCATATGCATTCAGAATGTTTGTTTATAGTAATTAAGTTATGCTAAGTAGTTATTGCTTTACAACTTTCTTTAATAGATATAAAATCCTACTGTACTTGCAAAAGTATGTGTAACTTTTACAATATTAAATACTTTAATATGTTGGCCACACAGCTAACTAGACCTTTTTAAAATAATTACAATTGATTAAAATAAAATACGAAGTCTTTATATGTTTATATAAAATAAGTCGAATCTTATATATAGTTGTTTGCAGTTAAGCAACACTAATACTTTTATATTATTTATTTTTCCATTTCTTTAAAAGCACTTTTTTTTATTGTCATAAAAATTTATCAGTAATGTTAGTTAATAATGTTTATGAAGCTAAAATAATCAACATGGCTTTAAACATTTTTTGTAAAATAGAATATAGAATACAATTTATTTTGACTACAATGGTTTACGGTTACAAATGAATTGTTTAAACAAATTATAGAATTAGTTAATTAAATCAAGGTCTTTATGGCATTCAATAACTTTAAAGTAAGTTTTCTGGTTAGGCATGGTAATTAGAATGAAACTAGTTAATTTTTTTTAGTCAATTAGTACCACCAAATAGCTAAAATCATATAACTTGTAATTTATTTAGTTTGTATTTAACTAAAAGTAAGCAAATTTAAGATTTTGATTTACTTATAGTATTTAATATTGCTATTATTATAATTTAGAAACTGTAAGGTAGAGGTAGCATATTTAGTTAACCATTTTAAAAAGGTTATATTTATACAAATGAACCCATGCTAAGAAAATTATTCTTAAACTATCAAGTTAACTTTCTAAATACTTAGTTTTCCTAAACAGAATTTAAAAATAATGCTACAAATAAATATAAATAAAATTTTACTTTTTTAGCTACAGTTGTGAAAAGATTTACTTACTGTCATACTTACTTTTAGTATTTTTATACTAAAATACTTTGATTTCAACATTAGTACTTGATTGTATGACAAACTAGTTTAATGAGACTATATTGTATGAAAAGAATGTAGTTTGACCTGGAGTTTTTAAAAATAAAAGGTTGACTATGTATATAATTTTTCTAATAGCTCCACTTTTTTTTCGTAATTTTATTTAAAAATATGTCTATAAAATAACCAAACTTATTATTTCAAGTTTCATTTAGCTTTCAACTAAAAATCTACTTGAGTATATGTAGTTACTATTTTACATTGAATAAGTAAAAAATTCAATGCTACTTAGTATTTTTCTCGCAAGAAGTTTAACTACAACAATTCTAAACTGTTTTTGAGTACTATAGAATTTTAAAGTTCACAGATAAATTAATTCAAACACATTTTAAAAGCTTCAACAAACACAGCCTTATGTTTAAACTTGTTAAATATAAACATTTTAAATATAATGTCATCAACATAACATTGATGTTATTTGATTTTATTTTTGTTTAAGTATTGTATTTGTTTATTTACGACAAACTTGTTTACGCAAAAGAAACCTATTTATTGCTGACATAAAATAGATTGCATATAAAAAAGGGGTGGGTGTCAGAATGACACAGCGACAAAATGACACGGTGCGTCACTTTGGCACGGTGCGTCACTTCGACACGGAGGGTCACTTTGGCACGGCGACAAGATGACACGGTGCGTCACTTTGGCACAGCGACAAAATGACACGGTGCGTCACTCTGGCACGGTGCGTCACTTTGGCACAGCGACAAAATGACACGGTGCGTCACCTTGGCACGGTGTGTCACTTTGGCACGGTGACTAAATGACATGGTGCGTCACTTTGGCACAGCGACAAAATGACACGGTGCGTCACTTTGGCACAGCGACAAAGCGACACGGTGCGTCACTTTGGCACGGAGGGTCACTTTGGCACAGCGACAAAATGACATGGTGTGTCACTTAGGCACGGTGCGTCATTTTGGCACAGCGTCAAAATGACACGGTGCGTCACTTTGGCACAGAGGGTCACTTTGGCACAGCGACAAAACGACACGGTGCGTCACTTTGGCACGGAGGGTCACTTTGGCTTAGCGACAAAATGACACGGTGCGTCACTTTGGCACAGCGTCAAAATGACACGATACGTCACTTTGACACAGCGACTAAATGACACGGTCGTCACGATAGCATGGATTAACAAACTTATGTGCAAAACTAAACTTCTTCAGTAATATAACTTTTAATTGTAAAATTTTGATAGTAATTAGTTAAACAAAAGATTTATTATACTTTTTCCAAACTATAGTAGCTTGATACATTTGAAACTATATATGTTACATTGATTTAAAATTTAAGTTATAGTATAAAAACATAAATTTCTTAAGTTTGTTTTTTACGTTTCACGACTTTTCATATATATGTAATGAATAAAATTTAGTATTTTTTGTTGTTAAGTTTAATTAATTAATATCAGGAATTGTTTAAAAAAATAACTAAGATTTAAATTAATACAGAGTTATTTCATAGTAAGAATAAGTCATGCGTGTTTTAACTGTAGTTTTTAAAAATACAGAGTTAAGCTGCTTTTGTAGTAACTAGCCATTTATATTAAATATGTATATATATTTATATTTAACAAAAGTTAATAAGTTAGGATGTTTACTTAAAACTCTGTATTGAAAATATATAATAAACTTGTCTGAGCAAATAATTAAAATAAACGGACCTGGAGCCTAAATTTAAGAAAAAGTTAAAAATAGTATTATGAACAGTTGAGAGAAAATTAAGAGTCTGATCAACCATTCATGCGCATTTATATATTTATCACTTTAAAAAAAAATCACTAGAAGAGGTTATACATACAACATTGCTGCTGCAGCCTTCTAATTAAAGCTGCAGCCATTTTATTAAAGTTAATACTTTAAGTCTTTTTTATTTTTACAAAACTTTTTAGTCTAAAATATAAAAAATTAAACTTAGAGTATGACAGATATTATAGTATTTTATTGCATACAAGGATTTAATTGCATGTATATTTAATACAAAATCAGTAAATAAATTTCATAATGATACAGTAAAAGCAGATTTTAATTTGCGTGTAAAACATTTCTTCTACTTTATATTCTTGAGTTTTATTACAAAGTTTTAAAAAACTCGGTTTTGTCTTAACCAGTGGCGTCGCGTGGTATTTTTTTAGGTGGTGCAGAATTTAAAAAAATATCAGTTATTTTAATAAAAATATGTTTTTACTGTCAAGTTTGAAAACAGCTGAACTTTTGCTACACCTGAAGATAAGCTTTGCTTTTAAGGGCATAGGGGAGATGAAACAATTTGATCTTATTTTATGTAGTTTTTACTAAGCTACAAGATGCTTTTTACAGATTTTAAAAATTCAGTATATGTTTTAAGATATAGCTGGTCAAAGTCTAAGGCAACAAAAGATTCATAATGGGAGGCACAAACTAAAACAGTGTTTAAAATAATGTTTTAACCCCCCCCCCCTTTATGCCCTTAACATCTACTTTAGAATTAATTTACTGAAATTACTTTATACAGTTTTAATTTAACTACAAGTCATCTTTTATCAATATAAAAAATTTTTGAGATATGGTAATTCACAGTCAGAGGTACAAATGAATCCTTATTTTTATAATATAAACTCAAACAACAAATAAATCAATTCACTAAAATCATATCTTTTTTTTTTATAAGTTGGCCTCAAAATCTTTAGATGTTTCTTTTATAAAACAAAAAAAATTGCTAAATTAGATATTTAAAACACCAAGAAAAAAAAAGTTATAACAAAAGTTTTTTTTTGTATATATAAAAATATATATTGATACTTAAAAATTAAACTTCTCTTCAACGAAAGTATAAAGTTTTAAAAAATTTAGGATGAAAAATTTTAATCAAAAATTGTTTTAAAAATGATGGAGAATATAGGTTTTCAGTAAAATTGTATTTTTTGCTGTTTTGGTTTGCTCCTTGTATAATAAACCATTGTACTCTCTGGCTTTGACTGGTTGTAACTAAAAGTTTAATTGGAAATTTCAAGTTTATTAAAGAGTAACTATTAGCTTTCTGAAAAAGTTAAAACAAGAACAACATGTAAAAAAGTGCCTATACACCCTCTCCCCTTACTCCTCACTAATTTGCACATTTTTTTTTACAAACATTAACATTTTTATTAACTTTTTTTCTAATTTTAATGTTTTTTGTTGGAGGTTTAAAATTCAATAGTTTTTTAAGGGTATCTTTTCTTTATTTTATATTTATTTGTTTTTCGTTTTGATGACAGTATTTTTCTCAGGAGCTCAACTTTTTTAAGTTTAGTTGTGAGGCTGTTGAACTTTTCAGAATTTTAAAGATAATTTATAAATATGTAACCATTATAGAAGTAAAAGTTTGGTTAGTTAGTTTTCATGTGGCCATAGGGGTAAAACACTTATTTTTTAATTTTAAATAACCTTGTTATTTTCAGAGTAAAAATTAAAACTGCTTTAGTCAGCCTGAATATTTTTCTAATTTGGTCTGTTTTAATTTATCTTGGGTCATCTTGAGTTTTTAACATTTCTAAGTTATCCTGATTATGAGGCAAGGCAACCATGTTTCAACAACTTTATCTAAAATTTTTGCTTTGTTTATGAAAAAATTAAACCAAAAGTTATATAAAGTAGAGGTAGACTAAAGTTTCATAAAATGTTAAACTACTCTAAGTAATCAAAGTTTCTAAATAAGGGCTATTTACTTTATTTAAATATGTGATTGTTTCAATAATACTTTTTTTTATTTAATATAAATCTAAAATATTTTTCTGTAAGAGTGAACTAGAAGTTTATAATAAACTTCTTAATTCTTTTTTTCAGAACTTGAATTTTATTATTTATTTTATTAACTTTATGATAACAATAATCAGTTATAGTTAAGTTTATGTATGCAGATTAAAATAAAAAATCAAATTTTTAAGACTTTGGTGATTTAGGGTTTTTATCTTTTTTTTCAAAATATGCAATTTATGACAAATCTTTTAATAGAAGTGATCTGTTAAATTTAAAAAATCATGTGGGTACATAAACTCAAGTTTAATCCTTTGCAGTAGCTTGCTTTGTTTTTATTTTATGTTTACAATAGCTTGTAGATGATACTTAAGCAAGTCCTGTTTTAGGGAATTTTCAACTTAGCTTACTTACCGCAAGATATTGTTTTTGACGTTGCAGCATTTAGTGTAGTATTCGCCAAGTATTCGAAGTTTTTTTAAAAAGATAATTTATCATATTAAAGTTAAGTATATACCAAAAAAAAAAGTACCTTCTTTTTCTGGATGGTCTGAAGTTTTAGAAAACAGTTTTTATTTTTAAGAATATAAGTTTTAAATTATCTTAAATTACGTCACAATAGTAGTATTTTTTTTTTCTATATTTGATATCCTAAAAAAACTTTGTTTCGGAGAATTCTCCTATAAAGAGTCAAAGTTAGTCTTTAAAAGAGGTATTGGCGTCTTCCTTAAAGTCTGTAGTTTTGCAATTCAGTCTTTGATTTTTAATTTTTGACGTATTTTTTTTCAAAAATGACGTCACAAAGAAAAAAAAAACAATTGCTATAATCAAAAAGTTTCGGAGAATTCTCATATATAGAGAGAAAAATGGTCTTTAAAAATTGAATGGGTGTCTTTCCTAAGGTATGTAGTTTTGCAATTCAGTCTTTGATTTTTATTTTTTGACGTATTTTGTTCAAAAATGACGTCACAAAAAAAAGTTATTTTTCGTCGTTAAAAAAGTGGTTTCGGAGAGTTCCCCTATAAAAAGTCACAAATGGTCTTTAAAAATGGTATTGGCGTCTTCCCCAAGGTCTGCAGTTTTGCAATTAAGTCTTTGATTTTCAATTTTTGACGTGTTTTTTTTCAAAAAAGACGTCATAAAAAACGTCCTTTTTCGCCCTAAAAAACTTGTTTCGGAGAATACTCTTATAAATAGGCAATATTGTTAATTTAAAATAGTATGGGGCATTTGCATCTATTAAAAAATGTTATTTTTGAAATTTTTTTGGACTTTCTATTTTTTTAAAATTAATTCATGTAAAAGTAATCGTTTTTAAAACACTTCCTTAAAGTTTTTCCTAATAATGAAGATAAAGTAAAAAAAAAACTTAAAAATCTATCTCAAGTTTTGTAGTTTTGCAAATCAGTTTCTGATTGTTTTAAAAACGTTTCAAAAATGACGTCACAAAAAAATCATTTTTTGCTTTAAAAAACTTGCTTGAACATTTCTCCTAGAAATATTAAAATTAATTATACAGAATAGAATAGGCTCCTTCTTCAAGATTTCTATTTTTGAAAATTGACTTTTGTTTATCGATTCTATTACAATTAAGTCATAGAAGAATAATCTTTTTTTAATTATTTCTTAAGTGTATTACATCATAACGATTATTAAGTGATAAGAAAAGATTAAGAGTCTTTATCAAGTTTTGTAATTTTGCAAATCAGTTTTTGATTGTTTTAAATACGTTTTAGATTTTAAAAATTTAATTTTATTTCTTAAAAAAAGTATTTCCGTCCTCTTTTTGCTCAATAGTTTTTCAAAATAATCTTTGAGTTTTAAATTAGTTTGTTCAACCTAAATTGATTATAAATATAATTTTTAAGCCAATCTATTATAAAATGACTTATAAAGTTTTCTACATTAAATAATTTTTAATGGTTAAATAACAATTTCCAAAAAGATTGTTAAAGTTTTAATTCTTTATATAATTTTTAACAATATTAATTTATTCTATTCAATAAAATAAAGTTTAATTACAAAAAAATTAAAAAAAAGTAGAAACGGCACATAAAAAAAGTTAATAAAATATGTATTTGTCAAAGTTAAAGTAGTTTTCAAAACACTAGTACAATAAGTAATAAAATTTAAAATTAATTTCAAAAGTAAAAGTATAGTTAATAGAGTAACTGACTAATTTAATCAATTCAAATTAAAGTTAACTAAAACAAGTTACTTGGTTTTTGTAAATAGCTATAAACTGATAATCGTTTGAAAAGATAATTATAGTTTGTAAAACAAACTAGATAAATTAAGGTGTAATTTGTATTAAAACTTTCAGTAATCAAATTGTTTTACAAACAAATTTTTAATTATCATGTTTTTTTTTATGCAATATTAAAATAAGAAGTATAGCTTTCCTTTTTTTGTTGTTCTTTAAAAACGATAAAAATAAAAACTATAATGTCAGAGGAAATTTTACTGACGATGCTATATTTATATGTTCATTTTTTTGGAAAATTTGTTGTTAAATAACTTGTCTAATTAATCAGCGATAAGTTATAAAAGCTTTTTTAAATTTTATATCACTATAACCTTCTTATACTATCAAAACTTTTACATTTCTGCTTTGAATAGAAAAACATATTTTTTAAAGTCCATAGTTTTACGATTCTTGGTTGCCACAGCAAAACAAACTCTAACTTAACTTTGTGTAAACATTTTTTGTAAACAATCTAAACTTTCTTTATTAAATTGAATTTATAAGTATTTTAAATTCTTAAAGTTTAAATATATTTTTAGTTACATTATGATTTTATATAATAATAATACTTGTTAAAAAATTACAGATCCACTTAAGAACTAAATAAAATGCCAAAAAAAAATATTTCACCTTTGAGCCAATTTTGTGATGAGGAGCTATTTATTAAGACAGCTATTGACTGTTTAGAAACTAATCCAGTTGGTGGAGTTTTAAAATATAGTCGTGAAGGAAACATCATACATAAAGAACATGAACAAAAGAAAAGACGTCTTGCATTTGGTCACAGAGAAGAGGTACTAAAAAAAATTATTGTCAATAAAGAAAATCCAAGAAAAATTGTTGAAGAAAGTGTAAAAACAGAAACAGCTAAACATCAGTTTCAAGGTGGAAATGGTAAATAAGATTTTACAAAATACATAATACTTTTCTCCATACCTATTAATTTATTTTTTTTCTTATAACCTATATTTTTTCTAGAATTTACTCATCTCAAATTACCAAAATTTTGACAAAACATCACAGCCAAACAAGATATAATTGGTTTGATGAACTGTAAACAATAAAAAAAGCATATAAGACTGAAGACAAAAAAAGCAGAGAAGTAAAAGGCTATATTCAGCAGCTTAATAAAGACAAGTTTGCTGTGTATATGTATACCGAGAAAGGTATTAGATTTTGGTTTTTTTTTTATGGTCATGTTTATAAAAGATCAAACATATCAAAAAATTCTACTGTAGTAGTTAATTTTTACAGAGTTTTATGTTGAAGGGGTGAAATTCTCATGAAAAACTTTTCAAAGTGTAAACAAAAATTGTAAACTGAAATATACTTGTTGCGTAGCAACAAGTATATTTCAGTTTACAGTTTTATGTAGAATTTTGCTAAAGCAAAATTAATTAAATTTACTGTAGAAAAATTACAGCAAAATTACTGTAGAAAAAACGAGAGAGTCAGCTTTTTTTTAATTCTCTCGTTTTCTCTAGCCCAATATTCTACATTACTACACTAATTAAGAAAACTCAAAGCAAAAATTAAACTTTATTATGTTTCAAAACAATAAAAAAAGTATCTATGTAAAACAGTAAAAATGTAAAGTGTAAAATAAAATCTTACTTAATGCTTAAAAAATAAAAATTATTAAATAAAATTAAACTGTCAACAAAAATTAATTCTTTTAAAATCTTATCAAAAAAAAAAACTTCCATCCTTCCAGTTTTCAGAGGAGCAACTGCACTACACTTTACTTCTGGTTCATGTTGATAGTTTTTTTATAGGCGAATTCATCCACAGCAATTTTCTACATTGAAATCAACTTCTTCTATCTGTTCTCCATGTTCTCCATCTGTAGAATTGTTTATATCATTAGCTTGTAAACATTAGCTTTGAAAGACTTAGTTAGAAACACTATAAAACATTTTGAATTCAATTTAAGAACCAGAGATTAACAAGTACCAGGGACTAAAAATGATAAATTGAAATGTTGTTTCTTTTATGTTATTACAAATAAAATAACATTATTTTTTATCATAGAATACTAATAATTTATATTATAATAAAAGAAATAAAACCTTTCTTTACAAAAATCACAATAATAAAATAACAAACTTTTTTTAATTATAAAATATTACTAACAATAAATATAGAAAAACTAGAATAATAGAAATGAAACCTTTCTACACTAATTAATAGAAATGCTTTGCAAAATGCCTGTTTGAACGCTACCAAAAAAACAATTCCTAAACAAGTAATTATCAAAACTAGACTGCCAAAATCAATTAAATCAGTAATTAGATGAAAATTTTAGTAGGATGTATCTTATTATGTTTATAACCAGGGTTGCCACTCGGTCAGGAAAAGTCAGGAAAAGTCAGGAAAAATTAAAAAAAATGACAAAAGTCTGGAAAAGTCAGGAAAAAATGGGGGGTTTTGAAAAAATGTCAGGAAAATTCAGGAAATTTGATAAGATTTAAAAAAAAGTCAGATTTTGTCAGTTTAAATTTAAATTGTTTTCCAAAGCCTTCAAATGGTAAAAATTAACTAAAAGTCCTTTAAATTCAGAAAAAAATTCCAAAATTTTCCTAGAAATTTACAAAAATATTCAATTTTATATCCAATGCCTTAACCTGGTATAAATTAGTAAAATATTCTTTATAAAACTGCAAAAATTTTCTATTAACATATTGAACAAGCACCCTACTTGAACAAGCAGATTTTGTAAGCTTTTTAGTATTGATGATCTGTAGCAAGGACACTTCTATAGTAAAACTGTGATATATACACAAAAGTTTATCTAGCATAATTTTAGAATCAAAGTGTATTTTGTTTAAATAATTGAGTTCTTTATAACTAAGCAGTTAGTTTAGTATTTTATGTAACAAGTTAATGTGTATACTTTACCTCTTTACAATTTTTTAAAAGTTGTTAAAATTTATAATTTAAGTTATAAGACAGGTATATGCCAAGATAAAGATTATTTATTGTTTGTATTTTTTGTAGAGTAACTTAAGTTTTTAAAGTAAATAGAAGTATATTTATTTGTTACAAACTTTATACTAAATGATAAGAGAAAATATTTTATACAACAAATATAAAGTAAACTTATTTATGTCTTTTTTTTTACAGTTACTTATGTATATTCTTTTTTAAATGATTTTTAATTTAAGGACTTTATATTAAATAGTTTGGGTAGTGTTTTATTAAACTAATAAAACAATTTATATAAGTAAAACTGATTTAGAAATGTCAGGAAAATTTTGGTAAAATCTCAGGAAAAAGTCAGGAAAAGTCAGGAAATTTTTCTCAGCTTGATCAGTGGCAACCATGTTATAACACAGTTTTGTTATTTAGTGTAGTCTTATTAACTTTAAACTCTGTTGTATAAAACAAAGTTATTGTTTTTCAATAAAATGAGGTATATTTCTATATCAAAAATAGGTTGACGAGCTGATTCATAAAATCTTTAACTACTTCAAGCAATCTAACATAAGATGACTAACATTTATTATTATAAAGCCGGATGGTAGTAAACTATTTGTAGCATGTATTTTAATTTTTTTTTATCTACGAAAAAAATTACTTAACAACAATAAGAATATATATACTATATGAACAACAATATTGTGCAGTAAATTGATAACTTTATAGGTTTCAGAAACATTTATTTATTTCAACTTGCTTAGACGAAGACGCCAATACTTCTTTTAAAGACCAGCTTTGACTCTTTATATGAGAATTCTCCGAAACTTTTATGACCAATTTTTTTTTTTGTAACATCATTTTTGAAATAAAAAGTCAAAAATTAAAAATCAAAGACTGAATTGCAAAACTGTAGAACTTGGGAAAGACGCCCATACCATTTTTAAAGACAATTTTTGACTCTTTATGTAAGAATTCTCCGAAACTATTTTTTTATGATGAAAAATGACTTTTTTTTTGTGACGTCATTTTTGAACAAAATACGTCAAAAATTAAAAATCAAAGACTGAATTGCAAAACTACAGAACTTGGGAAAGACGCCCATACCATTTTTAAAGACCAACTTTGACTCTTTATGTAAGAATTCTCCGAAACTATTTTTTTATGACGAAAAATGACTTTTTTTTTTGTGACGTCATTTTTGAACAAAATACGTCAAAAGTTAAAAATCAAAGACTGAATTGCAAAACTACAGACCTTAGGAAAGACGCCCATACCATTTTTAAAGACCATTTTTGACTCTTTATGTAAGAATTCTCCGAAACTATTTTTTTATGACGAAAAATGACTTTTTTTTTGTGACGTCATTTTTGAACAAAATACGTCAAAAGTTAAAAATCAAAGACTGAATTGCAAAACTACAGACCTTAGGGAAGACGCCCATACCATTTTTAAAGACCATTTTTGACTCTTTATGTAAGAATTCTCCGAAACTATTTTTTTATGACGAAAAATGACTTTTTTTTTGTGACGTCATTTTTGAACAAAATACGACACAAAATTTTTGAACAAAAAATCAAAGACTGAATTGCAAAACTACAGACCTTAGGGAAGACGCCCATACTATTTTTAAAGACCAACTTTGACTCTTTATGTAAGAATTCTCCGAAACAAAATTACATCGAATACTTGGCGAATACTACACTAAATGCTGCAACGTTTGATTTTGCGGTAATTCTTGAAGAAATTTTGCTTTTTTGAGTTCATTTGCGGCAGTCAGCTAAGAGTTTGCAGCAGTGAAGTGGGCAAAATGGTCGTTTTCAAAATTGAAGTTTTATAAGAGATTTCGTTCAAAAAAATAACGAAAACGTTATAGATACTTATTTTTTTTCTTAGAAAAATTCAAGGTGGTGCAGTTGCGGCAGTGCAACACCCCACGCGACGCCCCTGGTCTTAACTCTGTTATGAAAATAATATTTAATTTTATATTTTTAATCTTGCAACCTATTAAGTCGCCAAAATAGCGCAAGTATTAATTTTTTAAAGCATAAAAACGTAAAATAAGAACCGCATTAGAATTTAGAATTACAGCAGCAGAAAAGTTGCTTTCGATAACGTCTGAGTTTTAGTTTATAAAACCATTTTTTCTCTGTATTTACATCTACTAGTTTATTGTTTTGATGTACTGAATGATTGATCTAAAATGAAGATTGTATTTTTTAAATCAGAATGTTTCTGAAGTTTAAAAAATATGTTTATATGAGTTTTTATCTTTTTAGTCGTAAAATGGCAAGTCATTTTCCAATTTTTATTACTCGTTTCAAGTTCTAGTACTAAACTGTGTTTAAGATTTTCCATTCGAAAGTAATCAAAAATAAATTTTCGTTAATTTTGGCAGTCGTATTTTGTTAAAAAAATTGCTGCTTTTGTATCTTTGTGAACGTTGTTTGGTATAAACAACTAGTTGTTGTTTATTAGGCACAGCTTTTAAGCACACCTAACACCTTGCTATTGCTTAAAAACGAGCATGTTTTTTATAAGTACGACGATGAGAATAGAAGGTATAAACATTACGTGTTTCACTTTATTTTATGAAGTCACGATCAAAAATTCCTGCGGTCTTTGTTTTTAAAGTTAATCAATGTGATTGTTGCTGATTCTACAAAACCGGTTAGAAGACAGGAAACCGAAAAGTTTCCTAGAAAAATAAGATCGTTGTCCATACCAATAAAGATTGAAGTTTCACAACAAATCGTTCCCTCCCTTATTAACCACCGTGTCATTTTGTTGCTGTGCTAAAGTGACCCTCCGTGTCATTTTGTTGCTGCGCCAAAGTGACGCACCGTGTCATTTTGTCGCTGTGCCAAAGTGACCCTCTGTGCCAAAGTGACGCACCATGTCATTTTGTCGCTGTGCCAAAGTGACCCTCCGTGCCAAAGTGACGCACCTTGTCGTTTAGACGCTGTGCCAAAGTGACCCTCCGTGCCAAAGTGACGCACCGTGTCGTTTTGTCGCTGTGCCAAAGTGACCCTCTGTGCCAAAGTGACGCACCGTGTCATTTTGTCGCCGTGCCAAAGTGACGCACCGTGCCAAGGTGACGCACCGTGTCATTTTGTCGCTGTGCCAAAGTGACGCACCGTGTCAATTTGTCGCCGTGCCAAAGTGACCCTCTGGGCCAAAGTGACGCACCGTGTCATTTTGTCGCCGTGCCAAAGTGACCCTCCGTGCCAAACTGACGCACTGTGCCAAGGTTACGCACCGTGTCATTTTGTCGCTGTGTCATTCTGACCCGCTCCCATAAAAAAAAAGTTAAATTAATTAAAAATATACTCTATATATTTATTTGATAAATCATGGAATCATATGTCACGGTAGTCGAGTGGTAAGAATCGACGAATACGAAATGAACGACCCCGGGATCAAACCCCGGGTGTTACCGTTTTATATTGCTTTCAAGTGCAATTTGATACGTTTTTTTAACAAAATTCAAACAAATAAGCGATTCGTTTTAATGTTTTATCTATATATTTTTTTTAACTTTCATCATTAGATATCTGTAGCAATTTTTAAATAAATTTAGCAGTACATGAACAATTGAATGTTTTTAATTTTCTACACTTAACAACCTTTATTTTAGGATAATTATTGTAACTTAAACCCAACTAGTTACTTGATAACTTATAAACTTATAACAAACATTTTGTCGCAGCACCAAGAACAGTACTGCGGAAGCGGAGCTGGTTGGTACGAGTACTCAAACTGGTCAGTTTGTTCAGTGAGCTGCGGGCAAGGAGTCAGAAAGAGAACGAGAACACATCCCTGCCGTGAGTAACTACCTTAATATGCTAATATGTGTTTATGACGTATGGTGTAATGAATTACTTTTATGTGGTAAATACTTTTAAATTAACAGATAATATTTTATAAAAGCGTAGAAGTTTAAGTTTTTTATATTTTTTAATTATATTTTCGAAAAAGTCAAAGTTTCATTTAATTTAATTAAAGTGCTTATAAAAAACTTTAATAAACCAATATTTACAAATATTGAAAATTTAACTTCACGCTTGAATGAACAGCCGATGACGTCATGGGGAGCGGTGCCGAGGATCAAACAGAAGTTTGCCGAGGCGAATGCCGAACTTCATCTGACGTTCAGGCACTTCCCTCCGTAATCAGCTTCGACCCCAAAGTAGATGACGTCACAATGCATCATCACCGTCACGACGGATCGGGACATCACCACGGAGACGAACTGGGTCACAGCGGCAGCGAGATGGATCGCCATGACAACGGGGCGTTGGGGGCGGCGGAGAAGGTTTTGGGGTCGAAAGTCGAGGACACGAGCGTGCAGGACGTTTTGAAAATAATACAAGCCCAGTTGGTCGGGTGAAAACAAATAAAATATAATCAAGTATTTTTGTTTATTTATTTTTGTTGTAATGCTTTCGATGTGCCCATTTCAAATGCTAACAGTTCTCTAAAAATCTAGCTTTTAAGTCAGATGGTTTAAAGTTTAACAATTTTGAATTTCTTTTGTAGTTCATTTGAAAGTATTTGTTTTTATAACACTAGACCAATAAATTACTTTTAAACGCTTCTATTTATTGTTTTTTCAAAATTTACTGTTTTCCTTTAGATTTTTCAATGTCTTTAATTACGCTAAATAGAGAATAAAAAGGTTGGATATCTATGTTTAATAACTAAAGTTTTTTTTATTTTGCCAAAAACAAAACTAAAAATGTAGATTCTATTCATTCACTTAAGCATACACAAATGACACCAATTTTCAGTAAAATTTTTATTTACATGGTTAATAGTAATAATGAATAAATGTAAATGAGTATGCAGTAAATTGAGCTACGGTTAAAGAATCAGTTTCAACAAAATTCTGTAAGTCAATTGTGTCATAAAGGCGTTGTCAAAATTTAATTTAAATCGTGTTAGAAAAATCAGTTGTAACTAAATTATTTGAGCTAAGTATTTCTACTATGTTTAGTGAACTAACTGTCAAAAATAAAAGCATTTTAACAAGTAACTAATCAAAGTACAAAATTCAGCAAACAGATTAATTATCAAATATCAATTGTGATTGTTTTAAACAACTTCGCGCACCATCCATCTCATTGACTTGAGTGAAATGCTGGGTTTGCTTTTGTCGAAATTCCTCCAAATCATGCACTCATAATCTGCATCTCCATCTGCTCCATATTTTCCGTTCAAATTTTGTTTAACACAGGCTCGATACCAGTTGCCTCCATTTCCGAATAAAGGAGCGCAATTCCCATAAATGGACTCGTCGTTGTCCACGTCAAAAGTAGTGAATTGCATGTTGTTGTGGTACTCGAGTGCGTCATATCCTGTTTGATAAAAACTAATTTCTAAAGTTGTGAAACTCCTAAAGTTGAAAAAATACAAAACTTTTTTAAATAAAAAACTGAGTTGTACATAAAACGCATCAAAATCTATTTTATAGCAAGTATTATCGGATTACTGTTTAACCGTTTTTAATAACTACTGAAAATACTATAATAAACTTTAAAAATAATACTAACTTAGTTTACAATGTTCTACTAGTGTTATAAAATGAGTATTCAAACAAATATGAAGAAAATTATTTATTATTGACGATTTCGTTTAAAAATTTTTAAATTTAATTTAAAACTCTTTTTTTTCGAATTATTTGAAATAAATAATAAAAATTTGGAAATTTTTTTTTCAATTGATGGGATTGATTGGTAGAACACTGCCCTTTGAAACAACAATAAAAATGTAAATAACGGTAGACGATAATTTCTAATAGCGATCATTTGAAACTTCATCATTTAAAAATGACAAAATGAAAAATAATTGGTTGTATTTAACTTCATAATATCAAACACAATCTTATCAAACTCCATCATAATAAACGTAACTTATGTAACTTGTAACTTGTTCGTACTGAGTAACTTGTACATATTATTTTATTATCATTATAAAAGTTTAATTACTTATTTTAGTTTTTTTCGTATTGTTACAAATAAAGAATTAGAAAGGTAGTAAGCCGTAAACAAAATTTTAACAATGATTGATAAACTTAAAATGTTATAAGAAACACTAACCTACATTACCAGAGAACGAGTTCTTTTCAAAAGTAAGTCTGTAGTTGTCTGTACCATCAGCTACTTTGAAGTTTCTAAATAAATATTTATATACAAAAAGTTTATTAAATATATTTTTTAATGTGATATCTAAATAAAAAACTAGGATTCATATAAAGTTATGAAAAAAAAACTCTTTCAAAGAATTCTTAAGAACTAGAAGTTGACTATGAACAAAGTTTTATTAAATTATCCAGCTTTATTAGTTAAACTCAAAGTATTCTTTTTTTAAGAAAAATGGCAAACACTACTTGAGTATGATACAAACCATATTACTGTTTCAAAGATGCTATTTAGTTCCGCATATAAAGTTAATTTTTTAAAAATTGTGTTCGTTTTAAAAATCAAATGTCTTAATAAAAGTTGTTAAATATAAAGTATATTATCTAAGACAATGCATTGAACGTTATCCGAATGTATGTTTGAAAATATTAAAATTTACCGTCAGTAAGATAGTTGTGAACAAATAGTTTTTTATATAATTTGTTAATTCATAAGGTTTTAATTTCAACAAAACAATAGAAAAAAAAATTCAATTGTTTTATGCATTGACTTTAGATAAAAAATATATTGTATGTGGTGAGGATTTTTTCAAACAGACTAACCTATATTCAGCATATTTTTTTTCACCTTTGTAGCTTTCCATCTCTATTCTGACTTGATAGTTTCTTCCATCGCTGGTTATATTGCTGATTGTTTTCAAACCTATTACATATTGTTTGACATTAGTGAAAAACGTTACTTGTAACTTTTTATTATCATAATACTGTTCAACTTCATTATTTATTAGTTATTACAATCAATTGTAGTATAACGTTAAGAGTAATCCTCGCAATGTTTATATATTAAATTTTTGTTTTACTTTCATACTTAACATATTGTTTGATACTTTATATAGTTTTTGCAATTCATATTTTCTTACCAAGCCAGAATTCTCCATTTATATCTCCGAAGAAGTTTTCATAAGTCGTCCAACTCCTATTAAATTCGACAGATCCGTCATATCTGTTGTGAAAAACCTGCAAACAAAACAGCTAGTTATTTAACAACTTAAGTCTGGTATAAACTACTTAATAATGTTAGAAGGTACACTTATATTTAAATTTGATGTAAAAACGTCGAACCTGTTTTGTTTCATCTTAAAAATCAAATTTTAAATAAACAAGAAAACCATAAACAATTAGAAAAGATGTTACAAAGAATTGTTTATACAACTTATTTCATGCTCATGTAAATTGTGATTTTATATAATGTACATTTTATCAAACCTATTATGCATCACCTTCAAAATTAAAATGTTTGTTGTTTATACTACTGGTACATACTAATAAAAACTGTAATTTTATTTCTGTACTGTTAAATTAAATATTATATGTGCAATAAACTTATCAAAGGTATATTTTAATGCTTAATATATCACTTTTAAAGTAAACACAAGTAAACATCTGACTAAACTGTTTTATTAAAAGTATTGTGATTTTTTTAGTTACAAATATCTTAATATAATTGTCAGTTTATTATAAGTTATCACAAAAAATTAAAAAAGTCGTTTATCTCTATGTAAGTTAATATTTTGTAGGTTTTAAATGTATCACAAAGCTTATTTTACCAATTTTACTTGTTTATATTTTATTAAACAGCAAAGTTATACAAAAAGAAAACAATGTTACATACATATATATATATATATGTATGTAACATTGTTTTTTTTTTTTGTATAACTTTGCTGTTTAATAAAATATAAATAAGTAAAATTGGTAAAATAAGCTTTGTATATATATATATTTGTTTACCTTGAAATTACTTCTAATGTCTGCGTAAGAAAATTATTCTAAACATCTGACTGTAATTGTTTACGTACTTAAACTTAAAAAAACCTAAGTTTTTTAAGTCAATACTCCTATGCTTACATATTTTTATAAAATTTAATAAACTTATTAATTGAATACTAACAATCCATCCTCCGTCAGCTGACCTCATTTCACAAAACAGGTTGACATGTTTCTCACCAACTAGAAATTCGTAAACTCCTGATTTTCTACTCATACCCGGTATTTGTAACGATTGACAATCTGTAAAATAACTTGTATATAGTTTTTTAGTTGAATTTTGCTATACTGAAAATATAAGTATGAAAAAAACACTTCTATTTCTATATTGAACTATCGTTAATTTATATTTGCATATATTGTTTAATTATCACTTAAAGAAAAACGTTGCATATATTTACACATGTTTTTCAAGTATATATTTTACTGTAATAATTGACAACCTGTTACAATAATTACATGTATTAATAAAACGTGGCTTGGTTATATTTAAATTGTCAAGTTGTAAAATAAAGTTTTTGGGTTTTGGAATATTTTTAAAGTTAATAAATAACATTTAATGTTCAATAATCAACAGATAAACAAATTTAAATAATAAATAAATATAATTTATAAGTAAAAGCTTTTGTAAGCATTCACAAATAATATACAGTTTATATCTAATTGAAAAGTAAAAGCTGTCATTTTGAGTTTTATTTTACATTATTTGCAAAGTTAGCTTAGTGTTGAAAAAACTGAACAAATTATTTAGAAATCTTAAATAACTGAGTCGCAGCAGTGCATATTTTTATCTATTCTTATTATTTATATTTTCTCTAAGTTTCCTTTCCGAATAACAATAATTTTTTTAATTATTTTTAGAAAAACTTTTTGCCTTAACACTTAAAGTAATAATTGATTTTTACTATATACGGTGTCATTTTTACACAAATTTCTTATGCACGTATATTTTTATTGACATTATGGTTGTTTCATATAACAACTTTTTATATATTTACATATATTTATATAAAATTCTTTATAAATAGTCAGACTTATAATACGACGTAAGCAAAATTTTCTATAAAGAAAGATATTTTTACTTAAAATGGCTAAAAAGTATACCATCCATATTAGAACAGTTTTTTAACTTCATTAATGTACAAAAACATCAGATTAATTATAATTATAATCAAATTAAACAGAAATAAAAGTTTAGACAACATAAATTGGTACGACGAATAACAATAAGTAAAGATTCGAATGAGGCTGAAATGGAATTCAGTTAAGCTGTTAAGATTATTTGTGTTATAATAAGTTTTTTAATCATTAAGTTCATAATAACTCATAAAGTTTTCAAATGAGATAAAATAAAAGCTTTGCATTTTATTTACATATAAATTTCACAATGTTTATATATGAACACAACAATTTTTAATTGTTGATAATTAAAAATTAAACACTGTTTGTTATCCTTATAAGATTAAAAATTTTAATAATTCGAAATAGAAACACAAAATAAGTTTCATAACTTTATGAAAAAGTTTACTTATTAACACGTAAACATTTCACTTATTAACACGTTTACTTTTACCTGTAGAAGGATAAAAAGTCATTACCTTTGGTTTTGTAAATTGTACGTTTAAATTTTTATTTGTTATTATTATTTTTTTAACATGTCTTCTGTTAAAAAACTCAGATTATTATATATACTCGGGTGCAATTTTAACATAATAACAAAAGTAAAATGAATGATAAAAAAACTTACTGATAATATACTATAAAAGTGTTTATGAAATGGTTGAAACCTTTATTTACTGTTATGACTTTATTTACTTTTAAATTTACAATTGTAATTTTGTAAACTAAAAACTATACATATAAGTATATATTATTTGAGTTTTTATGAAATTGTTTTTGTTTACTTTTATTATTTAAATTTTAGTTTTAAGTTACAATAAGTTGTATTTTTTTTTCAACAAACTATATACAAAAGTAAAAATATATTTCGTATGAACGTTTATGAACTAAATTGCATTTACTGTTATTACATAAACTTATTTTTTAAGTAAAATAAGTTGTAATTCTTTATTCAAACAACTTAGCACTAACATTTCTTTTCTGGTACACATTTCGGAGCGATGAGTTTCCACATTCCAGAGCCATATCCATCATTGATACAGTAATTGATGGTTAAGCAAGCATCATCTATTTCGAAACCTAATAAAAGTAATTGATTGTTAAAAATGTACAAAACTTGTTTTCAAAAAATGTGCTTATATTAATTTCAACAAATTGTAACGCCCTTTTCTAAAAAACAACAATAAAAGTTTAGAGTTTGCTTTTTTTTAAGCAAACTGTCATCAGGGTGTACAAACACTTTATGGTTTTCAATTTAAAACACATACTATTTATTCTAAAAACACGCTTACTAGTTAGTAGTTATATTAAGGTAAAAGTTCGGTAGAAAGTTTCAAACTATTTGGTTTGTAACGATTTTGTTACCAAGTTATGAAGTATTTCATTAAATAATAATTTCAAAAAAAAAGTTTACTTACCCTTATTGCAAGAATAAGTACATTCGCTACCCACTTTATTATCAAGAGTGCATTCTATATTGCCATTAAAAACTCCTTTTAATCGCGGACAGTCGGTTACTGTTATAAATTTATTATATTAGCTTTTATAAGCGTTGTTTAATGATTTAACATTGATTTGGGGGTGAAATTTAGATCTTTGGGCATTGCATAAAAGTTAACGAAGTTAAACATTCATCTATTTAAGTTCATAATTACTGGTTATTATAAAAAGCGAATAAACTTTATTAGTCTATAAAAATTTAACTTTTCATATTTAATAAAATAGAAGTATAAAAAAAAAACGTTTTCATGATTAAAAGTATGTAATGAGTATTTTTTATTTGCTTTTATAATCTAGCAATAAGAATTATTAAAATAGGCATTTGTAAAGCTTATCATATAATGCATATATTCAGTATCATTTTTTTGACGCTAACTCTATAGCAAGATTAGTTCAAGTTTGAAACGTTGAGAATAAATACCCATGAATTACTACAAAAAATGATATACTTTTTGTTTCCTAGATATAGTTATATTATAATTTATTTATTAACAAAATACTTTTAGTATATAATTCAAACTCAAGCACAACTCTAAAGACTATCAAATATAAAAATAATGCTGTAAAAATATAATCTTTTAATTAATTAATTGTTCAAAAATTTTTTTTATCAAAATGCTAAAAGAAAAAATAAAGAATATGAATTTATAAGTACTTGCTGTGTATAATGTGTTTAAAAACATAAGTCTTCAGTTAAAATGTAAAAGCCAAGTCTTAGTTTAGTTTCTTTTCAATTAATCAATAAAAAATCTTGATGGTGTTTATTTGTAGCAAAACGAACCATTAAAATAAATTTCACTAGAAAACTTTTATAAAATCAGAAAACGATAATTTTACTATTCTTGTAATTATTAAAAAAAAATTGAATATACCAAAAAAACCATATAAAAGATTTCTCTTTGCTTACCTTGCACATTTTCAGCTCTAATTTTTAAGAAAATGAAGGCAAAGATGAGTAGAAATTTCATATTTACAGAATAAAGTTGTAGAATATACTAAATGGTTAAAAAAAGTTACTTTTTATTATGACTGGTCGTATAATTAAACTTTTTTGCTTATCAATTTAAAATGTATAATATTTTTTTTATGTTAAGAAAGGCAAAGAAGTTAATTTGATAGTTTTAAAAGTTTAAGAAACTTGACTATATACTTTACGACTTTTTTAAAAGCATTAAAAAAATATAAAGTCTTATGTAAAAAGCCTAATACTTTTTTCATGATATAACTACTAAAAAAATGTTTAAAGAACACAAAACAAGTAAACTAAAATAACATTCAAACAGTGCGAGTAGCCCGTCACACGACATCTCTTGTGCTAGTTAAATTTTTAGAGGAAACTGAATAGCTTAACTTTGTTTTTCGTATTTATAATCGTTAAGTACATTATACTTACAGGAAAAAAAACTAATGAGACAACGAACTAAAGCAAATGATAAATCAGAACTTCATGTAGACTTTAAACTCATAATATTTATTTCTTAAATTTATTTATAGGTTAAACTTTATACGTTATACAAAACTATCAAAAACAAAATCTTGATATTAACTTGATTAACTAAACTAGTCTCTTTTTGATTATAAATAATATTTAAGCACTTTTTTACAGTCAAAGGTTACGACTAAAGTTTACACTTTCTAGCTTTACTATTTTACTTGCGTATTTAAAATTAAATATTTTATCTTTGTCTGTTATAACTAACAATTGATTTGAAATATTAATATTTTGCAAACACAAAATAGTTTAACTAGATTTCATTTTTGATAAATTTAGCAATTACTGTTGTAAAATCTATGTTTATAAAAAATATTTTTGTTAAATTTAGTTCTAGGTTCTAAAATATATATTTTATTAAAATTTAGGTATTTCATTTATCCATATTAAACTCTTATTGAAAATAAATTCTTTATTCTAATTTAATTACCAAATTAAAATATTTTTTTGTTATTTTATTAGTAATCATAGAATTAACTATAAAACAACATAACTTTTTTATGAATAAAAAACACTAGACATTATTTTTTAAATCTACCACATAATTTCGTTTTAAGCTTTTAAATAAACTTTATTAAAATTTTGATTCAGTTAAATGTTTATTAAAGTATTGACAAAGAATAAATATTAAACACAACATCACCACCTTCTCACCAGCAAAGTAAATATTAATTTGGTTGATTGTGCAAAGTTGTAAAAGCGAGATTAAAGGTCACAATTTTAATTTTAGGTTTAAATTTTAAGCTTGTGCACGACTATCTAACTAAACGTGTGATTACAAATTTTTACTATGTTATAAAGTATGTTGTTTTTGAAGTTTTATAGGATTAAAAGTCAAAGTTTAATGTTGCTAAGTTTATATTTTTGTATGCAAATGCAAAGACCAAGAATTTATATAATTTGAAATTAATACTTTCATAACCGCTTTAAATGTCTTAAATTTAAGTTCACAATTGAAAACAATATTGACTACTCAAATATAGTCTTGAAATATTTTTTTTACTATTTACTAGCTTGTTTTTATGTCTAAATAAAATTTTGAATTAAAGTATTTTTTGTGGTTTTATTTTAAACTTGTTTCCAATTTATACTTCTATTTCGATAACTGTGTCTAAATATAAATCTAAACTTGTTATATATCTTAGTCAATAACTTTAGACAATAAACAAAGTTTGCAGTTGTTCAAAACTATATTTAATTACAATTAAAGCAAAAAACTAATATTATATTTTTTGACCTTCCTAAATAATTCATTCAAACAACTTTTGAATAGAAATAAATTAATTTTACAACTTATGAAATAAAGAAATTTATGACATTAAGTTTACTTATTTTTAAAAACAATTAACTAACAAATTAAGAAAGTTAAGTAAATATTAACTAGATCACTATAAGCAAAGTGTGATATAAAAAATAATATGTCTACGCCCCTTTCTAGATTAAAAAGAATAAACTTTTCCACGGCTATCTTAATAATTTGAGTTATGTTTAAAACAGTTTTATAAAACATTTTTTTTGTAAATATGTAGAATTAGAGGTCATCTTTGAAACCTTTGATGATATAGATTTTAGTTTTTAGTTCGTGTTAGTTTAAATTACAAAATTGCTTATTTTGTACGGTCAAAGGTTACGACTAAAGTTTACACTTTCTTGCTTTACTATTTTACTTAATATTTAAAGTTAAAAATTTTATCTTTATCCACTATAACTAACAGTTGATTTAAAAGATTACTACTTTGCAAATACAACATAATTGAACTAATTTCCTTTTCGATAAATTTAATCAATTACTGCTGTAAAATCCATGTTTATAAAAAATATTTTTGTTAAATTTAGTTCTAAGTTCTAAAATATTTATTATATCATATATTACTATATTATTATTTAGGTATTTTATTTATACATTTAAAATTCTTTTTGGAAATAAATTCTTAATTTTTACTTAAATGCCAAGTTGAAATTATTTTATTGTTATTTTATTAGTAATCTTAGAATAAACTATAAAACAACATAATATTTTTATGAATAAAAAATACTAGTCGTTGTTTTTGAAATCTACCACATAATTTCGTTTTAAACTTTTAAATAAACTTTATCAAAGTTTTGATTCAGTTAAATTTTGATTTAAATATTGATAAAGAATAAATATTAAACACAACATTACCAACTTTTCACCAACAAAGTAAAGTAAATATTAGTTTGGTTAATTATGCAAAGTTGTAAAAGCGAAATTAAATGTCACAATTTTAATTTTAGGTTTAAATTTTATGTTTGTGCACGACTATCTAACTAAACGTGTGATTACAAACTTTAATAAGTTAAATACTGTTACAAAGTATACAGTATGTTGTTTTTGAACTTTTATAGGATTAAACGTCAAAGTTTAAATTTGCTAAGTTTATATTTTGTATGCAAATGCAAAGACCAAGAATTTGTATATTTTGTAATTAATACATTCTTAACCGCTTAAATGTCTTATATTTAAGGTTACATTTGAAAACCAATTTGTCTGCTTAAATACACTCTAAAAATAAATTATCATATTTTTTACTTGTTAGTAGCTTGTCTTTATGTCTAAATAAAATTAAGAATTGAAGTTTTTTTATTGTTTTATTTTAAACTTGTTTCCAATTTATATTTCTATTTCGATAACTGTGTCTAAATATGAATCTAAACTTGTTATTATATCTTAGTCAATAACTTTAGACAATAAACAAAGTTTGCAGTTGTTAAAAACTATATTTGATTGTAAGTGAAGCAAAAAACTAATATTATATTTTTTGATCTTACTAAATTAATTTTTCAATCAAATTTTGGGTAGAAATAAATTAATTTTAAAATTTTTGAAATAAAGAAATTTATGACATTAAAATTTTCACACTTTAAAAACAACTAACTATTAAAGTAAGAAAACTAAGTAAATATAAACTAGGTCACTATAAGCAAAGTGTAATATAAAAAAATAATATGTCATGTCCCCTTTTCTAGATTAAAAATTATAAACTTTTAAATGACTATCTTAATAAATGTGCAATTACTAATTTGAGTTATGTTTGAAACATTTTATAATATTTTGTTTTAGTAATTTTGTAGAGTTAAAGGTCATAATTGAAACCTTTGATGATATAGATTTTAGTTTTTAGTACGTGCTAGTTTTATTTACAAAATCGTTTAATCATATAAACAAAATAAGTATAAAGAAATAACACTTAAGTTATTGCGTTTTCATCACTGTAATACTTTACTATACTTTTTAAAAAGATCGTAACTAGTTTGATATTTTTCTTATTTCAACGGAAAAAACACAAATGTTTATCTTTTTGTATTTTTTCTGCAGTACTTATTACAAATTAAATAATTGTTTTTAACAAACAGTGAATAGGCACAAAAATATTATAAATAATTATAACTGTAATAGTAAATAGACATACAGTAAAGTTAGAACATTTCAGGTTAAAATAATTGTAAAAGTTTAATTTGCGATATAATTGCTTTTGTGTACAGCTTTACAATATAAGAGTATTATAATTTTAATTACAACGAAAAAGATTAGTTATAAATAAGCAAGTAGTACGCATTAATTAGCACAACTTATAATAGAAAGATAACTAAACAATTATATCAAAAATTTTACTGGATCTAATTGTAAAGAAAGATATAAAACTTATAAATAGTATCAAAAACACTATTTTGTTTCGAAGAAACAAATAACTAATCTTATGAATCTAGTCTCCCAATAAAAATTGGTTTGAATATTTTAAATATATCATATTCTATTATGAAATTATGATCTTTTCAATAAATTGTTAAAATAAAGCATACTAACAAATTAAATGATAAATTTTAGTTAAGCAAATGATAGCTCAGTTATTACAAAAAATGTTAAAAATGACACAACTTCTAATGTAGGTTAGTAACTAAATTTTGTTCACGGCTATCTAAAAAAACGTTTTTTTCTGTGTTTGCTAGTATAAATGTTCTAAGCAGTTTTTTTTACTATTGTAGAACTAAATGGTCCGTACCAAACTGCAAAATTTTTAGCTTTAAAAGTATAATATTTACTTTTATAGTTATAGTTATTCATTAAGTTGCTTATTTAAAACTTTAATATGAAAAAATTTTTTATACATTCTAACAACTACTAATAGCTATTTTGTAAATCCTTCACATAATTTTGTTTTAAGCTTTTGAAAAAACTTTATTCAAATTTAGATTCTGTTTTTTTTTATTAAAACATTGATAAACAAAAAATAAGAAAAACATTATATAACCAACTTACAAACAAAATAAAGGATATAATGATTTTGTCTTTTCAAGCAAAGTTGTAAAAGTGAAATTAAAGGTCATAATTTCTTATCTAAGGTGAAAATTTTAAGTTTGTGCACGACTATCCAACTAAACGTGAAATTACAAATTTTACTATGTTTAATACTGTTACAAAGTTACAGTATGTTGTTTTTGAACTTTTATAGGATTAAAAGTCAAAGTTTAAATTTGCTAAGTTTATATTTTTTAGTTAAATACTTAGACCTAAAGTTAATGTATTTTAAAACTGATATTCCTTTGACCGCTTTAAATGTTTTATACTATTGTTATATTTATTTTTAAAATTGCTTACCTAAAAATAGTTTAAAAAGATGTCATATTTTAATTGTTTTTTACTAGCTTGAAAATTTTATTTTAAAAGATTTGAATAGACGTTTTTTATTCTACCCTTTTATAAACAATTTTAATTTATATTTCTTTTTCGATAAATGCGTTACGTCAAAAAAAAATATACTGGTAAATGTATCTTAGTCGATACATTAAATGTTAACTATATTAGGAGCATTTAAATTCAATATTCAATTATAACTGAAGCAAAAATAAATCTTATTGTTTCCTTAATCTCTCTCAAAAACTGTTTTTTAATTCTTAATCAGATGATTTGTTTTTGTTTTAAAAATTCTTGGAAGTTATAACTATCTTATTTAAAAAACAATCAACTGTTAATATAAAAAAGTGAATAATATCTCGGTCGTTTGAAAAAAAAAAAAAAACTTTACAGAAGAAAAAGTCATATCTTCTTTTCTAAATTAAAAAGCATAAAGTTTTCCACGACTTTCTCAATAAATGTGTAATTACTAGTCTAAGTTATGCTATTTACTATTTTAAACGTTTAACTTAATACTTTTTAAAGCTAAAGGTCATCTTTATCATTTTTGGTAATATAAATTTTTGTGTTTAGTTGTACTAGTTTCACTTAAAATTGTTATTTTAATTAACAAAATAAGTACAAAGACTTTAAACTGAAGTTATTTTATACTAATAAAATAATTTATACTTTTCAAAATGATTGTATTTGAATTTTATCTTATTTAGTTAAAAGAAGAAAACGTCTATCTTTTTGTATGGTTCTTAAGCAGTACATAATATAAAACAAATATTTTTTTTACAATAGTGATTCAGTAAATAAAGTATAAACCCTTTTAGGTTAAAGATATGCATTCAGTTTGTTATAATTAACTTGCAGTATATTTGCCTTTGTATAATATTTATAATATAAACTTATCAAGTTTTAATTCACATAGAAACAAAACTTTTACTTTAAGTTTAAGTAAATAGAAAGTGTTATTTTGCACAAAACATAAAATAAAGCAATCTAAACTAACTGGTATAAAAAATCAGTCATGATATACTGCAAACGTAAAGAAACTAAACTAAAATAAATTGTAATAATAAAATTCATAAAGTTAAAACTTCTTATACTTACAACTAACCATTAACACAACACAGTTAATCTTATCCCAAACGTTAGAAGTAAAGTTTAAAAAACACGAATATTAAAAGAAAAAAAGCTTCGTTTCTAGGTTAAAAAGCTAAAACATGCACTTGATGATTGGAATAAACGTGTTATTAACAATTTAAGTGATCTTAATCACAGTTTTTAAGTTTTTAAAATATTGTTTTAGTACTTTGTAAAGTTAAAGGTCATAGTTAAAGCACTTAAGCTTTTTTTCAGATTTTTTCGTAATTTTAGAATTACATATTACCTGTTTTCGTTTGCTAGGTACATTGAATACATAATTTATTGGGTTTTTATTATTGAAAATTTATCATTAATAGTGAAAAATTTTTTAGTTATTAAAAAAAGATAAGTACAAAGACTTGAAGCTAAAGTTATTGTACTTTTATAATTTTAAGAATATAATACACTCCTTAAAAAACCGTTATTACTGTAGTACGTTTTTGGTTCAAAGAAAAACTACACAGATGTTTACCGTTTTTTTTATGGATATAGCAGTACGCAATGACAAAAATATTTACAATCAGTGCAGTAAAGTATAAACCCCTCTTAGGTAAAAATATGCATTCAGTTAGTAAAGTTTAGTTTGCAGTATGTTTGCTTTTGAGTAGTGTTTATAATATGAAACTAGCAAACCATAACTTATAAATAAACTATACTTTTTATAATTGAAGAAAATTAAAAACTTTACATTGCACAATAGATTAAACAAAACAACCTAAACAAACTGATCGAAGAAATTAGTCAATATAGCTGTAAAGAGTATAAACTTAGATAAATTAAATTAACAAAACTTATAAAAATAAAACTTCTTATACTTACAACTAACTACTAACACAACACATTTAATCTCAATTCAAATATTATGAGTAAAGTAATAGCACAAGAAAAAAAAGAAAAAAAATCGTTTCTAGGTTAAAGAGCTAAAACATGAACTAGATAATTTGAATAAACGTGTAGTTATTATTCTAAGTAAAGTTAATCACCGTTTTAAACATTATAAAATATTCTTTTAGTATTTTTCAAAATAAAAGGTCATAGTTAAAGCATTTGTAAGTTTTTATTTTTATTTTTAGATCACTTTGAAGTTACATATAGTTCTTTTTGCTTGCTAGGTACGTTTAATACTTAAGTTGTTATGTTTTTATGATTGTAAAACTTTATATACTGCTTAAAATACTACTCATTGGTTATTTACTTTAGTAGATAAAACAAGTCTGAAATTTTAATCTTTCATTTATCAATATATATACCACAAAATAAAATGTTTACTAATTTATTTAAAGTAAGTTTAGAGGTACAATATGATTAACCCATACTTTTTGTAATGGTTTTCAAACTCGGTCAAAAAGTAAAAGTGTTTAAAAAGGCAGATAGGTTTACTTAGGTTTGTTTTTCATTTAAGGCAGCAGTCAAAGAAAAATTCACAAATTTCTAGTTATATTTGATGCAAAAGTTAGAAGTACTATTTACATAACAACTAAAAAAACGCTATCTAAACAAGCTGATACATATTAGTATGGTTGTTTCAATTATTCAATGTAAAATAGATAACTTTAAGTTATAAAACAAAAACTATTACATGTTAACGACTAAGTTGTTAACGACTGATTTTTCTCAGATAAATTTATATTAAGTGTAAGCGAAAATTATAGAAAAGCTGTGAGTGTTATGACATATAGTATAAAAATCCGAATTAAGTTTGTCAATTAAAATATCAAAGCAAAACCCACATTTATTGAAACTGCGTTTAATTACCAATGTAAAACAGATGATAAACATTATATTATTGTTTTAGATTCTTAGTAGTTTATCAAGAAGGCTGCATTCAAGCATAATCAATTTTAGTTTTAGTACAACTAAACTTAAATAATTGTTTTGGTGAATAGTGCGAAAACATATCAAAAATGCAAACAAACTAACCTATTATCACAAAAAAGTGAAGATAATAATAACTAGTTCTGTTAAATTCAAGTTTAAGTGCTCGAATTGCTATGCAATAATTACAAATTTTTTATTAACCTACTTTTGATTCGAAAATTTAACTTGAATATTATTTGAATAAACGTGTTATTAAAATGTTTACAGAGCTTTAGTTCTGTGTATTTTATTTGATCTATTTATATTCTTTGCGTTACTGCTACTTATATAAATTAATCTAGGTTTATCTTAGCATATATTATAAAAAAATGTTATCAACTGTAGTTTAAAACTTTGCTTTCAGTAAACAGAGTAATTTATTTACTATTCAGATATATTCGAAGGTGACTTAATAGTTAGTTATGCAAAATATCAAATATTAATACTTTTATTTTGTTAAAATAAAACAATTAGCCAAACAGTTTAGCTACGAATAAAAACTATAAACAGTTTTTTGTTCGTCCTTAGCATGCTTAAAATTGCTAAAAGTAAAGTCCAATTAAAATTTTTGAAAATAAATATTATCGAATTTTTAATCAAACCATCTGAATCATTTTTAACTAATCTATGAAATTGATATTTATTTTCTTTACAGTACTTTACGAAATAAAAATAAATTTTGTAAAAATATTGAGTTAATTATCATTTGTATAACCAACAATCTATTTTGAACAAGTTAAACGGCTTACGTTAGAAAAATATTTTTCGTACTAGTTATTGAACTCTTTGATTATAGTTGACTGTGTAGTTAAATTACAATACCGAAGTTTGATCTTAACTATCTTATTTGATACAGAGTTGTTGTGATCAGCACATATAATATGACTAACATAGCACATCTATCACTCAACTAACTTGTTTTTTATTTGTTTCAAAACTAAGTAAATATTTTATGTTCTGTAGTGTTTGTACTACAGATTAAATCTTGTACTTTATAATACAGATAAGTTATAACTAAGTGTACTTTAAGCAAAGTTTTGTGTATCAACACTTCTTAAAACGACTTGATGTTTTTTTAAGTGATAAAGACTTGGAACTAACTTATCAAAAGTAAAAGCTAGAGTATTTAAAAAAAGTTGTTTACATAATAATCTACAATATAAAGCAACTTTATTCATAAAATCTCAACGGTAATAGAATAATACATTTCAACTGTATAGTATGTTTACTGCTATAACATTAAGTAGCTAAAAATTTTGAATGGTTTGATTCTTCTGGTTGATAAACTTTTATAACTTATTCATATAAAGAAATATGAAGTAATTGTAACTTTTGCAGTTACTGAATAAAAATGTATTTTGTTGTGAAGTCAACCATAGTTGCCAGAATTTTTCGGCTATTTTTGCCCTCATTCAACTTGTATTGGAAAATTGACATATATAGATTTTTAACCGTTAAGTATCGCCCAAGAGCTAAATTTGGCTTTCTTTAAATTTCAGTGAATGAATTAGTCTACAACTAGAACACTATACTATAGTGATATTCTTGTTGGGAACGGGTCTAAATTGCGCGAAGACAAAATTGCACGAGGTTACTAAATTGCACGTGGGGACTAAATTGCACGAGAACAAAACTGCACGAGTGTACAAAATTGCACGAAGATACTTTTGCACGAAGACTAGTTTGCACGCAGGCACAAAATTGCACGAGGGGACAAAATTGCACGAAGACTAATTTGCACGGAAGCTCAATTTTGCACGAGTTACAATTTTGCACGGAAGGTCAATTTTGCACGACAGACAGTTTTGCACCGAGGGTCAATTTTGCACAAATAGTAATAACTTAAAATAACTAAATAAAAAATATATAAAAACCTTTATACTTTATAAAAAAAATAAAATAAGCATGTATTAGTGTAGTTAATTTTAAGTTATTTAGGTTTATATTAGTTTTATTCATTTTTTAATTTATTTAGCTTTTTTTTAATTGAAACTAAATTATTGTGTTTAAAAACTTATAAAAAATTTAAAAAGTTTTTAATAAAAATAAAATAGGGTTTTATTTTAATAAAAATATCCCTTATAAAAGAATAAACATGTATTGATGTAAACTTGAATTAAATTAAAATTGTATAAACTTTAATATAAAATAAAACAAGATTAAAAAATAAAATTAAAAAAATGATATTTACATGGGTAGGTGTTAAAATTGCACGAGCGTACAAAATTGCACGAGGGGACAAAATTGCACGAAGATACTTTTGCACAGAAAAAAACGAGCATGCAAAACAGTGAATCAATTAAATAAATTTAGAAAGGAGAAAATCCGTCTGATGAAATTTTTATTGTGCATTGTGTAGAAAATTCTATTACGGCTGTGTACTTCCATAAATTATACTTAAAATTGTTTTTTTTTTTTTTAAACCTTTTAAACATAATTTATCTATCATTATTTTCTATTTGTCTAAACTTTATCTTAGTTGCATTAGTATTTGCACGCGTTTTGCTCTAATTATATCTTAAGTTTCTCCTGCTCTGTTTTTTCTCTTTATCTAACCCAGACTTGCGCAAAAGCACTGGCAGAAGAAATTTTCTTCTTACTTTTTTAGAAGAAAAAGGAGATACAAGCTTTTGACTAAAATAAGACAAACAAAATAATACAACAGCTAGAATTACTTAATTTCTATTTTTAACACAAAAAAAAATTATTAGTATAAACAAAACTTTTTTTGGTAGTAATATTTTAATAACGGTAAGAATCTAATTTTATAATCTAGTTTTATTTTTATTTTTATAAATTTTTTTTTGATTGATTTTTGTTTATTATTTAATTTGTTAATTTTGAATTTTTTAATTATTAGTATTTCTTTTAAACTTTTTTAATTATTTATTTCATTTATTTTAACTTTTTTTAATAATTTTATTAACTTTTGTTTTGGACTTTTATTTTATGTATTTATTATTAAATTTATTAATTTTTATAAATCTTATTTATTTTTTGATTTTTTCAAAATTTATTTACTATTTAGTTATTTGTTTTTTTAAATTCTGACTTTTTTATTATTTACTTTAATCTATTTAACATTTAATGTTTATTTTTTTCTAAGAAATAACTTTTTTTAACTTAAAAATATCATTTTTCTATATTTCTATTTACTAAACTTTTTTTTATTTATTTTTTTTTTATTTATTTAATATTTATTTACTTATTTTATTTTTAATTGATTTTTTTAAATTTTTACTTAATATTTTTTACTTATTTTTTTATTTTTTAATATTATATAGTTTTTTTTCGTATTTTTCTATTATTTAGTTATATATTTTTTTTAATTCTGATTTTTTTTAAATATATTATATACATTTTTTTGTGCAAAAGAGTTTTCTCGTGCAATTTTGAACCCTCGTGCAAAAATGTCTACGCGCAATTTTGACCCGTCTCTGGGTAGGAAACAAAACTCGTGCAAAATTGACCCTCCGTGCTAAATTGTCACTCGTGCAAAAATGACCCTTCGTGCATAAGTGTCTGCGTGCATCATTGTCTGCTCGTGCAAAAACGTACCCTCGTGCAAAAGTGTCTTCGTGCAAAAGTGAACCTTCGTGCAATTTTGTCTACGTGCAATTTTATCTTCGTGCAATTTTGTGCTCTCGTGCAAATCAGTCTTCGTGCAAGAGTATCTTCGTGCAATTTTGTGTTTTCGTGCAATTTTGTCCCCTCGTGCAATTTTGTACGCTCGCGCAATTTAGACAGCTACCCATTCTTGTTAACTTTCAGTTTACGGAAAATAACTTCTTTATACTAAAATACTAGAAGAATAATTCTTGCAAACTAAAAGTACAAATTCCGGTATCATTCTTTAGCTGATTTGAAAGTTGCTTGCAGTTTTTTGTTCATACTTAAAATTTTCAAATGCAGAAGTCTATCAGTTAGGTTTGTGTTTTTTGAGTTCGCACAGTCGGTTAAATTTGCAAAATTTGAGTTCGTACTGCTGTTTAAGTTTGGATTTTAAATCTAAAATATTTGCTTAGTATGTAATTTTTTTAATTTTAAGTTAAGTGAATTTGAGTTTAACATAAGCTTCAAAATATTATTTTTAATTGAGTAATTATCTTTTATGGTATTTAAAAAAATATATAAAAACTTTAGAAAAAAAAAACAAAACGTAAAAATTTTAAATGTACTTTAGGTTCTAATCAAGGAAATAAGTTTAATTTAAAACTTAAATTTTATATTTCTGTAAACTCAGTCTCAAAATAACAGTAATAAACACTTTTATTTGAAAAAAGTAAATTATAAGATTGTTTTTCAATTTTTACTAAAAGACGATTCTTTTAAAAATCTTCAAGTGAAATTGTACTTAATATTTAGACTATGATTTTTTTTTATAATTTACAGTTACTTCAAAATATGTAACCTTTTTGTAATAAATGTTGGTTTAAATTTTAACGATAATAATGGATAAAAGTATTTTTTTATTATTAAATGATTAATTTATAAAATACAGTAATTAGGTATTGAACTCTAATATTTATATAGTTTTAGACTTTTATACTGAACACAAAGTGAAATTTAGTAAGTGTGTTTAATAAAAAGGTTATTTATCAGTTTTATAATAAATATTATAAAAAAAAATCTTTAGTTTATTTAGTCTGCATATATTCCTACAGTGAACAGAATTTTTGAATAACCTTAGAAAAACAAATGACACCATTTCTAATAATTGGTAGTATACAAATTAGGTGCATTTACCTATAGGATATAGAAAACTTTTAAATGTAAAAAAATCATTAGTTTAAAGTTTAATTTTTGTAGTTAATTTAAGTATTTTTTCCAACACTTGAAATATATTAAATTATTTGTTGAAAAAATTTGCGATAAATTAGCTAAAAAGAATATATTAAAAACTAAAGCTTTATCATAGTCAACATATAAAAAATACAAATAATAAAAACAAATCAAAGCAATTGCAGAAATTATTAATTGCAGAAATAGTAAATAGTTCACTGTCTAAAATCCTGCGAAACTATTTACATAACTAAAAAACACCTTAAAAAACATTATATAAACAGTAAAACTTATTTTACAAAAACTTTACAATATAAATCACCTAGAACTTATTTCAAATTTTATGCTGGCTTTTTAATCTTTGTTGTTCATCATAATAATGAAAAACAAATGAATTAAAGCTATTAGAATTAAATTGCTTCTATTGGTAGTTGGTACTTCTTAAAACTAAACTATAAAAATAATAGGTAATAATTTAAGCTTCATAACTAACTGTTTTATGTCATTATTTTACGTATTAATTTGAAAAATTAATAAGAAAAAGGTCAAAAAACATCAAATAATCTACTGTGAAATAAAAAAGACTAATCAAATAGATTTAAGATATTTTCTACACTATTTTTTCTTAAAAGGTAGTTTTCACATAAAAAGAGTAGAGCTTACTTTTGTAGTTTCAAAATTTCATTTCTATAAAAGCTTTTGTGATAAAATAATTATGAATAACTTTAAATTTGGTATAAAGAAAATTGATAAAAAGATACAGCTTAAAGTGCATTTTAAGATCAAAAATACTGAATATCAAAATGTTCTATTAAAAACAAGGTACGAGGTAAAAATTTCACTTAGTTTTAAGCATCTGAACGAAAATATCGGTTTAATAAAAACACAAATAAAATTTAAAAACATTTTGAAATGTTACATAAGCTTGGTTTATATAACTAATTTGTTTAAGCATTTCTAAAAAACTAGTAAATCAGAAAATCTTCAAGACTAATAAGTTTTAACAAAACCAACAATTCATAAGTTGACACACTGAATAAAAAACTGTTAACTATTTCTAAAATTTTAATAAAGTTAGTATACTAAGTTAGTAAATTTTTACCTTAAAGTAAAAAATAGACTAAGTAGACAAAAACTAAATAAACTCTTATTTAATAAAAAAATTAGAAAAAAACATCAGTAATAATATTGTAGATTGTAAAGTTGGCTTAAAACATAAAGAAATTCTAAAGCAATTAAAACAAATTGCTTTAAACAGTAACTGTTTTTATTTTTAAGCCACGTAATTATTTATTTCTGATTAAAAAATAACACTAAAATGGAATAAAACTACACAAGGAGGAATTTTTTATTGAAACCATTAATTTTTAACATACATCACTTTAAAAAGTCAACTGCTACAGTATATAACTTTTAAAATGTTTGTTCTTTTAATAAACATGACTATAAATAATAACCAGAAATTTATGTTTTTGTTCGAAATTAAATAAATTTAAAAGATCTAATAAAACAAAATAACATTTTTTTGAACACATTTTAATTAAAAAAGAAGTAGTTTATATAATTACTAAAGTTGTTTTACAAAACAGTTAGTAATAAATCTATTAGTTCTATAACTTCTAAAAACACAAGAACAACATTTTGTGAACATATTTAACACTACTAAATTTACTTAAGTGCAAAATTTGTTACATAAAACTGTTGGTAATAAAATAATAAATATACACTGAACTAATTAAAAATTAAAAGAGTTAAAATTTTTTTTTATTAATCTGAAAAAACATTTAGAACAAATTACTTCAAGTTACCCTAGCAATGAAGTATGTTATTTTTAATGTATTATAATTAAAATTGCAAACAATTACGAAATGAAATAACTGGCATATAACAAAGATTTATTTATTTATAGTTACAAAACATTTACCTTTATATATATTTATTTAAAACTAATTTAAAACTTTTCTTCTAGTTCAAATGTTTATCTAAATCATTTAATTTTTTATCATTATAAATTTAAAATTTTTAAATACTTTAAAAATTATTGTGCTCTCAATTTTAAACAGTTATATTTCAAAATTTGTTAAATAAATTAAATAAACAGTAAATAAACAACACAAAATTTAGTTAAAAATCAACAAAGTAAGGTCAAGCTATACATTGTTTTAAAATTCTTTAGCATCTATTAAACTTCAATTCAACTGATACAGTATTCATGAAGTAATACTAAAGTTAACCAAAAATAAAAACTACAGTTCTTTTGATCAGAAAGTTGTATTACATGACACAAAGCAAGAGCAAATTATAACAAAAATAAAGCACTTTGAGTATTTTTAACCTCTAATGTTTATTTAAACTTTGATTAGCATTCTAATAAAAATCTTTATACAAAAGTTTTAAAATTTGTTGATTTTCGAGTAAATTTATATCTAAGTATTATTAATTTTATGTTTTTCTTCATTGCAAAAAAAAATATTTTAAAAGTCAAGGTTTTTTGCTTAAGAACATAAGAAAAGTTGTGTAAATTAGTTAAAACTTTTAAATATTACTACAAAAGCTTTGTTTTACATATGTTTGTATTTGAAACTTTTTATAGAGAAGTAGAATTTCAAAAACTTGTTTATCACTCAAAAATAATTTTTAAAATATTTGAAAATCCATTGTAGTTAATTATAATATTATTATACATTTTAAAACGAAGATTTAGAAAAACAATATAGATATTATGAAGTGGAAAAATTGGAATCACACTTTTATTTAAGTTGAAAAAAAACTTTAGAAAGGTAAAAAACTTTTTTTTCTAAACTAACTTAAAGACCAAAGTATCTTTTTAATTAGGGAAGATGGTCTATAAATAAATAAATAGATAAATTACAAACACTGATGAGTTATTTAGAATAAATGTAAAAACAAAAACTAACTTAAAGAGATGAGTGCTCCTGGGACAATTAAAATCCTACTTGTTTTACAACTTTGACAGGCACTATCAAATTGAAAAATTCTCTTGAAATTATAACTAACTTTTTGCGGTTGGCTTTACTAAAATCAGCGCTTCAAGTGATATGAATTCCTGTTAAGTCAAAAAAGTTTTTTAAAATAGGTTGAACTAGAACAAACATATTTAATACTAAACAAAAAATATCATTAAAAGTAGAAAGCTATAAAATTTATTCAAGTATAAAACATTAAAAATTGATTAATTTGTACAAATATTTTAATTAAAAGGTTAAACAAAAAATAAAAAACAACTTTGATACAAATACACTTTATCAAACTTAATAGATTACTAGAAATAATTGTATATTTACTGATAATACTTTTATCATGTTTATATAATGTTCGAATATATTTTAATTAGATTTAAATTGCTTTTATATGCAAAAAATGTACGTGTAGTATATTATTCTTAATTATTTTTAATAATAAATTCTAAATTAAATTAAAAACTTAATAGTAAACATTCTTATTAAATGAAAACTGTGGACTTAAATACTTTGGAAGAAACAATCTCTCAGTAAAAAAAATTATAAAAGTATTGTTATATAAATATCTCATTTGTGGCCTGTGAATAAAATTAAATTTTGTAAGCTTAAATGTAGCAAATTTTTCCTTTTTAAAAAAAGAAAAACAAGTTGAAAAAACCTAAAATTTTTATCAAAATTAAGGCCAACATCAACTGCTAAAAAATACCTTAGAAGCTTTGATACAAAATTTTTTTTATGTTTTTCGATTTCTTTGGTTTAGTGTTAAAAAATTTCAGAATTCTTTGAAATATTGAAAAAAAGTGTATATTTTCTCATTCAAAACTTATAATCTTTTGAAAATTTCATTGATGATTTATGGTAATATACTACAAAGTATTTTTAAAAGAGAATATTTCAATTGCTTGGTGCTAAAATATCTTCATTTTTTTATGTTTTAGCAAATATGATAAAAATTCTGTGTACAATTTTACAAAACAAAACAATCATTTGGAAATTAACTAATTTTAGGTTTATACAAGCAACATCCTGATGCCTACTTGCACTTTTTTTTTTTTTGAAAAAATATCAAATAAAAAAAATTAAGTTAAAAATTTTAAGTTTTTCAATAACTTATTGTATTTTCCAATAATATTTTAACAAAGTTTAAGAAAAATGCTAAAAAAATTTCTCTAAATTAGTCTTACAGAAATTTTTCTCTAACATTCTGCAAGAAAATTTTGTCAAAACTATTAAGAATTCGGAGTAGTTTTCAAACTGTATAGGCAAAAACTAGTTGGATTTAAACTTACATAACTTCTTAAACACTTCAAGCAGAAAAACAACAAAACCAATTTTAAAACAAAAAAATCAAACTTTGTTAAACTATGTTTAAAACTTAGTACAATATTTTTTTCAGCAAGATTATTTTATTATAACCAATGGCCGCTTTAACCCGTTTTCAGCTTAGTGTGTTCCGGTAAAGTTTATACAAAATGATAATATTTTAGAAAACAAGCATGCATAATCTAGCCCATTTATGAAAAAATAATGAATAAAACCTGTTACTGAAGTTTTAATCATGAATATCTTTGAAAACTACATGCTAATAGTAGAGCAGTATGAAAATTAATTTAGTTATTTTTAAAATCAAGAAATGCAAGCAAATGTTAATAAAAGTATCAAGGGCATAGGGGGGTTAACACTTTTTTCACATTTTGATCTTATTTTATTGAGTTTTTAAGCTACAAGATAGTTTTACTGGTTTTAATAATAAAAAAACAACTTTTGATATATATCAGGTCAAAGTGGGAGGCAACAATAGGTTCCTTTAGGGAGGGGCAAAATAAAACATCAAAAAAAAGACTACTTCACTAAAAATCTATATTTTCCTACGTTTTTTGAGATAAATACCTCAAACTTTCAGAATATGTTGTTTAAAGTACTTTAAAACTTTGTCAGAAAGAATGTTTTTAAAATTAAAAAAAAAAAATTATAAAAAAACAAAAAAAAAACAAACAGTTTTTTTTTGTTTTTTTGTCACAAATTATATATTTTTATTTGTTTAAATTCTCTGCCAACACAATTTTTCAAAAATTGCAAAGAGCATCTTCTAAAAGTTTGTGGCATTTATCTCGAAAAACGTAGAAAAAGATAGATTTTTAGTGAAGTAGTCTTTTTTGCTGTTTTAGTTTGCCCCTCCCAAAAGGAACCTATTGTTGCTGTCCAATATGACCTGCTATATCTCAAAAAGTAATTTGACTTTTTAAATTTGTAAAAAGCAACTTAAAGCTTAGTTAAAATTCAATATTATAAGACTAAATTGTAAAAATGGTGATCTACATCTCTATGCCCTTAACATGTTTTTAATTGTTATTCAAAATTTTTGGTAGGATGACTAGTTAAAACTAACTTTTTTCAAATGTTGGCTAGTATTAGCATGGTATTTAAGACTTGAGCATTTTGCTTTTAATCTCTTCTTAAAATATCTACACCTTACGTGGTATGAACTAGAAACATCAGGCATAATCCAGTCTATTAGTAAAGTCATATTCTGTATTTAATAGATAAGTCTTATTTATATAAAGCAATAATCAACTACTTTACCTTTAAACTCAGGAACAGATTTCCATTTAGAAGTGTGTTTTTGTTTATTCTTCCTAGTAGGTGCTTCAATTTTGATGGTTATCATTTTTAAGCAGCTGTGACAAATAAATGTTTTAGTGCTTTATATTAAATAGGCTGTTATAAAGTTAACTATCATAAAATAACAAATAATATTTTTTTAGTATTTTGGATTAAATAAATATTGGGAATCATAATTGTACATATTTTTTTAGTAATATTGTTACTTTTTTAAACTTAATTAATTTAAAGTTCTTGACTTAAATGCCTATTTCAATATTTTGTTTTTAATTTTATTTTACTTCCATTTATTTCTTCAAATTTCTTTTAGATTTGTTAACAACAACTGAGGATCTTGTATATGCAAATATAGGAGTAAAACATTGTTTTGTTAGTAATAAGTTATTAAAAATTTTTTTTTTTACTTAATACTTAATAAAAATTCATTAGTTAGTTAGATAGATGTTTTTCCTACTTTTTAAACAACTTACAAAAGTATACTTTGCTTTTAACTATTCTAACCACTAGGTTGAAGTAATTATAACTTAGCTGAGTTAATAATAATCAGAATTGCCACTCTTTGAGGAAAAATAGTCAGCTTGTGTTACCTCAGACTAGTTATATTTTATAATAAAGTAGAAACAAAACGTTTTTGTTATAAAATTTTTAATAAAAATAATACTAATTTAGTTTAAATACAAAAAGATACCTAAATAATTACAGAAGAATTTAAAAAATCAATATTTTTAAGAAATAAGAAATAATTAAGACATAAAAACTGGTATGAGATACTTAAAGGATATCAACACTAGCATGAGAATTCAAAAAAAAAGTTCATACTAGCCTAAAAGTGCCACACACAGTATGTATCTGAAACTTTTTTTAACTGAATATATCTTAAAAGTTAATTGAAACTGTTTTTTGTTGTATAAAAAATCTTAGTATAGACTTTATGGATGATACTATAAAAAAACTAATCTACTGATGTTAAATTTCTACATGATACAAACAAATTTTAAAACTAAAACATTAATTTTTAGCACAATCATTTTATCTAAAGTCCACCACCAAAATTAATGTACATTTTCATTGACTATTTGAATGCTTTAAAAGCCATAATTTTACTTTTTTGCTCATATATTGTAGGATATGGGAAATGTGAGCTGAAAACTTTTTTAATAAAGCAAATCCATCAAATTTTTTTAATGAATATTTTATTAAAATTGTTTTTAATGATTCATTTTTATAGCAATTAGATGATTAAGATAAATTATTTAACTATTATTTTGTTATACTTATTACACAAAACTTATTTTTAAATTTTTTAGGATTATTTTACATAATACTTTGTTAATTTTTTTAGTGAATAAAAGACATTGTTTAGTTTTGATTTAAACACAGCTGTTTTTAGAAAATTTGTACACTTCTAAACTTAAGCTTTAAAATCAAAACTTCTATAGTTCTTGTAAAACATAATTTATCAAAACCAAAATTGAAACAAAAATATTTATCAAATAACAGAAGAACTTATTTAAGAAATCAAAGAAGAGCTAAAAAGAGTAAATAAAGTGTTAAATATTAAAAAGAAAACATTATATAACTGTTAAGTTCTAAAATAATAAGTAAAGTGTTTTTTACTAGTCTTAAGTCACTTAGATAATTCTTGAATAAGTAATAAGTATACAGTTAAAATATTTAGTTGTTACAAAAGGAGAGTCTTTAAAGATATTTTTAATAAGAGTTTGCTTATAAAACTGGACTAATTTAATAGCACAGGTTATCCAATTTTATTATTTTAATGATTAACACAATTATACACATTTGTAGGCTACTTTGTATATGGCTACTGTACAAACAGTCCTAGACTTTATAATGCAAGACATTATTAAATTAAAATTTGCAGATAGGTTGTTTCAAAAAATCTTAAATACCAATTTCATTAAGACTCAATCTGTTTTTTTTGAGTAAAGAGTGACCAGCAAAAATGTGCAAAAATCAGGTCAAAGAGACATTTCTAAAAACTAAAAAAAAAGTTAAACCTTACTTTTTTAAAAAAAAAAATGATAAACTTATGTTTGAATATTTAGTAATTTGAATATAGTAATGTCTTGGTTATAAACTATGTTACTTGAATGAAATCATAAAGTTTGAAATTTAATTAAGTCATTTAAAAATTCATTATAACATTCAAATGTATAAAATAGAATACAAAAATTAAAATAAAAAGAAAACTTTTTCATAAAAATCTTTAAGTATTCTAAGACTTTAATCACAATTTATTATTTTATTTCTAGAATATTTTATTTTTTTATGGTAGACAACCATCAGATTTACTCCCGCCTCCTCTATTTTGCTTTTTAACATTAAATTGAACACTTTGTAAATTTAAAAATTTGTTAAGTGTAATTAAGGATTTGGCAATGTTTCATAAACATGTTACTAAGCTTCATATTTTGCTGAAAGTCTTATTTCGTCTTATTTTCGTTAAACAATATAAAAAAGTTTAAATAAGTTTAAATTAACATTTAATTAAATTATTTAATTTTCTACCTGAAAAAATGAAAAAATATATAACTAATTGAAATTTTAAAACATAATAAAAATTGGTTTTTTAATACTGATGATTATTTTTATAAAAGTTATGAACATGAGCATTTTTTAAATATTTTCAAATTTACTTTATTTGAAGAGCAGTGTTCCTTTAGAACCTTTTATGATGATTTAACTTGTCACAGTTTAAATTTATTATTTTAAACCTTACAACTTGTAGTTACAAGCATTGTTACTACAGTTTATAAACTTTGATAAATTATTTTTCAAAATGTTTTGTACAACGGGATTCCCCTTTACGTTTACGTGACGCCCCTTGAGCCGTTCTGCTATAAAAATCAAAATTTAGGTTAAAAGAGGTTTATGCTAAGCTAACAGCTATTGTGGAAAATAGCTTAATTTTTAACAGATTTTCCGCGTTTCAGCTACATTTGGCTTCTATGCTAAATGCCGTTTACTGTACTTAATTATACAGCTGTACTTAATTATATTGATCTTTAAGTATACAGTATACTAGCCATTCACATCTTACTATATACTTAAGTATGATTAAAGTGCAAGATTTCAAATTAAAAAAAGAAACGTAAATATTTAAATTATAAACTAATTTTAAACACAAGCTTTATTAGATGAAAAACTTATTCTGAAAAAACTTTATTTAAATATAAGCTTGTGGAATAAAAATTTTGGTAATACCTATGTTTATTTAACTGTTTAACTTATTTCATGTTTATTTACTCTAAGTTTTAGCAGAAAATAGTTTTGAGGTTTAATTTACACAAAATTCGAAAAAAACTTAAAAACTTTTTGATAAACATCTTTAAACACTTAAAAAAGAACAAGAGAATTTTATGAGTTGTTTAAAAAAATTCTTCATCAAGTAAAATATTAAAGAAATTATAAAACTACCTTGATATCATAATTTATTAAAGTTTAAATTGTACAAAGAAAAAACTATAAACTCTTTTAAAAAAATTACATTAATAAAAACAAAATTGACAAAAAATTGTGTTTAATACACTATAGTAAATGTTGTGAAAATTCCAAAAAAATACTGACTTAGTGTTAAAAAAAGTACAAATGTCTCATTTTTGCAATGTAGTTACAACCCAAGTTAACAATTTAATGACTTACCAATCTTTTTTTAATTAAGTTAAATTTGTTATAATTTACATATTGTTGTTAAGAGGCTTTTAGTTAAATTTTTATAAGAACAAAAAAAGCATAACTGTTAGAAATATCTTTTTTAATTAAGTCTTTTTTGTTTATAGTTTAGACAGTCATAACGTCGTAAGGTCTCAATATTTTCATTTGTTTTTTTCTTTTTCTTTTACGGCTGTTACTTCGGCTTCTTTTCTCAAATTGTTTTTTTCTACTTACTTCAGTTCCATATATCTTGCGTAGCAACAGTTTGTAAAAGTAGAAGGCTATCACTAAAGCTACCAGCTGTTTCAAAAGTTATTTGTGCTTTTGTATATACTATCTGCAATAGATAACATTTACACAATAGTTTTATTGAAACTATTTTTATTTTACCGAAAAAATCATTTTATATTTTATATAGATAATATTTTAAGAAATATTGAATTTTTTTATTGTTTTTGCTTTTTTTCAACTTCATATGTTCAGATTAAAAATTTCGGTTTTAATATGATTGTTTTTAATATGTGCTGTACAACGTATTTTATTCATTTAAAAAACCATATCATACTATTAACAAACAAATAGTAATAGACTGAAATACTTATGTTTTTAAGAGAACTTTGTATATTAGTTTTTATATGTGTGTTATTAACAATTTAAAACATAAGTATGCATTTTTACAGAATAAAAATAATACTGGTAGTTATATTAAACAAAAATTTATATATTGTGTAAGGAGTTTTTATATTAAATTAAAAATGATTTCTAAAATTTACCTGTTTAAAAGATGTTTTTAATATTTACTTTACGTTTGTATACTTTTGGTTTATTTTAATGCCAACGATTAGAGTTTTCAAATTGAGTTCAAGGACTTAAGTACAAACTTTATGTTTCAAATAAATCTTTTTAAAAACTATTGTTTTACTTTGTAAGGGTTTTTAAATATACCTTAACTCTTATCCAAAAAGATTAACCATCAGTTTTTTATATTAAATTGTAATAAGTTTTTGTTAAAAAGTTCGTATTTAAACAATAGAGATTACTAAGAGACCTACACGGTGAAATATTGTTTAAAAAGAAACTTATTAAAAATTAAGTTTATACTTTTTACTTATTACAATTTGTGTTGCTTTTAATCAGACTAGCCTTATTTTTTATAGGTAGTACATATAAACATATTTTAAAGGTTTAGTTGTCTAAATTGCACGAGCGTACAAAATTGCACGAGTTCAAAAAACTGAACAAAGATAAAATCGCACAAAGATACTTTTGCACGAAGGGTAATTTTTGCGCGAAGATATTTTTGCATGAGCAGACAATTTTGCACGAAGAAATTTTCGCGTTTTTTTTAAATTTTTTCAATTTAGTTTTTTTTACTACCACTGTTACCCCTAACCCTTACCTTCGGTCAGTATCTTTTCTTTTTATTATTTTTTTTTTATTAGTCATTTTTTAACTTTTTTTTTACTACCACTGTTACCCCTAACCCTTACCCTCGGTCAGTATCTTTTTTTTTTAACAATTTTTTTTTTTCTTTATTAATTATTTTTTTATTTTTACTATCACTGTTACTCCTAACCCTTACCCTCGGTCAGTAAATTATTTTAATATTCTTTTTATTAAATTATTTTATAGCATTATTTTTCAGTTTATTTTTTATTTTAATTTTATTCATTTACTTTTTACTCACGTGCAAAAGTGTAACTCGTGCAAAATTGAGCCTTGGTGCAAAATCGTCTTCGTGCAATTTTGTGCACTCGTGCAATTTTGGCTTTGAGCAAATTTGACTTCGTGCAATTTTGTGCACTCGTGCAATTTTGTGCATTCGTGCAATTTTGTTCTCGTGCAATTAAGTCCCCTCTTGCAACTTAGTAACCTCGTGCATTTTTGTCGACGTGCAATTTAGACCCTTTCCCATTTTAAACAGATTGTTTGAAATTAATATCAATCGAATATGATAACAACATGAATCTGACTTAAAAACATTCTAGTTTACACATAATTCTAAGAATCATCAAAACCTTGAAAGGCAAATTAGCCAGAACAAAGATTTAAAAAAAATTGTCCCGAATATCGTGTAAAAAATTAAATATCCTTAACTACTGTATATGTACAATACACGGAGAGATATTATGAAAAAATTAAAATTAAGTATCAATATTACCTGCACAACTAGAAGGACAATTACAAAGTCAGCTATGATCTTGCTACTTTCATCTTCAAAGTTCCTCATTCTAGTTGGGCAAGACTAAACAACTATTGTTTTAGAATATAAATGAAAGCTAAGTTTGTTTTATCATGTCATATTTTTTAACTGTGCAAAAAAAAATATTACAAATAGAAAATAATAGTTATTTACATTATACACAAAAACAGTAAAAAACGCTAATTCAAAGTAAAAATTTTTATTAGGTTTAAACAGTTTATTATGAGTATTATAACAAAAAGTAAATGAAAAACCTACTTTGTCTAAGTTTGTAGGCTAAGTCTTTTAGAATAATAGTTTCAGAGAGAAAACAGAATTTATCAAGTTTGAAAATAGTTACGTGCTACAATGTTTTTAATAATATAGAAAATTACAGAGATTTATGTTTCTTTTTAGCAAAAAAGTATAAAAGTTTTATGACAAATAGCATAAAATTTTTTTTGTCGTTTTTGCTCTAATTTATTTATTTCAGGTTTAATGTCTTATGATAAATTTTTTTTTTAATTCTACTGTGTCTGGTAGTAGTTTTTTTTAATACCTAAAAGTAAAATTTACATAACTGCATTGAACAGTATTTATTTGATTTAAAATTTTATACAAAATTTTGTCTTAATAACTTGCTTCTGCCTATTTCCTCAAAATATACATGTTAGAAATAGATTTAACTAAAAAATATTATAGTTAAATAAAAGGTTGTGCGCCGTATAAGTGTTAATAAGCATTTAATATTATAACTTATGATTTTTTGCGATTTGAAATTTTCTTTTTAACAACACAAATAACTTGAAATCTTAGATATTTTTTAAAACTTTTTATAAACCCTAAACTAAAAATAGGTTTATTAATCATACTAAAGTGTTTAACATTTTAACACAAAATATAACACTTCTATGTTTATGTGTAATAATGCAGCAAACTTACTATATACTTTTTGAACATTAGTGCGATCTAAAGTTGAATTAACTGTTTTAATTATTTACGGAAAATAAATAATTTCTAAAAAACACTTTCATATACGTGTGCAAGAAAAAATAATCTCAAAACTCACTTTCGCCCATATCGTCGTGTTCGCCCAAGCGGAACTGTTGCCGAACGTACCGTTGTAGTTACATTGGGGGATTTCCCAAGTCTGCTTGCACTCCGCGGCTTGCACTTTGGGGGGCTGCCCGGTGCAGTTGCACGCGAAAGTGGGCAAGCGACGGGGAAGGCCCGAACACACCCAGTCGTCCACGACCCCGCAGCACGAGTACTAGATAATATTTTATCCGCTAGGTGGTGATAAAGAGTTGATTTTTACTTGTTTGAGAAACTTTCTTTTTGTAAAACTTTAGCTAACTTAAGGTTTTCAATAAAAACGTGTAACTTTAAGGTATATGTAATGTTTCATTTTACACACAGTTTTCAGTGAATTAAGCTTAATATTAAAAGAAAATTCAATAACAAAAGTTTTATTATAATAATAAGGCATATTTTTTTGAAGCAAACTTTTAATTGCAGTAGATTTCGCTTGTCGCTTTCATATCTTATTTTTTCCAAAAACTTTCTTCTTTTCATTTCTTCGTACCGAACTTCTTTTATCTAGAAAAAAACCGCATAAAAATTTAATTAAGCAGCAAAACGAGTTTCAATTCCTAAATAAACTAATAAAACTCTAAACTAAAATAACAATACTTGATAATTTGTGAATTTTGTCGTTTTGAAGCAAAAGTTTGCCGAAATTTAATTTAAAAATTTCAAAAATATTGATGTTTGTTTAAACTTTTGAATTTACATTTTGTTGCTGTTTTCTAAACTAAATACGTATTATACTTCACATGTTAATATAATAATAACACCAAACAAATATAATTAATACTCACACTTCTGATTTTCATAAGTCTGTACGACCAAAATCCAATTTGCACGCCGAGAGCCAGCAAAACAACTTGGATGTACTGAAGAAAAAAATTAAAAAAAAGCTTAATACTCGGATAATAAGAAACAAAAAAAAAATTTTTTTTGTGAATAACTTTAGCAGCCAGCAACACGACTTGAATGTACTTGAAACAATTAGTTTGATTTAAAAACTGTAGTACTCGGATGATAAAAATACAATAGTAGATTTTATTATTGTTAAAGTGTAAATCGTATTGTGAGTATCTTTTATTTCAGATTTTGAAACAAGTTTACTTCTTATATGTAAAAAGCAAAATTAGGATAACAGACTAAAGAAAAACAGTAAAAGATGTTGTTTAACAACAGCTTATTTGCTACAAACAGTTATAAAAAACAAAAAATACCAGTTTTAGGAAATCTGCTTTTTCTTTAAAAGCCCCGATGCACCCCAGGGAGGCCAGAAAGAATATCACAAAACCAATAACTGCCTGCATGACTGCGACTGTAATAATAAAGTTTTTTAATATTTCATATTTAAAAGTTTCGATTGTTTAAACGACCATAAGCTTGTTGATTTTTTTAGTAATTAAATGGATCTTGTAACAAAAAATATCAAAACAAAGTCTTAGAAAAGTTATTGCCACCTTTAAAGTTTGTAAAGTAAGTAAAAATTGGAAGTATTAAACTTCGATACTTAAAGTTTAAATAGTTGAGTATAAAACTTGATTAAAATAGATAGTGATTTCACTATGAAAAGGTAATAAATTTTCAAAACTCAAAACAGTTTTTAAGTTAAAACTAAATATCTAACATAACAGTTTTTAATATTTTGTTACGAACTTTGTTTAGTTTATTATTTTTTTTAAATTCTGTTACAAAGGCATGACTGGTCTCGTATTGTAAAAAGCAAAATAAAATTTATGATTTTCTTAGTTACTTTTATCATTGTTCCTTTTGTTAATTCTTACAACTTAATGTTTGTTCTAAGAAGTATAACTGTTAACTTTTTCTCTTTAAAAATTTAATTTTTTTTATTACTTTCTTACCATGTTTGTCCCTGTTTTTTTCATAACTCTTATCAGCTTTTTAATTTTTCTATTCAACTACTTCAACTGTTTTAAGTACTTTTAATTATTACTTTCAATATTTCAACGTTTATATCATGTGTATAAATGAACTTTCTTACAATAAAATTCTTCTTCACTGTTATCTCCTTCCTCTGGCAAGACTTTCGGGGCGTCAGGAACCGAATTCGCCATAATTGACAGTCCGAATCCCCCGAAACCTAACCCGAAAGTCTGAGAAAAACATAGCGATTTCGTTCAAAACAAATTGAAAACTTTCAAGGGACGAGACGGTTAAAAACTAGGTGACAATTTTGTAAGCGAAAAGTTTGTGTTTAGTTTAATTAGGAAGCGAAAGAAAAATGTAACTTGTGGCGAAAACACGTTTAATCGCGAAATACTTATGTTAAGCGGTAAAAATGATAAATGTATACAAATATATTGACACTTTGAATAACAATTTAACTAAGTGTTTGTTATATAAATAAAATTCACGAAAACAAGTTGCGCTTATCAAGTAAAACTTTAAATAAACGAAAAATAAGCAACAGGTCAATTAGTGTTCTCTAACAAATACCACACAATTAGTTATTACTTTACAATTAACAAAACTACTGTATTAAAAAAAGTAATTTTTAAAATAAAAAATTTAGATCTGAAGCCTTTAATGATACGCTCAAAAAAAAAGAAAGTTTGGTTTCTCTTGTAACTCTTAGCTTGTTTATCCAAATAGCTTATACTAAAACTTATTTCTATTTCGAATAATAGTATTTTTATTAATAACTAAATCTTTTTCGTTTTAAGCTGAATAATAAGTTTTTTATTATTTAATATAAAAAAAAGTCTGCAGTAAATAACTTAATACTTTTAACTAATTAATAAAACTTTGATCTTATTAAAATAATAAAACTAATAACGTTTTTTAAAGGATTAACTTTTGAAATGCTTGTAAAAACTAGTTTTAATTAATTTTATTAAACATGTTTTTTAACTCAAATATGTTTTCAAAATCCTTTAAATAATTTTTCAATTAAGTAATGTAATAGAAAAAAACTAACACCAAATAGAACATTGAAGACTACAACTGACACTTTGAAAACATTGAATTGGTTAAGTTTCACTTTCGATGAACTTAATTTTATATTTTTTAGTTTGAAACGTTTAATTTTCTTAAATTTGAACTTTTTGGGTTTTGGAAATCTGAATCTTTTTAATTTTGAAAAACTAAACTCCATCGCACATTTTCACAACTGAAAACACTTTTAATTTTATTTTTAAGTTTTTAAGCAGTTTAATGCACCACTTACTTGGCAAAGTGAAAAAAAGCTATTTATGATTATCTCTAAAGATAAAAAGTTACTTAGGAGCTTTAAAGTTGAGTTTAAGCAATTAATGAATTATTCACGGAAAAGTATTATACTTAAGATAATTAAAAAAACTAGTGACCTTGTATGTACAAACTTTAAGATTTAAAAAAGTTGGAAATACTCGAATTTAAAGTAGTTTTAATTTTTTACTTACAACTTAAGAAAATAATAACAGCCTTATATTTCAAAGTTTATTTTTTAAATACTTAGCTAATACAATAATTCGGAATATATTAAGGTTAATGAGATATATTAGTATGTATATTTAGCGGTTTAATATTTTTGGAATGGAATGGAAATAAACCATTAAAGTTATAGTGTTTAATAACTACATTTATTTAACTACGTTTAAAAATTAAGTTACTGAAAGTAAATATATAAAATAATTTAAGTTTATAAAGTTATAGAAAAACTGATTTGTTATTTAGGTATATGAAATAAAAAATTTTGTGGTTTCCAACCTACTACTTAAGTGGTAAATAAATAAAAACACAATATTAAATGTTTTCATAACAACGAATTTTGATTTGTATTTTTAATTTAAATATTTTGCAGTACATTAACAATTTGTTTACAGTTCTCATCTGAACAGTTTTATACTTAAAATATAAAAATTGAATCTGTTTTTAAGTACTTTAGTTTTAAATTACTACATAAAAAAAGTTACAGGCTATATATAATGTTATACTGAATACAGTATTTTTAGCACACGTTTTATCTTATCAGTACTGTTTAAATTATTAAAAAATAAGTAAAAAACAGTAGCAACACTTCTAAAAGTACACACAAACAAACATATATCTTTAGTGCAAAAAAGGCAATCAGTTCTTTAAAAGAAACTTATTTAGAGATATAGGGATTATTTTTTAAATTTTTCAAGGTCTCAATCCCTTTAAACCTCGTTACTTTTTTTCTGTATAACTGATGATCTGGTATCAGTGATACCAGACAAAACTTAGCGTATTAGTTTTTTTGCAAGAAGTTTCAATAATATACTACATTTCTCAAAATTAAAACATATTTCAATTGAATGTACAGTAGTTTTATGTTTATGAGAAATTTTATATATTTAAAAAAGTTGTTTTTTTCATTTCATGTTATTAAAAAACAGTACAGATTATCATTGAAACAAAGTTTTAGTTAACTTTATAGAGTTTAGTTTTACTTATTAGTATATAGTTATAAAACTTTGACAAAAGTCGTTATCTACATGTAGTTTTTCTTATTGATTTTAATTTCTTTATGTTTACTATTATGCAATTTTTATATATTTTTAATTTATAAATAGAAATTCAAACTTAATTTTTCGCTTTTTGATTGTAAAAATATAACTGTTTTTATTTTCCCTTTTAACGTTAGTTATGCAACAAATGTAAATAATAACTAGCGGAAGCTGAACAGAAAATCGATATATTAATCGAGATTTACTAAGAAAAGTAGTTATTAACAATTAAAATGATGCAGATGTTAAATTCCATATTTATTAAACCAGAATACTTTTTATTAATTTCGGCTTATTTTTATTTTTTCTTAGCTTAACTGTTATAAATGAGCTTTAACACGTCTAGTTGTTTTCGAACTTTTTTTGGACCTTAGTTCGTCAATACTGAACGGAACGCTTGACGTTCTAAGTTAAACATACTTATGTAGAAATTACATTTTATTAAGACACCTAATTTCATGGAATTTATTCTTTGAAATTTCGTTTTTCGACTTTGTTTAGTTGACGTTCTACCAAATTTACTACAACTGCTTATTTACAATTTACTACAACCGCTAAGTTTACGCTGTACTTTAATTCTGGTAATTAAGTTTTTGTCTATAAAAGTTTAAGAAAAATATTTGAAGCACTCGCATTTTAATTTCATAACATAGTTTTCTCATAATATTGTGTAATGAATGAGCATATTAAAAGGAAAATTTACTTAAAAAACATAAAATCTCTTCAATGACAGAAATAAAACTATTGATGATAAAACAAAATAATCATGGAAAACAAGTTTTTCACCTAATCTAACAAGTAAGTTGTTGATGGTATAATTATATAAAAATTTCTTCCTTTTGAGTAGTTGTATTTATAAATGTTATCAAAACTTTTTGATAGATGATTATATATAGTAAAAACAATTATATCATTTAGATTAATTATTTTATTATTAGATTAGATATCTCAAATACTAGTAAAGACCCAGAGAGAAATTTGTGGCCTGATGGTGTAGGGGTTCATAATGATAATAATGTGTTTGAAAACTCTTTGAGATGAAAAAATCAGTGGCCAACACTTATACAAAAAGTTCTTAATTGTTTATAAAATGTTCAATAGCTTTGCTGTTATGTTTTACAATAATTATAACCGCTCTTATTTAGTTAAATCTAGTTTGACAAAATTAAAATCTATCTTTATAAACATAGAACCCTTAGTGTTTATGAACATGCCAAACACTCACTTGGTAAAAGTCTTAATAAATATTTACTATTTGTTTAGATATCTTGGTAATTTACTGAAGCTACAACTTAGATTAAACCACAATCCAATTAGTTTATAGCTAAGTCAAAAGTATATGCAATATTAAATTTTAAAATGCAATATAAAAAATTATAATAAATGTTAAGAGTTTATTCAAAGAATATGTTTATTTACTGGGAACAGGATTCTCAAACTTGCCACAACAAATGTTTTCAGTGTGAGCTGGTGTGTTACATCGGACATAGTTTTACCCACCCCTCTAATTTTAAATAAAAAAATCTTGAAAATACTTGAATATCTTTTTCTCAAATCAAAAAACTCTTGGTGGGAAGAAATTTAGAGGTTGCCTAAATTAAAGGTGGGAAGTTTTTCAGTTGGTTGGGGTAGATTTATCAAATAAATCTTGTGTTGTGAGCCAGACTGTTAAAAAAGTTTTCTATAAAAAGGTTTATTTTATAAAAAACAAGTTTAAATATCACCAAAAAGTTTCTAATAGCAAAACATCTAATTAGCTCTACTTTAAGCTAAAAATAAAGTTAGGAATCCATAAAAAGGTTGATATTACTAGAACAGCACAAAGTGTCCTTAAGTAAAAGAATTTATGTAGGTAAGATGTTTCTTTTTTAGGGCCATATCTATTTTTTGCTAGCTTTAAAACACCACGTGCTGAGTTTTGTAAGCCAAGCAAAGCAGCTGTACAACTATCTGTTTTTTTAATTTTTTTAGAGTAACACACAGTTTATTGTCTGATAGAATGTATAAAAAGTTGTATCAAAAATATGTATTTAATAATATTTTGTTACCTTAAGTTAAAGTAAAGTTTAACTTGGTTATTACAATGCACTCAAAAGTACAATCAAAAGTATTGTTAATTATTAACAGTAATTTGATAGTTGAAGTAAAACATCTTTAAGTTAAGATTATTTAGATAAAATCAATCATTTTAATAAAAATTTGTTTTGAGAGTTAATGTATTGTACAGCATTTTTTATAAAAGTTAATGTCATTTCAAAAATATTATACTAAACTAGCAGTTACTTTTTAAAATTTCTGAAATTTAAATAAGTTTTTGAGGTATAAGGGTACAAAGTAAGATAACTTGATACATAATCATCGAATGATTTAGAAAAGTGGCAAAAGGACTATTTCATTAGAAATCTATCATCTCCAATGTTTTTAGGCTACAATAAGTATAATTTTACCCTGGAAGCTACCAATTGTTTTGTATGACTTTTACAAAATTTTGATTAAAATGTGTCTAAAAAAATAAAAAATTCAAAAATTGTACAGCTATTTTTTGGTCATTAAGTGCTTTTATAGTATTAAAATACAATTTTTTCTTATGATGCAAGGAACACTTCCTAAGAATTTGAGTTTAATTTCTAAGAAATGTTCATGAAAATACAATTTTAGTTTATTTTTTAGTATTCTTTTAAAGTTGGCAATAAAAATTTTACCTTCATGCGTTTGAATAAGAAATTTTAGTAAGCTGTCTATACATAATAAAATTAACTAAATGTTTTCTTGTTATAAAAATATTTTATAGCATACAATTGGAGCTTTCAAAGGCCAATGTTAATTGAAAAAATGTTTGACTTTCCAGTGGCCTAATAAAAAGTACTACCATTTAGTTTATTTTTCATTTGATTTTTAAGGTAAGGTTTTAAAGAGTCTAACATATTTTCTTAAAAATTGCTCTTAGTATGTAAAACTTTTAGCAAGCTACTTGTTGCATTTTACTGATTTTTGAAGATAAATGTAAACTTTGAGATACAATATATCATAGCTTGTCACTTAGGTTCTTTTTAAAATGAGAACATAAAATACTATTTATTTTAAAGTACATCTTCTTTCACATATTTAAGCAACTGCTTCAAGTTCTTTCAGTCAATTTTTTTTGATATTTAAAAATAAGGTTTTATTTTATTATTTTTGTTCTGCTTTATTTAAGTATATATATATATATATAAGTTACTGGTTTCAATTATTACAAAATCATTTAGTCATAAACAAGGTACGATACTATTTTAAATAAACATTTAAAAGACATTTGCAAAAATTTAAAGGTATTAGCACAAAAAATTTAGAATATGGACTTTTGGTCTTTTTTTTTTGAATTTCTGAGAAAATAATTGATTTTTCATTAGTTTATTTTAGAATAGTTTTACAAAACTAGTTGTATCTCAAATGTTAAAATGAAATTATACTTAATTATATTTTAAGCTTTTAAATAAAGGAAAATATTAATATTGAATGTTAAATCTTGGCCTCTTTTAAGACACAACATGGGCCTGCCAAAAGTTAAGTTACATAAGTGCAAATTAAATGACTATTTTATTTTAGTTTTGCTTTTAAGTTTTTATAACAATTTTTTTCAAAAAGACCACATAATACTTTATTACTAAATCTATCAGGTTGACTAACAAAGTTGCCCACCCCTATGACATCTATTAGCACTGGATAATTAGATTAAATGTCATCAAGTTAATATACACACTAAGCATTAACATTTCATGAATTTGGCTTCTAAGATAATTTTGCTTATTAATGCATAGTTGTCATCTTTACATTAGATTGAAGTAAGGTGTATATTAGATATCAACCACAGTTATCATTATATGAAAATATTTAGTATATAAGTTTTAAAACACTAGTTCTTTCCACTTACATCATTGTGCTAGCCAGGGTTTCCAAAACTTTTTTTTTAAGGCCCCCTTTTAAGAAACTAAAAAAGATATGGCCCCGTCAAACTAGATTTCTCAAAAAAATACCTCTAGAAGTAAAAAATAAGTTTATCTATATCAACTAAACGCCATTATAGTTGTAGATAATTCAAACCTTAAGTTTCTGTTATGACCAATTTAATAGATTTTGTTATTGTTTACTTTCAAATGGCAGTGTGTCTGAGTTATCATATGTACATTATACGAATTAGTTTAAATTAAATCCAAACACTGAAAAAGTTGGTTAATTTAGTTTAAAGTAGATAAATGTTAAATTAATTGCACATATTTACTAAGTTTATAACTAGTTGCTCTCATATATTTGATTTTTTTATAGTTATCAGTTCTTTTCAGTTTTGAAAATTGAAAATAAGTCTTGAGAATTAAAGACTAAAAAGTTAAAAACCTTGCAAAAACTACCTTATGGCTTATCTCAAGTTTTATTTCCTGCTACAGTTTTAAAAGCATTCTATTTCTAGTATTATGTTTTGCATTTTTTTTTATAACAAAATTCCTTTTTTACTAAGGTTTTAATTTATTCTTAATTTTTTCATTTACAAAAATTAAAGTATATTATAACTTCAGTTTTAAAACTATTAAAGATTTTTTTAAAACTTAAGGTCACTAGCCTAGTGAAGGAATCTTGTGAAATGCAAAATTTTGTTCTACTTGTATTTTGGGTTTTTCTTGAAAGTCTTTAAAAAATTTTATTTTTTTAAGTATAGAATTTGTATTAAAAACTAGATAAGTTTATTATATTTACTCCAAAAAAGCAAAAGTGCTGTATGAAAACCAGCTGTAAAAAAATGAGTATTCTGTTCAAATAATAGTTTTATCTTTATTTATAATTATATTTTTAACTACCAAGTATAAACACATTTAAGTTTTACATTACATTGTAAAATCATTATTTATTTTTAGGTTTATGTTAATGTAAAAAAACTTAGTCAATGAACAAAGTACTTTGTAGATATTGTTAATTAATAATTCAATAGCATCTTTCAAACTTTTTGTTTTCAATATAAAAAATCGAAATTTAAGTTTAGAGGAAAAAGTAAATTAAGCTATAAAAAGTTATACAGTAGGAAAGTATTTGATTAAATAAAATGATTTTAAACAAATATGTTTACTTTTTTACAAACAACAAGTTCAAGTATAGTTTTATTTCAATAGTAATAAAATTGAACAAACTGCACTGCATTTGATAAACAATTTATTGAAATATTTTGATCTAAAATTTATCTCTAAAGACTTAATTTAAGCCAATTTAAACTAAAAAGTATACTACAATAACATTTAAAATGTAGTAGAAATTAAAAATTTTCCTTGGTCTAAGTTTAAAGTTTAAATTAAAGTTGATTAACATCAGAAAAACTTACTGTTTAATGTTTGAGTGAACTAAAAATTAAAAATTATGATTACCCATATAAATAAATTGTAATAAAAAGCTTTAATAAAATAGTAATATATTTTGCTTTCCCAAAAAAACAAAAGTTATTATTACTATAATAACACAATTGTTAATTTAAACTCTTGCAGTTTCTAACATTAAAAAACATATCAATTCATAAATTTCAAGCTTTAACTTTCTTTAAACATAGTTATTCTATTATTACGTCAAAATATTATTTTACATTTTTAATTATAATCTAAGTTTTACCTAAAGTTAATTTAAATAAACAGTTTTTCAAAATGCTTTAGGATATTTAAAATGTTCATTTCAAGACTTGCATAAGTAAAAAGTTATAAATAAAGTTATTAGTAAATTACTTTTGGAAATCAAGAACTCAATTTTCTTGATGCTTGTAAAATTTGACATTTATATAGTCTCTTTTCGTGTTTGTAGGCGTAGCTCCCGTGGCGCAATCGGTTAGCGCGCCGTACTTATATGACAGTATCGGAGAAATGCGGAGGTTGTGAGTTCGAGCCTCACCGGGAGCACCTTTTTTATTACTTAAAAATCTTTTAAGCTAAGAACTATGCTAATAACAACTTATCCTTGAAATAAGTAATAATTGCTCTGAAAAAAAATTTGTGTTTTTTTATTTGTTTCAATATCTATTAGAACTTTTGAGTTTTTTGCTTTAGTAGTTTTAAACTAAGCTTTACATACAGTTTATAATTAAAGCTTAATAAAGTAAATCTAGAAATACCTAGAAACTAAAAGTTAAAGCTTTTTTAACTATAGTGTTTTTTAGCATCCATTAATCAAGTAACTTTTATATTTTAAGACCTAACATGATATATAATTAATCTACTTTTGCAACGTATATTTGTTAGAAAGTAGTAATAATGTTTAAACTTATGAATGTTAATATATTTGTACGGTAAACCACAAATTATTGTTATAAGTATGTGTATCTATTTTAGCACCGTATGCTAGTAGTTAAGTTTTATGAAGAAAAAAAAACTTTTTATTAAAAGTTAATTATTTTAGCTAGGTTTTCAAACATCTGTGACGTCATAATGTTAATATAGATTTCGTACCAAGTTTTTAGAATATTTTATTTGCTTTTAATTATTTATGATTGAAGTTAAACTTTATTAGTTTAGTGTTGGAATTTCTCAAGGTATTGAAAATTTATGTATTTAGTTTAGATAGTTAAATTAAAATATTGAAGAAAAATTAAACTTTAGTTTTGGAAAAAAATATTTTATGGTGCCTTTAAAAGTTTAGGATACTCTGGGTTGTTTTGAAATAAAATATTTACTTTTTCGTCAAAAAATATTATGAAAAAAATAAGTTTTTTTTTAATTTAAAGTAACTGAATTTATCTTGCTAAATCAAAATTCAAAATATTGGCTAAAATTAATTAGATAAAAGGTTTTTGTCATTTTTTAGTTTTTATTAATTATGAATAAATATGTAATTTGCTATTACAATGCAATTATAAACTTCGATAAGAAAAGGTCATTTATGCGTTTATATATATATATACTCGTCTACACGATCACTGTCAGCTGGCAGGATGGCCGAGTGGTCTAAGGCGCTGCGTTCAGGTCGCAGTCTACAATGTAGGCGCGGGTTCGAATCCCGCTCCTGTCACACTTTTTAAAAGTTTGTTTGCATTTAGCATTCAAATACTTTTAAATTTTATTTGTCCCTCATTTAGCTGCTTTTTAAATTTAACATGTGAAAATAAGATAAATATTAAATTTGATACAATATCTCTAGTATAAGATATAATTTAAAAGATTTATTTTAAGCATTAATTCATGAATGTTGTTACTAAGATAGGTGTTATAAGAAGGTTATTTATGTATCTGCAACTATCTAGTAAAGTACCTTGATACATTAAGCAGCTGCATTTGTGAAATTTTTATTTTGTTTTTCATTTTCAAGTTTCAACCCTTTTGGTCTTGTAAAATTCGGTCAAAGATTTTTATAAAACGAAAAGTGTATAAAACTAATTAAAATTTAAGAAACTAATAGAAAAAAGTAAAGTTAAATTTGTTTTAGTTTTTTACATTTTCATTTTGCACTTTTATTGAGTCAACGGTTATAAATAGTGTTTCTTTCATAAAATTTTGAAAATAATTTTTGTGCTAGAACATAGAAATCGAATTAATTCACGTTTTTTAATTGTACAATAGTTTTATGTTTAGTTTTTTATGGTTTATATTTGTTTTCAGAAATTGTTTGTGTGTGAACTTGTAAATTTTTTAGATGAAAACTTCGAGTTTCAAAAAGAAAAAGCTGCTACAAAAAGTAATAATTGTAAGTTAAAGTTTGTAAAATACTTTGTTACTGAATTAAGACTAATTATAAATTTAAGTTTGTTTAAAACAAAAAATCCCTTTTTTACTTTAATTAAAAGTTTTCTAAAATAGTTAACATTTTAGTTGACATATTCACAGAAATTCTTTTAGTACGTATACCTAACTTATAAGGTTTCTTTTTAAATTTTTAACAAAACACTATCAAATTAACAGTTAAAGCTTTATATCTTTTTATGATTTAAACAGTCTATAGAATTGATAGTTTTGTTTTCAATATGAACTAATTAAGCTTATATATTTATAAAAGGGTTAAGTTTAAAAAATATAGTACAAATTTAACCTTTTTATAAGTTAAAAGTAATGCTTTTATTTTTATTTAGCTTGTATTTAAATTAATAAACTTCCTCGATAATTACTTTTTTCGTTTAAAGCAATAATAGTGGAGTTATAACTATAATTTACATACACAAAATACAAACTTGTGGGCTGATATTTTTTAATCAGCGAAAGTTCAGAGCAGAAGCCTGGTCTTTTGTATGCCTTGAGACAAGCTTAAGTTTAACGAAAGGGTCGATCATACCAATTCGATCATCAGACCACAAGCCTTCGGTAGACCGAGACCGGTTTCGTCCTGTAGATGGTTGCTTCATGCTTGCATGTATTAACCGTTTGTAGATTGAAGACTGCAATTTTTTCGGTTATGACTGACTTATAAGTCCTAATCATGACGAAACCGGTCTCAGTCTACCGAAAGATTGTAATCTGATGATCGAATTGGTATGATCAACCCTTATATTTTTTTAATCGAAATGTAGTAGTGCTTTTACCTAAGTTTTTAATGTGAATAAAATAAATTTAACACTTCTAATCAAAAACATTAAATATTTACTTATAATAAGTATAACTAATAATTATTACAGTTAGCTGTGAAAACTTCTCTAATTTTAGTTAGCATAATCAGTTGCTAATCACTTTATAAATAGAATTATAGGTCAGCCAAAGTAAAATGCTGTTGTTTTTGAATAAGGAAAATTACAACATATTTGCTTTTACGAAACAAGACAAAAACAAGTTCATTTTACTACATATGCTTTTAGTAGCATTTCGTTAACAGATACCATCATTAAATAGTAATTGAAGTTTATAAACGCAATAATGCCCTCATTTCCACAAGCATTGTTGGTTCAGTGGTAGAATTCTCGCCTGCCACGCGGGAGGCACGGGTTCGATTCCCGGACAATGCACTTTTGATCGAATATTTTGATTAACATAATAATTATTACGCAATAAGAATTTTTGCTTATGTATATTGCTAAAAATAAAGAATTAAGCCGAATAAAAAAGCTTTTTGTCATTGCCACAAATAAGTATTCTCCAAACAAGGTCCATAGATTGTCGTCTTTTTTCGTTTAAATTTAAAACCAAAAAGCTTTATGTATTTATTTAAGCCATAAAAATACTCTATGAATAAAGACAATTTCTATGGATGTTAATAAACGGTAAAAAGATGCGCCCAACGTGGGGCTCGAACCCACGACCGTTGGATTAAGAGTCCAACGCTCTACCGACTGAGCTAGCCGGGCACGTGATAAACAACTTTAAACAGTTTATAATGCCTTTGTGACGAAGCTATGACGTAATAATCCTTTAACTGACATCAAAAAGGGCTCGTCCGGGATTTGAACCCGGGACCTCTCGCACCCAAAGCGAGAATCATACCCCTAGACCAACGAGCCACCTGTCTTAAGAAGGCTTGTTTAGTTTATAAATCTAACATGTATTGTGACGTAATATTGAAAATGCTTTCGCGGTATTTATCAAAATTGTTTGTTTTATTGTTACATAAAGCCAGTCTTTTTCTTGAAATGTAATTAACAGTAATTGTCATTACAGCTTATATTGTCTCTTAAAAAAATTTAAATTCTAAAACTATAACTAGTGATTTTTATTCGAAATTCCAGTTTTTTTTTTCAAAATTTATCTTACCCCAGGATTCCAGGTTTTTAGCAAACCTGTCAAATGTAAAAAAAATTACTTCCTTACCAACAATTCTGTTTGTATTAGAACTTAGATTAGTAAACATAAATTCGTTTAATTCAAAACTTTGTAACAAAACAATGTTTCACTCGCTTGGACCAAATCAAACGAGATCATCAGTTGAAAAAAATCTGTAAAATTAATTTTACATAAACATGCAAGAAGATATTAGGCTAGTAAATTAACTGATAAATTTAATTAGGCAAATTATCCTATTGTTCTAGTTAATTAAATGATAAATTTCAGCTTAAATGAATTTCAAAGTTATAATTTTTTGCCAACTAATCTTATTTCTAATGCGGTTTTCAGCAGAAAACTCACGGAATCTAATAAGTTGTGAAACTTTTTATGCGTGGCTTCTGGCTGACACCAATAATAGTTTAAATACCTTTAAAAAAGAATTTGGAAGTTTAAATAAAAAGCTAAAGGTTATGTTATAAATAACAATGTTTTTAAAATTTATAAACTGACTTAATTTACATGCCAAGGTTTATAATAATAATAACTAAACTAGTTTTGAGCAGAGATAGAATGTAATCTTTAGTAGTAGAATTTTATTTAACTATAATTAATTTATTACGCTCTTTCAAAATAATTTTTTACTATTATTTCGTTTTTACTTACGGTATTTTTACTGTTCATAATAAAGGAAATTTAAATTAAATTTTAATTAATTTTTGTCAACTTAAGTACTAATTTATGTCGTAATTTAAACATTTTGTATATTGTTTAGATTTAAGTGAAGGTTTTAAAGAAGATTACCTGGGCGAGATTTGATTAACCTGTGACTTGTTATACAAATAAACAGTTCTGTTTAATTATTAGTGACTTCTTTTGCTATAGGACTAAGAAAAAATTTATCAATGATGTAAAATTAAGACGTTTAATCGACGTAACATACTTTTGCGGTTTGTTATATGACATATTTGTTTTAATACCTAGGTTATACCTAAAAATCATGCTTTTTCACTTAATATAAAAAAAGTATTAAAATTCTTCTAGGGTTTGTTTGAATTCCATTATTTTAATAGGCCAATGCGAGTTGTAAAACAATTTGTAAAATTTATTAAAATGAAACTTAAAACTAATCTACTATAAAACGTTAATACATTAGTCAGCAATAATACAACATTTACAACAGACTTACAATGTAGTTTTTAGACTGTAATATAAAAGTTTTTGTATCTGAATATTACAATTGTAAAGGTTTACTTTTTAAAATTTGCTTATGTTAAAATTATTATAGTCACGTGAATTTATTATAAGATCCAACTTAAATATATTTATAACTGCTTACTTTAAAATCCTACAAATTGTAGTTCAAAATATTGTAAAGTTAAAGATTTAGTGAATTGTATATGATTAACGAAAAACGTCTGTTAAAGTAGATTGAAAAAAACAAAAAATATGAAACAATGAAAATAAATTGAAATTATGTGTAGGATGAAATATCAAAAATGAAGAAATCAAAATAAATTAAACTTATGTGAATTTAATACTAAAATTAAAATTTATACTAACAATGTTTTTTACGTAACACATTAAAATCATAATGTTTTAAAGAAACTAAAAAAGAAAAATATATTTTTTATTAACTTTGTTATGACTAGCTTGTTTTTGCATGAAATCCTGTTTAAAAATAAAAACAACATAAACAAGTAGAATGGGTAAGAAACGATCGGGTTAAATTGGGTTGGAATGAACGGGTTAGAAGTGATCGGGTTAGAAGTGATCGGGTTAGAAGTGATCGGGTTAGAAGTGATCGGGTTAGAAGTGATCGAGTTAGAAATGATCGGGTTAGAAGTGATCGGGTTATAAGTGATCGGGTTAGAAATGGTTGAGTTAGAAGTGATCGGTTTAGAAGTGATCGGGTTAGAAATGATCGGGTTAGAAGTGATCGGGTTAGAAATTATCGTCGGGTTAGAAGTGATCGGGTTAGAAGTGATCAAGTTAGAAATGATCGGGTTATAAGGGATCGGGTTAGAAATGATTGGGTTAGAAGTGATCGGGTTATAAGTGATCGGGTTATAAGTGATCGGGTTAGAAGTGAATAGCGGGTTTAGAAATGATCGGCTCCCAAAAATTCAATATTAAACTCTAACATTTTTGTATGATAAAATATTTAAGCTTTCATGCTATAAGAAAATTTTAAGTGGTTTTATAAATTCTACAGTTTATTCATTATTATAACGTAATAATACTATTAAAGATTACATTCTATCTCTGTTCAAAACTAGTTTAGTTATTATTATTATAAACCTTGGCATGTAAATTAAGTCAGTTTATAAATTTTAAAAACATTGTTATTTATAACATAACCTTTAGCTTTTTATTTAAACTTCCAAATTCTTTTTTAAAGGTATTTAAACTATTATTGGTGTCAGCCAGAAGCCACGCATAAAAAGTTTCACAACTTATTAGATTCCGTTAGTTTTCTGCTGAAAACCGCATTAGAAATAAGATTAGTTGGCAAAAAATTATAACTTTGAAATTCATTTAAGCTGAAATTTATCATTTAATTAACTAGAACAATAGGATAATTTGCCTAATTAAATTTATCAGTTAATTTACTAGCCTAATATCTTCTTGCATGTTTATGTAAAATTAATTTTACAGATTTTTTTCAACTGATGATCTCGTTTGATTTGGTCCAAGCGAGTGAAACATTGTTTTGTTACAAAGTTTTGAATTAAACGAATTTATGTTTACTAATCTAAGTTCTAATACAAACAGAATTGTTGGTAAGGAAGTAATTTTTTTTACATTTGACAGGTTTGCTAAAAACCTGGAATCCTGGGGTAAGATAAATTTTGAAAAAAAAAAACTGGAATTTCGAATAAAAATCACTAGTTATAGTTTTAGAATTTAAATTTTTTTAAGAGACAATATAAGCTGTAATGACAATTACTGTTAATTACATTTCAAGAAAAAGACTGGCTTTATGTAACAATAAAACAAACAATTTTGATAAATACCGCGAAAGCATTTTCAATATTACGTCACAATACATGTTAGATTTATAAACTAAACAAGCCTTCTTAAGACAGGTGGCTCGTTGGTCTAGGGCAGGGTTTCCCAAAGTGGGCGATATCGCCCCCCTGGGGGCGATTTTAATAAGTCGGGGGGCGATAATTTGTAAGGGGGCGAAAGGGTGGGCGATAACTAGTAAGGGGGTGAAAAGGGGGCGATTTTAAAATTTTTGGCTGTTTTAAAATTTTTACTTTTTATCCTGCTATTTTACTAGTTTTAGCTTGCTATTAAATATTTGACTCTGAGGTGGTAAAATTTAAACAAAAAAGTTTATTTTGTTTATGTAAAATATAGAAAATAAATCAAGTGCATATGACTCCTACTTTCAAGTAAATTATATATTTTCATTAATATGTTTTCTTATTTAGCAATCACATAGATCATAGACGATCGAAATCCCTCTCACAATTTTATAACCTGACATATATGTTATTTTGGATCACAAATCGTTTGTAAAAATATATGTTAGCTATTATTAACTATCACATCATGATATATCAAATTTTTTTTTTAAATCACAAAGTTAGACTAAGAAATAAAACTATACAGGGTTTCCAGTTTACCTAGAAACCTAGAAAAACCTGGAGTTTGACAATTTAGGCAACAAAAACCTGGAAAAATGTAGAATTTTTAACAGTTTAAACCAGGGTTTCCCAAACTCATTTACTTAATCGCCCCCTTTTCAGAAATTTGAAAAAAATCGCCCCCCCCCCCCACGATTTTACAAAGTAGTTTTTCTCTTGAGTACAAACTTTTGAGTCAAAAAAGTTGTGTTCGAAATGTAATTTAGTCTGGTACTTCTTAAGAACGCACTTTTGGGGTGTGTTCAAAGTAGTTTACAGGGAAATTAATTTACAGTTATTCTTATATAAGCCAAATAAAGTGTATTAAAATACTTAACTATTAAAAAGCCTCGTGTAATCTGTATTCAACCCTGTTTAAATATGAATTGTTGTGAAACTAATGTTTTGAAATTGTTGTGAAACTAATGAAACTTTTAAGTCAGTGGTGGACAACTTTTGTAGCCAGCAATTCATGTTTACTGAAAATATTTTCTAGTTTCAACTCGTTAAACAAATGTAATTGCGGGCTGCTAATTTAAAAAAATAACATATAGAAAATTTAAAAAACTCGAGAAAAATTGTAATAATATGATTTAGTATCATTGTGATCTAGGAAAATCAAATTGAAAGCGTATTTCAAAATATTAATTTAAAAAATTAAATTTATATTTTGCACAAGTAGTTTTCAAGTTACTTAGCGGTTCGAAATTTGACAGGATCTGAACCGTACGTTACCGATCTAAAATCTTAACTGAAACCTGACATTATAATAATTTCTCATATAACGAAATTCGGACATTTAAAGGTAAAAATAAGTAACTTATTTAAGCCGCAAAATACTTGAATTATTTTATAGATAGGCATATTCTAAAATACTATTCCAGAGATTAAAAACTATAAAAGAATGAACAGTGAATTTTACACATAATAAAATAAATATTAAAACATAATTTCTGATCTAGTTTGAGGAAGTTTGACCGACTAGTTGATTATCTCACTTGAAAATTGGTTTCATCAACAGCTTCAGTTAATGCAGTAAAATTATTAATTTGAATGCTAAGATATATTATAAGAAAGTTAGTTGTAAAGTTAAAAAAATAGTTTTAAACTTTTTAAATTATACGTTTCGTAGTTGAACACCATGAAATAGTATTTGACTTGGAATAACCTTTAGGAATCTAAACCTTAATTCTAACAATTTATTTTTCTTACTTTAAATTCAAAAAAAAAAAACAAATGTTTTACAGTCAATTCTGTGAACAGAAAGTACTCAATTAAAAAAAAAAACTTTTAAATAGGTTAAATTTTTGTTTTGTAACTGTAGCGGTCTTTTTGATGGCTTATTTAATTCAATTTGAAAAAAAAAATTCTAGCTGTTAGCCTATAAAAATTTAACAGAGGAAAAAAATGAAAAATTAAAAGCTAGTGTTGAACAACACATTCTAATTGCTAATATGTTTTGAATTAAGATAAAACAAAAAAAAACAGTTGAATTAATAATTTAAAATATTTTAATATATAGATTTGTTAATAATAATAAATCAAGTTGGAAAATAAAATTGAGTTTGAGAATCCTTACATGAAAAACTTGAAGTCATTTCAAAAAGAAACCTCAAATCTTTACTCTTTTAAAACCAGAAAAATTATTTTTGAAATAAAAAGTTTTATGGTTATCAAGTTTTTTTTTTAATTCATACAGATTGAACAAGTAATAACAGAAATGTGTCAAACAAATATTTTAATCACTATGCTATAAAAACTTTTAGTGTAACGTAAAACTACAAATATAAACTACAATATTAACCAGATCAAAATAAAATTACTAACAACTTTAAAACATAAACCATTTAATAAATACAGTAGACTTCCGCTTTTAAATTCGCACTTTGAACAAAACTACAAAGTACAAACTTTAAAAGTTATTACTTTTTTTTTTACAAAATGAAAAATTCCAATATATTGTATGCAATAATGTTATGAATAAGCATGAAATCAACTAAAACACAAAACAAACATTCATTAAAAATAGATCTATATAAGCTATCTAAAATTATATTTTATTTGTTTTAATAATACTTATTTAGTAATAGACTTTATTTAAGTTAAATTTAAGAAAATATAAGTTTGCACTTTTTTTTTTTTTGGTAAAAAGTGCGAACTCAAGAGTGACTCTACTGTAATTAATATTTATTAGGCATTATGCAAACCTGTTGTAGAATAAATAACTTAATAAATGTTATTATGAAAAGATTACTTAAATACAATACAAACCAGATTAAATAAAAAATGTTTTAAAAGATCAGATGAAATAGAAAAAAACTTTTATAAAATAATGTCTGCTACTGAAGTCTAATATAATGTTAATGATGAGGTTCATGAAGGCTTGCAAGCTTTTCTAATCTGATTCTCAATTAATAAAATAAAGCCTCAAGTCACCTCCTTTGCAAATATCTAGATTAGATCTTTTGCTCAAGATGTTGATAACTGAACTGAAAGCTTTCTCAACAACATAGCTAAACGGAAAAGCTATAAACAACAATCTAAATGCCTCTCAAATGATATTTTTGCCTTAGTTTTTGTTGAGTCCAAAAGCTTTCATATCATTCTTTGGAAAAATTTACGTTAAGTTCAAGGTCAGTTTGTAAGTCTGATAAGGTTTCCTATAATTCGTTTACGTCAAAAAGATCTGCCTCGAAGGGATCCGTACTTTTATCTATATGATAGTATTTTTGTGTCAAATCGAAATTTTACTACTTAATATGTTTAAACTGTTAAAAATTCTACATTTTTCCAGGTTTTTGTTGCCTAAATTGTCAAACTCCAGGTTTTTCTAGGTTTCTAGGTAAACTGGAAACCCTGTATAGTTTTATTTCTTAGTCTAACTTTGTGATTTAAAAAAAAAATTTGATATATCATGATGTGATAGTTAATAATAGCTAACATATATTTTTACAAACGATTTGTGATCCAAAATAACATATATGTCAGGTTATAAAATTGTGAGAGGGATTTCGATCGTCTATGATCTATGTGATTGCTAAATAAGAAAACATATTAATGAAAATATATAATTTACTTGAAAGTAGGAGTCATATGCACTTGATTTATTTTCTATATTTTACATAAACAAAATAAACTTTTTTGTTTAAATTTTACCACCTCAGAGTCAAATATTTAATAGCAAGCTAAAACTAGTAAAATAGCAGGATAAAAAGTAAAAATTTTAAAACAGCCAAAAATTTTAAAATCGCCCCCTTTTCGCCCCCTTACTAGTTATCGCCCACCCTTTCGCCCCCTTACAAATTATCGCCCCCCGACTTATTAAAATCGCCCCCAGGGGGGCGATATCGCCCACTTTGGGAAACCCTGGTTTAAACATATTAAGTAGTAAAATTTCGATTTGACACAAAAATACTATCATATAGATAAAAGTACGGATCCCTTCGAGGCAGATCTTTTTGACGTAAACGAATTATAGGAAACCTTATCAGACTTACAAACTGACCTTGAACTTAACGTAAATTTTTCCAAAGAATGATATGAAAGCTTTTGGACTCAACAAAAACTAAGGCAAAAATATCATTTGAGAGGCATTTAGATTGTTGTTTATAGCTTTTCCGTTTAGCTATGTTGTTGAGAAAGCTTTCAGTTCAGTTATCAACATCTTGAGCAAAAGATCTAATCTAGATATTTGCAAAGGAGGTGACTTGAGGCTTTATTTTATTAATTGAGAATCAGATTAGAAAAGCTTGCAAGCCTTCATGAACCTCATCATTAACATTATATTAGACTTCAGTAGCAGACATTATTTTATAAAAGTTTTTTTCTATTTCATCTGATCTTTTAAAACATTTTTTATTTAATCTGGTTTGTATTGTATTTAAGTAATCTTTTCATAATAACATTTATTAAGTTATTTATTCTACAACAGGTTTGCATAATGCCTAATAAATATTAATTACAGTAGAGTCACTCTTGAGTTCGCACTTTTTACCAAAAAAAAAAAAAGTGCAAACTTATATTTTCTTAAATTTAACTTAAATAAAGTCTATTACTAAATAAGTATTATTAAAACAAATAAAATATAATTTTAGATAGCTTATATAGATCTATTTTTAATGAATGTTTGTTTTGTGTTTTAGTTGATTTCATGCTTATTCATAACATTATTGCATACAATATATTGGAATTTTTCATTTTGTAAAAAAAAAAGTAATAACTTTTAAAGTTTGTACTTTGTAGTTTTGTTCAAAGTGCGAATTTAAAAGCGGAAGTCTACTGTATTTATTAAATGGTTTATGTTTTAAAGTTGTTAGTAATTTTATTTTGATCTGGTTAATATTGTAGTTTATATTTGTAGTTTTACGTTACACTAAAAGTTTTTATAGCATAGTGATTAAAATATTTGTTTGACACATTTCTGTTATTACTTGTTCAATCTGTATGAATTAAAAAAAAAACTTGATAACCATAAAACTTTTTATTTCAAAAATAATTTTTCTGGTTTTAAAAGAGTAAAGATTTGAGGTTTCTTTTTGAAATGACTTCAAGTTTTTCATGTAAGGATTCTCAAACTCAATTTTATTTTCCAACTTGATTTATTATTATTAACAAATCTATATATTAAAATATTTTAAATTATTAATTCAACTGTTTTTTTTTTGTTTTATCTTAATTCAAAACATATTAGCAATTAGAATGTGTTGTTCAACACTAGCTTTTAATTTTTCATTTTTTTCCTCTGTTAAATTTTTATAGGCTAACAGCTAGAATTTTTTTTTTTCAAATTGAATTAAATAAGCCATCAAAAAGACCGCTACAGTTACAAAACAAAAATTTAACCTATTTAAAAGTTTTTTTTTTTAATTGAGTACTTTCTGTTCACAGAATTGACTGTAAAACATTTGTTTTTTTTTTTTGAATTTAAAGTAAGAAAAATAAATTGTTAGAATTAAGGTTTAGATTCCTAAAGGTTATTCCAAGTCAAATACTATTTCATGGTGTTCAACTACGAAACGTATAATTTAAAAAGTTTAAAACTATTTTTTTAACTTTACAACTAACTTTCTTATAATATATCTTAGCATTCAAATTAATAATTTTACTGCATTAACTGAAGCTGTTGATGAAACCAATTTTCAAGTGAGATAATCAACTAGTCGGTCAAACTTCCTCAAACTAGATCAGAAATTATGTTTTAATATTTATTTTATTATGTGTAAAATTCACTGTTCATTCTTTTATAGTTTTTAATCTCTGGAATAGTATTTTAGAATATGCCTATCTATAAAATAATTCAAGTATTTTGCGGCTTAAATAAGTTACTTATTTTTACCTTTAAATGTCCGAATTTCGTTATATGAGAAATTATTATAATGTCAGGTTTCAGTTAAGATTTTAGATCGGTAACGTACGGTTCAGATCCTGTCAAATTTCGAACCGCTAAGTAACTTGAAAACTACTTGTGCAAAATATAAATTTAATTTTTTAAATTAATATTTTGAAATACGCTTTCAATTTGATTTTCCTAGATCACAATGATACTAAATCATATTATTACAATTTTTCTCGAGTTTTTTAAATTTTCTATATGTTATTTTTTTAAATTAGCAGCCCGCAATTACATTTGTTTAACGAGTTGAAACTAGAAAATATTTTCAGTAAACATGAATTGCTGGCTACAAAAGTTGTCCACCACTGACTTAAAAGTTTCATTAGTTTCACAACAATTTCAAAACATTAGTTTCACAACAATTCATATTTAAACAGGGTTGAATACAGATTACACGAGGCTTTTTAATAGTTAAGTATTTTAATACACTTTATTTGGCTTATATAAGAATAACTGTAAATTAATTTCCCTGTAAACTACTTTGAACACACCCCAAAAGTGCGTTCTTAAGAAGTACCAGACTAAATTACATTTCGAACACAACTTTTTTGACTCAAAAGTTTGTACTCAAGAGAAAAACTACTCTGTAAAATCGTGGGGGGGGGGCGATTTTTTTCAAATTTCTGAAAAGGGGGCGATTAAGTAAATGAGTTTGGGAAACCCTGGTCTAGGGGTATGATTCTCGCTTTGGGTGCGAGAGGTCCCGGGTTCAAATCCCGGACGAGCCCTTTTTGATGTCAGTTAAAGGATTATTACGTCATAGCTTCGTCACAAAGGCATTATAAACTGTTTAAAGTTGTTTATCACGTGCCCGGCTAGCTCAGTCGGTAGAGCGTTGGACTCTTAATCCAACGGTCGTGGGTTCGAGCCCCACGTTGGGCGCATCTTTTTACCGTTTATTAACATCCATAGAAATTGTCTTTATTCATAGAGTATTTTTATGGCTTAAATAAATACATAAAGCTTTTTGGTTTTAAATTTAAACGAAAAAAGACGACAATCTATGGACCTTGTTTGGAGAATACTTATTTGTGGCAATGACAAAAAGCTTTTTTATTCGGCTTAATTCTTTATTTTTAGCAATATACATAAGCAAAAATTCTTATTGCGTAATAATTATTATGTTAATCAAAATATTCGATCAAAAGTGCATTGTCCGGGAATCGAACCCGGGCCTCCCGCGTGGCAGGCGAGAATTCTACCACTGAACCAACAATGCTTGTGGAAATGAGGGCATTATTGCGTTTATAAACTTCAATTACTATTTAATGATGGTATCTGTTAACGAAATGCTACTAAAAGCATATGTAGTAAAATGAACTTGTTTTTGTCTTGTTTCGTAAAAGCAAATATGTTGTAATTTTCCTTATTCAAAAACAACAGCATTTTACTTTGGCTGACCTATAATTCTATTTATAAAGTGATTAGCAACTGATTATGCTAACTAAATTTAGAGAAGTTTTCACAGCTAACTGTAATAATTATTAGTTATACTTATTATAAGTAAATATTTAATGTTTTTGATTATAAGTGTTAAATTTATTTTATTCACATTAAAAACTTAGGTAAAAGCACTACTACATTTCGATTAAAAAAATATAAGGGTTGATCATACCAATTCGATCATCAGATTACAATCTTTCGGTAGACTGAGACCGGTTTCGTCATGATTAGGACTTATAAGTCAGTCATAACCGAAAAAATTGCAGTCTTCAATCTACAAACGGTTAATACATGCAAGCATGAAGCAACCATCTACAGGACGAAACCGGTCTCGGTCTACCGAAGGCTTGTGGTCTGATGATCGAATTGGTACGATCAACCATAATAAATATAAAATACTTATATATTACAAAACTAAACAATTAAAAAATAGTATAAATTTCATTAGAATTACTTATACTTGCACAAATGTAAACTTACTAAATAATAGTTGTTTTTACTACTTATAGTAAATTTTATATCTTTAAAAATGAATATATTTGATAAACGAAAGCATCTGTTATATTTACGAAAAAAATATCAATCTCTCTAATATACAATACAACAGTGATAACAACACCTCAATGCACATAATTTAATAAAGTTACACAGAATTTAAAATAGACCAACTTTATAACTGTTGTTACAGTTTATCACAACTTTGTAAAATAGTTAAAAGTACACTTTTTAAATTTAATTCATCTGGTTGCATTTGTTTAAAATTAAAAATAAAGTTTATTTCTCATGTGCCGACACGTTTTTTCTTTAATGTTTACAAAAATAAAGTTCAGAAAACTAGCAGTAGTCTTAACATTTATTGTAGCATAAAAAATACCTCTAAAATTGCTACTTTTCCTTTAAGCGTGACGTATTTTTGTAAACTTTTTGTAGAAAAATCTGCCATAAGGTTATACTACAGCGGTGCACTAATTAGTTGCGTATTTTTTGAGTCTAAGTTGTTATCAGTTTATGAAGTTATAAAATTTTTCCCTATGGAGTTTTTCATCAACATCGGTGCGCACTTTCGTTTGCGCACCAAATCAGTATATTGGGTAATTTTCCTGACTTGCCACTAATTGGTATTCAAAATTTCTTTTAACTTTTTGAAAACTAGATAAACATAGTTGAAATTAAGCAGAAAAATAAACAATAAAGGATAAAGATATTACATTCTTTTTTTTTACCTTTTCTTTTTTTAGGTGGCACGCATGCGTCAGTGTCCCTCCCCACGCTACGCCCCTGATATTTGTTACCTCTCGTATCTTTACGATATCTCGTATCTTAACGCATTTTTCTGTGGACATAATGTGCGTAAATAAGCGAGAGGTTACTGTACTTACAATTAGCAGGCTTGTAAAATTTGTGAACAGCAAAAAACTCTTGCAACTAAAACACTTGAATGAATTACGGCTTTTACTATTTAAAAAAATCCAACTATATTATTGTGACGTTATTATAAGTTAGGATTTAAAAGTCTTTTAGTGTTATAAATTTAAAACTTTGAGATTGATTACCTTTGTCGGTTTTAGTATTTGCTTGTACAAGTTAAAACTGGAATGTATTTATCAAATTTTCTTAAGTTTTGAAATAAAGCTTTTCAAAATGAACGCATGAACTTATTAACTCGTTCCTTTTATTCAATGAAGTTACCCCGTCAGCGTTCGCTATTTCCATCTTCTCATAGGTACAGGTCATGCAGATTCTCCGCGGATTCCTTATTTCTTCTGTGTGGCGTAAAATGTTCCAGTTAATGTTTTAATCACTTTTATTACTTTTTTATTTCTAAATGTATTTCAACAGTTCGGTGCCGTTTTCCTAGTGGGCATAGTCATATTAATTTGATAAGTCATTTTATTATATTTATATTGGTTAATAAATGATGTTTAAAAAAACATATTGGCTTTGCTGAAAATTTCTAAAATCCTCTAAAGAATGCTACTAATTTTTTCAGTATTTTTTTTAAATTGACAAGGCATTTTTTTTCCAGATTTAACATGTTAAATTTTGAATTATAAATTGTCAGTAAAAATATCTTTAAATGTTCATTGACTTTAGCTGCAGTTTTTACTACATTTCTCATTTGAATTTTAAAGTGTATATTGTTTAATTATTATCTTTTAGCAGTTATTGAAATTAAATTTTGAATATTAGTATACATACTTATGGTAAGGCTTAAAACTGTCTTAGATAGTTTACAATTTACTGATGGCTTTGGTTAACAATAAACTGGTTAATATATTTTATCTTTAAAATTATAAATGCAGGTATAGTTTGCCCAAAATCAAAGTAAATAGTTTTTGCGTTGAAAGTAATTTGTAAGGCACTTATAAACAATATCTATATTAACGTTCATATATGCCCTCTTCACAAGTCGTTGTGGCCGAGTGGTTAAGGCGATTGACTAGAAATCAATTGGGCTCTGCCCGCGCAGGTTCGAATCCTGCCGACGACGCTTTTTAATGTTTAATTTTTTTGAATTTTATTTTATGTTTGCTATAAAAAAAAGTTGGTAATTTGATACTGCAAATACCAACAGCACAGCTTTTAAATAAAATTTAATATACAAACAATCTGAATTCATAGTGCTTGCCACTCAGACCAACTCATACTTTTCAAAACCTCGAATCTTCTATAATTTCAAAAACTGAACAGGTTCCAACTTCCCCTCAATAACAATAATGTTTGGTAATGGGTCTAAGTTGCACGACTGCACAAAATTGCACGAAGCTAAATTTGCACGAGGAACGAAATTGCACGACGACGGTTTTGCACCAAGGGTCAATTCTGCACAAGTTACATTTTTGCACGAGAGTAAAAAAATACATTAATTAAAAATAAACAGAAAAAAAAAGTTTAAAAAGTTACTGACCGAGGGGTAAGGGGTAACAGTTATAGTAAAAAAAAAACTAATAAAAAAAAAAAAAAAACAATAACTTACCGACCAAGGGTAAGGGTTAGGGTAACAGTGTTAGTAAACCAAAAACTGAATTATAAATAAAAAAATTAAAATTATTAAAGAAAAAAAATTACCAGTGCAAAAGTGACCCTTCGTGCAATTTTATGCACTCGTGCAATTTTGTACGCTCGTGCAAATAAGACAGCTAACCATAATTCTCTACGCATAACAGTGCATAAAATTTCTTTAAGCTCGATTTGGCTAGCTCAGTCGAGAGAGCGTAGGGGTAGGACTATTAATTCAACGGTCAGGGATTCTAGTCCCATATCAGGCTTCCTTTTTTTTCTTTTAAAATATAGACTAGCTTAATTATTATTGAAATGTTATTTATATAGTGTTATTAAACATTGCTATATCTTTGCTAGTTATATTCATTTTTTTATTCATACAAGTTGATAAAACTATGATGAAGTAAAAATCAAAAATATTAATTTTATAAGAATAAATAAACATCTTTTGTAGCTAAATTTAAATTTAGCTAATAATTTTTTGATAGCTAAATTCTTTTTACAAAACATTTTATTGTTTTGTAACATATTAGATTTGTAAAAAATAAGCCAGCAGTAAGTATAAATAAATCATTTAGCTGTTACTACAAAATAATAAAGTTCTTAATAATTAAAATACTAGCTGTTAGTTAATTTCAATCGCAATTAAACTTGTTTAGCTATTTTTAGTTAAATCTTATATTTTTATTAATTAAAGATTGTACAATAATGGTTACAGTATATAAATATTTATAAATACTAATTAAAATAAAACGCAAAAAAGCAACTATCTTTTAGTTTTGTAAAGTAATATTAAGTTTTTTTTTTCAAATGTTCAAGTTTTAAATAAATCACAAAATATTTTGAACTAAATGTTTTAGATTAGAAAGTCTACTAGCACTTTTAAATGTTTTATTCAATAAAGTACAAGCACAGTTAAATGTAAATACACATAGTTTATTTTTAATATGTAATTTATTACATTAAACAATCAAATAGTTTGAAAAATTTAGGTATATTTTTATACAAGTACTTAAATATAATATTAAAAGTTGATCTTAAATTAGTTACATTTACAAGAAAACGGGTTGTGAAATATCATTAATTTTAATCAAAATATAGTTTGATAAAATTTACCTAAATCAAGACTTCACAATTATATATAGAAAAAACAGTATTTTTATCAAAATGAATCTTTTTTTGGTATTATTACGTCATAATACGCTATTCAGAAATAAAGTGCTAAGAAAAGCCCACTAAACGTGTGGCCGGTTAGCTCAGTTGGTTAGAGCGTCGTGCTAATAACGCGAATGTCGCGGGTTCGATCCCCGTACTGGCCACGTTTTATCCTCGTTAGTTTTTTGGTGAGTATTTCCGCCTGTCACGCGGGCGACCGGGGTTCGAATCCCCGACGGGGAGTTTTTGCCTTTTTATTTTATTAAAGTTGATTTTGGTAATTGTTTATTAGTTGAGAATAACAACTATAAGTAACATAACGTATATAAATAATTTTAAATGATTATTAAATTTAAATGATTTTTAACGTGTTAAAGTATTACAGTAAAAAAAAACTAGTTCATAAAAAAAATAATGATAATTCACAACAAGTCTTCGTGGCGCAATCGGTTAGCGCGTTCGACTGTTAATCAAAAGGTTGGTGGTTCGAGCCCACCCGAGGACGTTCTTTTGTTTATTCAATTTTGAAGCATAAGTAAAGTTTTTACACTAAGTGTCATTTTGTAATTCGTCATTTTTACAATAGTTTGTAGTTAGTTAGTTCAAAGATCTAAGTATTTACATTGAGCTTTTGTTTTGTCACTGATAAAGAAGCATTCTTATAATTTTTTTTAATTTTCAAAATTTTATTTTGAATAACCTTTTACCTTCAGTTCCATATAAATAATAACTTGTATAAAAAAATTGATACACCAAGATATGTTAAACCGTATCAGTCCTGGATCTTAAATATTAATAAGTTTTTTTATTCAAAACTTAAGTATTAAATAATAATTAGTTCTAATTATCGTATAAAATGTTTACCCCATTTTTTCAAATCAGCAAGAATAAAGTTTATAAGAACTTATTGATAATTTTTTTTAGAAAAAAATATAAGAATGTTTCTTTATCATTGACAAAACAAAAGCTCAATGTAAATACTTAGATCTTTGAACTAACTAACTACAAACTATTGTAAAAATGACGAATTACAAAATGACACTCAGTGTAAAAACTTTACTTATGCTTCAAAGTTAACTAAACAAAAGAACGTCCTCGGGTGGGCTCGAACCACCAACCTTTCGATTAACAGTCGAACGCGCTAACCGAATTATCATTATTTTTTATATGAACTAATTTTTTTTTTACTGTAATACTTTAACACGTTAAAAATCATTTAAATTTAATAATCATTTAAAATTTTTTATATACGTTATGTTACTTATAATTGTTATTCTCAACTAATAAAGAATTAACAAAATCAACTTTAATAAAATAAAAAGGCAAAAACTCCCCGTCGGGGATTCGAACCCCGGTCGCCCGCGTGACAGGCGGAAATACTCACCAAAAAACTAACGAGGATAAAACGTGGCCAATACGGGGATCGAACCCGCGACATTCGCGTTATTAGCACGACGCTCTAACCAACTGAGCTAACCGGCCACACGTTTAGTGGGCTTTTCTTAGCACTTTATTTCTGAATAGCGTATTATGACGTAATAATACCAAAAAAAGATTCATTTTGATAAAAATACTGTTTTTTCTATATATAATTGTGAAGTCTTCAATTAGGTAAATTTTATCAAACTATATTTTGATTAAAATTTAAGGTATTTCACAACCCGTTTTCTTGTAAATGTAACTAATTTAAGATTAACTTTCAATATTACATTTAAGTACTTGTATAAAAATATACCTAAATTTTTCAAACTATTTGATTGTTTAATGTAATAAATTACATATTAAAAATAAACTATGTGTAATTACATTTAACTGTGCTTGTACTTTATTGAATATTACATTTAAAAGTGCTAGTAGACTTTCTAATCTAAAACATTGAGTTCAAAATTTTTTTGTGATTTATTTAAAACTTGAACATTTAAAAAAAAAACTTAATATTACTTTACAAAACTAAAAGATAGTTGCTTTTTTGCGTTTTATTTTAATTAGTATTTATAAATATTTATATACTGTAACCATTAGTGTACAATCTTTAATCAATAAAAATATAAGATTTGAACTAAAAATAGCTAAACAAGTTTAATTGCGATTGAAATTAACTAACAGCTAGTATTTTAATTATTAAGGAGTTGATTATTTTGTAGTAACAGCTAAATGAATTAATTTTCACTTACTGCATTTTGTTTTATAATCTATTTCCAATACAGGATATTAAAAAATGGGTTATTTTTTATGAATCTAATATGTTATAAAACAAAAAAATGTTTTGTAAAAAGAATTTATCTATCAAAAAATTAACTGCCAAATTTAAATTTAATTACAGAGGATGTTTATTTATTTATTCTTATAAAATTAATATTTTTCGATTTTTACTTCATCATAGTTTTATCAACTTGCATGAATAAAGATATGAATATAACTAGCAAAGATATAGCAATGTTTAATAACACTATATTAATAACATTTCACTAATAATTAAGCTAAGTCTATATTTTAAAAGAAAAAAAGCATGACTGACAGGGGACTTGAAACCCTGACCGTTGAATTAATAGTCCTACGCTCTGCCGACTGAGCTAGCTGGGACTGAATATTATTATTTTATTCTACTAATTAAGTTGAAAATCTTAAAAAGTTTGTTTTACAATGTTTTGTATAATAATTTTCATGAATATACTGACATTACGAGCTGGTTGATTTAAAGTTTTACTAACAACAATTACTAAATAACTACAATAGTTTTAATGTAGCTTCTGAAAACTACTGATAATTCGTACAAATAGCGTAAATAGTGTGAATAAAAATATTTAACTTGCACCATTTATTTAGATCAGGATTTTGCACATTCGTTTTCATGACCTTCCACTTAGCATAAATTAAAAAAATATTGCTAACCGTATTACTTATCGCCCCTTCAATTCTTAATTACCCATATGTTTATTTTTAGCGCTGACTAGCTTTTGCCTTCTAATAGCAAAATTATAACTAAGACACCGATATCACATACATTACAAAATCCTGCTTTTTATCTTACAGTAAAATAAAGCAAAATAAATGTAATGTATAGGTTAAATGTTTACATACATTTCTGATAGCAATTAAAAGACCATTTATTAATTTTTTCCTCTGGCGCAACTTAATAGAGCTTTTGAATGCAAATTTATATGTTTTTTACAGCAATGTGATACAACATATAATTTTTTCCGACAGCAATTCAGTATAGAGTTTGAACACGAATTTATGTATTTTTACAGCAATTTAAGATAAAAAAAATTTTTTCTGACAGCAATTTAGTAGATAACTTGAACGCGGATCATTCTGTCAATGGTTCAATACGTCAGCATGGATCTAGGTTGGATCAGATCCACTATCATCTACATCACAATTCAAAAAACCCCAAACACTACGGTTCGTATTTGTAATAACCTTAAGTAAATTATATTATGAAGTTTACTTGGAATTATATGTGTGCAAAATTAAGAAAAAACTTGAAGTTTTTTATAAAACAAATACTTGATTACCAAAACAAAACTAGAGTACGTACATTTATTCTATTTATTTATGCTCCTTGTGATTATTTTCATCTTGATCTAGGAGTTTAGTTTTTTTAACAAGCTAAACATAATATAATATTTAAAGTAGTAAATTAACGCAAATTTTCAATACAGTAGAAATTGATACACACTTATAAAGTATAGTATTACAAAACCAATTAATGAATTAGACTAATACAAGAATAATTTATTGTAGTTAGATTATAGACACACATGAAAAATGTTAATGTAAGCTCAAAAATCACTTAAACATTTAGATAATAATTAATCATCAATAAACAGATACTTAAAACGAAACTTATTCAATAAAACAACAAAAAAGGTACATTTTTTTAAAATAATAAGCTGCAAAGGGGGCTGTGATTAGTAAAGCGGTCATAAGGTGTACTTAATTACATTTCACGAGTAATTTGAGACTTACACTAGGTGTTCTTATAGCAAAAAAAGGTTAATTTTGCGGGATTTTTGAAACTTATACTAGATATTAGTTTACTAGGTATTATATGTTGGGTTTGTAATAAATGGAAGTGATCTTTTTTTATAATTTTTTGAAAAAAGGGTATTTATAAAGTTGAGTTTATTTGGAATTCCTGGTTTAGTACAACCAGTTAACACTTGAAACAATATTTATAATTTCTGAACAAGAAATTTAACTTCAAATGTGACAATTTATTGTTCTCTCATTTGTGTTTCATTTTTATAAGTGACGTCACATTTTAACTCTCTCGTTTGTTCACAGTTTGTACACCTCCTGCAAATTGTAACTTCAAATAGTTGTATATAAAAAAATCGATTCTTTCAAACGATAGATCATACTTTTAGGGATCATTTCTAAAGTGTGTGTCTCACGAACGTTATTTAACAATGACGGTCAACCTCTCACGATGATGAAATGTGTCGAGGTTCTCTGAGCAGGAAGATGACTCCAGCTAGCTGAAAGTCGTAACTACTGTTCCGCTGTTGTCAAGGCATTTCAAATAATATGGCAACCCTGGAGCAGGAAAACGGTATCAGCTCGTTGGATGTTGTGATGACTGTACCACTGTTGTTAACGCAACAGTGGAGGGGAGTCTCTATTTCTGAGTGATGCAAACAAGCCCTTAGGGGTTATTTCGTAAGTAGATTAATCAGCATTTAATATTATACCGGGAAACTGGCCGATTTAAAACTTGTAACGATCATTGAACACCCATAGTCGAATTCGACCAGTATAAATGTTTAAACTCTATAGTGAAGTATTGTGCTGAAATAATTTGAAACGTTGGTAAAAATTACTTTTTGGACTTGACCATTTTTAATACATATGTTCTTGATAATATTCCAAGTAAAATGTTCCCGGGCTGCGTGGGTTAGAACCACGAATCCTAACCACTAGACCACCTGTTAGGCCGCCGATATTTTTTGTAATAAATTCTCTTATTTGCTGCATAATGAGCAAGGGTGTTAACTTTTTTGGTGAAACTTTATTAATGTAGAATTAATTATTGTTTTACGGTATAAACGGTTTTGAAAAAGTTTATGAAAGCATTTATTATAATAATTTATAAATTTTAAATAGATTGTAAAAACTAATTTTCACTAACTTTTAAAAATACATAATTATTTGTCATCTTTTCATAACCCTCTCAATACAAGTAATTACTGTTTGTCATATTTTCGCACAAACTTAACGTAAGTAACCATAATTTCTCAGATCTCTTTCACTATATTTTCACAGGTACCACTAATAAATTGTTTTTCATCATATTTACACAGAAACTTAACTTTCTTTTCTTACTTTCACAGGTACGTTACAAAGCAGCTGCTGAGTTTTGATCTGCTCTTGTGGACGCGAGAATAACTTCCTTTCCATGGATAAATTGGCTGGTACAGACCCGCGCGAGATAGAAACGCCACCGACAATTTTCGGCAAGAATCTGCGAGAGTCGATACAAAATTACATGATGCAATTCAACCAAGTATGTTGTTACATTGTAATTTTGTTTGTATTTTGTGGTGTTAAAATAATGGTGTTTATTTTGTTTTTTTTTCAAACAATAGAAATAAAACTCGATTTTTCAGGACAAAATGTATTTCATGCTTCTTTCGTCAGTTGTATACTAAGCAATAAAAATAAAACTTCAAATCTAGCTTATATAGTTAAAATGCAATTGACGTAATTAACAATACATAAGTACTTCTAATTACAATGCAACTAAAAAAATTAATAAAACAGACCAACAACTTATAAAACAACTTAAGAAAACAGCAAAACAGTATAATCAAAATCTTTATGTTTACACAACTTAGGTTTTCTTAACAAAATACAAGTAGCTTCAAGTTTAATTAAATCATAAATGTGAAAACAATTTTTATAAGTTTAATATTATAATAATAAATAATAATATAAGTTTTACTAAACTATATAAGCTAGATTTGAAATTTTATTTTTATTGCTTAGTATACAACTGACGAAAGAAGCATGAAATATATTTTATTCTCAAAAATTGAGTCTTATTTATATTGTTTGAAAGAATTTATTATAGTGCCAAAAAATGTTTAATTATTTGTTTTGTTTTGACAAGTTTTTTAAATTATTTGACATCCGAAAAATATTTCTTTTAGTAAAACTATACTCTGGTATGGCAACATGACAATTTAAGTTCTAACAAAGATTTTTATAGTATAAATATCTTAAAGTAACTTAAATTTAAAGAAAAAGAAAGAAGTTATAATGTAGGTTTTTATAATTCTAAAGGTAAAATAAAAATATTTACATTAGAACCATCTGAACTATAAAAGATTGAACCTTTGTCCATCCTTATAATATAAGGTAAATTAATACGTTTTTATGTATTAGTATATTTCAAGGTATGTGTTTAAAATTTTTGTAATGGTTTTTAAAAGTACGTAGTGTATAATTTATATTTTATTTTAAATCATTTTATGAAGAACAAAACATAAACATTTTTGTGAATATTTTTGAAACAAACACTCGAGTATATTAGTCATAGCCACGTGCAAATATTATGTTGGTAAAACTCGTGGTTTTATATTTTTGACAATCTTGTTAGTATTTGTTCAGCTTAATTAATAAATTTTTTTACTTCCCACAGTCAAAACGGCAAATGTTATATTATTCAAAGATAAACTATAAAAGTTCTTGCTTATATACACAATCACTTATTAGACTATTTGAAAACATTTTTGCTCTAGTCTAAAAGTTAATATTATTAATAGATTTATTATTATCATTCATGCGTATATATCAATCAAATACATAAGCTAAAAAGCAAGTTTCCCGAATTTTAGCAACATATTTTTTGTAGACTTTGAAAAAAAGAAATTTAATTGATTAAAGAGATTTTTGCCAATTTTTAGGTAAAGTATCAATTGAAAAAATAGATTGTATCAACTACGAATAAAAATCTCTCACAAACCTACGTCATATACTAAAAACACAACCAATCGCTGCAAAAAGTAATTTAAAAATTTGTAAATCTAGGGCGTGTTGTAAACACCTCTTCTAAAAAAACCGTAATTTCAAACAGCTTTTTAGTAGCTGTAACTTGACTTTGTTTAGTTACTTTTAGTAAACTATCTTTTCTGAAAAGTTGATTCAAAAAACCTATTTAAAACGAGAGGTTATAAACACGGGTGTATATTTAATTTCAATACAGAGTAAGTATATGGGGTTAAATATAAATGAGCTCTTAAATATGTGGTCTCCAATTAAATGAAATAAACTGCCTGTCTTAATTACTGGTAGCTTACAATGCTTAAGTTACAAATAACATGTATTACTTAAAGTAATTTATTCTTAAGTTATAAATGTTATAAGAAGGTTGTTTATGTATCTGCAACTATCTAGTAAAGTACCTTGATATATTAATCAGCTGCATTTGTGAAACTTTTATGATTTTATTTTTAATTTTCAAGTTTCAACCCTTTTGGTTTTGTAAAATTCGGTCAAAGATTTGTATGAAACGAAAAGTGTATAAAATAAATTAAAATTTAATATAATAATAGAAAAAAAGTAAAGCTTAGTTTGTTTTAGTTTTTTACATTCTCATTTTGCACTTTCATTGAGTAAACGGTTATAAATAGTATTTCTTTCAAAAAATTTTGAAAATAATTTTTGTGCTATAACATAGCAATCGAATTAATTCACGTTTTTAAATTTTACACTAGTTTTATGTTTAGTTTTTTATGGTTTATGTTTGTGTTTAGAACTTTTTTGTGTGTAAACTTAAAAATTTTTCAGATGAAAACTTCGAGTTTCAAAAAGAAAAAGCTGCTACAAAAAGTAATAAAGGTAAGTTTAGGTTTGTAAAATACTTTGTTACTGATTTAAGACTAATTATAAATTTAAGTTGGTTAAAATTTCTAGTAAAATATAATACAGATTAAACTTAAATCTAAACAAAATGTCCCTTTTTTACTTTAATTAAAATTTTCTTAAAATAATTAAAATTTTAGTTGACATATTCACAGAAATTCTATTAGTACGTATACCTAACTTATAAGGTTTCTTTTTAAATTTTTACCAAAACACTATCAAATTTAAATTAACAGTACAGTTAATGCTTAAGATTGAAAAAGTCTATAGAATTGATTGTTTTGTTTTCAATATGAACTAATTAAGCTAATATATTTATAAAAGGGTTAAGTTTAAAAAATATAGTACAAATTTAAACTTTTTATATATTAAAAGTAATAATTTTATTTTTATTTAGCTTGTATTTAAATTAATTAACTTCGTCGATAATTATTTTTTTCTTTTAAAGCAATGATAGTGGAGTTATAACTAAAATTTACATACATAAAATACAAACTTGTGAACTGATATTTTTAATCTTAAAAAAAATCAGCGAAAGTTAGCAGAGCAGAAGCCTGGACTTTCGTATGCCGTGAGACAAGCTCAAGTTTAACGAAAGGGTTGATCATACCAATTCGATCATTAGACCACAAGCCTTCGGTAGACCAAGACCGGTTTCGTCCTGCAAATGGTTGCTTCATGCTTGCATGTATTAACCGTTTGTAGATTGAAGACTACACGTTTTTCGTTTGTGAATGACTGATGAGTCTTAATAAGGACGAAACCGGTCTCAGTCTACCGAAAGATTGTGATCTGATGATCGAATTGGTATGATCAACCCTTATATTTTTTTAATCGAAATGTAGTAGTGCTTTTACCTAAGTTTTTAATGTGAATAAAATAAATTTAACACTTCTAATCAAAAACATTAAATATTTACTTATAATAAGTATAACTAATAATTATTACAGTTAGCTGTGAAAACTTCTCTAATTTTAGTTAGCATAATCAGTTGCTAATCACTTTATAAATAGAATTATAGGTCAGCCAAATAAAAATGCTCTTGTTTTTGAATAAGGAAAATTACAACATATTTGCTTTTACGAAACAAGACAAAAACAAATTCATTTTACTACATATGCTTTTAGTAGCATTTCGTTAACAGATACCATCATTAAATAGTAATTGAAGTTTATAAACGCAATAATGCCCTCACTTTCACAAGCATTGTTGGTTCAGTGGTAGAATTCTCGCCTGCCACGCGGGAGGCCCGGGTTCGATTCCCGGACAATGCACTTTTGATCGAATATTTTGATTAATATAATAATTAATACGCATAAGAATTTTTGCTTGTGTATATTGCTAAAAATAAAGAATTAAGCCGAATAAAAAAGCTTTTTGTCATTGCCACAAATAAGTATTCTCCAAACAAGGTCCATAGATTGTCGTCTTTTTTCGTTTAAATTTAAAACCAAAAAGCTTTATGTATTTATTTAAGCCATAAAAATACTCTATGAATAAAGACACTTTCTATGGATTTTAACAGATAGTAAAAAGGTGCGCCCAACGTGGGGCTCGAACCCACGACCGTTGGATTAAGAGTCCAACGCTCTACCGACTGAGCTAGCCGGGCACGTCTTAAATAACTTTACACAGTTTATAAAGCCTTTGTGACGAAGCTATGACGTAATATTCCTTTAACTGACATCAAAAAGGGCTCGTCCGGGATTTGAACCCGGGACTTCTCGCACCCAAGGCGAGAATCATACCCCTAGACCAACGAGCCACCTGTCTTAAGAAGGCTTGTTTAGTGTATAAATCTAACATGTATTGTGACGTAATATTGAAAATGCTTTCGCGGTATTTATCAAAATTGTTTGTTTTATTGTTACATAGGGCCAGTCTTTTTGTTGAAATGTAATTAACAGTAATTGTCATTACAGCTTATATTGTCTCTTAAAAAAAATTAAATTCTAAAACTATAACTAGTGATTTTTATTCGAAATTCCAGTTTTTTTTTCAAAATTTATCTTACCCCAGGATTCCAGGTTTTTAGCAAACCTGTCAAATGTAAAGAAAATACTTCCTTACCAACAATTCTGTTTGTATTAGAACTTTGATTAGTAAACATAAATTAGTTTAATTCAAAACTTTGTAACAAAACAATGTTTCACTCGCTTGGACAAAATCAAACGAGATCATCAGTTGAAAAAAATCTGTAAAATTGATTTTACATAAACATGCAAGAAGACATTAGGCTAGTAAATTAACTGATAAATTTAATTAGGCAAATTATCCTATTGTACTAGTTAATTAAATGATAAATTTCAGCTTAAATAAATTTCAAAGTTATAATTTTTTGCCAACTAATCTTATTTCTAATGCGTTTTTCAGCAGAAAACTCACGGAATCTAATAAGTTGTAAAACTTTTTATGCGTGGCTTCTGGCTGACACCAACAATAGTTTAAATACCTTTAAAAAAGAATTTGGAAGTTTAAATAAAAAAAAAGGTTATGTTTTAAATAACAATGTTTTAAATATTTATAAACTGACTTAATTTACATGCTAAGGTTTATAATAATAATAACTAAACTAGTTTTTAACAGAGATAGAATGTAATCTTTAATAGTATTATTACGTTATAATAATGAATTAACTGTAGAATTTATAAAACCACTTAATATTTTCTTATAGCATGAAAGCTTTAATATTTTATCATACAAAAATGTTAGAGTTTAATATTGAATTTTTGGGAGCCGATCATTTCTAAACCCGCTGTTCACTTCTAACCCGATCACTTATAACCCGATCACTTCTAACCCAATCATTTCTAACCCGATCCCTTATAACCCAATAATTTCTAACTTGATCACTTCTAACCCGATCACTTCTAACCCGACGATCATTTCTAACCCGATCACTTCTAACCCGATCATTTCTAACCCGATCACTTCTAAACCGATCACTTCTAACCCAATCATTTCTAACCCGATCACTTCTAACTCGATCACTTCTAACCCGATCATTTCTAACTCGATCACTTCTAACCCGATCACTTCTAACCCGATCACTTCTAACCCGATCACTTCTAACCCGTTCACTTCTAACCCGTTCATTCCAACCCAATTTAACCCGATCGTTTTACCCATTCTACTTGTTTATGTTGTTTTTATTTTTAAACAGGATTTCATGCAAAAACAAGCTAGTCCTAACAAAGTTAATAAAACATATTTTTTCTTTTTTAGTTTCTTTAAAACATTATGATTTTAATGTGTTACGTAAAAAACATTGTTAGTATAAATTTTAATTTTAGTATTAAATTCACATAAGTTTAATTTATTTTGATTTCTTCATTTTTTGATATTTCATATTACACATAATTTCAATTTATTTTCATTGTTTCATATAATTGTTTTTTTCTATCTACTTTAACAGACGTTTTTCGTTAATCATATACAATTCACTAAATCTTTAACTTTACAATACTTTGAACTACAATTTGTAGGATTTTAAAGTAAGCAGTTATAAGTTGGATCTTATAATAAATTCACGTGACTATAATAATTTTAACACGAGCAAATTTTAAAAAGTAAACCTTTACAATTGTAATATTCAGATACAAAAACTTTTATATTACAGTCTAAAAACTACATTGTAAGTCTGTTGTAAATGTTGTATTATTGCTCACTAATGTATTAACGTTTTATAGTAGGTTAGTTTTAAGTTTCATTTTAATAAATTTTACAAATTGTTTTACTACTCGCATTGGCCTATTAAAATAATGGAATTCAAACAAACCCTAGGAGAATTTTAATATTTTTGTTATATTAAGTGAAAAAGCATGATTTTTAGGTATAACCTAGGTATTAAAACAAATATGTCATATAACAAACCGCAAAAGTATGTTACGTCGATTAAACGTCTTAATTTCACATCATTAATAAATTTTTTCTTAGTCCTATAGCAAAAGAAGTCACTAATAATTAAACAGAACTGTTTATTTGTATAACAAGTCACAGGTTAATCAAATCTCGCCCAGGTAATCTTCTTTAAAACCTTCACTTAAATCTAAACAATATACAAAATGTTTAAATTACGACTTAAATTAGTACTTAAGTTGACAAAAAATTATTAAAATTTAATTTAAATTTACTTTATTATGAACAGTAAAAATACCGTAAGTAAAAACGAAATAATAGTGAAAAAATATTTTGAAAGAGAGTAATAAATTAATTATAGTTAAATAAAATTCTACTACTAAAGATTACATTCTATCTCTGTTAAAAACTAGTTTAGTTATTATTATTATAAACCTTAGCATGTAAATTAAGTCAGTTTATAAATATTTAAAACATTGTTATTTAAAACATAACCTTTTTTTTTATTTAAACTTCCAAATTCTTTTTTAAAGGTATTTAAACTATTATTGGTGTCAGCCAGAAGCCACGCATAAAAAGTTTCACAACTCATTAGATTCCGTGAGTTTTCTGCTGAAAAACGCATTAGAAATAAGATTAGTTGGCAAAAAATTATAACTTTGAAATTTATTTAAGCTGAAATTTATCATTTAATTAACTAGTACAATAGGATAATTTGCCTAATTAAATTTATCAGTTAATTTACTAGCCTAATGTCTTCTTGCATGTTTATGTAAAATCAATTTTACAGATTTTTTTCAACTGATGATCTCGTTTGATTTTGTCCAAGCGAGTGAAACATTGTTTTGTTACAAAGTTTTGAATTAAACTAATTTATGTTTACTAATCAAAGTTCTAATACAAACAGAATTGTTGGTAAGGAAGTATTTTCTTTACATTTGACAGGTTTGCTAAAAACCTGGAATCCTGGGGTAAGATAAATTTTGAAAAAAAAACTGGAATTTCGAATAAAAATCACTAGTTATAGTTTTAGAATTTAAATTTTTTTAAGAGACAATATAAGCTGTAATGACAATTACTGTTAATTACATTTCAACAAAAAGACTGGCTTTATGTAACAATAAAACAAACAATTTTGGTAAATACCGCGAAAGCATTTTCAATATTACGTCACAATACATGTTAGATTTATACACTAAACAAGCCTTCTTAAGACAGGTGGCTCGTTGGTCTAGGGGTATGATTCTCGCCTTGGGTGCGAGAAGTCCCGGGTTCAAATCCCGGACGAGCCCTTTTTGATGTCAGTTAAAGGAATATTACGTCATAGCTTCGTCACAAAGGCTTTATAAACTGTGTAAAGTTATTTAAGACGTGCCCGGCTAGCTCAGTCGGTAGAGCGTTGGACTCTTAATCCAACGGTCGTGGGTTCGAGCCCCACGTTGGGCGCACCTTTTTATTATCTGTTAAAATCCATAGAAAGTGTCTTTATTCATAGAGTATTTTTATGGCTTAAATAAATACATAAAGCTTTTTGGTTTTAAATTTAAACGAAAAAAGACGACAATCTATGGACCTTGTTTGGAGAATACTTATTTGTGGCAATGACAAAAAGCTTTTTTATTCGGCTTAATTCTTTATTTTTAGCAATATACACAAGCAAAAATTCTTATGCGTAATAATTATTATATTAATCAAAATATTCGATCAAAAGTGCATTGTCCGGGAATCGAACCCGGGCCTCCCGCGTGGCAGGCGAGAATTCTACCACTGAACCAACAATGCTTGTGAAAGTGAGGGCATTATTGCGTTTATAAACTTCAATTACTATTTAATGATGGTATCTGTTAACGAAATGCTACTAAAAGCATATGTAGTAAAATGAATTTGTTTTTGTCTTGTTTCGTAAAAGCAAATATGTTGTAATTTTCCTTATTCAAAAACAAGAGCATTTTTATTTGGCTGACCTATAATTCTATTTATAAAGTGATTAGCAACTGATTATGCTAACTAAAATTAGAGAAGTTTTCACAGCTAACTGTAATAATTATTAGTTATACTTATTATAAGTAAATATTTAATGTTTTTGATTAGAAGTGTTAAATTTATTTTATTCACATTAAAAACTTAGGTAAAAGCACTACTACATTTCGATTAAAAAAATATAAGGGTTGATCATACCAATTCGATCATCAGATCACAATCTTTCGGTAGACTGAGACCGGTTTCGTGATGATTAGGACTTATAAGTCAGTCATAACCGAAAAAATTGCAGTCTTCAATCTACAAACGGTTAATACATGCAAGCATGAAGCAACCATTTGCAGGACGAAACCGGTCTCGGTCTACCGAAGGCTTGTGGTCTGATGATCGAATTGGTATGATCAACCATAATAAATAAAAAATACTTATACATTACAAAACTAAACAATTAAAAAATTGTATAAATTTCATTAGAATTACTTATACTTGCACAAATGTAAACTTACTAAATAAAAGTTGTTTTTACTAATTATAGTAAACTTTATATCTTTAAAAATGAATATATTTAATAAACGAAAGCATCTGTTATATAAACGAAAAAAAATATCAATCTCTCTAATATACAATACAACAGTGATAACAACACCTCAATGCACATAATTTAATAAAGTTACACAGAATTTAAAATAGACCAACTTTATAACTGTTGTTACAGTTTATCACAACTTTGTAAAATAGTTAAAAGTACACTTTTTAAATTTAATTCATCTGATTGTATTTGTTTAAAATTAAAAATAAAGTTTATTTCTCATATGCCGACACGTTCTTTCTTTAATGTTCACAAAAATAAAGTTCAGAAAACTAGCAGTAGTCTTAACATTTATTGTAGCATAAAAAAAAACATCTAAAATTGCTACTTTTCCTTTAAGCGTGACGTATTTTTGTAAACTTTTTGTAGAAAAATCTGTCATAAGGTTATACAACAGTGGTGCACTAATTAGTTGCGTACTTTTTGAGTCTAAATTCTTATGAGTTTATGAATTTATAAAATTTTTCCTTATGGAGTTTTTCATCAACATTGGTGCGCACTTTCGTTTGCGCACCAAATCAGTATATTGGGTAATTTTCCTGACTTTTCACTAATTGGTATTCAAAATTTTTTTTAACTTTTTGAATACTAGATAAACATAGTTGAAAAAAGGCAAATTAAGCAGAAAAATAAACTATAAAGGATAAAGATATTACATTCTTTTTTTTTACCTTTTCTTTTTTTAGGTGGCACGCATGCGTCAGTGTCCCTCCCCACGCTACGCCCCTGATATTTGTTACCTCTCGTATCTTTACGATATCTCGTATCTTAACGCATTTTTCTGTGGACATAATATGCGTAAATAAGCGAGAGGTTACTGTACTTACAATTAGCAGGCTTGTAAAATTTGTGAACAGCAAAAAACTCTTGCAACTAAAACAGTTAAATGAATTACGGCTTTTACTATTTAAAAAAATCCAACTATATTATTGTGACGTAATTATAAGTTAGGATTAAAAAGTCTTTTAGAGTTATAAATTTGGAATTTTGAGATTGATTACCTTTGTCGGTTTTAGTATTTGCTTGTACAAGTTAAAATTAGGAATGTATTTATCAAATTTTCTTAAGTTTTTAAATAAAGCTTTTCAAAATGAACGCATGAACTTATTAACTCGTTCCTTTTATTCAATGAAGTTCCCCCGTCAGCGTTCGCTCTTTCCATCTTCTCATAGGTACAGGTCATGCAGATTCTCCGCGGATTCCTTAACATTGTGTGTGGCGTAAAATGTTCCAGTTAATATTTTAATCACTTTTATTACTTTTTTATTTCTAAATGTATTTCAACAGTTCGGTGCCGTTTTCCTTGTGGGCATAGTCATATTAATTTGATAAGTCATTATATTATATTTATATTGGTTAATAATTGATTAAAAAAAAAACATATTAGCTTTGCTGAAAATGTCTAAAATCCTCTAAAGAATGCTACTAATTCTTTCAGTACTTTTTTTAAACTGACAAAGCAATGTTTTTCCAGATTTAACATGTTAAATTTTGAATTATAAATTGTCAGTAAAAATATCTTTAGATGTTCGTTGGCTTTAGCTGCAGTTTTTACTACATTTCTCATTTGAATTTTAAAGTGTATATTGTTTAATTATTACCTTTTAGTTGTTATTGAAATTAAATTTTGAATATTAGTATACATACTTATGGTAAGGCTTAAAACTTTCTTAGATAGTTTAGAATTTACTTATGGACTTGGTTAACAATAAATTGGTTAATATATTTTATCTTTAAAATTATCAATGCAGCTTTAGTTTGCCCGAAATCCAAGTAAATAGTTTTTGTGTTGAAAATAATTTGTAAGCTACTTACAAACTATATATATATAAACGCTCATATATGCCGTTGCTTACAAGTCGCTGTGGCCGAGTGGTTAAGGCGATTGACTAGAAATCAATTGGGCTCTGCCCGCACAGGCTCGAATCCCGCCGACGACGCTTTTAATGTTTAGTAACTTTTTGAATTTTATCCTATGTTTGCTATACCTAAAACAAAAATAAGTTGGTAATTTGATACTGTAAATAGCACTTTTATTACAATGATTTTAAATAACATTTTAATAAATGGACAATCTGAATTGATAGTGCTTGCCACTCAGACCAACTCATGCTTTTCAAAACCTCGAATCTTCTTTAATTTCAAAAACTGAACCAACCTCCCCTCAATAACAATAATCTTCGGCTACGGGTCTAAGTTGCACGAGTGCACGAAATTGCACGAAGCCAAATTTGCACAGCAATATTGTACATTGACGATTTTGCACCAAGGGTCAATTTTGCACAAGTTACATTTTTGCACGAGAGTAAAAAATACATTAATTAAAAATTAAAATAAACAAAAAAAAGTTACTGACCGAGGGGTTAGCGGTAACAATGATAGTAAAAAAAAACTAATTAAATTATTAAAAAAAAAGCTACCGACCGAGGGTAAGGGTTAGGGGTAACAGTGATAATAAAAACGAAAATAAAACATTAAGAAAAAAAAAAGTTAAAAACATTAACTTACCGACCAAGGGTAAGGGTTAGGATTACAGTGATAGTAAAAAAAACTGAATTAAAAAAAAAAAAATTAAAATTATACAGAAAATAAAAAAATAAAATTTTACCAGTGCAAAAATGTCTCCGTGCAAAATTGTCTGCACATGCAAAAGTGTCTTCGTGTAAAAGTGACCCTTCGTGCAATTTTGTACGCTCGTGCAAATTAGACAGCTAACCATAATTCTCTACGCATAACAGTGCATAAAATTTCTCTAAGCTCGGTCTGGCTAGCTCAGTCGATAGAGCGTAGGACTTTTAATCCAACGGTCAGGGATTCTAGTCCCATGTCAGGATTCCTTTTTTACTTTTAAACTACTCACTAGCTTAATTATTATTGAAATGTTATTAATATAGTGTTATTAAACATAGCTATATCTTTGCTCGTTATATTCATACGTTTATTCATACACGTAGATAAAAATATGATGAAGTAAAAATCAAAAGTATTAATTTTATAAGAATAAATAAATAAACATCTTTTGTAGTTAAATTTAAATTTAGCTGGTAATTTTTTGAAAGATAAATTCTTTTTACAAAACATTTTTTTGTTTTATAACATATTAGGTTTATAAAAAATAAGCCAATTTTTAAAATATATTCTGTATTGGAAATAGATTATAAAACAAAATGCAGTAGGAAAAATAAATCATTTAGCTGTAACTACAAAATAATAAATTTCTTAATAATAAAAATACTAGCTGTTAGTTAATTTCAATCGCAATTAAACTTGTTTAGCTATTTTTAGTTAAAATCTAAAATTTTTATAGATAAAAGATTAATTTTTTTTTCAAATGTTCAAGTTTTAGATAAACAACAGAAAAATTTGAATAAAATATTTCAGAGTAGAAGTCTACTAGCATTTTAGCAGTTTTTAAGGTTTTATTTAATAAAGTACAAGCATATTTAAATGAAAATACACATAATTAATTTTTAATATGAAATTTATTACACTAAACAATCAAATAGCTTGCAAAACTTAGGTATGGTATACTTTTATACAAGTACTTAAATGTAATATTAAAAGTTGATCTTAAATTAGTTACTTTTACAAGAAAACGGGTTGTGAAACATCACTAACTTTAATCAAAACATAAGTTTGATAAAATGTACATAGATTTAAGATTTCACTATTGTATATAGGGTACTTATAAAAAAAGTATTTTTATCAAAATGGTTGTTTTTGATATTATTACGTCATAATACGCTAATCAGAAATATATTTCTAAGAAATGCCTGCCGGACGTGTGGCCGGTTAGCTCAATTGGTTAGAGCGTCGTGCTAATAACGCGAATGTCGCGGGTTCGATCCCAGTACTGGCCACATCTCATCCTCGTTAGTATAGTGGTGAGTATTCCCGCCTGTCACGCGGGCGACCGGGGTTCGATTCCCCGACGGGGAGTTTTTTGCCTAGTTATTTATCAAAGTTGGTTTTGTTATCCATTTATTAGTTAAGAGCAACAATTATAAGTAACTTAACTCATATAAATATTTTTTAAATGATATTTAACATGTTGAAGTATTACAGTAAAAAAGAATTCTAGTTCATAAATAAAATAATGAGTCATTACCACATGTTTTCGTGGCGCAATCGGTTAGCGCGTTCGACTGTTAATCGAAAGGTTGGTGGTTCGAGCCCACCAGAGGACGTTCTTTTAATTGTTTAGTTAAGAAGCATAAGTTAAGTTTTTACACTCAGTGTCTTTTTGTACTTCGTCATTTTTACAATAGTATGTAGTTAATTCAGACATCTAATTCTTTACATTGAGTTTTTGTTTTGTCGCAAATAAATAAACATTCTTATATTTTTAACCTTCAAAAAGTTCGTTTTAAATATTTTTTTTTAAACATGTAAAAAAATTAAAAAACCGCTGATAAAAATAAATATTTTCGTTATCATTATATAAAATATATTAAAAAACGCATTTAAAGTAGTTTCACAGATTACTTTCAATGCTTCTGACAAACACAAAACAGTCATCAACATACCTGAGGTACAATAAAAAAAATTGAAAGCAATTGTTTGATTCTCAACAAGACGGGATAGCCATGGATCCCCCTTGGGACCAACATAGGCTAACATACTTTTGGGTTGTATTAAGTCAAAAGTTATTCCTGCTTTCAAAAACAAATTATTGTACCTCAGCTATGTTGATGATTGTTTTGTGTTGGTTATAAGCGAGAAAATTATGGGTGAATTTTTCAATATTTTTTATAATGCTCATAACTCTGTGTCATATTCTGGGTTTTTCCAGGATTCCAGGTTTTGTGGCAACCCTGAGTATGCTCAGGACTATTAATGGACATTATTTTTTTCTTTAAAAATTTATCAATCAGCTCTTGTTTACTTTATTTTTACTGATTTGCAAATATGGGATAAACATGGTATACCTTTTATTAAGTACAAATTATTACCTAATACTTAAATTTTTCATATGAAAACTTACTAATATTTAAGATCCAGGACTAATACGGTTTAACTTATCTTGGTGTATCACCTTTTTAATACAAGTTATTATTTAGATAAAACTGAAGGTAAAAAATTATTTACGACGAATGTTTTGAAGGTTAAAAATATAAGAATGTTTCTTTATCAGCGACAAAACAAAAAATCAATGTAAAGAATTAGATGTCTGAACTAACTTCATACTATTGTAAAAATGACGAAGTACAAAAAGACACTGAGTGTAAAAACTTAACTTATGCTTCTTAACTAAACAATTAAAAGAACGTCCTCTGGTGGGCTCGAACCACCAACCTTTCGATTAACAGTCGAACGCGCTAACCGATTGCGCCACGAAGACTTGTTGTGATGACTCATTATTTTCTTTATGAACTAAAATTGTTATTTACTGTAATACTTCAACATGTTAAATATCATTTAAAAATATTTATATGAGTTATGTTACTTATAATTGTTGTTCTTTACTAATAAATTGATAACAAAACCAACTTTAATTAAAATAAGTAGGCAAAAAACTCCCCGTCGGGGAATCGAACCCCGGTCGCCCGCGTGACAGGCGGGAATACTCACCACTATACTAACGAGGATGAAATGTGGCCAGTACTGGGATCGAAACCGCGACATTCGCGTTATTAGCACGACGCTCTAACCAACTGAGCTAATCGGCCACACGTTCATTAGGCATTTCTTAGAAGTATATTTCTGACTAGCGTATTATGACGTAATAATATCAAAAACAACCATTTTTGTAAAAATACTTTTTTTTATAAGTACCCTATATACAATTGTGAAGTCTTAAATCTATGTACATTTTATCAAACTTATGTTTTGATTAAACTTAGTGATGTTTCACAACCCGTTTTCTTGTAAAAGTAACTAATTTAAGATCAACTTTTAATATTAAGTACTTGTATAAAAATATACGTTACCTAAGTTTTGCAAGCTATTTGATTGTTTAGTGTAATAAATAACATATTAAAAATTAACTATGTGTATTTACATTTAACTGTGCTTGTACTTTATTGAATAAAACCTTTAAAAGTGCTAGTAGACTTTCTAATCTAAAACATTTAGTTCAAAATTTTTTGTGATTTATTTAAAACTTGAAAAGTTGAAAAAAAAACTTAATATTACTTAACAAAACTAAAAGATAGTTGCTTTTTTGCGTTCTATTTTAATTAGTATTTATAAATATTTATATACTGTAACCATTAGTGTACAATCTTTAATCAATAAAAATTTAAGATTTTAACTAAAAATAGCTAAACAATGTTAATTGCGATTGAAATTAAGTAACAGCTAGTATTTTAAATATTAAGAAGTTGGTTATTTTGTAGTAACAGCTAAATGAATTAATTTTCACTTACTGCATTTTGTTTTATAATCTATTTCCAATACAGGATATTAAAAAAAGGGTTATATTTTATAAATCTAATATGTTATAAAACAAAAAAATGTTTTGTAAAAAGAATTTATCTATCAAAAAATTACCTGCTAAATTTAAATTTAATTACAGAGGATGTTTATTTATTTATTCTTATAAAATTAATATTTTAGATTTTTACTTCATCATAGTTTTATCTACTTGTATGATTAAACGTATGAATATAATGAGCAAAGATATAACAATGTTTAATAACACTATATTAATAACATTTCACTAATAATTAAACTAATCAATATTTTAAAAGAAAATAAGGAAGCCTGACATGGGCCTAGAATCCCTGACCGTTGAATTAATAGTCCTACGCTCTGCTGACTGAGCTAGCTGGGACTGAATATGATTATTTTATTCTACTAATTAAATTGAAAATCTTAAAAAGTTTATTTTACAATGTTTTGTATAATAATTTTCATGAATAAACTGACATTACGAGCTGGTTGATTTAAAGTTTTACTAACTACAATTACTAAATAACTACAATTGTTTTAATGTAGCTTCTGAAAACTACTGATAATTCGTACAAATAGCGTAAATAGTGTTAGTTAAAAAAAGTAGTATATATACCTAAATTTTAACAAAAAATGCAAGATTAAGAAAAATGTTTAAATAAACTATATCATCATAGATTTCAAGTAGCTCTCTAGCAGATTTTCCAATACAACTGAATTAAATTAATTGTGCTAAATTGCCCTTCTAGAAAAATATGCATTTTGGAATTTTAAATAACACCGACTTATTACTTTTGCCTTTATAATTAAGTTCACATCTTTTCTGTTATTTTTTCGTCAAGTTACATGCAGAAGTTTTGTTTTATGTTTACGGTTTTATTGCTTATTATAAAAAAAAGCCTTTAATCGAAAGTAAATATATCATAAAGTGTATGATGCAGGTACTTATCTATTTCATCATACATTCACAAGTACTTATTTATTTAATCATAATTTCACAGGAACTTTATTAGCAGCTGCCGGGTCTGTCGTTTTCATCTTTTATCTGGTCAACGCAAAATAACTTCCATAAATTAGCAGGTACGAACCCGCTCGAGATAGAAATCCCATAAAGCGGCCAAAAATTTTGGCAACAACTACCTGATACAAGTCAACCAAGTATGTTGTTAAAATTTTTTTGTATTCTAGGTTGCCAAAAACTCTGAAACCTGTGACTGAAACCTGGAATTTAGGTTAAAGAACCTGTAAAAACCTGAAACTTCAAACAAAATAACTAAAACACCTGGCAATTTAAAGAAGTTTTACATGTTAAGTAATCAGTTTTCAATTATATACAAAAAAATAATCGTATAAAAAATTATAATTAATGATTATTTTTACTAAAAACACATTTAAGGTAGCTTACAAATATATGTTGTATTATTGTTAAAGACAGTTTTTTACCTTAAATTTTTATTTTTTATTGAAAATGGACTAAAAACATGTTCTTTAAAAACCAGGAAAAGTTAATAAAAAACCTTGGCAACCATGTGTATCATAATGGTGTTTAGTTTAAACTGTAAAATTTACACTGTTTTTGACACCCAAAAAATACTTCTTTGAGTAAAATCTTTACTTTAGTATGGTTACTTATTAATTCGAATTCTAATAAATTTTTAAGAACCCATTTATCTAAAATTAGTTATGTGTTATCTATAACATGTTTTATGTTCAAATTTTTTGTTTTTTCTATAACGTCTATTTAAAGTACAGAATGTTTAATTTATAAGGGATTTAAAATTGTTTTATAGAATATAAAACTAAAACAGTTTTAGAGACATTATTGAAACTAACACTCGAATATATTAGTCACAGCCACGTGCAAATATTATGTTGGTAAAACTCGTGGTTTTATTTTTTTCATAATCATATTAGTATTGTTGTGCTAAATTAATTAGTTCTTTTAAAAATATTTTTTAACAGTCAAAACAGCAAATGTTATATTATTCAAAGATTAACTTAAAAAATTCTTGCTTATACAAATAACACATGATAAGTATATATCATCAAATACAAAAGTATCACACGCTAAAATGCAAAGTTTTTGCAACATAATGTTTATAACGTTTCTTAAGCGAACGTTCTGTTTATTTCAAGAAACACTTGCCAACTTTTGATTGAACTATCAGAGTATAAAATACAGTAAACTGTGGGTTGAGTAAGCAATTTTAGCCTAAAGTGCTGTGTTCAAAATGAAAACTATTCGGAGGCAACAATAGGTTTCTTATGGGAGGCGCAAACTAAAACAGAAAAATAGATATACTTCACTAAAAATCTATCTTCTCCTACGTTTTTTGAGATAACTACCTTAAATTTTCAGGACATGTTCTTTGATATATTTAAAAAATTCTGTCGAAAGGAATTTTTTTAAAATAAAAATTTTATATAAAAAATAACCAAAAAAGACAGTTTTTTTTAATTATTTCTAGTTATTTGCCTTTTTAGTTTGCGCCTCCCATAAGGAACCTATTGTTTCCTCCGACTTTGACCGGCTATATATTAAAAATTACCTTGAGTTTTTTAAATCTATAAAATGCATCTTGTAGTTTAGTAAAAACTATATAAAATAAGATCAAAAACCAAAAAAAGGGTGCTTACCCCCCTATGCCCTTAACAGTTGATCTCTCAAAAGTACTTGTAATGTATTTATAACACAAACATTAGCTGCAACAAGTATTATAAATACGATCCCATCCGTTTTAGAAATTTAATGGACACCTACATCCCTACTTTAGTTGGACTTGCTTTTTCAAAAATTTTAAGACTTCATCTTACCGTTAGCTCACATATTTCTGCTGTTAGTTTAAATTTAATTCAATTTCGTTCATGCAAAATTATAAAATTGAATTTTTTTTGTAATCTATTGTCTGTTGTACTTCAAAGCTGGTTAGCCATATAATTTCATAATTGTCGGGTTTATAACTTTCATAATAAGCAATAATTTGGCTCCATTGCGATTTCCTACAATTTGATTTTTTTTGTTTATTTAAAGGTTGTAAATACTTAACATATACTTAATTGTTCGTGTGTTGAGATTAAGTGCAACGTATATAGAAAATAGTTTGAATCCTAGAAGGTTTCAGTTTTAATTACATAGCTTTGAAAGCAAACTTCAATAGGTCGAAAAATTTGGTTAACAACTATACCTTTCAGTATACGCGTTTTATAATTTACCAATGAAACCAAATAATTATATTTATCGCCAACTAAATGAAAATTATTACATTATTTACAAACTTCTATAGACGGAAAGATATGGAGATAATGTGAGTGAAATAGAAATTTCAATAACTCTGACGAACGCTTCTGACCAGGGTTGCCAAAAAACCTGGAATTTGAGAAAATTTGAAAAGAAAAACTGGGAAATCCAGCAATTTTGACAGGTTTATTATGTTGAGTATAAATACTTCTGTTTGACACAAAATATATATCATAAAGATACAAAAAATCTTCTCATCATCAAATTTTTTTTATTAAAAAACACATTTCGAGTAGCTTTACAGTATCTTTTCAAATTTTTTTAATACTATTTAACTTAGTTTTTTACCTTAAACTTAATTTTAAACTAAAAGTAGATCAAAAACGTATACTTTTAAAATTTTTGCAAAAACATTTGGCAACCCTGTTCTGATATGAAAAATAGTAAATAAAACACCTGTTTCCTTTTGATTAGTTGGTATTTAATATTATATTTTAAAATTAATAATAGTTTGTTGTTGGCAATCTAAAAAAAATGTATGTATTTCGTCCATACTTATGTTAGGGGTAAGGATTACAGCATTTTTTTGTCATACTGTAAAATTCAAATATAAACATATGTACTGGATGTGTTTTTACTTCATTAAGAAAAACTAAAAAAATTTTGTATTGATTTAAAGCCCAAAAATCACATATTTTTTGACTTTTCGACTTAGATAATAATAAAGTCACTTATACATGCCCTAGACTTATAATTTCAGACTTATAAAAAATTAAGACAAAAATAAATTGAAAAGATAATAAAAAAAACTAAAAAACCAAGAGTTAGGTGTAACAGTGATAGTTAAAAAATGTATTGATAAAAAAATTAAACACCGACTAAAGATACGAGTTAGAGGTAAGAGCGGCAAAAAATATATAATAATAAGGAAGAAAAAAGTTACCGACCAAGGGTTATAGGTAATAGTGATAGTAAAAAGGAATAAAAGTAAAAATTAAAAGAAATTTACCCGTGCAAAAGTGACTTTTTGCAAATTACAATAAAATTAAAAGCATATACAGAATTTTTTTATAGCTAATTATGTAAATAACAATTTATCTCTCAAAACACTACGTCATATAAAAAAAAACACAATCATTAGCTTCAACAACTAATTTATGAAGTTTTAAAATTGAACTAACATTCTTTTCTACCATACTCCGTATCCGGCAATTGCATAATTTCAAACAGCTTTCTAGTAGCTGTAACTTTTCCAAATATATAGCTAACCGCAAAATAATGCTAGTTCCGAAGAGACAGATCACTTATAACTTAAGTTGCAAGTTTTTACTTCTGTAGCTTAATTTGTATCTTTCAGTTTGACATATGCCAAATCGTTTGCTGCAGTTTTTGAGATTTTGGCATTGTTTTAAGTTTACATTTTTATTTTTAAATAAAAAACTTGACCAATCAAAATATTTTTTCAGCTGTAGGTTCGAATTGAATTGCACTTTGCTAAATAATAAAAAAAAAACTATACAAAAAACAATAAAACACTATGACGTAATTATTGAACATTGTAGAGTACAACAATTTTGCACTGAATGTTTGTACTCTACAATGTTTAATAATTACGTCATATTGTTTTTTATATTTTTTCTCATAACTTTTGTATAATATCTATTCTTTCAAGACTTTATTGTGCAAACTAAATTTCGGTCAAAGACCTCGTCAGTGCCTATATCAATGAATAAGTATTATTTAATTTCTTCTCTTACAGTTGGTATCTATTTGTATGTTTTGTAAAAACCAAAACATACAATAACTTTTGTATTATTGTTTAGCAAAGTGCAATTCACTTCGAACTGCTAATGATTAATTATTTTTTTTATGAAACATATGTTCTGTTGTTTGTAAACTCGAATTTTCTCAATAAATTACTTTAAAGTCCTTCAACAAGGGCTCTGTGGAAAGTGATTCAGTTTATATAATCACATTATTTTCTATATACATTCATAGGGTAGCTGACTAACTGCACGAGTGCACAAAATTGCACAAAGATACTTTTGCACGAAGACACTTTTGCACAAGCAGACAATTTTGCAGGTGTTATTTTTTTTTATTTCAATTTTTTTTTATTAATTTTATAGTCTATTCTTTTTACTATCACTGTTAACCCTAACCCTTACCCTCGGTCGGTAAGTTATTTTTATTGTTTTTAGTTTTTTGAAATAGTTTTTTCTTGTTATTTTTTTATTATCACTGTTATCCCTAAACCTTACCCTCGGTCGGTAGCTTTTTTTAAAATTAATTAAATTTTATTTTAAAATTTTTATTGGTTATTTTTATTATCAATGTTACCCCTAACCCTTACCCTCGGTCGGTAGCTTTTTTTTCTGTTATATATTTATTTTTTTCTTTCGGTATTTTTTTTATTCGCGTGCAAAAATGTAACCCGTATAAAATCGTCTTTGTGCAATTTTGTGTCCTCGTGCAAATTTGGCTTCGTGCAATTTAGTAACTTCGTGCAATTTTGTGCGATTTAGACCTGTTTCCACATTTAAAAATATACATACAATTTATACATATTGTGTATATATATATATATATATAATTTATTGAAATGACGATTTTAAAAATACTGGAACATATGTTTCATAAAGACAAAAAAGATTGTCTTTATCTTCAGCCAGTTCAAATTTAAAATTAAAAGCACTTCGGTAAACAAAGATGCAAAAGTTTACAAAAAAAACAAAAACAATATGACGTAAGAATTGAACATTGTACATTACAAATATTCAGTACAAAAATCGATCTACCTAATTATGAAACATATATTCCAGCATTTTTAAAATCGTCAATTAAATAAATTATTTAAAAGCCCTTCAAGTGGGCTCAGTAGAAGGTGTTCAAGTTTGAACATTAACCTTAGTTTATATATATATATATATATATATATATATAATTAAGTTATTTAACTTAATAAAATAAATTTTTCACACTGAGCCCACCTTGAGGGCTTTGAGTTTTGCATCTTTAAATAAACTTTATATATATATATATATAAATATATTTATTTATTTAATTATATAAAAACTATAATTCATACAGCTGTTTCACACATTGAAATGTAAAATTTCATGTGATCTTCAGTGAGTTGTAGCTCGAACCCACGACCGTTGGATTAAGAGTCCAACGCTCTACCGACTGAGCTAGCCGGGCACGTTGTAGCGGAACTTTATTGATTTTTTAAAGCCTTTAAGACGATGCTATGACGTAATAATGCACTGATGTTAAATAGGGCTCGTCCGGGATTTGAACCCGGGATCTCTCGCACCTACTAAGACCAACAAGCCCTTTTTCCTGTTAAATCTTGTTTGGATTCTATATCTATCAGGTATTATGACGTAGTATTAAAATGTGGTCGTGGTATTTCTAAAACTATCGTGTTACTGTTATATGCAGGCAGTTTTTTGTTTTAATGTAATTAATAGTACTAGTCGTCAAAGCTTATATTGTCTACCTAAAAACTAGAAACTCGAACACAGTTTATCTGCATACTAAATACTTACTTTATGTATAACTTAAATGACTAAAGTGGTTGTAGTGATATACTTATTAATTTGTGGTTTGCTTCTGAGCTAGTTGTCTTACATATAGAAAGAAATAAAATTTTGTCACTTATTAACAAATCTGTTTCCATTAAAAATTATTTTACTAAGTGAAAATTTCAAATTTCGAAATTCATTAATTAATCATTAAATTTACTAGTAAAAACTGATAATATATAATTAGAATAGAAAAATAAACTTGCAAAGAAACAAAAATGTTATGCAAAATGTGTATTGTCGCCAATTATTTCCAGTGCATAACATAAAATAACCCTTATTTATCGTTATTCTGTTTTACTCATATTTGATTAACCACAACAAAATAAATACTTGCGTACTTTATACTTTAAAGGTGGCAATTAAAGTTCTCAACTTAAATAAAATAAAAGGAGATTGATCAATAAAAAATTTTAAATTTTTCTATTTGATTTGAATTCTATTTCTAATTCTATTTGAATAAGATTTTAAGCAACTGAAGATCTCGTTTTTCAAACGAGTGAAACATTGTTATGTCTAATAAAATTCAAAATTTATTATTAAATAAATACTTTACTGAGTAGTTAAGTATTTAAACTTAATTTAATAAATCTAGAAATTATTATAGTTTTAATAGACAGGGTTGCCAAAAACCCCGAATCCTTGAATTTGAATATTTAAGCAAGAAACTTGGGTTTTTGAATAAAAATTACAAAATAACTAGGAAATTTTAACATTTTTTAAGTTTTATGTAGTAAAATATAAATTTGACACAAAAATCTATCATATAGTTGAATTTTTTTTGTCATCATCAAACTTTTTTATATATTAGAAACACATTTAAAGTAGCTTAACAGCATCTTTTCAGTGTTGTTATCTACCTAGCACAGTTTTTAATCTTAACCTTAGCTTTAAACTAAAATAGACCTAAATTTGGCAACCCTGAACATAATTAATGACCACTAAACTATTTATAAAAAAATTCTATTCTACAAATAAACTTATAAGTGAATATTGGTAACTTGCCTTACTCATAATGTTTTTACAATATTTTTTTCTTATCTACACAGTAGTTCTGAAGTAGTTAATAAAAATAACTAGAACAAATATAAATTAGGCGTATAAATATATATAAGTCAGGGTTTGTGCGCGTCAGGCTGAATCAGTTTTTTTATTTAAAAGTTTGAGAATCTCAGTTTTTCTCAGTTCAAATACTTGAAAATTTTTGATTAAAAAAATGGAGAAATCTTTTTAAGATCAAATTGAGATGTGAATTTGTTTCTAAATAAAGATTTAGTTATTAAAGACAAAATCAGTCAGTATTTGTAAAAAAAAATGCTTAAAACCTTTTGTTCAACCTCTAAAATTTTTTAAGTATCTTTATTATTTGGTTTTGAGTAGATTATATACGTCATAATTATGAGAATTCATAAAAAATAATACAATTTAAACATTACAGCTTAGTTCAACAACTGTTTGTTTGATTTTGTTTACATCAGCTATGTTTTTCAGTGCTTAGTTAGTTGAACTGTTTTAATTTCTAATTTAAAGGCTTTATACCAGATACTTTTTATATTAAAACTCTTAGCAGTTTGTACATATATTTAACTGTTTATTTAAAGTTAGTAGAAATATTCACAACACTAAAAATCAGCTTAAGATATAAGCACTAAATTTTGTGGGAGTACAAATTTTAGGTACTATTCGTTTTTCTTAACAAGCACAAAAAATTTAAGTTTTGTTTTTAATTCAAGTGTAAGCTTTGTAAATCTGATATGACATCAACAATCACTGTATTTATTTAGAGTTTGGGAGCTATAGTTATGTATAAATTTTAAGTATTAGTCAAAATACTATAATAAACATTTTTTACTTATTTTAATACTTGTGTAAGCATTTCATTTTAAATTTTAATAAAACACAACAATGCACATAGTTTTATTATAAATCTTCTGCTTATAATGTTTCTACTTAGTGCTTAATAAAATTGAACAATTGTGTTTAGTAATATATATTAAATTTTTACACTAGTAATAGATTAGATAAAACACATATTTTAAAAAACTTATCGCTGAATTTGTTATGTTAAGGGCATGGGGGGTAAATGCATCTTTTCACAGTTTAGTCTTGTTTTATTGAGTTATAACTAAGCTATGAATTGCTTTTTTCAGGTTTTTAAAGCTCAAAATATATTTGAGATAAAGCTGGTTGAAGCAGGAGACTACAATAGTACTAATCAAGACCCCCAAATACCTAAAATGACTTCTAAAGGGGATTTTCCTTACTTTGAAAAAATGTCAGGCTAAGTTGGTCTCAGTCAGGCTAAATGAAAAAAATTTTGCGCACGAACCCTGATATATGCATAGCACTTTTATTTCTAATGCCAAGTTATTTAATTATTCTTTTTTTTTAAGTTATCATTTGTACTATTAAATTAAATGATTAAGTGAATAAATTTCGTAGCTATAAGTTTTGCTTACTAATCTAATTTTCATTTTAATGCAAACAGAATTGTTAGCAAATGAGTGAGTTTTCCCATTTTATTTTTACATTTGAAAGGTTTGCCGAAAAACCTGGAATCCTAGAACAATCTAGAATTAAGGGTTAAAAATTATGTAAAACCTGGGATTTGAAAAATTTTTAAAAATACCTGAAATTTCAAACAAAAATCACTAAAAACTATGGAATTTTAAACAATTTTTATATATAGAATGATAAAATTTTGAATGAGTAAAAAAAATTTATCATGCTAAATTTTTTTGTATTATTTAAATTTTTGTTTATTACAAAACACATTAGCGTTACTGTATATTTTTAATATTTAAACTTAAATTTTTTACTAAAAATAAATAAAAATAATTGTACTTCCAAAAAACTAGAAGAAATTTAGAAAACCTGGAAAAAAATTTCAAAAACCTTTTGCAACCCTGATTAAGGAAAACTAGCTTAAAAATAAATCACAAATTCATAATTATATCACTACAACTACTGTTTTTGAATACCGTTTTACTTTAAATAAAAAGCATAGTAATTATTTTTATCATTTAAGTTATACATAAAGTAAGTATTTGGTATGCATATAAACTATGTTAGAGTTTTCAGGTAGACAATATAAACAGTGACGACTACTACTATTAATTACATTAAAACAAAAAACTGCCTTCATATAACAGTAGCACAAGAGTTATGGAAATACCACGACAACAGTTTAATACTATGTCATAATACCTGATAGATATAGAATCCAACCAAGACTTAACAGGACAAGTGGCTTGTTGGTCTTAGTGGGTGCGAGAGGTCCCGGGTTCAATCCCGGACGAGCCCTATTTAACGTCAATGCATTATTACGTCATAACATCGTCACAAAGGCTTTAAAAAATCAATAAAGTTCTACTACAACGTGCCCGGCTAGCTCAGTCGGTAGAGCGTTGGACTCTTAATCCAACGGTCGTGGGTTCGAGCCCCACGTTGGGCGCACCTTTTCACCATTTGTTGACAGCCCTAGAAATTATTTTTATTTTATATAGTATTTTTTTATAGTTTAAAACTTCACCTTTTATCTAACTTTTCAAAAAAAGCTGTTTGGTTTTAAAATTAAACGAATAAAATTGAATGACTATAATCGGTAGACCTTATTTGTGGTAGTCATAAAAGCTTTGTTTTAGCTTCAAATAAGCGAAAATTTCTTATTGCTTAATAATATTTAAAGTTGATAAATATTTATTTAAAATGCATTGTCCGGGAATCGAACTCGGGCCTCCCGCGTGGCAGGCGAGAATTCTACCGCTGAACCAACAATGCTTGTGAAAATGATGGCATTATCACGTTTATAAACTTCAATTGCTCCTTAATGATGGTATCTGTTAACGGAATGCTCTTAAATACAAAATATAGTCAAATAAGATTGTTTTGATAAATTTCTAATTGGGTGTGTTTCTAAAATTAAACTGTATTGTAATTTTTTTCATTTAAAAACAAGAGCATTTTCATTAGCTGATATAGTTATTGTATACAAAATGATTATCAATCGATCTTGCTAACTAAAGCTTAAATAATTTTTGCACCAAACTTTAGTAATTAATAGTCATACTTACTTTTTGTAAAGAATTAATGGTTTTAGCTGGAAATATTAAAATAAGTTCATTTCAACAAAATAAAAACTTAAGTTTAGCATTACTAAATTTTACTTAAAAAAGTATATGAGTTTAAATTAAAATTCCACTTTTATTTACTTAAATGAAAATAAGTTTTGACGCAAATATTTCTTAAACTAAATACAACTTTTAAACTAAAGGAAAACAACTGAAATACTAGTTTCATTTTTAATTCATTATGGTTAAATTTTACTGTGTTTATTAAACCTTACCATTTACATTTATATAAATTTTATAATGTTCAAATCGAAAAACCAATAAATTCTATATACTTAAAAAAAACAAATCGAAATTAAAAATGTTTCGGTAAAAATAAAAAAATAAGTTATAAGCTCAGTCCGCGTTTTACAAAACTTTCTGTTATTTGTTAATTAAAATTTGTTTAAATATTTAATAAATACAGTTTAGTGCAGAATATCCAAAAAAAAAGGGGGCCTTTTAGAAAAAAGTTTTGGAAACCCTGGTCCAGTGCATCTAAATGATGGCAAAAAGTACACCTCAGCTTAAAGTATCTTTTCAAAATGTTTTTATATTATTTAACACAGTTTATCACCTTAAACTTAACTTTAAACTAAAAATAGACCCAACAACGTTTCAAAAATCTGGAAAAAACTCAGAAAACCCAGATGATTTTTCTCAAAAATCAGTGTCAACCCTGGAGTTATATCCGACAACTCAACTTCTCAAGATACTTTTAGCGGTCCATGTATAAATAAAAATTAGAAATATAATAAATATATATAAAAGCTCCTTAATTAATTGATTACGCAGTTACAACTAAACTAATAAGCTACATCGTTTCATCTGGTTATAAGCCCAATAACGCTGATCACGAAAGTTTTAGCCTCAATCGAGGCATGTCAGTCTACATATGTGAATTTTTTGAGTATTAACCCTGTTATAATTCAAAAAATCCAACATTGTTGTAATTGATATTTCAACAAGCAGACAATCGGGATACGTAGTGCCTGCCATTCAGACTTTTCAAAACTACTTAGCTTCGAATTTTCGCCCATTTCTAAAAAACTGTTCCAACTTCCTCTCAATAACAATAGTAAACATTTTCGAAGGAAAGCAGTGCAGAAAATTATTGATGCTTCACCGCCCAGTAAAAAAAACAGAATTTGTGTTTTGTTTTACTTATACACATAGGATAACTTAAATTTAAACTTATACTACAACGTAGGAAAATATACATATATATATATATATCAATTAATTTTTAATGAATGTATTTTACTGATATAAAAAAAAGAGTTGTAAACTAAGATGTTGCTCAATTAGCTTTTTGATAAGTATATATATTTTTTATTTATATAACTCACAATTACATTATTTTTAAATAACTTTTAAAAAGTCACTTACTTTATGAAATTTTATAAAAAAGTTCATAGATAACTAAAAATTACGATGTTGTGCAGTCTTATTTCGCCAGTGATTCCCGAATCGCTAGTTAAGCCAAACAGCCAATCAGGCAAGCGTTTTGATCAGTCACGTGAAAAGTTTTTCGACCAATCAAATCTCGACAAGTCGTCTTTCTCCAAACCAAATAAGTTCACCTTGCCTTCGTACAACGGACCCAACGGAATTTTCAAAAAATAAATTAATTTGAGATCCTTCGAGGAACTGCGTTAGTCTTATTTATACAAATTTTTGTTTTTTTATTAATTCAAAGTAAATAGATATCTTTGCTTTATTAAACATATTTCATGAAATATTAATTTTTTGTGTAATAGTTGAGTATGTTAATAAAAAACTTATTAAAGTTCTCTATTAAAGTAGGTTTTTGTAAAAATTCAGTATAAAATTTATGAATCAATCTTAAACCTAATATCATTTGGAAATCAGTCAACAAAAGGATGATATCAAGTTATTTATAATAATATTTTGTTGAAGCTATTTAAAATTAGTGATGTACCGGACCCGGACTTTTTTTTAAATTAAAATCCGGCCGGAACCGGATCCGGACTTTTTTTCAAATTAGAGTCCGGCCGGAACCGGATCCGGACTTTTTTTCAAATTAGAATCCGGCCGGATCCGGATATCAGACAAAAATGGCAATATCCGGCCGGACCCGGATAGTTAGTCCGGTACATCTGTATTCTGTAGTATAGACTAGCCTGAGTCAAAATGAGGTTTTTAAAAACTGAATAAAAAAAGATTTTTAATCTAATAATAAGTAAAACAGCTAGCCACAAGGTTTACAAATTTAGGTGTTATTTACAATTAAAAATCTGAAATCAAGTTCTAGAAGAAAATACACTAGAAAATTACAAAATATTAAAAACTCGATCAGCTCAAACTCATTCAAAATTTAAAAGGAAACTAGCCTGAGTTTTTTATAAAAAACTAAAACAGCCTGAGGCAGTCCAAAATTTTCTAAAATTCCCAAAAGTTTTCAAACTAGCAGGGTTGCCACTGTTTAAGTCAATAAAAATAGCTAAAGTGAGTATAAACAAGCCTGAGTCAGAATGAGATTTTTAAAAACTGAAAAATTACTTTAATCTAATAATCAGTAGAACAGCTAGCAAAGGTTGACAATTTGGTAGTAAAGTTGTGGACTCATTGTGGTACACCTAACTTTTTAGTACTACCCATCATAACTAAATCCTACCTTATTTAATAAATATCTTACAAATACTAAATTCTAACTGAGACTATTTTCTATAATCAGACACGACAGTTTTGAGTGATGAATCTTTTATATAAAACACAACAAGAATTACTAGCATATACAAAATTATTAATTACTTTGGTAACACTTTAAAAACTGGAAGCTATTTAAATCTATATCAAAAGACTTAAAACAATAAACTATAAATTAAATAAAACTTTTAGTAAACAAGAAACTATAAAATTTTTAATAAACTATCAAACTATAAACCTGGCTTAAATATTTAAACAATTAAACACCTGTTGAAATATTCACTTTTAAAACAAAACATTACTTACAATAGGCATTCACAAAAAAGTTCAAGATATTTTGTTGCTTCAAGCTGCACACCAAACTAACTAAGTAATTACATATAAACTGCCTGTCATGTTCTGATGTTTTGTTGCATCAGTAATTAGTTTGAAACATTTCGTCATATGATTCGCATTGGCTCGTACATTCAACCGTATTAACTCTAAATGTTCTCTGAGCTCAACTTTAAACAAGAAATAATGCAAGTATTGATTCAAAAATTTTCAATTTTACAACATATGTAAGGAGTTGCATTTCTGAAATATTTATTTCATAGTTTAAATGTAAACAAATGTAAATTAGTCACGTGTACAAAATGAGCCAATCACGGTAGGTGTTTAATTTTAACAGACAAAAATGACTCTTATTAATTTACACAGGGTTTATTTTGAAAAAATACTTTTCAGTATCCTCTTTTTTACTAACTAGATCCGGGTCCGGCCGGATCCGGACTTTTTTTCAAATTAGAATCCGGCCGGAATCGGATCCGGACTTTTTTTTTAAATTAGAATCCGGCCGGATCCGGATATCAGACAAAAATGGCAATATCCGGCCGGACCCGGACCCGGATAGTGAGTCCGGTACATCACTATTTAAAATCATTATTTTTTTGTACATTATATTACTAGTCTAATGTTAATTTTCTTAAAACATTAATTTGACATTAATTTCATTTTTCAGCTGAAAAATACCTACAAGTTTTTTCAAACTTTTAAAATTTCAACACAGTTCAGTCTATTGTTAGTTTGTGTTGATTAATTTTAGCATTTATAGTTTGTTTAAGTTTAAAAAAAACTGTAATCATCAGTTTGATTGTAAACTTGGTGATTAAAAATATATTATATCCAATACAATTAAGTTGCTTGTAAAAAAGTCACACATTCAATTAGTTACTAATATTTTTTATTTAAGACGCATAAAATGTTCCTTGTGTTAGCAGGCTTTAAAATAGTGATAAAATCTATTCTTAAACAGTTTAAAGTTTACTTAATTACAGAAATAGTTTAACAACAATTGTTTACATTGTGAAAAATTTATAAGCCATTATGATAAAAAAGTATTAAACGAAATAAAAATTTAGAAACATAAAAATTTTAGGTTCTATATATTTCAAAAATTTTTAAATTTAAAATTATTTTCTTTAAACTTTAAGGTAAATCAACAACATTTGATTATTTGGTCCGCAATCATTTTTTTAAATTGAGTAATAAATGTAAGGTTTCTTTTGTAACTTATTTAAAAAACTATTTGCCTGTGTAAGATTAAAGCAACTTTGCATTTCAGTGTTTTTTAAGTGTGCTTATATAATGATTTGTGTAGAATATAATAGATTCTAAATATACAAAGTAAAGAGCAGATAATAATAGAAATGCAATTCTAACTATTACCAGATTTCAATAAAAAAAATTTTGTACCTAGTAAATATTTATAAAAAAGTAAATTTTAAGTTTTTTTCCAAATATTAACATCAAACTTTTTTAAAACTTATTGCGACAAACATTTGATAATGATGATAAAAAAGTTAGTAAGACAATAATATAAGTATAGCAAAACAAGTTTACAAAGTATTACAAAAAATTAAAAATCAGATAAGTCCACAACTTCAGTATACCAAGAGTTTTAATTACTAGTCAATTGATTAAACGTTAAGCAAATTAAAACTGTTTTCAAACGTCGAATTGTTACGTCATATTATATATACGCTACTACAATTATTTCATCACAAGTCAGGATGGCCCAAAGGTCTAAGGCGCCAGACTCAGGCGTTCTGTCCACAAATGTTGGCGTGGGTTAGAAGCATACTTTTGACACTTTTTATTACAACTTTTAAGATTTATATCGAATCATCAATGCTAAAACCAGTGTAACAACTGACTATCATTAAGTGAAACATATTTATTGTATAGAAATTAATAAAGCTTAAAATGCAGTAAATAAATTTTATATTATCATAATTTAACTTTTATTTTAATTCTTATATTATATAATTTTTCTTGTTAATAATAGTTTGACTTTGAGGTAGATAACTTTGTTAATTAACTAGTATCAGTAGTTTTAATTTCTATTAAAACAAAACTTTTAGTTCTTGAGTACTAATAAATATCAAGTAAGTTTATTTCACAATGTTATACCGCTGCTTAATTAAATTTCATTAATATTAAAGCTCTGTTGTAGCTTGTAAACTTACAGAATTTTTATTATTATAACTTAGTTTAAGAAAAAAGTGCAATTAAAATGTTGTTTTTGTTGAATTTATGTCTTAATTTTTTTTTTCAAATTATGTATAACTTACACATGGATGGATATCTATGATAACATAATTACAACTTACACATAGAAATGTATGATATTTACATTATGTTCATTAACATAATTCATATATTTGTTTTAACTTGCAGTGAGCATAATTTAGTCTTTATTTACACACAGCATTGCAGAGTGGCTTGAAAGTAAAATAAATCTTGCAGTCAAATTCAATTATATAAATGTTCACAGTAAAAATGATAACAAAATTTAATATTAAATGAGGTAAAGTTTAAGTTTAACTAAAAAACCATATCGTTAGAATTATGGTTTATAATATAAACTAGATTTGTTAAAATGTTCAGTATAATTGAGTGTATAGAAGTAATTTTTAAAAGTCTCATATAAAAAGTGATATAAAGTATAATTTGAGAAAATTGTATAAAGTCTGAAGTTGTATTTAATAAGCAGTTTGTGTTTAACATGGGTGAAACGTATAAACCGGTACAATTGAGAAAAGTTGTGATGGGATATCCGAAGCACAACTACAAACTGCCTAATTCAAATTTAACATCAATCTCAATTATAAGCTAATTAATGTCATTCAGACATATTCGGTAGACGAACCACTTTAATTGTTAGTATAAATCTGAAACTAATAGTTGATTTTCTAAAAACACTGCCAGTCCACTTTGATTGACAGTATTTTAAAAAGTATATAGACTTATACAAACTGAATCATATTAATGTTTTATTTAAATGTCATTAAGAAAACACATAATACATATTGAAATAAAAATAAATACTAAACTGTAGAGTATAATTTACATTTTTCAACTTGATAGAAAATTGTTAAATTTTGCTATTGAGCATAGTTGTATTCAGTTTAAGTTTACTAAAATATTTGTTTATACTAAATGTCATAATTAAATAAACAAGATTGCCTTTGATTATTGATAAACTGACCATCAAATTTAAGATTAAAATATAGCATAATTAAGTAAAAGATCTGAATTAGAAATAAAGCAAATTAAGAATATTTAGAATAAGAAAATTTGAAGTTCAAAACCATCAACACTTTGATTGATGATTTAATGGTATAGCAGTCCAGTTACTTTGCATTTTGTAGCCTCAAAACTTAGGCTATCGTGACGTAATAATCAACTACATATTCGTAATAATCAACATCCAAGCGTAAGCCTGGCTAGCTCAGTCGGTAGAGCGTTGGACTTTTAATCCAACGGTCAGGGATTCAAGTCCCCTGTCAGGCTCTTTTATTTTTAATATTGACTAGCTTAATTATTATTGATATGTTATAAATTTTATTAAATATACTTAATTGCTCTATCTTTGCTAGTTTCATAGTTTTTTAATTTATGGTAGTAGATAATATTATGATTAAGTATAAATTATAAAACGTATTAATTTTATAATAATAGTTAAATAAACTAACTCTTTCGTATTTAAATGTAAATTTAGCTGGTTAACTGTTAATAGATAATTTCTTTTTATAATATTTTTTTAAAACATATTAGACTTATAAAAATTAAGCCAGTATTTTTAATCTATTCTGTATTGGAAATAGTTTTTAAAACAAAACGCAATAAGTAAGAAATGAGTCTTTTAGTTGTAATTAAAAATAAAAATTGCTTTTAGTTAACTTTTAATCCCAATCAAACTAGTTTAGCTATTATTAATTACAACTTTATTTTTTTGTTGCTTAAAAGGCGTACACTCATAGTTACAGTATATAAATATTGATAAGTACTAATTAATATAGATAGCAAAAAAGCAAGTATCTTTTAGTTTTGTGAAGTAATATTACAATTTTTTTTCGAATGTTGATTTTTTTAAATCACACAAATTTTTAATGAAATGTTTTAGAGAAGTCTTAACATAAGTTTAATAAAATTAAGTTATTTTTAAGACTTCACAATTGTATATATGGTAATTATAAAAAAACAGTATTTTTATGAAAATAGTTTTTAATGGTATTATTACGTCATAATGCGCTAGTCATTTATAATAACTTAAAAAACGCAAACTCTTCGTGTGGCCGGTTAGCTCAGTTGGTTAGAGCGTCGTGCTAATAACGCGAATGTCGCGGGTTCGATCCCCGTACTGGCCACACCCCATCCTCGTTAGTATAGTGGTGAGTATCCCCGCCTGTCACGCGGGCGACCGGGGTTCGATTCCCCGACGGGGAGATTTTTGCCTACTTATAATAATAAAAGTTAGTTTTATTATCAATTTATTAGTTGAGAACAATAATATTGTATGTTTTGGTTTTAAGAAAACAAATAAGAACAATAATTATAAGAAACATATCTTATATAAATTATTTTTAAATTTATCAAATGATATTTAACGTGTAACAGTAACATATTTTTTCAATTTATAAAGAAAACAATGAGCTAGCACCCCAAGTCTTCGTGGCGCAATCGGTTAGCGCGTTCTACTGTTAATCGAAAGGTTGGTGGTTCGAGCCCACCCGAGGACGTTCTTTTGTTTATTTAGTTTTGAAGCATAAGTAAAGTTTTTACACTCAGTGTCTTTTTGTAGTTCGTCATTTTTACAATACTATTTAGTTAGTTATATAGTTCAAACATATAATTCTTTACATTGAGTTTTTGTTTTGTCACTGATAAAGAAACATTCTTATTTTTTTAATCTTCAAAAATTTCTTTTTGAAATAATTTTTTACCTTCAGTTTCATCTATATAAAATTTTGTATTATAAAAGTGATACACCAAAATAAGTTAAAACGTATTAGTCCTTGACCTTAAGTGTTAATAAGTTTTCATATTTAAAACTTAAGTATTAAATAGTAATTGATACTTAATAAAACGAATATAATGTTCACCCCATATTTGCCAATTAGTAAAAATAAAGAAAATAAGATCTGATTGATAATATTTTTAAGAAAAAAGGTAATATTCTTGAGCATACAAAGGGATGCTACAAAACCATGAGCTCTGGATAAACATAGAACTTGACAATTTAGGCGAAAATAACATGTAAATAATAATCAAACTTTGTGACATATAGTTATATTAATAGTACTTAATTTTGCCATAAAGTATTTATAAAAAATTTATATTGTCATAACTACCTACAACACTTAAGCCTATGAAAATGCTAAACATGCAACTATCTAATGGTTTGAATGTTAATTTGATTGGATTAAAGTTATAAAATTTTGGCTTTTTTTGTCTTTCTTTACAAAATTCTTATACTCATTAAATTAATTGATGCTTGTAATTTAATATAGTTCAAATATCAAAATGAATATCAATAATTAGAACAATATTAACTTTATAATTGTCAAAATATATTTCCAACCTGGTGAAATTGTGGGCAGCTTCTTCTGTTTGTTTTCCAAATGTAGATCAAATCCAGAGGCTAATCCGACTGTATTCATGTGGGCTGAAAAAAAATAAAACAGAAAAAATAAAGTGATAATTTTTCAATTAATAACAGGTTGGCCACTGGTTTGTGAGAAATTTCTTTCAAGTTTTCAAAAGTAAATGCTTTTGGGTCAATCAAATATAAGATTATATGTTAGAAGTAAAACAACATCAAAATGATACTGTTAAGCTACTCTTAAAATGTGTTTTTTAATAAAAAAAACTTAAAATGATGACATATTTTATTTATCTGTATGGTAAACTTTTTGTGTCAAATCAAAATTATCCTACTTAACATGAAAAAACTGTTTAAAGTTCCAGGGTTTTCCAGTTTTTTTTTTCAAAATTTCTCAAATTCAAAGTTTGTTTTGCCTAAATTGTCAATATCCAGGTAAAGTGGCAACCCTGTAATGTCACAGTAAATATGATAAGTTATACTATTTAATAATTTCAACCATATGTGTAAGTTGTATAAAATAAAATTTTGATTTATTAAATGTCTGATGTTATAATAATTTTTTGTATCAAGAATAATATTAAAATAAATTAAATTATAATCATACTTACTTGTTCTTTGGAGAAAAGAAAGCTAAATGTTTTGATTTACTAAAGTCTACCTAAAACAATTTGGTCGTTTTCATTTTTAGGTGTCTTGTTCACTATTCAAAACATTTCGTCTGCATAAAATGCTAAGTAAATAAATCGTAATAATGAAAAAAAATATCACTAAATAAATTAAACATATTTTATTGTAAACAAACTTTGAATCTTTCTAATTAGTAGCTTTATAATCTGTGAACGTTTCGGGAAAAATTGTTCACTTTTTTTATATCTAAGCGTTTAAACGGAAACAAATATCAATAAATGGTATCAATTAGCTCTAATTACGATTGAAAAAAATATATTATAATAAAGTAAACATTATTATCACTAAGTACGCGTTTAAACTTTAAATTATTCACAACTAAACTAATTTATGTTTAAAAAATCGCATTATGCGTAATTATTATAATTGCTATAAAATTATAAAACTGCCAACAATTCGAAAATATTATTTAGTTTAAAAAATAAAAATGACCCAATGAACTGCGAGCTGCCTGGTTCTTTCTTCACTCGGTCGGTTGACCCTGGACTGCTTTCAGCTGATTGTTGGGGATCGTGTTGACCCGGCCGAACGTTTTGAAGTTGACGAGTCACGTGGGTTTGATGGTAACTCGACTACAAACGTTTAAAATCATTATGCTATCATTTTACTGTTGTTTAGAAATGATTTTAAGTTTTTTTTCTACACTAACCTTTGATATAGTTTTACCACTTAAGTATGCTAACATGATATGCATTTTAGTAATAAAACTATGTGATTCACAAAGTATATAAAGCAAGAACAAGGTTCACTTTCAGCAGGTCAGGATCGTTATCTATCATTTTATCTGACTTTGGTATATTATTAACCTCATCACCGGAAACATCACAATCTTGATTTTCTTCTTTCACGTCTTGAAAACCATTATTGCTCAGATCAGTTGAACTAGAACAGGGGTCGGCAAACCGCGGCCCGCGGGTCAAATGCGGCCCTTGAAAGGTAAATCTGCGGCCCGCGAGCACAGCTTTTAAATAACATTTTAATAAACGGACAATCTGAACTGATAGTGCTTGCCACTCAGACCAACTCATGCTTTTCAAAACCTCGAATCTTCTCTAATTTCAAAAACTGAACCAACCTCCCCTCAATAACAATAATCTTCGGTTACGGGTCTAAGTTGCACGAGTGCACGAAATTGCACGAAGCCAAATTTGCACAGCAATATTGTACACCGACGATTTTGTACCAAGGGTCAATTTTGCACAAGTTACATTTTTGCACAAGAGTAAAAAAATACGTTAATTAAAAATAAAAATAAACAAAAAAAAAGTTACTGACCGAGGGGTTAGGGGTAACAATGATAATAAAAAAAAACTAATTAATTTATTAAAAAAAAGCTACCGACCGAGGGTAAGGGTTAGGGGTAACAGTGATAAAAAAAAAGAAAATAAAACAATAAGAAAATAATAAAGTAAAAAACATTAACTTACCGACCAAGGGTAAGGGTTAGGGTTACAGTGATAGTAAAAAAAACTGAATTATAAAAAAAAAATTAAAATTATTACAGAAAAAAAAAAATTACCAGTGCAAAAATGTCTCCGTGCAAAATTGTCTGCACATGCAAAAGTGTCTTCGTGTAAAAGTGACCCTTCGTGCAGTTTTGTGCACTCGTGCAATTTTGTACGCTCGTGCAAATTAGACAGCTAACCATAGTTCTCTACGCATAACAGTGCATAAAATTTCTTTAAGCTCGATTTGGCTAGCTCAGTCGGTAGCAGACATGTTAAAAAGCTCTGCTTTGTTTACTCGAGCGTGAAATTACTAACTTAAAACAAACCAAAGTTTATACGCTTCATTGCTGAATTACCATAGTAACTATTAGCATTTTACCAACTCTGGTCGGTAGAGCGTAAGACTTTTAATCTAACGGTCAGGGATTCTAGTCCCATGTCAGGCTTCCTTTTTTACTTTTAGAATACTGACTTGCTTAATTATTATTGAAATGTTATTAATATAGTGTTATTAAACATAGCTATATCTTTGCTCGTTATATTCATACGTTTATTCATACAAGTAGATAAAACTATGATGAAGTCAAAATCAAAAATATTAATTTTATTAGAATAAATAAACATCTTTTGTAGTTAAATTTCAATTTAGCTGGTAATTTTTTGATAGATAAATTCTTTTTACAAAACATTTTTTTTGTTTTATAACATATTAGATTTATAAAAAATTAGCTAGTTTTTTCAATATGTTCTGTAATGGAAATAGATTATAAAACAAAATGCAGTAACTAAAAATAAATCATTTAGCTGTAACTACAAAATAATCAACTTCTTAAAAATTAAAATACTAGCTGGTAGTTATTTTCAATCGCAATTAAACTTGTTTAGCTATTTTTAGTTAAAATCTTTAATTTTTATTGATAAAAGATTGTACACTCATAATTACAGTATAGAAATATTTATAAGTACTAATTAAAATAACACGCAAAAAAGCAACTATCTTTTAGTTTTGTAAAGTAATATTAAGTTTTTTTTTTAAATGTTCAAGTTTTAAATAAATCACTAAAAAATTTTAATTAAATGTTTTAGAGTAGAAAGTCCACTAGCACTTTTAAAGGTTTTAATCAATAAAGTACAATCACAGTTAAATGTAAATACACATAGTTAATTTTTGATATGTAATTTATTACATAGAACAATAAAACAGCTTGAAAAATTTAGGTATATTTTTATACAAGTACTTAAATCTACTGTTATAACTTGATCTTAAGTTAGTTAGATTTACAAGAAAACGGGTTGTGAAAGATCATTAACTTTAATCAAAATATAAGTTTGATAAAATGTACCTAATTTAAGACTTCACAAATATATATATATATATATGGTACTTAGAAAAAACAATATTTTTATCAAAATGGTTGTTTTTGGTATTATTACGTCATAATACGCTATTCAGAATTATAATGGTAAAAAAAAGCCTTTTAAACGTGTAGCCGGTTAGCTCATTTGGTTAAAGCGTCGTGCCAATAACGCTAATGTCGCGGGTTCGATCCCCGTACTGGCCACATTTTATCCTCGTTAGTATAGTGGTGAGTATTCCCGCCTGTCACGCGGGGTTCGATTTCCCGACGCGGATTTTTTTTTGCCTACTTATTTATTAAAGTTGGTTTTGTTATCCATTTATTAGTTATGAACAACAATTATAAGTAACATAACTCATATAAATATTTTTAAAATGATAATTAACATGTTGAAGTATAACAGTAAAAAACAATTTTAGTTTATAAAGAAAATAATGAGTCATCACCATGAGTCATCACCATAAGTCTTTGTGGCGCAATCGGTTAGCGCCTTCGACTGTTAATCGAAAGGTTGGTGGTTCGAGCCCACCCGAGGACGTTCTTTTATTACATTTAGTTTTAAAGCATGAGTAAAATTTTTACACTCAGTGTCTTTTTGTACTTCAGATGTTTATTTATTCTTAGAGATTAATGTTTTTGATTTTGACTTCATCATAGTTTTATCTACTTGTATGATTAACATATGAATATAACGAGCAAAGATATAGCTATGTTTAATAACACTATATTAATAACATTTCAATAATAAGTAAGCAAGTCAGTATTTTAAAAGTAAAAAAGGAAGCTTGAAATGGGACTAGAATCCCTGACCGTTAGATTAAAAGTCTTACGCTCTACCGACTGAGCTAGCTGGGACTGAATGTGATTATTTTATTCTATCAATTAAATTGAAGATCTTAAAACATTTATTTTACAATGTTTTGTATAATAATTATTTTGAATAAACTTACATCACGAGCTGGTGATTTAAAGTTTTACTAACTACAATTACTTAATAACTACAATTTTTTTAATGTAGCTTCTGAAAACTACTGATAATTCGTACAAATAGCGTAAATAGTGTTAAGAAAAAACGATTTAACTTGCTCCATTTATTTAGATCAGGAAATTGCAAATTCGTTTTCATGACCTTCCACCTAGCATAAATTAAAAAAATATTGCCCACCGTTTTAGTTATCGCCCCTTAAATTCTTAACTACCCATTTGTTTATTTTTAGCGCTGACTAGTTTTTGCCTTCTAATAGCAAAATTATAACTAAGACACCGATATCACATACATTACAAAATCCTGCTTTTTATCTTACAGAAAAATAGAACAAAATAAATGTAATGTATAGTTTAAAAGTTTACATACATTTCTGACAGCAACTCAATAGACCATTTAATTATTTTTTCCTCTTGCGCAACTTAATAGAGCATTTGAACGCGAATTTATATGTTTTTTACAGCAATTTGATATAACATATAATTTTTTTCCGACAGCAATTTAATAGAGAATTTAAATGCGAATTTATATATTTTTTACAGCAATTTGATACAACATATAATTTTTTCCGACAGAAATTCAATACAGAGTTTGAACACGAATTTATATATTTTTACAGCAATTTAAGATAAAAATATTTTTTTCTGACAGCAATTTAGTAGATAACTTGAACGCGGAGATCCTTCTGACAATGGTTAAATACGTCAGCATGGATCTAGGTTGGATCAGATCCACTATCATCTACATCACAATTCAAAAAACCCCAAACACTACAGTTCGTATTTGTAATAACCTTAAGTAAATTATATTATGAAGTTTACTTGGAATTATATGTGTGCAAAATTAAGAAAAAATTTGAAGTTTTTTATAAAACAAATAATTGATTACCAAAATAAAAGTTACTTTGAAAAAAATAGAGTACGTACATTTATTATACTTATTTGTGCTCCTTGTGATTAATTTTATCTTAATTTATAAGTTTAGTTTTTTTAACCAACCTAAACATAATATTATTTTTTAAGTTGTAAAATAACGAAATTTTTCAACACAGTAAAAATTTATACACTCTTATAAAATATAGTATAACAAAACCAATTAATGAATTGAAATAATACAAGAATAATTTACTGTAGTTATCATGCAAGTAGATTGAAGACAGACATGAAAAATGTTAATGTAAGCTCAAAAATCACTTAAACATTTAGATAATAATTAATCATCGATAAACAGAAAGTTAAAACAAAAATTATTCAATAAAACAACAGAAAAAGTACAATTTTTTTAAGGAATAAGCTGCAAAGGGAGAGGGCTGTGATTAGTAAAGCGGTCATATGGTGTACTTAATTACATTTCACGAGTAATTCTAGACTTACACTAGGTGTTCTTATAGCAAAAAAAGGTTAATTTTACGGGATTTTTGAAACTTATACTAGATATTAGTTTATTAGGTATTTTATGTTGGGTTTGTAATAAGTGGAAGTGATCTTTTTTATAGTTTTTGAAAAAGGGGTATTTATGAAGTTGAGTTTATTTGGAGCTCCTGGTTTAGTACAACCAGTTAACACTTGAAACAGTATTTATAATTTCTGAACAAGAAATTTAACTTCAAATGTGACAATTTATTGTTCTTTCATTTGTGTTTAATTTTTATAAGTGACGTCACATTTTAACTCTCTCATTTGGTTCATAGTTTGTACACCCCTGCAAATTGTAACTTCAAATAATTGTATATACAAAAATCGATTCTTATAAAAGATAGATCATACTTTTAGGGATCATTTCTAAAGTGTGTGTCTCACGAACGTTATTTAACAATGACTGTCAACCTCTCACGATGATGAATTGTTTCGAGGTTCTCTGAGCAGGAAGATGACTTCAGCTAGCTGGAAGTCGTAACTACTGTACCGCTGTTGTCAAGGCATTTCAAATAATATGGCAACCCTGGAGCAGGAAAACGGTATCAGCTCGTTGGATGTTGTGATGACTGTTCCACTGTTGTCAACGCAACAGTGGAGGGGAATCTCTATTTCTGAGTGATACTAACAAGCCCTTAGGGGTTTATTCCGTAAGTAGCTTAATCAGCATTTAATATAAACCGGGAAACTGGCCGCTTTAAAACTTGTAACGATCATTGAACACCCATTGCCGAATTCGACCAGTATAAATGTTTAAACTCTATAGTGAAGTATTGTGCTGAAATAATTTAAAACGTTGGTAAAAATTACTTTTTGGACTTGACCATTTTTAATACATATGTTTTTGATAATATGCTAAGTAAAATGTTCCCGGGCTGCGTTGGTGAGAACCACGAATCTTAACCACTAGACCAACTGTTAGGCCGCCGATATGTTTTGTAATAAATTCTCTTATTTGCTGCATAATGAGCAAGGGTGTTAACTTTTTTGGTGAAACTTTATTAATGTAGAATTAATTATTGTTTTACGGTATAAACGGTTTTGAAAAAGTTTATGAAAGCATTTATTATAATAATTTATAAATTTTAAATAGATTGTAAAAACTAATTTTCACTAATTTATAAAAATACATAATTATTTGTCATCTTTTCATAACCCTCTTAATACAAGTAATTACTGTTTGTCATATTTTCGCACAAACAAAACGTAAGTAACCATACTTTCTCAGATCTCTTTCACCATATTTTCACAGGTTACATAAACAATTTCATCATATTAACACAGAAACTTAACTTTCTTTTCATACTTTCACAGGTACGTTACAAAGCAGCTGCTGGGTTTTGATCTGCTCTGGTGGACGCGAGAATAACTTCCTTTCCATGGATAAATTGGTTGGTACGGACCCGCGCGAGATAGAAACGCCACCGACAATTTTCGGCAACAATCTGCGAGAGTCGATACCAAATTACATGATGCATTTCAACCAAGTATGTTGTTGAAATGATAAATTTGTTTGTATTTTGTGGTGTTAAAATGGTATTTATTTTGTTTTGACAAGTTTTTTACATTATTTAACACCCAAAAAAATGTTTCTTTGAGTAAAAACTATACTCTGGTATGGTACCATGACAATTTAAATTCTAACAAAGATTTTTATAGTACCAAATATCTTAAAGTAATTTAAATTAAAAGAAAAAGAAAGAAGTTGTAATGTAGGTTTTTATAATTCTAATGGTAAAATAAAAATATTTACATTAGAACTATCTGAACTATAAAAGATTGAACCTTCGTTCATCCCTATAATATAAGGCAAATTAATATGTTTTTAGTAGTGATGTACCGGACTCACTATCCGGGTCCGGCCGGATATTGCCATTTTTGTCTGATATCTGGATCCGGCCGGACTCTAATTTGAAAAAAAAGTCCGGATCCGGTTCCGGCCGGATTCTGATTTGAAAAAAAAGTCCGGGTCCGGTTCCGGCCGGATTCTAATTTGAAAAAAAAGTCCGGGTCCGGCCGGACTCTAACAGAGATCCGGCCGGACCCGGATCTAGTTAGTAAAAATGGCATACTGAAAAGTCTTTTTTTCAAAAACAAACCCTGTGTAAATTAATAAGAGTCATTTTCGTCAGTTACAATAAAACACCTACCGTGATTGGCTCATTTTGTACACGTGACTAATTTACATTTGTTTACATTTAAACTGTGAAATAAACATTTCAGAAATGCAACTCTTTACATATGTTGTAAAATTGAAAACTTTGGAATGAATACTTGCATTATTTATTGTTTAAAGTTGAGCTCAGAGAATATTTAGAGTTAATACGGTTGAATGTACGAGCCAATGAGAATCATATGACGAAATGTTTCAAACTAAATACTTATGCAACAAAACATCAGAACATGACAGGCAGTTTATATGTAAGCAGTTAGTTAGTTTGGTGTGCAGCTTGAAGCAACAAAATACCTTGAACTTTTTTATGAATGCTTATTGTAAGTAGTGTTTTGTTTTAAAAGTGAATATTTCAACTGGTGTTTAATTATTTAAATATTTAAGCCAGGTTTATAGTTTAATAGTTTATTAAAAATTTTACAGTTTCTTCTTTACTAAAAGTTCTATTTAATTTTTAGTTTCTTGTTTTAAGTCTTTTGATATAGATTTAAATAGCTTCCAGTTTTTAAAGTGTTACCAAAGTAATTAATAATTTTGTATATGCTAGTATTTCTTGTTGTGTTTTATATAAAAGATTCATCACTTAAAACTGTCGTGTCTGATTATAGAAAGTAGTCTCAGCTAGAATTTAGTATTTGTTAGATATTAATTAAATAAGGTAGGATTTAATTATGATGGGTAGTACTAATAAGTTAAGTGTACCACAATCAGTCCACAACTTTACTACCAAATTGTCAACCTTTGCTAGCTGTTCTACTGATTATTAGATTAAAGTAGTTTTTTCAGTTTTTAAAAACCTCATTCTGACTCAGGCTTGTTTATACTCACTCTAGCTAGTTTTATTGACTTAAACAGTGGCAACCCTGCTAGTTTAAAATTTTTTTCAGTTTTTAAAAACCTCATTCTGACTCAGGCTTGTTTATACTCACTCTAGCTAGTTTTATTGACTTAAACAGTGGCAACCCTGCTAGTTTGAAAATTTTTGAGAATTTTAGAAAATCTTGTACTGCCTTAGGTTGTTTATAAAAACTCAAGCTAGTTTTCTTTTAAATTTTGAATAAGTTTGAACTGATCCAGTTTTCAATATTTGGTAATTTTCTAGTGTATTTTGTTCAAGAACTTGATTTTAGATTTTTAATTGTAAATAACACCTAAGTTTGTAAACCGTGTGGCTAGCTGTTCTACTTATTATTAGATTAAAGTTCTTTTTTTTTAGTTTTTAAAAACCTCATTCTGACTCAGGCTAGTTTATACTAGTGATGTAGCGGACTCACTATCCGGGTCCGGGTCCGGCCGGATATTGCCATTTTTGTCTGATATCCGGATCCGGCCGGATTCTGATTTGAAAAAAAAGTCCGGATCCGGTTCCGGCCTGATTCTAATTTGAAAAAAAAGTCCGGGTCCGGTTCCGGCCGGATTCTAATTTGAAAAAAAAGTCCGGGTCCGGTTCCGACCGGATTCTAACTTAAAAAAAAGTCCGGATCCGGGTCCGGCCGGACCCGAAATTGTGGGTCCGGTACATCACTAGTTTTTAGGTGTTAGTATATTTCAAGTTATGTGTTTAAACTTTTTGTAATGGTTATCTAAAGTACGTAATGTATAATTCATATATTATTTTAAATCATTTTATGAAGAATAAAATATAAATATTTTTATAAATTTTTTTGAAACTAACACTCTAGTATATTAGTCAACCACGTGCATATATTATGTTGGTAAAATTCGTGGTTTTATTTTCTTGATAATCTTGTTAGTATTTGTTCAGCTTAATTAATAAATTTTTTTTCTTCCCACAGTCAAAACAGCAAATGTTATATTGTTCAAAGATAAACTATAAAAATTCTTGCTTATATACACAATCACTAATTAGACTATTTGAAAACATTTTTGCTCTAGTCTAAAAGATAATATTATTAATAGATTTCTTATTGTCACTCATGCGTATATATAATGCATGATAAGTATATATGAATCAAATACATAAGCTAAAAAGCAAAGTTTTTCGAATTTTAGCAACATATTATTTGTAGACTTTAAAAAAATAAATTTGATTGATTAAAGAGATTTTTACCAGTTTTTAAGTAAAGTATCAATTCAAATAATAGATTGTATCAACTACGAATAAAAATCTCTCACAAGCCTACGTCATATACAAAAAACACAACCAATCGCTGCAAAAAGTAGTTAAAAAATTTGTAAATCTAGTGAGTGTTGTAAACGCCTCTTCCGAAAAAACCGTAATTTCAAACAGCTTTTAGTGGCTGTAACTTGACTTAATACTTTCATATACTTCATTTAACCTCAATTTTTAGTTAAGTATCTTTTTTAAAAAGTTCATTCAAAAAACCTATCTAAAACGAAAAGTTATAAACACGGGTTTATATTTAATTTCAATACATAGAAAGTATATGGGGTTAAATATAAATGAGCTCTTAAATATGTGGTCTCCAATTAATTGAACTAATCTGCCTGTATTACTTACTTAGTGGTAGCTTACAATGCTTAGGTTACAAATAATATGTATTACTTAAAGTAATTTATTCTTAAGTTATAAATGATAACACATTTAGAATCCTTGTAAATTATTTTATTAATAAAATTAAAAACTCTTTGAAATAAACTGTTATATATAACTTCATAAGTAAAATCTATAAAAAGTATTTACAACAGTGAAGAGACTAACAGTCTTGACGAAATAATCGTTACACAAAATAACTCACTGCGGTGTATTCTTTGATCGATGTTCTTAAATTCGTACCTACCTCACTGGACGGTAACCTCATTTGATGATGCGATTATCTCAACTTAGCGACACACTAGAGAGCAGGATGTAAAATTATACGCATATTTAAAAAACAAAGGCCGATATATAAGCATTGGGCTATTTTAAACTCCTTCAAATATCAATTAAGTTTGTTTTGATTTGCCAAAACGTCTGAAAACCTACGTCTAATGTTTATTATTTAAAGTTTTTAGTTCTAAAATAATTTCATTGTTAAAACTATAAAATGATGCATACCCTCAGAACAAAAGTTTTGTTCGACTAAGAAAAATTTTGCAAATTTTTAATTAAAGTATCAGTTCAAAAAACAGTTTTGACAAGGAGTACAGATCTCTCAAAACTCCACGTCATATACTAAAACCCACAACCAATAGTTGAAAAAAGTAGTATATATACCATAATTTTGACAAAAAATGGATGTTGTTTAAATTTTTTTCAGATAAACTATATCATCGTAAATTTCAAATGGCTCTCTAGCAACTTTTCCAATACTACTGAATTAAATTAATTGTGCTAAATTGCGTTTCTAGAAAAATATGCATTTTGGAATTTTAGATAACACCGATTTATTACTTTTGCCTTTATAATTAAGTTCACATCTTTTCTGTTATTTTTTCGTCAAGTTACATGCAGAAGTTTTATTTTATGTTTACGATTTTATTGCTTAATATAAAAAGCCTTAAATTGAACGTAAATATATCATAAAGTGTATGATACAGGTACTTATTTATTTCATCATACATTCACAGGTACTTATTTATTTCATCATACATTCACAGGTACTTATTTATTACATCATACATTCACAAGTACTTATTTATTTAATCATATTTTCACAGGAACGTTACTAAGCAGCTGCCGTGTCTGTCGTTTTCATCTTTTATCTGGTCAACGCGGAATAACTTCCATAAAGTAGCTGGTACGAACCCGCGCGAGAAATAAATCCCATAAAGTGGTCAATAATTTCGGCAACAATTACCTGATACAAGTCAACCAAGTATGTTGTTACATTGAAGTTTTGTTGTATTCTGGGTTGCCAAAAAATCTGAAACCTGTAACTGAAACCTGGAATTTAGGTTAAAGAACCTGTAAAAACCTGAAACTTCAAACAAAATAACTAAAACACCTGGCAATTTAAAGAAGTTTTACATGTTAAGTAATCAGTTTTCAATTATATACAAAAAATTAATCGTATAAAAAAATTATAATTAATGATTATTTTTACTAAAAACACATTTAAGGTAGCTTAAAAATATATGTTGTATTATTGTTAAAGACAGTTTTTTACCTTAAATTTTTATTTTTTATTGAAAATGGACTAAAAACATGTTCTTTAAAAACCAGGAAAAGTTAATAAAAAACCTTGGCAACCATGTGTATCATAATGGTGTTTAGTTTAAACTGTAAAATTTACACTGTTTTTGACACCCAAAAAATACTTCTTTGAGTAAAATCTTTACTTTAGTATGGTTACTTATTAATTCGAATTCTAATAAATTTTTAAGAACCCATTTATCTAAAATTAGTTATGTGTTATCTATAACATGTTTTATGTTCAAATTTTTTGTTTTTTCTATAACGTCTATTTAAAGTACAGAATGTTTAATTTATAAGGGATTTAAAATTGTTTTATAGAATATAAAACTAAAACAGTTTTAGAGACATTATTGAAACTAACACTCGAATATATTAGTCACAGCCACGTGCAAATATTATGTTGGTAAAACTCGTGGTTTTATTTTTTTCATAATCATATTAGTATTGTTGTGCTAAATTAATTAGTTCTTTTAAAAATATTTTTTAACAGTCAAAACAGCAAATGTTATATTATTCAAAGATTAACTTAAAAAATTCTTGCTTATACAAATAACACATGATAAGTATATATCATCAAATACAAAAGTATCACACGCTAAAATGCAAAGTTTTTGCAACATAATGTTTATAACGTTTCTTAAGCGAACGTTCTGTTTATTTCAAGAAACACTTGCCAACTTTTGATTGAACTATCAGAGTATAAAATACAGTAAACTGTGGGTTGAGTAAGCAATTTTAGCCTAAAGTGCTGTGTTCAAAATGAAAACTATTCGGAGGCAACAATAGGTTTCTTATGGGAGGCGCAAACTAAAACAGAAAAATAGATATACTTCACTAAAAATCTATCTTCTCCTACGTTTTTTGAGATAACTACCTTAAATTTTCAGGACATGTTCTTTGATATATTTAAAAAATTCTGTCGAAAGGAATTTTTTTAAAATAAAAATTTTATATAAAAAATAACCAAAAAAGACAGTTTTTTTTAATTATTTCTAGTTATTTGCCTTTTTAGTTTGCGCCTCCCATAAGGAACCTATTGTTTCCTCCGACTTTGACCGGCTATATATTAAAAATTACCTTGAGTTTTTTAAATCTATAAAATGCATCTTGTAGTTTAGTAAAAACTATATAAAATAAGATCAAAAACCAAAAAAAGGGTGCTTACCCCCCTATGCCCTTAACAGTTGATCTCTCAAAAGTACTTGTAATGTATTTATAACACAAACATTAGCTGCAACAAGTATTATAAATACGATCCCATCCGTTTTAGAAATTTAATGGACACCTACATCCCTACTTTAGTTGGACTTGCTTTTTCAAAAATTTTAAGACTTCATCTTACCGTTAGCTCACATATTTCTGCTGTTAGTTTAAATTTAATTCAATTTCGTTCATGCAAAATTATAAAATTGAATTTTTTTTGTAATCTATTGTCTGTTGTACTTCAAAGCTGGTTAGCCATATAATTTCATAATTGTCGGGTTTATAACTTTCATAATAAGCAATAATTTGGCTCCATTGCGATTTCCTACAATTTGATTTTTTTTGTTTATTTAAAGGTTGTAAATACTTAACATATACTTAATTGTTCGTGTGTTGAGATTAAGTGCAACGTATATAGAAAATAGTTTGAATCCTAGAAGGTTTCAGTTTTAATTACATAGCTTTGAAAGCAAACTTCAATAGGTCGAAAAATTTGGTTAACAACTATACCTTTCAGTATACGCGTTTTATAATTTACCAATGAAACCAAATAATTATATTTATCGCCAACTAAATGAAAATTATTACATTATTTACAAACTTCTATAGACGGAAAGATATGGAGATAATGTGAGTGAAATAGAAATTTCAATAACTCTGACGAACGCTTCTGACCAGGGTTGCCAAAAAACCTGGAATTTGAGAAAATTTGAAAAGAAAAACTGGGAAATCCAGCAATTTTGACAGGTTTATTATGTTGAGTATAAATACTTCTGTTTGACACAAAATATATATCATAAAGATACAAAAAATCTTCTCATCATCAAATTTTTTTTATTAAAAAACACATTTCGAGTAGCTTTACAGTATCTTTTCAAATTTTTTTAATACTATTTAACTTAGTTTTTTACCTTAAACTTAATTTTAAACTAAAAGTAGATCAAAAACGTATACTTTTAAAATTTTTGCAAAAACATTTGGCAACCCTGTTCTGATATGAAAAATAGTAAATAAAACACCTGTTTCCTTTTGATTAGTTGGTATTTAATATTATATTTTAAAATTAATAATAGTTTGTTGTTGGCAATCTAAAAAAAATGTATGTATTTCGTCCATACTTATGTTAGGGGTAAGGATTACAGCATTTTTTTGTCATACTGTAAAATTCAAATATAAACATATGTACTGGATGTGTTTTTACTTCATTAAGAAAAACTAAAAAAATTTTGTATTGATTTAAAGCCCAAAAATCACATATTTTTTGACTTTTCGACTTAGATAATAATAAAGTCACTTATACATGCCCTAGACTTATAATTTCAGACTTATAAAAAATTAAGACAAAAATAAATTGAAAAGATAATAAAAAAAACTAAAAAACCAAGAGTTAGGTGTAACAGTGATAGTTAAAAAATGTATTGATAAAAAAATTAAACACCGACTAAAGATACGAGTTAGAGGTAAGAGCGGCAAAAAATATATAATAATAAGGAAGAAAAAAGTTACCGACCAAGGGTTATAGGTAATAGTGATAGTAAAAAGGAATAAAAGTAAAAATTAAAAGAAATTTACCCGTGCAAAAGTGACTTTTTGCAAATTACAATAAAATTAAAAGCATATACAGAATTTTTTTATAGCTAATTATGTAAATAACAATTTATCTCTCAAAACACTACGTCATATAAAAAAAAACACAATCATTAGCTTCAACAACTAATTTATGAAGTTTTAAAATTGAACTAACATTCTTTTCTACCATACTCCGTATCCGGCAATTGCATAATTTCAAACAGCTTTCTAGTAGCTGTAACTTTTCCAAATATATAGCTAACCGCAAAATAATGCTAGTTCCGAAGAGACAGATCACTTATAACTTAAGTTGCAAGTTTTTACTTCTGTAGCTTAATTTGTATCTTTCAGTTTGACATATGCCAAATCGTTTGCTGCAGTTTTTGAGATTTTGGCATTGTTTTAAGTTTACATTTTTATTTTTAAATAAAAAACTTGACCAATCAAAATATTTTTTCAGCTGTAGGTTCGAATTGAATTGCACTTTGCTAAATAATAAAAAAAAAACTATACAAAAAACAATAAAACACTATGACGTAATTATTGAACATTGTAGAGTACAACAATTTTGCACTGAATGTTTGTACTCTACAATGTTTAATAATTACGTCATATTGTTTTTTATATTTTTTCTCATAACTTTTGTATAATATCTATTCTTTCAAGACTTTATTGTGCAAACTAAATTTCGGTCAAAGACCTCGTCAGTGCCTATATCAATGAATAAGTATTATTTAATTTCTTCTCTTACAGTTGGTATCTATTTGTATGTTTTGTAAAAACCAAAACATACAATAACTTTTGTATTATTGTTTAGCAAAGTGCAATTCACTTCGAACTGCTAATGATTAATTATTTTTTTTATGAAACATATGTTCTGTTGTTTGTAAACTCGAATTTTCTCAATAAATTACTTTAAAGTCCTTCAACAAGGGCTCTGTGGAAAGTGATTCAGTTTATATAATCACATTATTTTCTATATACATTCATAGGGTAGCTGACTAACTGCACGAGTGCACAAAATTGCACAAAGATACTTTTGCACGAAGACACTTTTGCACAAGCAGACAATTTTGCAGGTGTTATTTTTTTTTATTTCAATTTTTTTTTATTAATTTTATAGTCTATTCTTTTTACTATCACTGTTAACCCTAACCCTTACCCTCGGTCGGTAAGTTATTTTTATTGTTTTTAGTTTTTTGAAATAGTTTTTTCTTGTTATTTTTTTATTATCACTGTTATCCCTAAACCTTACCCTCGGTCGGTAGCTTTTTTTAAAATTAATTAAATTTTATTTTAAAATTTTTATTGGTTATTTTTATTATCAATGTTACCCCTAACCCTTACCCTCGGTCGGTAGCTTTTTTTTCTGTTATATATTTATTTTTTTCTTTCGGTATTTTTTTTATTCGCGTGCAAAAATGTAACCCGTATAAAATCGTCTTTGTGCAATTTTGTGTCCTCGTGCAAATTTGGCTTCGTGCAATTTAGTAACTTCGTGCAATTTTGTGCGATTTAGACCTGTTTCCACATTTAAAAATATACATACAATTTATACATATTGTGTATATATATATATATATATAATTTATTGAAATGACGATTTTAAAAATACTGGAACATATGTTTCATAAAGACAAAAAAGATTGTCTTTATCTTCAGCCAGTTCAAATTTAAAATTAAAAGCACTTCGGTAAACAAAGATGCAAAAGTTTACAAAAAAAACAAAAACAATATGACGTAAGAATTGAACATTGTACATTACAAATATTCAGTACAAAAATCGATCTACCTAATTATGAAACATATATTCCAGCATTTTTAAAATCGTCAATTAAATAAATTATTTAAAAGCCCTTCAAGTGGGCTCAGTAGAAGGTGTTCAAGTTTGAACATTAACCTTAGTTTATATATATATATATATATATATATATATAATTAAGTTATTTAACTTAATAAAATAAATTTTTCACACTGAGCCCACCTTGAGGGCTTTGAGTTTTGCATCTTTAAATAAACTTTATATATATATATATATAAATATATTTATTTATTTAATTATATAAAAACTATAATTCATACAGCTGTTTCACACATTGAAATGTAAAATTTCATGTGATCTTCAGTGAGTTGTAGCTCGAACCCACGACCGTTGGATTAAGAGTCCAACGCTCTACCGACTGAGCTAGCCGGGCACGTTGTAGCGGAACTTTATTGATTTTTTAAAGCCTTTAAGACGATGCTATGACGTAATAATGCACTGATGTTAAATAGGGCTCGTCCGGGATTTGAACCCGGGATCTCTCGCACCTACTAAGACCAACAAGCCCTTTTTCCTGTTAAATCTTGTTTGGATTCTATATCTATCAGGTATTATGACGTAGTATTAAAATGTGGTCGTGGTATTTCTAAAACTATCGTGTTACTGTTATATGCAGGCAGTTTTTTGTTTTAATGTAATTAATAGTACTAGTCGTCAAAGCTTATATTGTCTACCTAAAAACTAGAAACTCGAACACAGTTTATCTGCATACTAAATACTTACTTTATGTATAACTTAAATGACTAAAGTGGTTGTAGTGATATACTTATTAATTTGTGGTTTGCTTCTGAGCTAGTTGTCTTACATATAGAAAGAAATAAAATTTTGTCACTTATTAACAAATCTGTTTCCATTAAAAATTATTTTACTAAGTGAAAATTTCAAATTTCGAAATTCATTAATTAATCATTAAATTTACTAGTAAAAACTGATAATATATAATTAGAATAGAAAAATAAACTTGCAAAGAAACAAAAATGTTATGCAAAATGTGTATTGTCGCCAATTATTTCCAGTGCATAACATAAAATAACCCTTATTTATCGTTATTCTGTTTTACTCATATTTGATTAACCACAACAAAATAAATACTTGCGTACTTTATACTTTAAAGGTGGCAATTAAAGTTCTCAACTTAAATAAAATAAAAGGAGATTGATCAATAAAAAATTTTAAATTTTTCTATTTGATTTGAATTCTATTTCTAATTCTATTTGAATAAGATTTTAAGCAACTGAAGATCTCGTTTTTCAAACGAGTGAAACATTGTTATGTCTAATAAAATTCAAAATTTATTATTAAATAAATACTTTACTGAGTAGTTAAGTATTTAAACTTAATTTAATAAATCTAGAAATTATTATAGTTTTAATAGACAGGGTTGCCAAAAACCCCGAATCCTTGAATTTGAATATTTAAGCAAGAAACTTGGGTTTTTGAATAAAAATTACAAAATAACTAGGAAATTTTAACATTTTTTAAGTTTTATGTAGTAAAATATAAATTTGACACAAAAATCTATCATATAGTTGAATTTTTTTTGTCATCATCAAACTTTTTTATATATTAGAAACACATTTAAAGTAGCTTAACAGCATCTTTTCAGTGTTGTTATCTACCTAGCACAGTTTTTAATCTTAACCTTAGCTTTAAACTAAAATAGACCTAAATTTGGCAACCCTGAACATAATTAATGACCACTAAACTATTTATAAAAAAATTCTATTCTACAAATAAACTTATAAGTGAATATTGGTAACTTGCCTTACTCATAATGTTTTTACAATATTTTTTTCTTATCTACACAGTAGTTCTGAAGTAGTTAATAAAAATAACTAGAACAAATATAAATTAGGCGTATAAATATATATAAGTCAGGGTTTGTGCGCGTCAGGCTGAATCAGTTTTTTTATTTAAAAGTTTGAGAATCTCAGTTTTTCTCAGTTCAAATACTTGAAAATTTTTGATTAAAAAAATGGAGAAATCTTTTTAAGATCAAATTGAGATGTGAATTTGTTTCTAAATAAAGATTTAGTTATTAAAGACAAAATCAGTCAGTATTTGTAAAAAAAAATGCTTAAAACCTTTTGTTCAACCTCTAAAATTTTTTAAGTATCTTTATTATTTGGTTTTGAGTAGATTATATACGTCATAATTATGAGAATTCATAAAAAATAATACAATTTAAACATTACAGCTTAGTTCAACAACTGTTTGTTTGATTTTGTTTACATCAGCTATGTTTTTCAGTGCTTAGTTAGTTGAACTGTTTTAATTTCTAATTTAAAGGCTTTATACCAGATACTTTTTATATTAAAACTCTTAGCAGTTTGTACATATATTTAACTGTTTATTTAAAGTTAGTAGAAATATTCACAACACTAAAAATCAGCTTAAGATATAAGCACTAAATTTTGTGGGAGTACAAATTTTAGGTACTATTCGTTTTTCTTAACAAGCACAAAAAATTTAAGTTTTGTTTTTAATTCAAGTGTAAGCTTTGTAAATCTGATATGACATCAACAATCACTGTATTTATTTAGAGTTTGGGAGCTATAGTTATGTATAAATTTTAAGTATTAGTCAAAATACTATAATAAACATTTTTTACTTATTTTAATACTTGTGTAAGCATTTCATTTTAAATTTTAATAAAACACAACAATGCACATAGTTTTATTATAAATCTTCTGCTTATAATGTTTCTACTTAGTGCTTAATAAAATTGAACAATTGTGTTTAGTAATATATATTAAATTTTTACACTAGTAATAGATTAGATAAAACACATATTTTAAAAAACTTATCGCTGAATTTGTTATGTTAAGGGCATGGGGGGTAAATGCATCTTTTCACAGTTTAGTCTTGTTTTATTGAGTTATAACTAAGCTATGAATTGCTTTTTTCAGGTTTTTAAAGCTCAAAATATATTTGAGATAAAGCTGGTTGAAGCAGGAGACTACAATAGTACTAATCAAGACCCCCAAATACCTAAAATGACTTCTAAAGGGGATTTTCCTTACTTTGAAAAAATGTCAGGCTAAGTTGGTCTCAGTCAGGCTAAATGAAAAAAATTTTGCGCACGAACCCTGATATATGCATAGCACTTTTATTTCTAATGCCAAGTTATTTAATTATTCTTTTTTTTTAAGTTATCATTTGTACTATTAAATTAAATGATTAAGTGAATAAATTTCGTAGCTATAAGTTTTGCTTACTAATCTAATTTTCATTTTAATGCAAACAGAATTGTTAGCAAATGAGTGAGTTTTCCCATTTTATTTTTACATTTGAAAGGTTTGCCGAAAAACCTGGAATCCTAGAACAATCTAGAATTAAGGGTTAAAAATTATGTAAAACCTGGGATTTGAAAAATTTTTAAAAATACCTGAAATTTCAAACAAAAATCACTAAAAACTATGGAATTTTAAACAATTTTTATATATAGAATGATAAAATTTTGAATGAGTAAAAAAAATTTATCATGCTAAATTTTTTTGTATTATTTAAATTTTTGTTTATTACAAAACACATTAGCGTTACTGTATATTTTTAATATTTAAACTTAAATTTTTTACTAAAAATAAATAAAAATAATTGTACTTCCAAAAAACTAGAAGAAATTTAGAAAACCTGGAAAAAAATTTCAAAAACCTTTTGCAACCCTGATTAAGGAAAACTAGCTTAAAAATAAATCACAAATTCATAATTATATCACTACAACTACTGTTTTTGAATACCGTTTTACTTTAAATAAAAAGCATAGTAATTATTTTTATCATTTAAGTTATACATAAAGTAAGTATTTGGTATGCATATAAACTATGTTAGAGTTTTCAGGTAGACAATATAAACAGTGACGACTACTACTATTAATTACATTAAAACAAAAAACTGCCTTCATATAACAGTAGCACAAGAGTTATGGAAATACCACGACAACAGTTTAATACTATGTCATAATACCTGATAGATATAGAATCCAACCAAGACTTAACAGGACAAGTGGCTTGTTGGTCTTAGTGGGTGCGAGAGGTCCCGGGTTCAATCCCGGACGAGCCCTATTTAACGTCAATGCATTATTACGTCATAACATCGTCACAAAGGCTTTAAAAAATCAATAAAGTTCTACTACAACGTGCCCGGCTAGCTCAGTCGGTAGAGCGTTGGACTCTTAATCCAACGGTCGTGGGTTCGAGCCCCACGTTGGGCGCACCTTTTCACCATTTGTTGACAGCCCTAGAAATTATTTTTATTTTATATAGTATTTTTTTATAGTTTAAAACTTCACCTTTTATCTAACTTTTCAAAAAAAGCTGTTTGGTTTTAAAATTAAACGAATAAAATTGAATGACTATAATCGGTAGACCTTATTTGTGGTAGTCATAAAAGCTTTGTTTTAGCTTCAAATAAGCGAAAATTTCTTATTGCTTAATAATATTTAAAGTTGATAAATATTTATTTAAAATGCATTGTCCGGGAATCGAACTCGGGCCTCCCGCGTGGCAGGCGAGAATTCTACCGCTGAACCAACAATGCTTGTGAAAATGAGGGCATTATCACGTTTATAAACTTCAATTGCTCCTTAATGATGGTATCTGTTAACGGAATGCTCTTAAATACAAAATATAGTCAAATAAGATTGTTTTGATAAATTTCTAATTGGGTGTGTTTCTAAAATTAAACTGTATTGTAATTTTTTTCATTTAAAAACAAGAGCATTTTCATTAGCTGATATAGTTATTGTATACAAAATGATTATCAATCGATCTTGCTAACTAAAGCTTAAATAATTTTTGCACCAAACTTTAGTAATTAATAGTCATACTTACTTTTTGTAAAGAATTAATGGTTTTAGCTGGAAATATTAAAATAAGTTCATTTCAACAAAATAAAAACTTAAGTTTAGCATTACTAAATTTTACTTAAAAAAGTATATGAGTTTAAATTAAAATTCCACTTTTATTTACTTAAATGAAAATAAGTTTTGACGCAAATATTTCTTAAACTAAATACAACTTTTAAACTAAAGGAAAACAACTGAAATACTAGTTTCATTTTTAATTCATTATGGTTAAATTTTACTGTGTTTATTAAACCTTACCATTTACATTTATATAAATTTTATAATGTTCAAATCGAAAAACCAATAAATTCTATATACTTAAAAAAAACAAATCGAAATTAAAAATGTTTCGGTAAAAATAAAAAAATAAGTTATAAGCTCAGTCCGCGTTTTACAAAACTTTCTGTTATTTGTTAATTAAAATTTGTTTAAATATTTAATAAATACAGTTTAGTGCAGAATATCCAAAAAAAAAGGGGGCCTTTTAGAAAAAAGTTTTGGAAACCCTGGTCCAGTGCATCTAAATGATGGCAAAAAGTACACCTCAGCTTAAAGTATCTTTTCAAAATGTTTTTATATTATTTAACACAGTTTATCACCTTAAACTTAACTTTAAACTAAAAATAGACCCAACAACGTTTCAAAAATCTGGAAAAAACTCAGAAAACCCAGATGATTTTTCTCAAAAATCAGTGTCAACCCTGGAGTTATATCCGACAACTCAACTTCTCAAGATACTTTTAGCGGTCCATGTATAAATAAAAATTAGAAATATAATAAATATATATAAAAGCTCCTTAATTAATTGATTACGCAGTTACAACTAAACTAATAAGCTACATCGTTTCATCTGGTTATAAGCCCAATAACGCTGATCACGAAAGTTTTAGCCTCAATCGAGGCATGTCAGTCTACATATGTGAATTTTTTGAGTATTAACCCTGTTATAATTCAAAAAATCCAACATTGTTGTAATTGATATTTCAACAAGCAGACAATCGGGATACGTAGTGCCTGCCATTCAGACTTTTCAAAACTACTTAGCTTCGAATTTTCGCCCATTTCTAAAAAACTGTTCCAACTTCCTCTCAATAACAATAGTAAACATTTTCGAAGGAAAGCAGTGCAGAAAATTATTGATGCTTCACCGCCCAGTAAAAAAAACAGAATTTGTGTTTTGTTTTACTTATACACATAGGATAACTTAAATTTAAACTTATACTACAACGTAGGAAAATATACATATATATATATATATCAATTAATTTTTAATGAATGTATTTTACTGATATAAAAAAAAGAGTTGTAAACTAAGATGTTGCTCAATTAGCTTTTTGATAAGTATATATATTTTTTATTTATATAACTCACAATTACATTATTTTTAAATAACTTTTAAAAAGTCACTTACTTTATGAAATTTTATAAAAAAGTTCATAGATAACTAAAAATTACGATGTTGTGCAGTCTTATTTCGCCAGTGATTCCCGAATCGCTAGTTAAGCCAAACAGCCAATCAGGCAAGCGTTTTGATCAGTCACGTGAAAAGTTTTTCGACCAATCAAATCTCGACAAGTCGTCTTTCTCCAAACCAAATAAGTTCACCTTGCCTTCGTACAACGGACCCAACGGAATTTTCAAAAAATAAATTAATTTGAGATCCTTCGAGGAACTGCGTTAGTCTTATTTATACAAATTTTTGTTTTTTTATTAATTCAAAGTAAATAGATATCTTTGCTTTATTAAACATATTTCATGAAATATTAATTTTTTGTGTAATAGTTGAGTATGTTAATAAAAAACTTATTAAAGTTCTCTATTAAAGTAGGTTTTTGTAAAAATTCAGTATAAAATTTATGAATCAATCTTAAACCTAATATCATTTGGAAATCAGTCAACAAAAGGATGATATCAAGTTATTTATAATAATATTTTGTTGAAGCTATTTAAAATTAGTGATGTACCGGACCCGGACTTTTTTTTAAATTAAAATCCGGCCGGAACCGGATCCGGACTTTTTTTCAAATTAGAGTCCGGCCGGAACCGGATCCGGACTTTTTTTCAAATTAGAATCCGGCCGGATCCGGATATCAGACAAAAATGGCAATATCCGGCCGGACCCGGATAGTTAGTCCGGTACATCTGTATTCTGTAGTATAGACTAGCCTGAGTCAAAATGAGGTTTTTAAAAACTGAATAAAAAAAGATTTTTAATCTAATAATAAGTAAAACAGCTAGCCACAAGGTTTACAAATTTAGGTGTTATTTACAATTAAAAATCTGAAATCAAGTTCTAGAAGAAAATACACTAGAAAATTACAAAATATTAAAAACTCGATCAGCTCAAACTCATTCAAAATTTAAAAGGAAACTAGCCTGAGTTTTTTATAAAAAACTAAAACAGCCTGAGGCAGTCCAAAATTTTCTAAAATTCCCAAAAGTTTTCAAACTAGCAGGGTTGCCACTGTTTAAGTCAATAAAAATAGCTAAAGTGAGTATAAACAAGCCTGAGTCAGAATGAGATTTTTAAAAACTGAAAAATTACTTTAATCTAATAATCAGTAGAACAGCTAGCAAAGGTTGACAATTTGGTAGTAAAGTTGTGGACTCATTGTGGTACACCTAACTTTTTAGTACTACCCATCATAACTAAATCCTACCTTATTTAATAAATATCTTACAAATACTAAATTCTAACTGAGACTATTTTCTATAATCAGACACGACAGTTTTGAGTGATGAATCTTTTATATAAAACACAACAAGAATTACTAGCATATACAAAATTATTAATTACTTTGGTAACACTTTAAAAACTGGAAGCTATTTAAATCTATATCAAAAGACTTAAAACAATAAACTATAAATTAAATAAAACTTTTAGTAAACAAGAAACTATAAAATTTTTAATAAACTATCAAACTATAAACCTGGCTTAAATATTTAAACAATTAAACACCTGTTGAAATATTCACTTTTAAAACAAAACATTACTTACAATAGGCATTCACAAAAAAGTTCAAGATATTTTGTTGCTTCAAGCTGCACACCAAACTAACTAAGTAATTACATATAAACTGCCTGTCATGTTCTGATGTTTTGTTGCATCAGTAATTAGTTTGAAACATTTCGTCATATGATTCGCATTGGCTCGTACATTCAACCGTATTAACTCTAAATGTTCTCTGAGCTCAACTTTAAACAAGAAATAATGCAAGTATTGATTCAAAAATTTTCAATTTTACAACATATGTAAGGAGTTGCATTTCTGAAATATTTATTTCATAGTTTAAATGTAAACAAATGTAAATTAGTCACGTGTACAAAATGAGCCAATCACGGTAGGTGTTTAATTTTAACAGACAAAAATGACTCTTATTAATTTACACAGGGTTTATTTTGAAAAAATACTTTTCAGTATCCTCTTTTTTACTAACTAGATCCGGGTCCGGCCGGATCCGGACTTTTTTTCAAATTAGAATCCGGCCGGAATCGGATCCGGACTTTTTTTTTAAATTAGAATCCGGCCGGATCCGGATATCAGACAAAAATGGCAATATCCGGCCGGACCCGGACCCGGATAGTGAGTCCGGTACATCACTATTTAAAATCATTATTTTTTTGTACATTATATTACTAGTCTAATGTTAATTTTCTTAAAACATTAATTTGACATTAATTTCATTTTTCAGCTGAAAAATACCTACAAGTTTTTTCAAACTTTTAAAATTTCAACACAGTTCAGTCTATTGTTAGTTTGTGTTGATTAATTTTAGCATTTATAGTTTGTTTAAGTTTAAAAAAAACTGTAATCATCAGTTTGATTGTAAACTTGGTGATTAAAAATATATTATATCCAATACAATTAAGTTGCTTGTAAAAAAGTCACACATTCAATTAGTTACTAATATTTTTTATTTAAGACGCATAAAATGTTCCTTGTGTTAGCAGGCTTTAAAATAGTGATAAAATCTATTCTTAAACAGTTTAAAGTTTACTTAATTACAGAAATAGTTTAACAACAATTGTTTACATTGTGAAAAATTTATAAGCCATTATGATAAAAAAGTATTAAACGAAATAAAAATTTAGAAACATAAAAATTTTAGGTTCTATATATTTCAAAAATTTTTAAATTTAAAATTATTTTCTTTAAACTTTAAGGTAAATCAACAACATTTGATTATTTGGTCCGCAATCATTTTTTTAAATTGAGTAATAAATGTAAGGTTTCTTTTGTAACTTATTTAAAAAACTATTTGCCTGTGTAAGATTAAAGCAACTTTGCATTTCAGTGTTTTTTAAGTGTGCTTATATAATGATTTGTGTAGAATATAATAGATTCTAAATATACAAAGTAAAGAGCAGATAATAATAGAAATGCAATTCTAACTATTACCAGATTTCAATAAAAAAAATTTTGTACCTAGTAAATATTTATAAAAAAGTAAATTTTAAGTTTTTTTCCAAATATTAACATCAAACTTTTTTAAAACTTATTGCGACAAACATTTGATAATGATGATAAAAAAGTTAGTAAGACAATAATATAAGTATAGCAAAACAAGTTTACAAAGTATTACAAAAAATTAAAAATCAGATAAGTCCACAACTTCAGTATACCAAGAGTTTTAATTACTAGTCAATTGATTAAACGTTAAGCAAATTAAAACTGTTTTCAAACGTCGAATTGTTACGTCATATTATATATACGCTACTACAATTATTTCATCACAAGTCAGGATGGCCCAAAGGTCTAAGGCGCCAGACTCAGGCGTTCTGTCCACAAATGTTGGCGTGGGTTAGAAGCATACTTTTGACACTTTTTATTACAACTTTTAAGATTTATATCGAATCATCAATGCTAAAACCAGTGTAACAACTGACTATCATTAAGTGAAACATATTTATTGTATAGAAATTAATAAAGCTTAAAATGCAGTAAATAAATTTTATATTATCATAATTTAACTTTTATTTTAATTCTTATATTATATAATTTTTCTTGTTAATAATAGTTTGACTTTGAGGTAGATAACTTTGTTAATTAACTAGTATCAGTAGTTTTAATTTCTATTAAAACAAAACTTTTAGTTCTTGAGTACTAATAAATATCAAGTAAGTTTATTTCACAATGTTATACCGCTGCTTAATTAAATTTCATTAATATTAAAGCTCTGTTGTAGCTTGTAAACTTACAGAATTTTTATTATTATAACTTAGTTTAAGAAAAAAGTGCAATTAAAATGTTGTTTTTGTTGAATTTATGTCTTAATTTTTTTTTTCAAATTATGTATAACTTACACATGGATGGATATCTATGATAACATAATTACAACTTACACATAGAAATGTATGATATTTACATTATGTTCATTAACATAATTCATATATTTGTTTTAACTTGCAGTGAGCATAATTTAGTCTTTATTTACACACAGCATTGCAGAGTGGCTTGAAAGTAAAATAAATCTTGCAGTCAAATTCAATTATATAAATGTTCACAGTAAAAATGATAACAAAATTTAATATTAAATGAGGTAAAGTTTAAGTTTAACTAAAAAACCATATCGTTAGAATTATGGTTTATAATATAAACTAGATTTGTTAAAATGTTCAGTATAATTGAGTGTATAGAAGTAATTTTTAAAAGTCTCATATAAAAAGTGATATAAAGTATAATTTGAGAAAATTGTATAAAGTCTGAAGTTGTATTTAATAAGCAGTTTGTGTTTAACATGGGTGAAACGTATAAACCGGTACAATTGAGAAAAGTTGTGATGGGATATCCGAAGCACAACTACAAACTGCCTAATTCAAATTTAACATCAATCTCAATTATAAGCTAATTAATGTCATTCAGACATATTCGGTAGACGAACCACTTTAATTGTTAGTATAAATCTGAAACTAATAGTTGATTTTCTAAAAACACTGCCAGTCCACTTTGATTGACAGTATTTTAAAAAGTATATAGACTTATACAAACTGAATCATATTAATGTTTTATTTAAATGTCATTAAGAAAACACATAATACATATTGAAATAAAAATAAATACTAAACTGTAGAGTATAATTTACATTTTTCAACTTGATAGAAAATTGTTAAATTTTGCTATTGAGCATAGTTGTATTCAGTTTAAGTTTACTAAAATATTTGTTTATACTAAATGTCATAATTAAATAAACAAGATTGCCTTTGATTATTGATAAACTGACCATCAAATTTAAGATTAAAATATAGCATAATTAAGTAAAAGATCTGAATTAGAAATAAAGCAAATTAAGAATATTTAGAATAAGAAAATTTGAAGTTCAAAACCATCAACACTTTGATTGATGATTTAATGGTATAGCAGTCCAGTTACTTTGCATTTTGTAGCCTCAAAACTTAGGCTATCGTGACGTAATAATCAACTACATATTCGTAATAATCAACATCCAAGCGTAAGCCTGGCTAGCTCAGTCGGTAGAGCGTTGGACTTTTAATCCAACGGTCAGGGATTCAAGTCCCCTGTCAGGCTCTTTTATTTTTAATATTGACTAGCTTAATTATTATTGATATGTTATAAATTTTATTAAATATACTTAATTGCTCTATCTTTGCTAGTTTCATAGTTTTTTAATTTATGGTAGTAGATAATATTATGATTAAGTATAAATTATAAAACGTATTAATTTTATAATAATAGTTAAATAAACTAACTCTTTCGTATTTAAATGTAAATTTAGCTGGTTAACTGTTAATAGATAATTTCTTTTTATAATATTTTTTTAAAACATATTAGACTTATAAAAATTAAGCCAGTATTTTTAATCTATTCTGTATTGGAAATAGTTTTTAAAACAAAACGCAATAAGTAAGAAATGAGTCTTTTAGTTGTAATTAAAAATAAAAATTGCTTTTAGTTAACTTTTAATCCCAATCAAACTAGTTTAGCTATTATTAATTACAACTTTATTTTTTTGTTGCTTAAAAGGCGTACACTCATAGTTACAGTATATAAATATTGATAAGTACTAATTAATATAGATAGCAAAAAAGCAAGTATCTTTTAGTTTTGTGAAGTAATATTACAATTTTTTTTCGAATGTTGATTTTTTTAAATCACACAAATTTTTAATGAAATGTTTTAGAGAAGTCTTAACATAAGTTTAATAAAATTAAGTTATTTTTAAGACTTCACAATTGTATATATGGTAATTATAAAAAAACAGTATTTTTATGAAAATAGTTTTTAATGGTATTATTACGTCATAATGCGCTAGTCATTTATAATAACTTAAAAAACGCAAACTCTTCGTGTGGCCGGTTAGCTCAGTTGGTTAGAGCGTCGTGCTAATAACGCGAATGTCGCGGGTTCGATCCCCGTACTGGCCACACCCCATCCTCGTTAGTATAGTGGTGAGTATCCCCGCCTGTCACGCGGGCGACCGGGGTTCGATTCCCCGACGGGGAGATTTTTGCCTACTTATAATAATAAAAGTTAGTTTTATTATCAATTTATTAGTTGAGAACAATAATATTGTATGTTTTGGTTTTAAGAAAACAAATAAGAACAATAATTATAAGAAACATATCTTATATAAATTATTTTTAAATTTATCAAATGATATTTAACGTGTAACAGTAACATATTTTTTCAATTTATAAAGAAAACAATGAGCTAGCACCCCAAGTCTTCGTGGCGCAATCGGTTAGCGCGTTCTACTGTTAATCGAAAGGTTGGTGGTTCGAGCCCACCCGAGGACGTTCTTTTGTTTATTTAGTTTTGAAGCATAAGTAAAGTTTTTACACTCAGTGTCTTTTTGTAGTTCGTCATTTTTACAATACTATTTAGTTAGTTATATAGTTCAAACATATAATTCTTTACATTGAGTTTTTGTTTTGTCACTGATAAAGAAACATTCTTATTTTTTTAATCTTCAAAAATTTCTTTTTGAAATAATTTTTTACCTTCAGTTTCATCTATATAAAATTTTGTATTATAAAAGTGATACACCAAAATAAGTTAAAACGTATTAGTCCTTGACCTTAAGTGTTAATAAGTTTTCATATTTAAAACTTAAGTATTAAATAGTAATTGATACTTAATAAAACGAATATAATGTTCACCCCATATTTGCCAATTAGTAAAAATAAAGAAAATAAGATCTGATTGATAATATTTTTAAGAAAAAAGGTAATATTCTTGAGCATACAAAGGGATGCTACAAAACCATGAGCTCTGGATAAACATAGAACTTGACAATTTAGGCGAAAATAACATGAAGAAACCTTAAATTTGAGAAATTTTGAAAAATCCTAGAATGTTAAACAAAAATCATTAAAAAACCTTGAATTTTAAACAACTTTTACATGTTAAGTAGTAAAATTTCGATTCGATACGAAAAAAGTATCAACAGACAATTTTTTTTGTCCTCATCAAAAACATTTTTTGATTAAAAAACACATTTAAAAAAGCTTAACATGTTTTATAAATTTCGTTATACTATTAACTCAATTTTTAACTAACTTATTTTTGAAATAAAAATAGGGAAACGGGTCAAAATAGAACGAGGTTACTAAGTTGCACGAGGGCACAAAATTGCATGAAGATACTTTTGCACAAAGACAAAGTTGCACGAGGGGAAAAAATTACACGAAGGCGATTTTGTACCAATGGTCAATTTTGCACGAGTTACAAATTTGCACGTAGGGTCATTTTTTACACGACATTAAAAAAAAAACAGAAAAAAAGATAGATATAAAAAAAACAACAACTAAGAGATAAATTTATAAAAAAAACAAAATAATTAAGTTACTGACCGAGGGTAAGGGTTAGGGGAAACAGTGATAGTAAAAAAAAACAACTTATAAAAATTATCAATAAAAAAGAAAATAGAAATTAATAAATTATTTAAGTCAATCCAATAAAACTTGCCTTACAACAGCAGATAAGTTAGTAAATTACCATACTTTTGTTTAAGTAGGGTATTGGATCTTTACCACTTGGTATTAATAGTGATTTTGTCGTAAGGACAATCCTTGGGTTTGCTGTATAAGTATTTCTTATAAATTGTCTAGTTTTCTTTTCTAAAATTTCTGAGCTTTTGTCAATATATGGGAGTTTTAAAGTAACTTAACATTTTTTAGGTCCTATTGTCTTTCTTTTATCCAAATTTTTCAAATGTTGATGAATTGTTTTATTAATTTACTGTTTTAAATAACCGTTTTTAATAAATAGTAACTTGATCTGTTTGATTTCACTGATCTGTTTGATCACCTCTGGGAAACAAATTATATGTGCTGGATGACACAGAGTTCTGTTTAGATTCTTTTTTCTCTTGAAACTACAGTTAGATCAAATATTCAAATAACAACGTGTAAAAGTTTTCTTTCTATACGCCGATCTTAGAAATATATTTTCACCTCGTTTAAGTTGTACGACTGAAAAAGCAAGTTTATTATTTTTCTTTTTGTCGTGTGAAAATGATATGAGTTATGAGCATTATTCAAAATGTTGAAAATTTCATCCATAGTTTTCTCGCTTTTGACCAACACAAATTAATAATCATCATACCTGAGATACAATAGTTTATTTTTGAAAGCAGGAATAATTTTTGACTCAATATAACATATAAATATGTTAGCCAATGTTAGTGCCGATAGGGAATCACATGGCTATCCCATATTATTGAGATTAAAACTATTGTCTTAAAAAATAATTATTGTACCTCAGGTATGATGATGATTGTTTTGTGTTGGTCAAAAGCATTGAAAATAATCTGTGAAACTATTTTAAATTGATTATTTATCTTTATGATATAATAAAGGTTTTATGTGTCAGATCAAAATTTCAATCCGTTGCATGTAAAAATTGTTTAAAATTTAAGGTTTCTTCATGTTATTTTCGCATAAATTGTCAAGTTCTATGTTTATCTAGAGCTCATGGTTTTGTAGCATCCCTTTGTATGCTCAAGAATATTACCTTTTTTCTTAAAAATATTATCAATCAGATCTTATTTTCTTTATTTTTACTAATTGGCAAATATGGGGTGAACATTATATTCGTTTTATTAAGTATCAATTACTATTTAATACTTAAGTTTTAAATATGAAAACTTATTAACACTTAAGGTCCAGGACTAATACGTTTTAACTTATTTTGGTGTATCACTTTTATAATACAAAATTTTATATAGATGAAACTGAAGGTAAAAAATTATTTCAAAAAGAAATTTTTGAAGATTAAAAAAATAAGAATGTTTCTTTATCAGTGACAAAAAAAAAACTCAATGTAAAGAATTATATGTTTGAACTATATAACTAACTAAATAGTATTGTAAAAATGACGAACTACAAAAAGACACTGAGTGTAAAAACTTTACTTATGCTTCAAAACTAAATAAACAAAAGAACGTCCTCGGGTGGGCTCGAACCACCAACCTTTCGATTAACAGTAGAACGCGCTAACCGATTGCGCCACGAAGACTTGGGGTGCTAGCTCATTGTTTTCTTTATAAATTGAAAAAATATGTTACTGTTACACGTTAAATATCATTTGATAAATTTAAAAATAATTTATATAAGATATGTTTCTTATAATTATTGTTCTTATTTGTTTTCTTAAAACCAAAACATACAATATTATTGTTCTCAACTAATAAATTGATAATAAAACTAACTTTTATTATTATAAGTAGGCAAAAATCTCCCCGTCGGGGAATCGAACCCCGGTCGCCCGCGTGACAGGCGGGGATACTCACCACTATACTAACGAGGATGGGGTGTGGCCAGTACGGGGATCGAACCCGCGACATTCGCGTTATTAGCACGACGCTCTAACCAACTGAGCTAACCGGCCACACGAAGAGTTTGCGTTTTTTAAGTTATTATAAATGACTAGCGCATTATGACGTAATAATACCATTAAAAACTATTTTCATAAAAATACTGTTTTTTTATAATTACCATATATACAATTGTGAAGTCTTAAAAATAACTTAATTTTATTAAACTTATGTTAAGACTTCTCTAAAACATTTCATTAAAAATTTGTGTGATTTAAAAAAATCAACATTCGAAAAAAAATTGTAATATTACTTCACAAAACTAAAAGATACTTGCTTTTTTGCTATCTATATTAATTAGTACTTATCAATATTTATATACTGTAACTATGAGTGTACGCCTTTTAAGCAACAAAAAAATAAAGTTGTAATTAATAATAGCTAAACTAGTTTGATTGGGATTAAAAGTTAACTAAAAGCAATTTTTATTTTTAATTACAACTAAAAGACTCATTTCTTACTTATTGCGTTTTGTTTTAAAAACTATTTCCAATACAGAATAGATTAAAAATACTGGCTTAATTTTTATAAGTCTAATATGTTTTAAAAAAATATTATAAAAAGAAATTATCTATTAACAGTTAACCAGCTAAATTTACATTTAAATACGAAAGAGTTAGTTTATTTAACTATTATTATAAAATTAATACGTTTTATAATTTATACTTAATCATAATATTATCTACTACCATAAATTAAAAAACTATGAAACTAGCAAAGATAGAGCAATTAAGTATATTTAATAAAATTTATAACATATCAATAATAATTAAGCTAGTCAATATTAAAAATAAAAGAGCCTGACAGGGGACTTGAATCCCTGACCGTTGGATTAAAAGTCCAACGCTCTACCGACTGAGCTAGCCAGGCTTACGCTTGGATGTTGATTATTACGAATATGTAGTTGATTATTACGTCACGATAGCCTAAGTTTTGAGGCTACAAAATGCAAAGTAACTGGACTGCTATACCATTAAATCATCAATCAAAGTGTTGATGGTTTTGAACTTCAAATTTTCTTATTCTAAATATTCTTAATTTTGCTTTATTTCTAAATTCAGATCTTTTACTTGATTATGCTATATTTTATCCTTAAATTTGATGGCCAGTTTATCAATAATCAAAGGCAATCTTGTTTAAACAATTATTACATTTAATATAAATAAATATTTTAGTAAACTTAAACTGAATACAACTATGCTCAATAGCAAAATTAAACAATTTATTAACAGTTTAAAAAATATAAATTATACTCTACAGTTTAATATTTATTTTTATTTCAATAAGTATTATGTGTTTTCTTAATGAAATTTAAAAAAAACATTAATATTATTCAGTTTGTATGAATCTATATACTTTTATAAAAACTATCAATTAAAGTGAATTGGTAGTGTTCATAGAAAATCAATTATTTTTTAAAATTTATACTAACAATTAAAGTGGTTTGTCTTCCGAATAAGTTTGAATGACATTTACTAGCTTATAATTGAGATTAATGTCAAATTTGAATTTGGCAGTTTATAGTTGTGCTTCAAATATACCAACACAACTTTTCTCAATTGTACCGGTTTATACGTTTCATCCATGCTAAAAAAAATTGCTTATTAAATAAAACGTCAGACTTTATGCAATTTTCTCAAATTATACTTTATATCACATTTTATATGAGTCTTTTAAACTTATTTCTATAGACTCAGTTATACTGAACATTTTTACAAATCTAGTTTATAGTAAGTTCAAACTTGAGCCTAATGTTAAAACATGTAAAGTATCAATAAAATTTAAACGGTATGGTTTTTTAATGAAACTTAAAATTGACTGCTTTAAATAAAATTTTTGTTGTCATTTTTACTGTGAAAATTTGTATATTTGAGCTTGACAGCAGGATTTAGTTTACTTTCAAGCCACTCTGCAATGCTGTATCTAAATAAAGACTAGATTATGCATACTGCAAGTTATAACAAATATATGTATTATATTAATGAACGTAATGTAAATATCTTGTATTGTCATGTGTAAGTTGTAATTATCATATATATCCATGTGTAAGTTACACATCATTTGAAAAAAAAAAACTTAGACATCAATTCATATTAAACAAATTATTTATTGCACTTTTTTCATAAAGTAAGCTGTAATTTTTAAAATCTTTGTATATTCATAAACTACAACAAAGTTATAATATTAATGAAAACTAAAGAAGCAGTAGTACAACATTGTAAAATAAATTTATGTTATACTTATTAGTAAACAAATCTAAAATTTTTTTTAATAAGTTAAAACTACTGATAATAGTAAATTAACAAAATTATCTACCTCAAAGTCAAACTATTATTAAAAAGAAAAATTATATAATATAATGATTGGAATAAAAGTTAAATTATGATAATATGAAATTAATTTGCTGCATTTTAAGCTGTATTAAATGCTAAATGATAAACATGTTTCACTTAGTTTGCGAATGAAAATTATAGTTAGGTGTTACACTAGTTTTTGCATTGAATATTCGACATACATTATAAAAATTGTAATAAAAGTGTCAGAAGTGGGATTCGAACACACGCCTACTATTATGGACAAGAACACTCAAAACAGCATTGCAATGAGGCATTACGCTTAGGTCTAGCGCCTTAGGCTTAAACCAGTGCTTCTGAACCTTTTCTAGTGGCGGAACCCTTTTCCAAAGTTCAACTTTTCCGCGGAACCCCTAATTTAATTTTACATAAAATTTTACAAAAAACTCAATTTCTGTTAAAATTTTAAAGACCTGGCCACAACTTTTAAAAATTAGAGTGTCATTTTTTATCATGTAAGTCTAAAAAAAACTAATTCAAATTCAATTTCTGTTAAAATTTTATAGGCCTGGCCAGATTTTTTTAAATTATAGTAGCATTTTTTAAGTAAAAAATAAGATTTTATACATATTTTTTACGTTTTTTGTATAATCGATTTAAGCATACTGCATGAAATGTCAATTAGTCTTACTGGTAAAAACTAACATAATATATTGTCTAGTATATATTATATTACACATTAAGTTTTTTTAGTTTCATAAGATTTATTCTAAAGAACTTCATAAAAAAGGAATGTTTTTTTTTTCTCTGTTCTCATTTTAGAAACAATACTTTATTACTTAAAATATAACAATGAAAGCAATATTTCAAAAGTAAGTTTATGTCTATCTCTATTTCTTTAACTGACTTTAGTAAACGCTAGCAGAATAGATTCATTTAACTCCCGAGATATAACATAAAAGTTCGATGAACCTTATCGAACAAAAAATATTGAAAATGCAAAAAATAAATTCTACATAAGTCTTTTTACTACTACAGTGTAAAAGCAATCCGTTTAACTTTTAGTTCCACAACAAACAATTCTTAATTAATTAATAATTTCTAGTAATTAAACATTTTACAAAAATTTGAAATTAAATTTTTATGTTAGAGGTTATTAACGATGAAAATTTTCCGTTTAAAAAGTTTCTATCAGATTTTAAAATGAATTTACCTATATTTTAAAAGATATAAAAAAAAATTGTTTTCTTAAAAATTAATAATATTTTATGCATACTTTTTTGTACATACTGCATGAAATTATTAATAAGTCTTTCTGGAAACTAACATATTGTCTTTTATATATTATGTTACACATTATTAGGTACTTTTGATTTCAAGTGCAACATTAATTTTAAAGAAATTCATGAAAAAGGAATGAATTATTTTTTTGCCCTCACTTTAGAAACTTAAGTTTATAATTTAAAACAAAGTAATCAAAATAATCTGTGAAAAATAAGTTAATTCTATCTCTATTTCTGTAACTAACTTAAGTAAAAGCTACCATATTAAATTCCTTTAAATAAATAAGAATGATATAATTTTATTAAATAAGCAAATGAAAAACGCTAAAAATAATTTTTTTTATATAAGTCTATTTTCCACTACAGTTTAAAAGCAATCCTTTGAATTTTTAAATGCCACAATAAATAATTCTTATTTGTATTTTGTTTAACTTGTATAACTCTTGTAGTACACTAAACTTTTAAACTAAAATTAAGTAACTACAACTGAAAACATAATGTCCTAGGAAGAATGTTATTCACCAACACTTTATAAATTTGTAACAAAAATGTTCAGCCCGGGCTTGAACCGGGGACCTTTCGCGTGTGAGGCGAACGTGATAGCCACTACACTACTGAAACACTTAAATAAATTGGCTAAATTTTGTTAATAAAGGCAAAAGTTTGTTGCTCAAAATTTATAAGTTATTATAATACAAATGTTTATAATGGTCTTAAGTATTGATTATTATTTGATATTTTTTGTAGTTATACCGATGTAATGAAACAAAATAAATAATAGAAAAATATTTTTTCTAAATCGCTTTTATTTTTTTTTCATTTTGAAATTTTTTATTTTTCAAAAATAAAAAAACTCATGGTTAATTTTTAATGAATTTATAAAGCTAGATTAATTTAAAAAGCTTAATGTTGTTTTAATTACAGTATTTCATACATATTTAGATTTTAATGGGTGCTAAAAATAAAACAACTCTTCACTTTTTAATATGAAATCTAAACTTTTAATTTGAAAATTAAAGTATTAATGTAACTATATGATTTAACACATATCTCTTGAAAAAAACGTTAACTATATATATTTTTTAAATATTTTTGTTTAGTTTTAAACTTTGTGCATATCGATAAAGCTTTTATAAAACTAATCTATAACAAAAAATTGATTTAAGAAAGTTGTTTTAGACTTAAATTAAAACTTTTATCGATATGCACAAAGTTTAAAACTAAACAAAAATAATTTTTCCAAAAATATAGTTAACGTTTTTCCTAAGATATATGTGTTAAATTTCACAGTTAAGGTAGTGTTTTTTATTTTAGAAGCAATACGGATAAGATCCTCATAGAAATTCTAAATTACTACAGGTTTGCCACTTTACTTGGAAAAATCTGGAGTTTGACGATTTAGGCAAAAAAACCTAGAATTTGAGAAATTTTGAACAAAACCTATAATTTGAACAATTTTCACATGTTTAGCAGAAAAATTTCGATTTGACTTTAAAAATCTATCATATTAATAAAATTTTTTTTTTTATAAAAAAACATATTTAAAGTAGCTTTGCAGCATATTTGAATGTTTTTATACTAATTAACACAGTTTCTTACCTTAAACTTAACTTTAAACTGAAAATAACCCAAAAATTAGTACTTTTAAAAACCTGGAAAAAATTAGGATTACTAGAAAAAATTTTGATAAAACGAGTGGAAACCCTGTTACTAAATGTATCGTGATAATATCACAAACTAATCTGAGTTTCACCAGTTTGTTTACAAGTTTTTTTAGTTTTAATGAAATTTTACTAATATTACTTACAATTATTTTCAAACTTTTTTTGTGCCTAGTGTTTTCGTCGTTATTAACAGCGTTGCAAAGCAACCTGGAATCCTGGAAAAACCTGAAAGTTGAGAAAAAAACTGGAATTTTTAACAAAAATAACTAAAAATATTGAGTTTTAGATAATCATTACATGTAAAGTAATAAAGTTTCGATTTGACAAAAATCTATCATATATATTAAACTTTTTGTTGTCATTATTTTTTTATTTGTAGAAACAGCACAATTAAAGTAGCTTTCAGTATCATTTATACTATTTAAGAAATATTTTTTACCTTAAGTTAATTTTGTACTATCCAAAAGCTTTTATTTTCTAAAACCAGCAAGAAATTCAGAAAACTTTGAAGAAATTTCTTAAAAACCTTTAAGTTTTTAGTAACTAGTAAATTTAAAGGAACTAGGCTGATGTTGTTACAGTTTATCAGTTTTGATAAGTATTGTAACATTGTATAAATTTATAGCAACTTATTTCAAATAATAATACTTAATTAACTATTTTCAGAATAGCAATCTAATCGATTCTGGATATGACTTATCATTACCACATTGAATATTTAAAATATCAAAGTTAAAAAAATAAAGTTTAAAATTCCATTTTATTAAAAGTAAATTTGTTTTGAGAAACCGATTCTGTTAGAATAAGGTCTATCTACATTAATTTTTTTTTGTTAACTTTATATAAATTATTTATATTGTAGTTAGTAATGTTTTTATATAATACAAATGTAAATAAACAGTTTCATGTTTATATAACTTAATCATAATTATTATAATTTATTTTATGTGTAGTCTATTGAACGATTAAAACGAGACGCTCAAAATACTTGGTCCTAGGACCTAAAGCAAGAAGAACCTTTCGGTTATCAAGTCGCACACCACTTCGATAATTTTTAACCAGGACGTTAGTTTATGAATAAACTAGTTTTATTAAAATAATTTACTTCAAAGGTGTCTAAATAGTAGGCTATTTTACAATACAATTTTTTTAATTTTTTTTAAAATTATTACAACATGACGGCTTATGTTTCTAATAAGATCAACTTTAAAAAATTCAAATTTCATATACAAAAGGAAGATTGCTGAACCAAGAATTTTCTGCTGAGTCAGCATATTTACAAACACGTGACTTATACCACCGTCACGTGAATCGCCTTGCTACTTTCCTATCGTCAGAGTTGACTCAGCAGACAGCTATTAGTTGGAAGGAAATTAAACTTTTAACAATCGACGAAAATAAATAATTTCAACATAAAAACTGTTTCCAAAAAACTAAATATTTTTCAAATATAATAGAATAATGTTTCTTAAATCATTTAAGTTGAAAATAATACCTTAATATGTTTGTAAAAAAGATCAATAAATATCGTTGAGTGAAAAATTATATAGTTTCATAATGTCGTTAATATCGTTCGTTTACTGCAGTTTTATGCACAAACTGTTATTGTTTTTATTAATCACTATATATCATATATTATGTGGGCTAGTTTTTTTAGTCATGTTTACCAAAAAAACTCTTCCGCGAGCCAGACTTGTTAGAAATAGTCCTTGCCGATTACCTAATTAAAAAAAGTGTCTAATCTAAAAATAACACTATATATAGTAAAACTGTTGTAAAACAAGCATTAATTTGATCTGAAAATTTGATCTGTATATATGAACAGAGTTCCCTTTTCCTAGAAATTTGGGAAAGTAAAAGTAAAGGCAAGTCTGATTTGCATATTTGCTGAGTCAGAAATGTTTTTCAGAGCTTTTTTTTATAATTTATACATTTATTCCTAATCTACCTCACTGAAACATATCAAATGTTAAGTAAAAAAATAAAGTTGAAATAGTTAAAATTAAAAATAACAACAAAAAGATTTAATTTTTGCAGACTCAGCAAATCTAAGTCACTATTATGGCCACGACTGACCTTTAAGTTTAAGAGCCATAAACTTGCAACGTTCTGAAAAGTCCCTAGAATTTCTTAGAAAATAGAAAAACTTCTGAAAAACCCTAGAGTTTCCTAGAAATTACTTTTTTTGCTTGGTGATTGAAATTTTTCTGATAGTTTGACTTTTGTTATTTTTTTGTTTTATGATTTTTTATTTTAGTTTTAAAGTTATTTAAACTTAAAAAACATCAGATGAATTATTCAAAAAAAGTGGAATTATTAAAACAGATTTATTTAAACAGTCCAAATAACAACTTAGTCCCTAACAATATTGCCATCATCTTGTTCTGAATCATCTTCAATTTAATTTCTATATATTAAATGTTTTTAATACCTTTTAGTTTTTTAGTGTGCTTATCCACTTTATTTATATTTGTAAAAAAATAAAGTGTTTTTAATTTTTTAAGTTGCTAGAAAATAGATTAGACATTTCAAAAACTATTGAAAAGTCCTTTATATCTTGACTATTATGTTGGTCTACTATAATACTGCATCAACAAGTAATTTAATACTGTCCAGTATCCAGAGGATATAGTTTTCATTAAAAGCTATAAACTATATAAAATAAGCATAAAGACTGTGAAACAAACTATATTCTACAAAATTAAACTTATAACTTGATAAAAAAGTTACAGTAGTTTTAACATATAAATATTAAAATTAGGTTACAACAGATTATGAATCAAGCTTAATACAGTTGTTCTCTAACACCATCTAACAAACAAAACTTTTCGTTAAAATTCTTGATGTTAGATAATATTCCATGGGTTTCCCAAGAATATTTTTCGACAAATTTCTTAGAAGTTTGATAGTTTTCCATTGATTTCCGTAGAATACTTTTCTAAAATTATTTTGAAAACTTTATATAAAGATATTTATTGGAAAACGGTTAAGTTTTTCTCAGTTTTTTTATAAATTTTTAAATTACTTAGTTTATCTTAATATTTCAAAATTAGATAAGTCATTGTACATATTATGTTAACGAGTCAAATATGCATCAAGACGCTTTTGCACGAAGGGTAATTTTTGCACGAGAGAAAAAAATATAAAATATGTAAAACTAAAGTAAAACACAGAACCAAAAGAAAATAAACTATTAAAAACACGAAATAGAAGAAAAATAAGTTACCGATCGAGGGTATGGGTTAGGGATAACAGTGATAGTAAAAATAAATAATAAGAAACAAAAATATCTAATAAACATTATTGAAAAAAATAGAAAATAAAAAAAAATATTAATTAACAAAATTTAGTTGTAAATATTTGTATATTTCTACTTGAAGTTAATCTAATAAAAAATCTAAAGTAAAACCTTTAATTGAAATAAAAGTATTCATCAATTTACTTTACAAATAAATAGTTCGATGTTTTTTGTAGTAAAAAAAAGGTAACTATGGTTTAAACCGATGAATATTTTTAATATAAAAAATCAAATAAGTATTGCTTTCAAGTAATAACACTGAAAAAATATAATAAAAACGATTTAGTCATATTGTTTTAGATTTTTGATATCTTTATCATTTTTAAACTATTTTATTTTATACCTATTTTTCATTAAGAAATTCAACAATATTTTATTAAAGAGCTTTTTATGTTAATTAAAAGCTTAGAATATTTTTAGTTTTTAGATAAAGCTAAAACGGTGCTGTTTTATTACTGACTTAAAATAACTTATTAATAATGATTTGATAAACAAAACAAACAATCAGACTTTAAATTATATGCAGTTAAGTAACAATTCAAAGACTTAATCAATTTTTCATGACAAATCATCTACGTTTATTTTATATCATTACACAAAACGAATTAAAAATATATAACAATTAATTTACATCAATATTAGTTTTTTTATTAATGTATGTTATAGACCAGGGATCGGCAAACTACGACCCACGATTAAAAACAAAAATTTACAGTAGATTTTTTGAGTTCTACTAGAAAAAAAAAAGATCATCGGTAAGTTTTACGGTAGATTTGAAACTGATTCCGACTATTATGAGGTTTAAGTGTAGAATAAAAACTAAAACTACCACTGCGACCCGCAAATATTTTTATATTTTAAATTTGGCCCGCGATCACCAAATGCCTGCCAACCCCTGTTATACTATATTAAAATTGAATCACTCGTGTTCGCTTGTTTTTTGTTTTAATTTTTGTTTTAAGATATTTTTAAGTGTTTTGCATTACTATTTATTGTTTTTTGCTGAAAGTTACTTAGTTTGTAATTTTTATTTCATTTAATTATGATATCTATCTTTTAATTTTATATCTATTTTTTTTTTTGAATTTAACAAAAAAAAAATCAGCTTGCCAAAAATCACTTAATCTATTAATTTAATTATATAAAAATGGTACAGTTTTACTTGGTTTTTAAAAACTTTTGCCTAGTAACCAAAACTAAATGTTTAAAGATTTAAGTCTGAAAAGCTACGAACATTATAAACTTAACTTTTCAAACTTTTTCGTAGCATTGTTACTTAAATTTATTAAAAAATGTATTATAAATTTATATTTAGTTTGTTTCTAAAAGATTAAACAAATTTTAACTTGATTAGTTTAAAATATGCATTTACTTGTCTATAACAACAGTACTTGTTAAATTATTTTTAAGTTGCTTTATAACTTTATTATATATATTATTTTCTGTATTCACCATAAAGTTTTTAAGAAGTCACACTTTGAAAAATAATTTGATGATAAAAAAAAGTTTTATTAAAGACTCCGATCAAAAACACTTTTAGTTAGTTTTGATTAGTTAAACCAGTAAAAAATATCCGTCGATTAAAGTTTAATTTAATTTTGCAAAAACTGTCAACTTCTGTTTTCTCAAATAAAAATACTTCAGGTAAATTTTAAGAAAAATATTTGTAACACTCCCATTTTGTTTCAATAATATCAGTTTCTCATAATAGTGTAACAAATGTATGTTAAATAGGGTAAGACAAAACTTCTAATCAATACAATGGTAGAAATAAAACTGACTGGATAATGAATATATTTGTAGAGAACAATTTTTCCACCTAATCTAACAAGTAAGTTAAACTTGTTAGTACTCTTACTCTGTAGTTGATTTTATTAGAATTAGCTAAAATAGGTATAAATTAATTGAAGTGTTTTTAAATTAGTTGAATATAATTTTAAGTAGAATAAAAAATACTTTTAAAAGTTATGTTATAGACTATTATAAGTATTAATGAATAAAAGAACACTCAAATTTTTTCATTCCAATATATTTCGTCAAATTCTCTTCAGGGAAACTACAATTGACGTCAAAACTACAATTGAAGTCAAATTGACGGAGTTGCAATGGGATCCCCTCTAGGACCGACATTAGCAAATATCCTAATGGGATATATTGAGTATAAAGTGATACCCAAATTCATAACTAAGCACCCAAACACCAAATATATGAGGTACGTTGATGACTGTTTCATAATAACAACTAGTGAAGAAGAAAACAATCTTTTATTCCTAGAACTAAACAAAGCACATCAATCCATTAAGTTCACCAAAGAATCTGAAACAAGTAACCAATTAGCTTTTCTAGATGTTCTGATTGTTAAGAAAGATAGAAAATTCACAACTAAAGTATACAGAAAACCTACCTTCAACAACAACTACTTAAACTTCCAATCATTTTGTAGTAAACGTAGAAAAATTGGTTTGATTAAGACTCTATACAGTAGAGCACAAAAAATCTGCTCACCAGAATACTTATCCGATGAAGTTAATAACATAAAGTCAATTCTTAAACTCAATGGTTATCCCGAAATGCTGGTAAACCGAGTAATTAAGTCACAATCTACCAATTCAAATATAGCCAAACCTTATGGACCGGATAAATGCCCAATTTTGTTAAAACTTCCATATATTGGTGTTGAATCGAAACTAATCGAGAAGAAAATAGTGGATATAACAACTAAAACATATCATGCAGTAAATCCTAGGGTTCTGTTCATGTCAAAACCAATACTTCAACGTTCGGGAAAAGACCTAATGACACCTCAAGAAAAGAGTCTTGTAGTTTACAAGTTTAAATGCTGCTGTGACAGCAGCTACATTGGTCAAACTTCTCGACACCTCACAACTAGAATAAAAGAACATGTTCCCAAGTGTATCACTTCATATATTAAAGACGAAAAAGATAAAAAGAGTATTGCAGTAAAAAATGCAATAAAAAAATTTGCGATAGCAGAACACCTTGTGAATAATCCAAGTTGTGGAAAAAAGTTTGCATTATCTAATTTCAGTGTAATGAGACAATGTTCAAATACATTGGAACTAGTTAGACTTGAAGCCATTTTAATACACTTAAACAAACCAAATTTATGTAAAAAGAAAGAGTTTGATTACACCCTAGCCTTATTTAGTTAAGACCATTTTGTGTTGATTTTTAAAGCTTTGTTGATTACATTTTCGTTGATTACATTTATGTTTACTAAATTGATCAGTTAATTAGTTTGTAAAAAATATTATTTTGTATATATACTTGTTGTGTTTTATTTTATTGTTTCAATTGTAGTTTCCCTGAAGAGAATTTGACGAAATATATTGGAATGAAAAAATTTGAGTGTTCTTTTATTCATTAATATTTTAAGTATAAAGAAAGTTTTCAAGTTAAATTTTATATTAAAATAAATTCAGTGTATTAATATTTCTCTGCATAAGTATATTTTTTACAATGCTTAAACAATTATAAATTTAATTGACTTTATTAATAGTAGATAAGATTTAAATGTATAGTTTTAAAAATATAACCGTTAGTGACACATAATGTGACAAACACTTATTTGGATAAGATATCTCTAATAATTTTTTTTGAATTTTATCTACTATAAACACATTTACAGTAGCATTTCAGTAGTTTTTACTCAACTACAAATTATATTTATAAATTATTTACTTAAAAGAGGCAAGAAGACTTGTATTTACAAAAGCCTGGATGAAATTTCTCAAAACCAGTGGTCATGCTGTAAAATGAATCATTGTTGTGGTAGTTATATTTAATAAAAGTTGATGTTGTTTACTACACACAATATAAGCAGTATAAGTTTATTTAAAATCATGAAAAAATTAATTTTTGTTTACAAAAAATAGTTTTCATCTTGGTGTTGAATTAAATGATGTATATATTTTTCCTCCAAAACAGAATTGCTTTAAACAAAGCCTTCTTAAAATTTTGGGGTTGCAAAACATTAGTTTTTGGTGTACAACCATTTTTTCACCTTATTATACTCCTTATATATTGAGAGAACAATTTATTGATGTAAAGTCTGTTACTAAAAGTTAATAACATTTTAAGATAACATTAAAAAAGTATAAAAACAAAAGTTTAATTAATAAAAGTTTACATAAAAATAATAAATCATTATAACAAAATTTTAATCTGTAAAAATTGGTTAGTGTACAAATCTTTTTGTAAATGAACAACATTGTAAATTTTACAATAATTAAAATTTAGGTATGTTAAAGAAATTTTTAAATAAAAGATAGTATTAACTTTAAGTAAAACTTTAAAATATGAATTACAACTTATGTATTAAAAGATATAAATACTTAAATTTTAATTTTGTGTTATAGTCACACTAGTAAAAATTTTTTAATCAAAACAAATGTACTAAAGTATTTTAGTTTAATTTTTCTCTAACACTTCAATACATGCATTTATTTATATTTGATGGAGTTAAAATTTTTTCCACGGAATCCTAAAAAAAAAAGGTAATCTGCACTTTTATTATTATTTAAATTAGCACTTAACTGTGAAATTTGAGCAATTGTTATAGTCAACACAAATAATTATATAGAACTACTTCAAAAATTTTCAGAAAATCTTTCCTTTAAAGTATCAATACTTTTATGTATTAAATTAGCAAAGAATGTATGAATTAAGATTAAAAAAAAAACTTTTTTTTAAAATAGTACTCTTTTTCATGGTTATGAAAATTATCCGAAGCAAATTAAAGATTAGTTATTAATATAAAATGTAAAAATTTGAATTCAACTACTAAAAAAACAGAGAAAAACATTTACTTCATTTTTTTCTTTCTTTTAGTTTCCACATGTGATCTGATGATTTCAGGATCTGCCGGAATCCGGCTGGACCTTTTTTGCTAAGATTCCATTTAAAATCAGATGTTGAGCTTGATTTCAAAAATGAAACAGATCCAATTAGTAAAAAAAAGTAATATTCAATTTGTTAAATTTCTAAAACATCTGTATTGGAAAAACAAACTAAATATTTAATAATGTTTTCTTAAAAAAATCACATCATCCACCTCAAATAAACCATCAAGTATAAACTTGACCACATTACTAATGGTTTTATAGCTTGTAGTTCATCTGTACTGCACATTTTCAAACACTTATAAGTATTTTATATCTGGTAAATAGACACAAAAATGTTTAAAGAAAATTCTGAAGATGTTTTTATTTGTACTTTAATGGATTATGTTTACCTTAATTTCACCAAAAAAGTATTTTGATTATTTGGTTCAAAATAACTTAGTTTGTTTATTTACATGACATACAAATTTTAATATAATATTACCAACGTTTTTGATTTAGTGATATTTTTATTGCTAAATAGTTATGTCTGTATATGTTTTTAGAAATAATCTATTACATGGTTTTGCAACTTCTCTAGTTGTTAAATCATATGTAGACTCCAGTTAGTAGTGAGCCAGATTTCTTTGATGTAGACTTTTGGTTACATGAAAATTCAAATTTCAACAATTCAAATTCTTAAAAATGTATTTAAGAGACCATATCTCAAGAAGTAAACTATCCATGAAAAAAAAAATTGTATGTAGTTCTTATTGATATCTACAAGCCTATTTATCTTATTTGCAAAATTTAGAAATAAAAAAAAAATTAAAATAACTAAATTTCAAAACTTATTTTAGCCATATCACAAAAAATGTTTAAAATTTTGCAAAAAACAAAATTTGTAGATATTAATAAGATCTAAATACCTATATTCAATTTCTACAAAATATACTTATCTTTTCGAGCAGTGGCCCTTTAAACGTTTTTTTAAGAATTTTAATTGTCGTGAACCTAGACTTCTGCAGGCCTTTGTATAAACCTCAAATATGTTAAAGCTTGCTATGTGAAAAATAAAGTCTCTACCAATAAAAGTCAATAGATAAAAAAGGGTGTAAAAATATTTAAATTCCAACAACAGTATTTAAAAGTCTAGTCTTTTAAGTATAATATAGATTTATTAATTTTTGAGATATAGTCTCTTAAATATTTTTTTATGAATTTAATTTTTTGGAATTTCAGTTGTCCTTTTACCGATAATTAAGTACAATTTATTCACATTAATTAAAATACCATCTACCATACAATTTTACAAATGATAAACACTTCAAAATACAATGGACAAAATTACTTATGGAAGTTAAATAAGTGTTTAAAATAAAGTCTATAAAATTTTTAGTATGAAAAAATAACAATGACCATTTAGAATCATCGTTAATTCATTGTTTTTAATTATTTTTGTACATATTAACGTTTTGTATTCAGAAAATTTTGAAAACTTGCTCAAAATTATATTTTTTAAAAACTAAGGTACTAAAAATTTCTTAATATAATGTGTAATTTACATCATTTGCATTAAAAGTGGTAATAAGATTTAAACAACAAAATCATAAGTATGATAGCAAATTATCAGTATGATTTTTGGTAAAAGTTTGCTTAATTTTTGTATTTAATTAGTTCTAATCTAAAATTAGATGATGTTAATCTGGAAATACTTTTTATTATCTTTTGATTAAAATTAGTATGTAAATTTTCTGATTTATTTTATTTCGTTTCTTATAGAATAACTCATTAGTATGAAAGATTAGAAATAGCATTTGCTGAAAATATAAACTAACGTAATACGAGATAAGAATTTAACAAAAAATGCAGTTATACTAAGTTTATATAAAGTCATATACTTAATTTGCTATCATGTTTATATTTTATGCTTTGTTAAATCTTAATGCTACTTTTTATGCAAGTTAAATTTTTAATTTAACAGTGTTTTTGTACTTGTACGGTAATAATAGTTATTTTTAGTAAGTATAAATGTTTGTGCATTTTAATCACTAACATGAATAAATGAATATATAATTTTTATTTTACTAATCATGATGACAAACAATTGTGTATTAATTCAGGGTCGGCAAACTGGGATAAAATATTGCCCTAAAAGCTAAAGTTTAAGGCCTAAAGGTCTTTTTGAGCTCAAAACATACCTTTTCAATAACAGTAATAAGAAAAGTTTTTGTAATAAAACTAAAAAAATAATCTATTAATTTGATAAATACTTATTACTAGTACTCTAACATTGCTTATTTTGTCATATATTTATGAATAGTATTTTGAGTTGATTACTAAAAAAATTTGCAAAAAATGCCTTGGAAGTCTTTGTAGCAGGAAAATTGGACAGCAAAGTAGAAAAAGTTTGCCTACCTCTGTTCAAATTAGTAGTCCTAGTAGTATAAATAGTTATGACCATTGTGTTTTTTAGAGTTTACTTTTTCTGAGCATTGGCTAGCACTAGTGTATTTTATTAAATTATAAGCGTATAATTGTACTTGTTTTTTTTTTGTAATACTGTATGGAAACTTAGTTTTTAATAAATTTTTTGTACCCAACTTATAACAGTGTAACACAAAATTGTTACTAAAGTTTACTTTAGATTGAGTTTTTATCTTGATGAATTATACCTTTGTGTAACACAAGTTGTTATCATCGAAATTTAGTCGAAAGCCTGATTTAACCTACAGACTGTATGTTGACCAACCTTGTTTTATTTTTTCTATATAAACAAAATTTTGATTGAGTTGAGAATTAATAAACTTTCTTGTCAAATTAAGTTATATTATTTGAAATGCTGTGGTGGACATATTTTTTACAGGGTTGCCAAAAACCTGAAATCCTGGAAAACAACCTTTAAGTTTTTAGCTGAATTTTTTTTACATGTGGGCGCAAAAAAAACATTGTGCATGATTAAAAAAAAAGTTCAAGAAAGCTTACAAAAAGTCATAAAAATTCTACAATGTCAAAAAGTGGGTCCCATACAATTTGCATAGTAGTGGTTTTCAGAAAATCAAATGGTGCCAAAAAGAAAGTTTTTCGAAATCATCTAACATTTTGTACATGGTGTTTTTGTGGTATTTGCAAAATTTAAAAACTTTGTAAGCTGAAAACACCTGTATATATTGTCTTCTTAAAATATACCAGTCTACACGCATATTATCATCGGGCAGGATGGCCGAGTGGTCTAAGGCGCTGCGTTCAGGTCGCAGTCTACATTGTAGGCGCGGGTTCGAATCCCGCTCCTGTCACATTTTTATAAAAAGTTTGCTTGCTTTTAGCATTTTAATACTTTTTAAATTTATTTTTACCATCTTTAGCTGCTTTTTATATTGTTTGTATTGATAATTAAGATAAATTGTTGAATGTGATAAATAAATCTTTAGTAAACGATATAGTTTTAAAATTTTATTACAAGCATTGATTTGTAAATATTATTTTTAAAATAGGTGTTACAGTTTAGTTATTTACATGAAATTATCTATTGAAATTTCTTGACATTTTAACAGCTGCATTTGTAAAAATTTTTTGAAAAAATTTCAATTAACAAATAAGTTTATGATGCTTTAGCTAACTATTGTTTAAGTTTAAATTTTAATTCTTTTAATTTTGTAAAATTTAGTAAGAAATTTGTTTAAAAATAAAATAAATTTAATTTTATAACAGAACAAAGTAAGGTAAAGTTTGTTCTAATTTTTTTAATTCTCATTTTGTACTTCTTTTTTGTCAACGGATATAATTAGTATTGCTTTCATAAACTTCTTAATACATTTTTTGTGCTAGAACAAAGAAAAAAAATAAATTCACGTTTTCAAATTGAACAATTGTTGTTTGTTTAGTTTTTATGGTTTATGTTTGTTTTTAGAATTATTTTGTGTGTAAACTTTTTAGATGAAACCTTCAATTTTTAAAAAGAAAATGCTGCTACAAAAAGTTATACGGGTAAGTTTGAATTATTAAAATAGTTTGAATTAAGACTAGTTATAAAATTAAGTTTGTTTGAAAAAGTTTTTGTAAAATATATTACAGACTAAACTAACATATTAACAAAAAGTCCCTTTTTCATTTTGATTAAAAGTTTCCTAAAATAGTTAAAAACTTTCATTGAACAGAAAATTTTGTAGTACCCGACTTAATAACTTTTCTTTTTGATTTTTACCAAAAAACTATCAATTTTAAATTGACAGTACAGTTAAAACTTTATAACTTTTTCATATTTAAACAGTCTATAAAATTAAATGGTTTTTATACTTGAACTAATTAAGTTGATGTACTTGTAAAAGGGTTATGATTTTTAGAATATAGTACAAATTTAATTTAATATAATTTTGAAGTAATAGTTTTATTTCGATTGTTGTCTTTTAAATTTTTATTTAATTTGTCTTCAGTGTAATAAACAATGAAGATAGTTTTTATTTTCACTTAAGCCTATAAAGGTGGAATTATAATAAAAGTTTATATATTTTTAATCTAAAAATAATAGTGCCTTTACCTAAGTTTTTTATTTGATTGAAATACACATATTTTATATTTCCAACCAAAAACATTATATCTTTACTATAAACAAGAATAATTATTATTTATTGTGGTGTGAAAATTACTTTAATTTCAGTAAGCATAAAGAATTATAGGTCAGCCAACGTAAAATGTTCTTGTTTTTGAAAAAATAAACTTTTAGTACAGTTAACTTTTACGAAACAAGACCAATTAAAAGTAAAAAAAACAATATTATTTTACTACATATTGCTTTTAGTAGCATTTCGTAAACAGACACGAACACTAAGTAGCAATTTAAGTTTATGAACGCAAAAATGCCCTCATTTTCACAAGCATTGTTGGTTCAGTGGTAGAATTCTCGCCTGCCACGCGGGAGGCCCGGGTTCGATTCCCGGACAATGCATTTTTGATCAGAATATTTTGACTTAATATAATATTTATTAAGCAACAAGAATTTTTGCTTATGTGATCCCAAAAGTTGAAAATTATGTCGTAGACATTAACTTAATAAAACTTTTTATCATTACAATAAATAACAGTAAGAATATTTTAGTTTTAAGTGTCTCAAATCTTCCCTTGGTTGTGTGAAGTTCTTTGTGATTTTTTTGTCTTTATCGATCGTTTTAAATAAAAAAGTTATTTTTATTTAACAAAAAAATCTACAAATTTATTAGTAAACGTTATATTGTCTAAAGTACTTTCAAAATCTTCTTCAGTAGACAATTAGAACTGATTAATTCAAAATCTTCTTGCATATAAAAGTTCAAAAAAGGATATTATTACGTAACTATAAATCAAGTTTTAAGGTAAACTATGTTTTAAAAGTCTGTCTTTCAAAAGTTTTTCAAATAGTAAATCTTATTAGTATCTCTAGTTTAAACTCGCAAAAACTAATTGAAATAAAATAAATAAATAAATATGAAATAAAATCAAAGACAAAGAACTAAAAGAAATTAAATTGTTAAACTTTGATGTGTTTGATTTAATGTTTTATAATATTTTAGAATGTAAAATCAAAATAAAAAAATAAAAATAGTAATTAAAACAGTAATCGAGCTTATTGTTGGTTGAAGTTAAAAAATCAAAAATAAATAGAGTAAATAATCATAATAAATAAGTCTATAAAAGTAGTAAGGCGTATAACCTTAACTTGTTAAGTTATTTAGAAATGTATAATCAAAAAACTTTATAAATATTAAAACATGTTAAATAATAGTAACCTAGTCAATTATCTGTAAAGTGGTAATATAGTTTTGTTTATATTTATTGTTGCTTCGAGTTTATTGATCCATTTACTTTCTAAAAAATCTAAGTCTGAATAATTTTTAGTGGTGTCTACAAAGATAATTGAAAAAGCTTCTTTTAAATCTTTTTTTGATGTTTTGTGTTTTTTGGCTTAATGTATTTTAAGTGCTGCTCTATCACTAACATCATCTGTGGTTGTACTCTTCCAGATGTGTCTGTGAGAGCACCATCTTTGCGAAAAGGACGTGATTGTCTGGCCGACATAGAACTCTTCGCATTCACTACATTTCGCCGCATATATCCCAAAATTTTTTGCAATTTAAGTTTTTTTTCAATTTTATCGTTTTTCTGTTTTTTAACTTTACTAAGCTTGTTTTCTTTACCATTGTATCTTTGCAAAGCAAACATTTACCACAAGGGGATGAAATTCCTTCTTCATTATTAACTTCATGAGCTAATTTCTTGTAGTTAGTTAGTAAAGTTGCAATAGTGTGCGGTCGTTTGTATGTTATCATCACGTTTTGATTCAGTTGTTTTTCTCTTTCTGTTAATTTAAGCAAGTTTGGAAAGATTGTCGTCCAAATGCTTATGTTTTTGTTACTTTCCTTCGTTCTTTTTGATGGTGGTCTGAACCGATCTTTCCATTTTTCTGTTTTTTCCAGCATTTCTACAACTAAACCCTCGCAAAAGTATGATTTTATGCACTTATCTTTTAATAGTTTCAAAGCTTCTAAATAGTCACAATCCCGTTCACACAATCTTCTTAATCTTATAGATTCGCTAAATACAATAGATTTGTAAATTGAGCGAGGATGATAAGATCTTCCATTGATGTAAACCCTATTGATAGCGGTAGGCTTAATGTAGTTTCTTACATAAAACCCACCTTTTTCTTCTTCATCTATGATGTGATTGACATCTAAAAACTCCAACTCTTTGTTTTTACTTTGGTGAGAAATTTCTCTAAAAATAAGTTTTAAATCATACTTTTGAAACACAAATTTAAGTTTGTCTTTGATATTATCTGTGGTTGTTTTTGCTTGGGTGAAAAAGATAATGTCATCGATATAGCGCTTGAAAAGTATTGATGTTTTTAAAGTTTTTTTAACTTGTAATATTATATGATGTAGCGCAATATTGGCAATTGAAACAGAATTGTTATCTCCGGTAACAATTCCGTTTACTTGCGAATAGAATGATGTTCCGTTTTGCACTACTACATTTTCTAAACAAAACATTGTAAGATCGACTAAAGTTTTATTTACTTGTTTTGAATAGTTTGTGCATAAGCAACAATAGAAGCAACAATAAATATAAACAAAACTATATTACCACTTTACAGATAATTGACTAGGTTACTATTATTTAACATGTTTTAATATTTATAAAGTTTTTTGATTATACATTTCTAAATAACTTAACAAGTTAAGGTTATACGCCTTACTACTTTTATAGACTTATTTATTATGATTATTTACTCTATTTATTTTTGATTTTTTAACTTCAACCAACAATAAGCTCGATTACTGTTTTAATTACTATTTTTATTTTTTTATTTTGATTTTACATTCTAAAATATTATAAAACATTAAATCAAACACATCAAAGTTTAACAATTTAATTTCTTTTAGTTCTTTGTCTTTGATTTTATTTCATATTTATTTATTTATTTTATTTCAATTAGTTTTTGCGAGTTTAAACTAGAGATACTAATAAGATTTACTATTTGAAAAACTTTTGAAAGACAGACTTTTAAAACATAGTTTACCTTAAAACTTGATTTATAGTTACGTAATAATATCCTTTTTTATATGCAAGAAGATTTTGAATTAATCAGTTCTAATTGAGTACAATAAATAAGTATTCTCAAAACAAGGTCGAATAATTGTAATCTTTTTATCGTTCAATTTTAAAACCAAACAGCTTTTTTTTTAAATAACCAATAAAATGTATTTTTTGAGCCAGAAAAATACTATATTAATAAAAATAGTTTCTAGGACTGTTCAAAAAAAATTAAAAAGGTGCGCCCAACGTGGGGCTCGAACCCACGACCGTTGGATTAGGAGTTTAACGCTCTACCGACTGAGCTAGCCGGGCACGTCATAGTGAACATTATTGGTTTTATAAAGCCTTTGTGACGAAGCTATGACGTAATAATGCTTTTATGACGTCAAAAAGGGATCGTCCGGGATTTGAACCCGGGACCTCTCGCACCGAAAGAATCATAACCCTAGACCAGATTTCCTAAAGTGGAAAGTGGGCGATACCGCCTTCCTGGGGGCGATTTTAGTAAGTTGGGGGGCAATAATTAGTAAAGGGGGGGGGCAATTTTGAAACTTAAATTAGATACTCTTGAGTTGCAGATGAAGACCAAAAATTTTAAATGGTAGTCTTATTGGAGGGGGTAATAGCCTTTTTAATTTCTTCAAAGGGGGCAATTTGAAAAAAAAGTTTGAGAAACCCTGCCCTAGACCAACGAGCCATCTATCAGGGTAAGACTTTTTTGGTTATTATATCCAACAGATATTGTGACGTAACAACAAAAATTATTTTGTGTTATTAATCAAACTTTTTTGTTTCATTGTTATAGAAAGCCGGTCTTTTTATCTAATTATAATTAATAATAGTAGTTGTCGTTACAGCTCATATTGTCTACTTTAAATATTTAAAGTTCTAGAACTAAATCTAGTGATTTTTTTCGAAATTCCAGGTTATTACTTTAATCATATTCTATATTGTGATTTTTGAAAACAAATAAAATTATATCTTCATTATTTTTTTATATTTAACAGGTTTCCCAAACAACCTGAAATCCTGTAAAATAATGGAATATGAGAAATTTTCACAAAAAACTTTTACAAAAATCTTTAGATTTAGCTTAGAACTTCAAGTATTTAAAGTAGACAATATGAGCTGTAACGACAAGTAAAATTAATTATATTTAGATAAAAAGACCGTCTATGTATAACAATAAAACAAAAAAGTTAGATTAATACCACAAAATAATTTTTTTGTTACGTCACAATATCTGTCGGATATTAAAATCAAACAAGTCTTATCTTGACAGATGGCTCGTTGGTCTAGGGCAGAATTTCCCAATCGTTTTTTTCTAAATTCCCACCTTCTAAGAAATTAAAAAGGCTATTACCCCCTCCAATAAGACTACCATTTAAAATTTTTGGTCTTCATCTGCAACTCAAGAGTATCTAGTTTAAGTTTCAAAATTGCCCCCCCCCCTTTACTAATTATTGCCCCCCAACTTACTAAAATCGCCCCAAGGAAGGCGGTCTCGCCCACTTTCCACTTTAGGAAATCTGGTCTAGGGTTGTGATTCTTTCGGTGCGAGAGGTCCCGGGTTCAAATCCCGGACGATCCCTTTTTGACGTCATAAAAGCATTATTACATCATAGCTTCGTCACAAAGGCTTTATAAAACCAATAATGTTCACTATGACGTGCCCGGCTAGCTCAGTCGGTAGAGCGTTGGACTCTTAATCCAACGGTCGTGGGTTCGAGCCCCACGTTGGGCGCACCTTTTTAATTTTTTTTGAACAGTCCTAGAAACTATTTTTATTAATATAGTATTTTTCTGGCTCAAAAAATACATTTTATTGGTTATTTAAAAAAAAAGCTGTTTGGTTTTAAAATTGAACGATAAAAAGATTACAATTATTCGACCTTGTTTTGAGAATACTTATTTATTGTAATGATAAAAAGTTTTATTAAGTTAATGTCTACGACATAATTTTCAACTTTTGGGATCACATAAGCAAAAATTCTTGTTGCTTAATAAATATTATATTAAGTCAAAATATTCTGATCAAAAATGCATTGTCCGGGAATCGAACCCGGGCCTCCAGCGTGGCAGGCGAGAATTCTACCACTGAACCAACAATGCTTGTGAAAATGAGGGCATTTTTGCGTTCATAAACTTAAATTGCTACTTAGTGTTCGTGTCTGTTTACGAAATGCTACTAAAAGCAATATGTAGTAAAATAATATTGTTTTGTTTTACTTTTAATTGGTCTTGTTTCGTAAAAGTTGAAATTTTATTTTTTCAAAAACAAGAACATTTTACGTTGGCTGACCTATAATTTTTTATAATTACTAATACTAAAGTAATTTTCACATCACAATAATTAATAGTTATTCTTATTTGTAGTAAAGATACAATGTTTTTGGTTGGAAATATTAAAATATGTGCATTTCAATCAAATAAAATACTTAGGTAAAGGCACTATTATTTTTAGATAAAAAATAAATAAATCTTAAATATAAGTCCACCTATATCAGTTTAAGTAAAAATAAAAATTATTTCTAATCTGCATTACACTGACTACATAAAAAGTAAATAAATTAATTTGCTTAATTATTATATTATATTTGTTCTGCTTATTGATATCTGTTAAAAAAATATAAGTTCTGTTGAAGATAACTGAAATAGTTCTACTTGTTTAATTCTTATATGTCTTTTTTTAAGTTGACAAAGCAATATTTTTCCAGATTTATCATATAAAGTTTTCAATTATAAGTTGTCAGTAATAAATCTTTAAATTTTGGTTTGTTTGAGGTGCAGTTTTTAATACAACTCTTATTTGAATTTTGTAGTGTGTATTGTATAATTTTTATCTTTTAGCTGTAATCAAAACTAAACTTTGTGATATTAATATATACGCTTATGGTTAGGCTTAAAACTGTCTTGGATATTTTAAAAAATACTTGTGAATTAATTAAAAGATAATTTGGCTGATAAAAATATTTTTTCTTTAAAAATATAAATGCAGGTTAAGTTTGCCCAAAATCCAAGTAAATATTTTATGTGTACAAAACAAAAAAGCTACTTACTTACTAAACTACTATATAATTTTTATTCTTGTTATTAATAGTTAGATAGTTAGACTTTTAGGTAAATAACTTTTTTAGTTTAATATTATCAGTAGTTTTAATTCTGGTTAAACAAAACTTTTAACTCTCGAGTACTCATATAAATCAAGTAAGTTTATTTCATAATGTTTTACTGCTGCTTAATTAAATTTTGTTAATATTAATGTTCCTTTGTAGTTTTTAAACCTACGTAGTTTTTAAATAAATATTGTAACTTACTTTAACAAAACAGTGCAACAAAAAAATGTTTTTTATGAATTTATTTCTTAAGTTTTTTTTCAAGTTGTGTAGAACTTACACATGGATATATATGATAATTGCAACTTACACATGGCAATATAGGATATTTACATTATGTTCATTAACATAATACATATATTTCTTATAACTTGCAGTAAGCATAATTTAGTCTTTTTTTAGATACAGCATTGCAGAGTGGCTTGAAAGTAAACTAAATCCCGCAGTTAAATTCAAGTATATAAATTTTTGCAGTAAAAATAACAAAATTTCAATTTAAAGCTGTCAAGATTAAGTTTTATTAAAAAACCACACTGTTAAAATCTTAATAAAAGATTTTATATTATACTTAGTTTTAATATAAACTAGATTTGTAAAAATATCAAATATAAGTGAGTCTATAAAAATAAGTTTTAAAAGACTCATATTAAAAAGTGATGTAAAGTATAATAGTAGATAATAATAGTTGGTTATAAAAATTAATTGAAATTTTTATAGTATGGATAAAACATACAGAAAGGTAAAATTGAGAAAAGTTGTGTTGGGATATCCAAAGCACAACTACAAAACTGCCTAACTTCAAACTTCACATCAATCTAAAATTAAAAGGAGGTTTTACTTTCATTTATGTACAGTTAAACAACACAATACTATTAAATGTTACATTTAATAAAAACATTTACTCAAACTGATTTGGTTTAATTAAACAAAATATTCTTATATATTAGCAACAACTTTAAAAGCATAAATGTTTGTATTTGTTACTATGCAGGGTTGTCACTGAATTTTGGCAAATTTTCTAAAGATTTTCAAAATTTCTTCTAAGTTTTTTAAAGTACTTGTTTTGAGTCTTTTAATTAAAAGAATGAGAAGTTTTTCTACTTGACATGTAAACATTGTTAAAAATTCCAGGTTTTTCCAGATTTCTTTCAAAATTTCTCAAACTCAAAGTTTTTTCAGGTTTTTTTTGCCTAAATTATCAAATTTCAGGTTTTTTCAGGTTACAAAATAAAGTGGCACCCCTGTAATATAGCTAAAAAAATCTAAACCTAGAACTAAACAAAATAAATATCATAAACTATAGTGACATGTAAAGGAAGCTTTCTAAAATTCATTAAAAAACATATGAAAGAAAAACACAAACTGCTAACACTAAATCAAATAAATATTTAATAACTAGTAAATTCCTAACTTTTAGTATGAACAAACAAACCAAAAACAAGGAGTATTCCGTTAAAAAAAAATTCAACGTTGCTTCTGTCGTGAAAATCGACTCCTACTTGATGAATTGCAATTCCCAATACAACCAGTTCACGTAACATTTATTAGTTTCCAAAGACTTCAAATTATAAAAAGTAATAAAAGTACTTTTTGCAGAAAGTTATATAAAGTCTGAAGTTGTATTTGATAACCGATTTATTTTTAGCATGAATGTAACGTACAGACCGGTAACATTGAGAAAAGTTGTGTTGAGATATCCGAAGCACAACTACAAACTGCCTAATTCAAATTTGACACCAATCTCAACTATAAGCTAGTAAATGTCATTCAAACTTAATCGGAAGACCAACCACTTTAATTGTTAGTATAAATTAAAAACTAATAATTAATTTTCAATACACTTTTACTTAAATTAATAGTTTTTATAAAACTATATAGACTTATACAAACTGAATAATAATGTTTTATTCAAATGTCGTTAAGAAAGCAAATAATATTTATTAGTATAAAAAGAAACTTTAAATTATAGAGTATAGTTTATATTTTTTCCATTTGATAATAATTCGTTTAATTTTGATATTGAGCATAGTTGTATACAGGTTAAGTTTACTAAAACATTTATTTATATTACAGGTAATAATTATTTAAATAAAATCGCCTTTAATTGTTAATAAACTGAGCATAAATTTTACAGTTAAAATATAGCATAATCAAGTAAAAAATCTGAATTAGAAGTAAAACAAATTAAAAATATTGAAGATAAAACATTAAATTAAATTTTAACTTTCAAAACTACCAACACATTGATGTACACAGTTTAATGATGTATAAGTTAAGATTTTGCATTTTATAGCTTCAAAACTTAAAAGTTATGCTATAGTGACGTAATAATCACTTTTATATACGTAATAATCAAAATTTTCGGCGTGAGCCTGGCTAGCTCAGTCGGTAGAGCGTTGGACCCTTAATCCAACGGTCAGGGGTTCAAGTCCCCTGTCAGGCTCCCTTCTTCTCTCTTAAAATGATGACTAGTCTAACTATTACTCAAATGTTATTAAATACACATTATTGCTCTCTTTGCTAGTTATATATATATTTTCAAATCATGATATTAGCTACGCTTATGATTAAGTATAAATTGTAAATAAATTTAATTTATATTAGTAAATAGATAAACTAACTTTTTTGTATTTAAATGTAATTTTGCAGGTATTTTTTGGTATAATTTCTTTTTATAAACAATATTTTTTTATTATATAACATATTAGATTTATAAAAAATAAGCCAAATTTTTAAATATATTTTGTAATGGAAATAGATTTTAAAACAAAATGCAGTAAGTAAAAATAAATCATTTAGTTGTACCTACAAAATAATCAACTTCTTAAAACTTAAAATACTAGCTGTTAGTTAACTTTTAATCTCAGTTTAACTTGTTTAGCTATTTTAATATTTGTATGTACTAATTGAAATAAATAGAATTAGGCAAGTATCTATTAGTTTTGTAAATTAATATTACAATTTATTTTTAAATGTTTAATTAAAAAAAAAACAAAACAAAATTTTGAATTAAATGTTTTAGTGTTGAAAGTCTACAATCATTTTAGTAGATTTAAAGATTTGTTAGATGAAATACAAGCGCAGTTAAATGTGATAACACATAGTCAATTTTTAATATGTAATTTATTACATTAAAGAATTAAATAGCTAACAAAAGTTAGATATATATATATATATATATATGTAATGATATTAACATCTCATTTTCGTATTTTAAAGCGGATGTTGTAAACTGTTTTACGCAGATTTCGTGACGTACTTCCAGTATTTAAAAACAAACATTTTTATTATTTTAAGGAGTTAATTTCATTCCGACGAGTATATATCGGCGTTTGTCTTTCAAATACGCGTAAAAGTTGGTTGCAAAGTTATTTCGCGGTACGATCTAGTTACGATTAAGTTCAACGTTTTACTTCAATTTTCGAGAATAAAGAAAACGTCTACTCGCGGAGTTGATGTTAGTATTTTATATAACTTTACGATTGTTAATAATTTTGATAGATTTTATTTGTGTCGTGATTTAATAGTTTCTTTCTTCAGAACTAAGAATTATTATTGAAAATAAAGTAAATTGCATTTATTCAAAGTGTGTTTTATTCATAACTTAGGAATAAGTTTGTAACTATATTAAACTAGCTCGAAATTAAAGTCCTAATTGTTTAAAGTGGAAACCACGCAGTGTCTTTTAAGAACCTTGAATTTTCTGGTTAGGAATCGTTAAGCAGTCAACAAAATAAATGCACACAAACAACAATGACGATATCAATTTTAATAATTTTCATCAAGCAGAGATGATGAAAGATAATGCTGAATTTTATCCGTCAAACAGCATTCAACAACAATTTAGAAAAGCAAGCGAAGTTAAGCAGCTAACAAATGAAGAAGAGTTAAGAGCTTTGCAAATGCAAATAAAAAAGTTAAATAATAGATTAAAGCAGTCTAGATCACCACATTTCGAACGTGCGATGCTAGAAAAACGCGAACCTTTTTACGATGATTACGAAAATAGTAATCAAAATAATTTTAATAACTTTAGCGACACATTTAAGGCGCAAAGACTAAGTAAAAAGTTTAAAAGGTTAGACTTTGTAAGAAACCCTCGTGATATTATTAGTTTTTTCGAAGAGGAAATGTTAAATGAAAATATTTCTAGTAATACAGAAAAGTATAAATTTTTAACTGATTTTTGGCCGAGAGAAGAGTTGTCAGACTATTATAAAATGACAGAACGAGGTGAAAGAAATTACAGTTCTTTAAGAAACTTTTTTATTAATAGGGACAATCAGTTAGCTGAAATTTTAGATAAAATTCCAATTTGGAATGAGTGTACAAACTTTAATAAAATATTTGCTACAGCCGTAAGTTGGGCCAAATGTCGAGAACAGGACAGAATTAAGTTTTTTCTTGCATACTTAATGCCCTTTTCGATTAAAGATAAGATTAGGGATTATTTTGATGAAAGCTTATAAGTTTTTAAAAGAAAAGGACAAGCCATATGGAATGCTTATAAAGAAAACGCATTAATACCTAAGCAAGTTAATTACAATAGACTACAGCAGTATGAGCAAAGTCAGCATAGGTCTAAAATAAATTACCATAAGCGAGTTCGTCCTAATTATCAACAAAATTTTCATTTTAGAGATAATGGTATTAATCATGATTACAATTATCGTCAACATAACCAAGATAGAGATAGTTTTAAACCAAGAAAATCATACAATGGGAATAGTAGTAATAATGTTAACATAGCACAGTGTTTGTCATGTCATCAATACTTACCTACAAAAACATTTAACATAACTAAGGCGTCACAAACAGCCAAAGAAAAAGCTCAGGTAATCAAAAAAACAATAGCGATTGGAGTAACTGGTCAAGTAGTATGGTTTAATGTTTGCAAAGGTTACGGTTTTATTCATCGTGATGATCAGAACAGCGATATTTTTGTTCATTATACAGCTATCATCAAAAACAACCCGAACAAATTCTTAAGGTCTCTTGCACAAGGGGAAAAAGTCCAGTTTGATATTGTTGTAGGTAAAAATAACATGTCAGAAGCCGCAAACGTGACAGGTCCTAATGGTAAAACAGTTCAAGGGTCTAAGTATGCTGTAGATAAGAATTCAAACTACAACCAAAAATCTAAACAAAAAATATTTGACGCAAACCATCATTCTAGTGGCTTCCAACAGCAGAAAATAAAAGCTAATAGAGCTTATAAGCAAGCTGTTGCTTTTACAGCAAAACAAGGTAAACTTAGCAAAGAAAAACATCAGAAACAACATCAGAAAAATAGCAGTTACAATAAAAAATATGATAGCGAGCCAAAACATAAAGTGCCAACAGTGCAGCTTAAAAGTTATAAACAAGATTCAGGTTATTATAATTCTTCAAAAACAAAATCAGAAACTAGTGTATCAAGCAACATATTAGCTAAAGAGAAAAACAATTTGACGGTACTTAATTCCTTTGACAAAAAAGAAATTACAACACAGAATAAAAAAGAGTCAGAATTACTAATAGCAGGTCTAAAACTTTTAACATTTATCATAAAGCCTTTTGAAGATAAAATATAAATATTTTCACAAAACTAACGAAACAGACTTTAATAAAGGTAAAAAGTTGTAACTTTTTATTAACATGAAAATCTATTTTAAATTTATTCAAACTCAGATAATATTTTTAAGAATTTAAACTGAAAGAAACTATTAAGTCTATTTATTTTGTGTTCTTTTCTGATAAAATTTCTGAATTGTAAAAGTTTATAGCTTTTTTACTTTAAATGATGTGTTATAAAGTTTTTTATATTTCAAATTACAGTTTAGTAATTGAACTATTAATCAAAAGCTAAGACGTAACAACTATATAATAAAAAAGTTTTATAAGCCTATTTTTATATTGAAATTTTAGTAACTACATTTTACTCTAACTTTAAAACAAAACTGATTTATCAGATTTTTTGCTCGTAAAATAATCAAGTTCAAGTTTAAAGCTTTCAAATTCGACTCGTGATAAATTTTTCCTATGAATTTTGAATTTAAAAGTACTTTTAACTCCCATTTAGTTTTGACTGTTAACGATCGAAAAAAAGCACTCGCTAAATTTTTCTCTTTATAAATTTCTATAATGCTTAAGTTTTGTGTTGCTTTAATAGAAATATTATATACTTGAATCCTTTAAAAGTTTGTGCATGAAAATACTACTTATTGTTTTGTAAAATATTTTAAAGAAAATGTTTTCTGTTTTGTTTATTAAAGTTTGCGAGTTGAATATTAAGAACATATGTTTTTCTAAGTTAAAAACAAAATTAAAGTTTTTCATGTTTTTTAAACTATTAATTTTCTTTTAATGCATCTTTAAATGCTTAAATTTTTTGTTTTGTATAAAATAATGGGTTTGAAAGTAAATACTGACAGTTTCGTTATTGTCTTGTGGCATAATAACATAGTAGTTTTTACTAAACTTTCTTGAAAGAATATCTCAACTTTTTTTTTTGAGCCGCGTATTTTTGAAATGAATACTATAATGATGGACAATGAAAAGATGAATTTTTTCTATGTCAACAAGTGACTTCGATGAATTTTTGAATTTGAAGTTTAGAGAAGAACAAGCGAATTAAAACAATTCTTTCCTGCTAAATAAACCACCGTAGAAGAAAACGGAAGAGAAATGCCGGAATACAACAAGACCGAGGACAACAAGCCCAAGGACAAGAACCCCGAAGAAAAGAAGCCAACTAAATGACTATCATTGAACTTTGTCTTCATGTTGTGTTTTATCTAAGTTTTTGTAAATTATGTATTTTTTGAGATAATAAGTTATTCAGTTTCTTTTTTTTACTTTTTTTTTTGACGCGGCCTTTTAAAAATTATAAAAAAGTTTAAAGTTAAGTAGGGTTTTAAGGATTTAAATTATTTAAAACCAGGCTTTAAACGTTAAAATTGAAAATTTAAAAAGAAACAATGTAATGATATTAACATCTCATTTTCGTATTTTAAAGCGGATGTTGTAAACTGTTTTACGCAGATTTCGTGACGTACTTCCAGTATTTAAAAACAAACATTTTTATTATTTTAAGGAGTTAATTTCATTCCGACGAGTATATATCGGCGTTTGTCTTTCAAATACGCGTAAAAGTTGGTTGCAAAGTTATTTCGCGGTACGATCTAGTTACGATTAAGTTCAACGTTTTACTTCAATTTTCGAGAATAAAGAAAACGTCTACTCGCGGAGTTGATGTTAGTATTTTATATAACTTTACGATTGTTAATAATTTTGATAGATTTTATTTGTGTCGTGATTTAATAGTTTCTTTCTTCAGAACTAAGAATTATTATTGAAAATAAAGTAAATTGCATTTATTCAAAGTGTGTTTTATTCATAACTTAGGAATAAGTTTGTAACTATATTAAACTAGCTCGAAATTAAAGTCCTAATTGTTTAAATATAAACTAAATTACTTAAGTGTATTATTAATGTTTGATTTTAGATTATTTACTTCAACAAGAAAACGGGTTGTGAAACATCATTAATTTCGAACCATAGCATAAGTGTAATAAAATTAAGTTAAATTTAAGACTTCACAACTATATATGTGGTAATTATAAAAAACAATATTTTATCAAAATAATTGTTGATGGTGTCATTACGTCATAATACGCTAGTCAGAATTATAATCCTTAATAATGCGTTTTGAACGTGTGGCCGGTTAGCTCAGTTGGTTAGAGCGTCGTGCTAATAACGCGAATGTCGCGGGTTCGATCCCCGTACTGGCCACATCTCATCCTCGTTAGTATAGTGGTGAGTATTCCCGCCTGTCACGCGGGCGACCGGGGTTCGATTCCCCGACGGGGAGACTTTTAGCCTACTAATTTCATTAAAGTTGGTTATGTTGTCCATTAATTAGTGAAGTACAACAATTATAATTTTTGTAACTCATATAAAAAAAATTTCAGTTTTTAAATGATATTTAACACGTTGAAGTATTACAGTAAAAAACAACTTTAGTTGATAAAGAAAATAATGAGTCATCACCATAAGTCTTCGTGGCGCAATCGGTTAGCGCGTTCGACTGTTAATCGAAAGGTTGGTGGTTCGAGCCCACCCGAGGACGTTGTTTTGTTTATTTAGTTTTGAAGCATAAGTTAAAATTTCACATTGAGTGTCTTTTTGTACTTCGTCATTTTTACAGTAGTATGTAGTTAGTTAGTTCAAACATCTAATTCTTTACATTGAGTTTTTGTTATTTGGTTGGTTATTTGAGATATGTTGATGATTGTTTTGTGTTTGTCAGAAGCATTGAAAGTGATCTGTGAAACTATTTTAAATGTGATTTTTAATAAACTTTATATAATGATAAGGAAAATGTTTATTTTTATCAGCGGTTTTTAATTTTTTTTTATGTTTTAATCCTGTTTAGAAAGTTATTACCAAATTTACCGCATATATACAAAATATACAAAATAGTGTTTAATTTTGAGAAAAAACTAGGTTTTTTGAACTTAAAGCTTAAAAATATTAAAAATTGTAAAAATTAAAATGTTTATTTAACTTTAAGAATTACAGTTAAATAGTAACTTATAATTAAAACGACGATTAAAAAACATTTATTTACACAACTTGTAGTTAAGAAATTTTGCCTCCTAAAACAAGTTAATTAACCCCAAAGAGTAAATTTTTACAGGTTTAGAACCACTGATCTACATGAAATACTTTTTGTGTCAAATCAAAATTTTATTATTTTACATGTAAAAACTGTTTAAAATTTCAGGTTTTTCCATGTTATTTTAGCCTAAATTCTCAAGTTCTATGTTTTTCCAGGTTTTGTGGCAACCCTGAGTATACTTGATAAAAGGTAGATACCAGGGTATACCTTTTTATTAAGTATAAATTATTATTTACAACTTAAATTTTGCATATGAAAACTTATTAATATTTAAGGTCCAGGGCTAAAACGGTTTAACTTATCTTGGTGTATCATCTTTTTAATCAAGTTATTATTTAGATGAAACTGAAGGTAAAAAGTTATTTTAAAAAGAAACTTTTGAAGATTAAATAATAAGAATGTTTCTTTATCAGTGACAAAACAAAAACTCAATGTAAAGAGTTAGATGTTTGAGCTATATAACTAACTACATAGTATTGAAAAAATGATGAAGTACAAAAAGACACTCAGTGTAAAAACTTTACTTATGCTTCAAAACTAAATAGACAAAAGAACGTCCTCGGGTGGGCTCGAACCACCAACCTTTCGGTTAACAGTCGAACGCGCTAACCGATTGCGCCACGAAGACTTATGGTGATGACTCATTATTTTCTTTATCAACTAAAGTTGTTTTTTACTGTAATACTTCAACGTGTTAAATATCATTTAAAAACTGAAATTTTTTTTATATGAGTTACAAAAATTATAATTGTTGTACTTCACTAATTAATGGACAACATAACCAACTTTAATGAAATTAGTAGGCTAAAAGTCTCCCCGTCGGGGAATCGAACCCCGGTCGCCCGCGTGACAGGCGGGAATACTCACCACTATACTAACGAGGATGAGATGTGGCCAGTACGGGGATCGAACCCGCGACATTCGCGTTATTAGCACGACGCTCTAACCAACTGAGCTAACCGGCCACACGTTCAAAACGCATTATTAAGGATTATAATTCTGACTAGCGTATTATGACGTAATAACACCATCAACAATTATTTTGATAAAATATTGTTTTTTATAATTACCACATATATAGTTGTGAAGTCTTAAATTTAACTTAATTTTATTACACTTATGCTATGGTTCGAAATTAATGATGTTTCACAACCCGTTTTCTTGTTGAAGTAACTAATTTAAGATCAAACATAAATAATACACTTTTGTAATTTAATGTATATATATATATATATATATATATATATATATATATCTAAACTTTGTTAGCTATTTAATTCTTTAATGTAATAAATTACATATTAAAAATTGAATATGTGTTATCACATTTAACTATGCTTGTATTTAATCAAATAAATCTTTCAAAACTGATAAAATTCTTGTAGACTTTCAACACTAAAACATTTAATTCAAAATTATGTGTGATTTTTTTTAAATTAAAAATTTGAAAATAAATTATAATATTACTTTACAAAACTAAAAGATACTTGCTTATTTTCTACTTATTTTAATTAGTAAATATAAATATTAAAAATAGCTAAACAAGTTAAACTGAGATTAAAAGTTAACTAATAGCTAGTATTTTAATTTTTAAGAAGTTGACTATTTTGTAGTTACAGCCAAAAGATTTATTTTTACCTACTGCATTTTGTTTTATAACCTATTTCCAATACAAAATATATTTAAAAAATTGGCTTATTTTTTATAAATCTAATATGTTATAAAACAAAAAAATATTTTGTAAAAAGAAATTATCTATCACAAATTTACCAGCATAACTACATTTAAATACAAAAGAGTTAGGTTATCTATTTACTATTACAAATTAAATATATTATACAATTTATATTTAATCATAAGCGTAGCTAATATCATGAATTAATAAAATATATATAACTAGCAATGAGAGCAATAATGTATATTTAATAACATTTGAGTAATAGTTAAACTAGTCATCATTTTAAGAGAGAAAAACGAAGCCTGACAGGGGACTTGAACCCCTGACCGTTGGATTAAAGGCCCAACGCTCTACCGACTGAGCTAGCCAGGCTGACGCTTAAAATTTTAATTATTACGTATATAAAAGTGATTATTACGTCACTTTAGCATAACTTTGAAGTTTTGAAGCTATAAAATGCAAAATCTTAACTGTTATATATCATTAAACTGTGTACATCAATTTTTTGGTAGTTTTGAAAGTTAAAATTTAATTTAATGTTTTATCTTCAATATTTTTAATTTGTTTTATTTTTAATTCAGATTTTTTACTTGATTATGCTATATATTAATTGTAGAATTATTGCTCAGTTTATCATCAATTAAAGGCAATGTTATTCAAACAATTATTACCTTTAATATAAACAAATGTTTTAGTAAACTTAAAGTGAATACAACTAAGCTTAATAGCAAAATTTAACAATTTTTTATCAAATTGATAAAATATAAACTATACTCTTTAGTTTAATGTTTATTTTTATACTAATAAATACTATGTGCTTTCTTAACGACATTTAAATAAAACATCATTATTCAGTTTGTATAAGTCTATATACTTTTATAAAAACTATTAATTTAAGTAAATGTGTATTGAAAATTAATTATTAGTTTTCAATTTATACTAACAATTAAAGTGGTTGGTCTTCCGAATATGTTTGAATGACATTCACTAGCTTATAGTTTAGATTGATGTCAAATTTGAATTTGGCAGTTTGTAGTTGTGCTTCGGATATCTCAACACAACTTTTCTCAATGTTACCAGTCTGTACGTTTCATTCATGCTATAGATAAATCGGTTAACAAATACAATTTCAGACTTTATTTAACTTTCTGCAATTATACTTTTATTACTTTTTATGATATGAAGTCTTTGAAAACTATTGGGAATTGCAATTCATCATGCAGGAGTTGATTTTCACGACAGAAGGATCGTTAAAAAATTATTTTTAAACGGAAACCTCCTTGTTTTTGGTTTGTTTGTTCTTACTAAAAGTTAGGAATATACTAGTTATTAAATATTGGTTTGATTTAGTCTTAGCAGTTTGTGTTTTTCTTTCATATGCTTTTTAATGAATTTTAACAAGCTTCCTTTACATGTCACTATAGTTTATGATATTTATTTTGTTTAGTTGTAGGTTTAAATTTCTTAAGCTATATTAAAGGGGTGCTACTTTACCTTGTAACCTGGAAAAACCTGAAATTTGACAATTTAGGCAAAAAAACCTGAAAAAAAAATTTGAATTTGAGAAATTTTGAAAAAAATCTGGAAAAACCTGGAATTTTGAACAATGTTTACATGTCAAGTAGAAAAATTTCAAATTCTTTTAATTTAAAGCCTCAAAACAAGTACCTTAAAAAACTTGGAAGAAGTTTTTAAAATCTTGAGAAAATTTGCCAAAATTCAGTGACAACCCTGTATAGTAACAAATAAAAACATTTATGCTTTTAAAGTTGTTGCTAATATATAATAATATTTTCTTTAATTAAACCAAATCAGTTTGAGTAAATGTTTTTAATAAATGTGACATTTAATAGTATTGTGTTGTTTAACTGTACTTGAACGAAACTAAAACCTCCTTTTAATTTGCATCCCAACTGTTTAATTTTTATCACTATGATTCATTAAAAAGTACTGAATAATAACTTAAAATATTTTATTAGTTACCCACAATTCGTCAGTGTGAAATATTTAAAAAAATGTTCATTTTAATTATTATATTTTATAATTTTTTACGGTTTAACTCTACTAGAGTAAAACTAAATAAGTAAAGTATAAAGGTTCATTTAAAAATATTTTTGTCACATTGAATAACATAATAGTACTTTCTACTTTGGTTTGCACGTCAAAAATTAATAAGGACGAAACCGGTCGTAGACTTTCTTGGATACTGTTGTTGATGGTCGTGTGGTAAAGTTAATTATTTACTACTGGTGGTGCGAAGCATCTCAACTTTGTTTAGGATGACCATGAGATTTACTGTTTAAAACAATTATTTATAAATTAAAATATTACTTGAACTTTAGTGTATAGCTATTAAAATAAATAACAAATAAAGAGCATAATTTAAGCCAGATTAAAGAAAGTACAGTTCTTACGTTTATAGATATTTTTCTATACTTTACTTGCAGAAAAGTCAATTTTTTAATAAAAATTACTTCTAAAAAAATTACTGCGTTTTCAACTATGTACTACGACTTACATTATTTATACCATACTTGTTTAGCAAGTTTTATTTCGTATTAATTATTAACATCACTTATGAATTGAGCTAATGTTATAAATGATGTATTGTTGTTATAAAGGCAAAAAAAGTCTTTGTTATAAGCCAAGTTTTAAAAGCAAAAAAAGTTAAGCATTTTTAAAAAGTTACCACAGTAGGATTCTTATGCAAACAAAAACAGACTTTGTAAAACTGTTTATAATCTCTATAAAGTGTTATGTACCACAAGCCACGATAACCCAGGCGGGAGAGCGTCAGAATGAAGATCTGAAGGTCCCTGGTTCAATCCCGGGTCGAGGTTTTTTGTACAATCGATTTAAACATACACATTAGGTACTTTTGGTTTTAAGTGTAACACTAATTTTAAAGAAATTCATAAACAAGAAAGGAATGAATTATTTTTTTGCCCTCACTTAAGAAACTACACTTTATAAAACTACACTTTAATTATAAATACAGTTATGAAAATAATTTGTCAAAAGTAAATTTTTCTCTTTTACTATTTCTATAAATAACTTTAGAAAAAGCTACCATATTAAATTGTTTCAATTACCGAGATATAATATAAAAGTTCGACAGAACCTTATTAAATAAGCTAATTAAAAATGCAAAAAAAAAACTTTTTCTATATAAGTCTATTTTCTACTACAGTTTAAACAATCCGTTGAACTTTTAAATTCCACAACAAACAATTATTATTAATTTACTGAAAATTTCCAGTAATTAAATATTTTACGAAAAATATATATAAAATAATTTTATACGTTAGTGGTTAGTAACTATGAAATTTTCCGCTTTAAGTGTTTCTATCAGACTTTTAAACAAATTTACCTATATCATAAAGGATTTTTTAAATTTTTGTTTTCTAAATAAATAACTTATGTTTTAGTCTTTCAAATAAAGCTAATGTTTTTGTTGTTACTTTTGTAGTACACTAAACTTTTAAACTAAAGTTAAGGTATATAATAATTGAGTAATTACAAATGAAAACATAATGTCCCAGATAGTTATTTACCAACAAATAGTGAATTTGTAACAAAAATATTTCAGCCCGGGCTCGAACCGTGGACCTTTCGCGTGTGAGGCGAACGTGATAACCACTACACTACTGAAACACTCGTCAATTGCCGCTAAATTTTGTATATAAAAGCAAACTTTTATTGCTGAAAATTTGTAAGTTATCATAATATATAGTTACAGTAGACTATCGCTTAAGTACGCACTTTTTTTGGTACGCACCCCACCTTAAGTACGCACTTATCCAGAAAGACAAAAAGTATCTTAAATTTTTAATATACTTTCTATTATTTTTTTATAGATTTATATCAAATTTAAATGAACAAATAACCTAAATAATTGCTTTCACAGATTTTTTGGGATAATACATTCCCATTTCAGCATTTAAAATCCTAAGCAAATTTTAATAACTATGTTAACGAAACTAGAAAAATAAAAGTTTTAAAAATACAATTTAATCTACATTTTTAACTGTGCTGTTATATGTACATTTTGTTTATCAAAATAAAGGGTGTTATATTAGAACTTAAGAAATTCGAGTTTTTTTGCCTAAATTTTCAATCATCAAGTTTTTTCAGATTATTTTATGTTTCCAGGTAGAATGGCCAACCTGCTGAGTTAGCCTGAGACTTTCACAACTTTTAAACCAGGGTGAGTAATCCTGAGTAGTCTAAGTGGCCTGAGATTGTCACAGTCATATAATTAAATGTTAATAAACTAAATACTTATGTAGAGGTTGCAGAAAAGAGAAAATAATATTGGTATTTGAGCTGTAATGCTTTAAAATAAATAAATCTAGATGACAAAGTCAAAAAAAACCTACAAATACAACATAATTAAGTCATAATTTGAATTAAATGTACACACATTAATGTTTTGAAAATGGTTGGTAAACACAATGTAGTTTGCTACTTTCAATTTAACAAAACAAAATATGGAAAATATGGCTTAATATTCTTTTTTATATCATTGACTGACATTGACTTTCTGTATCAAATGTATGTTTTATGTAATTCTGTAGAAACTTTTTATAGAAAAAATAAATCATTTTAAAATCTATTAAAAAATTTTGTTGATTAGAATTATGTATTAAATGTTATTTAAAATAAAAAGACTTGTTTATTTAGCTTAATTATTTGGTGGCTGGTTGTAAAAAAGAAAACAAACAACTAGATTTCATATTATACTATGTCGTCAAAAAGTACGCACTACCCGTGCTAAGTACGCACTTTTTGGTCGGGTTCAATTTGCGTACTTAAGCGGTAGTCTACTGTATTTGTCTTAACTAAAAATGATTTTTAATTTACTGAAATGTAAAGGGCTTATTTAAATAGAGATGTATAAACTAAATATTTTATTTACAACCAGGTTTCGGTAAAAAAAAAATTTGCGACCTCTTGAAGTAAAATAAAATTGTTTAAATTAAAATGATAATAACAAATTATACAGTATCCTTATTTTATTACATTGAAACATGTTTCTGTGTGTTAAACAAGTTAACACACTTACTTTAAAAACCAATTATTGTCAATTTTTTTTGATGTTAACTTGCAACTTTTTTTTATTCTTAAGAACGTTCTTTTGCTTTTCACAGTAATTTCCATCGAATTGGGGTTTTAATTTTGTAGTGGGGCCTCTTGATAAAAATTAACGTTTTTTTTTGCATTTTTTTTATTTAGTACCTATCTTTTCCAAAAATACTTATTTTTTAAATTTAAAAACTTCGGAAAAATCCTAGATTTTCCTAGAAATTACTTTTTTTGCTTGGTGATTGAATTTTTTTTGATAATTTTTTTATTATTATTTTTTTTAATAATAATTAATTCTAAAGTTATTTAAACTTAAAAAAACATCAGATAATTTATTAAAAAATAAGTGGAATTTTAAGTACACAAAGTTATTTAAACAGTCAAAAGAATAACTTAGTCTTGCCATCGTCTTGTTCTGAATCATCTTCAATTTAATGTCCATATATTAAGTATTTCTAATACCTTTTAGTTTTTAGTGTGCTTATCCACTTTTTTCATACTTGTAAAAAAATAAGTGTTTTTAATATTTTAAGTTGCTAGAAAATAGATTACGCATTTCAAAAACTATTGAAAAGTCCTTTATATCTTGACTATTATGTTGGTCTACTAGGATACTACATCTGCATGTAATTTAATACTGTCCAGTATCTACAGCATATAGTTTTCATTAAAAGCTGTGAACTATATATAAAAACATAAAGAATGTAAAACATTAAACTATGTTCTACAAAAGTAAATTTATAGCTTGATAAAAAAGTTACAGTAGTTTTAACATATAAATATTAAATTAAGTTAAAGAAGAGTATGAATCACAAGCTTATACAGCTGTTCTCTAACGCCATCTAACAAACAAAATTTTTCGATAAATTTCTTAGAAGTTTGATAGTTTTCCATTGATTTTCCTAGAACACTTTTCTAAAATTTTATTAAAAACTTTATTTAAAATTATGTATTTGAAAACGGTTAGGTCTTGCTCAGTTATTTTTTTTAATTTTTAGAAAGTACTTGGTTTATATTAATATTTCAAAATTAGAGAATCTATGTACATATTATAGGAACGAGTCAAATATGCTACAAGACGCTTTTGCACGAAGGGTAATTTTTGCACGAGAGTAAAAATTATAAAATATATAAAATTAAAGTAAAAAACAGAAACAAAAGAAAATAAACTATTAAAAACACAAAATAGAAGAAAAAATAAGTTACCGATCGAGGGTATGGGTTAGGGATAACAGTGATAGTAAAAACAAATAATAAGAAGCAAAAATATCTAATAAAAATTTTTGATAAAAAGAAAATAAGAAAAGTTATTAATTAACAAAAATTAGTTGTAAATATTTGTATATTTCTACATTAAGTTAATCTAAAAAAAAATTTAAAGTGACACCTTTAATTGAAACTAAAGTATTCATCAATTTACTTTTCAAATAAATAGTTCGATGTTTTTTGTAGTAACAAAAAGGTAAAAATGGTTTAACCGATAAATATTTTTAATATAAAAAATCAAATAAATATTGCTTACAAGTAATAGCACTGAAACAAATATAATAAAAACGATTGAGTCATATTGTTTTAGATTTTTGATATCTTTATCATTTTTGAACTATTTTATACCTATTTTTTTTAGGAAATTCAACACTATTTTTATGTTAAATAAAAGCTCGGATTTTTTTTAGTTTTTAGATAAAGCTAATAAGGTGCTGTTTTATTACTCACTTAAAATAACTTATTAATAAAGATTTGATAAACAAAACTAACAATCAGATTTTAAATTAACAATTCAAAGACTTATTCAATTTTTCATGACAAATCATCTACGTTTTTTTTATATCGTTACACAAAACAAATTGAATATATAAAAATTAATTTACATCGATGTTAGTTTGTTATTAATGTATGTTATAGACCAGGGGTCGGCAAACTGCGACCTGAGATTAAAAAAAAATTAAACTTACAGTAGATTTTTTGAGGTTTTAGCTAGAAGAAAAAAAAAAGATTTTAGGTAAGTTTTACGAGGATTTGAAAATGATTCTAAATATTCTGAGGTTTAAGTGTAGAACAAAAACTAAAAATAGCCATATTTTTTTTTGAAGTTTGGCCCGCGATCACCAAATGCCTGTCATGTCAACCCCTATTAGGGGTCGGCAAACTACGACCCACGATTAAAAAAAAACTTACAGTAGATTTTTTGGGATTCTACTCGAAAAAAAAAAGATCATCGGTAGTTTTACGGAAGATTTGAAACTGATTCCGAATATTATGAGGTTTAAGTGGAGAATAAAAACTAAAACTACCACTGCGACCCGCAAATATTTTTATTTTTGAAATTTGGCCAGCGATCACTAAATGCCTGCCTACCCTTGTTATACACTTACTATATTAAAATTAAATCACTCGTGTTCGCTTGTTTTTGTTTTATTTTTTTTTTCAGATATTTTCAAGTGTTTTGCATTACTATTTATTGTTTTTTGCTAAAAGTCACTTAGTTAGTAATTTTTGTTTCATTTAATCATGATATCTGTCATTTAATTTTATATCAATTGGTTATCTTACAGTTTTTTATTGAATTCAACAAAAAAATCAGCTTGCTAAAAATCACTTAATCTATTAATTTTATTATATAAAAATGGTACAGTTTTACTTAGTTTTTAAAAACTTTTGCCAAGTAATCAAAACTAAATGTTTAAAGATTTAAGTCTGAAAAGCTACGAACGTTATAAACTTAACTTTTCAAACTTTTTCGTAGCATTGTTACTTAAATCTATTAAAGATTGTATTATAAATTTATATTTAGTTTCTAAAAGATTAAATAAATTTTAACTAAATTAGTTTAAAATATGCATTTACTAGTCTATAACAACAATACTTATTGAAATGTTTTAAAGTTACTTTATTACTTTATTGTATATATTATTTACTGTATTTACCATAAAGTTTTTAAGAAGTCGCACTTTGAAAAGTAATTTGATGATAAAAAAAAGTTTTATTAAAAATTTTAATCAAAAACACTTTTCGTTAGTTTTGATTAGTTAAGTCAGTAAAAAATATCCGTCGATTAAAGTTTAATTTAAATTTGCGACAACTGTCAACTTCTGATTTTTCAAATAAAAATACTTCAGGTTAAATTTTAAGAAAAATATTTGAAACACTCCCATTTTGTTTCAATAATATCAGTTTTTCATAATTCTGTAACAAATTTATGTTAAATAGGGTAAAACAAAACTTCTAATCATTATAATGGTAGAAATAAAACTAACTGCATATTGAAATATATTTATTTAGAAAGAAGTTTTGCACCTAATCAACAAGTAAGTGAAACTTGTTAGTACTCTTATTTAATAGTTGATTTTATTAGAGTTAGCTAAAATAGATACAAGTTAATTGAAGCTTTTCAAAATTAGTTGAATATAGTTTTGAGTAGAATGAAAATACTTTTAAAAAGTATGCTATAGACTATTATAAGCTTAAAGAAAATTTTCAAGCTAATATTTATATCAAAATAAATTTGGTTTATTAATATTTCCCTGCATAGGTAGATTTATTACAATAGTTAAATAATTATAAGTTTAGTAGATTTTGTTAATTCATTAAGAGTAGATAAAGTTGAAATGTATTATTTTGAATATAGAACCCTTGGTGGCACATAATATGACAAACACTTCCTTGAATAAGATATCTCTAATTACTTTTTTTTAGAACTTTATTTATTATAAACACATTTACAATAGCATTTCAGTAGTTTGTACTCAAATACAATTAAAACTATAAATTATTTACTTTTAAGAGGCAAGAAAACTTGTATTTACAAAAACCTGTATGAAAATTCTGAACAACCAGTGGTCATGCTGTACAATGAATCATTGTTGTGGTAGTTATATTTAATAAAATTTGGTGTTGTTTTCCACACTTAATATAAGCAGTATAATTTTATTAAAGAGCATGAAAAAATTAATTTTTCTTACAAAAAATAGTTTCCATCTTGGTGTTGAAGTAAATGAGATATTTTTTTTCTTTCAAACAGAATTTCTTTAAACAAAGCCCTCTTAAAATTTTGGGGTTGTAAAACATTAGTTTTAGGTGTACATCATCAATGTGAAAAACATTACAACCATTTTTTCACCTTTTTGTACTCCTTATATATTGAGAGAACAATTTATAGATGTAAAGTCTGTTATTAAAAGTTGATAATATTTTAAGATAACATTAATAAAATATAAAAACAAAAGTTTAATTAATAAAAGTTTACATATAATAAAACAAATGTTTAAGCACTGCTTTGGTTTATTACCTGGTTTCGGTGAGCGTTAGCTGACCTTGTCAAATAAATTCAAAACAGTAAATAACATTTAGACATTGGCCGTAATGTGAATCTGAACTCATTGATGCGTAAAAAAAATAAATAAACATTAACTATTCAAATTTTAATGAAAAATGCATAATTAAGTGAACTAAATATTGGTATTAATTAATAAATAAAATTAAAAAAAACTAAATGCAATATAAACGAAAACACAACAGATTCTTAAGAAAATTCTGAAAAAAACTAACAGATGATTAAAATGCTATTAATATTTAAATTATTAGGTTTTTGATTCATTCCAATAAAACAATAAAAATTTGTTTCTGTGTCTGCAAGAACTCATCACTTCTGATCTTTTATTAATACAATTCTTATCTGCTTGAAGGATCTTTAATGCTTCTTTCAAGCATAACCTGCATGTTTCTACTCTAGGTCTTGATTCATATTCTTTTTCTAGTATTGTCCAAGTCAATTCAAAATTTTTATTATCGTTCTTCAATGTGTGGATGTATTTTGATCGTTCAGTTGCTTGTTTGTATTGAATATAATTTCTATCTTCTGGGTTGCTATTTATTGTTGTTCTGTGGGTTGCCACTCTTTTTTTGAATTGGTTTGCGCTTAGACCAGTATATGATTTGGTTGCATTTGATTCAAAATAATTTAGTTTGTTTATTTACATGACATACAAATTTTAATATAATATTATCAATGTTTTTGATTTAGTGATATTTTTATTGCTAAATACTTATGTCTGTATATGTTTTTAGAAATAATCTATTACATGGTTGTGCAACTTCTCTAGTTGTTAAATCATATGTAGACTCCAGTTAGTAGTGAGCCAGATTCTTTTGATGTAGACTTTTGGTTACATGAAAATTCAAATTTCAACAATTCAAATTCTTAAAAAAGTATTTAAGAGACCATATCTTAAGAAGTAAACTATCCTTGAAAAAAAATGTATGTAGGTCTTATTGATATCTACAAGCCTTTTTATCTTTATTGCAAAATTTAGAAAAAAAAAATTAAAAATAACTAAATTTCAAAACTTATTTTAGCCATATCATAAAAATATTTAAAATTTTGCAAAAAACAAAAATTTGTAGATTTTAATAAGATCTAAATACCTATATTCAATTTCTACAAAACATACATAACTTTTTGAGCAGTGGCCCTTTAAACGTTTTTTTAAGAATTTTAATTGTCATGAACCTAGACTTCTGCAGGCCTTTGTATAAATTTCAAAGATATTAAAGCTTGCTATGTGAAAAATAAAGTCTCTACCAATAAAAGTCAATAGATAAAAAAGGGTGTACAACTATTCAAATTCCAACAACAATATTTAAAAGTATAGTCTTTTAAGTATAGTATAGACTTATTAATTTTTGAGATATAGTCTCTTAAATATTTTTTATGAATTTAATTTTTTGGAATTTCAGTTGTCCTTTTACCGATAATTAAGTACAATTTATTTACATTAATTAAAATACCATCTACCATACAATTTTACAAATGATAAACACTTCAAAGTACAATGGGAAAAATTACTTATGGAAGTTAAATAAGTGTTTAAAATAAAGTCTGTACTGTATCATTTTTAGCATGAAAAAATAACAATGACCATTTAGAATCATTCTTAGTTTATTGTTTTTAATTATTTTTGTACATATTAGTGTTTTGTGTTCAGAAAATTTTGAAAACTTGCTCAAAATTATATTTTTTAAAAACAAAGGTACTAAAATTTTTTTTTAAATAATGTATACTATACATCATTTGCATTGAAACAGTTAATAAGATTAAAAATATATATATAAGTATGATAGCAAATTAAGAGTATGATTTTCGGTTAAAGTTTGCGAAATGTTTGCATTAAATTAGTTCTAATCTAGAATTAATTGGTGTGTTTATCAGAAAATACTTTTTATAATCTTTTGATTGAAATGAGTATGTATATTTTCTAACTTATTTTGTTTCGTTTCTTATAGAATAACTCATTAGTATGAAAGATTAGAAATAGCATTTGCTAAAAGTAGAAACTAACTTAATACGAGATAAGAATTTAACAAAAAATGCAGGCATACTAAGTTTATATAAAATCATAGTTTTAGTTTGCTATCATGTTTATATTTTATGCGTTGTTAAATTTTAATGCCACTTTTTATTTTTATGCAAGTTAAATTTTTTATTTAACATTGTTTTTGTACTTGTACAGTAATAGTAGTTAATTTTCAGTAAATTTAAGTATTTATGCATTTTAATCACTAACATGAATAATTATATATATATAAACAAATGAAAAGAAATTATAATTTTTATTGTAATAATCATGATGACAAACAATTGTGTTTTAATTCAGGGTCGGCAAACTGGGATTAAGTATTGCCCTAAAAGCTAAAGTTTGAGGCCTAAAGGTATTTTTCAGCTCAAAACATACCTTTTCAAAAACAGTAATAAGAAAAGTTTTTGTAATAAAATTAAAAAAATAATCTATTAATTTGATAAATACTTATTACTAGTATTCTAATATTGCTTATTTTGTCATATTTTTATGAATAGTATTTTGAGTTGATTACTACAAAAACTTGCAACAAATGCCTTGGAAGTCTTTTTAGCAGGAAAATTGGCCAGCAAATTAAAAAGTTTGCCTACCTCTGTTCAAATTAGTAGTCGTATTAGTATAAACAGTTTTGTCCATTGTGTTTGTCAGAGTTTACATTGGCTAGCACTAGTGTATTTTATTAAATTATAAGCGTATAATTGTACTTGTTTTTTTTTGTAATACTATATGGAAACTTAGTGTTTAATATATTTTTGTACCCAACTTATAACATTGTAACACAAAGTTGTTAATATAGTTTACTTTAGATTTTTTATCTTGATAAATTATACCTTTGTGTAGCACAAGTTGGTATCATTGAAATTTAGTCGAAAGCCTGATTTAATCTACAGACTGTATGTTGACCAACCTTGTTTTATTTTTTCTGTATAAACAAAATTTTGATTGAGTTGAGAATTAATAAACTTTCTTGTCAAATTAAGTTATATTATTAGAAATGCTGTAGTTGACATATTTTTTACAGGGTTGCCAAAAACCTGGAATCCTGGAAAACAACCTTTAAGTTTTTAGCTGAATTTTTTTTACATGTGGGCACAAAAACATTGTGCATGATTAAAAAAAAAAAGTTCAAGAAAGCTTACAAAAAGTCATAAAAATTCTACAATGTCAAAAAGTGGGTCCCATACAATTTGCATAGTGGTGGTTTTCAGAAAATCAAATGGTGCCAAAAAGAAAGTTTTTCGAAATCATCTAACATTTTGTACATGGTGTTTTTGTGGTATTTGCAAAATTTAAAAACTTTGTAAGCTGAAAACACCTGTATATATTGTCTTCTTAATATATACCAGTCTACACGCTTATTATCATCGGGCAGGATGGCCGAGTGGTCTAAGGCGCTGCGTTCAGGTCGCAGTCTACAATGTAGGCGCGGGTTCGAATCCCGCTCCTGTCACATTTTTATAAAAAGTTTGCTTGCTTTTAGCATTTTAGTACTTTTTAAATTTATTTTTACCATCTTTAGCTGCTTTTTATATTGTTTGTATTGAAAATTAAGATAAATTGTTGAATGGGATAAATAAATTTTTAGTAAACGATATAGTTTTAAAATTCTATTACAAGCATTGATTTGTAAATATTATTTTTAAAATAGGTGTTACAAGTTTAGTTATTTACATGAAATTATCTATTGAAATAGCTTGACATTTTAACAGCTGCATTTGTAAAAATTTTATGAAAGAATTTCATTTAATAAATAAGTTTATGATGCTTTAGCTAACTATTGTTTAAGTTTAAATTTTAATTCTTTTAATTTTGTAAAATTCAGTAAGAAGTTTGTTTAAAAATAAAATAAATTTAATTTTATAACAGAACAAAGTAAGATAAAAATTGTTCTAATTTTTAAAATTCTCATTTTGTACTTCTTTTGTGTCAACGGATATAATTAGTATTGCTTTAATAAACTTATTAATACATTTTTTGTGCTAGAACAAAAAAAAAAATTCACGTTTTCAAATTCAACAATTGTTGTTTGTTTAGTTTTTATGGTTTTTGTTTGTTTTTAGAATTATTTTGTGTGTAAACTTTTTAGATGAAACCTTCAATTTTCAAAAAGAAAATGCTGCTACAAAAAGTTATACGGGTAAGTTTGAATTATTAAAAAAGTTTGAATTAAGACTAGTTATAAAATTAAGTTTGTTTGAAAAAGTTTTGTAAAATATATTACAGACTAAACTAACATATTAACAAAAAGTCCCTTTTTCATTTTAATTAAAAGTTTCCTAAAATAGTTAAAAATTTTCATTGAACAGAAGTTTTTGTAGTACCCGACTTAATAACTTTTCTTTTTAATTTTTACCAAAAAACTATCAATTTTAAATTGACAGTACAGTTAAAACTTTATAACTTTTTCATATTTAAACAGTCTATAAAATTAAATGTTTTTTATATTTGAACTAATTAAGTTGATGTACTTGTAAAAGGGTTATGATTTTTAGAATATAGTATAAACTTAATTTAATATAATTTTGAAGTAATAGTTTTATTTTGATTGTTTTCTTTTAAATTTTTATTTAATTTGTCTCAGTGTAATAAACAATGAAGATAATTTTTATTTTCACTTAAGCCTATAAAGGTGGAATTATAATAAAAGTTTATATATTTTTAATCTAAAAATAATAGTGCCTTTACCTAAGTTTTTTATTTGATTGAAATACAAATATTTTAATATTTCCAACCAAAAACATATCTTTACTATAAACAAGAATAATTATTATTTATTGTGATGTGAAAATTACTTTAATTTCAGTAAGCATAAAGAATTATAGGTCAGCCAACGTAAAGTTTTCTTGTTTTTGAACAAATAAAATTTCAACTTTTACGAAACAAGACCAATTAAAAGTAAAACAAAACAAGATTATTTTACTACATATTGCTTTTAGTAGCATTTCGTAAACAGACACGAACACTAAGTAGCAATTTAAGTTTATGAACGCTACAATGCCCTCATTTCCACAAGCATTGTTGGTTCAGTGGTAGAATTCTCGCCTGCCACGCGGGAGGCCCGGGTTCGATTCCCGAACAATGCATTTTTGATCAGAATATTTTGACTTAATATAATAACTATTAAGCAACAAGAATTTTTGCTTATGTGATCCTAAAAGTTGAAAATTATGTCGTAGACATTAACTTAATAAAACTTTTTATCATTACAATAAACAAGTATTCTCAAAACAAGGTCTAATAATTGTAATCCTTTTATCGTTCAATTTTAAAACCAATAAAATGTAATTTTTGAGCCAGAAAAATACTATATTAATAAAAATAGTTTCTAGGACTGTTCACAAAAAATTAAAAAGGTGCGCCCAACGTGGGGCTCGAACCCACGACCGTTGGATTAAGAGTCCAACGCTCTACCGACTGAGCTAGCCGGGCACGTCATAGTGAACATTATTGGTTTTATAAAGCCTTTGTGACGAAGCTATGACGTAATAATGCTTTTATGACATCAAAAAGGGATCGTCCGGGATTTGAACCCGGGACCTCTCGCACCGAAAGAATCATAACCCTAGACCAGATTTCCTAAAGTGGAAAGTGGGCGATACCGCCTTCCTGGGGGCGATTTTAGTAAGTTGGGGGGCAATAGTTAGTAAAGGGGGGGGGGGGCAATTTTGAAACTTAAACTAGATACTTTTGAGTTGCAGATGAAGATCAAAAAAAAACATTTCTTAGGTGTATTTATTAGTAATTTTGAAACTTACACTAGATATTCTTGAGTTGCAGATGAAGACCAAAAATTTTAAATGGTAGTCTTATTGGAGGGGGTAATATAGAAGGGGGGAATTTAGAAAAAAACGTTTGGGAAATTCTGCCCTAGACCAACGAGCCATCTGTCAAGATAAGACTTGTTTGATTTTAATATCCGACAGATATTGTGACGTAACAACAAAAATTATTTTGTGTTATTAATCAAACTTTTTTGTTTCATTGTTATAGAAAGCCGGTCTTTTTATCTAATTATAATTAATAATAGTAGTTGTCGTTACAGCTCATATTGTCTACTTTAAATACTTGAAGTTCTAGAACTAAATCTAGTGATTTTTTTCGAAATTCCAGGTTATTACTTTAATCATATTCTATATTTTGATTTTTAGAAAACAAATAAAATTATATCTTCATTATTTTTTATATTTAACAGGTTTCCCAAACAACCTGAAATCCTGGAAAATAATGGAATATGAGAAATTTTCACAAAAAACTTTTACAAAAATCACTAGATTTAGTTTAGAACTTCAAGTATTTAAAGTAGACAATATGAGCTGTAACGACAAGTAAAATTAATTATATTTAGATAAAAAGACCGGCTATGTATAACAATAAAACAAAAAAGTTAGATTAATAATACCACAAAATAATTTTTTTGTTACGTCACAATATCTGTCGGATATTAAAATCAAACAAGTCTTATCTTGACAGATGGCTCGTTGGTCTAGGGCAAAATTTCCCAAACGTTTTTTTCTAAATTGCCCTCTTTGAAGAAATTTAAAAGGGTATTACCCCCTCCAATAAGACTACCATTTAAAATTTTTGGTCTTCATCTGCAACTCAAGAATATCTAGTGTAAGTTTCAAAATTACTAATAAATACACCTAAGAAATGTTTTTTTTTGATCTTCATCTGCAACTCAAGAGTATCTAGTTTAAGTTTCAAAATTGCCCCCCCCCCCTTTACTAACTATTGCCCCCCAACTTACTAAAATCGCCCCCAGGAAGGCGGTATCGCCCACTTTCCACTTTAGGAAATCTGGTCTAGGGTTATGATTCTTTCGGTGCGAGAGGTCCCGGGTTCAAATCCCGGACGATCCTTTTTTTGATGTCATAAAAGCATTATTACGTCATAGCTTCGTCACAAAGGCTTTATAAAACCAATAATGTTCACTATGACGTGCCCGGCTAGCTCAGTCGGTAGAGCGTTGGACTCTTAATCCAACGGTCGTGGGTTCGAGCCCCACGTTAGGCGCACCTTTTTAATTTTTTGTGAACAGTCCTAGAAACTATTTTTATTAATATAGTATTTTTCTGGCTCAAAAATTACATTTTATTGGTTTTAAAATTGAACGATAAAAGGATTACCATTATTAGACCTTGTTTTGAGAATACTTGTTTATTGTAATGATAAAAAGTTTTATTAAGTTAATGTCTACGACATAATTTTCAACTTTTAGGATCACATAAGCAAAAATTCTTGTTGCTTAATAGTTATTATATTAAGTCAAAATATTCTGATCAAAAATGCATTGTCCGGGAATCGAACCCGGGCCTCCCGCGTGGCAGGCGAGAATTCTACCACTGAACCAACAATGCTTGTGGAAATGAGGGCATTGTAGCGTTCATAAACTTAAATTGCTACTTAGTGTTCGTGTCTGTTTACGAAATGCTACTAAAAGCAATATGTAGTAAAATAATCTTGTTTTGTTTTACTTTTAATTGGTCTTGTTTCGTAAAAGTTGAAATTTTATTTGTTCAAAAACAAGAACATTTTACATTGGCTGACCTATAATTTTTTATAATTACTAATACTAAAGTAATTTTCACATCACAACAATTAATAGTTATTCTTATTTATAGTAAAGATATGTTTTTGGTTGGAAATATTAAAATATTTGTATTTCAATCAAATAATAAACTTAGGTAAAGGCACTATTATTTTTTGATAATAAATAAATCTTAAATATAAGTCCACATATATCAGTTTAAGTAAAAATAAAAATTATTTCTAATTTGCATTACACTGACTACATAAAAAGTAAATAAATTAATTTGCTTAAATATTTTATTATATTTGTTCTGCTTATTGATCTCTGTTAAAAAAATATAAGTTCTGTTGAAGATAACTGAAATAGTTCTACTTGTTTAATTCTTATATGTCTTTTTTTAAGTTGACAAAGCAATATTTATTCCCAGATTTATCATATAAAGTTTTCAATTATAAGTTGTCAGTAATAAATCTTTAAATTTTGGTTTGTTTGAGGTGCAGTTTTTAATACAACTCTTATTTGAATTTCGTAGTGTGTATTGTATAATTTTTATCTTTTAGCTGTAATCAAAACTAAACTTTGTGATATTAATATATACGCTTATGGTTAGGTTTAAAACTGTCTTGGATATTTTAAAAAATACTTGTGAATTAATTAAAGATAATTTGGCTGATAATAATATTTTTTCTTTTAAAATATAAATGCAGGTTAAGTTTGCCCAAAATCCAAGTAAATAATTTTTGTGTATAAAACAAAAAAGCTACTTACTTACTAAAATACTATATAGTTTTTCTTCTTGTTATTAATAGTTAGATAGTTAGACTTTTAGGTAAATAACTTTTTTAATTTAATATTATCAGTAGTTTTAATTCTGATTAAACAAAACTTTTATTCTTGAGTACTAATATATATCAAGTAAGTTTATTTCATAATGTTTTACTGCTGCTTAATTAAATTTTATTAATATTAATGTTCTGTTGAAGTTTTTAAACCTACATAGTTTTTAAATAAATATTGTAACTTACTTTAACAAAACAGTGCAACAAAAAAATTGTTTAATATGAATTTATTTCTTAAGTTTTTTTTCAAGTTGTGTAGAACTTACACATGTATATATATGATAATTGCAACTTACACATGGCAATATAGGATATTTACATTATGTTCATTAACATATATTTCTTATAACTTGCAGTAAGCATATTTAGTCTTTTTTTAGATACAGCATTGCAGAGTGGCTTGAAAGTAAACTAAATCCCGCAATTAAATTCAAGTATATAAATTTTTGTTGTAAAAATAACAAAATTTCAATTTAAATCTGTCAAGATTAAGTTTTATTAAAAAACCACACTGTTATAATCTAAATGAAAGATTTCATATTATATTAATTTTATTATCAACTAGATTTGTAAAAATGTTAAATATAAATGAATCTATAAAAATAAGTTTTAAAAGACTCATATTAAAAGGGGTATAGAGTATAATAATAGATAATAAAAGTTGTTTATAAAAATAACTTGAAATATTTATAGTATGGATGAAACATACAGAAAGGTACAATTGAGAAAAGTTGTAATGGTATATCCGAAGCAAAACTACACAATTTAAAATAGACATCAATTTCAACTATAAGCTGCTAAATGAAATTCAGACTTATTGAGAAGACAAACATTTCTTTAGTTGTTAGTATAAATAAAATACTAATAATTAATTTTCAATACACATTCTCTTTAGTTGTTAGTTTTTATAAAAGTATATAAACTTATTCAAACTGAATAATATAAATTATAGTTTGTATTTTTTCCATTTGATAATAAATCGTTTAATTTTGCTATTGAGCATAGTCGTATACAGTTTAAGTTTACTTAAACATTTATTTATATTACAGGTAAAATTTATTTGAATAAGATTGCCTTTAATTGTTGATAAACTGAGCATTAATTCTACAGTTAAAATATAGCATAATTAAGTAAAAATCTGAATTAGAATTAAAACAAATTAAAAATATTGAAGAAAAAACATTAAAATAAATTTTAACTTTCAAAACTACCAACACATTGATGTACACAGTTTAATGATATATAACATTTAAGATTTTGCATTTTATAGCCTCTAAACTTCAAAGTTGTGCTATAGTGACGTAATAATCACTTTTATATACGTAATTATCAAATTATTTGCGTTGGCCTGGCTAGCTCAGTCGGTAGAGAGTTGGACATTTAATCCAACGGTCAGGGGTTCAAGTCCCCTGTCAGGTTCCCTTATTCTCTCTTAAAATGATGACTAGTTTAACTATTACTCAAATGTTATTAAATATACATTATTGCTCTCTTTGCTAGATATATATATTTTATTAATTCATGATAGTAGCTACGCTTATGATTAAATATAAATTGTATTACACATTTAATTTATAATAGTAAATAGATAAACTAACTCTTTTGTATTTAAATGTAGTTTTTCTGGTAAATTTTGATAAATAATTTCTTTTTACAAAAATTTTTTTTGTTTTATAACATATTAGATTTATAAAAAATAAGCTAGTTTTTTTCAATATGTTCTGTAATGGAAACATATTATAAAACAAAATGCGGTAAGTAAAAATTAATCATTTAGTTGTACATACAAAATAATAAACTTCTTAAAAATTAAAATACTAGCTGTTAGTTAACTTTTAATCTCAGTTTAACTTGTATAGCTATTTTTAACATTTATATGTACTAATTAAAATAAATAGAAAATGAGCAAGTATCTTTTAATTTTGCAAAATAATAATATTTTTTTTTTTCAAATGTTTTATTTAAGAAAAATAACACAAAGTTTTGAATTAAATGTTTTAAAGTTGAAAGTCTACTAGCATTTTAGTAGTTTTAAAGATCTATATAATTAAATACAAGCGTAATAAAATGTGATAACACATAGTTAATTTTTAATATGTAGTTTATTACATTAAAGAATTAAAAATCTAACATAATTTAGATATATTTACATATAATTACTTAAGTGTATTATTACAGTTTGATTTTAAATTAGTTACTTTCACAAGAAAACGGGTTCTGAAGCATCATTAACTTCGAACCATAACATAAGTTCAATAAATTAAGTTTACTTTAAGACTTCACATTTATACATAGGGTACTTATAAAAAAAAACAGTATTTTTATCAAAATGATTCTTTTTGGTTTTATTACGTCATAAAACGCTAGTCAGAAATATATTTGTAATAAATGCCTATCAAACGTGTGGCCGGTTAGCTCAGTTGGTTAGAGCGTCGTGCTAATAGCGCGAATGTCGCGGGTTCGATCCCCGTACTGGCCATATATTTTGCTCGTTAGTATAGTGGTGAGTATTCCCGCCTGTCACGGGGAGTTTTTACCTTTTTATTTATTAAAGTTGGTTTTGTAATTCGTTTATTACTTAAGAACAGTAATTATAAGTAACAATACTTATATAATTTTATTTATTAAACTATTTTTAACGTGTTGAAGTTTTGCAGTAAAAAATACTTCTTAGTTCATAAAGAAAATAATGAGCCATCACCACAAGTCTTCGTGGCGCAATCGGTTGGAGCGTTCGACTGTTAATCGAAAGGTTGGTGGTTCGAGCCCACCCGAGAACGTTCTATTTTTACATTTAGTTTTGAAGCATTAGTAAAGTTTTTACACTCTGTATCTTTTTGTAATTCGTCATTTTTACAATAGTATTAGTTAGTTAGTTCAAACATCTAAGTCTTTACATGGAGTTTTTGTTTTGTCACTGATAAAAAAACATTCTTATACTTTTTGATCTTCAATATGTTAGTTTTAAATATCTTTTTTTACCTTCAGATTTCATCTAAATAATAACTTGTATTAAAAAGGTAATACACCAAAATAAGTTAAACCGTGTTAGTCTTGGATCTTAAATGTTAATAAGTTTTAATATTCAAAACATATGTATTAAATAATAATTAATACTTAATAAAACGTATACCATGTTTACCCCATATTTTCAGATCTGTAAAAATAAAGTAAATAAGAACTGATCGCCATCAATTTTAAGAAAAGTTTTTTAATAGTCCTTTGCATACTCAGGGTCCCTTTACTTTAGATGTTTTGCTATCAATCCAATAAAGCTTGCTTTACAACAGCAGCTAAATTGGTAAACTATCATACTTTTTTTTAGTAGGATATTGGATCTTTACCACCTGATGTTAATAGTGGTTTTTTCATGAAGACAATCCTTGAGTTTCCTGCATAATAAGTGTTTCTTATCGGTTGTCTAACTTCCTGTACTAACACATCTGAGCTTTTATTAATAATTAGGAATTTTGAAGTAACATCACATTTTCCAGGTCGTAATGTCTTTTTTCTATCCAATTTTTAAGTGTAAATAAATTGTATTGTTAACTAACTCTTGTGGATAATCATTTTATGAATAGTAACTTTATCTGTTTGATTTAACTTAGTAGCAGCTCTTTTATGTGCTCAATGACACAGAGTTCTGAATAGATTCCCTTTTCTCTTTATACTACAGTTGGATGAAAAATTCAAATAACAACCTGTAAAGATTTTTTTTCTATACACCGATGTTGAATTTTTTTTTTCTCGCTTAACTTTTACATCTAAAAAAGCAAGTTCATTATTTTTTTTATTTGCAACTGTGAAAATGATATGTTATGAGCATTATACAAAATATTGAAAAATACATCTACAATTTTCTCGTTGAAATCCAACGCAAAACAATCATCAACATAGCTGAGGTACAATATTTTGTTTTTTAAAGCAGGAATAATAGTTTACTCAATATAACCCAAAGGTATGTTAGCCTATTTTGGTCCCAAAGAGGAATATATGGCTATCCCGTCTTGTTGAGAATCAAACTATTGCTTTCAAAATTTTTTTATTGTACCTCAGGTATGTTGATGATTGTTTTGTGTTGGTCAGAAGCATTGAAAAGATACTGTGATCATGGTTGCCACTGATCAAGCTGAGAAAATATCCTGACTTTTTACCAAAATTTTCCTGACTTTTCTAAATCAAACTTATTCTAAAATAGATAATCTAACACTTGAAACTATATAAAGCTTTCAATCTTATCTTAATACAGTTTAAAACAACAGTTTTTTGCTGAATTCTATCATCAAACTTCCAGTACATCACTTAAACCATATGTGTATGATTGATGATTGTAATAAACAGCTCTATTAGCAAATTACTTGTATTATTACCTTATAAACACAGCTTGTCTGAAAAAAGACACAATTTTTTAGCATTTCCTAGCATAAATGTAATTAGATAAACAAACGACATATAAGGAACTTTTACAATTAAAACCTTGAATTAATAACGAACTTTCACAACTAAAATCTTAAAACAAAAATAATTTTTTACAGTTGAAACCTTAAAACAATAAAGAACACAATTTTTTAAAATTTCCTAGCATAAATGTATCTAAATAAACAAAACAACATATCAGGAACTTTTACAATTAAAACCTTAAATCAATAAGGAACTTTCACAACTCAAACCTAAAACAATAACAAATTTTTACAATTAAAACATTAAAACAATAAAGAACTAGATCAATTACTGTTTTTTTAAATGTATGTACCAAAATTTATTTTCTCCGTTTTTTTATTAGAATTTCAACCACTTCATCTAATGAAGATATGGTTTCCTTCATCTGAACTGCATTCCGTTTCATTTTCTTGGCAAGTAAAATAATTTGCATCATTTTATTTAAATTACTCTCATCTGCTGCCCCTACAATTGTTCAGGAGAATCTTTTCTCTAAATCAAGCCAAGACTTGTAGGCTTCATTTCTTTTCTTTTGGCACTCATTTATTTTTACTTTCATTAATAAAATACTTCCTCTTATCATTTAGTACAAAATTTGCAACAAATAAATATACTCTTAAATACTTTAAAAACTTAAGTTATTCTACAAAAAATACATATAATAAGTAAACTTAATCTTGGCATATACCTCTCTTATAACTTATTTTATAAATTTAAACAACTTTGAAAAAATTATAAAGAGGTAAAATATACACATTAACTTGTTACAAAAAATACTAAACTAACTGCTTAATTATAAAAAAACTCAATAATTTACTTGAACATAAAACACTTTGATTCTAAAATTATGCTAGATAAACTTTTGTGTATATATCACAGTTTCACTTAGAAGTGTCCTTGCTACAGATCATCAATACTAAAAAGATTAAAAAATATGCTTGTTCAAGTAGGGTACTTGTTCAATATGTTAACAGAAAGTTTTTGCAGTTTTGTAAAGGATATTTTACTAATTTATACCAGATGAAGGCATGGAAATAAAATTAAATACTTATGTAAATTTTTAGGAAATTTTGGAATTTTTTTCAGGTTTTAAACGACTTTTTTACCATTTGAAGGCTTTGGAAAACAAGGAATTTTGTAAATTCAAATTGACAAAATCTGACTTTTTTAAAAATTTTATCAAATTTCTTGACTTGTTTTCAAAACCCCATTTTTTCCTGACTTTTGTCATTTTTTAAAACTTTTCCTGATTTCCTGACTTTTCCTGACCGAGTAGCAACCCTGGGTGATGCTACTTTAAATGTATTATTTAATAAAATTCTTAATTATAACAAAAATGTTTATCTACATCAGAGGTTCTTGGCTTTTTTTTTGATGTTTTACTCTATTCTTAGATGTTATTACCAAATTTACCCCATATATGAAAATAGGAATAGAATATTTTGGTGTATCACCTTTTTTATACAAGTTATTATTTAGATGAAATCTGAAAGTAAAAAAAGTTATTTAAAACTAACATTTTGAAGATCAATAAGTATAAGAATGTTTTTTTATCAGTGACAAAACAAAAACTCTATGTAAAGACTTAGATGTTTGAACTAACTAACTAATACTATTGTAAAAATGACGAATTACAAAAAGACACTGAGTGTAAAAACTTTACTTATGCTTCAAAACTAAATGTAAAAATAGAACGTCCTCGGGTGGGCTCGAACCACCAACCTTTCGATTAACAGTCGAACGCTCCAACCGATTGCGCCACGAAGACTTGTGGTGATGGCTCATTATTTTCTTTATGAGCTAAGAAGTATTTTTTACTGCAAAACTTCAACACGTTAAAAATAGTTTAATAAATAAAATTATATAAGTATTGTTACTTATAATTACTGTTCTTAAGTAATAAACGAATTACAAAACCAACTTTAATAAATAAAAAGGTAAAAACTCCCCGTGACAGGCGGGAATACTCACCACTATACTAACGAGGATGAAATGTGGCCAGTACGGGGATCGAACCCGCGACATTCGCGTTATTAGCACGACGCTCTAACCAACTGAGCTAACCGGCCACACGTTTGATAGGCATTTATTACAAATATATTTCTGACTAGCGTATTATGACGTAATAATACCAAAAAGAATCATTTTGATAAAAATACTGTTTTTTTACAAGTACCATATGTATAATTGTGAAGTCTTAAAATTAACTTAATTTATTAAACTTATGCTATGGTTCGAAGTTAATGATGTTTCAGAACCCGTTTTCTTGTGAAAGTTACTAATTTAAAATCAAACTGTAATAATTCACTTAAGTAATTATATGTAAATATATCTAAATTTTGTTAGCTTTTTAATTCTTTAATGTAATAAATTACATATTAAAAATTAACTATGTGTTATCACATTTTATTACGCTTGTATTTAATTTAATAAATCTTTAAAACTACTAAAATGCTAGTAGACTTTCAACTCTAAAACATTTAATTCAAAACTTTGTGTTATTTTTCTTAAATTAAACATTTGAAAAAAAAATTAATGTTATTTTACAAAACTAAAAGATACTTGCTCATTTTATATTTATTTTAATTAGTACATATAAATCTTAAAAATAGCTAAACAAGTTAAACTGAGATTAAAAGTTAACTAACAGCTAGTATTTTAATTTTTAAGAAGTTTATTATTTTTTAGGTACAACTAAATGATTAATTTTTACTTACTGCATTTTGTTTTATAATCTATTTCCATTACAGAACATATTGAAAAAACTAGATTATTTTTTATAAATCTAATATGTTATAAAACAAAAAACGTTTTGTAAAAAGAAATTATCTATCAAAAATTTACCAGCAAAATTACATTTAACTACAAAAGAGTTAGTTTATCTATTTACTATTATAAACTAAATATGTTATACAATTTATACTTAATCATAAGCGTATCTACTATCACGAATTAAAAAAAATATATATAACTAGCAAAGATAGAGCAATAATGTATATTTAATAAAATTCGATTAATAGTTAAACTAGTCATCATTTTAAGAGAGAACAAAAGGGAGCTTAACAGGGGACTTGAACCCCTGACCGTTGGATTAAAAGTCCAACTCTCTACCGACTGAGCTAGCCAATTTCACGTCAATAACTTGATTATTACGTATATAAAAGTGATTATTACTTCACTATAGCATAACTTTGAAGTTTTGAGGCTATAATATGCAAAATATTAACTGTTACATATCATTAAACTGTGTTCATCAATGTGTTGGTAATTTTGAAAATTAAAATTTAATTTATTATTATATCTTTAATATTTTTCAGACTTTTCAGACAATATTAAACTTCAGACTTTATATAACTTTCTGGAATTATATTTTTATCACATTTTATAATGAGAAGTCTTTAAAAACTAATCAGGTTACGTGAACTGGTTGTATTGGGAATTGCAATTCATCATGCAGGAGACGATTTCACGACAGAAGCATCGTTGAAAAATTATTTTTAAACGAAAACCTCCTTGTTAATGGTTTGTTTGTTCATACTAAAAGTTAGGAACTGACTTGCTATTAAATATTGGTTTTATTTAGTGTTAACAGTTTTTGTTTTTCTTTCATATGCTTTTAAATGAATTTTAAAAAACTTCCTTTTTATGTCACTATAGTTTATGATATTTATTTTGTTTAGTTGTAGGTTTAAATTTTTTTTAGCAATATTACAGGGGTGCCACTTTACCTTGTAACCTGAAAAAACCTGGAATTTGACAATTAAGGCAAAAAACCTGAAACTTTAAATTTGATAAACTTTGAAAAAAATCTGCAAAAACCTGGAATTTTAAGCAATTTAAACATGTCAAGTAAAATAGTTTCGAACTGTCACAAAACATCTATCATATAGATAATTCTTTTTAGTCGTCACCAAAAACTTTTTTATTAAAAAACACTTTACAGTTACTTTACGAACTTTTTGAAGGTTAAAAATATAAGAATGTTTCTTTATCAGCGACAAAACAAAAACTCAATGTAAAGACTTAGATGTCTGAACTAACTTCATACTATTGTAAAAATGACGAAGTACAAAAAGACACTGAGTGTAAAAACTTATGCTTCAAAACTAAAAAATAAAAATACATCCTCGGGTAGGCCCGAACCACCAACCTTTCGATTAACAGTCGAACGCTCCAACCGATTGCGCCACGAAGACTTGTGGTGGTGGCTTATTATTTTCTTTATGAACTAAGAAGTATTTTTTACTGCAAAACATCAACACGTTAAAAATAGTTTAATAAATAAAGTTATATAAGTATTGTTACTTATAATTACTGTTCTCAAGTAATAAACGAATTACAAAGCCAACTTTAATAAATAAAAACGGTAAAGACTCCCCGTGACAGACGGGAATGCTCACCACTATACTAACGAGGATGAGATGTGGCCAGTACGGGGATCGAACCCGCGACATTCGCGTTATTAGCACGACGCTCTAACCAACTGAGCTAACCGGCCTCACGTCCGGCGGGCATTTCTTAGAAATATATTTCTGACTAGCGTATTATGACGTAATAATATCAAAAACAACCATTTTGATAAAAATATTTTGATTTATAACTACCCTATATACAATTGTGAAGTCTTAAACCTATGTACATTTTATCAAACTTATGTTTTGATTAAAGTTAGTGATGTTTCACAACTCGTTTTCTTGTAAAAGTAACTAATTTAAGATCAACTTTTAATATTACATTTAAGTAATTGTATAAAAATATACCATACCTAAGTTTTGCAAGCTATTTGATTGTTTAGTGTAATAAATAACATATTAAAAATTAACTATGTGTATTTTCATTTAAATACGGTTGTACTTTATTAAATAAAATCTTAAAAACTTCTAAAATGCTAGTAGACTTCTACTCTGAAACATTAAATTCAAATTTTTCTGTGGTTTATCTAAAACTTAAACATTCGAAAATAAAAATTAATATTACTTTACAAACTAAAAGATAGTTGCTTTTTTTCGTGTTATTTTGATTAGCACTTATAAATATTTATGTACTGTAAACAATGAGTGTACAATCTTTTATCAATAAAAAAATAAGATTATTGTTAACGCAACAGTGGAGGGAAATCTCTATTTCAAAGTGATGCAAACAAGCCTTTAGGGCAGGGGTCGGCAAACTGCGGCCCGCGGGCCAATTGCGGCCCGCGAACGGTAAATCTGCGGCCCGCGAGCACGTTATTTTTTTGAATGGAATGCGGCCCGCGAAAGAAATTTTTGTGGCCCGCCAGCATGTAAATGTGGCCCGCTGAGCAAAAACATATTTCAAGTTAAATTTTTTTCGGTAATTCGATTTAATTTGATTAATTTGGTTTTAAGTCTCTGTACAACATTTTAAAATAATTAGAAGAAATTACTGCTTTAGTTTAAAAATGTGAAAAAGACAGATTAGCATTCTATTAAGATATTTTTCTCAGTTTTAAATAGTGATGTACCCGACCCGGATCCGGACTTATTTTTCAAATTAGAATCCGGCCGGAACCGGACCCGGACTTTTTTTTCAAATTAGAGTCCGGCCGGAACCGGATCCGGACTTTTTTTTCAAATTAGAATCCGGCCGGATCCGGATATTAGACAAAAATGGCAATATCCGGCCGGACCCGGATAGTGAGTCCGGTACATCACTAGAATAAACTAGCCTGAGTCAGAATGAGGTTTTTAAAAACTGAAAAAAAAAAGAGTTTTAATCTAATAATAAGTAAAACAGCTAGCCACAAGGTTTCCAAATTTAGGTGTTATTTACAATTAAAAATCTGAAATCAAGTTCTTGAACAAAATACACTAGAAAATTACAAAATATTGAAAATTTAATCAGCTCAAACTCATTCAAAGTCTAAAAGAAAACTAGCCTGAGTTTTTATAAAAAACTAAACTAGCCTGAGGCAGTTCAAAATTTTCTAAAATTCCTAAAAATTTTCAAACTAGCAGAGTTGCCACTGTTTAAGTCAATAAAACTAGCTAGAGTGAGTATAAACAAGCCTGAGTCAGAATGAGGTTTTTAAAAACTGAAAAAAATACTTTAATCTAATAATCAGTAGAACAGCTAGCAAAGGTTGACAATTTGGTAGTAAAGTTGTGGACTGATTGTGGTGCACTTAAGGCCATAGGGGGGGTCCAACTTTTTTTTTTTACAAAAAATAACTTTGACTTTTATATAAAAGCTTTAAATGGTATACTATCAAAATCCACCCGCGTTCAAAATCCACCCGATCAAAATCCACCCGCATTCAAAATCCACCCGATCAAAATCAACCCGATCAAAATCCACCCGGGTCAAAATCCACCCGATCAAACTCCACCCGAGTCAAAATCTACCCGATCAAAATCAACCCGAGTCAAAATCCACCCGTTCAAAATCAACCCGGTTCAAAATCCATCCGATCAAAATCCACCCGATCAAAATCCACCCGATCAAAATCCACCCGAGTTAAAATCCACCCGGTTCAAAATCCACCCGATCAAAATCAACCCAACTCTAAATCCACCCGTTTCAAAATCCACCCGATCAAAATCCACCCGGTTTAAAATCCACCCGATCAAAATCAACCCGAGTCAAAATCCACCCGATCAAAATTTACCCGAGTCAAAATCCACCCGATCAAAATTCATCCGAGTTAAAATCAACCCGAGTCAAAATCCTACCGACACAAAATAAACCAAAGTCAAAATTCAACTGAATCGAAACAAGCACCTTGTTTATTTATTTCTTTTTAAATCAAGTATCATTTAAACAAATCTCACCACTCTAAAGTGACAATCTTAAACAAGTTTTATTTAAAAAACAATTATAAAATCTTGTATTTTTGTCCCTTATAAATTGACTTAAGAATATAAAAACTGTACTACAGATTGAACTTATTTTGTGAGGTTTTTTGAGTTGTTATTTGGTGTTTTTGCTTATTATAAGGAATTTTTGACAAAAATATTTTTGTTTTTTTGATTACTGAATATAATTTTGAATAGCTACAGCCGGCAAGCAGCTTTTAAAGGTACTGTTGTTTTTGATATAAGTATAACTATAAGAGCTAATAAAAGTTTAACAACGTCAGGATAAATAAATTAAAGTTTTACTATACAAATATGACTATGTTTAAACTTTTAGAAAACTAAAGGATGTGCCAGAAAAAATAATCTTGTATTATCTCAATCACAATTACACGACAATCAATTATAATTTACTGTTTCTAGGTATAAAATTTACTAATTTAGAACTTTTAAGTAATTTTTAAACAAATACGTCACACGATATAATTTTTATAAAAACTGAGTATTACAAGTGAAAGCTACCATTTATACTACAAATTAATCCATTTAATTTATGGGTCAGCAAACTGCGACCCTCGAAGTGTAAATATGTGGCCCTCGAGCATGTAAATTTGGTCAACTAAACAAAACAAAATTTAAATTTAAATTTTCAAAAAAGAAAAAGAAATTATAATAGTTTGTTTTTAAGTTTCTGAATATCATTTAAAAATCATTTATTATGCTTAAGCCTTAGATGTGAAAAAAGACAGATAGTAAATCTAGAAGTTTTTCTTTAAAGTTTAGACTTTACTTTTCCTTTTAAACAACAAAAGCTTACGTACTTGGATAAATTACTTATATAATATTGCAAAGTTTTTTTAATTGGCAATTTTACATGTTTTTAAATTTTAAAAACACGGTGACTGGGTTGAAGTAACTGTTGTACTTTTTTTGTTTCAAAAAGTTGCAACCCGAAAAACTTTAGATAGATTATTAAGGTATTTAAAGGTTTTAAAAGAAAAACTTACACTGTTTAAAATGAAAGTATTAATATTTGTTTATATTTTAACTAGTTTAACAAAATCACTAAAATTTTAAATACGTGATATGCTGTGCATTAAATAAAAAAAGATTTTTTTTAACTACTAAAAAGAAAATACAAATAAAATAATAGAAATTGATTATAAAAAGTGTACATAATGATCTACACCTGTTTTTAATGATCTACACCTTGTAAATAATGATAGAAATAATAATATGACACAAGTTTTAAAAAAAAATAGTTTTCGACTTTAGAAAAAAAATATACATTTTAAATATGCCAGGCCTGATCCCTTTAAGTAGATAAACGTGACTAAAACAGATTAAAAACAAAAATTGAATAAAACAACGGCTCGCGGAAAAAATTGAAACATGAAATTTGGCCCGAGATAAACAATTGTCTGCCGACTCTGATTAAATCCAACTGCATCTTCGTTACTTTTAATTACAAAAAAGTAAAAGGCAAACGTTTAAAATTCATTTAGTTTGTGTTTTTTTAGTATAAATTTTTTATGTGAAAGGTCTTAACAAGATATTTATCTATAAAAGTTCTCTTTGTTAAGAAAAGGTCACTAATTTACTTTAGATAGTTACCTTTACTGTATTGCCATTTAAAGATTTTTCAATATTTACTTTAAATTAAATATTTATTAATTTTCAGTTTTATTTGTTAGACAAAATTTTCACGCTTTTAAAGTTAATTTGTCTACTAAACAATTTGTTATAACAATAGTTGTCTTTACCGTTTAAATTCGTTATAACCAATATAAAATTTTGTTTAATTTTAATATTGTTTTATTTTTAATTAAATTACTTAAAATTTCTTAAGTTTTAACAAATAGACTTTTTTTGTATGAAGATTATATTTAAAAAAAATAGTGGTAAATAATAACATTTCCATTTCTATGAATTAAAAAATATCAGTTAAAAATATAATATTGAACAGTAAATAATAATTTATCTTACTTAACTACAATTTCTATGCAACTTTATATTTATAAAAAAACATAAAACGTTTACAACTAATTAATTAAAAACATGCAGTTATAGCTTTTAACTTAAATTGTCGGAAATTAATTAAAGAAAATTTATCGCATGTAAATTAAAAGTTTTAGATTAGAAAATTTTAAATTTAAAATTCAAACGTTAACCAAAAGAGATTAAATTTTATAAAACCACTCAATTAATCACTTTCAAAACTGGCCTTAACCTATTAATAAAATTAATAATACGATTGTTTAAGTTGATACAGTCTGGTACAAAAATTCATAAAAATAACTTATACTTGAATTTAAACTCTCTTGTCTGAAATACATACTTTTTTTAATGAACCTATGTAAAAATAGAACATTTTAATAATAAATTAAAAATGTTATAAGTTTTTTTTTCGTAATATTTCTTATAAATATAGTGTCATTTCTAAAAAACTCAACTTATTTGTTTACTACTACAATTCTAAAGTATATAATTTCCCTAGCTCAAGTCTAACTACTAACTTTTTTAGTTGCAATTTACAAGCTATTTGAGCAAACTCAATGAATTGTAGAGTCGATATTTGTTTTATGTAAAGGACTTTAGAATTCATAGAAAAATGTTTAGCTTTTTAATTTGTACTATTAGTTAAAAACTAGCAAATTAAGTTGTTATCTAATTAAAAATAACTTATAACTTTAGTTACTTTTGACGAAACAATTTTTAGTTTTTTCAAAAATAGATGGTTTATAAAAAAAACATTTAATAAAATAAAATTCAATTAACTTAAACACTTTGAAAAAACGATAATAGCAGCTAAAATTATTGTATAAATTAAAAAAAATAACTAAAAAATATTTGTAACAAAAATTAGATAGAAAACAATAAAATTGTTTTAAAACAGTTATTGATTTCTTACATATTCCTCATTTATATTTTTAGTAAATTAGTTTTCGTATTTTTATATTAAAATTTATGTTCTGTTTTTAAAAATTACTAATAAAAGAAACGTCAATAAATTGTTTACTAAACGACAAATAAAAGCGCTAAAAATATTTGGTCCTAAGTCCTCTTGCACGAACATACCTTAAAGTTATCAAGTCGCACACCAAAAATATCATTTAACGTCTTTTCCACGTCGAAAACAATAATGTTTAAAATATAATTAATAGGTGATAGTTTTTCCAAATTTAACAAATGATTTTTATTTTATTATCACGTAGCAATTTTATATTATTCTTTATCTATATTTTATTTTTTATAAACACTGTTAGTTGAAATTTTTTATATAATGAAATATTGTATGTAATACTATTTTGAAATTTAAGTAAAGCACAAAACACAAAACTTTTTACATCAAAAAAAAAGCTCAAAAATTTTAGATTAATATTTTAATTTTCTTTTTGTAACATTTAATTAACATTTTCCCTAAATTTACATTATTTGGTATTTGATTTTTGTAATTTTCTTTAGCTTAATAAATGTTATTAAAGATTCTTCTAATTTATAATTTTCTATAGTTTTGATATTTTAATTTACTATGAGTTATCCTTAATAAATACTTTTATTTAATTATGATTGACTTTGGGAAATTAAATTATAAGGAAGTTTAAATGGATTGAAACTGAGCGTAATTCTTTTTTTATTTTTTTTTTAACTTCTTTTTTTAATAGTAACACCAACACTACTAACATTAATAAATTATAAACATTTTAAATACTTGTAAAGCTACTATGATTTTTTTTTTTAATGCTGTTTAATTATATTGTTTAACTTATTTTTTTAATTATTTTATTAAATAAATTAAAATTTCTTTCTTTATAAATACTTACTCTTTTTTATACCAATAGTTGTTTAAACATATAACTTTATTCAATATTACAAAATTCTATTAGAAATTAATTCTTATTTCGAAAAAAATGAACTCGGGTTGATTTTGATCGGGTGGATTTTGAACCGGGTTGATTTTGAACGGGTGGATTTTGACTCGGGTGGATTTTGACTCGGATGGATTTTGATCGGGTGGATTTTGACCCGGGTGGATTTTGATCGGGTGGATTTTGAACCGGGTAGATTTTGATCGGGTGGATTTTGACCCGGGTGGATTTTAATCGGGTGGATTTTGACTCGGGTGGATTTTGATCGGGTGGATTTTGATCGGGTGGATTTTAATCTGGTGGATTTTGATCGCGGGTGAATTTTGATTGCGGGTGGATTTTGAACGTGTCCCGCTTTAAATACAAACTACAAGCCTGTTTTTATAGAATTCAAAAATATAATTTAACTTTTGAGATATTTTATTTTTTGTAAAAAGTTTCCGATACAAACGTATGGACCGCAAATTTTTTGGGGTCAATTTTCTCCGAAATCTTAAAAATTCACTAAAAACCTATCTCCTCCTTCATTTTTTGACCTAGAGACTTCAAATTTTCAGGAAATGTTCATTTTAATATTTTAAAGAATCTGAATGTTGGAATTTTTGAAATTTTGAAAAATAAAATTTTTATTCACAAAAAACTAAAAAAAAGGGTAGTTTTTTGATAATAATTTTTTTTTACTCAAAATTTAAAAAATTCCTACAATAGATCTCTTTAAAGTTTAATGATACACATTCTGTGAAATTTTGAGAAAGATTACTCAAAAAATGAAGGCGGAGATAGATTTTTAGTGAAATAGTCTTTTTTTGCATTTTTAGTTTTCGCCTTCTATAACGAACCTATTGAACGCCCTTTCTTTGATCGCTTATATCTCAAAAGTTACTTTGAGTTTTTTTAAGCGGTTAAAAGTGTCTGATAGCTCAGATTAAATTCTACAAAATAAGATCAAGTTGTAAAAAACAAAGTGGACCCCCCTATGGCCTTAACTTATTAGTACTACCCATCATAGTTAAATCCTACCGTATTTAATTAATATCTAACAAATACTCAATTCTGACTTAGACTACTTTCTATAATCAGACACGACAGCTTTGAGTGATGAACCTTTTATATAAAACACAACAAGAAATACTAGCATATACAAAATTATTAATTACTTTGGTAACACTTTAAAAACTTGAAGCTTTTTAAATCTATATCAAAAGATTAAAACAATAAACTAAAAATTAAATAAAACTTTTAGTAAACAAGAAACTGTAAAATTTTTAATAAACTATTAGACTAAAAACCTGGCTTAAATATTTAAACAATTTAACACCTGTTGAAATATTCACTTTTAAAACAAAACACTACTTACAATAAGCATTCACAAAAACGTTCAATATATTTTGTTGCTTCAAGCTACACACCAAACTAACTAACTGCTTACATATAAATTACCTGTCATGTTCTGATGTTTTGTTGCATCAGTATTTAGTTTGAAACATTTCGTCATATGATTCTCATTGGCTCGTATATTCAACCGTATTAATTCTAAATATTCTCTGAGCTCAACTTTAAACAATAAATAATGCGAGTATTCATTCCAAAGTTTTCAATTTTACAACATACGTAAAGAGTTGCATTTCATGAAATGTTTATTTCATAGTTTAAATGTAAACAAATGTAAATTAGTCACGTGTACAAAATGAGCCAATCACGGTAGGTGTTTAAATTTAACTGACGAAAATGACTCTTAACAATTTACACAGGGTTTGTTTTTGAAAAAATACTTTTCAGTATGCTCTTTTTTACTTGCTAGATCCGGGTCCGGCCGGATCTCTGTTAGGATCCGACCGGAACCGGATCCGGACTTTTTTTTTCAAATTAGAATCCGGCCGGAACCGGACCCGGACTTTTTTTTTCAAATTAGAATCCGGCCGGAACCGGATCCGGACTTTTTTTTTCAAATTAGAGTCCGGCCGGATCCGGATATTAGACAAAAATGGCAAAATCCGGCCGGACCCGGACCCGGATAGTGAGTCCGGTACATCACTAGTTTTAAATAACCTCTGTTTTACAACAGCAAGTAAATATCTGAAAAAAGAATGTAAAGAGTGCTTAATTTAATTAGTTAGTTATATAAAACCTATTTATTAAAAAAACTAAATGCAAATGTTTTCGATTTTGTACAAAAGTAATGCAAATTAATTATCTAAAGTGTCATTTCTCTATAGCTCAGATATAGACATTTTCAATATTTTTTATACCTAAGTTTCTTCTATAGATTTTCTATTTGTTAATGTTATATGTTAGTGTAAAAACATTTAAAATAACCTAGTAATAAGAAATAAGGTTTATTTGATTTTTGTTTTGACACATTATAGTTTTTTAGAAGTTTTCCTTTCACTTTAAATTAATTTCTATGCACACCAACTTATAAAGATGCTTATATTTTAAACCAACTTTTACTTAATACTTTAGTTACTTTAAGTTTAGTTTATGCATAATTTTCTAACATTGATGTTTCTATATATAATGTCTAAATTTTTACAGACACATTTGAAACAATATATATGACATAAATTATTATAGTTTTTGTTAGGTAAACATTTTATTTTTTCAAACATTGTTTTTTTGAAACTAACTTAATTTTTATGCCTTGCATCTCATTACACACAGAGCTACCTATTTAATATAAACTATATTTAGGGATGGTAAATTTATTAAGTTTTTACATTATTAATCAAAATAGTTTAAATTCAAGCAAATAAACAACTAAACATTGACACACACTCAGACTATCACTATTTGAAGACTTCAAATCTCAGGCCAACCAAGTCATTTTAATAGTTTTTGGCTAGGATTGCTTTTTGTATACAAAAATATCAGGAATGTTATTGTTGATTTAGGCTGGCTTTTTTGCTTAAAAGAATAGCAAATTAAGCTTATGATGTATGTTTTGCTCAATCCACAGTGTTAGTTTGAGTTATAATATATGTTAAAATTTAAGTCTTGCAGCTGATATAATTCAAAATATTATTTATATTATTGGTACATTTAAGTGTGAACAATCAGTGTTGCCAAAAAACTTGAATCTCGAAAAAGCTCTGAATTTGAAAATTTTTGTTAAAAAACATTATTTAACTTACTAAACTTTATTTAAGAATTTTTGAAAAAACCTGGAATTTTAAACAACTTTTACAAGTAAAGTAATGAAATTTCGATTTGACACAAAAACTTTAGCAAAATTTTATTAAAAAAATATATTAAAGTAGCTTAACAGTATTGTTTAATATTGATACATTTTTGAAGACTTTCTAAAAACTTTAATTAAACTTAATATAAAAAATAAAAGAAGGAATTGTACTTCCAAAAACTTTTTATTGGTGCATTACACGTTTACTTGTAAAATTTCACCGATTATTGTGATTCGCGTTGGAACTAAACCAATAAATTCTACTAAAATGTCAAAGTTGATAAAAACATCTCTAATAAAACTTCTCAGATGAGCAATAGTTTTTCTTTGACTGTTCTGATGTTAACAGATTGATTTAAGTCCTAATTTGATTTATGCGACTTTATAACCTTAATACATTTCCTAAACACGACTTCTTGTAGTTATTGAAGAAATAAACAAAAGTTTTTTATTACCGCCAACATAAATTATTTAAAAAATTTTTCAACTGTAAACGGTATCTTATTTTAAGTAATAAATTTTGCTACTTTATAACTTGCCTTAACAATTTTTTTCTGATCATCCTGTAGTTACTGGAGATAATCATATGCTTTGTTTTGGTGATTTTTTTATATTGTTTCTCGCAATAACTCCTTACTAACGTTTTTTTATTTTTGTAGCTCGTCTTATATTTTACAACAACTATATCTAAATGCAATATTCTTCATGCAAATAAACAATTGCTCTAATGCTTAATAAAAATAAAGATTTTCTACCTCGCTTATGACTCAATAAAGTTTTATACAGTAACCTCTCGGATCTTTACGCACTCGTGACTTTACAAACTCTCGTTTAGTTACGCATTTCAGAATTCTATAAAATTCAGAAAATAATTTTTTTTTATTTTTTTAATATTGCACAAATTAGGTTTAATGTATAGTTTTGAATTAAAATATGTTTTTGAATGCTAACATACCTCTCTATATCTTTAGACTTTGTAAATTTATGTTCCTTGACTAGTTGATAAACATTTAGTTATACCTCAGTATATCAGAAACTTTGTTAACAACAAGAGATTAAATTAAAATTCTGAAATAAACATGACTGTGTTTAATGTTAAAAGTATAATGAAATAATGAGAGTTTAAAAAACAAAGAAATAATACAGCAGTCTTGCCATATATATTAGTAAACACCCTTTTATAAATGTAAAGAAATGCTTAATTATAAATTGAATTTGCTAAGTAGAAAAGAATATAAATGTCACATATAAATAAAGATAAAGATAATTTCTATATATTATTAAAATAGTAAAATTATTTCTACTCGTATTATTATTTTATAGAAATTCAAATCCTTTTTTTTAATATATGTATAGTTTTATCTGTTGTTTTAATTTTTATAAATTAAGTAAACAAATAGTTAAAAGTGGGAAAGTGCCCAGTCTGCTTTTAACTAGAAGCAATATTAAAAAACAGCCATTTTAATGAGTATATTTGTTACCTCTCGTTTCTTTACGATCTCTCATATCTTACGCACTTTTTCTGTGGACACAATGTGCGTAAATAAGCGAAAGGTTACTGTACTTTTGTTAAATTTGTTTAAGAAACTTAATTGTCCATACCACCTGACTTATATTTTTTGGAATGTAATTTATTTACTGTTAATAACCTTTGTTATTTCTTTATGTTGTGAACTTTGTTTTAACTTGGTTGCTACACATACAAGCTATTTTAAAAGCTTGAAAACTCAGGTGTGTAAAAAACTTTTACTTCAAACACTTTAAAGAAATCTTTTAGTTCTCAGAATAGTTTTAATGACTGTAGTGTAATTTACTAATTGTAATTTTTTCTTGTTTTTTTACACTTAGTGTACTTTTTGATAATGATGATATTTCAACTAGGTATTTAAGCTTGATTAACACCTATTTATTAGCTTTTTCAACTTTTAATAAACTTAAGCTGGTTTGATACAACTCAGACATTTTTGCTTTCTAAGAGGTAACTATGTAAAATATTAACTACTAATAAGATACTTTATTAAAGTATTCAAGAACTAATTATGTTAAATAATTTGTTCTAGCTTTCTGGAATACAAAAAGGTATTGATTTTATTAGTTTAACTAATTACTAAACATTTTTATGAAAGTAAACTATTTAACACGCAAAAAATTTTTGTGAAGTAAATATTAAAAGAAATATGAAAAAAAGGTTGATAATATAATAAATTTAACCCTTAAATTGTCTTTCAAGTTTGGTTTTTATAGAGAGATAGGTTGTAAGTAAAATTACATAAGTATTAAGTTTAACTTATTATGTGCATATGAAAGTACTTAGTTTATTAATACTTAAGTATATTAGTCAACGTTAATTCTATTCTAATAAAATAAATATTAATTTAAAAAGGCGTTCTGTGTGTAGATTAAATTCATTTAAGATATTAAGGTAAATAAAAGTAAAACTTTTCTCTAGTGTGGCTAAAACTAAAAGATTATTCAAATGTCACTAAAACTAAAACTGCGGCCCGCGAAGACTTTGGAAGCTTGAAATTTGGCCCGCAACCACCAACTACCTGCCGACCCCTGCCTTAGGGGTTTATTCCAAAAGTAGCTTATTCAGCATTTAATATTATACCTGGAAACCATCCTAGTTAAAACTTGTAACAATCATTGAACACCCATAGTCGAATTCGACCAGTATAAGTGTTTAAATTACGCTTCTCTAGTGAAGTATTGTGCTAAAATAATTTAAAATCTTGGTAAAAATAAACATTTTTAATACATATGTTGTTGATAATATGCCAAGTAAAATTCTCCGTGCCGCGTGGGTGAGAACAACTATCTGGGAGGCCGCCGATACAATTGAAATTTTTTGTTATAAATTCTTTTATTTGTTGCATAATGAGCAATGGTTTTTAATATTTTGCTAAAACTTTATTTAAGTAGAATTGAATTTATTTTACGATGAAGCGGTTTAAAAAAAGTTTTTGAAAGCATTTATAACATTAATTTAACTGTTCAAAATATAGGTTTAATCGTTTGCTAATAAAAGTAAATATATTCCAGTGAAGTAACTTCACTGGAATATAAATAAAAACAAATTATACAGTAATCTTCCTTTATTGTACCAACATATGATTCTGTGTGTTAACGAATCAACATACTTCAACTGGGTTATGTAAAAAATAATTACTGTAATGAAAAAATAGAAGCATAGAATAACGTGGATGTATACATATTTTTCATTAAGATAAAATAATTTCCACAGATAATAGTTAATAATATATGTATACATCCACTTTATTCTATGCTTCTATTATTTCATTACAGTAATTATTTTTTACATAACCCAGTTGAAGTGTGTTGATTCGTCAACACACAGAAACATATGTTGGTACAATAAAGGAAGATTACTGTACAATTTGTTTTTATAACATTAATTTATAAATTTTCAATATATTCTATATATATTATAAAAATTAGTTTTCATCAATTCATAAAAATACATAACCAACCAGATAACTATTTGTCGGTATATTTTCATAACCACTTAATACAAGTAATTACTGTTTGTCATATTTTCGCACAAACTTAACGTAAGTAACCATACTTTCTCATATCAATTTCACCATGTTTTCACAGGTACCATTAATAAATTGTTTTTCATCATATTTACACAGAAACTTAACTTTCATTTCTTATTTTCACAGGTATTTATTTCTTTTCTTAATTTCACAGGTACTTATTCTCTCCATATTTTCACAGGTACGTTACAAAGCAGCTGCTGAGTTTTGATCTGCTCTTGTGGACGCGAGAATAACTTCCTTACCATAGATAAATTGGCTGGTACGGACCCGCGCGAGATAGAAATGCCACCGACAATTTTCGGCAACAATCTGCGAGAGTCGATACCAAATTACTGATGCAATTCAACCAAGTATGTTGTTGAAATGATAAATTTGTTTGTATTTTGTGGTGTTAAAATGGTGGTTATTTTGTTTTCTTTCAAACAATACAAATGAGACTCAATTTTTCAGGACAAAATATATTTCATGCTTCTTTCGTCAGTTGTATACTAAGCAATAAAAATGAAATTTCAAATTTATCTTATTTAGTGAAAATGCAATCAACGTAATTAACAATACATAAGTACTTCTAATTACAATGCAACTAATAAAACAGACCAACAACTTATAAAACAATTTAAGAAAACAACGAAACAGTATAATCAAAATCTTTATGTTTACACAACTTAGGTTTTCTTAACAAAATACAAATAGCTTCAAGTTTAATTAAATCAGAAATGTGAAAACAATTTTTATAAGTTTAGTATTATAATAATATAGGTTTTACTAAACTATATAAGCTAGTTTTGAAATTTTATTTTTATTGCCTAGTATACAACTGACGAAAGAAGCATGAAATATATTTTGTTCTAAAAAATTGAGTCTTATTTATATTGTTTGAAAGAGTATATTATAGTGTCAAAAATGTTTAACTATTTATTTTGTTTTGACAAGTTTTTTACATTATTTGACACCCAAAAAATTTGCTTTTAGTAAAACTATACTCTGGTATGGTAACATGACAATTTAAATTCTAACAAAGACTTTTATAGTACCAAGTATCTTAAAGTAATTTAAATTAAAAGAAAAAGAAAGAAGTTATAATGTAGGTTTTTATAATTCTAATGGTAAAATAAAAATATTTACATTAGAACCATCTGAAATATAAAAGATTTTATCTTGATCCATCCCTATAATATAAGGCAAATCAATATTTTTTTAAGTATTAGTTTATTTCAAGTTATGCGTTTAAACTTTTTGTTCTCTTATAATGGTTATTAAAAGTACGTAGTGTATAATTTATGTTTTATTTTGAATCATTATGAAGAATAAAATATAAATATTTTTATAATTTTTTTTGAAACTAACACTCGAGTATATTAGTCAGCCACGTGCAAATATTATGTTGGTAAAACTCGTGGTTTTATTTGGGTAGGTCTTTTTATGTGTACTATTTTATGGGCACTATTTTATGTGTAGAATTGCTGCATTCAATTTTTGATGTGATGTCATCAAAATTATGTGTAGTATTTAGATGTTGCTGCAATTAAGTTGCTGCAATTAAATGAAAAATAAATTACTGTCCAGGCCTTATTTAAATATTATAGATAGTTTTGAAGTTTTAAATTTATAAACAAACAAATAAAAAATAACTTGAATACACATAAACCAATAGTTTGATTTATTTGTACATTTATTTAAATTATATTTTGTAAACTAACAGAAGTATAGGCTAGACTTATTAAAAGATTATGGATATTTTTTCATTTAAGATTTAATAAAGAAAAAAAACTTGAATACATTTAAACCAATTGTTTGATATAAAATTATATTTATGTAACTTATATTTTTTATACTAACAGAAGTAATGGCTTGGCATATTATAAATATTTTCAAAGAAAATTTTATTTAAGATTTTATAAACAAAAAAAGAAAAAAAAATTGCACACACATAAACCAATTGTTTGATTTGTAGTTTTATATATGTAATTTATATTTAGTAAACTTATAAAAGTAGTGGTTTGCTCTTATGTGTACTATTTTATGGGCACTATTTTATGTTTAGAATTGCTTCAATTAATTTTGACCATAGTTTTATATGACTTCATTTAAATTATGGGTAGTATTTAGATGTTGCTGTAATTGAATAAAAATAAAATACAGTCCTGACCTTATATAAATACTATGGATAGTTTTTGTAGTTTTAAATTTATAAACAAACAAATAAAAAAAAAACTTGAATACACATAAACCAATAGTTTGATTTAGTTGTACAACTATTTTAATTGTATTTTGTAAACTAACAGAAGTAGTGGCTAGACTTATTAAAATATTATGGATAATTTTTTTTAAAGATTTAATAAAGAAAAAAAAAAGCTTGATTACACTTTAACCAATTGTTTGATTTAATAGTATATTTATATAATTTATATTTTTTTTACTACCAGAAGTAATGGCTTGGCATATTATAAATATTTTGGATATTTCTTTATTTAAGATTTTATAAGCAAAATTTAAATTTAACACACATAAATCAATTGTTTAATTTATAGTTGTATATATGTAATTTACATTTAGTAAACTTATAGAAGTAGTGGTTTGGCCTTATGTGTACTATTTTATGGGCACTCTTTTATGTGTAGAATTGCTTCAATTAACTTATGTGGTTTCATTTAAATTATTGGTAGTATTTAGATGTTGCTGCAATTAAGTAAAAATAAGGTACTGTCTACTTTTAAATCAAACAATTGATTTAAGTGTATTCAAGCTTTTTTTATTAAATATTACATAAAAAAACTATCCATAATCTTTTAATAAGTCTATCCACTACTTCTGTTAGTTTACAAAATACAATTTAAATAAATGTACAAATAAATCAAATTATTGGTTTATGTTTATCCAAGTTATACTTTATTTGTTTTTTTATGAACTTAAAACTACAAAAACTATCCATAATATTTATATAAGATCTAGACAGTATTTTATTTTTCATTTAATTTCAGCAACTTAATTGCAGCTACATCTCAATACTACCCATAATTTGAATATAATCACATCAAATTATGGGCATAATTGATTGAAGCAATTCTACACATAAAATTGTGCCCATAAAGTAGTACACATAAGGTCGAACCTCTACTCTATAAGTTTACTAAATACAAATTACGTATATACAATTATAAATCAAACAATTTTAGATTTAAACCAAACAGTTTATGTGTTCAAGTTTAATTTATAAATTTTGTTTATAAAATCTTAAAAAAAAAAAAAAAAATTACTTATTATATGACTAGCCATTAATTCTGTTAGTATAAAAACAATAAATTACATAGATATACATATAAATCAAACAACTTGTTTAAGTGTATTCAAGTTTTTTTTTTCTTTATTAAAAATTACTTAAAAAAATCTATCCATAATCTTTTATAAGTCTAGCCACTACTTCTGTCAGTTTAAAAAATATAACTCAAATAAATGTAAAAACAAATCATACTATTGGTTTATGTTTATTCAAGTTATATTTTATTTGTTTGTTTACAAACTTAAAACTACAAAAACTATCCATAATATTTATATAAGGCCTGGACAGTAATTTATTTTTCATTTAATTGCAGCAACTTAATTGCAGCAACATCTAAATACTACACATAATTTTTGATGACATCACATCAAAAATTGAATGCAGCAATTCTACACATAAAATAGTGCCCATAAAATAGTACACATAAAAGGTCCTACCGGTTTTATTTTTTTGATAATCTTGTTAGTATTTGTTCAGCTTAATTAACTAGTTTTTTTTTAATATTTCCCCACAGTCAAAACGGCAAATGTTATTTTATTCAAAGAATAACTATAAAAATTCTTGCTTATATACACAATCACTAATTAGACATTTTTGCTTTAGTCTAAAAGCTAATATTATTAATAGATTTGTTATTATCATTCATACGTATATATAATGCATGATAAGTATATATCAATCAAATACATAAGCTAAAATGCAAAGTTTTCCGAATTTTAGCAACATATTATTTGTAGACTTTGAAAAAAAAAATTTAATTGATTATAGAGATTTTTGCCAATTTTTAAGTAAAGTATCAATTTAAAAAATAGATTGTATCAACTACGAATAAAAATCTCTCACAAACCTACGTCATATACTAAAAACACAACCAATCGCTGCAAAAAGTAGTTAAAAAAATTGTAAATCTAGTGCGTGTTGTATACGCCTCTTCCGAAATTTCAAATAGCTTTTTAGTAGCTGTAACTTGACATAATATTTTCATATACTTTGTTTAACCTCAATTTTTAGTAAAGTATCTTTTATAAAAAGTTGATTCAAAAACCTATCTAAAACGAGAGATTATAAACACGGGTGTATATTTAATTTCAATACAGAGTAAGTATATGGGGTTAAGTATAAATGAGCTCTTAAATATGTGGTCTCCAGTTAATTGAACTAATCTGCCTGTCTTACTTACTGGTAGCTTACAATGCTTAGGTTACAAATAATATGTATTACTAAAGTAATTTATTCTTAAGTTATAAATGATAACACATTTAGAATCCTTGTAAATTATTTTATTAATAAAATTTAAAACTCTTTGAAATAAACTGTTATAAATCACTTCATAAGTAAAATCTATAAAAAGTATAACAGTAAAGAGACTAACAGTCTTGACGAAACAATCGTTACACAAAATAACTCACTGCGGTGTATTCTTTGATCGATGTTCTTAAGTTCGTAGCTACCTCACTAGACGGTAACCTCATTTGATGATGCGATTATCTCAACTTAGCGACACACTAGAGAGCAGGATGTAAAATTAAACGCATATTTAAAAAAACAAAGGCCTTCCCCTTACAGATTAAAAATTTTTTATATATAATTTTTGTAAATGTGTAATTTTTTACAGTTAATACATAAGTTTATATATGAAAATGTATTTTGTTTTGTTTTTTGTGCATACTAAATTATATTTGATCAAAGAGGACTATTTGTTTGTAACTTTTTACTATGTTATGTTTGATTTTTTAATTTTTATTGAAGGTAATTTGTTTGTTTCTTTTTTTGTGTTTATTGTTTAAGCGGCTCAGATTTTAATGCTCGAGTCCATCTCCGCACACTAAACTCCAATAGTAATAGTAATAAGAAAAATAAAATACTGCCCTAATGTAAGACTAATGAGTAACAGTGATAAAAAAGTATATATATTTAATATTAATAAGGAAGAAAAAAGTCACTGACCAAGGGTTAGGGTTAAAAGTGATAGTTGAAAGAGATAATAAAAAAATTACCTGTGCAATAGTGACCCTTTGCAAATTACAATAAAATCAAAAGCATGTATATAATTTTTTTATAGCTATTCATGTAAATAACAATTTATCTCTGAAAACACTACGTCATATAAAAAAACACAATCAATAGCTTCAACAACTAATATATGACCTTTTAAGATTTATTAAATATAAATTTCTATTATACTCCATATCCTGCAATTGAATAATTTCAAACAGCTTTCTAGTAGCTGTAACTTTTCTAAATATATAACTAACCGCGCAATAATGCTAGTGGTGAACAGACAGATCACTTATAACTCAAGTTGCAAGCTTTTAATTCTGTAGCTTAATTTGAATCTTTCAGTTTAACCTATGCTAAATCGTTTGATGCAGTTTTTGAGATTTTAGCATTGTTTTATGTTTACATTTTTATATAAAAAACTTAATCAATCAAAACATCTTTTCAGCTGTAGATTCGAGTTGAATTGCACTTTGCTGAACAACAAAACAAAAGTTATACAAAAAACAATAAAACACTATGACGTAATTATTGAATATTGTAGAGTACAACAATTTTGCACTGAATATTTGTACTCTACAATATTTAATAATTATGTCATATTGCTTTTTATATTTTTTCGCATAACATTTGTATAATATTTATTCTTTCAAGACTTTATTATGCAAACTAAGTTTCGGTCAAAGACTTCGTCAGTGCCTATATAAAAGAATAGATATTATTTAACTTTTCAAAAATTTGATACCTCTTTATATGTTTTATAAAAACCAAAACAAATAATAACTTTTGTATTATTGTTTAGCAAAGTGCAATTCACTTCGAACAGCTAATGATTATTATTTCATTTTTATGAAAAATATGTTCTGTTATTTTTAAACTCGATTTTTTTCAATAAATTACTGTAAAGTCCTTCAACGAGGGCTCTGTGGAAAGTGATTCAGTTTATATAATTACAATATTTTCCATATACATTTATAGGGTAGCTGTCTAAATTGCACGAGTGCAAAAAATTGCACAGAGATACTTTTGCACGAAGACACTTTTGCACAGAGACAATTTTGCACGTGTTATTTTTTTTTCAAATTTAAATTAATTTTATTGTTTATTCTTTTTACTATTACTGTTGCCCCTAACCCTTACACTCGGTCGGTAGCTTTTTTTTTTAATTAATTTCAGGGTTCGTGCGCGTCAGGCTAAGTCAGGCTAAAACAGTTTTTTATTTAAAAATTTGAGAATATCAGTTTTTCTCATTTCAGAATCTTAAAAATTTTTGATTAAAAAAAATTGAGAAATCTTTTTAAGATTAAATTGAGATGTGAATTTATTTCCAAATTAAGATTTAGTTATTAAAGACAAAATCAGTCAGTATTTGTAAAAATAAATGCTTAAAAACAGTTTGTTGAATCTCTAAAAAATTTTAAGAAACTTCATTATTTTTTTTGAGTAGATAATATACGTCATAATTATGAAAATTCATTAAAAAACTACAGTTTAAACATTACAGTTTAGTTCAACAACTTAGCTGTTTGTTTGAATTTTAATACTCGTGTAAGTGTTTCATTTTAAATTTTAATAAAACACAACATTGCACGTCGTTTTATTATAAATCTTATGATTATAATATTTTTACTTGTACTTAATTAAATTGTACAATTGTGTTTAATAATATATATAAAATTTCTACACTACTAATACATTAAATATAACACTTATTACTGAATTTGTTATGTTAAGGGTATAGGAGGGGTTAATCACCTTTTTCACAATTTATTCTTATTTTATTGAGTTATAAGTAAGCTATGAGTTGCTTTTTGCAGATTTTTAATGCTCAAAATATTTTTGAGATAAAGCTGATTAAAGTCGTAGACTATAAAGTACTAATCAAGACCCCCCAATACCTAAAATGACTTCAAAAGGGGATTTTCCTTACTTTGTAAAATTGTCAGGCTAAATTGGTCCTAGTCAGGCTAAATGAAAAAAATTTCGCGCACGAACCCTGTAATTTATTCTACTTTTAAAATGTTATTGGTTATTTTTATTATCAATGTTTACCCTAATCCTTACCCTCGGTCAGTAATTTTTCTTTCTTTTATTTATTTTTTTTTTTGTATTTTTTTATTTGCGTGCAAAAATGTAGCCAGTACAAAATTTTCTTTGTGCAATTTTGTGCCCTCGTGCAATTTTGTCTTTGTGCAATTTAGACCTGTTTTCACATTTAAATATATAAACAATTTATATAAACTGGCAAAAGTTCATATAACTTCGGTGAGTAACTATATATAAGAACAGATAATTAAAAGAGATAAAGATGAAATTTAATCTTTATATCTTTCAATTATCTGTCCTAATATATAGTTACTCACCGAAGTTATATGAATTTTTGCCAGTTTATTGTCGATCAGGGGCGTGTCTAGACTTTTTTCAAAGGGGGTTCACAATTTTTTTTAGTTCTTCATTTCCCGCTTAATTACGCATTTCTTAGGTATGCACTGCAAGTTAAGTACGCAATATTTAACCAAAAAAGTTTTTGTTTAAAATGCTTTTTTCTGCTTAGAAATAAGAAAAAACATGTAAGTAGTAATGAGAAACTATTATATATTTTTATTTATTAAACTGTACTAAATTTAGATAAATTAAAACTAAAAGAGCCGGAAAAAATTTATTTATAATAAAAAAAAATTTATAAGTAATTTAACTAAAAGTATTTAAATTTTACTAAAAAAATGAGTAATTACCTAGGATGATGTCGCACCAATATCAAGCTGAATTTATATTAAATTATAGTTATAGGCTTAAAACTTATATTTTGTAAATACATAAATAAAAATTATTTATTATAAACCAATAAAAGTTAAATATTTAACTCCTTTTTATTTTAAAACAAAGCAAATGATACATAACTTATATACATTACTATACTGTAAAATTAAATCAATTAAGTATTTTAGTTTATAACAAATGAATTTAATTTTAACTATGTATTTATATAGCTTGATTAAAACGAAGTATAATTTTAGATCAAACATACAAGCCAAACATTTTAAGCCTAAAATCATGGTTCACAAAATACAATATAATTTCAGCTTGATATTGGTGCGACATCATCTTAGGTAATTACCAAAAAATGTTTAGACTTTTACAACTAAATTAAAAAATCTTAAAATTATAATTAAAAGTTTGCCTGATGGTGCAGTAATTCTAATAATGATTTTGAAATCTCTCTGAGTTAAAAATTTCAAAAAATCAAGAACAAAATTTGTGGCTAACACATATACAAAAATAAAACAACTTAAATAAAAAAATATTAAAATAGCAATAAATTATAAAAGAATAAATTGTCAGGTTTAAAGATAATTTTAAAACTTTATAAATTGAACTTTTCAAGGTTTAAACCCAGTTGGTTTACACATAAACAAAACATATAAATTTTAAAGTACAAAAGCTTCACACAACATTATTATATACAACCAAATAAATTTTAGTGATTATATTGGACATTTTTAAAGTAAAATTGTACTTACTAGTTCAAAAACAATACTGTATTAAAAGTTATTTATACTAATTAACAATTTTTAGTGGGAACTATGAGCATCATAGTAAAAAGTTTCCTAGAAAGAAAATGCTACTTTATAACTTTTACCTATTATGACGTCACAATTGAAATTTATCTAAAATCTATTTCAGCTGGGCAAAAAAGAGCCATTTTTGTTAAGGAAACTTTTTTATCTTTCAGTGTTATAAATTCAACATTCATTATTCAAAGTTTATCAAATAACCAAAACAAAGTCAGTAAACAACGTTTTTAATGATATTCTAAGATTTTTTTGTTTGTTTTTTCTTTTCTTTTTTTCATGGGGTTCACAGGAAACAGGAAACCAGTCAAAACACGCCCCTGTTGTCGATTGGTAAATTAATTTTGCACAAGTCGTTTTGCATGATTTTTATAGTTTCAAAATTACGTCATAATCTTATTATGCTAAATTTTTTAACTTTCATTTGTGTGTTTTGTTTTGTGCTTTATTTTAAACTTGTTTTGAAGCTGATGAGTGCATATGCACGAAACTCGAGTCATTTGAGTTTTACATCTTCAAATAAACCTTTATATATATATATAGAATTGAATTATTTAACTTAATAAATTAAATTTTTCACACTGAGCCCACCTTGAGGGCTTTATTATTAAAAAGATGCAAAACTCAAAGGACTCAAGTTTCGTGACTATGGACTCATCAGCTTTAAATAAACCTTTATATATATATATTTAGCATATATATATATACACATACCATCAGCTGGCAGGATGGCCGAGTGGTCTAAGGCGCTGCGTTCATGTCTCAGTCTACATGTAGGCGCGGGTTCAAATCCCGCTCCTGTCACTTTTTAAACAATTTGTTTTGGTTGTAGCATTGTTTTCTTTAAGTAATAATTTTCTTTTTTTATATATTGTTTTTTTTTTGTCATGCATATCAAGACAACTTATTAAACATGATAAAAATGTCCTTAAAACACGATATAACTTAAAAGTTTTATTTTAAGCATTGATATACAAATATTGTTAATAAAATAGGTGTTACAGTTTTCGTGATTTATCTGTAGATATTATGCATTAAAATAACTTTATATATTAAACAGCTTCATTTGTAAACCTAGTCATAATAAGTGCTATAAATAAGTTAGTGCTGCTGTAGCTTAGATTTTGTTAGTTTTAATATCAACAATATTTTTTTGATAAACTTTTTCAAAAAACTTCCGTGTCAACACTAAGCAATAAAATTAATTAAGAAATTTTAATTCAAGTATAGCATTTAAATTTTTAAAAAACTTATAAATTATACTATAAAGTTTTGTTCTATTAACCTGAGAACTTTGTATTAGGTATTTATGTTTTGTGTAAATAAAACTTGACGTAATGCAGTATTTAATTGGTTTATTTTTATTTTTAAATGGTTTATGTTTGTTTCTAGAAATATTTTTGTGTAAACTTTGAAACCTTTATATTTAAACTTCGACTTCAAAGGAAAGTAATACTTAGATAAGTTCTAAAGTGTAAGTAATATTTTGTTATACAATTTAGAGTTGTAACATTTTTTAAATTTTGCTTTAAAAAATTTAGTAAGAGATTGTACAAATGAAACCTATATTTAAACTAAAACTAATGTAGTTTTTATTCAAATTATAATTAAAAGTTTCCTGAAGTAGTTAGAAACTTTAAATTAAAAACATACAGATAATTTTTTGTAGTTCGCGCAACTTATAAACTTTAATTTTTGAGTTTTACTATAGATAAAGATATTATGATAGACTAAGATTTGAAATTTTTTCGAAGCTTGAACAGTCTATCAAACTAGTTATTTGTTCAGTTTGAACTAATTAAACTCATATATTTGTAATAGTGTGAAAGTTTGAAAATATAGTACAAATTTAATCTTTAGAAAACTTAAAATAAAAGTAGTATTTAGTATTTCAGTTGTTGTCCTTTAGTTTAAAAGTTGTATTTAGTTTAAGGAGTATTTGCGTCAATTCTTATTTTCATTTAAGTAAATAAAAGTGAAAATTTAATTAAAACTCATATACTTTTTTAAGTAAAATGTAGTAGTGCTTAACTTAAGTTTTTATTTTGTTGAAATTAACTTATTTTAGTATTTCCAGCTAAACCCATTATTTCTTTACAAAAAGTAAGTATGACTATTAATTACTAAAGTTTGGTGCAAAAATTACTTAAGTTTTAGTTAGCAAGATCGATTGCTAATTATTTGGTATATAATAATTATAGGTCAGCCAATGAAAATGCTCTTGTTTAAAAAAAAGAATTACAATACAGTTTAATTTTTGAAACACACCTAATTAGAAATTTATCAAAACAATCTTATTTGACTATATTTTGTATAAGCATTTCGTTAACAGATACAATCATTAAGTAGCAATTGAAGTTTATAAACCCAATAATGCCCTCATTTCCACAAGCATTGTTGGTTCAGTGGTAAAATTCTCGCCTGCCACGCGGGAGGCCCGGGCTCAATTCCCGGACAACGCATTTTTAATTAAAATATTTCGACTTTAAATGATAAATATTGAGCAATAAGAATTTTTCGCTTATTTGAAGCTAAAACAAAGTTTTATGACTACCCCATATAAGTCTTTCTCTAAATAAGGTCTACCGATTATAGTCTTTTATTTGTTCAATTTTAAAACCTAACAGCTTTTTTGAAAAGTTAAATAAAAGGTGAAGTTTTAAAATATAAAAAAATACTATATAAGATAAAAATAATTTCTAGGGCTGTCAACAAATAGTATAAAGGTGCGCCCAACGTGGGGCTCGAACCCACGACCGTTGGATTAAGAGTCCAACGCTCTACCGACTGAGCTAGCCGGGCACGTTGTAATAGATCTTCATTGATTTTTTAAAGCCTTTGTGACGATGCTATGACGTATTAATGCAAAAACTGAAGTTAAATAGGGCTCGTCCGGGATTTGAACCCGGGACCTCTCGCACCCACTATAACCAACAAGCCACTTGTTTTGTCTTGTTTGGGTTCTATATCTATCAAGTATTATGACGTAGTATTAAAATGTTGTCGTGGTATTTTTTTAACTATTGTGTTACTCTTATATGAAGGCAGTTTTTTGTTTTAATGTAACTAATAGTACTAGTCTTTACAGCTTATATTGTCTACCTAAAAACTGAAAACTTTAACATAGTTAATATGCATACCAAATTTTTACTTTATGTATAACTTAAATGATATCACTTAAATACAGTTTCATATTTTATTTTTGCTTTAAAAAGTCGCAATCTCTTGCCACCGAAACCGGTCGTGATTAAAATATACAACTTGCATAAATATATTTGACTTAAATGATAAAAATTTTTACTTTGCATTTTATTTAAAGTAAAACGGTATTCAAAAACTGTAGTTGTAGTGACATAACTATGAATTTGTAATTTATTTTTAAGCTATTTTTACTAAATCAGGGTTGGAAAAGGTTTTTGAAATTTTTTTTCTAGGTATTCTAAATTCTTTCTAGTTTTTTGGAAGTACAATTTGTTTTTGTTTATTTTTAGTAAAAAGAGATAACTTTAAATATTAAAAATATACAGTAATGCTACTGTGTTTTGTAATAAATAAAAATCTAAATAATACAAAATAATTTAACATGATAGATGTTTTTTACCCGTTCAAAATTTCATCATTTTATATCTAAAAATTGTTTAAAACTCCATAGTTTTTAGTGAAATTTCAGGTCTTTTTAAATTTTTTAAATCCCATGTTTTACAAAATTTTTAACCCTAAATTCTAGATTGTTCAAGGATTCCAGGTTTTTTGGCAAACCTTTCAAATGTAAAAATAAAATGGGAAAAAAATTAGATTAGTAAGCAAAACTTAATATACGAAATTTATTCACTTAATCATTTAATTTAATAGTAAAAAATGATAACTTAAAGATAAAATAATTAAATAACTTGGCATTAGAAATAAAAGTGTTATGCACATATCAGGGTTCGTGTGCAAATTTCTTTTTATTTAGCCTGACTGAGACCAATTTAACCTGACATTTTTTCAAAGTAAGGAAAATCCCCTTTAAAAGTCATTTTAGGTATTTTGGGGTCTTGATTAGTACTATTGTAGTCTCCTACTTCAACCAGCTGTATCTCAAATATATTTTGAGTTTTAAAAATCTGCAAAAAGCAACACATATCTTAGTTATAAAAATGTTAGTACCTAAAATTTGTACTCCCACAAAACTTAGTATTTATATCTTGAAGCTGATTTTTAGTGCTGTTAATATCTCTAATAAATTTAAACAAACACTTAAATATATGAATAAACTGCTAAGAGTTTTAATATAAAAAGTTTTTGGTATATAGCCGTTAAATTAGAAATTAAAACAGTTCAACCAACTAAGCTCTGAAAAACATAGCTGATGTAAACAAATTCAAACAAACAGCTAAATTGTTGAATAGTTATGTCTGTATATGTTTTTAGAAATAATGTATAAAATAGTTGTACAACTTCTCTAGTTGGTGGGTCATATGTAGACTTCAGTTAATAGTGAGCCAGATTTCTTTGATATAGACTTTTGGTTACATGACAGTTCAAATTTCAACCATTAAACTTCTTAATAGAATATTAAGAGACCATATCTCTAAAAGTAAACCATCATTGAATAAATATATAAAAATAAGGTATGTAGGTCTTATTGATGTCTACAAGCGTTTTTTTTCTTATTTGCAAAATTTAGAAATTATTTTTTAATTTAAAATTATTAAAAATAACTATATTTTAAAACTTATTTTAGCCTATCACAAAAATTTTTAAAATTTTACAAAAAGAAAATTACTTGTAGATCTTATAAGACTAATATAAATATATAATATTATATAGAACACTTGTATTTAATTTCTACAAAGTATACATAAATTTTCGAGCTGTGGCCCTAAGAACATTTTTTAAGAATTTGAATTGTCCGAATTTCAATTGTTGTGCACCTAGACTTCTGCGGGCCTTTATATAAAACTCAAAGATATTAAAGCTTGCTATGTGTAAAAAGCTCTACCAATTTGAGTCAATAGATAAAAAAGGTGTACAACTATTCAAATTCCAACAACAATATTTAAAAAGGTTTTTAAGTATAGACTTATTAATTGTTGAGATATAGTCATTTAAACATTTTTTTAAGAATTTAAGTTTTTTGAGTTTTAATTGTCCTGTAACCGATATGAAAGTACAATTTATTAACATTTATTAAAAAATCATCTACCATGCAATGTTTACAAATTATAAACATTGCAAAATACAATGGACAAAAATATTTATGCGAATTGAATTAGTGTTTAAAATAAAATCTAAATAGTTTTTAGTATTACAAAATAACAATGACCATTGTTAATTAAATGTTTATAATTATTTTTGCATCTGTTAGTGTTTTGTATTCACTAAATTTTGAAAACTTTCTAAGAAACATATTTTTCAAAAACCAAGGTATTAATAAATTCTTATAATAATGTATACTATATATCATTTGCATTAAAAGTGGTAATAAAATTTAAACAAAAAAAAATATGAGTATGATTTTTGGTAAAAGTTTGCTAAATGAATTTAATTAATTCTAATCTAGAATTAAGTGATGTGTTTATCAGAAAATACTTTTTATAATCTTTTGATTAAAATGAGTATATATATTTTCTGACTTTTTTAATTCGTTTCTTATAGAATAACTCATTAGTATGAAAGATTAGAAATAGCATTTGCTTAAAATAGAAACTAACTTAATACGAGATAAGAATTTAACAAAATATGCAGTCATACTAAGTTTATATAAAATCATATTTTTAGTTTGCTATCATGTTTATATTTTATGCAAGTTAAATCTTAATGTCACTTTTTATCCAAGTTAAATTTATTTAACAGTTTTTTTGTACTTGTACGGTAATAATAGTTAATTTTTTAGTAATTTTAAATATTTTATGCATTTGATCACTAAGATTAATAAACATATATATAAACAAATAATAAAAATGATAATATTTTTTGTACTAATCATGATGACAAACAATACTGTTTTAATTCGGGGTCGGCAAACTGTAATAAAATATTGCCTTAAAAGCTAAAATTTGAGGCCTTAAGGTCTTTTTGAGCTCAAAACATACCTTTTAGAAAACAGTAATAAGAAACATTTTTCTAGTAAAAGCTTAAAACTAATCTATTAATTTGATAATTACTGATTACTAGTACTCTACTATTTTGCTTATTTTGTCATATTTTTATGAATTGTATTTTGAGTTGATTACTTCAAAAGTTTCCAACAAATGCCTTTGAAGTCTTTTTAGCAGGAAAATTGGCCAGCAAATTAAAAAAGTTTACCTACCTCTGTTCAAATTAGTAGTCGTATTAGTATAAACAGTTTCGTCCATTGCGTTTGTTAGAATTTACTCTTTCTGAGCATTGGCTAGCACTAGTGTATTTTATTAAATTATAAGCGTATAATTGTACTTTTTTTTTGTAATACTATATGGAAACTTAGTTTTTAATATATTTTTGTACCCAACTTATAACATTGTAATACAAAATTGTTACTAAAGTTTACTTTAGACTGAATTTTTATCTTGATAAATTTATACCTTTGTGTAACACAAGTTGTTATCATTGAAATTTAGTCGAAAGCCTGATTTAACCTACAGGCTGTATGTTGACCAACCTTGTTTTATTTCTTCTATATAGACAAAATTTTGATTGAGTTGGAAATTATTAAACTTTTTTTTTCAAATTAAGTTATATTATTAGAATTGCTGTTGTGCACATATTTTTTACAGGGTTGCCAAAAACCTGGAAAACCTGGAATTTGACTATTTAGATAAAAATAATCTGGAAAATCATAGAATTTTCAACCTTTAGTTTTTTAGCTGGATTTTTTGAATGTGGCAATTATCACAAAAACACATTGTGCATTATTAAAAAAAAGGAAGTTCAAGAAAGCTTACAAAAAGTCATAAAAATTCTACAAAATCAATAAGTGGGTGCCATACAATTTGCATAGTGGTGGTTTTCAGAAAATCAAATGGTGCCAAAAAGAAAGTTTTTCGAAATCATCTAACATTTTGTACATGGTGTTTTTGTTGTATTTGCAAAATTTAAAAACTTTGTAAGCTGAAAACTCCTGTATATATTGTCTTCTTAATATTAACCAGTCTACACGCATATTACCAGCTGGTAGGATGGCCGAGTGGTCTAAGGCGCTGCGTTCAGGTCGCAGTCTACATTGTAGGCGCGGGTTCGAATCCCGCTCCTGTCACATTTTTATAAAAAGTGTGCTTGCTTTTAGCATTTTAATACTTTTTAAATTTATTATTCCCACTCTTAGCTGCACTTTACATTTTTTGTCTTCAAAATTAAGATAAGTTGTTAAATATGATAAAATAATAATTTATTGACAAAAATTGCAACCTTACTAACCCGGTTTCACCTAAAAAAGAATCTTCAGAGTTGTAGCAATAAAAATGTTATAAATACCCATAACAAAAGGATTTTAGATGATTTAAACAAAAAAGATAAAACTTGCAACTGCAGGGAAAAAACCAACTGCTTTTTTAAAGGAGAATGCTTACTAAAAGGCATCTATAAGGCTTCTATTAGGAATAAGGAATACATAGGATCAACAGGGGTATTCTTCAAAAAAAGATGGCAACAACACAAATACAGCGTTCTCAAGAAAACCCAAACAACTACGCTATTTGAATTTGCCATTGTAAACAATATCAATTTTGCCGAAATCAATTGGCAAGTACTATACAAAGTTAAAAACTCAGTCCCGAAGAAAGCTGACAACTGTTCAACCTGCAATCTGGAAAGAATGGCTATAGCCGAAGCAGATAGAATCAAATCACTAAGTATCAGAAAAGAATTAACCGCTATGTGTCCCTATTATAGATCTTGTTATTTTTGATTTATTGTTTGCTTGTGTCTTATTTTTACTATTTTTACTATCTTATATGTTAAACTTAATTTTTAATGTTTAGAATTTTATAAATTTTATGATAATTTACTAATTAAGCATAATAAGTTTTTATAAAGTTTTTAATAAAGTTATTAATTATTTTCACTCAAAAATATCTATAAATTACTTAATCACTAATTTATGTCTAATTAGTGCTGATTAGCCTAATTAGTGCCAATTAATTTGATTGTTTTTTCTATATACATCAGTGTGCTTCATTTTTATTGCTACCTAACTCTGAAGATCCTTTTTTAGGTGAAACCGGGTTAGTAAGGTTGCAATTTTTGTCAATAAATTATTAATTAACTTAGCTCTCTATTTCAAGATTGAGCACTATTATTCATTTTGTTTCCAAATTATATATAAATATGATAAATAAATCTTAAGTAAACGATATAGTTTTGAAATTTTATTACAAGCATTTATTTATAAATATTGTTATTGTTAATGCTTTAGCTAACTATTGTTTAAGTTTAAATTTTAATCCTTTTAGTTTTATAAAATTCAGTAAAAAATTTGTTTAAAAATAAAATAGATTTAAATTTAATTTCATAAGAGAACAAAGTAAGGTAAAGTTTGTTTTAATTTTTACATTCTCATTTTGTACTTCTTTTGTGTCAACGGGTATAAATAGTATTGCTTTCATAAACTTCTTAAATTATTTTTTGTGCTAGAACATCAAAAAGAAAATGCTGCTACAAAAAGTTATAAGGGTAAGTTTGAATTTGTAAAATAGTTTGAATTAAGACTAGTTATAAAATTAAGTTTGTTTGAAAAAGTTTTTGTAAAATATATTACAGACTAAACTAACATATAAACAAAAAGTCCCTTTTTCATTTTGATTAAAAGTTTCCTAAAATAGTTAAAAATTTTCATAGAACAGAAAATTTTGTAGTACCTAACTTATTAACTTTTCTTTTTCATTTTTACCAAAAAACTATCAATTTTAAATTGACAGTACAGTTAAAACTTTATATTTTTTTTATATTTAAACAGTCTATAAAATTAATTTTTTTTTATATATGAACTAATTAAGTTGATGTACTTGTAAAAGGGTTATGATTTTTAGAATATAGTACCAATTTAAATTAATATAATTTTGAAGTAACAGTTTTATTTTGATTGTTGTCCTTTAAATTTTTATTTAATTTGTCTTCAGTGTAATAAACAATGAAGATAATTTTAAGTTTCACTAAAGCCTATAAAGGTGGAATTATAATAAAAGTTTATATATTTTTTATCTAAAAATAATAGTGCCTTTACCTAAGTTTTTTATTTGATTGAAATATTCATATTTTAATGTTTGCAACCAAAAACATTATATCTTTACTATAAACAAGAATAACTATTATTTATTGAGATGTGAAAATTACTTTAATTTCAGTAAGCATAAAGAATTATAGGTCAGCCAACGTAAAATGTTCTTGTTTTTGAACAAATAAAATTTCAATAGGGTTAATTTTTACGAAACAAGACCAATTAGAAGTAAAACAAAACAAGTTTAATTTACTATATATTGCTTTTAGCAGCATTTCGTTAACAGACACGAACACTAAGTAGCAATATAAGTTTATAAACGCAACAATGCCCTCACTTCCACAAGCATTGTTGGTTCAGTGGTAGAATTCTCGCCTGCCACGCGGGAGGCCCGGGTTCGATTCCCGGACAATGCATTTTTGACCTAAGAATTTTGTCTTTAAACAATAGTTTTTAAGCAATAAGAATTTTTGCTAATGTGATGCTAAAAGTTGAAAATTATGTCGTAGACTTTAATTAAATAAAGCTTTTTATCATTACAATAAATAAGTGTTCTCTAAACAAGGTCCACAAATTGTAATTTTTTCTTCCTTCAATTTTAAAACTAAACAGATTTTCAAAAAACAATCAATAAAATGTATTTTTTAAGACAGAAAAATACTAAATAAATAAAAATAGTAACTAGGACTGTTTCCAAATAATTAAAAAGATGCGCCCAACGTGGGGCTCGAACCCACGACCGTTGGATTAAGAGTCCAACGCTCTACCGACTGAGCTAGCCGGGCACGCTATCAGTTATCTTTATAGAGTTGATAAAGCCTTTGTGACGATAATATGACGTAATAATGCTTTAAGTGACGTCAAAAGAGCTCATCCGGAGTTTGAACCCGGGACCTCTCGCATCCAAAGCAAGAATCATCACCCTAGACCAGGGTTTCCCAAAGTGGGCGGTACCGCCTTCCTGAGGGCGATTTTAGTAAGTTGTGGGGCAATAATTATGTGGGGGGAGGCGATTTAAAACTTTTGAAATTTAAACTAGATATTCTTGAGTTGCAGATGAAGACCAAAAATTTTTAATGGTAGTCTTATTAGAGGAGGAAATAGCCTTTTTAATTTCTTCAAAGGGGGCAACTTGAAAAAAAGTTTGGGAAACCCTGCCCTAGACCAACGAGCCATCTTTAAGGATAAGACTTGTTTGATTTTTACATTTAATAGATATTGTGACGTAACAACAAAAAATAATTTGTGTAATTAATCAAACTTTTTTGCTTTATTGTTATAGAATGCCGGTCTTTTTATCTAAATATAATTAATTGTCATTACAGATAATATTGTCAACTTTAAATACTTGAAGTTCTAGGACTAAATCTAGTGATTTTTATTAGAAATTCGAAGTGTTTTGTGAAAATTTCTCACATTCCATTATTTTCCAGGATTCCAAGTTTTGGCAAACCTGTTAAATATAAAAAAATAAAAAAGAGATCACTTTGTTTGTTTTCTAAAAATCAAAACATATAATATGAATAAAGTAATAACCTTCAATTTCGAACAAAAATCACTAGATTTAGTTCTAGAACTTTAAGTATTTAAAGTAGACAATATAAGCTGTAAGGACAGCTAAAATTAATTATATTTTGATAAAAAGACCGGCTTTCTATAACAATAAAGCAAAAAAGTTTGATTAATTACACAAATTATTTTTTGTTGTTACGTCACAATATCTATTAGATGTAAAAATCAAACAAGTCTTATCCTTAAATATGGCTCGTTGGTCTAGGGCAGGGTTTCCCAAACTTTTTTTCAAGTTGCCCCCTTTGAAGAAATTAAAAAGGCTATTTCCTCCTCCAATAAGACTACCATTAAAAATGTTTAGTCTTCATCTGCAACTCAAGAATATCTAGTGTAATTTTCAAAATTACTAATAAATACACCTAAGAAGTGTTTTTTTTTGATCTTCATCTGCAACTCAAGAATATCTAGTGTAATTTTCAAAATTACTAATAAATACACGTATTTTTTTCTTTTTGTTTTGCTCTTCATCTGCAACTTAAGAATATCTAGTTTAAATTTCAAAAGTTTTAAATCGCCTCCCCCCACATAATTATTGCCCCACAACTTACTAAAATCGCCCTCAGGAAGGCGGTACCGCCCACTTTGGGAAACCCTGGACTAAGGTGATGATTCTTGCTTTGGGTGCGAGAGGTCCCGGGTTCAAACTCCGGATGAGCTCTTTTGACGTCAGTTAAAGCATTATTACGTCATAGTATCGTCACAAAGGTTTTATAAACTCTATAAAGATAACTGATAGCGTGCCCGGCTAGCTCAGTCGGTAGAGCGTTGGACTCTTAATCCAACGGTCGTGGGTTCGAGCCCCACGTTGGGCGCACCTTTTTAATTATTTGGTAACAGTCCTAGTTACTATTTTTATTTATATAGTATTTTTCTGTCTTAAAAATACATTTTATTGATTGTTTTTTGAAAATCTGTTTAGTTTTAAAATTGAAGGAAGAAAAAATTACAATTTGTGGACCTTGTTTAGAGAACACTTATTTATTGTAATGATAAAAAGCTTTATTTAATTAAAGTCTACGACATAATTTTCAACTTTTAGCATCACATTAGCAAAAATTCTTATTGCTTAAAAACTATTGTTTAAAGACAAAATTCTTAGGTCAAAAATGCATTGTCCGGGAATCGAACCCGGGCCTCCCGCGTGGCAGGCGAGAATTCTACCACTGAACCAACAATGCTTGTGGAAGTGAGGGCATTGTTGCGTTTATAAACTTATATTGCTACTTAGTGTTCGTGTCTGTTAACGAAATGCTGCTAAAAGCAATATATAGTAAATTAAACTTGTTTTGTTTTACTTCTAATTGGTCTTGTTTCGTAAAAATTAACCCTATTGAAATTTTATTTGTTCAAAAACAAGAACATTTTACGTTGGCTGACCTATAATTCTTTATGCTTACTGAAATTAAAGTAATTTTCACATCTCAATAAATAATAGTTATTCTTGTTTATAGTAAAGATATAATGTTTTTGGTTGCAAACATTAAAATATGAATATTTCAATCAAATAAAAAACTTAGGTAAAGGCACTATTATTTTTAGATAAATAATATATAAACTTTTATTATAATTCCACCTTTATAGGCTTAAGTAAAAACAAAAATTATTTCTAATTTGCATTACATTGACTACTTAAAAAGTAAATAAATTAATTTGCTTAATCATTATATTATATTTGTTCTGCTTATTAATATCTGTTAAAAAAATATTAGTTCTGTTGAAGATAACTGAAATAGCTCTACTTGTTTAGTTCTTATATGTCTTTTTTTAAGCTGACAAAGCAATATTTTTCCAGATTTATCATAGAAAATTTTCAATTACAAGTTGTCAGTAATAAATCTTTAAATTTTGGTTTGTTTGAGCTGCAGTTTTTAATACAACTCTTGTTTGAATTTTGTAGTGTGTATTGTATAATTTTTATCTTTTAGCTGTAATAAAAACTAAACTTTGTGATATTAATATATACGCTTATGGTTAGGTTTAAAACTGTCTTGGATATTTTAAAAAATACTTGTGAATTAATTAAAGATAATTTGGCTGATAATAATATTTTTTCTTTTAAAATATAAATGCCGCAGTTAAATTCAAGTATATAAATTTTTTCTGTAAAAATAACATAATTATTAAAAAACCACACTGTTAAAATCTTAATGAAAGATTTCATATTATACTTAATTTTAATATAAACTAGGTTTGTAAAATTTTTAAATATAACTGAGTCTATAAAAATAAGTTTTAAAAGACTCAAATTAAAAAGGGTGTAAAGTATAATAGTAGATAATAAAAATTGTTTATAAAAATAAATTGAAATATTTATAGTATGGATGAAACATACAGAAAGGTACAATTGAGAAAAGTTGTGTTGGTATATCCGAAGCACAACAACAAAACTGCACAATTTAAAATAGACATCAATCTCAACTATAAGCTGCTAAATGTAATTCAGACTTATTCAGAAGACAAACATTTCTTTAATTGTTAGTAAAAATTAAAAACTATTAATTAATTTTCAATACACATCTCTTTAATTGTTAGTTTTTATAAAAGTATACAGACTTATACAAACTGAATAATATAAATTATAGAGTATAGTTTGTATTTTTTCCATTTGATAATAAATCGTTTAATTTTGATATTGAGCATAGTTGTATACAGTTTAAGTTTACTTAAACATTTATTTATATTACAGGTAAAAATTATTTGAATAAGATTGCCTTTAATTGTTGATAAACTGAGCATTAATTTTACAGTTAAAATATAGCATAATCAAGTAAAAAATCTGAATTAGAAATAAAACAAATTAAAAATATTGAAGATAAAACATTTAATTAAATTTTAACTTCAAAACTACCAACACATTGATGTACACAGTTTAATGATATATAACAGTTAAGATTTTGCATTTTATAGCCTCAAAACTTCAAAGTTATGCTATAGTGACGTAATAATCACTTTTATATACATAATAATCAAAATTTTCGGCGTGAGCCTGGCTAGCTCAGTCGGTAGAGCATTGGACCCTTAATCCAACGGTCAGGAAGTCCCCTGTCAGCCTCCTTTTTTTCTCTCTTAAAATGATGACTAGTTTAACTATTACTCAAATGTTATTAAACATATATTATTGCTCTCTTTGCTAGTTATAAATATTTTATTAATTCATGATAGTAGCTACGCTTATGATTAAGTATAAATTGTATAATATATTCAATTTATATTAATAAATAGATAAACTAACTCTTTTGTAGTTAAATGTAATTTTGCTGGTAAATTTTTGATAGATAATTTCTTTTTACAAAACAATTTTTAGTTTTATAACATATTAGATTTATAAAAAGTAAGCTAGTTTTTTCAATATGTTCTATAATGGAAATAGATTATAAAACAAAATGCAGTAAGTAAAAATTAATCATTTAGTTGTACCTACAAAATAATAAACTTCTTAAAAATTAAAATACTAGCTGTTAGTTAACTTTTAATCTCAGTTTAACTTGTTTAGCTATTTTTAACATTTATATGTACTAATTAAAATAAATAGAAAATGAGCAAGTATCTTTTAGTTTTGTAAAATAATATTATTTTTTTTTTCAAATGTTTAATTTAAGAAAAATAACACAAAATGTTGAATTAAATGTTTTAGAGTTGAAAGTCTACTAGCATTTTAGTAGTTTAAAGATTTATTTAATTAAATACAAGCGTAATAAAATGTGATAACACATAGTTAATTTTTATTATGTAGTTTATTACATTAAAGAATTAAAAATCTAACATAATTTAGATATATTTATATATAATTACTTGAGTGTATTATTAAAATTTGATCTTGAATTAGTTACTTTTACAAGAAAACGGGTTCTGAAACATCATTAACTTCGAACCATAACATAAGTTTAATAAATTAAGTTAACCTTAAGACTTTACAATTATACATATGGTACTTATAAAAAAAAAAAGAATTTTTATCAAAATGATTCTTTTTGGTATTATTACGTCATAATACGCTAGTCAGAAATATATTTGTAATAAATGCCAGCTGGACGTGTGGCCGGTTAGCTCAGTTGGTTAGAGCGTCGTGCTAATAACGCGAATGTCGCGGGTTCGATCCCCGTACTGGCCACATATTTTGCTCGTTAGTATAGTGGTGAGCATTCCCGCCTGTCACGGGGAGTTTTTACCTTTTTTATTTATTAAAGTTGGTTTTGTAGTTCGTTTATTACTTAAGTTCAGTAATTATAAGTAACAATACGTATATAATTTTATTTATTAAACTATTTTTAACGTGTTGAAGTTTTGCAGTAAAAAATACTTCTTAGTTCATAAAGAAAATAATGAGCCATCACCACAAGTCTTCGTGGCGCAATCGGTTAGCGCGTTCGACTGTTAATCGAAAGGTTGGTGGTTCGAGCCCAGCCGAGGATGTTCTTTTTTTACGTTTAGTTTTGAAGCATAAGTAAAGTTTTTACACTCAGTGTCTTTTTGTAATTCGTCATTTTTACAATAGTATTAGTTAGTTAGTTCAAACATCTAAGTCTTTACATAGAGTTTTTGTTTTGTCACTGATAAAAAAACATTCTTATACTTTTTGATCTTCAATATGTTAGTTTTAAATATCTTTTTTTACCTTCAGATTTCATCTAAATAATAACTTGTATTAAAAAGGTAATACACCAAAATAAGTTAAACCGTGTTAGTCTTGGATCTTAAATGTTAATAAGTTTTAATATTCAAAACATATGTATTAAATAATAATTAATACTTAATAAAACGTATACCATGTTTACCCCATATTTTCAAATCTGTAAAAATAAAGTAAATAAGAACTGATCGCCATCATTTTTAAGAAAAGTTTTTTAATAGTCCTCTGCATACTCAGGGTCCCTTTTCTTTAGATGTTTTGTTATCAATCCAATAAAGCTTGCTTTACAACAGCAGCTAAATTGGTAAACTATCATAGTTTTTTTTTAGTAGGATATTGGATCTTTACCACCTGATGTTAATAGTGGTTTTTTCATGAAGACAATCCTTTAGTTTCCTGCATAATAAGTGTTTCTTATCGGTTGTCTAACTTCCTGTACTAACACATCTGAGCTTTTATTAATAATTAGGAATTTTGAAGTAACATAACATTTTCCAGGTCGTAATGTCTTTTTTCTATCCAATTTTTAAGTCTAAATGAATTGTATTGTTAACTAACTCTTGTAGATAACCATTTTATGAATAGTAACTTTCTCTGTTTGATTTAACTTAGTAACAGCTCTGAAGAAAAAATTTTATGTGCTCGATGACACAGAGTTCTGAATAGATTCCCTTTTCTCTTTATACTACAGTTGGATGAAAAATTCAAATAACAACCTGTAAAGATTTTTTTTCTATACACCGATGTTGATTTTTTTTTTTCTCGCTTAACTTTTACATCTAAAAAAGCAAGCTCATTATTATTTTTATTTGCAACTGTGAAAATGATATGTTATGAGCATTATACAAAATATTGAAAAATACATCTACAATTTTCTCGTTGAAATCCAACGCAAAACAATCATCAACATAGCTGAGGTACAATATTTTGTTTATTAAAGCAGGAATAATAGTTTACTCAATATAACCCAAAAGTATGTTAGCCTATTTTGGTCCCAAAGAGGAATACATGGCTATCCCATCTTGTTGAGAATCAAACTATTGCTTTCAATTTTTTTTTATTGTACCTCAAGTATGTTGATGATTGTTTTGTGTTGGTCAGAAGCATTGAAAAGATGCTGTGATCATGGTTGCCACTGATCAAGCTGAGAAAATATCCTGACTTTTTACCAAAATTTTCCTGACTTTTCTAAATCAAACTTATTCTAAATACATAATCTAACACTTGAAACTATATAAAGCTTTCAATCTTATCTTAATACAGTTTAAAACAACAGTTTTTTGCTGAATTCTATCATCAAACTTCCAGTACATCACTTAAACCATATGTGTATGATTGATGATTGTAATAAACAGCTCTATTAGCAAATTACTTGTATTATTACCTTATAAACACAGCTTGTCTGAAAAAAGACACAATTTATTAGCATTTCCTAGCATAAATGTAATTAGATAAACAAACGACATATAAGGAACTTTTACAATTAAAACCTTGAATTAATAACGAACTTTCACAACTAAAATCTTAAAACAAAAATAATTTTTTACAGTTGAAACCTTAAAACAATAAAGAACACAATTTTTTAAAATTTCCTAGCATAAATGTATCTAAATAAACAAAACAACATATCAGGAACTTTTACAATTAAAACCTTCAATCAATAAGGAACTTTCACAACTCAAACCTAAAACAATAACAAATTTTTACAATTATAACATTAAAACAATAAAGAACTAGATCAATTACTGTTTTTTTAAATGTAAGTACCAAAATTTATTTTCTCCGTTTTTTTATTAGAACTTCAACCTCTTCATCTAATGAAGATATGGTTTCCTTCATCTGAACTGCATTCCGTTTCATTTTCTTGGCAATTAAATTAATTTGCATCATTTTATTTAAATTGCTCTCATCTGCTGCCCCTACAATTGTTCAGGAGAATCTTTTCTCTAAATCAAGCCAAGACTTGTGGGCTTCATTTCTTTTTTTTTGGCACTCATTTATTTTTACTTTCATTAATAAAACACTTCCTCTTATCATTTAGTACAAAATTTGCAACAAATAAATATACTCTTAAATACTTTAAAAACTTAAGTTACTCTACAAAAAATACATATAATAAGTAAACTTAATCTTGGCATACACCTATCTTATAACTTATTTTATAAATTTAAACAACTTTGAAAAAATCATAAAGAGGTAAAATATACACATTAACTTGTTACATAAAATACTAAACTAATTACTTAGTTATAAAGAACTCAATTATTTACTTAAACATAAAACACTTTGATTCTAAAATTCTGCTAGATAAACTTTTGTGTATATATCACAGTTTCACTTAGAAGTGTCCTTGCTACAGATCATCAATACTAAAAAGATTAAAAAATATGCTTGTTCAAGTAGGGTACTTGTTCAATATGTAAACAGAAAATTTTTGCAGTTTTGTTAAGGATATTTTACTAATTTATACCAGATGAAGGCATGGAAATAAAATTAAATACTTATGTAAACTTTTAGTATATAAATAAACAATGAACTTTACCGCAAGAATTGTCATTTTTTCAATTTTACCCACAAACGGTCGATTCAGTACTTAGTACTTAAGCCTGCTTGTTTAAGATCACGATAGCGGTTTCTCGCGACTAATCCTGCCTGATAAGTCCTAATAAGGACGAAACCGGTCGTAGGATTGTCTCGGATGCTGTTGTTGTTGATCTTGCGGTAAAGTTCATTGTTTATTATCGATGGCATAAAACATCTCAACATTGTTGATGATGGCCGAAATAAATATTGGGTAAATTTTTAGGAAATTTTGGAATTTTTTTATCAGGTTTTAAACGACTTTTAATTAATTTTTACCATTTGAAAGCTTTGGAAAACAAGGAATTTTGTAAATTTAAACTGACAAAATCTGACTTTTTTTTTAAATTTTATCAAATTTCCTGACTTTTCTTGACTTTTTTTCGAAACCCCATTTGTTCCTGACTTTTCCTGATTTTTGTCATTTTTTAAACTTTTTCTGACTTTTCCTGATTTCCTGACTTTTCCTGACCGAAAGGCAACCCTGGGTGATGCTATTTTAAATATATTATTTAATAAAATTCTTAATTATAACAAAAATGTTTATCTACATCAGCGGTTCTTGACTTTTTTATCATGTTTTACTCTATTCTTAGATGTTATTACCAAATTTACCCCATATATGAAAATAGGAATAGAATATTTTGGTGTATTGCCTTTTTAATACAAGTTATTATTTAGTTTTAGATGAAATCTGAAAGTAAAAAAGTTATTTAAAACTAACATTTTGAAGATCAAAAAGTATAAGAATGTTTTTTTATCAGTGAAAAAACAAAAACTCAATGTAAAGACTTGGATGTTTGAACTAACTAACTAATAATATTGTAAAAATGACGAATTACAAAAAGACACTGAGTGTAAAAACTTTACTTATGCTTCAAAACTAAATGTATTAAAATAACGTCCTCGGGTGGGCTCGAACCACCAACCTTTCGATTAACAGTCGAACGCGCTAACCGATTGCGCCACGAGAACTGGTGGCGGTGGCTCATTATTTTCTTTATGAACTAAGAAGTATTTTTTACTGCAAAACTTCAACACGTTAAAAATAGTCTAATAAACAAAATTATATAAGTATTGTTACTTATAATTACTGTTCTTAAGTAATAAACGAATTACAAAACCAACTTTTATAAATAAAAAAGGTAAAAACTCCCGTGACAGGCGGGAATGCTCACCACTATACTAACGAGCAAAATATGTGGCCAGTACGGGGATCGAACCCGCGACATTCGCGTTATTAGCACGACGCTCTAACCAACTGAGCTAACCGGCCACACTTCAGCAGGCATTTCTTAGAAATATATTTCTGATTAGCGTACTATGACGTAATAATATCAAAAACAACCATTTTGATAAAAATACTGTTTTTTTATAAGTACCATATGTATAATTGTGAAGTCTTAAAGTTAACTTAATTTATTAAACTTATGTTATGGTTCGAAGTTAATGATGTTTCAGAACCCGTTTTCTTGTAAAAGTAACTAATTTAAGATCAAACTTTAATAATACACTTAAGTAATTATATGTAAATATATCTAAATTATGTTAGCTTTTTAATTCTTTAATGTAATAAATTACATATTAAAAATTAACTATGTGTTATCACATTTTATTACGCTTGTATTTAATTAAATAAATCTTTAAAACTACTAAAATGCTAGTAGACTTTCAACTCTAAAACATTTAATTCAAAATTTTGTGTTATTTTTCTTAAATTAAACATTTGAAAAAAAAAAATTAATATTATTTTACCATACTAAAAGATACTTGCTCATTTTCTATTTATTTTAATTAGTACATATAAATGTTAAAAGTAGCTAAATAAGTTAAACTGAGATTAAAAGTTAACTAACAGCTAGTATTTTAATTTTTAAGAAGTTTATTATTTTGTAGGTACAACTAAATGATTAATTTTTACTTATAACTGGCTTATTTTTTATAAATCTAATATGTTATAAAACAAAAAAATGTTTTGTAAAAAGAAATTATCTATCAAAAATTTACCAGAAAAATTACATTCAACTACAAAAGAGTTAGTTTATATGTTTACTATTGTAAATTGAATATATTATATAGTTTATACTTAATCATAAGCGTAGCTACTATCATGAATTAAATAATATATATAACTAGCAAAGAGAGCAATAATGTATATTTAATAACATTTGAGTAATAGTTAAACTAGTCATCATATTAATGGAGAAAAAGGTAGCCTGACAGGGAACTTGAACCCCTGACCGTTGGATTAAAAGTCCAACGCTCTACCGACTGAGCTAGCCAGGCTCACGCAAAAATTTTAATTATTACGTATATAAAAGTGATTATTACGTCACTATAGCATAACTTTGAAGTTTTGAGGCTATAAAATGCAAAATCTTAACTGTTATATATCATTAAACTGTGTACATCAATGTGTTGATAGTTTTGAAAGTTAAAATTTATTTTAATGTTTTACCTTCAATATTTTCAATTTGTTTTATTTCTAATTTATATTTTTTACTTGATTATGCTATATATTAATTGTAGAATTAATGCTCAGTTTATCATCAATTAAAGGCAATGTTATTCAAATAATTTTTACCTGTAATATAAATAAATGTTTTAGTAAACTTAAAGTGAATACAACTATGCTAAATAGCAAAATTAAACAATTTTTTATCAAATTGAAAATATATAAACTATACTCTTTAGTTTAATGTTTATTTTTATACTAATAAATACTATGTGCTTTCTTAACGACAAATAAAAAAAACATTATTATTCAGTTTGTATAAGTTTATATACTTTTATAAAAACTATTAATTTAAGTAAATGTGTATTGAAAATTAATTATTAGTTTTTAATTTATACTAACAATTAAAGTGGTTGGTCTTCCGAATAAGTTTGAATGACATTTAGCAGGTTATTGTTGAGATTGATGTGAAATTTGAAATTGGGCAGTTTTGTAGTTGTGCTTCGGATATGCGAACACAACTTTTCTCAATATTACCGGTCTGTACGTTTCATCCATGCTATAAATAAATCAATTATCAAATACAACTTCAGACTTTATATAACTTTCTGCAATATATTACTTTTTATGATATGAAGTCTTTGATAACTAATTAGGTTGTATTGGGAATTGCAATTCATCAAGCAGGAGTCGATTCTCACGATAGAAGCATCGTTGAAAAATTCTTTTCAAACGGAATACTCCTTGTTTTTGGTTTGTTTGTTCATACTAAAAGTTAGGAATTTACTTGTTATTAAATATTTATTTGATTTAGTCTTAGCAGTTTCATATGCTTTTTAATGAATTTTAACAAGCTTCCTTTATATGTCACTATAGTTTATGATATTTATTTTGTTTAGTTGTAGGTTTAAATTTTTTTAGCTATATTACAGGGGTGCCACTTTACCTTGCAACCTGGAAAAGCCTGAAATTTGACAATTTAGAAAAAAAAAAACTGAAAAAACTTTTAATTTGAGAAATTTTGAAAAAATCTGGAAAAACCTGGAATTTTGAACAATGTTTACATGTCAAGTAGAAAAATTTCAAATTCTTTTAATTTAAAGACTCAAAACAAGTACTTTAAAAAACTTGGAAGAAATTTTGAAAATCTTGAGAAAATTTGCCAAAATTCAGTGACAACCCTGTATAGTATCAAACAAAAAAATTTATACTTTTTAAGTTGTTGCTAATATATAAGAAAATTTTGTTTAATTAAACCAAATCAGTTTGAGTAAATGTTTAATTTGAGTTTTTTTTTTTTTTATTAAATGTGACATTTAATAGCATTGTGTTGTTTAACTGTACTGGAATGAAACTAAAACCTCCTTTAAAATTGCATCTAAATTGTTTAAATTTTATCATTATGATTCATTAAAAATCACTAAATAATAACCTAAAATATTTTATTCATTAACCACAACTTTTCAGTGTGAAATACTTTTTAAAATATTCGTTTTAATTGTTACATTTTATAACTTTGTACTGTTAAACTCTACTAGAGTAAAACTAAATAAGTAAAGTATAAAGGTTTATTTAAAAATATTTTTGTCACATTGAATAACATAATAGTACTTTCTGGTTTGGTTTGCACGTCAAAAATTAATAAGGACGAAACCTTTTTCGGATGCTGTTGTTGATGGTCTTGTGATAAAGTTTATTATTTATCATTGATAGCGCGAAGCATCTCAACTTAGTTGAGGATGGCCGTAAGAAATACTCGTTAAAACATGGTTAAAATTAAAATATTACTTGAATTTTAGTGTATAGGTATTAAAATAAATAACAAATAAAAGAGCACAATTTTAACCAGATTAAAGAAAATTTAATTCTTACCTTTATAGATATTTTTCTATACTTTACTTGCAGAAAAGTCAATCTTTTAATAAAAAGTACTTCTAAAATATTATTGCGTTTTCAACTATGTACGACTTACATTATTTATACCATACTTGTTTAGCAAGTTTTATTTCGTACTAATTATTAACATCACTTATAAATTGAGCTGGTTTTATAAATGATGTATTGTTGTAATAAAGGCAAAAAATTCTTGGTTATAAACCAAGTTTTAAAAGCAAACAAAGTTAAGCATTTTTAAAAAGTTACCACAACAGGATTCTTATGCAAACAAAAACAGACATTGTAAAAACTGTTTATATTTGCTATAATGTGTCTATGTTCAGAAGCCTCGATAGCTCAGTCGGGAGAGCGTCAGACTGAAGATCTTAAGGTCCCGGGTCGAGGCACGGATTTTTGTATAATCGATTTTAACATACTACATGTTAAATAGTCTTTCTGAAAACCAATATAATTTAGTCTTGTATATATTATATTACACATTAGGTACTTTTGGTTTTAAGTGCAACATTAATTTCTAGAAATACATAGACAAGAAATGAATTAATTTTTTTTGCCCTCACTTTAGTAACTACACTTTATAATTTAAAATACAGTGATGAAAATAATATGTCAAAAGTAAATTTGTCTCTTTCACTATTTCTATAACTAACTTTAGAAAAAGCTACCAGATTAAATTGTTTTAATTACCAAGATTTAATATGAAAGTTCGATAGGACCTTATTAAATAAACTGATTAAAAATGCAAAAAAAAAGTTACTTTTTCTATATAAGTCTATTTTCTACTACAGTTTAAAACAATGCGTAAAACTTTTAAATTCAACAATAAACAATTATTATTAATTAACTTAAAAGTTCTAGTAATAAAATATTTTACGAAAAATAGATATTTAATAATTTTATACGTTAGTGGTTATTAACGATGAAATTTTCCGCTCTAAGTGTTTCTATCAAACTTTTTAACAAATATACCCCTTAAAAAATTTTTAAAATGTTTGTTTTCCAAAAATATAACTTATATTTTATGTTTTAGTCTTTCAAATAAAGCTAATGTTTTTGTTGTTACTTTGTATTACATACATTAAACTCTTTAACTAAAATTAAGTGTATATTACATTTGAATATCAATATTCTATTTGAATAAGGTTGTTGTAAGTAATAAAGTAAATGTCTATGGAAGCTGATATTAAAGCTTTGATTGAATGTTCCAAAATAGGAAAACTGTTAAAAGAAAAGTTGATTGCATTTGGATGTAGAAAAGACAATGAATTCAACTCACTCCAGGCTGATATTTGTAGAATAAAAACTGAGTATAATGAAAAAAGTAAAAGCATTGAAAAGAGTATTGTTGAAATTCAGAATGATGACAAATATGTGATATTTAGTAAAAGAGTTATTTCTTTAGAAGAAAAAGTCACAGAGTTACAAAGAAGTTTTTTGGAATTCAAAACAGAGTTTTCTTCGAAATTTGAAAAGTTTGAATCAAAGTTTTCTACATATGTTGATGCAATGGAAACGATGAAACCAAAAGACTTTTATTCCAAAATCAATACTAAAATTAACAGTTTTGAAGCAACTTATGTTCAGCTTGTTTTAAGATTTTAGTTGTGAAAGTTCGTTATTAACTCAAGGTTTTAATTGTAAAAGTTCCTTATATGTCGTTTGTTTATCTAATTACATTTATGCTAGGAAATGCTAAAAAATTGTGTCTTTTTTCAGACAAGCTGTGTTTATAAGGTTATAATACAAGTAATTTGCTAATAGAGCTGTTTATTACAATCATCAATCATACACATATGGTTTAAGTGATGTACTGGAAGTTTGATGATAGAATTCAGGAAAAAAACTGTTGTTTTAAACTATGTTAAGATAAGATTGAAAGCTTTATATAGTTTCAAGTGTTAGATTATGTATTTTAGAATAAGTTTGATTTAAAAAAGTCAGGAAAATTTTGGTAAAAAGTCAGGAAAAGTCAGGATATTTTTCTCAGCTTGATCAGTGGCAACCATGATCACAGTATCTTTTCAATGCTTCTGACCATCACAAAACAATCATCAACATACCTGAGGTACAATGAAAAAAAAATTGAAAGCAATAGTTTGATTCTCAACAAGACGGGATAGCCATGTATTCCTCTTTGGGACCAAAATAGGCTAACATACTTTTGGGTTATATTGAGTAAACAATTATTCCTGCTTTAAAAAACAAAATATTGTACCTCAGCTATGTTGATGATTGTTTTGCGTTGGATTTCAACGAGAAAATTGTAGATGTATTTTTCAATATTTTGTATAATGCTCATAACATATCATTTTCACAGTTGTAAATAAAAATAATAATGAACTTGCTTTTTTAGATGTAAAAGTTAAGCGAGAAAAAAAAAATCAACATCGGTGTATAGAAAGAAAATCTTTACAGGTTGTTATTTGAATTTTTCATCCAACTGTAGCATAAAGAGAAAAGGGAATCTAATCAGAACTCTGTGTCAACGAGCATATAAAATTTTTTTTTAAAAGCTTCTACTAAGTTAAATCAAACAGATATAGTTACTATTCATAAAATGGTTATCCACAAGAGTTAGTTAACAATATAATTCATTTAAACTTGAAAATTGGATAGAAAAAATACATTACGACCTGGAAAATGTGATGTTACTTCAAAATTCCTAATTATTAATAAGAGCTCAGATGTGTTAGTAAAGGAATTTAGATAACCGATAAGAAACACTTATTATGCAGGAAACTCAAGGATTGTCTTCACGAAAAAACCACTATTAACATCAGGTGGTAAAGATCCAATATCCTGATAAAAAAAAGTATGATAGTTTACCAATTTAGCTGCTGTTGTAAAACAAGCTTTATTGGATTGATAACAAAACATCTAAGAAAAAAAACCCTGAGTATGCAGAGGACTAACAAAAAACTTTTCTTAAAAATTTTGTCGATCAGTTCTTATTTACTTTATTTTTACTGATTTGAAAATATGGGGTAAACATGATATACGTTTTATTAAGTATTAATTATTATTTAATTTGAATATTAAAACATGTTAATATTTAAGATCCAAGACTAACACGGTTTAACTTATTTTGGTGTATTACCTTTTTAATACAAGTTATTATTTAGATGAAATCTGAAGCTAAAAAAAGATATTTAAAACTAACATTTTAAAGATCAAAAAATATAAGAATGCTTCTTTATCAGTGACAGAACAAAAACTCAATGTAAAGACTTAGATGTTTGAACTAACTAACTAATACTATTGTAAAAATGACGAATTACAAAAAACACTGAGTGTAAAAACTTTACTTATGCTTCAAAACTAAATAAACAAAAGAACGTCCTCGGGTGGGCTCGAACCACCAACCTTTCGATTAACAGTCGAACGCGCTAACCGATTGCGCCACGAAGACTGGTGGCGGTGGCTCATTATTTTCTTTATGAACTAAGAAGTATTTTTTACTGCAAAACTTCAACACGTTAAAAATAGTTTAATAAAAAAAATTATATAAGTATTGTTACTTATAATTACTGTTCTTAAGTGTAAACGAATTACAAAACCAACTTAAATAAAAAAGGTAAAAACTCCCCGTGACAGGCGGGAATGCTCACCACTATACTAACGAGTAAAATATGTGACCAGTACAGGGATCGAACCCGCGACATTCGCGTTATTAGCACGACGCTCTAACCAACTGAGCTAACCGGCCACACGTCCAGCGGGCATTTATTACAAATATATTTCTGACTAGCGTATTATGACGTAATAATACCAAAAAGAATCATTTTGATAAAAATACTGTTTTTTTATAAGTACCATATGTATAATTGTGAAGTCTTAAAGTTAACTTAATTTATTAAACTTATGTTATGGTTCGAAGTTAATGATGTTTCAGAACCCGTTTTCTTGTAAAAATAACTAACTTAAAATCAAACTTTAATAGTACACTTAAGTAATTATATGTAAATATATCTAAATTTTGTTAGCTTTTTAATTTTTAATGTAATAAATTACATATTAAAAATTAACTATGTGTTATCACATTTTATTACGCTTGTATATAATTAAATAAATCTTTAAAACTACTAAAATGCTAGTAGACTTTCAACTCTAAAACATTTAATTCAAAAATATAAAATCCCATAATTTAAAGTTTGTTTTTATTCTAATAAATATTATGTGCTTTCTTAATGACATTTGAATGAAACATTATTATCAAGTTTGTATAAGTCTATATAGTATTATAAAAACTAACAATTAAAGAGAATGTGTATTGAAAAATAGTTATTAGTTTTTAATTTATACTAACAAGTAAAGTGGGTATGTCTTCCGAATAAGTTTGAATGACATTTACTAGCTTATAGTTGAGATTGATGTCTAATTTCAATTGGGCAGTTTTTTAGTTGTGCTTCGGATATCCCAACACAACTTTTCTCAATTGTACCTTTCTGTATGTTTCATTCATGCTATAAATAAATCGGTTATCAAATACAACTTCAAACTTTTTCTGCAGTTACACTTTTATTACTTTTTATAATATGAAGTCTTTGAAAACTAATCAGGTTACGTGAACTGGTTGTATTGGGAATTGCAATTCATCATGCAGGAGTCGATTTTCACGACAGAAGCATCGTTGAAAAATTATTTTTAAACGGAAACCTCCTTGTTTTTGGTTTGTTTGTTCATACTAAAAGTTAGGAACTGACTAGTTATTAAATATTGGTTTTGTTTAGTGTTATTGGTTTTGTTAGATGAATTTTAAAAAGCTTCCTTTATATGTCACTATAATTTATGATATTTATTTTGTTTAGTTGTAGTTTTAATTTTTTTTAGCTATATTACAGGGGTGCCAATTTACCTTGTAACCTGAAAAAATCTGGAACTTGACAATTTAGGCAAAAAAAAACCTGAAACTTTAAATTTGATAAATTTCGAAAAAAACCTGGTAAAAACTTGAATTTTAAACAATGTTTACATTTCAAGTAGAGAAATTTCGAATTGACACAAAAAATTTACCATATAGATAATTTTTTTTGTCATCATCAGAAATTATTTTATTAAAAATCACATTTAAAGTAACTTTAAAGTATCTTTTTAATGTTTTCAAACTATTTAACACAGTTTTTTACCTTAAACTTAACTTTAAACTAAAAATAGACTCACTACAAATACTTTTTAAAACCTGGAAGAAATTTTGAAAATCTTAAGAAAATTTGCCAAAATTCAGTGGCAACCCTGTATAGTAACAAACAAAAAAATTTATGCTTTTAAAGTTGTTGCTATTATATAGTAATATTTTGTTTAATAAAACCAAATCAGTTTGAGTATATTTTTTCAATGTGACATTTAATAGTATTGTGTTGTTTAACTGTACTTAAATGAAACTAAAACCTCCTTTTAATTTGCATCTCAACTGTTTAATTTTTATCACTATGGCACATTAAAAAGCACTAAATAATAACCTAAAATAATTTATTAGTATTCATTTTAATTGTTATACTTTATAATTTTGTACTGTTAAACTGAACTAGAGTTTAACTAAATAAGTAAAGTATAAAGAATCATTATAAATTATTTTTGTAACAATAGTTATTACAATAGTACTTTCTACTTTGGTTTGCACGTCAACAATTATTAAGGACGAAACCGGTCGTAGGCTTTCTTGGTTGTTGTTGTTGTTGGTCGTGTGGTGAAGTTCACTATTAACTATTGATGACACGAAGCATCTCAACTTTGTTGAGGATGGCCATAAGAAATACTGTTTAAAATAATTATTCATAAATTAAAATATTATTTGAATTTTAGTGTATAGGTGTTAAAATAAGTAACAAATAGAAAAGGATAATTTAAACCAGATTAAATAAAATTGTGTTTTAAAGTTAATAGATATTTTTCTACACTTTACTTGCAGAAAAGTCAATCTTTTAATAAAAAATACTTCTAAAAAATTATTGCATTTTCAATTATGTACTACGCTTACATTATTTATACCATACTTGTTTAGCAAGTTTTATTTCGTACTAATTATTAACATCACTTATTAATTGAGCTAATGTTATAAATGATGTATTGTTTTAAAGAAGGCAAAAAAGTCTTTGTTATAAACCAAGTTTTAAATGCAAACAAAGTTAACTATTTTTTAAAAGCTACCACAATAGAATTCTTATGCAAACAAAAACAAACTTTGTAAAACTGTTTATGTTCGCTATAATGTAATTTCGATCACAAGCCTCGAAAGCTCAGTCGGGAGAGCGTCAGACTGAAGATCTGAAGGTCCCTGCTTCAATCCCGGGTCGAGGCATGGTTTTTTGTTTAATCGATTTAAACATAGTGCATGCTAATTAGTCTTTCTGAAAACTAACATATTGTCTTTTATATATTACACATTAGGTACTTTTGGTTTTAAATGCAACATTAATTTTAAATAAATTCATAAACAAGAATTGAATTAATTTTTTCTGCCCTCACTTTAGAAACTACACTTTATAATTTAAAATACAGTGACGAAAATAATATGTCAATAGTAAATTTGTCTCTTTCACTATTTCTATAAATAACTTTAGAAAAAGCTACCAGATTAAATTATTTTAATTACCGAGATTTAGTATGAAAGTTCGATAGAACCTTATTAAATAAGCTGATTAAAAATGCAAAAAAATACTTTTTCTATATAAGTATATTTTCTACTACAGTTTAAAACAACGCGTTGAACTTTTAAATTCCACAAGAAACAATTATTATTAATCAACTTAAAATTTCCAGTAATTAAATATTTTACGAAAAATAGATATTAAATAATTTTATACGTTAGTGGTTGGTAACGATCTAAGTGTTTCTATCAGACTTTTAAACAAATTTACCTGTATCTTAAAAGATTTTTAAAATTTTTGTTTTCTAAATAAATAACTTATATTTTATGTTTTAGTCTTTTAAATAAAGCTAATTTTTTTGTTGTTACTTTGTATTACACTAAACTTTTAAACTAAAGTAAAGTGTATATAAAAATAGAGTAACTACAAATGAAAACATGATGTCCCGAAAAGTAGTTGTTTAAACAGAAATTTTGGAGTAAAGGTGTTTCAGCCCGGGCTCGAACCGGGGACCTTTAGCGTGTGAGGTGAGAGTGGTAACCACTACACTACTGAGAAGCTTGAGCCACTAAGCTAAATTTTGTTTATAAAGGCATCAAGCTATAGAAAATTATAGTAGTTATAACATATAAATATTAAAGAAGAGTATGAATCAGAAGCTTAATACAGTTGTTATCTAACGCCATCTAACAAACAAAATTTTTCGATAAATTTCTTAGAAGTTTTCTATTGATTTCCCTAGAACACTTTTCTAAAGTTATTTTGAAAACTGTATATAAAGATATTTATTGGAAAACGGTTAAGTTTTTTCAGTTTTTTTATAAGTTGTTAAATTACTTAGTTTATCTTAATATTTCAAAATTAGAGTATCTATGTACATATTATAGGAACGAGTCAAATATGCACCAAGACGCTTTTGCACGAAGGGTAATTTTTGCACGAGAGAAAAAATTATATAGTATATAAAACTAAAGTAAAAAACAGAAACAAAAGAAAATAAACTATTAAAAACACGAAATAGAAGAAAAATAAGTTACCGATCGAGGGTATGGGTTAGGGATAACAGTGATAGTAAAAATAATTAATAAGAAACAAAAATATCTAATAAACATTATTGAAAAAATAGAAAATAAGAAAAAAAGTTAATTAACAAAATTTAGTTGTAAATGTTTGTATATTTCTACTTTAAGTTAATCTAATAAAAAATCTAAAGTGAAACCTTTAGTTGAAATAAAAGTATTCATCAATTTACTTTACAAATAAATAGTTCGATGTTTTTTGTAGTAAAAAAAAGGTAAATATGGTTTAAACCGATGAATATTTTTATTATAAAAAATCAAATAAGTATTGCTTTCAAGTAATAACACTGAAAAAATATAATAAAAACGATTTAGTCATATTGTTTTAGATTTTTGATATCTTTATCATTTTTAAACTATTTTAATTTATACCTATTTTTCATTAAGAAATTCAACAATATTTTATTAAAGAGCTTTTTTATGTTCAATAAAATCTTAGAATATTTTTAGTTTTTAGATAAAGCTAAAACGGTGCTGTTTTATTACTGACTTAAAACAACTTATTGTTAATGATTTGATAAACAAAACAAATAATCAGACTTTAAATTATATGCAGTTAAATAACAATTCAAAGACTTAATCAATTTTTGATGACAAATCATCTACGTTTATTTTATATCATTACAAAAAACAAATTAAAAATATATAACAATTAATTTACATCGATATTAGTTTTTTTATTAATTTATGTTATAGACCAGGGATCGGCAAACTACGACCCACGATTAAAAACAAAAACTTACAGTAGATTTTTGGGATTCTACTAGAAAAAAAAAAGATCATCGGTAAGTTTTACGGGAGATTTGAATCTGATTCCGAATATTATGAGGTTTAAGTGTAGAATAAAAACTAAAACTACCACTGCGACCCGCAAATATTTTTATTTTTTAAATTTGGCCCGCGATCACCAAATGCCTGCCAACCCCTGTTATACTATATTAAAATTGAATCACTCGTGTTCGCTTGTTTTTTGTTTTAATTTTTGTTTTCAGATATTTTTAAGTGTTTTGCATTACTATTTATTGTTTTTTGCTGAAAGTTACTTAGTTTGTAATTTTTGTTTCATTTAATCATGATATCTATCCTTTAATTTTATATCTTTTTTTTTTTTGAATTTAACAAAAAAAAAATCAGCTTGCCAAAAATCACTTAATCTATTAATTTAATTTTATAAAAATGGTACAGTTTTACTTGGTTTTTAAAAACTTTTGCCTAGTAACCAAAACTAAATGTTTAAAGATCTAAGTCTGAAAAGCTACGAACATTATAAACTTAACTTTTCAAACTTTTTCGTAGCATTGTTACTCAAATCTATTAAAAAATGTTTTATAAATTTATATTTAGTTTCTAAAAGATTAAACAAATTTTAACTAAATTAGTTTAAAATATGCATTTACTTGTCTATAACAACAGTACTTGTTAAATTTTTTGAAGTTGCTTTATAACTTTATTATACATATTATTTTCTGTATTCACCATAAAGTTTTTAAGAAGTCACACTTTGAAAAATAATTTGATGATAAAAAAAAGTTTTATTAAAGACTCCGATCAAAAACACTTTTAGTTAGTTTTGATTAGTTAAATCAGTAAAAAATATTCGTCAATTAAAGTTTAATTTAATTTTGCAAATACTGTCAACTTCTGTTTTCTCAAATAAAAATACTTCAGGTAAATTTTAAGAAAAATATTTGAAACACTCCCATTTTGTTTCAATAATATCAGTTTCTCATAATAGTGTAACAAATGTATGTTAAATAGGGTAAGACAAAACTTCTAATTAATTTAATGGTAGAAATAAAACTAACTGGATAATGAATATATTTGTAGAGAATAATTTTTCTACCTAATCTAACAAGTAAGTGAAACTTTTTAGTATTCTTACTCTATAATTTTTTTGTATTAGAATTAGCTAAAATAGATATAAACGAATTGAATTTTTTCTAAATTAGTTAAATATAATTTTAAGTAGAATAAAAAATACTTTAAAAAATTATGTTACAAACTTTTATAAATATAAAAAAAAATTTCAAGTTAAATTTTATATTAAAATAAATTTAGTGTATTAATATTTCTCTTCATAGGTACATATTTTTACAATGGTTAAACAATTATAAATATAATTGACTTTATTGAAAGTAGATAAGATTAAAATATATAGTTTTAAAAGTATAACCCTTAGTGACACATAATGTGACAAACACTTCTTTGAATAAGATATCTCTAATAGTTTTTTTAGAATTTTATTTACAATAAACACATATAAAGTAGCATTTCAAAAGTTTTCAGCTATCAAATACAAATGATAACTATAAATTATTTACTTAAAAGAGGCAAGAAGACTTGTATTTACAAAAACTTGACTGAAATTTCTCAAAAACCAGTGGTCATGCTGTACAATGAATCATTGTTGTTGTAGTTATATTTAAAAATATTGATGTTTTATACAACAGACAATATAAGCAATATAATTTTATTAAGGAGCATGAAAAATTTAGTTTTTGTTTACAAAGTATAGTTTTCATTTTGGTGTTGAATTAGATGAGACATTATTTCCTCTTAAACAGAATTGCTTTAAATTTAAACAAAGCCTATTTAAACTTTGGTTTATCTCATCAATGTGTAAAGTATTACAACCAGTTTATAGAAAAATACATTTTGTTGTACTCTTTATATATTGAAAATAATTTATTTATGCAAAGTCTGTTACTAACATTTAAAGATAACATTAAAATAAAAAAGAATAAGTTTAATTATTGAAAGTTTGCATTTAAATAGTAAATCCTCAAAACAAAATTTTAGTCTTTAAAAATTGGTCAGTATAAAAATATTTTTGTAAACCAACAATATCAAAATCTTTCAATGAGATATATTAAGGTCATAAGTGAGTGAAAGCAATTTTTAAACTAAAGATAACATTGGCTTTTATGTAAAATTTTAAAACGTGAATTATAAGTTATGTATTAAAAGATATAAATAATTAAATTTTTATTTTGAGTTATAGTCACACTAGTAAAATGTTTTTGATCAAAACAAATGTACAATAGTATTTTAGTATATTTTTTCTCTAAGGCTTTAGACATAATTAAAGATCTACATTTTAGTTTTTGAACTAAACAGTTCAATAGATGCATTTTACTGTTTATTGATATTTGATAAAGTTAAAAAATATTCCCACCAAACTCTCAAAAAAAAATGTGATTTGCACTTTTACTATGATTTAAATTAGCATTTTACTCTGAAATTTGAGCAATTTTTATAGTCAACACAAATATTCATATAGAACTACTTCAAAAATTTTCAGAAAATCTTTCTTTTAAAGTACCAATACTTTTATGAATCAAATTGGCGAAGAATGTATAAATCAAAATTAAAAAAAAAAGTGTTATGTTTTTCAAAGTTATGAAAATTATCCTAAGTAATTTAAAAATTAGTTATTAAATGTAAACTGTGAAAATTTAATTTTGTTTCTATTAAAAAAATAGAGGAAAACATATACTTAATTTTTTTTTAGTTTCGACAGGTGATCTACCGACTTCAGAATCTGCCTGAAACCGGCTGGATCGGACCTTTTTTGCTAAGAATCTATTTAAATATCAGATATTTAGCTTGATTTTAAAAATTAACCAGATCCAATTGTTAAAAAAAGTAATACTCAATTTGTTATATAACTAAAACATCTGTATTGAAAAACAAACTAAATTTATAACAATATTTTCTTAAACAATCACATCATCCAACTCAAGTAAACCATCAAGTATAAAATTATCCATATTTGATAGCTTGTAGTTCATCTGTACTGCACATTTACAAAGTGTTTTCTAGTTGGTAAATAAACAACAAAAATGTTTTATGAAAATCTGAAGATGTTTTTTATTTGCACTTTAATAAATTATGTTTACCTTAATTTCACCAAAAAAGCATTTTGATTATTTGATTCATAAAAACTAAGTTTACTTGTTCACATGACATACAAATATTAATATTCTTTTATGTACTGTTTTTGATTTAGTGATATTTTTATAGCTAAATAGTTATGTCTGTATACGTTTTTATAAATAATCTATAACATGCTTGTACAACTACTTCTTTAGTTGTTGGGTCATAAGTAGACTTCAGTTTGTAGTGAGCCAGATTTCTTTGATGCCTTTTGGTTACATGACAATTCATATTTCAACAATTCAAATTCTTAAAAAAAGATTTAAGAGACCATATCTCAAAAAGTAAAGTATCCTTGAAAAAAAAGGTATGTAGGCCTTATTGATGTCTACAAGCTTTTTTTTTTCTTATTTGCAAAATTTAGAATTTTTTATTATTATTAAAAATAACTATATTTTAAAACTTATTTTAGCCTATCACAAAAATTATTAAAATAATGCAAAAAGAAAATTACTTGTAGATATTAATAAGACCTAAATACCTGTATTTAATATATACAAAATAAACATAACTTTTGGAGCTGTGGCCCTTTGAACATTTTTAAAAAATTTAAATTATCCAAATTTCAATTGTTGTGCACCTAGACTTCTGCAGGCCTTTGTATAAAACTCAAAGATGTTAAAGCTTGCTATGTGTAAAAAGCTATTACAATTAGAGTCAATAAATAAAAAAGGGTGTACAACTATTCAAATTCCAACAAAAATATTTAAAAAGTTTTTTAAAATATAGACTTATTAATTTTTTAGATTTAGTCTCTTAAAATTTTTTTTAAGAATTTAAACTTTTGGAGTTTTAATTGTCTTGTAACTGATAAGAAAGTACAATTTATTAACATTTATTAAAAGATCATCAACCATGCAATGTTTACAAATAATAAACACTGCAAAATACAATGGACCAAATTATTTATGCAAATTGAATGAGTGTTTAAAATAAAATTAAAATAATTTTTAGTATAAGATAACAACAATGACCATTGTCAGTTCATTGTTTGCAATTATTTTTGCATATGTTAGTGTGTTGTATTCACTAAATTTTGAAAACTTGCTCAGAATTATATGTTTCAAAAACCAAGGTATTAAAAATTTCTTTAAATAATGTATACTATACATCATTTGCATTAAAAGTGGTAATAAAATTTAAACAAAAAAAAATCATAAATATGATAGCAAATTATGAGTATGATTTTTCGTAAAAGTTTGCTAAATTTTTATATTTAGTTAGTTCTAATCTAAAATTAAGTGATTTTTTTATCAGAAAAAAACTTTTTATAATCTTTTGATTGAAATGAGTATGTATAATTTCTAATTTATTTTATTTCGTTTCTTATAGAATAACTCATTAGTATGAAAGATTAGAAATAGCATTTGCTAAAAGTAGAAACTAACTTAATACCAGATAAGAATTTAACAAAAAATGCAGTCATACTAAGTTTATATATAATCATATTTATAATTTGCTATCATGTTTATATTTTATGCAAGTTAAATGTTAATGCCACTTTTTATGAAAGTTAAATTTTTGATTTAAAAGTCTCTTGTACTTGTTTGGTAATAATAGTTATTTTTTTAGTAAATATAAATATCTTATGCATTTTGGTCACTAACATTAAATAATATATATTAAAATAAATAATCAGAAATTTTCATTTTTTGTACTAATCATGATGACAAACAATACTGTTTTAATTCAGGGTCGGCAAACTGGGATTAAGTATTGCCCTAAAAGCTAAAGTTTGAGGCCATAAGGTCTTTAGCTCAAAACATACCTTTTCAAAAACAGTAACAAGAAAAGGTTTTGTAGTAAAAGCTTGAAACCAATCTATTAATTTAATAATTACTCATTACTAGTACTCTACTATTGCTTATTTTGTCATATTTTTATAAATAGTATTTTGAGTTGATTACTACAAATTTGCCTTGGATGTCTTTTTAACAGGAAAATAAAAAAATAAAAAACGTTTACCTACCTCTGTTCAAATTATTAGTCCTATTAGTATAAACAGTTTAGTCCATTGTATTTGTTAGATTTTAATTTTTCTGAGCATTGGCTAGCATTAACGTTTTTTATTAAATTATCAGCGTATAATTGTACTTGTTTTTTTTTGTAATACTATATGGAAACTTTGTTTTTAATTTATTTTTGTACCCAACTTATAACAGTGTAACAGAAAATTGTTACTAAAATTTACTTTAGATTGAATTTTTATCTTCAAAATTTATACCTTTGTGTAGCACAAGTTGTTATCATTGAAATTTAGTCGAAAGCCTGATTTAACCTACAGACTGTATGTTGACCAACCTTGTTTTATTTCTTCTATATAGACAAAATTTTGATTGAGTTGAAAATTAATAAACTTATTTTTTTCAAATTAAGTTATATTATTAGAATTGCCGTGGTGCACATATTTTTTACAGGGTTGCCAAAAACCTGGAATCCTGTAAAACAATGGAGTTTGCAACCTTTAAATTTTTAGCTGATTTTTTTACAGGTAATTATCACAAAAACACATTGTGCATGATTAAAAAAAAAGGAAGTTTAAGAAAGCTTACAAAAAGTCATAAAAATTCTACAAAATCAATAAGTGGGTTCCATACAATTTGCATTGTGGTGGTTTTCAGAAAATCAAATGGTGCCAAAAAGAAAGTTTTTCGAAATCATCTAACATTTTGTACAAGGTGTTTTTGTGGTATTTGCAAAATTAAAAAAAATTTAAGCTGAAAACACCTGTGTATATATTGTCATCTTAATATTAACCAGTTTACATGCTCATCATCAGCTGGCAGGATGGCCGAGTGGTCTAAGGCGCTGCGTTCAGGTCGCAGTCTACATTGTAGGCGCGAGTTCGAATCCCGCTCCTGTCACATTTTTATAAAAAGTGCGCTCGCTTTTAGCATTTTAATACTTTTTAAATTAATTTTTACAACATTTAGATGATTTTTATATTGTTTGTCTTGAAAACTAAGATAATTTGTTAAGTGTGATAAATAAATCTTTCGTAAATGATATAGTTTCAAAATTCTATTACAATCATTGATTTATAAATACTATTTTTTAAATAGGTGTTGCAAGTTTAGTTATTACATGCAATTATCTATTGAAATATCTTGACATTTTAACAGCTGATTTTAGAAAAAAATATTAAGAGTTTTATTAAACAAAGAAGTTTATGATGCTTTAGCTAACTATTCTCTTAATTAAAATTTTAATTCTTTTAGTTTTGTAAAATTCAGTTAGAAATTTGTTTAAAAATCAAAACTAAAATATACTAAAATTAAATTTAATAATAGAACAAAGTAAGGAAAAGTTTGTTTTAATTTTTTAAATTCTCATTTTGTACTTCATTTGTGTCAACGGATATAAATAGTATTGCTTTTATAAACTTCTTAAATTATTTTTCGTGCTAGAACAAAGAAAAAGAATTAATTCAGGTTTTTAAATTAAACAATTGTTGTATGTTTAGTTGTTTATGTTTGTTTTCAGAATTGTTTTGTGTGTAAACTTGAAAACTTTTTAAATGAAAACTTCAATTTTCAAAAAGAAAATGCTGCTATAAAAAGTTATAAGGGTATGTTTAAATTTGTAAAATAGTTTGAATTAAGACTAGTTATAAATATAAGTTTTTGAAAAAATTTTTGTAAAATACAATATAGATGAAACTTACATATTAAAAAAAGTTTCCATTTTCATTTTGATTAAAAGTTTCCTAAAATAATTAAAAGTTCTCATACAACAGAAAATTTTGTAGTACACAACTTATAAACTTTTTTTTTTTCATTTTTACCAAAACACTATCAATTTAAGAATAACAGTAAAATTAAAACTTTATAACTTTTTCAAATTTAAACATTGTAAAAAATTAATTATTTTTTTTATTTGAACTAGTTAATTTTATTTATTTGTAAAAGGCTTTAGGTTTTGAGAATATATTACAAATTTAACCTTTATAAAAGTTTGAAGAAATACTTTTATTTTGATTGTCGTCCTTTAATTTTTTATTTGATTTGTATTAAGTGTAATAAACGTTGGAGATAGTTTTTATTTTTACTTAAGCTAATAAAGGTGGATTATAATTAAAGTTTATATATTTTTATCTAAGTTTTTTATTTGATTAAAATACACATATTTTAATATTTCCAACCAAAAACATTATATTTTTACTATAAATAAGAATAACTTTTAAGTATTGTTTTTGCTCTTCATCTGCAACTCAAGAGTATGTAGTGTAAGTTTCAAAATTTAACCCCCCCCCCCCTCCCCAAACTTACTACAATCGCCCCCAGGAAGGCAGTACCGCCCACTTTGGGAAACCCTGGTCTAAGGGTATCACTTATATCCCTAACCTTTATTCTCGGTCACTAACTTTTTGTTTTTTACTCTCGTGCAAAAATGTAATTCGTGCAAAATTGATCCTTGGTGCAAAGTTGTCTTCGTGCAATTTTGTGCCCTTGTGTAAATTTGGCTTTGTGCAATTTTGTGCTTTCGTGTAATTTTATCTTTGTGCAATTTAGACCCGTTCCCCTTAAGTTTAATATTAGTAATTTTGAAACTTACACTAGATATTCATTGAGTTGCAGATGAAGACCAAAAATTTTAAATGGTAAATTTTAATTTCTTCAAAGGGGGCAATTTGAAAAAAAAGTTTGGGAAACCCGGCCCTAGACCAACGAGCCACCTGTCTGGATAAGACTTCTTTGATTTTTATATCTAACAGATATTGTGACGTAACAACAAAAAATACTTTGTGGTATTAATCAAACTTTTTTGTTTTATTGTTACATAAATCAAATCTTTTTATTTAGATATAATCAATTGTAGTTGTCGTTGCAATAATATTGTCTACTTTACAAACTTGAAGTTTTAGAACTAAATATAGTGATTTTTGTCCGAAACTGAAGGTTATTACTTTATTCATATTATATGTTTTGACTTTTAGAAAACAAATAAAGTGATCTCTTTTTTATTTTTTTACATTTAATTGTTTTCCAAAAAACCTGAAACCCTGAAAATAATATAAAATGAGAAAATTTCAAAAAATCTTGAATTTTGAACAAAAATCACTAGAATAGCCCTCCTCCCTACTCCCTTTTCGCCTCTTTACTAATTATTTCCCCCCAACTTTCTAAAATCGCCCCCAGGAAGGCAGTACCGCCCACTTTGGGAAACCCTGGTCTAAGGGTATGATTCTCGCTTTGGGTGCGAGAGGTCCCGGGTTCAAACCCCAGACGAGCCCTTTTTGACGTCAGTTAAATCATTATAACGTTATAGCATCGTCACAAAGGCTATATAAAATCATTAAAGTCGCTTCACAACGTGCCTGGCTAGCTCAGTCGGTAGAGCGTTGGACTCTTAATCCAACGGTCGTGGGATCGAGCCCCACGTTGGGCGCACCTTATTAATTATTTGGTAACAGTCCTAAAAACTATTTTTACTTTTATATTATTTTTCTGGCTTAAAAACTACATTTTATTGACTTTTTTAAAAACAAGCTGTTTGATTTTAAAATTGAAGTAAGAAAAGACTACAATTTGTTGACCTTGTTTATAGAATACTTATTTTTGGTAATGATAAAAAGCTTTGTTAAGTTACTGTCTTCAACTTAATTTTTATATTTTACCATCACATAAGCTGTGAGCTGCTGTATCTGCCCTGGTATCCATTTTCTTCTTATTCGAGCGCGTCGTGATTTGTTGTAAAGACAACGGTTTATAATAATCCTTATTCTTATTATGATGTTTCGACATATATGATTAAAATAAAGTAGGTTTAAGCTAAAATATATTTCTTTTTTAGTTGTGAAATTTATTTACAAAATTATAAGAGAAATAAGTGCATGCAAAAACTACAACACGTGATTAAAAAAATAATACAATAGTCAAAAGACTAACAGTTTCTTCGAATTTATACTAACTATCGCCCAACAATCGTAGTGAATTTCCGAACTCTAAGTCCCTTATGCGTCGATAGCAACTATTGATTTAATATCTTGAGTGATAGATTCTCCACGACGTTACTTCCCACAATTTAACAATGTTTAGTGACGGATGGTTTTTAGAATTGCCTTTTTTAAGAAAACGCGCTGATTTTATCCTAATTCAAACGAAGTTTACTGCTTATATAAAAATATGTTTGTTTTTTTATAAAAATAAGTTTGTTTTTTTAATACTAGAAGCACGTCACAAATATCTGCGCAAAACACTCCACAACATTCGCTTTTTAAATAAATTTATCAAGTGTTCACTACGACAAAGCAAAAATTCTTATTGCTTAATAATAATTATATAAAGTCAAAATACTTTGGTCAAAAATGCATTGTCCGAGAATCGAACCCGGGCCTCCCGCGTGGCAGGCGAGAATTATGCCACTGAACCAACAATGTTTATGGACACGAGCGCATTTTTGCGTTAATGAACTTAAATTGATACTTGGTGTTCGTATCTGTTAACGAAATGCTACTAAAAGTTATATGTAGTAAAATAAACTTGTTTTGTTTTACTTCTAATTGGCCTTGTTTCGTAAAAGTTAACTGTATTGAAATTTTACTTGTTCAAAAACAAGAACATTTTACGTTGGCTGACCTATAATTCTTTATGCTTACTAAAATGAAAGTATTTTCACATCTAACTATAGCAATATTATATGTCTTGATTTTAGGAAAACAAATAGAGAGATCTCAACTACTGGAGGAGAAATAATGAATATATTCTTTTAAGACTGTATTATGCAAACTAAGTTTCGGTCAAAGACTTCGTCAGTGCTTAAATAAATCTAAAAAGGTATGTGACAGTCATGTAAAATAGCATTTAAACAATTAAATTAAAATAAAAACAAATTTTATACTCGAAATTTTTACTTAAAAACTAAACAAATTAAATTTTGATATTAAGACTAAGTTTAAGGTAAAGTTTAAATTTTTAGTTAAGTCTTAATATCAATATAACTACAATGATAATAATAAAAGCTTTATGTAGCTTTCTTTTTTCTTCTAGTTAATTTTCAAAGTAAACATTGCTTACGCAAAAACGTAGTTAGTAAAGTGTGCTAAGTGTTGAGTTGAATTTAATGTAGCTTATATTAATCGTGACGTAACTATTGATTATTTAAACAATCTTGTGCTTGTAATCGCTATGAAAATTTGAAATCACGCCCGATTGCTTTAAATAAAGACTTATAGTTGAAACAAATTTTTACCTAAAAACAAAACAAGTTAAATTATAATATTAAGATACATACAGATTATTTTATAATTTTTTGTGTTGTTCTTTGATTTTGAAACTTAACTAAAAATTTAAACTTTGTCACGAATTCAATCTTAATATTATAATTTACTTGTTTTGTTTTTAGGTAAAAATTTGTTTTAACTATAAGTCTTTATATAACGCATTCCGGCGGGATTTCAAATTTTCGTAGCTACTACAAGCACAAGATTGTTTAAATTTTCAATAGTTACGTCACACTTAAAATAAGCTACGTTAAAATGCACCTCAACTTTTAGCTTTATTTATTAACTACATTTTTGCTTAAGCAATGTTTACTTTGAAAATTAGCTAGAAGAAAAAAGAAAGCTACATACAGCTTTTATTATTAATATTGCTGTTATATTGATATTAAAATTTAACTAAACATTTTAACTTGACCTTAAACTTAATCTTAATATTAAAATTTAATTTGTTTAGTTTTTAAGTAAAAATGTTGAGTAAAAATTTGTTTTTATTTTAATTTAATTGTTTATATGCTATTTTCCATGACCGTCACATACCTTTTTAGATTTATTTAAGCACTGACGAGGTCTTTAACTGAAACTTAGTTTGAAAAACAAATTCTTAAATGAATAAATTTTAGCTATAATAGTTAATAGTTATTATTAATTATACTAAAGTTATAATGCTTTTGGTTGGAAATCTTAAAATATGTGTTTTTCAATCAAATAAAAAATTAGGTAAAGGCACTATTATTTTTCGATAAAAAGTATATAAACCTTAATTATAATTCCATTTTTATTGGCTTAAGTAAAAACAAAAATTATCTACAACGTTTATGAGTTAGTACTATTTTAATGTAATTAAAACAAAACTATTTAGTATTAAAATGCTTATGGTAAGGCTCAAAACTGTCTAGGATATTTTAAAAATTACTTGTGAATATAGTAAACAATAACTTGGCTGATAAAAGTTTTTTGTCGTTAAGAATATAAATGCAGGTTAAGTTTGCCCAAGTTAAAAAATAAACAACTTTTGCCTAAAAAAACTTTTAAGGTACTTATAAAATAAAATACTATATAATTTTTTTCTTGTTAATAATAGTTTGACTTTGAGCTAAAGAACTTTTCAATTTACTAATATTAGTAGTTTTAATTTCTATTAAAACAAAACTTTTAGTTCTTGAGTACTAATAAATATAAAATAAGTTTATTTCATAATGTTATACTGCTGCTTAATTAAATTTTATTAATATTAAAATTCTGTTGTAGTTTTTAAACTTACATAGTTTTTAAATAACTATTGTAACTTACTTTAACAAAACAGTGCAACAAAAAAATTGTTTAATATGAATTTATTTCTTAAGTTTTTTTTCAAGTTGTGTAGAACTTACACATGGATATATATGATAATTGCAACTTACACATGGCAATATAGGATATTTACATTATGTTCATTAACATAATACATATATTTCTTATAACTTGCAGTAAGCATAATTTAGTCTTTTTTTAGATACAGCATTGCAGAGTGGCTTGAAAGTAAACTAAATCCCGCAATTAAATTCAAGTATATAAATTTTTGCAGTAAAAATAACAAAATTTCAACTTAAAGCTGTCAAGATTAAGTTTTATTAAAAAACCACACTGTTAAAATCTCAATGAAAGATTTCATATTATACTAAATTTTATTATCAACTAGATTTGTAAAAATATTAAATATAAATGAATCTATAGAAATAAGTTTTAAAAGACTCATATTAAAAGGGGTATAGAGTATAACAATAGATAATAAAAGTTGTTTATAAAAATAAATTGAAATATTTATAATATGGATGAAACAAACAGAAAGGTACAATTGAGAAAAGTTGTGTTGGTAAATCCGAAGCACAACTACAAAACTGCTCAATTTAAAATAGCCATCAATCTCAACTATAAGCTGCTAAATGAAATTCAGACTTATTGAGAAGACAAACATTTGTTTAATTGTTAGTATAAATTAAAAACTAATAATTAATTTTCAATGCATATTCTCTTTATTTGTTAGTTTTTATAAAAGCATACATACTTATACAAACTGAATAATATAAATTATAGAGTATAGTTTGTATTTTTTCCATTTGATAATAAATCGTTTAATTTTGATATTGAGTATAGTTGTATACAGTTTAAGTTTACTTAAACATTTATTTTTATTACAGGTAATAATTGTATGAATAACATTGCCTTTAATTGATGATAAACTGAGCATTAATTCTACAATTAATATACAGCATAATCAAGTAAAAAATATGAATTAGAAATAAAACAAATTGAAAATATTGAAGATAAAACATTAAAATAAATTTTAACTTTCAAAACTACCAACACATTGATGTACACAGTTTAATGATATATAACAGTTAAGATTTTGCATTTTACAGCCTCAAAACTTCAAAGTTATGCTATAGTGACGTAATAATCAGTTTTATATACGTAATAATCAAGTGTTGGCGTGAGCCTGGCTAGCTCAGTCGGTAGAGCGTTGGACTTTTAATCTAACGGTTAGGGGTTCAAGTCCCCTGTCAGGCTCCTTTTTTTTCTCTCAAAGTTATGACTAGTTTAACTATTACTCAAATGTCATTAAATATACATTATTGCTCTATCTTTGCTAGTTATATATATTTTTTTTAATTCATGATAGTAGATACGCTTATGATTAAGTATAAATTGTATAATATATTTAGTTTATAATAGTGAATAGATAAACTAACTCTTTTGTAGTTAAATGTAATTTTTTGTAGATAAATTCTTTTCATAAAAAATATTTAATTATTTTATAACATATTAGATTTATTAATATAAGTCAGATTTTTAATATATTCTGTATTGGAAATAGATTATAAAACAAAATGCAGTAAGTAAAAATAAATCATTTAGCTGTAACTACAAAATAATCAAAATTCTTAAAAATTAAAATACTAGCTGTTAGTTAACTTTTAATCTCAGTTTAACTTGTTTAGCTATTTTAATATTTATATGTACTAATTGAAATAAATAGAATTAGGCAAGTATCTATGAGTTTTGTAAATTAATATTACAATTTATTTTTAAATGTTTAATTTAAAAAAAACCACACAAAATTTTGAATTAAATGTTTTAGTGTTGAAAGTCTACAATCATTTTAGTAGATTTGAAAGATTTGTTAGATGAAATACAAGCGCAGTTAAATGTGATAACACATAGTCAATTTTTAATATGTAATTTATTACATTAAAGAATTAAATAGCTAACAAAAGTTAGATATATATATATATATATAAACTAAATTACATAAGTGTATTATTAATGTTTGATTTTAGATTATTTACTTCAACAAGAAAACGGGTTGTGAAACATCATTAATTTCGAACCATAGCATAAGTGTAATAAAATTAAGTTAAATTTAAGACTTCACAACTATATATGTGGTAATTATAAAAAACAATATTTTATCAAAATAATTGTTGATGGTGTTATTACGTCATAATACGCTAGTCAGAATTATAATCCTTAATAATGCGTTTTGAACGTGTGGCCGGTTAGCTCAGTTGGTTAGAGCGTCGTGCTAATAACGCGAATGTCGCGGGTTCGATCCCCGTACTGGCCACATCTCATCCTCGTTAGTATAGTGGTGAGTATTCCCGCCTGTCACGCGGGCGACCGGGGTTCGATTCCCCGACGGGAGACTTTTAGCCTACTAATTTTATTAAAGTTGGTTATGTTGTCCATTAATTAGTGAAGTACAACAATTATAATTTATGTAACTCATATAAAAAAAATTTCAGTTTTTAAATGATATTTAACACGTTGAAGTATTACAGTAAAAAACAACTTTAGTTGATAAAGAAAATAATGAATAATCACCATAAGTCTTCGTGGCGCAATCGGTTAGCGCGTTCGACTTTTAATCGAAAGGTTGGTGGTTCGAGCCCACCCGAGGACGTTCTTTTGTCTATTTAGTTTTGAAGCATAAGTAAAGTTTTTACACTGAGTGTCTTTTTGTACTTCATCATTTTTTCAATACTATGTAGTTAGTTATATAGCTCAAACATCTAATTCTTTACATTGAGTTTTTGTTTTGTCACTGATAAAGAAACATTCTTATTATTTAATCTTCAAAAGTTTCTTTTTAAAATAACATTTTACCTTCAGTTTCATCTAAATAATAACTTGATTAAAAAGATGATACACCAAGATAAGTTAAACCGTTTTAGCCCTGGACCTTAAATATTAATAAGTTTTCATATGCAAAATTTAAGTTGTAAATAATAATTTATACTTAATAAAAAGGTATACCCTGGTATCTACCTTTTATCAAGTATACTTAGGGTTGCCACAAAACCTGGAAAAACATAGAACTTGAGAATTTAGGCTAAAATAACATGGAAAAACCTGAAATTTTAAACAGTTTGACATTGTGGAGTTTTACCCATCTATATCAGAAAAACTATTAAGTAAAGCCTTAGCTTTTGCAAAAGAAAGTACAAAAGTAAGCGAACAAGAAATTAAGATCATCTTAAACGCATCTAAATCTGTATTACATAATAAAGAAGAAGTATGGGTAAAAAGAAAGAGTAACACAGAAGAGAATGAACTTTTCGACATCACCATGGGAGGTAAGCATGGAGCGGAAATATGCGAACTAGTAGGTCTCTATATACTACATAAACTCAGGAATGCGCTCCCAAACCTAACAACAGGATTGTACCGCGACGATGGCTTAACGGTCATAGAAAAAAACAAAAGTAATGTTGATATAGAGAAAATTAAAAAATCCATGCACAACATATCAAAAGAAATGGGAATAAAGTTAGATATTGAAAATCCTTCACGTAAAATTAACTATCTAGACTTAAGCTTCAATCTATACAACCACACATTCCAACCATATAGAAAAGAAAACAGCAAAATTATATATATTAATTCAAAGTCCAACCACCCTCCAGCTATACTGAAACAAATCCCAAAAATGATAGAAGAAAGACTTTCCAAAAATTCTAGCAATGAAAATCTATTCAATGAAATAAGTAAAGATTACAATGACGCAATAAAGTTAAGTGGCTACAATTACAAAATAAAGTTCAAAGATGAAGATGATGAAAAGAAACAGCCTAGAAAAAGAAAAAGAAAAATAATATGGTTTAATCCACCATACTGCAAATCAATAAAAACAAACATTGGCAAGAAATTTCTCCAAATAATAAACAAATACTTCGGAGTAGACAGTAAATTCAAAAAATACTTGAATAAGAACAACATCAAATTAAGTTACAGCTGTTTGCCAAACATTGAGACAATCATAAAGAATCATAACAAGAAGCTCACAAACTGCAACAAGAATGATGAAGATGAAACATGTAACTGTAGAAACAAAGAGAAATGTCCTTTGAAAGGCGGTAACTGTAGGGCAAAAAATGTCATATACCAGGCCACAGTAAAAACTGACAATGCAACTAAATCATATATTGGTCTAAGCGCCTACCAATTTAAAAAAAGAGTGGCAACCCACAGAACGACAATAAATAGCAACCCAGAAGATAGAAATTATATTCAATACAAACAAGCAACTGAGCTATCAAAATACATCCACACATTGAAGAACGAAAATAAGAATTATGAATTGACCTGGACAATACTGGAAAAAGAATATGAATCAAGACCGAGAATCGAGACGTGCAGGTTGTGCTTGAAAGAAGCATTAAAGATCCTACAAGCAGATAAGAACTGTATTAATAAAAGATCAGAAGTAATGAGCTCTTGCAGGCACAGAAACAAATTTTTATTATTCTATTGGAATGAGTCTAAAACCTAATAATTTAAATATTTTTAGCATTTTAATCATCCGTTAGTTTTTTCAGAATTTTGTTAAGAATTTGTTGTGTTTTCGTTTATATTACTGCATTTAGTTTTTTAATTTCTTTTATTTTTATTTATTAATTAATACCAATATTTAGTTCACCTAATTATGCATTTTTCATTAAAATTTGAATAGTTAATGTTTATTTATTTTTTACGCATCAATGAGTTCAGATTCACATTACTGCCAATGTCTAAATGTTATTTACTGTTTTGAAATTATTTGAAAAGGTCGGCTAAGGCTCACCGAAACCGGTAATAAACCAAAGCAGTGCTTAAACATTTGTTTTATTATACATGTAAAATAATAAAATTTTGATTTGACACAAAAAGTATTTCATGTAGATCAGCGGTTCTAAACCTGTGAAAAATTTACTCTTCGGGGTTAATTAACTTGTTTTAGGAGGCAAAATTTTTTAACTACAAGTTGTGTAAATAAATGTTTTTTAACCGACTGAGCTAGCCAGGCTCACGCCAAAAACTTGATTATTACGTATATAAAAGTGATTATTACGTCACTATAGCATAACTTTGAAGTTTTGAGGCTGTAAAATGCAAAATCGTAACTGTTATATATCATTAAACTGTGTACATCAATGTGTTGGTAGTTTTGAAAGTTAAAATTTAACTAATGTTTTATCTTCAATATTTTTAAATTGTTTTATTTCTAATTCAAATTTTTTACTCGATTATGCTATATTTTTACTGTAAAGTTAATGCTCAGTTTATCAACAATTAAAGGCAATCTTATTCATATAATTATTACCTGTAATATAATTAAATGTTTTAGTAAACTTAAACTGTATACAACTATGCTCAATATCAAAATTAAACAATTTATTTTCAAATGGAAAAAATATAAACTGTACTCTATAGTTAATTGTTTATTTTTATACTAATAAATACTATGTGCTTTCTTAACGACATTTAAATAAAACATTATTATTCAGTTTGTATAAGTTTATATACTTTTATAAAAACTATTAATTAAAGTGAATGTGTATTGAAAATTAATTATTAGTTTTTAATTTATACTAAAAATTAAAGTGGTTGGTCTTCCGAATAAGTTTGAATGACATTTACTAGGTTATTGTTGAGATTGATGTGAAGTTTGAAATTGGGCAGTTTTGTAGTTGTACTTCGGATATCTTAACACAGCTTTTCTCAATTGTACCGGTGTGTACGTTTCATTCATGCTAAAAATAAATCGGTTAACAAATACAACTTCAGACTTTATATAACTTTCTGCAATTATACTTTAGATTACTTTTTATAATATGAAGTCTTTGAAAACTAATAATGTTACATGAACTGGTTGTATTGGGAATTGCAAATCATCAAGCAGGAGTCGATTTTCACGACAGAAGCAACGTTGAATTTTTTTTTAACGGAATACTCCTTGTTTTTGGTTTGTTTGTTCATACTAAAAGTTAGGAATTTACTAGTTATTAAATATCTATTTGATTTAGTGTTAGCAGTTTGTGTTTTTCTTTCATATGTTTTTTAATGAATTTTAGAAAGCTTCCTTTACATGTCACTATAGTTTATGATATTTATTTTGTTTAGTTCTAGGTTTAGATATTTTTCAGCTATATTATAGGGGTGCCACTTTATCTTGTAACCTGAAAAAACCTGAAATTTGATAATTTAGGCAAAAAAAACCTGAAAAAACTTTAAATTTGAGCAATTTTGAAAAAAATCTGGAAAAACCTGGAATTTTTAACAATGTTTACATGTCAAGTAGAAAAATTTCAAATTCTTTAATTTAAAGACTCAAAACAAGTACTTTAAAAAACTTGGAAGAAATTTTGAAAATCTTGAGAAAATTTGCCAAAATTCAGTGACAACCCTGTATAGTAACAAATAAAAACATTTATGCTTTTAAAGTTGTTGCTAACATATAAGAATATTTTGTTTAAATAAACCAAATCAGTTTGAGTAAATGTTTTTAATAAATGTGACATTTAATAGTATTGTGTTGTTTAACTGTACTTGAACGAAACTAAAACCTCCTTTTAATTTGCATCCCAACTGTTTAATTTTTATCATTATAATTCATTAAAAATCACTAAATAATAACCTAAAAAATTTTATTAGTTACGTACAATTCTTCAGTGTGAATCATTTAAAAAATATTCATTTTAATTATTATACTTTATTATTATACTAATTTTGTACTATTAAACTCTACTAGAGTAAAACTAAACAAGTAAAGTATAAAGGTTTATTTAAAAATATTTTTGTCTCATTGGATAACATAATAGTACTTTCTACTTTGGGTTGCACGTCAAAAGTTGATAAGGATGAAACCCTTTTCGTATGCTGTTGTTGATTGTCGTGTGGTAATCTTAATTATTTACTATTGATGGCGCGAAGCATCTCAACTTTGTTGAGGATGGCCATAAGAAACACTGTTTAAAACAATTACTTAAATTTAAAATATTACTTGAGTTTTAGTGTATAGGTATTAAAATAAATAATAAATAAAAGAGCATAATTTAAACCTGATTAAAGAAAATTTAGTTTTTACGTTCATAGATATTTTTCTATACTTTACTTGCAGATTTTGTATGATATATACTTTGTATAATCGATTTAAACATACTGCATGCTAATTAGTCTTTCTTAAAACTAACATGTTGTCTTTTATATGTTATTTTACACATTAGGTACTTTTGGTTTTAAGTGCAACATTAATTTTAAATAAATTCATTAAAAAGATATGAATTAATTTTTTTCTGCCCTCACTTTAGAAACTAAACTTTGTAATTTAAAATACAGTGATGAAAATAATATGTCAAAATTGAATTGTCTCTTTCACTATTTCTATAAATAACTTTAGAAAAAGCTACCAGATTAAATTGTTTTAATTACCGAGATGTAATATAAAAGTTCGACAGAACCTTATTTATAAGCTAATTTAAATTGCAAAAAAAAAACTTTTTCTATATAAGTCTATTTTCTACTACAGTTTAAAACAACGCGTTGAACTTTTAAATTACACAACAAACAATTATTATTAATTAACTTAAAATTTCCAGTAATTAAATATTTTACGAAAAATAGATATTAAATAATTTTATACGTTAGTGGTTATTAACGATGAAATTTTCCGCTCTAAGTGTTTCTATCAAACTTTTTAACAAATTTACCTATATCTTAAAATATTTTTAAAATTTTTGTTTTCTAAATAAATAACTTATATTTTAGTCTTTCAAATAAAGCTAATGTTTTTGTTGTTACTTTGTATTACAGTAAACTTTTAAACTAAAATTAAGAGTATATAATAATTGAGTAACTACAAATGAAAACATAATGTTTTAAAAAAATTTCTTACTTACCAACAAATAGTGAATTTGTAATAAAAATGTTTCAGCCCGGGCTCGAACCGGGGACCTTTCGCGTGTGAGGCGAACGTGATAACCACTACACTACTAAAACACATGTCTACTACCGCTAAATTTTGTATATAAAAGCAAACTTTTATTGCTGAAAATTTGTAACTTATCATAATATATAGTTCTTTGTCTTAACTAAAAATGATTGCTTAATTTACTGAAATGTAAAGGGCTTATTTAGATAGAGATGTGTAAACTAAATACTTTATTTACAACCAGGTTTCGGTGACAAAAAACTTGCGACCTCTTTAAGTAAAATAAAATTGTTTAAATTAAGTTACTAGAAAAAAGATTAGGCTTTTTAGAAACAATTTAAAAGTCCTTTATACCTTGACTGTTATGTTGGTCTACTAGGATACTACATCTGCAGGTTATTAAATACTGTCCATATCACAAAGTTTTTATTAAAAGCTATAAACTAAATAAAAAAACATAAACATTGTGAAACATAAAGCTCTGTTCTTCAAAGTTAAACTTATAACTTGATGGGAGAGTTACAGTAGTTATAACATATAGATAAGAATTAAATTAAAGAAGACTATGAATCAGTAGCTTAATACAGTTGTTCTCTAGCACCATCTAACAGACAATCTTTTTTGATGATTTTATCCCATGGATTTCCTTAGAATAATTTTCTTAAGTTTTAGTAGAAACTTTTTATAAAGATATTTGTTTAAAAATGGTTAAGTCTTTCTTAGTTTTTTTATGATTTTTAAAAAGTACTTAGTTTATCCTAATATTTCTAAATTAGATAAGTCTATGTACATATTATGGGAACGAGTTAAATATGCACCAAGACGCTTTGCACAAAGGGTATTTTTTGCACGAGAGTAAAAATTATAAAATACATAAAACTAAAGTAAAAAACAGAAACAAAAGAAAATAAACTATTAAAAATACAAGTTAGAAAAAAAAGTTACCGACCGAGAGTATGGGTTAGGGATAACAGTGATAGTAAAAATAAATAATAAGAAACAAAAATATATAATAAAAACTATTGAAAAAAAAAAGAAAATTAATTAACAAAAAAACAAAATAGAAGAAAAATAAGTTACCGACCGAGGGTTAGGGGCAGAGAAGCCAAATGTAGCCGAAACGCGGAAAATTTGTTAAAAAATGAGCTATTTACCACAATAGCTGTTAGCTTAGCATAAACCTCTTTTGACCTAAATTTTGATTTTTATAGCAGAACGGCTTTAAGGGGCGTCACTTAAACGTAAAGGGGAATCTCATTCTACAAAACATTTTGAAAAATAATTTATCAAAATTTATAAACTTTAGTAACAATACTTGTAACTACAAGTTGTAAGGTTTAAAATAATAAATTTAAACTGTAACAAGTTAAAACATTATAAAAGAATCTAAAGGAACACTGCTCTTCAAATAAAATAAATTTAGAAATATTTAAAAAATGCTCATGCTCATAACTTTTATTAAAAAAATCATCAGTATTAAAAAGCAAATTTTTAGTATGTTTTAAAACTTCAATTAGATATATGTATTTTTCATTTTTTCAGGTAGAAAATTAAATAATTTGTTTAAATGTTAATTTAAACTTATCTAAACTTTTTTATATTGTTTAACGAAAATAAGACGAAATAAAACTTTCAGCAGAATATTAAGATTAGTAAGTTGTTTATGTAACATTGCCAAACCCTTAATTACACTGAATATACAATTTTTTAAATTTACAAAGTGTTCAATTTATTGTTTTGAAGCAAAATAGAAGGTGGATTTTGAAGTAAATCTGATGGTTGTCTACCATAAAAAATTAAAATATCCTAGAAATAAAATAATTAATTGTGATTAAAGTCTTAAAATACTTAAAGATTTTTATCAAAAAGTTTTCTTTTTAGTTTAATTTTTGTATTCTACTTTTTATATTTAAATGTTATAATAAATTTTTAAATGACTTGAATAAACTTCAAATTTTATGATTTCATTCAAGTTATATAGTTTATAACCAAGACATTACTATATTCAAATTACTATTTATTCAAACATAAGTTTATTATTTTCAAATACAAAAATAAGGTTTAACATTTTTTTTAGTTTTTAGAAATGTCTCTTTGACTTAACTTTTGCACATTTTTGTTGGTCACTCTTTACTCAAAAAAAAAAACAACATATTGAGTCTTAATGAAATGGGTAAATAAGATTTCTTGAAACAACCTATCTGCAAATTTTAATTTAGTAATGTCTTGCATTATTAAAGTCTAGGACTGTTTGTATAGTAGCCATATACAATGTAGCCTTCAAATGTGCATAAATTTGTTAACCATTAAAATAATAAAATTGGTTAACCTGTGTTTTTAATTTAGTCCAGTTTTATAAGCTAAATCTTATTAATAATATCTTTAAAGACTCTCCTTTTGTAACAACTGAATATTTTAACTGAATACTTATTAATTATTCAAGAATTAGCTAAATGACTTTAGACTAGTAAAAAACATTTTACCTATAATTTTAGAACTTAACAGTTATATAATGTTTTCTTTTTAATATTTAACACTTTAATTACTCTTTTTAGCTCTTCTTTGATATCTTAAATAAGTTCTTTTGTTATTTGATAAATATTTTTGTTTCAATTTTGGTTTTGATAAATCATGTTTTTCAAGAATTCTAGAAGTTATGATATTATAGCTTAAGTTTAGAAGTGTACAAATTTTTCTAAAAACAGCTGTATTTAAATCAAAACTAAACAATGTCTTTTATTCACTAAAAAAATTAACAAAGTATTATGTAAAATAATCATAAAAAATTTAAAAATAAGTTTTGTGTAATAAGTATAACAAAATAATAGTTAAATAATTGATCTTAATCATCTAACTGTTATAAAAAAGAATCATTAAGAACAATTTTAACAAAATATTCATTAAAAAAATTTGATGGATTTGCTTCATTAAAAAAGTTTTCAGCTCACATTTCCCATATCCTACAATATATGAGCAAAAAATTAAATTAAGGCTTTTAAAGCATTCAAAAAGTCAATGAAATGTACATTCATTTTTGTGTCTTTAGATAAAATGATTGTGCTAAGAATTAATGTTTCAGTTTTAAAATTTGTTTGTATCATGTATAAATTTAACATCAGTAGATTAGTTTTTTTATAGTATCATCCATAAAGTCTTTACTAAGATTTTTTATACAAGCAAAAACAGTTTCAATTAACTTTTAAGATATATTCAGTTAAAAAAGGTTTCAGATAAATACTGTGTGTGGAACTCTTAAGTTACCATGAATTTTTTTTGAAATCTCATGCTAGTGTTGATATCCTTTAAGTATCTCATACAAGTTTTTATGCCTTAACTATTTCTTATTTCTTACAAATATTGATTTTTTAAACTCTTCTGTAATTATTTAGGTATCTTTTTGTATTTAAACTTAATTAGTATTATTTTTATTCAAAAATCTTCTAACAAAATAGTTTTATTTCTATTTTATTATAAACTCCTAACTAGTCTGAGGTAACCCAGGCTGACTATTTTGCCTCAAAGAGTGGAAATTCTGATTATTAACTCAGCTAAATTATAATTACTTTAACTTAGTAGTTAGAATAGTTAAAAGCAAAGTATACATTTGTAAGTTGTTTAAAAAGTAGGAAAAACATTTATCTAACTAACTAATGAATTTTTATTAAGTAAAAAAAAATAATATTTATTTTAATAGCTTATTACTAACAAAACAATGTTTTACTTCTATATTTGCATATAGGAGATCCTCAGTTGTTGTTAACAAATCTGAAAAAAAAAATTGAAAAAATATTATTTCTTATTTTATGATAGTTAACTTTATAACAGCCTATTTAATACAAAGCACTAAAACATTTATTTGTCACAGCTGGTTAAAAATGAAAACTGTCAAAATTGAAGCACCTACTAGGAAGAATAATCAAAAATACACTTCTAAATGGAAATCTGTTCCTGAGTTTAAAGGTAAAGTAGTTGATTATTGCTTTACATAAATAAGACTTATTTATTAAATACAGAATATGATTTTACTAATAGACTGGATTATGCCTGATGTTTCTAGTTCATACCACGTAAGGTGTAGATATTGTAAGAAGAGATTAAAAGCGAAATTCTCAAGTCTTAAATACCATGCTAATACTAGTTAAAATTTAAAAAAAGTTAGTTTTAACTAATCATCCTACCAAAAATTTTGAATAACAATTAAAAACATGTTAAGGGCATAGGGATGTAGATTACCATTTTTACAATTTAGTCTTATAATATTGAATTTTAACTAATAACTAAGCCTTAAGTTGCTTTTTATAAATTAAAAAAAAGATCAAATTATTTTTTGAGATATAGCAGGTCATATTGGATAGCAACAATAGGTTCCTTTTGGGAGGGGCAAACTAAAACAGCAAAAAAAGACTACTTCACTAAAAATCTATCTTCTTCTACGTTTTTCGAGATAAATGCCACAAACTTTCAGAATATTCTGCTTTCAATTTTTAAAACATTGTGTCGGAAGAGAATTTAAACAAATAAAAAATTATAATTTGTGACAAAAAAACAGAAAAAAAACTGTTTATTTTTTGTTTATTTTTTTATAATTTAATTTTTTTCATTTTAAAAACATTCTTTCTGACAAAGTTTTAAAGTACATTAAACAACATATCCTGAAAGTTTGAGGTATTTATCTCAAAAAACGTAGGAGAATATAGATTTTTAGTGAAGTAGTCTTTTTTTGCTGTTTTAGTTTGCCCCTTCCAAAAGGAACCTATTGTTGCCTCCCACTTTGACCTGATATATATCAAAAATTGTTTTTTATTATTAAAAACAGTAAAAACCATCTTGTAGCTTAGAAACTCAATAAATTAAGATCAAAATGTGAAAAAAGTGTTTAACCCCCCTATGCCCTTGATACTTTTATTAAATTTTTTTTGCATTTCTTAATTTGAAAAATAACTAAAATAATTTTCATACTGCTCTACTATTAGCATGTAGTTTTCATAGATATTCATGATTAAAACTTCAGTAACAGGTTTTATTCATTATGTTTTTCATAAATGGGCTAGATTTTGCATGCTTGTTTTCTAAAATGTTATCATTTTGTATAAACTTTACCTGAACACAGTAAGCTGAAAACGGGTTAAAGCGGCCATTGGTTATAATAAAATAATATTGCTGAAAAAAAAAATTGTACAAAGTGTTAAACATAGTTTAACAAAGTTTGATTTTTTTTTTTAAATAGGTTTTGTTGTTTTTCTGCTTGAAGTATTTAAGAAGTTATGTAAGTTTAAATCCAACTAGTTTTTGCCTATACAGTTTGAAAACTACTCCAAGTTCTTAATAGTTTTGACAAAATTTTCTTGCAGAATGTTAGAAAAAATTTCTGTAAGACTAATTTAGAGAATTTTTTTTGCATTTATCTTAAACTTTGTTGAAATAGTATTGGAAAATAAATAAGTTATATAAAAACTTAAAACTAACTTAATATTTTTTATTTGATATTTTTTCAAAAAAAAAAGTGCAAATAGGCATCAGGATGTTGCTTGTATAAACCTAAAATTAGTTAATTTCCTAATGATTGTTTTATTTTGTAAAATTGTATATAAAATTTTTATCATATTTGCTAAAAAATAAAAATATGAAGATATTTCAGCACCAAGCAGTTGAAATATTCTCTTTTAGAAATACTTTGTAGTATATTACCATAAATCATCAGTGAAATTTTCAAAAGATTATAAGTTTTAAATTGAGAAAATATACACTTTTTTTCAATTTTTTAAAGATATCTGACATTTTTAAACACTAATTTAAAGAAATCAAAAACCTAAAAAAGTTTTTATATAAAAGCTTCTAAGGTATTTTTTAGCAGTTAATGTTGGCCTTAATTTTGATAAAAATTTTAGTTTTTTCAATTAATTTTTCTTTTTTTAAAAAGTAAAAATTTGCTACATTTAAGCTTACATAATTTAATTTTATTCACAGGCCGCAAATGAGATATTTATATAACAATACTTTTATATTTTTTTTACTGAGAGATTGTTTCTTCCAAAGTATTAAAGTCCACAGTTTTCATTTAATAAAAATGTTTAATATTGAAGAATTATATACTACACGTACATTTTTTTGCATATAAAAGCAATTTAAATCTAATTAAATTATATTCGAACATTTTATAAACATTATAAAAGTATTATCAGTAAATATACAATTATTTCTAGTAATCTATTAAGTTTGATAAAGTGTATTTGTATCAAAGTTGTTTTTTATTTTTGTTTAACTTTTTAATTGAAATATTTGTACAAGTTGATCAATTTTTAATGTTTTATACTTGAATAAATTTTATAGCTTTCTACTTTTAATGATATTTTTTGTTAAGTATTATATGTGTTTGTTCTAGTTCAACCTATTTTGAACAACTTTTTCGACTTAACAGGAATTTATATCACTTGCAGCACTGATTTTAGTAAAGCCAACCGCAAAAAGTTAGTTAAGATTTCGAGAGAATGTTTCAATTTGATAGTGCCTGTCAAAGTTGTAAAACAAGTAAGATTTTAATTGTCCCAGGAGCACTCATCTCTTTAAGTTAGTTTTTGTTTTAATATTTTATTTATTCTAAATAACTCATCAGTGTTTGTTGTTTATCTATTTACTTATTTTTAGACCATCTTCCCTAATTAAAGAGATACTTTGGTCTTTAAGTTAGTTTAAAAAAAAAAAGTTTTTTACCTTTCTAAAGTTTTTTTTACAACTTAAATAAAAGTATGATTGCAATTTTTCCACTTCATAATATCTATATTGTTTTTCTAACTCTTCGTTTTAAAATGTATAATAATATTATATTTAACTACAATGGATTTTCAAATATTTTAAAAATTATTTTTGAGTGATAAACAAGTTTTTGAAATTCTACTTCTCTGTAAAAAGTTTCAAATGCAAACATATGTAAAACAAAGCTTTTGTAGTAATATTTAAAAGTTTTAACTAATTTACACAACTTTTCTTATGTTCTTAAGCAAAAAACCTTGAATTTCTTTAAATATTTTTTTTTGAAATGAAGAAAAACATAAAATTATCAATTAAACTTAGATATAAATTTACACAAAAATCAACAAATTTTAAAACTTTTGTATAAAGATTTTTATTAGAATGCTAATTCAAGTTTAAGTAAACATTAGAGATTAAAAATACTCAAAGTGCTTTATTTTTGTTATAATTTGCTCTTGCTTTGTGTCATGTAATACAACTTTCTGATCAAAAGAACTGTAATTTTTATTTTTGGTTAACTTTAGTATTACTTCATGAATACTGTATCAGTTGAATTCAAGTTTAATAGATGCTAAAAAATTTCAAAACAATGTATAGCTCGATCTTATTTTGTAGATTTTTAACTAAATTTTATGTTGTTTATTTACTGTTTATTTAATTTATTAAACAAATTTTGAAATATAACTGTTTAAAATTGAGAGCACAATAATTTTCAAAATATTTAACAAACTTTAAACTTACAATGTCAAAAAATTAAATGATTTAGATAAACATTTGAACTAGAAGAAAAATTTTCAATTAGTTTTAAATAAATATATATAAAGGTATATGTTTTGTAACTATAAATAAATCTTTGTTATATGCCAGTTATTTCATTTCGTAATTGTTTAAAATTTTACTTATAATACATTAAAAATAACATACTTCACTGCTAGGGTAACTTGAAGTATTTTGTTGTAAATGTTTTTTCAGATAAACTCTAAAATATTTTTTTTTTTAACCTTTTTAATTTTAATTAGTTCAGTACATATTTATTATTTTATTACTTACAGTTTTATGTAACAAACTTTGCATTTTAATAAATTTAGTTGTGTTCTAAATCTTCACAAAATGTTGTTCTTTTGCTTTTTGAAGTTATAGAACTAATAGTTTTATCACTAACTGTTTTGTGAAACAACTTAAGTAATTATATAAACTACTTCTTTTTTAATTAAAATGTGTTCAAAAAAATATTTATTTGTTTTATTAGTTCTTTTAAATTTATTTAGTTTTGAACAAAAAAAAATTCTGGTTATTATTTATAGTCATGTTTATTAAAAGATCAAACATTTTAAAAATTATATACTGTAGCAGTTAACTTTTAAAAGTGATGTATGTTAAAATATTAATAGTTTCAATAAAAAAATCCTCCTTGTATGGTTTTTTTTACAATTTGGTGTTATTTTTTAGACAGAAAAATTAATTAAGTGGCTTAAAAATAAAAAGCAGTTACTGTTTAAAGCAATTTGTTTTAATTGCTTTAGAGTTTCTTTATGTTTTAAGCCAACTTTAAAATCTACAATGTTATTACTGATGTTTTTTCTATTTATTTTTATTAGTTAAGAGTTTATTTAGTTTTAGTCTATTTAAACTATTTTTTACATTAAATGTAAAATTTTACTAACTTAGTATACAAACTTTTTTTTTAATTTTAGAAATAGTAAACAGTTTTTCATTCAGTGTTTCAACTTATGAATTGTTGGTTTTGTTAAAACTTATTTGTCTTGTTAATTTCTGATTTACTAGTTTTTTAGAAATGCTTAAACAAATCAGTTGTATAAACCAAGCTTATGTAACATTTTTAAATATTTTTAAATTCATATTGTATTTTTATTAAACCTCTATTTTCGTTCAGATGTTTAAAAATAATTGAATGTTTAAAACTAAGTTAAATTTTTACCTCGTAACTTGGAAGATTTTTTTAATAGAACATTTTGATATTTGGTATTTTTGATCTTAAAATGCACTTTAAGCTGTATCTTTTTTTATAGATTTTCTTCATACTTAATTTAAAGTTATTCATAATTTTTTTATCACAAAAGCTATTATAGAAATGAAGTTTTGAAGCTACAAATGTAAGCTCTACTTTCTATGAGAAAACTACCTTTTAGAAAAAAATAGTGTAGAATTTTTTTTAAATCTATTTGATTAGTCTTTTTAATTTCACAGTAGATTATTTGATGTTTTTTGACCTTTTTCTTATTAATTTTTCAATAAAATACCTAAAATAGTGACATAAAACATTTAGTTATGAAGCATAAATAGTACTACCTATTATTTTTTGGTTTAGTTTTAAGAAGCACCAATAGAAGCAATTTAATTCTAATAGCTTTAATCCATTTGTTTTTCATTATTATGTTGAACAAAAAAGATTAAAAGACCAGCTTAAAATTTAAAATAAATTCTTTTAGGTGTTTTATATTGTAAAATAAGTTTTACTGTTTATAAGATGTGTTTTTTAGTTATGTAAATAGTTTTGCAGGATTTTAGACAGTGAACTATTACAATTTCTGCAATTACTTTGATTTGTTTTTATTATTTGTATTTTTTATATGTTGACTATGATAAAGCTTAAGTTTTTAATATATTCTTTTTAGCTAGTTTATCGCAAATTTTTTTCAACAAGTTACTTAATATATTTAAAGTATTGGAAAAAATACTTAAATTAGCTACAAAAATTAAATTTTAAGCTAATGAATTTTTTACATTTAAAAGTTTTCTGTACCCTAAAGGTAAATGTACTGAATTTGTATACGTCCAATTATTAGAAATAATATCTTTTTTTTTAAGTTTATCCAAAAATTCTGTTCACTGTAGGAATATGTACAAACTAAAAAAACTAAAGAGTTTTTTGTTTATAAAATTTATTATAAAACTGATAAATAACCTTTTCATTAAATACATTTACTAAACTTCACTTTGTATTCAAAATAAAAGTCTAAAACTATATAAATATTACAGTTCAATACTAAATTAATGTATTTTTTTAATTACTCTTTTAATAATAAAAAAAAGTTTTTATCCAATATTATCGTTAAAATTTAAATTAACATTTATTACAAAAAGGTTACATACTTTGAAGTTACTGTAAATTATAAAAAAATATCATAGTCTAAACATTAAGTACAATTTCATTTACAGATTTTTAAAAGAATCGTCTTTTAATAAAAATAGAAAAACAATTTTATGATTTACTTTTTTTAAAAAAAAAAGTGTTTATTACTGCTATTTTGAGACTGAATTTACAGAAATATAAAATTAAAGTTCTCAATTAAGAAATGATTTCTTTGATTAGAACATTTAGTAGATTTAAAAGTTTTTCTTCAATTTTCTAATGTTTTTATATATTTTTTTAAATAAATTAGAAAAAAATTACTCATTTAATAATAATATTTTGAAGCAAATATTAAACTTAAATTCACTTAACTTAAAATTGAAAAAGTTACATACTAAGCAATCTTTTCTTATTTTAAATCCAAACTTAAACAGCAGTGCGAACTCAATATTTGCAAATTTAACCGACTGTGCGAACTCAAAAAACGCGAACCTAATTGATAGACTACTACATTTGAAAATTTTAAGTATGAACAGAAAACTGCAAGCAACTTTCAAATCAGCTAAAAATGATACCGGAATTTGTACTTTTAGTTTGCAATAATTGTTCTTTTATTATTTTAGTATAAAGAAGTTAATTTCAGTAAACTGAAAGTTAATAAGAATAGCACTATAGTATAGTGATTTATTTGTAAACTATTTTATTTGCTGAAATTCAAAGAAAGCCAAACTTAGCTCTTTTGCGATATTTAACGGTTAAAAATTTATATATTTAAATTTTCCTGTAGAAGTTGAATGAGGGCAAAAATAGCAGAAAAATTCTGGCAACTGTGGTTAGGGGTAACAGTGATAGTAAATTTTAACGTTGATAAATAAAATCAACAATTATAACAGTTTAACTCGTGCAAAATAACGCCATGCAAATTTTCCGTCGTGCAAATTTTTCCCTTCGTACATATTTGAAACGTACCCACATATTATGTTTGTAGAAAAAACAAAAAAGTACTTCAAATCAATACAAAGAACTAAAAGAAGCTATAAAAAGTTTTTAATGTCTATTTTATTCTATTTTTATATTTCAGTTTTCATTTATTTTTAATTATTACTTTTCTGATATCAGTTTTTGATGTTTCTAACAACTAGACTCATTTAACTTTTAATTAAGTTTAGTTGTTCCTAAAGAATATTTATAGTTTTCAATACTTGAATTTGCTTTCTAAAACTTTGTCGTTAATTATTTGCTTTTTTAGTTTGTTTTATTCATTGAATTTAAGTAATTAATTGTTTGATAATTAAAGTTTGTATTAAATTTACTGGTTTTTTTTTCTTGTGTTGTTTTTTATTATGTTTCATAAATCTTGTTCTTTATTTTAGTTTATTATCATTGATCATTAAAACAAAATAACTTTTAGTGATATTTTAACTTTTTTTTGATTTATTATATTATAGTGAGTTGAGAGTTGAGACATATTTAAATTTGCATTTATAAATGTGAGATATCAGAAAACATTAATAAGAAAAGTGCAAAGTATCGTATGTTTTATTAAATAGTCAACGGGGGTAATGTCTAAAAATCTTGGGAAAATATTAAAAAAAAATCTGCCAAAATACGAAAACTTGTTTGGAAAACCTTGATTTAAACTGTGTTTACCTTATTTAAAATAAAAAATAATGTTTTCAAACTTTTTAATTAAAAGTATTATTATAAGCCAAATTTATGTTTTATTTGTTTGTATACTGTACAAATTAGAAATACAAAAAAATCAAGACAAAATTATTTGACAATATATTACATATTGAGTAATTAATTAAACTAATAGTACATATCTGTTATACAGCTTTGTTATAAAAACAACTACATAAATCTTCAAAACGTGTTAAGATAAGTGCTGGAAAAAATTTATAAAATTTTCTTTACTTGAAAAAATATCATTTTGCTTTGAAAATTAATAACTTATTTATCCTTTAGGTACGAACTACTGTTTTTTTTTTCGAAAAGATATATACAACCTTTATTATTTAACTAACCTAAAGGTATCTTTTTTTTACTTATTGAAGTAGTTTTATAATCATTTACATGACTAAATACAGGGTTTACTCCCTTGATATATTTACAATTTTACAAAAAAAAACTCAATTTTAAACTCATTAGTTATAAAAGTTTAAATAGAAATTCGAAGCTTGAACTTAAACTAACAGTCTTTTTAAACTGGATCAGTTTTCATTACATTTTTTATATTTTTTTGTTTATATAAAGTTAATAAAAACGCAATTAGTTTATACATAACAACTAATAAAATAATCTTACTTTATTTTAAACCTTAGTTTGAATAGTAAATAATTATTGTTTTGGAAGAAATAGTAGCATATTTTTACTTAAAGTAAAGTTTTCAAATAGAAAATTACTTTTTTCAAGAAGTATTTTATAAATTAATTAGCTTTTTTGACTTTTTTCTGTAGTTATTTTATAATGCATTGGTTTTAACAGTCTATTCTAAGTTTTTGATTGTTCAAAAATATTAATAAGCATTCAAAATACCTATGAAAATTTACCTTGATTTTTATTTTGAAATTAAAATTAGAGTTCCTTTATAGATCTATTTATTGAATCATTTTTTAATAGTAGTACCATTAGTTGTCATACTTCTAGTTTAGAAGTTGTAAAATAAAATGTTTTTTATTACTAAGTTAAATAAATGTTTTTTGTATATGTGTCGGCCATGGATTTCAACCATGCAACATTTCTCTCTGAATTTTCAAGCCGTCATTAGGACCCCTACACTATCAAGCCCTTGTTCTAGATTAGAATTTCAACAGTACTGACTTCATATTCTTCTGAAATAGAAATAAATTGTAAAAATGAATTTGTCATGAAAATAATTATTTTTTAATACTTTTTGTAACCAATTAAATGTTTTGTTTTACAAAACCTATCAATAGTTATGTCTAGAGCGGGAGGCTTTTTGTGGTCAAAGGTCAAGTTTAGAAAATAAAAATATTCACAGTTTTAGTTTTTTTTTTCTTAATATAATACCCGAAATTTCTAGTGTTAGTTAACAATTTTTCGTAAGTTGTACCTTTTTTGCTCCTGATTTCAAGCCCTGGGATACCTTGTATAAGTTCTTTTTTTGTGGTTTCCGACCGCGGTTTTACCTTTCATTGGCTGAATCCGACTTTAAATAAAGACATGGTCGTTTCGGTTTCAGATATCGAAATTTCAGCTTTAAAAAAAAGAGTACCATTTTTAAATTTAGAAAAAATATATATATAAATACAAGTTCAAACAAATATATATAACATTTTTCTAAGCTTAAATTACTAATTTCGACACTACATTAGTCATTATAAAAATACCGGCTGTTATACTTCTTTTTGAACTAGTACCTAAAAGTAAATGTACCACCCTCTTTTCTGAATTAATCATAAATTATTCAAAATGTAAAGTTTCAACAATACAAAAACAGCTATGTTTTAGTTTAGCTCTACCTACATTTAAAATGATAAAATGACTAATGCAAAATCTGCATGTCGAAAAATATTTTTAGAAAGCTGCAACTTATAATTTTGCAACTTTTTCCTAGAAGACTATCTTAACTCGGTTTAAAGAATAAGCTTGATAAAGTCTACGGCAGGTTTTCCCAAACTTTTTTTCAAATGGTTCCCTTTAAAACATTAAAAAAGCCATAGCCCTCTCTAATAAGGTTACTCAAAAATTTACCAATAAAAACACCTAGAACCATTTTTTGCTCTTCATACACAACTCAAGAATATCTAGTCTTAGTGTAAGTTTCAAACTATGACCTCATGACCCCCTGTGGCTCCTTTACTGCTCATGGCCCCCCTTTTGGCGCCTCTGCTGTTTATGACCCCTGAATATCTGTCACTTTGGGAAACTCTGGTCTACGGCTACATAAAACAGGCTGTTGTATTATTACAAAAATTAAATTTATGATTCTAGTTCAGCGCGATTCGGGTCCAGCTTGGTTAAATATGATAATATTATTACTATACTTCATAATCTTCTGGTACAAAATTTAAAAATTATTGATCAATTGTTTTTATCTGGTATTTAGTATCAAAATTTACAAACAGCTAAAAATTATTCAAAAAAATTAAATTAAATTTTTACACTAAATAAACTTGAATTCAAAGAAAATAAAATTAAACAGTATTTTTTTGTTTCTTTACAGTAATTGTTGCATTTGAAAGTGTATTTACCAGTTATGTCTTTGTTTACCTAATATAAAGTGCTTTTTTCATAAAAAAAAAGCATTAAAAATAAATAGCAGTTTAAAAAACTTCCTTAAAAAACTTATAAAAAATTTTAAAAGTCCATTTTTTTAAGATCTATTACTATAAATCAAATTTTATACAAATTACAAAAAAATTCAAATTTTGATTTATTTATTTAAAAGCCATCAATAACTTAAATTACATACTTGCAATTTAATAATGTTTTTAGTTTACAAATGACAATAAATAAACATTTAAACTACAAAAGATTAAACGATGTAAATTAGTATTGGGCAACTTTTCTAGTCGGTGGACAGATTTGCCAAAAAAAGTGTTTTGAAGGCTGAAATCATTAAAAAAAACTTGCTATAAAAATAAAAAGCGCTTTTTAAAAGTAAAATTCAATGAAAAAATCATTTATTCGTTTTAAAAACACACATTTGAAAATATTTGCTATAAAAACTTTAAAATTCAATTTTGAATAAAAAATACGTCGCGGGCCAGAATTTTATTTTTGGCGTAGCCCACCAATGGTAGTACGAAAAATTATATTGCAATTTTCATATTAAAAAAATTCGGTTCAAAAATCTAAACAATTTTTTATGATTTCTCGCTAAACCTAAAAGTTTTCACTTAATCGTCCACTGAGCGCACCAGCTTAACTTTCTTCATTTTTTCCCGACGAAAATCTTCCACCCCGCGTGAAATATCGACGCCATCACTGCCAGCGCGACGACCAGAATGAAAAAGACCATTTTCGTCTTGGTCCTCGCGTCGCCCGTCCTCCTGTACAGGTTGGCCTCCTCCCTCCGCTTCCTGCCCTCCTTGGCGTGCAGCGGCCACACCCTCGGAGTGTTTTCCTCCACGATTCCTCCCAGCGCCTCCGCCACGTCCTCTTCCTCCGCCTCGCCCTCCTTCAACGAGATCATCTTGTTCCTCGACCTCCGCTGACGCAGCACGTTGAACGTCGACGCGTTCTTCATCAGTTTCGCTGTTTTAAACAAAATTCATTAAAAAAAAACAAAATTCTTGTGATTTTGGTAAAAAGCCAGAAACGTCTATATAAGGTTGTGCTAGACCTTTCAGATTAATGAGTTTTTTTGAGAAAAACTGTTTTTAAAGTTCTACTAAATTTTTTTAGGTCTTAACTAGTTTTTGATTTGCTTTGGTTAGATAAATTGCTTAAGGTTTATTTTCACTTTAAGTCATTTATATTCTAAAACTTTTTATAACCACGTTTATTTCTTCACTTACCCGTTCTCGAAAACAGCACGCTTCTGTCCTGCTCAGGATCGTACAAATCTCCGAAGGTCGACTCCTGGTGCTCCAAACGCCCTTTTCTCCTCTTCGGTTCCAACTCAGGGACTTTTATGAAGTTTTGCGGCTTCGTTTGTTTTTCATCTTTATCTTGCGGAACTTCTATTTCGCTGTATCTTATTTTTTCTTCAATTTCTTCCGGTTCTTCAAAATTCACTACTTTTCCCTCCGTTTCGAGATTCACGACTATTTTGTTGGAGTTGTCTTTTTCCGAACTTTCCGAGTTGTTTCTGCTTCGTCTCTTCTCCAGCACTTCCAGCTCCTTTTCAACCTGGCACTGCTCTTCCTCCGTCAGCAAGCTCTCTTCCGCTGCCGAGTCGCTGACCACTGTGAACTCGAAGCGGCTTTTGCTTTTGTCTTCGTCCGAACTCAGCGAGGCCGTGTGGTACTCTGCAGCGGAGTTCTTGTTCTCGACTTCGCTCGGACTCTCCGCGTCCTTGTACTCGTACTCAGACTCGCTCGAGGTTTTCTGGCTTTCCTCGTAAGCTTCCAGGAAAACTTCCTGCGAAAGCTCCTGTGAAAAGTTGACTTTTTTCCGCTTGCCGTACTCGACTTTGGGCTTTTCTTCCACTTTACCGTCCTTTTTGCTTTTGTCGAGATCGTAAGCCAGAGTGAATATCGACTCCGACGAAACCGATCTGTAAGGGGTCAGCTCCACGCCTTCCAATTGCTCCTCGTGGCTCAGATCGTTGTGCGATCTCGACTTGTCCAGAGGAACGACGTAGTACAAGTTCGACTTGTCCAAGCTGGTCGGTCTCTCAAACACCACGTTGAGCCGGTTCGCAACGCTCTTCAACGAAATTTCTCTCTTTTCCACTTTGTTCGTCTCCCTCATCGAATTCGTCAATTTACTGTCCAAAAGGCCGCTGAATATGCTGGCCACGGCTTTTTGCGCCTGTTCTTCTATCTGTTGCCACAACGAGCTGTCGTTTTCCTTATTCTGCAGCGAGGACAAGACTCTGTGCAAAACTTGTTCGGATTTCAGCTTGGCGCTGCGTACGATTAAAACAGACTGGTCGCGAACGTTGTTTTTACTCGAATCAGACAACTGTGTAGACTCGAGTGTTTCGTCTAACGTGTTATTCACAGACTCGATGAGACTTGAAAGAGAATTGCCGTTTTTGTTGCCATCCGTTAAGTGTTCTAGAAAGTACTGCAGCATTTTGTTTTTGAGCTGATCAGTCAGGTCCCTTGTTGCTTCTTCGCTAAGATTCTCCCCGCACCGAAACTGTTTCATTAGGAAGGAGACTATTTCAATCGATAGTTTCACACACGTGTCATTATCAACTTTATTTGAATCTTCTACGTCGTTTAGACTCAAACTGCTTTCGTCTTCATTGTTCAGTTTGCACTTTATTTCGCTCTCTACGGTTTCATTAAACTTAAAACTGTCGTTGCCACCGAGCTCTTCTTTTTTATCTTCTTCATTTGACTTCCCACTAGCGCTTAACTCTTGAGATGCGTTCTCTTCGTTTATTATAACTTCAACGAAGCTTTCTTCGACCTTTCCGGGCGTTGCGACACTTCCACTGCTCTCCGAGGCGTCGTTTTTAACATCGTCCTGACGCAAGGCCACAGTTAAAATGTCGTCGAGCAGAATCTCGCACTTTGCCTTGGTTTGGGTGTTGATTGACTTGTTGAGAGTGGTGTTGGCGCTCAAAACTGAGGAACTTTCCTCGTTTGAAACTGAACTGTTGTTTATGTTTAACCGCGTGGCGTCGCAATCGAGCTTGTTGTCATTACTTCCAGCTGTTTGATTCGTTTCGGGGACTTTTACCACTTCGAAACTTTCTTCTTCCATGTCGAAGGAGGAGGCGGGGGTCATGGATTTGAGGTATCTTTTTATGGAGTCGGGAACCGATTTCGCCTTTGGAGTGGTTTGCTGCGCTTGTTGCCTTGTAAAATTTGTATTGGTTGAGGAAAAATGATAATGACTTAAATAATCGTGTTTAACAGTTAAAATATATGAGCCTTTAAATCATAAAATGCTTTTACAATATATAAAAAACTACTGTTTATTAGATTTGATAAAACAATATAAAAAAAAAGAAATATAGTTGAAAGCATGAAGGTACTCTTTTAGTATTTTATTAAGTACCGTCAATTTTTAACTGTATAAACTTAATAACCATTTTTTTAAACTTTAAGAAAAATACACAAAGTAATTATCTAAAACTCGAAAACTGTAAAATTATTTTTATTAAGTTTTTTTACCTGTTTTTAGTTTTTAGTACACAAAAGTCACCTTTCTAAACAAAAAAATCTTTTAGAAAGATTGTATAATGTTTTACTTGCTTGCTCAAATACGTGAATATACTACAAGTAAATGTATTTTTTAATAACTAAGATACACAGCGGTGTCCTAACGTGGGCAACATGACCCCCTTCAAGGGCAGTTTCCAGCCAACGGGAGAAAATAAATAGCAACGGCAAAAAGTTAACTCGGTAACTTACTAGTAAAAGTAAGAAACCTGATAAAAGGGGCAGATTATAGCTAATGAGTTAGGAAAGCATACAGTATACGAATGTTCTAAAACAAATGCATTCAGTATCACTACCAACTTGTTCAAGTACATAGCCATCAAGTTCGACGAGGTCCGTTCCCTGCTCCGCAACGACGACGCCACCGACCAGCTGCCCTCACTTCCGCAGCTCGACGGCGACTGTGACGTCACAACGTTGTTCCACCTGCCGCGGGGTGTCGTCCTAGCCGAGTTGACTTCGTGTTGGTCGGTAACCTGGTTGGCCGTCGGGGCGTCCAGCAAAAGGTCCACGGTCGTTTTGTAGCAGTCCTGGCACAGCTGCAGAAGTGGCATGTACCTGGTAGGTTTTTGTTGTTGAAATAATTTTATTAAATTTTTGGAAAAAATAAAACTTTAATTTATTATATGAAATTTTAAAGTATGTATTAAGTATACAGCTAGAGATAAATATATATCAAAGAGTTTTTGGAAATTAAGGTTTAGAAGTTTTTCGTTTGAATTTAAAATACATATTAAGATGACATACTATAAATTAATTCTTTAGTGTTAGTTCTAAAGTAAAAAATTTAATACCTAAACCAAAAAAATTAAAATTCTGAATGATCACTCTTAAATAATTAATAACTTTTTTGTTAATTCCACAGTTTGGTATAATAAGTAAACTATTTGATTGCCTAGTAAAAAAATCTTTTTACTCAGGACTAGCTTGAAAGTTAAATCTTTCGTTAAGATTTCATAAAACAGTTCAGCAAAATTACCTGATGCACTTTTACAAAATTTCATAGCAAAACAAATAAATTTTAATTGATTAGCTACGTTTAACACATTCGCTGAATATTTTCAAGCACATAAAATAAATATTATGTAACCAATTACAAAACAACAAGTTAAAACATTTGTAGATAAATAAATATTCAAATTTTCTTACTCGGTTTTGAGAAATATGGTGTTGTTTATAAAAAACCAACATTTCAAACTCCCTTCTTAAAAAAGTCACAAGTAACTTAAACTAAGAGAAAATAAAAAATTATGTACAAACTTTTGTTAACTTTATAAACAATCATTAAAAATAATATCAACATAATTAAAAAATTAGTTTCGTTTTATACTCGTTTTTTTATTTTTTGGCTCGAAATAACTTATTAATTCTTAAACTTTGTTTAACTTAACAAAGCTGTTTTTAATTGTTGTTATAAAGTAATATGAGAAGTTAACCTTACTAATTAAACAAGTGTTTACACAATTTGCTTTTTTTATTTATCTATAATTAACTTGTTTGTATACCTACTTTTTTTTCGAAAAACTTATATACGTTTAACTAAAAAAGTTTTAGTATTTTAGCTTAAAAGTTTTTTAATAAATGTTCTGTTAAAACCTAGTTTTAAGTGATGTTTTTAATAAGCAATAACTTCATTGACATTTATATATCTTATATGTTTTAACTTAATCTATTTTAGTCTGTTAATAAAAAGTATAATTTTAGTACGGACAGAACAATTTAAAGTTTATAAAAACTTTTTATTACATTTAGTATCCGATTCTTTTTTTTTAAGAAAAACTTGTTTTTCTATAAAGCATTCATACTTTAAAAACAACTGAGTATTAAGTAGTAAAAAATTGAAGCAGCATATTCACTGTGTAGCTTTATCTAAATTAATTAAAGACACTAATACCATTACTTTTAGAAAAAAGATTATAATTAAATTTTAGTATTAACACAAGAATTTTTTTTTTCTATGAAATATACTCTTATTAATATTTTACATTTTAAAACGTGTTTACTATTACTAAAGAAAAAAGTTTTTTCAACAACCGTTAATGTACAAAAGTAAAAACTGCAATTGACATATGAAAAACATTAGTTTGATAGGTAATAAATTTATTTAAAAGCTTTATTTTGGCAGGTAATTTTTTTTTAGTTGAAAAATAATTTATTTCATCTGTCTTGCTTACGTACATTTAAACTTTTAACAAGTTGTAAAAATGTTTCAAATGCCTTTTAACTCTTAAGCTTTAGATTTAAAACTTAATTAAATTAAAAACAAGTGATAAAAAATGATATTATTACATGTTTCAACAAAAGCCAAAAAGTGTTCAGTATTTTCGTAAATATATAATTTTAACAAAAACACACCTAAGTAGATAAACATACTTATAATGTTCGTAAAAGCTTTGTCAAAAATTATTTGTTTAAAACTTAAACTTTTTATATTCGTGTTTTAGTAATCATGTTTACAACTATGTTTAAGTTTCTTGTTTACAAATGAACTTCTTTATTATTATTACTTATGTCATTAGTTCAAACTTTTCTTCCCCTTTTTTTTATAAAAAAAACATTATTTAAAAGAAACATATAAACATTGAAGTAAAAAAAAGTCAAATAGTTTTGTAGTATAATTTTTTGACTGTTGAAAAATGTTTTTTGTGTCATTTATAACACCATATTTTTAGTAACTCTACTAACAACAGACCTAATTGATATTCGTTTTTTTTTCCAATATATAAAAGTAATTAATTAAGTACTTTTTAAATAAAACAGCAACATATGTTATTTTATTAAAAATACAAAAAACTAAAATAAACAAAGTTTTAAATAAAGTTCACAGCATTTTGTGTAAGTGTATCTTATACAAGTTCAAGGAAAAACAGAATGTTTAATACTCATACAGTATTGTTCAAATATTAACTTTAAAGAGTTCAAGTTCACTTATAAAACTTCTTGTACTAGTATACAAACAAAAAGAAGACAAAAAATAAATTACATATAACATATTGTTTTAAACTTATGTTTTATAAAATTTTTTTTTGTTCGACTAGTTATAATTAGATAAATAACAAGATACGAAATATTTTTGAAAAAAAAAGTTTATAAGTTAATTACACTTAAATAAAAAGTAAATTAAAACTTAAAGTTTTTGTTTAGTTTTTCTTATACTTCTCTTCTAACAAAAAATGATTGTTTTTAAGGCAATTATTGTTTGAACATATTTTTGGTGCTTTATGTTTATCATTTAGAAACATTTTTTATATTAGTTGTTTATAAATTTGTAGTTATGTCTTTTATACTTAGATCTTAGTGATTAAAGATGATATTTAGCTGCTTAAAAACAGTTTAAAAATGAGTTAACTTTTTTAAACATAGGAAATAAGCTTATTTACTTAACTAAACTATTTTTAAACCTGTTTTTAAAAGTTTACCAAAAATAAGAGAACCGCTGTACTATAATTTTTTTAATTTAAAACTTCCAAAAAACAAACTCTGCAAGTAGCCAACAATATAATAGTTTTTATTCGCATAATACCTCATAATAAAAAGTTCTCTCTCTATCAAGAAAACAAACCTTACATGGCTTATATACAGGACTTGGTATAAAAACAACAGATGTTGCAAAACAAGATAACTCACAGTAAATACGGTAATAAAACAGATAGTTATATGATACCTTGAACTGGTGTCTTTGTTTTCGAAATAGTGTCGCCAGGCCCTGGGTACCGGCCGGATCCGCTTTCCGGGTCTCACCCCCTTGCAGAAGGGTGCCGAGCATTTTTTGTGCAAAACTTGGGAGCTGTAACTTGTGTTCATGTTGATGTTAAAAGTTGTTTTGAGGCTTAAAGTTTCTGAAAGTAGTAAAGTAATTAGCTTGTTAGAAAATATTATTGAGCTTTAGTTTTAACAAGTTTTGCCTAAAAAACTTTTTTTAAGTCCTTAAACTTTGAATCGTATTTATTGTTTGTACTGCTTATTTGATTTAAACTAATAGTCCACAGTATGAATGACAAAAAAAAAATCAAAACAAAAGAAACAAAACTAGAAAATTATTTTTTTATAAAACTTAGCACAATGTATAGAACAACCTAATAAAAATCAAGAAAAAAAGGTAAAATTAAAGTTTAAAACATCATAAACTGACTTTAGTATTTTTAGTTTAGATGCATTCTAATATATACTTTAAAGACTATTTTACATGTTAAACCTAAAGATTTGAAACCTAAAGATTTGAAAAAATGCGAAGATGTATACTAAATTATTAAATTGCTTATTTAGTTTCAAACATATGATAAATCAAGCTAAAGTTGAAAATACTTACCTAATATTTTTTCAGTAAAATCTAGTTAAATTATTTTAAACGATATAAAATAAATTATAAACCCAACCTCGACTGTAATAAATAAAAAAACAAACGATTTTCACTAACGGAAAGAAGGTTATATAACAAGTTTAATGTATAAAGTTTTTCTTATTAAACATTAATTGTTTGAACTACTGGAAAAAGTGTAATAGTGCAGATTTAAAGTATTTGATGGTTTTTAAATTTCTAGGTTTAAAAGCATTATTCAAACAAATGTGTCAAATAAAGTCTGTTAAATAAATTAAACTATCTCTTTTTTAAACTTGTGTACGGAATCAGAGGTCAAGTTTTTTTTATGCAAAATTAAACTACTTACTATGAACGTAAAATGCTTTGAGAAGAAATTACCTAATATACTTAATAGCTAACTATCAATACTAATTTCAAAAGATAACTTGTTTGTCATAGCTTTAATGATATTAAGCTTTAAGATGAAACGTTATTCTATTTTAAGACTTATTTTATTAACTATTTTCAAAAAGCTCCTAAGTTTTATTTCTATTTTTAATCAAACTTGTGTTTTAAAGATTTGAAGTTTTTAACAAAATATTAAATAAAAGAAATTTAACGTTTCTCGTATTTTCTGCTAAACACTTGTTTAAAAAATACTACGAAATTTAACCTTGTAAAGCTTTTTATCTTCAAAAAACAAATGTTTATTTTAAGATAAAAAACAACAGTGTTCAATTATAAAATACAAATACTAAATTGTTGAAAAATGAATGTTGAAAATCTGTTATTGAAAAAAAACTGTTATATGTTTAGCTTTCACAGTTTAAAAAGTAAAAAAAAAACTTACAACTAAAGTAAATTGTAAAAAAAAACAGCCTGTTATATGTATGTATCATTAAAATTAAACAACAAAAAATTGTATAATATCTCAATAAATAAACAGTTTTTGGTAAAAACTGTCCAAAAAGCTAATATCTGAAGACTACCTAATTTGTATGCAAACAAAACTTTACTACAAATTATTAAGAGCCTATTACGAATACATGATTACAATCCATCCGTGCAAAAATGTGTTAACATAACAAAATGGTATCAAGAGGTTAATGATTAATTTTAAACACAAAAAGATTACAATGCTCAATTGAAAGCAGAAATTTGTTAAGGCTGGTCTTTTTCTATTCAGTGAAACCTGCCTTTTTCCTTTCGCGATTGATATACAGCTCGTATGTTCATTTACACTGCATTTTTGTGCTCTTTGTTGTAGAGAAACGCTCGCCATAAGAATAACGTTGTTTACATTAATTTGTTACTAAAATTAAAGCGCGTTGTTTTACTGGTGCCTGAGAAATTTCAATTTTTTGTAATTTCAAAATTTATTGAGTTGTTTTTAGCCTAATGTGTTTTCGGTCGTAGCTTTTTTGTTCGACTAAAATAAAAAAATAACACAAAACAACTCTAATTTTAGTTTTATTTTCTGTTTTACAAATTACAATAAAGTTGTTTGTTTAAAATGTTTTCAACAATGCCTATACCACACAAAAAGTTAATTTCTAATTTAACAATGCTGTAAAGGGTCTCAGTTATTTTAGTTAAATAAATGTTTTTTTTTCGATTTCTTGTGTGCTTGTAATTTAAAATTTTTTGCTAGTTTTTTATTTGATTAAAATTGCACCGTTTCAACTGTTAAAAATGTTGACATATTTTACCTATAAAAAACTGGTTTTTTTATTTTTTGAATTTGTTACTAGTAAAAGTTAAAAATATTGCAAAAGTTTAAATACTTTGAGCATTAAACAGTTTTAAAATAAGAAAATTTCAGATAGCTTTTAATTTTTTAATGGCAAATTAAATGTAGCTTATAAATTATTTGAGCTTAACCGTTTAAAAATATAAAAAATCTTTTAAAACTACAACTGCTTGTTTATTTCCAACAGTAAAAAAAATAATGATAGAAACCTGTGATAATTTTGAGTAAAGAAGCGACTTTTCTAGTTAAACATCGTAAAACACTTATTTGTTGTTTGTGATTACAATTCAAATAAGAAATTTTATTATAACTTAAGAGAAATTATTTTTCTTTTTCTCGTTATACAAAAGTTATACTAATATAGCAGTTTTCTTTTTCAGCTGTTGAATAACTTTTTGGCATTTTATCGGTTTTTATTTAACATGTTTCAGTTAGAATATGTACAAAAAAACAAGTACAAAATAAGATTTTATTTTCTTATAAACTAACTAATGGTAGTTTTAAATATAATAAGTATATTAAAATGTTAGTAGTTTATCATTCAAAATTTTTCAAGGAATTTTTAATGTTTTAATAGTAGCCTTTTGATTATAAAGGTTTAAGATGTATCATTTAAGTACAATTTAATGAGAATACAAAAGAATCTTTTAAAACAAAAAACAAAAAAAAAATGAAACTAATCTTTATACATTTTTTTGTAGAATTTATACAGTGTACAAAAAATAATTGATAAACTTTTTTAGTTTTATTTTTTAACTTTGTAGCTAACTTGTTCTGAAATTACAAAAACATTAATTTAAAAACTGTGTATAAATCTTAACAAGAATAATAAAAATTGCACAGAAAGATAAAATATAAATGAAGTAAAACAAGTTTATATAAAACAGTATTGTTCAAATTTGTTTTTTTACACAAAAATAAAACTAGTTAAACTTAAACTAGATTTCTCTAATTTGTTATGATTTCTTTTCTTTTTCTTCTAAAAACAAACTTCTTTGTCACTTTCCACTAGATCTTTTACCACCAGTTGCTTTGAATCTAAATATTAAAATAAATAAATGTTTTATTAAATTGTTTATTAAGAAACTATCAACTATTATTTAAATGAACACAATTTTTCTAACCGTTGTTATTGTCTCCTTGTTTGTTTACATTAACACATAGATAGTTGTTGTTATTTTTTTCCTTGTTCGTATTTATACATAAGTAGTTGTTGTCTTCTTTTTGACTATCGGCATTACATTGAGTTGTACTGTATTTATAATTCTTATTATAACTCCTATAAAAGAATTTTAAATGTAAAAATTTATGCAATGTATTGAAATTTTAAAAGAATTTTGTAAAATATTATGTGTATAAACTTATACAAACGAAAAATGTACCTCGATTTTTACGTATATAGTAGAGCTATTTATATTAAAAGAAGTTTACTTTTTAGAAAATAGTTATAATTTAGTGTTTAGCAAAATTTTGAAGTATATATACCATATTAGGATTTTTTTTGTTTATGTGACTTCACACAATTTACTTTTGTATACAACAAAAATTTTTGAAATTTAAAAATAACAATATTTTACTGAATTTTATTTTGTTAAGTTTTGACCTGTTTTAAAGTATAACAATTGCAACACAAAAATAACAACTAAACCTTTTACAAACAGAAGCTTTCTTTGCACAATTTGATGAGCTTTGCTTTTGAGTTGGGCTCTAAGTTATTTAACATTGCTTATTTAATATTTTGAAATTTGTAAATATATACCTTAAGTAGTTTAAACGCTTTAAGAACGCTAAACAGTTTATTAACTAGCACAATTTTTTTTTCAAAAGCTTTAACTTTTAAGTTATACTTTTTGCGAAGTTTTCAACATTTAAATAGTACTTTAAAGCTAACTAAATGTAAAACATTTAAGTCGATTATATAAGATTTCATTACAAATACTTAATATTTTTTAAATTAACGCATTTTAGTATTTTAAATGCTAGTTTTTCCATTTAAAGACTTTTAAATCAATATATTTTGTACTCGTGTAAATTTTTTATACAAATATTTTTTAATTCAAATAACAAACTTTATGTTTTTCTTTATTTCTAGATTTTTCTGACTCAAACTTGGACTTAATTTTCTCATAATACTTCACGGAGTGATTGTTTTTAAAAATAAATTCAGCTCTAGAGCTTATTTCGAAATAAAGTGCATTTATTTGACGAATAAGATCACTAATAATGTGTTTTTCATTCTTCTTATAAGAATCTATACTAAATATGTACTTTTCTTATACGATTTTTTTTGTTGAACTTAATTTAATTACTTGACTTACTTTCAAGGCTACTAATTAAGCTGAAACTTTGGGTCGAACACCTTTTAACTTTTTCATGAATATTTTTTATATTATCGGAAAACACCTTTACTGCCCGAGATAAGTCTATCTTGTCGATTTCAAGTAGTACCTGTAACAAAAGTTTAACTGAGAGTAGTTACTTGAAAAAATATTTATGTCTTTGAATATTTGAAATAATAAAAGTTAAAGTTTTCTTTGAAATATAACAACACATAAGTTTATCACAAAAAGTTTTTAAATGTATGCGTAATAAAAGTTATGTTTGATTTACGATGTTTGTTTTCCAAATTAGATGAAACATTGTTTGGTTAGCTTTTACTAGATCAATAGCTGATTTACAACAACAATTAAATATTTATGTAAGTTTTAATTTATAAAACTAAGCAAAATACGAACTTAAAACAAAAACATACTTGAATACAAAGCTGAAAATAATCCACGAACGAAGAAGCTAAACCTTTTTTTTCTTGTATAATCAAGTTTGTTTGTTGTAACAATGATTTTAGTTCTTTTAACTTTGGACTACTAGTATCGTGCTTAAAACATCTATTTTCTAGTAAATACTTTTTAATATTACTAAGCTCTTCTACCTTTATCCGTAGTTTCTGTTAATTAAATTAACGTTTAAATATGTAATAAGTCATTACATGAAAAGTAAAAAGTACTACAGGTAACTTTGATCATCTGGATTGAAACAAAACTTACAAAGTGTTTGTTTTAAACTTATTACAACAGTAAAAAACAGCCTTACAAAAATAGTACTTTAAACAGTTGCTAAATAAGATTTTATATTAGTAGTTTGTTAAATCCTTTTTTGAAGTGTAAACAATTTCCATTAATTGATAACAAAAGCTTTTAAATATTTAAAGCTGTATAACTTAGCTCTTAAAACCAACACAGTTAAACGATTTAAGGCTCTTAAAGTTTTCTTTTAATTTAGTATACTATTTCGCATATGTTTATAACAGTAAATAATAAAAGAAAAAGTTACATTACAAAGTTCTTCTTTTTCTTTAGACCATTTAACCATACCAACGGCAGAATAGTAATCTTCAAATAATTCTTTATTTCTCAGTTCTTGTTCAAAAACATTTATTTCTTCTGATAACTAAATATAACTAAATATTAAAAACATCGAAGATAAAGTTGTTAATTATTGTTAATATTTTTTTTCCACTAAATATACTTTATTATTCAAGAAATATACTTTATAATAGATTGTAATACTTAATTTTATAAATTCTAAGCGTTATTACAGTACAAAAAAAACAAGTAAAATTTTACAAAAATCTATATGTCTATTGAACGTAAGATTTAGTATGTTCTTTAATTGTTTCTACACATTGTCAATGAAGTTACAAACTAGGGCATATAAATCACCAGAAAAATTTATGAATGTCCAAAAAGTCTAAATTTAAAAAGTAAATGAAGCATTTTAAAACTGTTTATGATCAACTCGTAAAAAAGATTTACTTTCGAAACTAGTTTATTATACTCAATGTTTTCCTTGACCGCTTTTATTCTGTCATCAAGAGTTGTTAGTACCTTCTCACCGAGTTTATCGAGATTTGCAGACCTTTTGACTGCTTCTTCGCTTAAACTTGGCTTTAAACTTTTACCTCTGAGCAGTAAAGACTTTAAGTTTTCATATCTTTCCTACCAAAAAAAAAAAACTCAGATGATATTTTTAAACTGTAGTACGAATTTATTCATCAAGTAAGTGCATATTACATAACTTCAAAACCGTATTTCGTTAACATAACTATGTTTATTTATCACGTTAACATCGAATTAAAATAAGCTGAGCTTTCAGTTAAACTTAAAACGTACAACAACTTTTAAGAAATTTCACTTACTTTACTTAAACGCTTAGACAAACATTTCTTTTATATATACAACAACAACTGTTATTAAAAAGAACAATTGAAACTACCCAATTTTTCTTTTGAAAACTTAACTTACTTTAACTTCGGGTTTTATGTAGGTAAGTTGCTCGTAAACATCTATTAACTCATCACTGTTTGAAGACACATAAATCTGATTATGGAGGACATTTGTGAACCAAAAGTTTTCCTGTTAGCAGTTGAATACAAGTTAAAGCTGTCCTTAAAAGTAGTAGTCTTAGTAATTAGTTAGTTTAAATATAATTAGAAAGTATAGTTTTTATAAATACTTAATTTTTAAAGTATTTTTTTTTGTTATACAGCTTAGATTAAGCAATCAAAGTCAAAAATAAGATCTATTATTAACTAAATAAATTTAACAGAATGTAGCTACATTTTAAAACTTTACTTATTCTAACAAAAGATCTTTGACCTGTAGTAGATAACTGTTACAGTGAATTACATTTTATCTAACTTGAAATTTTGAAACTTTTATAAAGTTAACATATGGATAACTTTCGGCTATCAAGTGTGAAATTTGTTAAACAAGACACATGAAACTAAAAATATTTTGAGCAACAGTATATACACCTATACTACTTTAATATTTTGTTTTACGTATAGTATTTCTATATTAATTTTAAAAACACTTTTTGTACTAACTATATAAGAAAACGAAAAAAAATTGTGAACTTAAAAATATGTGCATATAAATTTAATTGTTTTTTCTATCTACAAGTAATAAAAATGACCAAAAAAATTAACAAAATTACAATTCAATTAAATAAGTTAAAACAACATACCTAAAAATTCAAATAAACTATGCATTTTAATTTGATAAAGCCATAATTTTTGGTTTGTGTTTACTTTATATTATCTGTGTAAGTTTTAAAAATGCAGTTACATTTACTTTTTGAGAGTTTTGGATCCATTGTTTTATTTTTAGATCATCTTGCAGCTGTTTAACTCGTTTTTTAAACTTTTGATCAAGATGTTTTTCTCTTTCGAAAACTGAGGCCAGCATACAATCAATTTTCGAAGTAGAACGTCTGAAGCTATTAGAAGTCTGTTTCATTTTTTTGTAAGTATTAAAGTGAAACTCATTTTATTTAGTTTTTTAACAATGAAGCTAAGTTAAAATAAAATTAAAGTCTTACTGTTAGTAAATGTTTATCTTCTGTACTTAACTTCATCAAATTTTGTTTTAAAATTTTTCCGTCACTTGTACAAAGCTTTAGCATTTTCTTAAATTCTTCATACATACTTTCGACCGTTGATATCAAGTGCTTTAAATCTGCTGGTTGCTTTGGCAAGCTGTCCCATTTTAAATAGTTTTCCATGCACAAAATTTTCTTATCCAGCTTTTGAAAAAAAGTAAACTTATAATTTATAAAGTTAAACACAAAACATAAAAATTATAAGTACTGTTAAATAAAGGTACTTTTGTTACTAATTATTGAAACTAAGTGTTTAAAAGTTTAGCAACTTACTTTTTTTTTAGTTTCTTATTTTAAAAAGACTCATTACCTTTTCAAAAATTTTATAGAAATTTACAGAGCTTTCCAAAAAGATCTTTTTGATTGAAGAGCAATAATTGATTTCTTTCAAAAGGTGTTTTAAGGACTTTGACTTTTCATTGAAAAGTTTAACTTGAGTTTCGGGATAATCGAAGAAGACTGATACGGACAAAAGACTTGTAATCATGTTTCTAGATTCCTACAAAAAAAAGTTCTTGAAATTTTTAAACAAAAGCTGCTGACAATTTTTTTTTGTTCAACTAACTTGAAAGTTTTTGTGAAACAGCTCATGATCATCTAACAGTTGTTGTGCATCGGTTGAATTTTTTCCAAGTACAAAAATTTCAACTATTGAAATACACAACAAAGTATGTTTTATGCAGTAAACATACTTTTAGTAAGTATTATATCCCTATTAACCTTGAAACATTCAATTTTAACTTTAAGTACCTTTAATAAACGTAGTTACAAATATACATATGATTATATTTACATACCTTAGATTTTTTATGCTAGTTATATTCTATAACTATCAAGAAAACTTGAAAATATTGAATATTTTCAACGTAAATTTTAAGGTTCTTGTTACAACAGAGTTTAAAACATTTTGCTACTAATATTTTAGTTTTCATTAAAGAAAAATTTGTATAAATACTTTTAAAAAAGACAAATCTAATACTCAAATATATAATTACAACAATTTGATACTAATGCGTAATAGCTACCTATCAAAAATTTTAGTTTAAATTGACTAACTCAATAATATTATAAACTATAAATTTTAAGTATATAATTTGACTTTTTAATACTTGAAAATACTTTCTAACAACTATCAACTAGATATAAACTTTTTTGAATTTTTGGAAAAATACTTTTATCAATTTTTTGTATAAAAACTCACTTTTAGTTGTACAGTTTCATTTTTAAGGAAAAATTCATCATTTCTATTTTCTTTAAATGTTTCATCTAAATTTGCTTTGAGTTCTTTCAGCCGATCAAAAGACTAAAACATTAATTTCTTAACTACATTAACTTTATTAATAAATTTATATAACTATACAATAGATGTATGCAAAACAAAACATTATAAATATGATAAAGTAAATTAAAAAACATGTCATAAGTATACCAGTTTTTAAAATTTTTTGGATTAAAAATAAACAAATAAAAATTAGATTTGTTTATAAAACTTTCTTAGATTATTTGAATATTATCTTAACAAATACTGTGCTTAACTGTAAATACATTTGTACAAAGGTGAATTTTGGCTACTTGTAATCATAAAAACGCTTGTTCAAACTTACAACAACACATTGTTTAATCGCATTTTGAAAAGTTTGTTCATGTTTCATGTTATTTTTCCTTTGTAGTGCTAGCTTTTTAAACTCTTTGTGTTTTAGTTCTAACGATTTATATCTTGATTGAAATGATTCCAATTCTTGTTTACTCGCACCACTAAATGGTTTATTTTTGTTTATATTATGCCTTAATAAATAAAAACTTGTTTTAAGTATGTTTAACAACATTTAACATAAACACTATATAGAAAGTTTATTAGTCTAAAAAGCTACTGCATATAACAATAATATGTTTACTGCATTGTTTTAAATAATCTAGTGTTTGAATATACTAAATGAAATCTTTGATATTTAACTCTATAAACAAAACGTTAATAAAAAAAAACTGCTTAAATATTTTTGTTGAAGTTATCAAAGTAAGTGTTGTTAAAATAATTTTTTACTACAAAACAATAACAAACCTTGAACCAATAACATCTGAAGATTTTTTTGTTAGATGATTTTGGTATGAATTAATTGATTTTTTATACTTTTCCATAATTTTGACAACTCCCTGAAACAAAAAATATTTTAAATAATTTGTGTCAAAAAAAAAGTAAGTTATTGTTTATATTAATTAAATTAAACTTTTGTTTTGCCAACACTTACTTTATTAAGAACTTGTTAAACTAAATTTCAACACCAAACTAGATTGTACTAACTTTTTTTAAATCATATAAAATTGTTATTATTTTATTTTCTATCTAAGTCTTGTATTCTTAAGAATACTTCTTATATATTTCTAAAAAAAATATCTATCGTTGCTTGTAAATAAAGAAAGAAAGTTTTTCAAAATTTTTTAACTATGTTATTTTTATAAAACTTCACTAACAAATAAAAGCAGTACTTGACAAATACATAACTAGAAATCATCAAAATTGTGAAAAAAAATGCAATTACAAAAGTGCATTATGCTAATGAAGCGAGTAATTTGAATAATTATTCAGTTCATTACCAAAAAAAACATAGTAAAAACAAACTTGTTCATCTAGTTCTAACTGTTTCATTACTACATCAATAGGTTTGGTACTATTCTTTATTTCATCAAAGACCATATTTCTCTTTATAAGCTTTAATATCTGTAAAATACCGTTAAAATTTTATGGAGGTTATATTTTATATTAAAATTATATTTAGTTCAAAACTTCTAGTGTGATAAGACCCTTTTTGAACTAAAATTTGTAATTTTAATGCTTTTGAATAGACTATAAACAAAACAAAATTTTGAATTTTTAAAAAGTACGTACTACATAGATGTTAACACAGAATATATATTTAATGTAAAATTAAATAAACTGTAAAAAATGTTCTGTATCTTTTTACCATTTTTTAAGTAAACATACATTTTTTTCTGATGTGTGCAATTCATAGGCTAATTGTAAACACTTTCCTCTGTCTCGTAAGTTTTCTTTAAATTTTTCAGCTTTATTTTCTACGGTGTCGTATATTTCATCAACGTCGTTTTTCAACTGCAAAAATATTTGTTCAAGCACTACCCATAGTTTTAAGTAGCTTAAAAATAAATCTTTTAACAAACGGTATTTTATTGTGCTTGATAAAAGTATCGTAAGTACCTTTCTGTTTTTAAATTAGCGTTTCTAACAGTTAATTTCAGTTTATATAACAAAAATATCATACAGAGAAAATATCAAACTTAATAAATAGACTTACAAATAGCGCTCGCAAATATAGCTTCTTTAGCTAGTTAGTAAGTTTAAACATAGACCTTTGTTTACTTTTTTCTTTCTAATTTTAAACTTTCAAACACTTGATTGATTGTAACAATAAATAATTTTAAATGTACTTATCAAAATTACTATTTATTGTTTAGTTAAACTTTAGTTATATATAGATACTTACCGAATTATAGGTTAAAACTGATGGCTTATTTAATTGAAGCAGCAACATTTTTTCTTTAAATTTACATTGAACTGTTTTGATTGATAATAAAGAACGGTACATCAGCTGAAATATTTCCTACAATTTTGTTTTCTAGTTTAAATGATCTTATTTTAGATGATAGTTATAAGTTTTATATGTAGTACAAAAAACTAAATAAAAAACTATGTTGTTCGGTGTCTTAAATTACTTTTTAATAAGATTTATTATGAGGTTTTTTTTCGTTTTTGACATGATCTAATTATTCTTTAAGACATTTTTAAATAACAAGTATTTTTGTTTACAGTTCAATGTTATTTTTTAGTTTTGTAACGCGAAAAACTTAAAAACTTTAAATAAAAACTAAAAAATCCTAAAAAAAGTTTGTTTCACTATTACAGGTCAAACTTTCAAGATAAAATGTTTATACATTTATGTTGACAGAAATAATTAAAGTTTACATATTTACCAAGCTTTTAGAAAGTATTTGTTTGTGGTTTTTGATTTTTTGTTCAACAGTCACACCTTTTTCGTTAATTGGGAAAACATTTAGATTTAGATATTCTTCGTTATCCCTTAAAAACTTTTGTACCTGAAAAGACAAAGTTTAATTTTTAGTTTAAGAGTTTGCATAAAAAGATACTTCCAAATTAAAAAAAATTATGAGTATTCACTTTTAGTGATGGTTGTTTTTGTGTTGTATACTTTTTATAGTAAATGATATTGTTTCACCTTTGAATGAAAATGTTTAGTTAAATATTTGCGGTTAGACATTATAAGTACTTTGCTCTATACTTTTACCACGTGACCACTTTTTTAAGTTGTCTTTAAGTTTGCATACTAAAAAATTCCTACACTAATTAATTTTATTTTAATTTTTCTAATTATCGATTTTCATTATAATTATCATAAAATTTTATAACGTTATAAACAGTGTTTAAATTAAAACTTACTTTTTTGAGGTCGTTTTCAATAATTTTAAACGTATACTCAATGTTACCAAAATCTATTTTATCATTTAAATTTTTGAATTTGGTCAATACTTGATTGTTGTTGATCATCGGTACTGAAAAATTTCTTCTATTAATTTCTGTCTGGTTTTAAAATTTAACATCAGTTCAACAAAAAACAGTTTTCAATATTTTAAATGTAAAATTTTGTGTTAAATGTAGTTTTTTTAGTAATTAGAATTTGTTTTTTGTATACATTTCAATGAAATTTTATTTTACAAAAGTCTTTAAACTAATAAAATATCTCTATTAAACTCATTTTCAAAACTTTTATTAATTTTTTTTAATAGAGGTTTACAATTTAGAGACTTAAACAATTTAACATAAGCTTTTTATGTTTGTAACATGTAATAAAAAACGCTTGAAAATTAAAAAATACTTAAAAGTTAAAAAACATAAAACAAGTTTTCCTATTTACCGATCTACATCGAGTAACTTTTGGTTCGGATTTTCTTCGTGGTTTTCTTTTTAAAGATAAACTTGAAACTTGTCCTAAATAATAAAAAAATAAAGTAAATTGATTAGCTATTATAACAAATCTGTTTTAATGGTTTGAAAAATAAGATATTTTTTATTAATAATTAGATTATGTACTTAAGGTTGGATAATATTAGTAGTAGTCCAAAAACTTGCTAAAGACCTTAAACGTAAAAATATAAATCAATTATTGACAAAAAAATAACTTTTTTGTAGTAAAGTTTTATTTTGCCGTTAAAATTTTAGACCCTTTATATAAACAAAAAAAATCTAAACTAAGGCTTTATGTATATTTTAAACATTAAATAAGTTTTTCAAATGAAATTAAAGCAATAAATTGTAAAGAAAAAAAAAGTTTATTTATTATGCCTTAATTAATCTAAATGTAAACATGCTCTTTTAACAAAGTTTTAAACTAAACAATGCTAGTTCAAAGTTATAAACAACTTTCATTAGAATTCAAACAGTTTCAGAGTAAAAAGCTAATAAATAAGATACCTTTCAATAAACCACTCGACAATCAATTAAACGCGACAACTCAAATTACAAGTGATCAAATTACAATTAGTCAAGTGCGACAATGATATGAAGCATCAAAAAATTAGCTACGCTATTATTACAAACAATAAAATTCATAGATACTAAGCTATTTCGAGTGAGCTAAAAACTGTTACTTTATTCATTAATCAAATATAAACAAAGGACATAGTTTTAGTTTTGATTTTGTTGAGAATTTTAAATTTCATTATATATTTTTGGTATTTATGAGTTTAATAGTTAAAGAATAACGATACAATTGTTTTAAGTTTTTTCAAATGCGTTTAAGATGTAAAGCTTAAAATTAGTTCATTTATTTCTTTTACTAACTTTTCGTGAGTTGTAACAACTTTTCACATACGCTTTTAGCTCAACTAAAGTAAGTTTTGATTATTTTATAAGTCATATAGTTGCAACTTAAGCAAAAAAATTCATTTATACTTTTAGAAACCCTTTCTATAGTGTAAATAAAAAAAAGTTGTGAGAAATGTATGTTAAACTGCCTACTAATCATTCTAGTACTTTCTATTTTCTTTTTGTTTTTATTTTCTCACCTTCTTTTGTTAATGTAGCATTATTAATGCTTAATAAGTCAGCTTCCGATTTTCTCCGAATTTTGTGTAATCTGTTTAAAAACAGCTTTTAATGAAATAAAAATTAGTTGTTTTATGTTATGGTTTTAAATAAGCTAAATATTCTCATAACATCGAGCTTTTTTTTTCTGTTACTAAATTTGTTATACTTGAATTTTTTTAGCTTTATATTTTTAAATGTTTTATCCTTTTAACATGCATTATTTGTATAAAATTTTAACAGAAATATGTTTGTTATATTAAAAAACTCACCTAAATGACACTTCTTTTTTACTTGAACTGTTACACTTTTCATTTGTACGTATGCTCGAATTTTTATTTGTTTTCTGAACATTTTTTATTCTTTCTTTGATGTTGTGACTTTTCTGACAAAATTTATATTTTCAAAAAGCTTTGATAAAACTGTGTTAATCATATATATGTTACTGTTGTATTTATCTTTACATCTTATCTATTATATATTACTATCAAATATAACTTTATATTATGTTTAACTGTGATACTAAGTTATACAAATTACAAAATTCATACAAATTTAGTCAATGTGTCTATGAAAAATAATTTTGTAAGATACTATTATACTTAAAACAAGATCTTTATTTAATAAAAATGCTAGTTTATTTCCAGATTGTTGAAAGTTTTTATATATGAAAAAAAAAGTAAGCTTACTTTATTCTCTATCACTTCAAATTCATTTGAAAGAACTTTTTTCATCCATTCATTATGGTCAAAGTGTATATTACCACCTAAACTTTTCAATAGCTCGTCTTTTTCTATATAATTCTTCAAGTTTTCAAGTTTCACAAGAAATATCTACAAAAATATAACAATAATAAATTGACTTTCCAAAAAATATAGTATAAGTAAGCTTTTTGACTTTTTAATTATTACTTTAATTTTAAAGGTGTCTAGTAAGTGAAACTTTAAAATAAGTTTTCAAAATCAGATGAGTTCTTAAATCTTTTGTTTGAAAGGTTTCTTCAAGTTTTGTAATAAAATATAACTTTGTTCAAACTTGTTTAAACTTGTTTTATCTCAAAGTAACTTCAGGACTTACAATTTTAAGCTACTTATTTTAAGTCGTGTAAAATAAATAATAAGTGATATAATATTTTAGTTTTATGTAACAAAAAGTACAAATAAACTTTAACTAATTTAAAATACATCTTAGATTAGCTTTCACTGATAATATAAAGAGTTCATCCAACTAACTTTAAAGTTTGCATTTCTGAGGCAGTTTTTTAGCTTGTGTTTAGTTAGTTTTCGTTGCCAGAAACTTTCAGGTTTAATAACATACATTGATCTAATTGTTTTCGTAAAAAAAACCTGAAACCGAAATACTTTGAAACTTGCCATTACTATCAATACATATTTCATTTAAAGTATTATCAAAAATAATCTTTAAAATTTTGTTTTTTAAAATGATTTTAGATTTGTTTAAGGTTATTTACATATTTACAAAACGAATAAAAGAGAATATATAAAACAAGTTTTGAAGATTTAAATAGTAGATTAATTTTAAAAATCAAGTTACTTTAATCTTCTATTACTCTACTATTTAAATGCTAAGTATCTTAAATAAATGATAATACAATCAAAATATAGTTAACCATAAACTGTTTCACAACGTTTTTAGTTAACTTCCAATTAGACTGACTTGAATCCAATATTATTGTTACAAAATAATCTTCTTTTCTAAAATAATTTGAGTTTCAACAGCAGGTAAAAAAGCGTAGAAAAATCGTAAGATAAAACAATTACCTTTTTAAGCTTAATAAGAAGTTCATATTAATTTTGAGGTCATTTTCGCAGCTATAGTTTCTTAAGTCAACTAGAACTATTTTGTTAGATTCATTGTCACGTCCTCCTAAATACAAGAGAGAAAAGATTAATTTTGTTTTAAAAATTTGTTATAAGTAGGATTTAAAACAAAATAAATATTACTTTAAAATCTTAAGTTTGTATAAAAAATACCACAGCCTTAACTTGAAATAATTATTAAAATTACTATGAATTTAAACTAGTATAGATATAATAAAATATAGAGTGTATGTAAAGGAAAAATAATAAAAAACTAATTATGATTTTTATGTTGTTTAAAAAATCTAATATTACCTGTAAAGTACGCAATTTTCAACTGAAGAATTTTTTTGAGTTCCTCTATTCCTCCTAAATTAAATTTTGTTATTAGTTTTAAGTAATTATTTTCAAAAATATCTATGTTCTTAATAATTCTATGTAACACAAAACCTGAAAAACTATTTAGTGAGACATTCACAAGTTGACAGCTAAGAGCATAAATAAAACAATGCTTTCAATACATATAAATAACTTTACGACGGTTAAATAAATACAAAAAGACACAAACTTTTACTCGTTTTGTTTCCAATCTTGTTTACTGACATTTCTATTTTGCCAAATTTTCAACTTTTCATCTGACCGGTATTAACTGAAACTTATATGCCTCATTTTAGTCGTAATTAAATTTATAATTTAAAAAATACTTTTTAAGCAGTTAATAAACAGTTGCCCTAAATGAAATTCAAAGTTAGCTTGACTTTTTAAATATCATATAATGTGATTGTTTATAATAAAGTAAAGTTACCACATACTTGTTACTGTTTAATGAAAGGTTGACTTTAAACTTATTGTTCATCTACTTGATTTAATTATGCTTTGACAATCATGAAGTTTTTCCAATGAAGCATAAAGTTTTCAGATAGTGTATCTTTTAAAATAAATTTATATTGCATCTGAGTAACTTTCTCATACAAGATAAAGCTTAAGGTATAAGTTTTTGAAAATTGTATTTAAAAAATGTGAACATTGTTTTGCAAACTAAAAAGCTGGCTACTGAAATTACTAAAAGCAATAAATTAGTACACCTATCAAAATCAATAATTGAAATAAAACATTTTTGCACTAACTTATCGGTATAAATTAAAAGCCTACCTTTTTCAAAAAAATTATTCAAAATAACTAACAATATACGAACCAACATAACTAAAAGTAATACAGTCGCCCTATTTTACTATTGCCGATTTAACACTTTTTTCCCTCAAAAAGTGTATATTTAAACAAAATCAATGGCGCACAAACGTGACAGAGAAGCTCTCAAAACATGAACGATGCTCGAAGGCACTTCAGAAAATACCAAATTAGCAATAAACAACGGGCTGCCATCACAAAGTATTTCAAGCACTTTTGGAAAAGTATTAAACGAAACTAAATGGACTCTTGTTTATAGATTATCTCCTTTATGTTCGCTTCTACAAAGGGAATGGTTGAAACTCTATAGAACTTACTCAAAATAGAGAAACATCATTATTTAGAATGATTACAGAGCTTAAAAGTAGTGTTACTTTAAAGTTTTCAAATGTTAAAACTGTAACTATTAATTTTATACAGTTAAAATTATTGAAAGCATTTAAGGTTTTAACAGTTGTTGTTAAATTTAACCTAAGTAAACTTTACCTTATTTAAGTATAATTGTTTGTTTTAAGCTTTTTTAACACAACTACTTAAATTTAAGTGAAGTGGTTACGTCACTGGACAATGACGTTAACCGCATTGTAGTGTGTGACTCAATAACCGAAAAGTTATTTTGTACACCAGGTCCTAGGACCAAATATTTTGAGCGTCTTTTTTTTTCGTTAAATAGGCTATGTTTAACTCTTACAAACATCCTGTTATAACTTGATATCGAATTCTTCTAAACTTGTATAATTTGTACTTAGAAACTAATTTTAAAATACTTAGCATGAATAAAAAACTATATTACTGTTAAACTATGTAAGTTTTTGACAATTTTTTTTTTAAGTAAACTGAAATTAATTAGTTTTGTAAAAGAGTTTTTTTTTTGTTGATAGATTTTTAGTTTAGTATAGGAAGTTATTGAGTCTAACTTAAATAGGAAATTTATAGTTTTTAAATAGAAGTTTTTAAAGTAAAAGCTATTATCAAAACAATTAATGAGTTATAGAGCTGATTAATAAACTTACTGTACTAGGTCAAAACATGTTTGGTTGTAGTAAAATAAGATAAAATAATCAGTAAATTAACTAAGTGAGTTATATCAAATATCTATCTCACTTACAAATTAAAGTTTACTGATTTTATTAACTATAAAAAGAGAAAACAAACACTTAAAAACTACGTGTTTTGAAATTTGTTAATGGTATGTCTGAATTATTTTAAATAAAAAAACTTGTATTTATATTATTTAAAATGAAACTGACGTTGACTAATGAAATTTATAATTTGTTGAAAAAGATAAAGTTTTAAAATCACTTATAACAATAAAATAAAAGAACTTATTTTTTTTAAATTTAAGTTAAAAAAATGTAGCATAATTCTTTTGAGTTTTATTTACAAAATAAAAAAGTTTATAAACTTTATCTTAAAATTTGAACAAATATAACAACTTTATTGGTAAGAGTATTTTTTATATGAACAGTTTTTATCTTGATTAAAACTAATTTGATGTTCAACTTTACTTTGTTTTGACAAATGAAGATGTTTTATTATTTAAAAGTAAGCTACTGAGCTTACTTAGTTACTGAGTGATACGACATCAATTAAACTTATTGATATTTCATGCTTTCTTAACATTTTTATCATCCGTTAATAGATTTTAATCTTCCTTAGACATTTTATAACTTAACTATACTTATATTAGTAACTTATTGTGCAACTAATGTAAACCTGATTCTCGTAAGTTTAGAGACTTTATGTTACTTAAAGATTTGCTATATGCTAGCATTTTTATTGGTAAAAAACATAACAGCTTATCTAATGCTACAAACTATATTTAACTATTAGTACAAGTATAAAATATCATCAGATAAATCGTTTTCTTCTATGTATGTTATTTGTATTACAGCCTACTCATTAAAATATTGGATTTGAAAATTCTAATAAAAAGTTTTTTGAGTATTTAAATACTGTTTAAAGATTTAAATTCTGAAATCCGTATATATTTAACAATTTTTTTTGAAATTTTAATTGAAGTTAATTTGAAATCATAAATATCTAAGGGTTTATACTTTAATTTTTTATTCATATATGAGTAATTTGAATATTTATCGTGTAATTGAAAGCTTTAATAATTTTTTTAATAACAGCATCTAATGTGTGCTAGTTTTATTTTAAGTATAAAATATCACGGGTTAGTGAGTACCAAAAGTTTTAAACCAATTAAACCATCTGAAATTGTTTGCATTATTTTTTTTTTCAAGCGTTTAATCTTACGCCCGTATGAACAAAACGAAACAACATTGAAATAAAAAACAAGTTAAAAAGAAAACAACAAAGTGCTGAAACGTCAATTTGTTCTGTATTGAATTAAACAACTAATTAATAAATTTATATTTGTTTGAATTTATTTGAATTTTTTCGCTGCGCCGACTCCCCTTCCTCCGGCGATCTTCACCTTGCTCTTGTTCTTGTTGAACTTGCCCATGTACTCGTTGACACGTTGACGAAGCTGGTTGCTCTGTTAGATGATTAGAAGTTTTATTAATTTGAAAAGCTTGCTTATTTGTTTTCATTGGGAGTGTGCTTAAACTTCGAAAAAAAAAGAATTTTTTGGCTGAGAGCATTTTTTTAGTAAAAATTGTTAACTTTACTAAGCTTGTTTTTTTTTTCTTATAAATGTTAAATCTTTCAATTGTCTCAACTCTTACTTGTGAGCAACGCTACGTTACAGGAGTTACAGCATCGCTTAAAATAAACTATGTGACGTATAAACTTTACTCATTCCAACTTACATCGTATTTCTGACGAGCAATTCTCTGTTCAGAGTCGTACTTCTGTTCTTCGTATCCGTAAAGTTCTTCCCACAATTCCTTGGCCTTTTCACGAAGTCTAAAACGTAAGTTATGCTGGTCATTTAAAGTCAATATTCAAATACAAAGACTTAAAGGTTAAATTTTTAATCATAAAAATTTTTCTTACGATAGATTATTTTGGCAAAGAAAAAAAAATCTACTTATTAAATAAAATTTGTTTTTTAATTCGAAATATGAATTTTTCAGCTTTACAACTGAATTAAAGTTTTTGTTAAAGTTTTTCATAATTTTATTTCACATATTAACTTTAAAAACTGATTTTTCAGCTTTACAACTTAGTTTTTTTTTAGTTTTTCATAATTTTATTTAATACTCCACCTGTCAATTCCAAGATGGTCGATGTTGAGGGCCTTCTTGTTCTCAGCCAGCCACTTCTTCTTGACTTCACGGTCAGTTTGCCTCTTGTTCGGTTTGTTCTTTTCAGCCTATTTCACAAAAATCAAGTTTGAAATTATTTGTATTATTTTTTTTGGTACGACTGTGATTTTTCGAGTTTAAGTATTTGTAATGAGAGGTAAACATCGATACCAATTTTTAAGAATTTTTTGAAAAAATCTCACTACTTTGAATATTTTTTTTCCTTATTTAATGACATAGCTCAAACGAAAGAGTTGTATCATTGTCATTCATACTTGGATACAGTTTTTCACAAACGATCATTTAAAACGTTTAAACAAGGTTCTGCTTGTTACTAACTCTGGCCAAGTATCCGCCGTAGTGAAGAGACATGTTCGCGATCGCCGCCTTCTTCCTCGCCTCTTCCTCCTCCCTCTTCTTCTCTTCTTCCTCTTCCTTCTTTTTGCGCTCTTCCTGTGAAACAAATTGAAAAAAGTTTAACAACAAATTAATATGAACTTTTTGAAATTTGTAAACTTTTAAATTGTTTTCAAATTAGTTGAAAACAGAACAGATTAAAGACAATATTTTGTTAAATTCAAACACATAAAAGTTTTTGTTAATTTGGAAAAATTCTAAGTTATAAAAGTAATGACTGAGCATAGGCTGCTAGCTATATTTTACGTTTTCTGGATGAAAATTGATGATTTATCTCTTAAGATTTATGTGATAAATTGATACAAAACAGCTTAAAACAAAAAATCAAGCTGTATAAAATCGTACAAATAATGTACAATCCATTGTTTAAACATTTAATTTAAAATAAGCTAGAAACTGTTCACAAAAACTTAAACAGATTTTTTATAATTGCACAATCTTCTCACTCTCTCTTGCGCCATGCGCTGCTTCTCCTTCTCCTGCCGGATCTTGGCCTGCTCGATCCTGGCCGCCTTCCTCGCCTCGATCCTGTCGTGGAGCTTCTGCAGGTCCTCCTCGTCCTTCTTCCTCTCCTCGAAGTGCTTGGCGATCAGCGCCTGCAGCTCGATCAGGTCCTTCTCCCTCCTCTTGCGCGTGATGTCGTCCAGGTCCACCAGCTCTCCCTCGGGCAGCCTGGGAGCGGAGATCTTGGGCATGGAGAGGCTGAAAAGAAATTTTTTGAAATCTTGGAGTGCGTTTTTTGTTCGTGTCAAACGTTTTAAATTAAATATTTTTGTGAAAAATTGTTAAATAACAGCAACATAAAACAGTTTTGAAATAATTTGTTAGTTTTTTTTTTATTTGAATATACTTTAAACACTTTGTATATACATCAAAAAAAGCTAGGTAAACACAGTTGACCTACCGTGGTTGAGAGGAAACTTCGGCACGGTTCTGTTTTAAAATTAAATACTTGTTAGTATAATGTTTCGCTTAACACTAATGTTTAAATATCACTTGATATTTTGTTAATACAAGTTAGATAAATGTTCAAGTATAAAAGTTTCTGTTGTATATATGCACCTAAATTCTAATTTTAAACTGCTCAAAAAACTTGTTTAAAACGTATCGTAAAATTTTAGCTATTTTTTAGTCGTTCTTCAACCTAAAAAGTCTAAAAGTGTTTTATTCCAACGCTAATGACGCATATAAAAAAAACACTTTTTACTAGTTTGTTAAAGAATTTCCGAATAGAAACGAAAGTTAAAACAAATCTGGATTACATCACGACAAATTTATTATGTACAAAATTAACCTGTTCTTCTTCCGGTTCCATCGTGTCATCTTCTTCTTCAGGTTCGGATTCGGGTTCCGGTTCCGGCTCCGGTTCAGGTTCTTCTTCCTCCTCCTCTTCTTCGGCCTCGGAAGCGGCTTCTTCCTCCGCTTCGGACGCCTCTTCTTCCGCTTCGGAGGCTGAAGCCTCGGCCTCGGAGGCTTCTTCTTCTTCTACCTCCTCCTCGCTCTGTGTGACGTGTTAGTTCGTGCATTTGTGACGTCATAGTGATAATTATTAGTGTTGCACGCTACACTGAGTTGTGTTCTAGTTATCATCAAGTAAAAAAAATTTTAAAAAAGCAAGAATTGTGTTTAACGTTTAAACATTTATGTTTTGATTATTTCACAAATTACAATAAAGAAAATAAGGAAAAAGTATGAAGCACTTAATAAAAAATTTAATTGAAAATTTAGTAGTTCAATCTGTTATTTTCTAGGTATACAACTAGAAGCAGCAAGATTTTAAGGTAAAACTATTTAATTTTTTTTATCAATTTACTTGAAACAAGTCACACATCTAAAGCTGGTTTTCAAACAAAAACCAAAATAAACTTAATTTTTTGTTTGTTTCATAATAAATTAAACATAATGTATTTAGTATAATTTCTAATATAATCAAATTTCATGTTTGTTTTAAAAAACCATATAAAAAGCATTTGTTGTAAAAATAAAAGCATTAGTTTAGTAAAAGAAAACCATGTAAAAAACTTAATAAATTAATTTTGAATTTTGTAAATAAACCTCTTCTTCCGACTCATTTTGTGAGTCTTCGTTTTCACTAGAATCTACCTCACTAGATTCCTTCATTAAATTTCAAAAACATTTACAAGTAAGTGAGATGTAAAGTGAGTCACACAACAAGGTTAGTAATAAGTAAAAAAATATATTTAGTCAGATCGAATATAAAAAGTTGTAAAAATTTAAGCTAACTATATCTAATGTATGGGGAGTTTTTTGAGAAACCTGAAAAACAGTTTAAGCTTTCATTCGAGTAAAACATTTTAGCAGTATTACTATAAATAAAGTTGTGTATTTAGTTTAGTAATTAAAAAATCAAAAACTTACTACTTCTGATTCATATTCTTGTTCTGAGTCGGACATGATTACTATTTAAAACCCCTAAAATTCAAGAGGTAACGTCTGTAAAGTTTTTTTAATACATGTGTTAAACAAAGTTATACAAAAACTGTTATTAAGTATACAAGAAAAAACATTTTAAAATTAGATTATAAATATAGTTGTTACTTATTTTTTGTTAAACTATAAAACATTCTTATATAATATTTTAGTGTAGTGATACGCAAAAATAAAAAGTCTAAAACTTTTTTGTAGTTTATCAATTTTATCAAATTAATTTAAAGTTATTAAGCTTTGTAATCTCGTTATTTTCGTTTTTTTCTTTTTCTTTTGGTTCAAACATCAAAATAGTCCGTAATGTAGTTTAATATCTTTACAAATGCTGAACTTAGTATTTTTTAAAGTTTTTACCAGGTGTTTTGTAAAATTTGTTGTACTAAAATAAAACTTTTTTAGTTTTAGCCTTTCAACGTTAAAAATATATAATAAAGAAAAATAGTTAATAAATGTGTTATTTCAAATAAGCACAGAACAAACAAATCAAAAACATGCTAAAACTAAAACTGTTTATATAAAATTTAAAACTTTGCTAATACTATTTGAATTTTATTAAACTGACTTAATCTAGTAACATAAGTGTAACTACAGAAATATTTTACAAATAAAGTGTACATTTAATTAACAATAATAAGTTTTAAAATTTATTTGCTTTATACAATAATAAACGTAAATAAGCAACTAAAATATTTATGTAAATACATATAAAAACTTAAATTTGCTTTAAAGAGTAAAATTTTTAAATGTTATAGCTCAACAACTAATTTATCAACACAAAGTGAAAAACTTAGCTAAATAAAAAAGACCGCAATTAAATGACCTTGAATTAACTTTTGAATTTAAAACAGTAATAATAAGATTACCTTGATTTTATTGGCTCGTTTTAAAATTTTGCAAATTGCTTTACATAGCCTTGCACTATTTACTCATTTATCTATGCTACTTTGCTTTGATATTTTATCAATTTAAAAACTTTTTTTTCAAAATTTTCTCAATAACCTACATTTGCTGTTAAATTTATCACATACTTTTTATAACGTATGAAAAGTTTTCAAATTATTTCAAACAAACAACTTGATACTTCTAAAAATTATTTTTAATGTTAATTTTTGTGAAATTAATTAAAATCCATTTAAAAAGTTCAGTAATGAACTAGATTTCATTTCAGTTTAATTTTCAATTGTTTACCTTTAATTTAGCATTATTATAAGAAATCTTAAGACATTAGAAATTCATTATGATGGAATATTAAGTTGATTTAAAGATTTTATTTAAACGACTAAACGAAAAAAATTTAAAGTGTACAAGTTATTTATTTTTGTACTAGTCAAAAACAATTTAAAAAATAATACAAACTTTTCAAAACATCAATATTGTTATAAAAAAACCATAAAAAATCGCAAATTTTCCTAAGATTTTATTACATCTATTTTAAAAAAACCTCAAGCTTAACGTTTTGATTTTTATTTTCTACTTCTCAACAAACTAGTTGTAAAACTCAAAAAATTTTAAACTTATTTAGCAAAAATAAAATGGATACATAGCTAAGGATTAGATTTGCTACCTTTACTAAAATATTCAAACGAGAAGACGTGGTTGCTCGTACAGCGAACAACTTGACAATAACATAAATAGAAGTGATGTCTAAAGCTTATCGTCATAGTCTCGTTATATCTGTTTATGACGTAATAATGTGAGCGGCTGTTACAACGCTACATCTTATATGCACTGCACAGCTTTTAATAAAGTTGTGCTGATTCTTGTATAAAAGTTTTATAAAAATATATTCAAAAAAGTACAAAAAGTGACAAAACTAATTAAAACTGTTTTATCAAGCTTTAATATTTATTTTAAAGTTTGTCACTGTTGTATAAAAGAACTCGTTTAAAAGTTCAGTTATAGTTATGTAAAAAATAACTAGTTTCTAAAGCTCTATTGTATATTTTAATATTTTATATATGAATAAAAGCGTATAAATAAAAATAAACATTTTAAAGAAGTTTTTAAAATAATATTACAGAAAACATTTACATCAAAAGTTTTTTAAAAGTTCAAACAAGTTAAGCTTAAAATTTTGAAAAAAAAGACACACCTTCAGATTTATATTGATATAAAAAAAAAAGAAATTAATGTTTAAAATTAAAGCTCAATTAAAATTATTTTTAATTTTTACATATAGTTTAGAACCACGATAGTTTTACAAGCAAGTGTTTATTTCCTATTCAACACACTAACTATTAATTTCTCTTCGTTTAGTATCTCTTTCTTAAAAGTAGTGTTAGGTCATACTTACAAAAAACTTAAGCTTGTTAAGTTTGTTTGAAATAATTCACAATTACAAAAAATACAACGTTTAATTTTAATAATTGTTTTTTTTAAAACAAGTTATGTGAAATTATTTATAAAAATATAGCATTGATGTTTTATTTAAAGTATTATGTTAATCATTTTCAAACCATATTGATTTTTATAAGAGTAGTTTAATATATACTGCTAAGACTAAAAAACTAGTTTAACCGTTGTATTTAAATTCTTTGACATCTTCTTTTTTTTAGTTATTTTAATTATTCTGGTAAAGTAAGCCTAGATTATTTTCTGTACTAGGGTTTAATACTATTTGTTAGAAAATTGCCAGTTTTAAAATGACTAAAAAAATGTAAGGAATATATAATAAACAGCATAAGAAGCTACTCATGGTAGGATAAAAGTCATAGGTAAAGTAATAAGTTTAGTTTAAAAGGTTTTTGTATTTACTTATTATATCAGCAAACTTTTACGTAAACTTTTTAATTATGGGCTAGGAAATTTCACTAGAAAATATTTCTAGTTGTTTTATCAATTTGAAAACATTTACGTTATAAGCTTTAGCCAATACTTAATTAACTGTATTCTACAAGACCTCTATGTTATATTTAGCGCAAAACTTTGTATGTGAGCAAACACTTTAAATAAAAACATTATATTTTCTTTGCAGAACTTAAAACTTTACTTGTTTGTTAAACAACTAGAATCATAGCAATATTTCATGATAGAGGAAACACTTTTAATTTATTAGAGTCAGAGTAGTCTAATTGTTAATTAACACAGTTTGTATATCCACACCTAACTGTTTTAAAATATATTTTAACTGTATAATATTAAGGGAGTCTAATCAAAGTGAGTACTGTAAGTATATTGGACCTTATAGTTAGTTAGAGAATTTTTGATTTATAAATATGTGTAAGATATAAATAACTTTTGATTGAGAATTTTAAATATAAACTACGTAAATATCAAAACATTAAATATATTTTGAAAGAAATACTTAAAGAACTGAAAAATTATGTGATGTCCAGATGTTTGTTTACAAATAATTTTTAAATGCATTTATATTAATTACACACAAAAATAATTCACCAACTGTTAGATTATACATTACTGTTAGGTTTTCTTTATAGATTAATTTTTTTTTGGGAGTGTGTATTAAAATATAATTTTTTATTATTATAGTACAAACTTGTAGTTTTAAAGTTAAAATGCTGTTTAAATAAATTGCCCAAAATAGTTTAAATTTATAACTATTTAAATTTTATTTATTAAAAGAAGAAAGCTCTTTACATAGTTTTATTGTTTAAACTTCGTTGTACAATTTAGAAACAAATCAGGTATAATTTTGGCAAATTTCAATTAAGTTTAGTAAAGAAAGTTTGACACAGCTATTTCTAAAGTTTAAATAAGTTTTGTATCATAAGTATAAGTTACAACACTAATTTGCAATCAAAAAAATTTGAGTGTGTTTTAATAACCTATAAACTACAAACAAAACAAGATTTAAAATACATACAGAAAAGTTTATAAACAAGATAATTAAGATTTTAACCTTATTTGAAAAACAATCAATATCCAAAATTCGATAAACAAAACGAAATTTAAGAGACTATTAAACAATTTATGAAAAAAAGTAAAATAGCAAATTTAAGCATTATAGATTATAGAATAACAAAAAAGATTTACTAAAACTTTAACAAATATTATTAACTAAATAATTAAAGTTTGAGATTAATTGATAAATAATCAAAAGTAAAACAAAATTAGTATAAAATTTATTAAAAAATAGAATGAAATATACATGAAAAAGAGTTGTTAGCTTCTTCTAGTTCCTTGTCTAAATTTGAAGTTCTTTCTTGTTTATTTTTTTTTAATTATAAACTTGGATAATAAAATAGATTATGGTTAACTTTTAGCTCAAATCTTAAATAAAAAAATTGATAATTAATCGCTTTTCAATGAGTATTTATATATATAATATTGACAACGATGTGCTTTTTGGCTTAAAAATTCTTGTGCAAAACAAGTAAAAATGAATCTTTTTTGGCAAATACTCTTATACATGTACTCAGTTCGATTTTAGGTACACAGCATTTAAATGAAAATTTGAATACAATACTTCCCCTGAAATTTTTTTTAGTTTTTATAGTACAATCTTAAGTTACGCGGTCCGCGAAAGACTTTTGTTAAAAGTCTGGCCCATCGACTATAAAAGTTGTCTACCTTAAAATATACTTTATTGTACCAATATACTATACTAATTGAAATGAAAATTAAAGTTAGTATTTTAAACTGCAGTTCAAGTTTAATAGTTGTTTTACAAAATTATGCAAATTAACTTTGCACACCTACAAAGTTAAAAAACGTATTTTCTACTAAAAGCATAAAAAGATATTATTTTCAATTTAAAATGGGGGCAGGCAACACTTTCAGTCGACGGGCCAGTACCACCAGAATAAGCTTTTGAAGGCAGTCAAAAACAAACTTACAACAAAAATCAAAAAAAATAATTTAAAATAAATTTTATTAAACAAGCACCATGTATACAGCATGAACCAAAAATGAGGTAGCTGTCTAGTTTGCTAAGTGTACAAAATTGCACGAAGACTAATTTGCACGAGAACACAAAATTGCACGAAGATACTTCTGCACGAAGACACGTTTGCACGAGCAGACAATTTTGCAAAGAGACATTTTTGCTCGGGTCTTTTTTTTTTTAATTTCTGTATTATTTTTAATTTTTTTATATTTAGCTTTATTTTTACTATCACGGTTACCTTTAACCCTTACCCTCGGTCAGTAACTATTTATTTTCTTTTTTTTTAGTTTTATTTTATCTGTATTTTTCTACTTTCGTGTAAAATTGACCCTTGGTGAAAAGTAGTCTTCGTGCAATTTTGTTTTCTCGTGAAAAATCGTTTTCGTGCAATTAGGACCCGTTCCCACTAAAAATACGTAAATTTCAAAATGATTAAAAAAATTTTAAGCTTTTTTGTTTTGATTACATTTATAAGCTGAAAAGTACGTTGCCAGATATTTCTGTTGGTGAAGCGGTCTGTTTTATGTACGTTGCTCACGCATAGTTTATTAAGTTTTAATAACCAGTACCTTATTTTGATTTTAAAAGATCTAGTGATTGTTAACAATTTAGCAGTCTTAAACATTTTACAGAGTAACTAAGAGAACTTTAAAATATTTTTTTAAATACAAATGCATTTGTGTTACAAAAATGTCTGAGACGTTGAGCTGTGAATGATTAAGCTGTGTCATTTTTTCAACTTTACTCCCAAACGGTCGCTTCAGTACATTGTACTTAAGCCCGCTTGTTTAAGATCACAATAGCGGTTTCTCGCGACTATTCCTGCCTGATGAGTCCTAATGAGGACGAAACCGGTCGTAGGATTGTCTCGGATGCTGTTGTTGATCTTGCGGTAAAGTTCATTGTTTATTATCGATGGCATAAAACATCTCAACTTGTTGATGATGGCCGAAATAAATACTGGCTAAAACTGATCAAACGAGCGCAGACTATAATCTCACAACAAGCTGACAATGTCTGAGACGTTGAGCTGTGAATGATGAAGCTGTGTCATTTTTTCAACTTTACTCACAAACGGTCGCTTCAGTACATTGTACTTAAGCCCGCTTGTTTAAGATCACAATAGCGGTTTCTCGCGACTATTCCTGTCTGATGAGTCCTAATAAGGACGAAACCGGTCGTAGGATTGTCTCGGATGCTGTTGTTGATCTTGCGGTAAAGTTCATTGTTTATTATCGATGGCATAAAACATCTCAACTTGTTGATGATGGCCGAAATAAATACTGGCTAAAACTGATCAAACGAGCGCAGACTATAATCTCACAACAAGCTGACAATGTCTGAGACGTTGAGCTGTGAATGATGAAGCTGTGTTATTTTTTCAACTTTACTCACAAACGGTCGCTTCAGTACATTGTACTTAAGCCCGCTTGTTTAAGATCACAATAGCGGTTTCTCGCGACTATTCCTGCCTGATGAGTCCTAATAAGGACGAAACCGGTCGTAGGATTGTCTCGGATGCTGTTGTTGTTGATCTTGCGGTAAAGTTCATTGTTTATTATCGATGGCATAAAACATCTCAACTTGTTGATGATGGCCGAAATAAATACTGGCTAAAACTGATCAAACGAGCGCAGACTATAATCTCACAACAAGCTGACAATGTCTGAGACGTTGAGCTGTGAATGATGAAGCTGTGTCATTTTTTCAACTTTACTCACAAACGGTCGCTTCAGTACATTGTACTTAAGCCCGCTTGTTTAAGATCACAATAGCGGTTTCTCGCGACTATTCCTGCCTGATAAGTCCTAATAAGGACGAAACCGGTCGTAGGATTGTCTCGGATGCTGTTGTTGTTGATCTTGCGGTAAAGTTCATTGTTTATTATGTTACAAAAAAAAAGTGTTAAAAAACAAACTGGGTTAAGATTTGAGGTTTTGTTTTACTGATTTCAAATTTATTTATTTTCGGCGACTCTTTATTTGAATCATCACTGCAACCCAAGTAGCAGCTGCTTTTTTCCTTAAAATGACCTTCCTTCCAACTGAGATGCTATCTGCTTACATCTGCCAAGTCAACTCTGACGAACCAATAGGAGAGAAGGGAGGCGAGTCACGTGTTTGCATATCTGCTGACTCAGCAGAAAATTCTTGGTTTAACGATTTTTTATTTTGATACGAAATTAGTAAAATATTTATTTTTAAAGATGTTCTTATAAGAAACAGAACTCGTCAAATTAAAATGATTAAAAACCTTTAAACAAACTTTAAAAATTATGTTGTTAATTAGTCTATTGTTAGTCTCCTTCGAAGTAAAGTTTATTAATAAAACTTATTTATAAATAAAAACCAATTATACAGTAATCTTCCTTTATTGTACCAACATATGTTTCTGTGTTTTAACGAATCAACACACTTCAACTGGGTTATTAATGGAAAGAATAACAGTTTTTGAACAGTTAAAACTTATTTATTCATAAACTAACGTCCTAGACTAGGGGTGGGCAACGTAAGTAATTGACGGGCCGGATCCAAAAAAAAAATAGTACTCAACGGGCCGAAGCATTTCGGGTAAGTGATCTACCGGATTCAATTGGATCCTTTTTTAGATCCGGATCTTTATTCAAAATTGTTATCCGGATCCAGTTAAATACTAATTTTAGACAAGGTTCGTATCTGAATAGAACTAACTTCAAAAGACTTGGATCCGGCATAATGCTAGTTGATCTGGTGTTTTAAATTTTTGAATCAATATATTAACTACCAAGGTTCTCAAATATAAAATTTAAGTTAATTTTTATGTAGTACTCATAATTCTGCATTTATTACAACTCTGGACCGAATTAATACTAGTTAGTTTTATGAAAAAAATAATTTACTTACTAAAAGTTACTCGAGCCTAAGATTTCAGACTAAAACATTTAAAAATTTAACTACTCGAAATTATCTTATTTTGGTAATCCTTGGCTCGAGGCTACATTAATAATATTATTCAGAAGTTAACAAACATTACAATATTAAACTACTATCTTTTTATTTAAAAAAACTTACAAAGATTCATTCAAAATTTAGTTAGATTGTAAACTGTTATTACAAACATACACAAATAAATTTCCTAAAGAAATCATACTTAAAGTTAATGAGATATTGTTTTGAAATATTGTCATCAGTTGGTCATCATTAAACTTAATCATTTAATTAATCAAAAATTCCTTAATTAAATATCAATAGCAGAAAAGAGTGCAAACTGTAGTCTCAAATTGGAATATTCTACTAAAAATTAAAGTTGAGCAGTTTTACTTAAAGTAGGTGTCGATGTTATTAAAAACTACTTTTCTTAACAATTATAAGAACAACTCACTACACATATGGGAAAGACATCAATTTTTTACATGTCATTTAAATGAAAATCTTTATGATAGGTAAAATCATCAAAGTTAGTTCAGCAAACAATTTTTTGGATATTTTGAGAAAAATTAATTCAACTGACTTGAAGCAGAACAAGGTAATATAACAAAAGAGTGTTTTTATTACTACAAAAATTAAAAGCCATTTTCAAAACATTTTTAATGTTAAAGTCTTACAGTTTATTTTGTGTGAATAATTTAAAAAAAGTTTTGTACAAATTTTGTAATATTTACATTGGCTTGTAGGATTTCATATAAATTTGAAATGCCTAGCAGCCCGGATCATCCACTCGCGGGCCGGATAAATTCTGTCCGCGGGCCGGATTCCGTTTAAATTTAAAAAAGGTTTGGGGGCTGGTCATTTTGACTCCGGGGGCCGGAACTGGGCCGCGGGCCGTACGTTGCCCACCCCTATCCTAATACCAAATATTCTGAGCGTCTTTTTAAGTCGTTTAAAAAACTATGTATAATAAAAAGAACTTTATAATGATTATGATTAAGTTCTATAAATATGCATTTATTTATTGACATTTGTATTTGAATTATATAAAAATTTCACTAACTACAACAAGCATAATTTGTGTAAAGTTATTATAACTAAAAATAATTGTATGCAGAAATAAAAACGCTTAACCCTCACCCTCACTCGATAATTATTTTATTTTACTCTTTTTGCTTTTTATAATTTACTTTTATATATTTTTTTTTCCTGTTTTTTTATTAATAATTTTTATTAGGTATATACTTTTTTTATCACTGTTACCCCTAAATATTACCCTCGGTCGGTAACTTTTTTGGAGAACGGTTCTAAATTGCACGAAGTTACTAATTGCACGAGGTGACTAAACTGCACGAAGACGATTTTGCACTAAGGATCAATTTTGCACGAGTTACATTTTTGCACGAGAGTAAAGAAATATAGAAAAAATTATAAACAGAAAAAATATTTTAAAATGTTTATCAAAAAAAAAGGAAAACAAAGTTACTGACCTAGGGTAGGGGTAACAGTGATAGTAAATAAAAAAATTAAAAACAAAAAAAAAACTTACTGACCGAGGTTAAGGGGTAATAGTGATAGTAAAAAGAAATTAAAATAAATAAAAAAAAAGATCAAATTAATAAAAAAATCTAACCCGTGCAAAATTGTCTCCGTGCAAAAGTGTTTTCTTGCAAGTGTATCTTTGTGCAATTTTATCCCATCGTCGAAAAGTATCTTCGTGCAATTTTGTGCACTCGTGCAATTTTGTATGCTTGTGCAATTTAGACAGCTACCCCTTTTTTTGCCCTTTTTGTTATTTTATTGTTAGTTGATTTTGTTTATCATTATCTAGTTTTTTGTTTTTTTTTTATTTTGTAATTTTTTTTGTTTTTATTTTTACTATTCCTTGTTAGCACTAACCCTTACCCTCGGTCGGTAACTTTTTATTTATTTATCAATCTTTTTTTTCTTGTTTTTTATACAATTTGTTTTTATTTTATTTTGTATATTTTTTACTCTCATTCATAAATGACCCTTCGTGCAAAAGTGACCCGTTCCCATACAACAATATCAGACTAACTCCTTTAAATTTACTAGTTACAAAAAACTAAAGGCTTTTAAGATATTTCTTTCAATTTTTCTGAATTTTTTACAGGTTTCGAAAATATAAGCTTTAAGGTCTAATTTCAGTATAAGATGAATTTTACTGATGAAAATATCTTAAATAGTATAAAAACATTAAAAAGATACTGTAAAGCTACTTTAAATGTATTATTACTATAAATAAAAAATAATAACAACAAAAAATGAATATTTAGAATAAATCTTTTTGTCAAATCGAAACTTCATTATTTTACATGTAAAAGTTGTTAAAAACTCCAGGTTTTTTAGTAATTTTTGTTCGAAATTCAACGTTTTTTTTTAACGTTTCTCAAATTTCATGTTTTTCCATCTTTTTTTTGCAACCCTGTTAATAACGACGAAACACACTAGGCACAAAAAAAATTGAAAAAATTGTTAGTAATATTGGTAAAATTTCATTAAAAATAATTACTTGGTAAATAAAAAAACTTGTAAACAAACCAGTGAAAATCTGATTAGTTTCTGCTATTATCATGACACATTAGTAATTTCGATTTATTATGAGGATCATATTCAGTGGCGTAGCGTGGTATTTTGGTCAGGGGGTGCGCAAATTTTTTTCTGAAAAAATCCTCTAAATTAAAACTTTTGTAATTAGCTATAAAAAAACTTTTTATAAGTTATATAATTGAAATAAATTTATTAAGTAAAATAAGTTCGTTAACTGTTTTGAAAAATATTTATATATTACAAAATTAAACAACTTATAACTTATAGTAAACTTTATATCTTTAAAAATTAATATATTCAATAAAACGAAAGTATCTGTTTTATTTACGAAAAAAATATCAATCTCTTTAATATACAATACAACAGTGATAACAACACCTCATTGCACTTAATTTTTATAAAATTACACAGAATATAAAATAGACCAACTTTATAACTGTTATTACAGTTTATTACAACTTTGTAAAAAAGTTAAAAGTATACTTTTTAAATTTAATTCATTTGATTGTATTTGTTTAAAATAAAAATCACAAACAAAGTTTATTTCTCATAGGCCGACACGCTTATCTTGTATGTTTACAAAAATAAAGTTCAGAAAACTAGCAGTAGTCTTAACAATGTAGCATAAAAAAAATTGTAAAATTGTTTAATTTTTCTTTAAGCGTGACGTATTTTTGTAAACTTTTTGTAGAAAAATAATCTGCCATAAGGTTATACTACAGCGGTGCGCTATATTAATTGCGTACTTTTTGAGTCTAAATGCTTATGAAGTTAATGAACTTATAAATTTTTTCCTTATGGAGTTTTTCATCAACATCGGTGCGCATTTGCAATTACGCACCGAATCAGTATATTGAGTAATAACATGTACTTTCCTTACTTGTCACTAATTGGTATTCAAAATTTCGTTTAACTTTTTGAATACTAGATAAACATAGTTGAAAAAAGGCAAATTAAGCAGAAAAAAATAAACTATAAAGGATAAAGATATTACATTCTTTTTTTTACATTTTTCTTTTTTTGGGTGGCACGCATGCGCCAGTGTCCCTCCCCACGCTACGCCCCTGATCATATTCATATTGCTTCAAAGAAAAAAAACGCTACCTTTACTGTGAAATTGAACAAACAGTTCTTAGAAAAAGTTTTGACTATATTTCTGGAAAAGTTATTTTTGATTTGTTTTATTAAAGCTTTAAAGGTTAGTTAAACAAAACTTTAATTTTCAAATTGATAGTTTGGATATCATATCAAAAAAGTATAACTGTTTCATTTTCAGCACCCATTAAAGTCTATATATAAATATATACGAAATACTGTAATTAAAATAATGTTGAGCTTAATAAATTCTCATTCAAGGCTTTATAAATATATCAAAAACTAATTAACATTTTTTTTTGAATGCAATTTCAAATGCAAAAATAAAAAACGACTTGAACAACTTCGCAAGTAAGTTGGTAAAAAAAATATTTTGTTTTTTCATTACATAGATATAATCTCAAAAAAAGAAATAATTTAAACCATATGAACATTTCTATTATAATAACTTAAAAATTTTGAGCAATAAAACTTTGCCTTTATAAATAAAATACAGCATTCATCGCCAAGTGTTTCAGTAGTGTAGTGGTTATCACGTTCGCCTCACACGCGAAAGGTCCCCGGTTCGAGCCCGGGCTGAAACATTTTTGCTCCATCTATGTAAATAACTACTTTTTGGGACATTGTGTTGTCATTTGTAGTTACTTAATTATTATTTAATTTAAGTTTAGTTACTTTACTTTAGTTTAAGTTTAGTGTACTAAAAAAGTGATACACGTTTAACAAATTAAACATTAGCTTTATTTGAAAGATTAAAACATAACATATTTGTTATTTTTTATAAAACAAAAATTTAAAATATCTTTTAAAACATGGGTAAATTTGTTTAAAAATCTGATAAAAAACACTTAAAACGGAAAATTTCATCGTTAATAACATCTAACGTTCAAAATTTAATATCTATTTTTCGTAAAATATTTAATTACTAGAGATTTTAAATTAATTAATTAAAAATTGTTTGTTGTGGAATTTAAAAGTTCAACGGATTGCATTTACAATGTAGTAGAAAATAGATTTATATAGAAAAAGTTTTTTGTTTGCATTTTTAATTTGCTTATTTAATAAGGTCCTATCGAAATTTTATATTATATCTCGGGAATTTATTCTGGTAGCTTTCACTAAAATTATTTATAGGAATAGAGATAGACATAAACTTACTTTTAAAATATTATTTTCATTATTATATTTTAAGTTATAAAGTATTGTTTCAAAAATGAGGGCAGAAAAAAAATAAAACATTTCTTTTTTTATGAAGTTCTTTAAAATAAATCTTATGAAACTAAAAAAACATAATGTGTAATATAAAATATACAAGACTATTATGTTAGTTTTTACCAGTAAGACTAATTAACATTTGATGCAGTATGCTTAAATCAATTATACAAAAAACAATGCCTCGACCCGGGATTGAACCAGGGACCTTCAGATCTTCAGTCTGACGCTCTCCCGACTGAGCTATCGAGGCTTAAGAGCGAAAACACATCATCGCGAATATAAACAGTTTTACAAAGTTTGTTTTTGTTTTGTTTCTTATGTTGCGGTTCTAAATTAATGATGTTTCACAACCCGTTTTCTTGTAAAATTACATAATTTAAATTCAAGTTATAACAATACTTTTGGGTAACTACATATACATATATCTAAACCTTGTTAGCTATCTATTGTAATTAACTTACATATTAAAAATTTGCTATGTGAGTTTACATTTAATTACGCATATATTTAATTAAATAAAACTACTTAAATGTTAGTAGACTTTCATTTTAAAAACAATTCATTCGAAATTTTTGGTGATTTGTTTGAAAAAAGTTGTAATATCAGTTTAAAAATTAAAAGATACTTCTTTTTGTTACTTACTTTAATTAGTACGTATAAGTGTTTATACACTGTTACTATGAGTGTACAATTTTCTACCAATAAAAAGTAAACTTTTGATTAAAAACAAGTAAACAAATTTAATCGGTATTAAAATTTAACTAACAGTTATTTTTTTTTTTTTGACTTTTTGTAGCTACAGCTAGTTGACTTATTATATTTATTAAAAAAAAATATTTCCAATATAGAATGTATTCGAGAAAAATTGAGACTTATTTTACAAATCTAATATGTTTTAAGACAAAAAAATAACTTTTTACAAATTATCAACTAAATAGAATCCATTTAATTTTACACTTTAATACAAATAAGTTCTTCTATTTATGTAATTTATAATTTCAACCAAATTATAGTATTACTGATTATCATGTTTAAAGTATGAATATAGTTTATTAAAAAAACTTTTGTTAATAATAAAGTTAATCAATATTTAAAATAAAGAAGCCTGACAGGGGACTTGAACCCCTGACCGTTGGATTAAAAGTCCAACGCTCTACCGACTGAGCTAGCCAGGCTTATGCTGAAAACTTGAATGATGTGAATATAAAACTGAATATTACGTAACAATAATATAACTTTTAAGTTTTGAGGCTATAACATGCAAGGTAACATAACTGTTATACCAGGGGTCGGCAGGCAGTTCGTGCTCGCGGGCCAAACTTTCAAGTTTAAAAATCTTTGCGGGCCGCAGTTTTAGTTTTAGTGACATTTGAATAGACTATTGGTTTACTTTTAGTCACAGATAAAAAAAAACTTTTTTACTTTTATTAACTTAAGAAATTTTAATGAATTTCAGCTACACATAGAGGGCCTTTCAAAATTGTACGTATTTTTTATACTAAAATTTAAGTTCAACAATATACTTCAGTCTTGATAAAACGTCTACTATTAAAACAATTAATGATTTCATTTAATTATTTAGTTTTTTTATTTACTACCTAACTTTATATAAAACTGAGTCTTAAAAACATTAATGGGCCACATTATACATTTTCATAATAACAGGGTTCGTGCGCGTCAGGCTAAGTAAGGCTAAATCAGTATTTTTGAAAAAAGTTAAAAAACGTCAGGCTAAAATAACAACCACTTTTTCACAATTTTTTTAAATTACTAGTTTTTGAAAATAATCTTTTCGAACTAAATAACTTGCTCTCTTTGAAAAGTTCAGAAGTATTGATACTAGCTAATTAAAATAAATTTAAACCTGTTTGTACAGTAACCTCTCGCTTATTTACGCACATTGTGTCCACAGAAAAAATGCGTAAAGATACGAGATATCGTAAAGTTACGAGAGGTACCAAATATACTTACCATAATGGCTTTTTTTTTTTTGATATTGCTTCTAGTTAAAAGCAGACTGAGGACTTACGAACTTTTAACAATTTTTTTACTTTATTTATAATTATAAAAACTAAAGATAAAATTATACATATATTAAAAAAAGGATCTAAATTTATATAAAATTATAATACTTGTAGAAAAATTTTAGTAATTTTAATAATAAGTAGATTTTATCTTTATTTATATGTGACTTATTTAATACTTAATATTTATATTATATTCTACTTTACCAATTAAGTTTATAAGTAAGCATTTGTTTACAATTAAGAAATGGTGTGGTGTCTATATTAAAATTTGTTTCTATAGCCTTTTCAAAGATATGCATTTGGTGCTGTAATGGATTTCTTCTTTTAAACAAAAATATATGAAATATAGGAAAATTGTTTAATAAAAACTGTTTATGATTCATTATATTTATTTTTTAGATGTGTATTCATATATAGGGCAAGATTGCTGTATTATTTATTTATGGTTTAAACTCTCATTATTTCATTTAATTTCATTATTTAACACCGTCATATTTCTTTCAGAATTTTAATTTAATCTCTTATTGTTAACAAAATTTGTGATATACTGAAGTATAACTAAATGTTTATCAACTAGTCAAGGAACATAAGTTTACAAAGTCTAAATATATAGAGAGGTGAGTTAGCATTTAAAAACATATTTTAAATATACCATACCATAAAATATACAATATACCTAATTTGTGCAATATAAAAAAAATTTTTAGTACTCAAGAGCTAAAAGTTTTGTTTTAATAAAAACTACTGATAACAGTCAATTAAAAAGGTTATTTAACCTTAAAGTCAAACTATTACTAACAATAAAAAAAAATTGAAATATAATAGTTTGAATAAAAGTTAATTTTATAACGGTATGAAGTTTATTTGATGCATTAAAGCTTTATTAAATACTGAATAATAGGTGAAGTTAATTTAGTTTCCGAATGAAAATGATGGTAGGTGTTACACTGGTTCTGGCATTTAATATTCAAGATATTTCTTAAAATTTCTAATAAAAAATGTCAGAAGTGGGATTCGAACCCACGCCCACAATTGTAGACAAGAATACTCAGCATCGCATGGGCGATGAAGCATAACGCTTGAGTCTGGCACCTTAGACCACTCGGTATTGAGCGCTCTAATTCATATAGTTATTTAAGTTCATGTTTTTTTACGTAAATAGAATCTAAAGTTTTTACTTTTCTAAATTACAGTTTTATTTCATACTTTTTTACGGTATACTATCAAAATCCACCCGCGTTCAAAATCAACTCGATTTGTTTTTATATTTTCTTTATCAATTTATTTTATATATTTTATGCATTTTTTATATACTATTTATTTGTTTTTTACTATCACTGCTACTCCTAAACCTTACCCTCGATCTTTAATTTTAGTTATTTTTTATAAATAACTTGGTATAATCCTGCTTTTAAATGAATTCCAAATAATACTAGATCCAATATAAATTATACACAAAATTTTTCAGGGTTGCCACTCTTTGAGCCAAAAAATCTTCCCTGAGTGACCAAAAATTTCCCTGAGTAACCTTAAATTTCCCTGAGTTTCCCTGAGTATTTTTCAAATCTTAAAAAAAAAATTTCTCTTCTAACACAAATTATTTATACCTCATTCTCATTTTTCTTCTTTAATAATAAAAAGAAGGTTGTATGTGTATGCTTCTGCATCAAATTTATGAAAAAAACTGTTTTCAAAAACTCAATCTTAAAAGGTTTAAAACAATTGAAAATTAAAAACTAAATTCTTGCACAACTTTGTGTAAACTTGTTAGTTAACTTTCTACATAAAAGAATAAAGTTTAACTTGTTTGACATTTTAATTGACAAAATTTAATTATACTATAATAATAATTTCACATGAAGAACTCACTTAAATGCATACATAATAACTTCATTATGACTTGTATATCTTTCCTAGCAACTGTTCTGAAAGTTTTAAACTGTACTTTACTCATAATACTTAAAAAAGCTTTTAAATTAAATCTGCAAAAAAGTTGTAAAGTATATTAAAACATTCACACTAAAAAATTAATTACCATTACTGCTACTACTTTTGAAATTATTATTTATAAACAAAAGTTTGACCTCTATTTTTTTAACAAAAGTAATACAACACTAATCTGTATTCATTTTAATTTTTTTTACTGAAAACAAGTAGTTGTAAACAAATAACAAATATTTTTATTATTTAGAAAATAAAAACTAATAGTACAACATAGTGTTTTTTAAACTACATAAGTAACTAAAATTAAAAAGTTTATTAGAACTTTTCAATGAATAGTTAACAACAACTTTCATTTCTCTAAACTGTTTGATTTTACTTAAGTAAATATAAATTTAAAACTTAAAAAAACTACAATGTTAATACTAAGAATATTGAAGAACTAGCCGCAAGGCTAAAAAAATTCTAAATAACCACTTAAATAATAAAAATTACTACTTTTGAAGAAAATATTGAAACTGGATTAACTAAACCTCATTCTAGATCTAGAAAAAAATTTCCCTGAGATTTTCAAAAACTTCCCTGAAATTTAGAGAAAAATCAAAAATTCCCTGAGTTTCCCTGAGATTTTCTACAGTTTGAAAATTCCCTGAGATTCCCTGAGTGTGTGGCAACCCTGATTTTTACAAAAATCTACTACTATATTGAAAAATTAAAAATTTTTTTTTGTATTAATAGTTCAAAGCTAAACAATTTTTTTTATTATTACTATTATTATTATTATTATTATAATTGATTAAATTACAGCACAACGATTAAAATAAAATAAAACAAAGATGTCTATATATTTGAAAATAAATAAAAAGTAAACAAAAGTATAAAAAAAGACTAACGCAGTTTCTCGACGGATCTTAAACTAGTTTCTTTTTCTGAGAGTTCCGTTGGGTCCGTTGTACGAAGGCAAGTTGAACTTATTTGGTTTGGAGAAAGACGGCTTGTCGAGATTTGATTGGTCAATAAACTTTTCACGTGACTGATCAAAACGCTTGCCTGATTGGCTGCTTGGCTTAACTAGCGATTCGGGAATTACTGGCGGAACGAATCTGAACAATATCGTAAAGTTTAGTTATCTATTAATTTTTTTATAAAATTTCTTAAAATAACTAATTTGTTCAAAGTTATCTTAATCCTAATGTAGTTGTGAGTCACATAAAAAAAATATATATACTTATCAAAAAGTTAATTGCGCTTTATCTCAGTTTCTAAATCTTATTTTTAAATTAGCAAAAAACATTTATCGATAATTAATTTATATATGTTTAAACTAAATTCCAAAGGGTTACTTTAAGTTTAAATTTTCTTTTGAGTATAATTATTACACAACAAATATACTGTTTTTTTTGGTGGTGAAGCGACAATAACTTTCTGCAATGTTTTTTTCAACAATTGTTACTATTCTTATTGAGGGGAGTTTGGAACTTGTTAAGTTTTTTTTTTTCAAACAGGCGAACATTAGATGGTGGGAAGTTTTGAAAAGTCTGAATTGGTCTGGGTGGCAAGGCACCATGTATTCCGAATTTCCGCTTGTTAATATTTTAATTAAATTAAACTTGTGTTGTTATTATTAGAACTGTGTTTTTTTTTACTTTAATTATAGTGAATAAAAGATAAAGTTAAACGATACACAATTAAAAAAGCGTCGTCGGCAGGATTCGAACCTGCGCGGGCAGAGCCCAATTGATTTCTAGTCAATCGCCTTAACCACTCGGCCACAACGACTTGCACAAATCATAGTTAAAAATTTAAAATGCTACTGGTTGAAAGAAAATTACAAATAATTTTTGTAATTACACTCAAGAAAAAAGTTTACATGAACTTTGGGCAAATTAAAACTGCATTTATAGTTTTAAAAATAAAATAATTTTATCAAAATCTATTGTTGACCAAATCCATCAGTAACTTTTATATATATAAAACAAATTTAACCTTTATATAATATAAAATTAATGCTTTTATTTTGATTGCTGTTCTTTAATATTTTATTCAAATTGTATTCAGAATGATTACTGTTGTCGTTTAGTTAGCATATACAATTGCTAATCTTTTTATAAATAAAATTATAGGTCAGCCAAAGTAAATTTCTCTTTTTTTTAAATAAATTAAATTAAAATATATTTATGCAGAAACGTTATACCGATGAGCGAAAAAACTTGCTTTTATTTCAGCTTGAAAAGACTTTGCTTTCTTAGCCTTTAGTATTCATTTATACTTAGTAATGCACTCCTGGGAGATAATTTTGACATATATGTACTCTTTAGAATTTTTTGTGGTAAAAATTAAACAAATTAAATAGATCTAAATTGTATACATTTAGCGCGTTAAAGACTTAGTTTGTCAAAAAAATGCATTACAAAATTGATTCTAATGGAAGCTGTAACTTTTCAAAATCGAAGTCAAACAATTTTATGTTACAAAAATTTGCATAACTTAATGTTGTTTCTATTGACTACGTTAAATGTTTCATTTTGAAAACAATATAAATTGTGTTAAATTGTGATTTTCTTACACTTATTTTCAATGAAAGTTTTATGGGCTTACACAAGTGGCAACTTATAAAGCAAAATAAAAGTCATATGGGGGGGTGGAGCAAAATAAATTTCCTTGTATACAATTATCTTCCATACTTAAACATTCCATTCTTGAAGTATTAACACTACTGCATATTTTCATATTAAATTCAATAACATTAGAGTTAGTTTAAATTGCTGTTTTGGTGTTCCCGCTAGGACTTTATCACGCGTTATTTCAGATGTTTTGATTTTTGCAGATTCGTAACTATTTTAAGCTAGCTACGTCCCTGGTATATACAAAATAGAGCTTTAATTACAGTTGAGAGATAATAACTACAGGGTTGCTAAATTTTTTTGGCAAAGTTTCTCCAGGTTTTCAAAATTTCTAGGCACTTTTTAAAATTACATGTTTTAGGGTCTAATTTTATTTAAAAACTATAAGGTAAAAAACTGTGTTAATTAGTAAAATGAAATTGATAAGAAGACATGTTAGAAATCCACCCGCGATCGAAATCCACCCGCGTTCAAAATCCACTCGATCGAAATCCACCCAGTCAAATTCGAGAAGCGCTTACAGATCAAGGGTAAGGGTTAGGGGTAACAGTGATAGTGAAAAATAAATAAAAAAAAGCATAAAGTACACAAAACAAATTAATAAAAAAATAAAAAAAATTGGGTGGATTATGAATGCGTGTGGATTTTGATAGTATACCTTGATAAGATATCTTAAAGCTTCTTTAAATATGTTTTAAAATAAAAAAATTTTTGATGATGACAAAAAAAAAAAACTATAAATAGATTATTTGTGTCAAATCGAAATTTTACTACCTACATGTAAAAATTGTTTAAATATCCAGGTTTTAAGTGATTTATGTTCAAAATTTCAGGTTTTTCCAAAATTATCAAAATCTAGGTTTTTTAGCCTAGATTGTCAAATTCCAGGACTTTAGGTTTTTTGAAAACCCTATAATTATACATAATACACTCCAAAATTTAAATGATGATTATATTAAAAACTACAGCTCAAATTAACGAACATTAAAAAAAAATTTACTGACAGTGTATAATTAAAAGTTTTATATGTTAAATCTAGGAAAATATAGCTTTGTCAGCTTATAAAAAAAGACAAAAAAGAATTAAAATAGTAGAATTATTTCAGCTATCTTCAGCAAAGCTAATATGTTTTAATTTTAACATCATTTATAAGCAAAACGAATATAATATAATGATTTAGCAAATTAATATGACTACATTTAAGATAAAGTTTTATTTAACTTGCATTCAGTTTAAAAAAATAAAACATAATTTTTATTTCCATTTAGAGCAAAAAAATTTAAAATTATAATTAAAATCTATGTACATTTTTTAATCGAAAAATAGTAGTACATAAGTTTTTTTGATTAAAACAAACTTATTTTATTATTTCTAACCAAAAACATTGTATGTTTACTAATAATAAGTATAACTAGTAATTATTATAGTTTAGTGTGAAAATTACTCTAATTTTAGTTAACATAAATAATTGCTAATTATTTTATAAATATAATTATAGGTCAGCTGAAGTAAAATGCTCTTATTTATGAATATTTACGAATAATAAAAAAAATACAACACAGTTTGCTTTTACGAAACAATACGAATTAGAAGTTAAATAAAACAAGTTTATTTTACTACATATCACTACTTTTAGCAGCATTTCGTTAGCAGATACCATCACTAAGTAGCATTTTAAGTTTAGAACCGAAATAATGCCCTGGCTTCCACAAGCATTGTTGGTTCAGTGGTAAAATTATCGCCTGCCACGCGGGAGGCCCGGGTTCGATTCCCGGACAATGCAATTTTGTTAAAAATATTTTGATTTGAAATAAAAATTCAATAAGATTCTTCAGCTAATATGATGATAAAAATTAGTTCGAATAACTGTATTCTTAACAAAGCTTTCTATGACTACAACAAATAAGTCTTTATCTAGTTTTTCTTTCTTCGTTCAGCTTTTAAAAACAATCAGCTTGTTTTCAATAAAGTTAAATAAAAGGTACTGTTTTTGGCCTTAATAACACTATACAAATAAAAAAATAACTTCTAGGGTTTTTACCAAATGGTAAAAAGGGTGCGCCCAATGTTGGATTAAGAGTCCAACGCTCTACCGACTGAGCTAGCCGGGCACGCTGCGAATTAACTCTATGGAGTATATAAAGCCTTTGTGACGATACTATGACGTAATAATCCTTTAACTGACGTCAAAATGGGCTCGTCCGGGATTTGAACCCGGGACCTCTCGCACCCAAAGCGAGAATCATACCCCTAGACCAACGAGCCACTTGTCAGGACATGTCTTGTTTGGTTTCTATATCTAACAGGTATTATGACGTTGTATTGAGAATATTGCCTATAGTATTTGTCAAACTCATTGTTTTATTTATAGATGAAGCCAGTTTTTTCTGTTTAAATGTAACTAATAGTGGTGGTCGTTACAGCTTATAGTGTCTACTAAAAATTTTAGCATAGTTTATGTGTGTACCAAATATTTATTTTCTAAATAACTTAAAGGATTAAACTGAAATTTTCATTTTCATTTAAGTAAAAGGTTATACAAAAACAGACTGTAATAAATAGTGATAAACTTATGAGTTTATGATTTACTTTCAAGCCAGTTGTCTTAAATGCAAGTTAAATAGTAAATTTCACCCTTAACAACAATTATGTTTGCATTAAAAATAAGGTTAGTAAACAAAAACTATACGAAGTTTATTTACTTTATCATTTAATAATCTTCTAAAAAAGAGTATTTATGATTACAATTAAGAAACAACTTGATATTAAAAATAATAACTTTGTGCACTACATTCAAATAAATTACCTCAACTTATATTTGTTTTAGTTTTAATCATATTTAAATAACAATAGCTAAATAAATACAGTAACCTAGGTATGCATTGCTGGTATGGTACTGCTGGATAGCTTCATACCCCATGATTGCAACATAAATGTCAACAGTGTTCACAAAATCTGTATTAATAAAGTTAAAGAACATTGCAATTGAAACTTACATACACATGACTGAAGCATAAGTATAAATTATATTATAAATAATATATTTTAAATAGAATTCATATTTCCTTAGCTATTTATAGGGTGACCACTCGTTTTTTCAAAAAGTTTCCAGGTTTGAAATTTTTTCAAGGTTTTCTAAGTACACATTTTTGGGTCAATTTTTAGTATATAAAAGTTAAGTTTAAGGTAAGAAACTGCGTTAAAAAGTAAAACATCATTAAAAAGATACTGTAAAGCTACTTAAAATATTTTTTAAGTAAAATAAAATTTGATGATGACAATTTTTTTTTAATTATATGATTGATTTTTTGATTCAAATCGAAACTTTGTTACTGTGAAAATTATTAAAATTCAAAGATTTTAAAAAATTTCTCAAATTTCAGGTTTTTCCAGGTTGTTTTTGCCTAAATTGTCAAATTCCAGGTTTTTAAAGGTTTTTCCAGGTTTCCATGTAAAGTAGCAACCCTGTATTTATAACAAAAAACTATTTCACAATTAAACTTATATGAGATTGTTGTGAATTTGAACTACTACACTTTTATAGGAAACAGGTCAAAATTGCATGAGGAAACAAAATTGCAAAAAGACAAAATTGCACGGAAGGTCATTTTTGCATAAGAGAAAAAAAATAGAATAAAATATATGTACACAAAAAAAAACAGAAAAAAAAACTAAAAGATAAATTAAGAAAAAAAACAAAACAAATAAAAAAAGCTACTGACCAAGGGTAAGGGGTAACAGTGATAGTGAAAAAATATTCATTAATAAAAAAAAATTAAAATAAATAAAAAACTTTAATAAAAAAGAAAAATCCAACACGTGCAAAAATATGTCCGTACAAAAAATTGTATTCGTACAATTTTTGGCTCTCGTGCAAACAATTTTGTACGCTCGTGCAAATTTGACAGCTACCCGTTTTTGCAATGTATTATTTTAAGATTTACACAGATGTTTTGTAAGTAGTACAAAATAACATTTCAAACAAAGTATAACTAGGTAAAATTCACAACAATCACATATAAATATGAGTAAAACTAAAATAATCATAAGTTAAGGTTGTTTAATTTAAATGTGGTGCACAAAATTATTACTTTTAATGTCAAGTTGTTTCTTAATTGTAATCATAAGTATTATTTTTTAGAAGATTGTTAAATAATTAAGTAAATAAATTTCGTATAGTTTTTGTTTACTAATCTTATTTTTAATGCAAACATAATTGTTATTAAGGGTGAAATTTACTATTTTACTTACATTTAAGACAACTGGCTTGAAAGTAAATCATAAACTCATAAGTATATCACTATTTATTACAGTCTGTTTTTGTATAACCTTTTACTTAAATGAAAATGAAAATTTCAGTTTAATCCTTTAAGTTATTTAGAAAATAAATATTTGGTACACACATAAACTATGCTAAAATTTTTAGTAGACACAATAAGCTGTAACGACTACCACTATTAGTTACATTTAAACAGAAAAAACTGGCTTCATCTATAAATAAAACAATGAGTTTGACAAATACTGTAGGCAATATTCTCAATACAACGTCATAATACCTGTTAGATATAGAAACCAAACAAGACATGTCCTGACAAGTGGCTCGTTGGTCTAGGGGTATGATTCTCGCTTTGGGTGCGAGAGGTCCCGGGTTCAAATCCCGGACGAGCCCATTTTGACGTCAGTAAAAGGATTATTACGTCATAGTATCGTCACAAAGGCTTTATATACTCCATAGAGTTAATTCGCAGCGTGCCCGGCTAGCTCAGTCGGTAGAGCGTTGGACTCTTATTCCAACGGTCGTGGGTTCGAGCCCCACGTTGGGCGCACCCTTTTTACCATTTGGTAAAAACCCTAAAAGTTATTTTTTATTTGTATAGTATTATTAAGGCCAAAATCAGTACCTTTTATTTAACTTTATTGAAAACAAGTTGATTGTTTTTAAAAGCTGAACGAAGAAAGAAAAAATAGATAAAGACTTATTTGTTGTAGTCATAGAAAGCTTTGTTAAGAATACAGTTCTTCGAATTAATTGTTAGCATATAAGCTAAAAAATGTTATTGCTGAATAATTTTTTTTTTAAGTATTAATATTTCAATAAAAGTACATTGTCCGGGAATCGAACCCGGGCCTCCCGCGTGGCAGGCGAGAATTCTACCACTGAACCAACAATGCTTGTGGACGTCAAGCCATTATTGCGTTTATAAACTCAAAATGCTACTAAGTGATGGTGTCTGCTAACGAAATGCTGCTAAAATTAGTGATATGTAGTAAAATAAACTTGCTTTATTTTACTCAGGGTTTCCACTCATTTTTTCAAAAAATTTTCCATGTTTTTTAATTTTTTCTAAGTTTTTAAAAGTACACATTTTTGGGTCTATTTTTAGTTCAAATTTAAGTTTGAAGTAAAAAACTGTGTTAAATAGTATATAAACATTGAAAAGATACTGAAAGCTACTTAAAAAAAATTTGATGATGAAAACCTTTTTATTTATATGATAGATTTATTGAGTCAAATTGAAATTTCACTACTGAACATGTGAAAATTGTTAAAATTCCAGGTTTTTCCAGATTTTTTTATTGAATTTGTTTAAAATTCCAGGTTTTTTAGTTTATTTTTGCCTAAATTGTCCAATTCCAGGTTTTTTCAGGTTTCCAGGTAAAGTGGCAACCCTGTTTACTTCTAATTGGTATTGTTTTGTAAAATTAACTATATTGTAATTTTCTTTATTCAAATACAAGAGCATTTAATTTTGCTGACCTATAATCCTATTTATAAAATGATTAGCAATTGTTTATACTAACTAAACGACAACGGTAATCATTCTGAATACAAATTAAATAAAAACTTAAAGAACAACAATTAAAATAAAAGTAACACTTTTATTTTATACAAAGTTTAAGTATGAACTACATTTTTAAACCTTATTTTTTTTATAAATATATAAACTTATTGAGTTCAAATTAAAAAAAAAATAATAATTCTATAGACTGTTTATATTTTAAAAGTTATAAAGCTTTAAACTGTACTGTCAATTCAAAATTGATAGTTTTTTGGTAAAAATTATAAGTTAACTATGCGTACTTCGAAATTTTCTGTGAATATGATAATTATAAATTTAACTATTAAAAAAAACTTTTAATCAAAGTAAAAAAGGGAATTTGTGTTTAGTTATTAATTTAACTGGTATTATATTTTACTTAAACTTTTTAAAACAAATTTAAATTTTAAGTAGTCTTATTTCAAAAAAAAAAAACTTTATAAAATTAAACTTACACTTGATAACTTTTAGGAGAAGCATTTATTTTTGAAAATCGAAGTTCATCTATTAAGTTTTAAAGTTTACACACAAAATAATTCTGAAAAGAAACATAAATCATGAAAAACTAAACATACAACAACTGTTCAATTTAAAAACCTGAATTAATTATATTGCTTTGTTCTAGCACAAAAACTATTTTAAAAATGTTATCAAAGCAATACTATTTATAACTGTTGACTCAAAAGAAGTACAAAATGACAATGTAAAAAAAAACTTTACTTTGTTCTACTAGCAAACATTAAACTAATTTTAATTTACTTTATATTACTTTTCTTTTTATACAACAATTTGAATGAATTTCACAAAACAAAAAGAGCCGTTATTTAAATTGTAAGTAATGTAAGTGTAAAAAGTAATTGTAAGCTATGGCATCATAAAATTATCTGTTTAGTATAAATACTAATAAGAATTTTACAAATGAAGCTTGTTTATATATCAAGCTACTTTAATGGATAATTGCAGATAAATAAAAAAAATATAGCATCTTTTTTAATAATAATATTTATAAATCAATGAAAATTTTAAACTACATCATGTAATATGGAAATTTTTATCATATTTAATAATTTATCTAAATAAACATGACAAACAATATTAAAAGAAAGCAAACTTTTTAAAAAATAGGTGACAGGAGCGGGATTCGAACCCGCGCCTACAATGTAGACTGCGACCTGAACGCAGCGCCTAAGACCACTCGGCCATCCTGCCAACTGACAAATGACGTGTTGACGGGTATATATATATAAACATATATCAACAAAACAAAAATTTTGTTTTATTTTTAAATACAATTGTTTCACTATTCTGCTAAACAGAACAGATCTTCAGTTTGTTTATTCGTTGCAGAGAGCCTCTTTACTTCAGCATTAGAAATAGATATATATATATATATATATATAATAAGGTTATTGTTCAAACTTGAACACCTTCTACAGAGCCCACTTGAAGTGTTTTTAAATAATTTATTAAAAAAGTACGATAAAGCTCTATGAAAAATTAAAGCTTTATAAAACATATGTACCAGTATTTTTAAAATTGTACTATTTCAATCAATTGTATATATTTATATATATAACTATATAAGAATGGATAAATGATCTTTCTTATTGTTGTTTATAATTCTATTGTGATAATCAACAATTAACTTATAAAAATTAATAAAAAACAAAAAAAAAGACTTAATACATTTTAAATTAGCCAGCTGTTTGACTTTAAATTTGAATAGAACAATTTAATCTATTTTAAACTTTAAACAAACAACTTTTTCATTAAGTTATTTATATAAAGAAACAACTATTTTCGTAAAGCACAACCTCAAATATCTAATTTTTTAATTCATCTTAATACAATTTATTCCACAATCAGATTTATATTTTTCTTGTACATTTTCATTTTTTAAGTTAAACACATTAACTGTCAAACACTTGAAACATAAAAATATTATTTATTTTCAATCATTTTTAAAAAATAAGCAAAACTTTACATATTTAAAAAGATTGGTTCAAAATCTTTTTTAGCATTATGATGTAACAAATGTTTAAAATCGCAGCTAAAATCATTAATTTTTAGTAAGTATTTTTCTGTGATACTAAATTAATTACTAGCATAAGTTGCTAAAGTAGATAGATATACACATTTTTGAAAATAATTTGTAGCTTACACACTTCAAAAGTTATTACTATTGTGTTACAAATACACGTTGTTTAGATACTTAGTTTAAATTAACTTTAGCTTGTGTTCTTTTTGGTAAATGCGAAAAAAAGTTATTGAAACAAGAGTAATTCAATCAAGCTCGAACTTTAAACTGTATATACAGCTCAGAACTAAATTACTAAAGCACAAAATAAAAATTTTTAATAGATAATTTAAAACAAAAAACATATATATTTTCAGAGCACAAAAAAATAAATGAATACTTACATAAGTAATTGTTTTAATAACCATAGCTTAAAAGTTTTTAAATAAATAAAAAAGGTGCTCCCGGTGAGGCTCGAACTCACAACCTCCGCATTTCTCCGATACTATCTTATAAGTACGGCGCGCTAACCGATTGCGCCACGGGAGCTACGCTAGGCAGGGCAAAGTAGAGAATATAAATTTAAATTTTTTGAGGGCGCGATAATATAGTTTAATTCTTAAGCTCAAATTATTCTACCTATAGTTTTAATTAATTTTTACTGATGTAAAACTTAAATTAAACATTTTAAATCTACTGCATATCAAACTTATCAGAATAACTAAAGAGTATATAACTCAAAATGTAAAATATTATTTTGACGTATTTATAGGAAATTTGTGTCGAATGAAAGTTTAAGCTTGAGTTCAATTGATAAAATAAAATGTTTTTTAATGTTATAAACTTTTAATAACTTAATTAAAAATTTGCTAAATTAAAAACATGTTGGGTTTTTTCAGTAATTTAAAATATAGTTTATTATAAAACATTTTAAAACATTTTTCTTAATATAAGTATTTATGGTTTTTAAATTTAGTTTTACAGTATTACATTCAAACATTTAAACAGTAAACTTTTGATAATAAATTATATTAAATTTAAGCTTTAAACTTAGACCAAGAAAAATTTTTCTATATATAGGATAGATTTTATATGTTTAATGGAAGCTCTATTACTTTAAATGTAAAGATAGTCTAAAATAACAGGTTTTTTAGTGATTTTTGCTCAAAATTCCAAGTTTTTCTAGGATTTCAGGTTTTTTGGTAACCCTAGCTAATTTAATTATTAATCGAAGCTCTATCACTTTAATTGTAAAAATAGTCTAAAATACCAGGTTTTTTAGTGATTTTGCTCAAAATTCTAAGTTTTTCTAGGATTTCAGATTTTTTGGCAACCCTAGATTATTTAATTATTAACATCAACAAAATACTTGGCTCATTGCCTAATAAAGTTGGCTATAGCGAAACGAACCTTAAAATAAATAATGCGGATCGATATAAAATACTACAGTATATTTTAATGTATATATATATTGTAGTTATAAATATTAAGAGATGATACAAATATAAAATTATTATTTAAAAAGAAAACTCAAATTTTTTTATAGCTGGTTTACACACCACTTAAGGATTTTAAAAGTTTAAAAGTTTTTTCAAAGCAAATAAAATTAACTTAATTAGGTTTTTATACAAATAGTCTATAGTTTAAAAATTAAATCTACAAAAGACTCTCAAGAAAAATCCAAAATTAATTACTACCAAGATTCTTTAGGCTAGTTAACTCAAGGTTAAAAATTCTTTTGCTGAAATAGTTTTACATAGATTTTACATATATTGCTAAGAAAAAACATAATGTAAAAAATAGTCTGTTTTAACAACTGTAAAAGGAGATAGGACTTGTTTTTTTTGCAAGTTTTTTAAAATTTTCAAAAATTTAGTCTCAATTTTTATTATCAATTCTATAAACTGGGATATAATGATAACTAAGATATTAACATATGTGACAGCAACAAAAAAGAAAATGGGTAGACATGAGAACTAATTTTACATTTAATTACTTTAAACTAAATTAAGCATTTTTTGACACTTTAATAAATTCTTTCAAAAAATATAAATAAGACTCAAATTTTCAGAACAATAATTATTTCATGCTTATTTCATCAGTTGTATACTAAGCAATAAAAAGAAAATTTCAAATCTAGCTTTTATAGTGAAAATGTTATCAACGTAAAAGTAATAATAATAAAGCAAGGTTAGTTAAAAATACATAAGTACTTATAATTACAATGCAACTAAAAAAATTATAAAATACAGTAACAACTTATAAAACAATTTAAGAAAACAACAAAACAGTATAATCAAAATCTTTATGGTTACACAATTTAGGTTTTCTTCACAAAATACAAATAGTATTTTGTAAAGTAATCGCCCCTTTACAAAATTATTGCCCCACAACTTACTAGAATCGCCCCCAGGGAGGCGGTACCTGCAATAATGACAACTTTGATTTAGTAAGCAAACTTTTTTTGACAACGTTTAGTTTTTCAGGCGATAATGAAGATCATAGGGTAGAGGTGGGCAACTTATTAGTCAACGTGACACAATCACCAAAAAAGTCATCTGTGGGCCAGGTACATTTGAAAAATTAAATTATAAAAACATAAAATGCTCTTTAAAAGCATGAAATTAATGAATTTATCATTTAATATGCACTAATGTAACCTAAATTTTGGTCCAACTTTGCTCGACCCTCTCATTCCAAGAGCAAAATTTTAATATTAGAATTAATGTTGACACATGTTTAAAAACTTAAAACAACAAGTATTTTTTAAATAAAAGTTTTTAATAGTTAAGGTGCTAATTAGCTATTTTATATGTGGCCAGTTTTGGTGATAAAAAAACTGACCTCGTCAAACAATTAATACTTATGTGCACTTTAAAATATTTTTAAGTTTTACAAATTTTTGAGAAATAGTCAGTTTTGTAAAATTATTCTCATAGAAACTAATGAAAGAAATAAAAAATACTAATTTTAACATTAAGGGCATAGAGGGGTCAACCTTGTTTTTTACAAGTTGATCTTACTTTTCATAATCTTCTTCAAATTTTCACAGAAGTTCCATTACTAATATCTAAATTGATTCAATGCAGAAACTTCTTTAATTTTGAAAAAAAAATTATAGAAAAGGACACATATATTTTTGTATTTTTTATCAAAAACTCAAAAAAAAAATTATATAAAAAATATTCAAAAAAAATTTTTTTTTTAGTTTTTCGTTATAAATTTTTTATTTTTTATCTTTTTTAAATTCTGTTATGACAGAATTTTCTAAATATATTAAGGAACATTTCCTGAAAATTTGAGGTAGTTATCTCAAAAAACGTAGGAGGAGATAGACTTTTAGTGAAAAAGTCTGTTTTTGCTGTTTTAGTTTACGCCTCCCATAAGGGGACTATGGATGCCTCCGACTTTGACCGGCTATATCTCAAAAATTATTTTTAATATTTCAAATCTGTAAAAAGCAACTTATAGCTAGGTAAAAATTATATTAAATAAGATCAAAAACCAAAAAAGGGTGTTTACCCCCCTATACCCTTAAACATGTATAAAATATGATTTCAATTAAACAGTTATTTTTTTTCACATTTTTAGCTTGCTCCTTCCAAAGAGTATTTAAGTAAAAAACTATGATCAATTGTATCTCAAAATTTACCCTGGTTTTTTTATTAACAAAATTCAAGCGTAGCTTGGTAAAAAAAATAGACACTAAAGACATTTTTTAAAGAAATATCTTACCATATAAATGTCTTAACAATAACTATCACAAAGAAAAAATTCGAGGTAGTACTTTAAATGAAGGCTAAAAAACGTTAATTTTTTTTAATAAACATTGGCAATCATTTGTAAGCTTTAAAAAAACAGAACAAAAGTATTTAACTGTATTTTTAGGTATAATTAACTTAGCTAAAATTTTTTGTGCTAGAATATGAAAATAAAATTTCAGTTGTTAATTTTCTTAGATTTTTGAAAACTAACTAAATATCTAACTTTTAATTTATTTCTTAAAAAAATAACCTTAAATGTTATGAAATATTGCATCATTAAAAAACTGTATTGCAAATATTCAATAAAATTGTGCTTGGTGACTAAGTGTAATAGATAATAAATTTATTGTTTTTTTTAAAGATTAATTTATTCAATACTAAAAATATCTTCAGAATAACTGTTAGTTTTTAAGTGAAATTAGACTAAAAAAATTTAATTGAGTACAATTACTTGAAAACTAGAGATGATAAACTTTTTAATAAGTAGTTGTTTTCGCTATATTAGTTTAGTCTTTTTATAATTATGTATTGACTTGTATACTGTAATTATGTATGTTCCTATTTTGTACCTTTATATCTCAAAAGCTTATTTGAATTTTGAAAATTGTAGAGAATAAGTACTAGCTGAAATAAAGAAGTTTAAAATAAGATTAATTTGTATATCACGCCCATGGCCTTAACAATTATTTAACAAAATAATTGATGTTAACACAAAGTAAGATGTTTTAGTTTAAACTCAAGTTGCTGTAAAAAAACTTTAAGTAATTTTGATATTTGCTATGTATTGTTATTATCAAGTTATTTTTTATTTTACTTTAACTTGAGCTAATGCAATTATAATAATTTAATATTTCTAAATTTTTCGAAGAGAGCAAGTTATTAAATTCGATTATTTTCAAAAACAAGTATTTTTAAAAAGCTGTGAAAACGTGGTTGTTATTATGAAATATGTATAATGTGACCCATGAATAGTTTTAAAACTTAGTTTTATATAAGTTAAGTAATAGCTATAAAAATAAAGTAATTAAATAAACTTATTAAGTGTTTAATAGTTGACATTTTACAAAGACTGAAGTATATTATCAAACTAAATTTTAGTCCAACAAATACGTACAATTTTAATAGGCCCTCTACGTGTGGCTAAAATTGATTTAAATTTTTGAAATTAATAAAAGTAAAACAGTTTTTTTATCTGTGACTAAAAGTAAAACCAATAGACTATTAAAATGTCACTAAAACTAAAACTGCGGTCCGCAAAAACTTTTAAACTTTAAAGTTTGACCCGCGAGCACAAACTGCCAGCTGACCCCTGGTATAACAGTTATGTTAACTTGCATGTAGTAGCCTCAAAACTTAAAAGTTAGTATTGTGACGTAATAGTCAGTTATATATTTACATCATTCAAGACTACATCATGAGCCTGGCTAGCTCAGTCGGTAGAGCGTTGGACATTTAATCCAACGGTCAGGGGTTCACGTCCCCTGTCAGGCTTCGTTTTTTAAAATGTTGATTAACTTTATTATTAACAAAAGTTTTTTTAATAAACTATATTCATACTTTAAACATGATAATCAGTAAAACTATAATTTGGTTGAAATTATAAATTACAGAAATAGAAGAACTTATTTGTATTAAAGTGTAAAATTAAATGGATTCTATTTAGTTGATAATTTGTAAAAAGTTATTTTTTTGTCTTAAAACATATTAAATTTGTAAAATAAGTCTCAATTTTTCTCGAATACATTCTATATTGGAAATATTTTTTTTAATAAATATAATAAGTCAACTAGCTGTAGCTACAAAATGTCAAAAAAAAAAAAAACTGTTAGTTGTATTTTAATACCGATTAAATTTGTTTACTTGTTTTTAATCAAAAGTTTACTTTTTATTGGTAGGAAATTGTACACTCATAGTAACAGTGTATAAACACTTATACGTACTAATTAAAGTAAGTAACAAAAAGAAGTATCTTTTAATTTTTAAAGTGATATTACAACTTTTTTCAAACAAAGCACCAAAAATTTCGAATGAATTGTTTTTAAAATGAAAGTCTACTAACATTTAAGTAGTTTTATTTAATTAAATATATGCGTAATTAAATGTAAACACACATAGCAAATTTTTAATATGTAAGTTAATTACAATAGATGATAGCTAACAAGGTTTAGATATATGTATATGTAGTTACCCAAAAGTATTGTTATAACTTGAACTTAAATTATGTAATTTTACAAGAAAACGGGTTGTGAAACATCATTAATTTAGAACCACAACATAAGTTTAGTAAAATTAACTTAACTTTAAGACTTCACAATTATTTATATGGTACTTATCATAAACAGTAATTTTATCAAAATAATTGTTGATGGTGTTATTACGTCATAAAGCGCTAGTCAGATATATAAACCGAAGAAATGCTGCTTTCACGTGTGGCCGGTTAGCTCAGTTGGTTAGAGCGTCGTGCTAATAACGTGGATGTCGCGGGTTCGATCCCCGTACTGGCCACTTATTTTGCTCGTTAGTATAGTGGTGAGTATTCCCGCCTGTCACGCGGGCGACCGGGGTTCGATTCCCCGACGGGGAGATTTTTGCCTACTTGTTTTAATAAAGTTGGTTTTTTATCCATATAATAGTCCAATAATAATAAGTAACAAAACTTATATAAGTATTTTTATATTTATCAAATGACTTTTAAGGTATTACTTGAACACCTTTTTGGTATATAATATTTTTTTGGTTTATAAACAAAATAATGAGTTGTTCCCACAGGTCTTCGTGGCGCAATCGGTTAGCGCGTTCGACTGTTAATCGAAAAGTTGGTGGTTAGAGCCCACCCGAGGACGTTTTTTTTATTTAGTTTTGAAGCATAAGTAAAGTTTTTACACTGAGTGTCTTTTTGTACTGCGTCATTTTTACAATACTATGTAGTTAGTTAGATAGTTCAAATATCTACATCTTTACATTGAAATTTTGTTTTTTTATGATAAAGAAACATTCTTATTTTTCTAATCTTCATAAAGTTTGTTTTAAATAACTTTTTATCTTCAGTTTCATCTTAATAATAACTTGAATAAAAAGATGATACACCAAGATAAGTTAAACCGTATTAGCCCTGGACCATAAATATTAATTAGTTTTCATATTTAAAACTTAAGTATTAGATAATGATAAAATGTATATCATGTTTACCCCATATTCGCCAATCAGTAAAAATTAAGTACAGTAACCTCTCGCATCTTTATGCACTCGTGACGTTACGCACTCTCGTTTAGTTACGCATTTTAGAATTCTAAAAAATTCAAAAAAAAATTTAATCTTTTTTAATATTGCACAAATTTGGTTTATTTTACATTTTTTATGTAATATATGTTTTTCAATACTAACTCACTTCACTATATCTTTAGACTTTGTAGACTTATGTTACTTGACTAACTGATAAACATTTAGTTATACTTAGTATATCAGAAACTTTGTTAACAATAAGAGTTTAAAATAAATTCTGAAAGAAATATGACTGTGTTAAATAATGAAATAATAAAAGTTTAAAAAACAAACCAATAATACAGCACTCTTGCCCTATATATGAACAAACATCTAAAAAAGAAATCTTATGAAACTTCCTATTATTTATACCTCATTCTCATTTTTCTTCTTTAATAATAAAAAGAAGGTTGTATGTGTATGCTTCTGCATCAAATTTATGAAAAAAACTGTTTTCAAAAACTCAATCTTAAAAGGTTTAAAACAATTGAAAATTAAAAACTAAATTTTTGCACAACTTTGTGTAAACTTGTTAGTTAACTTTCTACATAAAAGAATAAAGTTTAACTTGTTTGACATTTTAATTGACAAAATTTAATTATACTATAATAATAATTTCACATGAAGAACTCACTTAAATGCATACATAATAACTTCATTATGACTTGTATATCTTTCCTAGCAACTGTTCTGAAGGTTTTAAACTGTACTTTACTCATAATACTTAAAAAAGCTTTTAAATTAAATCTGCAAAAAAGTTGTAAAGTATATTAAAACATTCACACTAAAAAATTAATTACCATTACTGCTACTACTTTTGAAATTATTATTTATAAACAAAAGTTGAACCTTTTTTTTTTAACAAAAGTAATACAACACTAATCTGTATTCATTTTAATTTTTTTTACTGAAAACAAGTAGTTGTAAACAAATAACAAATAACTTTATTATTTAGAAAATAAAAACTAATAGTACAACATAGTGTTTTTTAAACTACATAAGTAACTAAATTAAAAAGTTTATTAGAACTTTTCAATGAATAGTTAACAACAACTTTCATTTCTCTAAACTGTTTGATTTTACTTAAGTAAATATAAATTTAAAACTTAAAAAAACTACAATGTTAATACTAAGAATATTGAAGAACTAGCCGCAAGGCTAAAAAAATTCTAAATAACCGTTATATAATAGTATATATAATAGTCAGTTATATATTTACATCATTCAAGTCTACATCATGAGCCTGGCTAGCTCAGTCGGTAGAGCGTTGGACATTTAATCCAACGGTCAGGGGTTCAAGTCTCCGGTCAGGCTTCCATTTTTTTTAATGTTGATTAACTTTAATATTAAAAAAAAATTTAATAAACTATACTCATACTTTAACTCATGATAATCAGTAAAATTATCGTTTGGTTGAAATTAAAAAATTAAAGAAATAGAAGAACTTGTTTGTATTTAAATGTAAAGTTTAATGGATTCTATTTAGTTGATAATTTATAAAAAGTAATTTTATTGTTTTAAAACATACTACATTTGTAAAATAAGTCTCAATTTTATTCGAATACATTCTATATTGGAAACAGTTTCTTAAAAAAAAATGTAACGAGTACAAATTAAATCTATTAGCTGAAGCTACAAGTCAAATTAAAAAAGTTGCAATAATAACTGGTAAATAAATTTCAATACCGATTAAATTCGTTTACTTGTTTTTAATCAAAAGTTTACCTTTTATTGGTAGAAAGTTGTACACTCATAGTAACAGTGTATAAATACTTATAAGTACTTATTAAAGTAAGTAACAAAAAGAAGTATCTTTTAATTTTTAAAGTGATATTACAGTTTTTTTCAAAAAAAGCACCAAAAATTTCGAATGAATTGTTTTAAAAATGAAAGTGTACTAACATTCTACCAGTTTTATTCAATTAAAAATAAGCGTAATTAAATGTAAACACACATAGTAAATTTTTAATATGTAAGTTAATTAAAATAAATAGCTAACAAGGTTTAGATATATGTGTACGTAGTTACCCAAAAGTATTATTGGAACTTGAATTTAAATTATGTAATTTTACAAGAAAACAGGTTGTGAAACATCATTAACTTTGAACCATAACATAAGTTTAATAAAATTAAGTTATTTTAAGACTTGACAGTTATATGTATGGTACTTATCATGAACAGTATTTTTATCAAAATAATTGTTGATGGTATTATTACGTCATAATGCGCTAGTCAGATATATAAACCGAAGAAATGTCTACTGCACGTGTGGCCGGTTAGCTCAGTTGGTTAGAGCGTCGTGCTAATAACGCGAATGTCGCGGGTTCGATCCCCGTACTGGCCACTTATTTTGCTCAATAGTATAGTGGTGAGTATTCCCGCCTGTCACGCGGGCGACCGGGGTTCGATTCCCCGACGGGGAGATTTTTGCCCACTTATATAATAAAGTTGGTTTTTTATTCATTTATTAGTCCCAGAACAATAATAATAAGTACAAAACTTATATAATTATTTTTTATTTATCAAACTATTTTTAAGGTATTAAATTGGTATTGAAATTTTTTGGTTTATAAATAAAATAATGAGACCTAGAAACAAGTCTTCGTGGCGCAATCGGTTAGCGCGTTCGACTGTTAATCGAAAGGTTGGTGGTTCGAGCCCACCCGAGGACGTTTCTTTTTTATTTAGTTTTGAAGCATAATTAAAGTTCTTACACTCAGTGTAAGAACTGCGTCATTTTTACAATACTATGTAGTTAGTTATATAGTTCAAATATCTACATCTTTACATTGAAATTTTGTTTGTCACTGATAAAGAAACATTCTTATTTTTTTAATATTCAAATAGTTTGTTTTAATAACTTTTTACCTTCAGTTTTATCTAAATAATAACTTGATTAAAAAGATGATACACCAAGATAACTAAACCGTATTAGCCCTGGACCTTAAATATTAATAAGTTTTAATCATCAAAACTTAAGTATTAAATAATTAATAAAATGTATATCATGTTTACCCCATATTCGCCAATCAGTAAAAATTAATTACAGTAACCTCTCGCAAGTTAACGCAGTCTCGTTTTTTTAAGCATTTTAGAATTCTAAAAAAAAAAAACTAAAAATTTTAACATTGCACAAATCAATAATTTAATAGCTTGAAAAACACAAGGGATAATTTTAAATGAAATTAATATTTTTGCATGTTTAGTCTGTGCCTTCCATCAGGAGCCTGTTGTACTCTATGGCTTTAACCTTTATTACTTGTTGTCTTAACAACCCTCCTTTTATACATTTTAACAATTAAGAGTTTTCAAATCCTCAAATTCTTATGGCATGAAATGTCATTCCTACTCAAAAAATCCATTAATATATCTTTAATACAATGCAAGACAAGTTTATCGTTATGTGGGCAAAGGTCAAATTAAAAAAAGTTATAGTAATATAACCACTTTTTATCTTTTATTAAACATTTTCTTATATTTTATATATTTTTGTTCAAAAGAAGAAATCCATAACAGCACCAAATGCATATTTTTGCAAAAGGCCATAGAAACAAATTTTAATATAGACACCACACCATTTCTTAATTGTAAACAAATGCTTTTTTATAAGTTGAATTTTTAAGTAGAATAGAATATAAATGTTAAGTATCAAATAAGTTACATATAAATAAATTTGAAAATAAAAGCTACAATAATTAAAATTAGTAAAAACTTTTTACAAGCTTTACTATTTTATATAAATTTAAATATTTTTTTAATAAATGTATAGTTTTATCTTTTGTTTTGTCATATTTATAAATGATGTAAATAAATTGTTAAAAGTAAGAAAGTCCCCAGTCTGCTTTTAACTAGAAGCAATATCAAAAAACAGCCATTATAGTAAGTGTATTTTGTACCTCTCGTATCTTTGCGAATTTTTTCTGTGGACAAAATGTGCGTAAATAAGCGAGAGGTTACTGTAAATAAGAACTGATTGATAAAATTTTTAAGAAAAAAATGAGAAACATTAATACCCCTGAGCATACACAGGGCTGCCACAAAACCTGGAATCCTAGAAAACCTAGAATTTGACAATTTAGGCTAAAGTAACCTAGAAAAACCTTGAATTTGAGAAAATTTGAAAAAATACTGGAAAACCTGGAACTTTTAACAATTTATACATGTAAAGTAATGAAACTTCGATTTGACACAAAAAATTATCATATAGGAAAAATTTTTTGTCATCATTAAATAATTTCTTATTAAAAAAACTATATACTATTTATGCAATAATATACACAAGACACACAAACTAACAAAGCTAAATATATTTCCCATAAAAATTTTTTGAATTATGACAAAAAAATTTATCTATTTGATAGATTTTTTGTGTCAAATTGAAACTTCATTACTTTACCTGTATAAATTGTTTAAAGTATTCTCAGGGATATTAATGCTTATAATTTTTTCTTAAAAATGTTATCAAACAGTTCCTATTTACTTAATTTTTACTAATTGGCGAATATGGGGCAAACATGATATACATTTTATTATTATTTAATACTTAAATTTTGAATATTAAAACATATTATTTAGTTTCTTTAGTAATTATCGGCTAATTTAATCGGTTTCTTCAGTAATTAGTAATTATCGGCTAATACGGTTTAACTTATCTTGGTGTATCATCTTTTTAATTAAGTTATTATTTAGATTAGGGGTGGGCAACGTCGCAGAGTTATAATGACCGTTTTTTAAACTTAAATGGGATCCGGCCCGCAAATGAAAATGACTGGCCCGCGAGCAAACTTATATGCCGCAAGGGGTCAATATTACAAAATTTTTACAAAACTTTGTATCATACTTTTACAAAACAAAACTGTAAGAGTTTGACTTCGAATATATGCTAAAAAATTACTTTATAAGTTGTGTACTAATAAATACACCATTTTGTCCTAATATTTTATGTTGTTCTAACTTAGTAGGAATATTTTTTTTGTAAAATTACCCCAAGAAAATTTTAATAATAATTTTTTTAAGTACGATATTTTACAAACGTACCTTTGTCAATTATAATGTCAATTCTATTTATAGACATTATTTAAACATCTGACATGTCTCAATCTCCATCTTAATTTGTCGGACTTGAGAAAGTTTTTAATTTGAAGGATTTAAAAAAGTGATCATCTGTATCCATAATTTTATATTCCGGTCGGATCCGAAACTTTTATTTACATTAGAATCCGACCGGATCTGTATCTCGACTAATGATGTACCGGATTCACTATCCGGGTCCGGCCGGATATTGCCATTTTTGTCTGATATCCGGATCCGGCCGGGTTCTAATTTGAAAAAAAAGTCCGGATCCGGGTCCGGCCGGATTTTAAATAAAAAAAAAGTCCGGATCCGGTTCCGGCCGGATTCTAATTTGAAAAAAAAGTCCGGATCCGGTTCCGGCCGGATTCTGATTTGAAAAAAAGTCCGGATCCGGGTCCGGTACATCACTACTTAAAAACAAGTGCTTTTGTGGAGTACTCGAAATAATTTAAAAATGTTCTAAGCTTTATTACCTGTAATAAATTGAAACTAAACTTGTTTTATAGAGTTTATAAAGCTTATGATACTCTCTAGTGTAAAATATCTAAAATATTAAAAACAAGTTCAAAAGTTAGGCTAATGAATTTTAATACACTCTATAACCATTGCAGATTCATTTTGCGGACAAGATGCGGCTTTTTCAAGAATTTTACTGTTCAAGCCGAAAAATGCTGGATGTTTTCACTGAAATGATTGAATTGGATGAGTTTGAAGAATGTTTAAACAATACGAAGGAAATTTTCTTAAGCAACATTCTAAAAGACCGTGAAAAAATCGGAAATAATTTACAAAGGCTTAATACTACCTCGCAAATAGCTGATGAAAAACAAGGTGAACTAGAAGAAGTGCAACTTTGGATTGAGACGAGTTCAAGGACGCTGGAAAATGAAGAAACAAATACACCTTTAGATGAAGCTGCAGGTTATCTGAAAGAACTTGAAAATGCTACACAAAGTGTTAAGGATAAGGAGGCTACTTGGATTTAAAAAGAAAAAGACCTCCAACAAATAGAAAAGTACATTCAGGAGCAACATGATTTATTGCAACAGGAGGTATCAGTTGTAAGGATCAAACTTCACAGGGGTCTTACCGACGAAAGAATCCAGAGATTTCGCCAATTCGAAGCAGACGAGTCAATGGCTGATGATCAGTGTGCAGTCTGCATGGAAGAATTCGAAGCTGGGAGGAAGTTGATGCAACTCGATTGCAAACACGAATTTTGCCAGGAATGCGTAGAAGGTTGGCTCGTTGATCACAACACATGCCCCGTATGCAGAAAAGTATTTGAAAACGCTTGACTGTTAATATGGAAACGCAGAAATCTAAAGTTCTTTTATTTATGCTCAAATATCAATTTTTATATAGGTATCATATTTTGTTTCAAGCTAAGTGCTTTTTTCCCTTTATGCTTATACTGTCAAAAATATTCTCGTGTGTTTAGATTTGACATGCAATTTATTTAAATTTTTGTTATACTATATTAGTTGACAACTTTCCTGAGTTTTGATTTTTTGTTTTTAATAGTATATGTTGTTTTAATCCTGTTAATAAACTTATACACTATTCTGTGGTATTATTTAATTTATAAGTTTGATTATGTGTTCAAGTTTAAATTTGTATATTTTATGTCATATCTTTCTATTATGTATGTACTTCACGGTACTTATGAAAAAAGCTCAAAACTAACTTGCATTTAGAAGATATCTTATAATCAACCCGTGAAAATAGTTTGATGATATAGATTAGAATCGTAGACAGCTGCAAAATAGTTTTTCTGTAACTAATCCCAATGGAAACTCTTGCGACCTTAAAAATTCTACCTCCAGATTTTAGGCTGAAAACTTTTTTACAAGTATTAATTTGTATTTTAATACAAAGAAAGTTTCATGTAGGTACTTAAATCTTTTATTTGAAAAATTACCCAAAAAAAACTATCGCTTTGTGAAATATTTCAATTAAAACTTATCAGTGAAACTTTTATCACATTGTCTTGAGTTACTCAGAATTTATTGCTATAATTGCTCAATGTAAATAAATGTTAAGCTGTTTATAAATTGAAAGTAAGTTTGTTTTATAATTACCTTAGTTGGAAAATAAATTTGACATTTGAAAATTTATATTATCCACTTAAGCTGTAGAAAGTCTCAATTAAAGACCTTTTAAATTTTTGTGCAATAAGTTTTGCTGTTTGTAATGTATAAAGGTGTTGTTAATTCTTTTAAACAATCCATAAAGTTTAGCAAAAAAAAATTCAAATTATTTTAAGAAAAAAGTTGTCTGATCTTAACTAATGTACTTAATTTAGTTAAAGATAAGTCGTAATGATATAAACTTACTTATTTGCTCAAAAATAATTTTTGAACGACATGTTTGCACAAATATTGACTAAACAGATATCAAAAGAGTTTAATGTTTCCTATAAAAATTTTAGATACATAGTTTATAACTAAACTTTATTTGAAGATTAAACTTATTTAAATAATAAAATAAATAAATTAACAGATTTCAACCTCTCTTCCTATCACAGCGTAAACTTTACAGATGTTAGGATCTCTATTTGGTTTATTGAAAAGTAAAAAAAAATTGTAAAATTTAATCAGACATGTCCTTTTTTAATTTTAATCTACTTAATTATTAAAGAAACTTGAAGTATACGGTGAGGCAAACAAACGTTACTTTATATTATTGTTTATTGAACGATAAAAAAAACTCTTAAAAAGTATTTACATACTTAAATACTTAAAAAAATGAATTATTTGATTTCAATCAGAATCAATAAAAAGTTAGCTTAAAATACCGAATATTTTTTGTTTCATTTCCTTAAAATAAAGAACTACTGAGAAGAAAAATACGAAGTTTAAATGTTTATTTCTACAAGGAAGCCAGACTGTTGACCATCTCTTTTTTTAATACTTTGTATATAAGCAAACATTAAAACTTTATTAAGAGAGTCTATATCTTAAAATAATTCTTTTTTTAAATTAAATAAAATTGTAAAATCATAAAATTTAGTTTGTTATGGATATTTAATCTGTTATTAGATAAAATTTTTTTACTGAGTTTAAACCATTTGTTAAAATTTATAAGATTTTATAAGCTAAGTAAATTTACATACCTTTTGTAAATAAAAAGTTAATAATTAAATGTTTAATACGTTATTTATTACGCTTAAAGTCCGACAAAGCCTTTATTGTTAATTTGAAAAACTGTTTATAAATTAGAATAGTAATAACTATAAAGTATTTATTAATATACATTTTAAGTAACTGTGTTGATGTCTGTATTGTTAGAATGGAATAATTTATAGTTAATAAATACTACTCGAATTTCATGACTTACTCCTGTATCAGTAAATAGAACTTTTGGTCAAGAGCCATTTTTTTCAAACCAGTACTAAAACTGTAAAAAAAATTTAAAAATAACATTAAGGATAATATAAACTGTAAAGTCAAAAATTAATTGTTATTGACAGGATTTGAACCCGGGTCGTTCGCTTACCATTTCAAGTACTTGCCACTCGTCTTTTGGGAATCTAATTGCGGTGACTTTTTCAATTTATATATTGCTTATTTTTCTAAAAATCTTTTTAAATAAACAGTCAACATAGTAAATAACAAAAATAATATTTTAAATTTTTTACAAATTAATGTGTTTAAGAAGTTGATAAATAACATTGTACCCTACTTCAATTTATATCAAGTTTATTCTAATTAAATTATTTGTAAATCGTAAATATTTTTAAATCCTTAAAAAGAATACAGTTGTAAAAGCTAAGCCATTCAAAACATTCTAGATAGCAATAGTTCATTTTCAAACACAAATGAATATCATTTATAAACGACTACTTAAGTAAATGCTGCTTATAAACTTGATGCAAAAATTGTTTTCAATTTAAAAAAAAATTGTTGTTTTAATAGTGATTATAAAATAAAATTTATTAAGTAGTTGTAACATATAAATACAAACAATTTAATTTTGTTAATAAAGTTCAAGTCACGACTTATTTTCAATGCAGGACAGCTGAGGAAAAAAGAAAATTCACGAGCTCAGCAAAAAATACCCGTCGCTACTAAAAGTTTTTAGGGAGTGGGTTCAGAGTCCTGGTCAAAGGTTGCGCACTTTGGTCAGCCCAGGAATACATTAATTTTTTATTTGTCTCGTTTTAAGTATTTTTTTAAAAATTTAAATTATTATGATTTAAATAATCGAGCACCCGAAATCTTGTTGATAGCGTCATAATTGTTTTCACTTCTTTAGAGAGGGCCTTACGAAAAAATTTTGCGCATTAGCTGAATATATGAATATTGAAATAAATAGCATTGAATAGCATTTAAAGGTTTCATAAATTTTTATTTGAGCTTACTAAACATCTGCTAGTTGTTGCCTTAGCAAAAATTGTTTTTTGATTAGAAGAATAATAGAGTTTTAAGAAAAATTAATTATATAAGTGCAACGACACTTTTTCGTTTGTTATACTTTTAATACTGAGGTTTTTTACATATTTCTAGTTATTTTTATTTTCAGACTGAGATGTTAATTACATTGGACGTGAAGTTAGTACGCATGACCGACAGCCAAAACCGAATTGGCTGGCCGTCCGGCTACTATTTCTTTGTCTTTCAAATAAGTTTTTCCCAGATACGTTGTAGTATTTTTTATTTTTTGTTACTATTTTTAAAGTTTTACTTTAAATGAAGAAAGTATTAAAGACTAACTACATTTAAGTTCTACTTTTTAAGTTTATAAAATATATGTGACAAGTCAAGTAACAAAAATAGTTTTAATTTTATTACCAGAGTAGTTTTAAAGTGTTTTTGGTATAAAATACGATTCATTACATTCAACGATAACAGGATTAGTTGATTGAAAATTATTCTAAGCTAAAATTACTTTAAGTCGTTATAAGTAAGTTCTATCCTACATGCAAGTCTTACATTACCTTGAATAGTATAGTAAAACTCGTTTTATCATTCTATAGAGAAAAAGTATTAATGAAAAAATAAATAGTGGAACTTAATTATGTTAGTAGTAATAAATAAACTAATTTATCTAAATATAAACCTTGAGAAACTTAGTTAAAATATAACACTGCAAAAAAATCTCTCATTAAGATCTTATTTACAAATAAACCAGTCAAAAAAAAATTAAGAATATAAATCATTCAGTCATTTATAAAAAGTTATTTTTTTAAATAATACCATAATACTTCTCATTCAAACCTTGTAAAAACTAACAACATTTTTATTCATAAGCTCTTAATCTGTTATTTGAATATTAATTAGTTGAAGAAAATTTAATTACAGCTGCATTTAAGTTTGGAAAGAAAATAAAACCACTATAATCGTCTCAGTTCATAATTATGTTATTGAAGTGTATCTAATGTAAAACCTTATTACTCAATCTGAATAATTTTTCATACTTTAAGTTTGTATACTTTTAAATAGTTGTTATATCAAGTTTACTTAAAAAATAGAGTGTTTATAAGGCTTATATAAAACTAATTTACTATTTTATTTGTTGTTCAATGTATGGGTCTTTTTTGTATTTCTAATTGTTAAGAAAGTCAATGGAATTAAAGTATTTCAAAGCTTTTTTTGACAGTATTCTTAGCAAAACATTTATCATATCTTATTTGACTTGTTAAGTTTTTGACAAATACATTTTTTTCAGCTTATTAAACTCAGTCTTAGTTACTTAAGAAAGCATGGACAATACTGGCAATGGTGAAGAAGAATCTGTTGTTTTACAAACGGTTTGTTAAGCTATATGCTCTAACCTGTAATAGATTTAAAATAAATATGTTAAGTTTCATTAATCTTTAATACTCTCTTTTGTAAAATATTTAAAATATTCAAAACATTTTTAAAATTGTAGCTATTAGTTTTAATAAAATATATAATCATATCAGATTTCTTTTGCGGATAAGATGCTGTTTTTACAAAACCTTTACCAGGAGTAGAATCAACTCCTGCAAGCACTAACTGAAATTCATAATTTAGATGATTTTGAAGAACTGATAAATAATGTGAAGGAACGTTTATTGAAGCAGATCGAAGATAGGCGTAGCATATCAGAAATAATTTAAAAACGCTTGATGATACCTTGGAAATGGTTGATGTAAAACTGGACGAATGTGAAGAACGTGTGCAATTTTGGGTTGAGATGGATGCAACAAGCCCGAGAAATGCAGCAATATATACATATTTAGCAGGAGCTACAGAACATCATAAAGAACTTGTAATAACTTCGTTACGTTTGAATGACTGTTCGAGAGGAAAAAGAATTTCAAAAAATAGAAAGGTACATTTAACAGCAACAATAGTTGTTGCAACAGCAGGTATTAGTTGCAAGAAAAAAACTTCACAAGGGTCTTACCGACGAGAGAATTCTGAAATTTCGAAAATTCGAAGCAGACAAGTCAATGGCTGATGAACAGTGTGTAGTGTGCATGGAAGTATTTGAAGCTGGGAGGAAATTGTTGCAGCTCGACTGCAAACACGAGTTTTGCCAGCAATGCGTGAAAGGTTGGCTCGCTGACCACAACACATGCCCCGTATGCAGAAAAGTATTTGAAAACGCTAAGTGTCAATATAGTGATGTTAATATTTGATATTCTTTTATTTATAATCAAAAATCATTATTTAAATAGGTATCTTTTTTTTTTTCAAGCTACGTGCTTCTTTTCTTTTATCTTTTTGCTGACAAAAATAGTCTCGTGTGATTAGATTTGACTAGGAATTGAGTTAATTGTAGCTTAGTTATTAAAAAATTTTGTTTTACTGAGTCAATTGACAACTTGTCTGAGTTTTGATTATTTATATCTTATCTAAGTTTTTTGTTCCTGTTATTAATCTTAAGCACTATTCTGTGGTATTGTATAGTATATTAGTTGAATTATGTATACAAGTTAAAACTTGTAAATTTTTTAATATATCATTTTATATTGTATTTATTTTAGAGTACTTGTAAAAATAACTTGCATTTAGAACATTTATTCAAAAAAATCCGTAAAAATAGTTAAATGATATAAATTAGAATCGTAGATTGCGGCGAAATCATTTTTTTTCTGTAACTAACCCCAACGTAAACTTAAGCGATCCTAATTAGTTAAACTTCAGGTCTTAGGCTGAAAACTTTTCTACTTGTATAAATTTCTAATTTAATTGAAATAAAGCTTCATGTGGGTATATGTAGATTATTTTGAAAAAAAAAACCAACAAACAAAAAATAACTACAAAAAAAAAGTTTGAAAATTTTAAGTAACTTCTTTTGAATTATTTAGATAAAAAATAATTTGTGTTGTTTAGTTTTTTAAAAGCTATGTGTAATTAATAGGTTTAAATTAACTGTTTTCAAAAAATTAAAAAAAAAGAAAAATTAACTGTTGATATTGTTGCTAAATATTTTATCATATCTATCCGATTGTAGTATAAAAATAATAGTAAAACAGATTAAACTAATATAGAGTTTATTTTTGATTTTATTAGATTTTGAAAGAATTATAAATTAAATATTTACTTAAAACTTTCTTTAATCTCGAGTCATTTTCGTAAAACTGCAAAATTTAAAGTAAACATAAAGCCTAACTTAGGTAAACAAATTTAGAATAAAAGTGTCACGGTCGCCTAGCGCGACTACACTACTCTTAGGTGGAGCTGGCGGTCGCAAATTATAATCTAAATCTACTACGGGGTCAGGCAACGCGCCTGAACCAGATCGGGTGGTTGTTTTGTTGACCATCCTTTTCAGACCTAAAATAATATAGCGAATGACTGGTCAACTAAGTACTAAAAAAGTATGAAAATAAAACAAAACAACAAATTATTTATTAATTGAACTGAAAAATATGAAACATAAAAACAACAATTAAAACTTAAGTAATACGTAAATAAAAAAAAAGTATAATAGGAAAGACTAAAACTTAAGAAAAACGTAAAAACTGACTTAATGTATGCAACAAGGCAATAAAGTGACGTAATCGCTCATGCGTAGTATATATAGTGTTTTAACAACCCCTTTTTTCACTAACTATCTCAATTTATAGCAGAACAGATCTGTTAGACTGCTACAAGAGGTACTTTTAAGTTTAAAAAAGTATAAATCTGCTTTGTCCTTTGCAGTTTCCGTAAAATAAGACTTTAAGTTGTAGATATTATCAAGAAAAAGTTAATAAATTATAAAATATATAGCTTTAAATATTACTTAATTTTAAAAAACATATTAGCAACTTCAACGTCAAGAATAAATTAATTTTGTTGTTTAGCAAATATTTCCTTGTTTTAAACAAACTATTAAAATCAAATCAAAGGTTTTATTAAGCTTTGTTAAATAGTTTAAACTTTTTTATTTTGAATAATATTTAAGCTGCAAAAACTTTTTTCTAAGATAATTAATAAAAACTTGGGTTCTTTCGCAACTTCTTATATATTCAAAACCGACAAAAAATAACGAGTAACAACAAATAGAATCTTGCCATTTTATATCACAGCTGCCAAAAGGTGGCGTCCTCATGGTTGCGACATTTGCTATCTGTGGGAGAACGAACAATTTATTGAAAAGTATCTCATATTTACGGAAGACAATACTAAGAGTTTTATGAAAACTTTAATTGTTTTAACACTTTAAGCTTTAAGTAATTAGAAATTGATATGTTTATAGGACTTTATGTTAAACGTTTCAGAATATATGTTATTTATGAATGAACATGTATACTTATTTTTTTAAGGCTGATAACTATAACAAAGCTGGCAATTTAGTTACATTCACTCTAAATACTGCTGGTCAATTTACTTCAATTGTATATAAAGTCCTGCATTAAATTGATGATTTAAATTCATAAACTTACTTAAACTCTCAACTACTTCTCAGTTTTAAAAACTGGTCAGTAAGTTTTATTGTGTTAAACATTTTATGTAGTATATTAGTCTTAAAACATTTCATGAATTGAACACAAATTCTACGTTTATGTTAAATCTTTAAACTATAATGAAGGACTTATTGATTAAGATTTGACATTTATTACTATATAACGAGTAAAAAAGAACAAAGAGGATACTAAACAAAGTCATGTAAAAATACAAACTAAAATCACTACAACATATACAAATTAATTAATAGTTTCATAACATAATTATTGTTCCACACAAATCATTCATCATTCATCATTAGTTCTAGATATTCAACCAACTCATGTTTTTCTGTTTCTAAGCAAAACATGGATTTGACGTTTAAGGTGAACACTTTCACGTAGTGCTTCTTCGCGTAAAGGTTTTTTTTGTCTGCGGACGCACTATCAACATCCAACGCAACAAACAATGCGTTATCGAACGAACTTTTGATTTGAGTAAAACAGTTGTACAAAACACCGTCTTTCTCAGAAGAATAAACTAAAGCTACAACAACTTCAAAATTTTGCAACAGTTCTTCGATTTCTAATAAGCTACTAATTGTTCCTATACTCTCAAGATTGTTCTCAACTGATTTAGAATTTTTCAGCATCAATTTTTTCAGATGTCTGACAAAAAGCGCAGCTTCCTTGCGATCTTTCTGATCATCAAGTTTGAACTGTTTTGTTGCGACACTCTGGTCAAAGTAGTATATAATGATTGTGGTCTGATTAATGCTTTTGATTTTTGCACAGTCAAGCTCTATAAACTGAAATTCAAAATACTCTTTGGAAAGACGTTGAAAAAAGTCGTACGATTCAGTTTTACAATTTCTAAGATAAATAACAGGTGTCACTCTACATTTAATTAACCAATTGGCTTCTTTAGCAGTTTTAACTTTTTTTATAGTTTCATCAGAAATATGATACATCTTAGGGTAATCTGATGAAAATACCAGTTGGTTGTTTTTTAAGGAGAAGAGCTTTTTAGCTGTCTCAAGCTCAGTATGTACTTTTTTAAGATTATCTATATTGAAACTGATCGAATAAAAATCTTTGAAACGATTAAAAAAAATTGATCTGGGTAGCATGGACTTAGGTTGAACAAGTTGTAGGTTGTTACAAACATCAGAACCTGATTCAAGTATGAAAAAAGTAATATTTGAGTGACATTTAGCAAAAGCTTCAATCTTCTTTACAAACTTATTTAACTCTTCTTCACAATTTTCTTCGCAAACGAAAACAACTGAGAGCTCCCTGTGTGTAAATAACTCGTCGATAACTGCTTTACTAGGAGAACATGCAATGTTATTTTCTTTGGAGAACATTCTGTCAGCAGGTTACGCTTAGCTAAAGTTATACAAAAGCTATAAACTGAAAATAAACAATTTTAATCTAATGATTTTATTCAGTCTTTATCTTATCAAAATAAGTTTACTGCTATTTTTAAGTTTTTAGTAAAAAAATAAATCAGCTTTAAATTTTATCCTATTACTACTTTAGTCTTGATAATAACTAAAGTAATCTTTTTAAAGAATTTTATATAGTTATGATCTATTTAAGAGTTAATCTTTAAACATAGCTTATTAAAAATTTCAAACAGCCAAATTCATTGAAAATCAAAACAACTCGAAGCAGAAGTCTGAATTAGATATTGATTTTTAAAGTTTTTGATAAAATCATCAGAGTTTAAAAAATATCGACCATTTTTGCATAAGCAAAACATTTTCAGTTCATTCAGAAACTTGTCTATTTTATTAAACAGAGCCGTAATAATTAAAAGTATTTCAATTCAGCTGCTTTAAACTTCTACTTTTTTTATCGAAGTTGAATCCTGACGCTTGGCGATCAATGTTTAAAAAGTTGTAGAAGTAGCTAGGTTTACTCTTTACTCGAAATATGGAAACGATCAATTCAATTTCAGATTATAGTTTAATGAATTTTTTATTTGTATAAACGAAATGCAAAGATTAATTTTTTAAATTGTTTAGTTTTTCAATTATATCATTTTAAAAAATGGTAGTATAAATAGTACTAATCTTTAATTTAGATAAGTTATTAAATCAATAGTCGGTATTAAAAAAACTCTTTTAAACATATCCAGTGTTAATTTATTTTATTCAATAACTACTACTTATTTAAGAACTGACCATTTTTGTTTTGTTTAAACAAAAAAAAAATTGCATGATGTTATTATAGTTTTTTAAATACTCTTATATAATAAACACTCATATATATTTTACATTTAAATTCATAGAAGATGTTTGGAGCGTAAATTAATACTCAAAAGCTTTATTTCATTAATTTAGGTATATTATTCTAGCTTTTTGTTGAAAGTGTTAAATTTTACTATTTTTCGTCTGTTTTATTAGTAAAAGATTAAAAACAAAAATAAAATTAGTGCTAATTGAAAAAATAATAACTAACGTACAAAGTTATTCTAAATATTATTAAACAACAAAAATCTTTTGCTTGGAGAAACAAATTTTAAAACGTTTTCAATCAGTCTGAAATTAAAACTATTCAATAAATAACTTTCAAGTGTCTTTCTAAACGCAATTAATTTGAAATAGGGTACTACCTAGACCAAGAAGAGGCTTCGGCTAAATAAGAAACGGAAGTTAATATTTACTAGAATAAACTTCCCTGCAAACTATATTAACTTAAACAACAATATTAAAAAAAAAGGACTATCTGTAACATATCTTGTCATAAAACGAACCTAAAATGCGCTACACCGATTACTAGCAAACAAAAAAAGAACATTTATTTACAATTTATTAAAGAAAAAGCTTAAAGTCGGTATTTTATAATATATATTTTAGTAAAAAAAAGGGGTCATGAGCCTTGCTTCAGTCCAGGGGCTGCAATTTGCTGATCCTGTACCAAAACGTATACTACTGCTCAAAAGTATATCAGTCTCTACTCTCTACTCTTTATCTATTAGCTTTGTAACAATAACATGATTTCGGGAAACAAGTAATTAGGACTGTATATTAAACGCCTCAAAGTTTGGCTGAGACCTTAATTTTTTTACTATGTTTACGTTACAACTAAGATGCCGCAACTGCTAAGTACGCTTATGTTTGGTTAAAATCCTATATTTCAAGTTTATAAGGTTTTACTTCCCACAGTCGGCAACAGAATGAATTGATTACGTGTGGCATTTAGCTGAGCAAATTTCGTCAATATTATTTGCGTTTAAACAACCTAGGTATTCGCCAAATTAAAAAAGTTACAGTCGCCACACTGGAACAAAACAACTTACGTTAAAACGAATTAATATTTCGTTTGACAAGGCAACTCTGTCTGACAAGGTTGTTTTGGTACAAATGTAGAATAAGTTTTCTTTGTAAGTTCTTTGAACCATGTGTTTAGTTTATCATATTATATAATATATTTTGATATAAAAAAAAGTAGTGTTTGCTATATATTAATATACATAACTAAGCTTATATTTCTACTTTATAAAACCGTTTTTTTTTTCATTGTTTTTTTTAAAAATAATTCTACATTAAGAAATGATAAATTTTTAGATTTACTAGTCTTGATTTTAACGGAATTTTGTTTTAACTATAGTTTATTAGTTTATTCAAATAAATTTTGTCAACTTAGTTTTATCTTAACTTCGAAAATGTCAACCACGCAAAATGACGCCGTACAATTTTCTACATTCATTCAAAATGACTTGCTGGCACCGGTGAAAAATTGACGCAACGCTTCGTACAAAAGTGCAACCACTCAAAGTAGGTTAATCATTTGATAAGTGAATTCTTGCAAAAGTGACGCCATAGAAAAGTCACTCTCTGCGCAAAAGTAATGCTGCGACGTTGATAGTTGTTTGGGTGGAATTTAATTGGGCCAAGCGTGTTCTTTAACACTTGTAAAAGCTCTTTTACTGTTGTATTTGTATTATTGTCTTTTAATTTGTATCAAAAAATTCTTACTTTACTATTGTTAAATAAAGCTACGAGAAAGTGGTTGTAATGCAGTGATCTATATTTATGTATTAGAATATGAACAGAGGTTTTGAATAATGTTTTTACTTTTTAAATATGTATAATTAGTTTCAAAATCTGCTATGTCAAATTTTTATAAGAATCTTCAATTACTTTCATAAATTGAATATTTTAAAAACTTAATATGTTTGAAAAAATTTTTCAATTTGTTTTTGAGATTAATTAATAACTATTTGTTAAAATAATAAAATTTCAACATGGATTAATATTGGTTGAAATAACGGTAAAAAAAGGATTAGATTAAGTTTTTAGGCTCGCCACACCCCAAGGCAGTAGTTTCTAGGTCATGGGCTAATTTTACAAGAGAAACTTGCTCGCGGGAGGCACTGTATTAAAATAGTTTTCCGGGAGCCGCAGTTGTTTCAAATTTTCTGTAGTAATACAAAAATAAAATTTTAAACCTCAAATGTTATACAATAATCAATAGTAGAGCACTGATAGTATTAGTTATTAAAAACGAGCCTAATTGAAAGCTTTTATCTCAATATTTATGTATAATGTTTTAATGATAAAAACATACTGAAAAGTATTCTACCTTTATTACTTTAACACGTACTTCTGTGTGTTAACGAGGTTAACATACTTCAACGTAGCTCTGTAAAAATAATTACTGTAAAAATAGAATAGCTTAAGTAAGTATCTGCATATGTGTTTATTAAAAATATAAATAAATATTATGAGTTATTGTAGATTGATAGTTAGTAATAGATATACTACTTAATATTTTACGACAAACCGACTGTTATAAAACTTTAAAATATTTATATTAACAATTATAAATTAGATAAAATAAAGTAAAAATACTAAATAAAATAACAATTTATAATATGATGCAACTTCTTGAAAGTCAAGAAATACTGATCAGGATATTTAGTTGTACTTTTTGTTCAAAAAACATCTAGTAATTACATAACAATATTACGCTTTTATGTATAATTATTAAAACTAGTAAATTAGCTCACACTACAAATTAGATAACTTATTCTTTACGTTTGTAAAATTTAGTAAAGCACTATAATTTAAAAAGATTTTCGCAATCATTTTGAAATAATAGTGATCTATTTTAAAAGAATAGTAGTAGGAAACACACCTTAATTACTGAATTTAAAAAGATAATTAAAGCTGTAGAAACTTGGGACATCATAAACTTTTAAAATTTTTACTATGGTTAAATATGAATTATAACAAAAGTTTAATAAGATACAGTTTGATATAACAAATTGAATATAACCTTTAAAAAACAAAAAAACTAAAAATGCTATTAATCCCTGACCAATAGTTGAATTACAGCACCATATATAAAAATACTATAAATTAAATACATGTATACTACATATTAATTAATATGATTAAATATTACTTTGGAAAAGAGCAGTAGGGTATTAAATTCAAACGATCTTATACAGATGTTTTGAATATTTAATTTTTTAAATTTTCTGACAAATTTCTTATTTGCGTTTGATATGAAACTTATAATGTAAAACATAAAACAACAAGATGGTTGTGTGCTAAGTTTAAACCTTTAATAAAAAATCCTCTAGCCGATTTATTGGGCGTAGTAGGTAAAAATGTACTGGTTATCTGTGATTTTGATGCAGATTTATAATTATTGGAACTTAACACACAAAGTATATAGTCCAGTAAGAGACATAACAATGTTGGAAATTAAAAAGTGATATGTATACAAACAAATAAATCAAATTATGTGTTTATTTATAATATACAATAATATTAACTTATACGTAGTGAAAAAGTGTGTGTGTTCATATAAAAGAGAAACGAAATGTAAGAAAGCGCTAAGATGTTATTTGAAGAACAGTTAGTTGTGTACATAGTTGTTTGAAATATCACGTCTTTTGTTCAGTAATGTTTTACTACTAAACATTTCAGCTACAACTCTAACTCGTTCAAGATTACATATACAGCAGATCTTATTCGAGCTACTCATGTTGTTGTTGGCGTGTTAAAGGATGCTTCATTTCATATCTGGGTTTGTACAGTACATGTCAAAATGCTGCCAAACAAAATCTGACAATATTATGCTGTTTTAACTTTACAAAGTTAAAAGTAAACGTATTGTATATCTCTAGCAAACAAGAACTTTATTTAATTTAAAGTATTTTATGAAAAAAAGTATGGTAAAAGTAGCAGGAGTGTATATGATTTAAGTATTATAGCAACTTATCGCAACATAAAATATCAAACCTGCCATATAGTTTCTTACTTGTTTAGTAAATTTTAGACCTTATCGCATAGTTTTTCAGGGTTGTATACTAATTCAATTTCAGCTAAATAACTATTTAAAGTTTATAATAAACCAATACGCTAATTTTTGTTCAGTATTCGGGACTTCCTTGTTTTAAGAAAACTTAAGTAGTTTTTTTCGGAATCGATTATTGAAAATGAACTTTTTTAACGAATATCGTATAAAAGTATGGTTTTACGGGTAAGAGTCAAACATGCACGAAGGGACTTTTTTGTACGGAGAAACTTTTACAAAAGTGTCACTTTTGCACGGGTTGCAAGCTTTTAGTTTTTTATTATCAATTTGATTTTCAATCTTACTTTATTTCTACCACGTAATCGTTACCCTCGGTATTTTTTTAATATTTTAGTTTTTATAAGTTGTTTATTTTATTATGTATTTATTTTTTAAGTTATAATTTTTTTTTCTGTGTTTTTTTTTAAGTTATACAGTTTTTTCTGTCTTTTTACTCACGTGCAAAAGGTATTCTTCGTGCAAAAGTGTCCCTACATACAAAAGTGATACTTCGTGCAAAAGTTTCTTTGTGCAAAAATGTCCCATTGTGCAAAAGTGTCCCTTTGTGCATATTTGACCCTTTTTGCAAAAATCTTCGCGCATATTTGACCTGGTTCTTGACAATTAATCTAACTACCTGAGCTTTGATCGTAGTTAAGCTTTTAAGAAATTGATTTGAAGGGCAAATAAAAAAAAACAGGCCGTTAGAAAAATAAAAAGTAGCATTTTATTTAAAAAAAATCATGCACACATATAAATTCACATATACAACCTTAAAACATAGGTAATTTAATACAAGATGTGCAATAAATATATTTCCTCCTCGACACATTTTTGTACACTCCTGACCATTCTCGCTTTTCTGCGTCGAAGACAACATGCTCCTTCGAACTGCTCTCGTTGAAAACTGTAATCGCACTCCCTATTGACAGACATCTCACACTCACAGGATGCACACCGCCGAAATAAGGCATTGCATTTTGTATTCTAACAAATGCGTTGCTGAAAAAATCGAACATTTCGCAACTGCTGCCTTCACTGTAAAGCCCACCGATCACATAAAGCTTGTTGCCGATGCTCGATGAGGCATGATGGTTTCTGCGTTCAATCATGCGCGGCATCGGTGACCACGAGTTAGAAGCGTGGTCGTAAGCCTCAACCGTGCTGGTTGGAACAATACTCCCTTCTTCATCGCTAACCGCACCTCCCGAAACCACCACTCTTCCGCGAAATACTGAGCACGCAGCGTGCATTCTATTTACTGCCATTTCTGCTCTTTTTTCCCAGGCGTCACCGTCGGGGTAATAGACTGTTAAAGCTTGCTCGTACCAACCTGTGATGTGAATATTCCCCATAAAGTTGCACAAACTGGAACAATCGCCAACTGTTTGTCTTGGTAAATGTTTTTTTTTTAATAATTTTTTCGTCAATGTTGAGTACAAGTAGATGTAGTGAGAACCAAATAAGTAAATGACTCCATTTATAAGAATACTTTGAGAGATTCTAGTATTATTTTTTAAAACATTATCCACAATTTCACTTTCTTTGAAAAGTCTTCTGTTTTTTGCTTTGTACAAGCAATTTTTATATGTTCTAGACATTCCGCATAGCATTATCTCAAATTTTTTCTGGCTACAGTACCGGAATTGGTTACAGACAGAGCTCGGCTTAATCTTTGATTTTTCACTTATTGCTTTTTCGATACGCTTTTTACTGTCCTCGTTCTTTGAAAATGAGTTACAATCTGCTAATAACGTTTCTAAGGAGGCTTGTGACAGCAAAGGCAACCGAATGGTTTTTACAAGCTCCTTGGCAAGCTTACCTCTTTGCATATCATCGTATTTTATCCATCCGTCGGCGGCGAGCACAACTTCAGTTTCCGATGTTATATCTAGTTCTGAACTGGACAAAACTTTTCTTAAAGAGTCAAAACTCAAATCAAGGTGCTTCTTATTCGCCGCTAAAAGACAAAACCATCTTTGGATAAATTCAAATACCTGATTTTGAAGACGTGGCAGATGCAAAAGCCTGGACAGTTCAAAATAACAGATAGCATTTTCGTGGGTAATTGACTTTGATAGTAAGCTATTAAAATCTTTTTTTAATAGATAGCAGTCAAACATCTTACCAAGTCTTGCAAACTGAAGAGTTTCTGACAAAGTCAATTTCTTCTTTTCTGTTTAAAAAACAAAAAAATAAATTTAAGTGTGAAGTTTTTAATAAACAAAAACACTATTTAGATTTTTATACGATCAACTATAAAATAAGTTATGTTTTAAAACTAGCCTTTATTATTATACTTTAATAAATTTTCTACAACATTCTTATTAATTTTATCGATTGCATGATATTTGAAAGCTCTAACTTTTTCATTTCTTACGTTACTTCTACATATCTTACACGAATTAAGTCGGTTCAAAAGTTTCTTGCAGCAATTTTCATAAACGTTTTCAGTTTTTATATTTGATACTTTTAAGTTAGTTCTTTCGTTTATTGTTAAACTTCTAGTTTTCATCTTTTTAATACCAGAAAAAATTAAAGATTCATTACTTTTAAATTTTCTTTTACCCATATTGATGCAATAACCCAAGTTAGCTATAAAATATTTTCATATATTGTAATCTTAAATGAAAAATATTAGTTTAGTTTTAGAAAAACTTCGTAATGTAAAAAGTTTCATTTAATAAAAATTTACTGTAATTCGTTTCTTTCGTCAGCAAAAGGATTAAATAGTCAATCTACGAAATAAACAGGTAATTTTATATTATAACACAGACTTTGTAACTTGATTTTTTAATAAATGGAAACAAAATAATAACTCTTTTTAATTTTAATAAAATACTGCTTTGATTTAAAATATGCCAAAAAAACATAAGCGGAAGTCTACAGAGCCTAACCCGGACTTTCGTACGCCGTGAGACAAGCTAGAGTTAAGGGCATAATGGGGTCCGACATTTAGAAAATTTGGAAATTATATGAAACCTAAAGTATAAACTACCTGTCAGTTTTTGTAAAATATTAATTATGTGTTTAGTGTTTGAGATATAGACGTTTATGTAATTAATTTCCAATACAAACATATAGACAGCAAATTTTACAGGATCAATTTTCTCGAAAACCTAAAATTTCGGTAAAATATATTTTCTTTTTGTTAATCTTTAAAGCTAGCGCGACGTAAAATTTGTTAGAAACATTTCATTTAAAGTTTAAAAAACTTTGAATGTTGGTTTTACAAAATACTAAAAGAAAAGTTAAATAAAAAAACGAAAAATAGGTAGTTTTAATTTTTGTCTTTTTATTTTTTCTAAATTAAAAGATTAAAAATTGCATTTGCAATCTCTTTAAGCCTTAATAGTACACATTTTGTGAAAATTTGAGAAGGATTATATGAAGAATTAAAAATAACAAATTTATTTTGTGAAATAGTCTTTTTTTGGGTTTTTGGTTTGTGCCTTATCATAAGAAACCTGTAAAGGTCACTAACTTCAACTACTTATATAGTGAAAGTTCCTTAGAATTTTGTTAAGCGGTAAAAAATTTCGGATAGCTCAAACTAAACTGTACAAAATAAATTTTATTTGTAAAAATAAAGGTATAAAAATAAACTAATTTTAAATTAATTGCAATCGAGTTTTACCAAAAAATTAATTTATGAGTAACATATAGAAAACACATCTAAAGTTACTACTACAAAAAGAAAGGTAAAATACTAATAAAAACTAAAATCTAAAATTTTTGAAACTAATGTTTTTATAACTTAATAAACCTTAACTATTTTGAATTTTTTAAATTATTTTTTTTAAATTTCTCGGTTTCTTTTTTCTCTAAACTATATAATTTACATGTTTCATTATTTTTGATTTTATTTTGGTTCTGCAGAGTAGTTCTTATTTATAATTATAGTCTTTGTTAAAATAAGGTAGAATGGAAAATACATTGCAGAACAAAACTAAATTAAAAAATAACAAAATATGTAAGTTATGTAGTTTAGAGAAACAAGAAATCAAAAAGTTTTAAAAGAGCTGTCCTCAAATAAAAGAACAAGAAGACAGGAACCCTGCCTTTACAACTAAAAAATGTATTTAAAATAAGAAATAATAATATACAGTAACAGCAATAGCAACAAAAAAAAAAACTAAAAATCATAAAGAGACAAAACAAGGTATAAGATGACTTGTATATAGCTGTTTTAAAATTAATCTAACTAAAGTTATTCAATTTTATTTGACATTTTTGAATATTTATTTCTGCTGTTCTTAAAAAATTTACTAATAAACTTTGTTTTTACTCTGATGATATGATAAAAGTAGTGATCTACCAAATCCAAGATTCGGACTCGAATTCGGACGAATCCGGCTTTTTTAGACTCGGATTCGGCCGACTCTGAGATTTTAGACTATGTATACCTCTTTAAACTTTTTGACATTTATTTAGTTGTTTGTCCAAAAGTTAAATAAAATGTAAAACTAGTTAATAACTTCAAGCTTGAGTGGATAAAAAATGGGTTTTCTCACTTATAAATGCATTTTTAATTTTGATTTAGAGTTTTGCACACAGTATAAAAACTATCATGTATTAACTTTGTTAGATTCACAAAAAAGATTAAATAAATTGTTAAGGCATTTAGTCTTAGCTTTTTGGATAAGCGCTCTTATTTATTTGTCATATGTTTAGTTTTTTTATGTTTTCTCGTTGTTATGAACTGCTGCATTATTTCAACAAAGAAAAAAAATGCAACTTATATATGTAACATTAAAGCAGATGCTTGAATACTTTTATTTATATACTTTTTGTTAATTTTGTATTATTTATACAACTGAAAGTTTTAATTTATGATATGTATGTTTTAATTACAAATATTTTGATATTTAATTTAAAAAACAACATTCTGAAAGTAAAAAAATATTTTGACAATAAAATCCTAACTAAAATGCAATGAACTGCTGCAACTACTTTTATTATTCATTGGTGAACTCTGACTATTAAGAGTATATTTAGAGCTTGTTGCAGTTATAAGAAATAAGGCCTAATTTTAATGATGTAACATTTCATTAAAAAACATTTGCCTAGTTATTTATAAAAGTTTTGAAAGCAGCTTACATTTTTTGAGTAAGAAGTTTTATAAAATTTTTGCGTGATTCTTTTGTATTATAGATACTTCACCAATACTATATTGCCTAATTTATATAAAGCAGTCTAGAGTAGTCTTTAGTATTGATAGATAAAATCCACTGATACATTAAAATAAGTTAGTATAAAAGCACTTTATTTTTATTATGTCTAATTTAAATAATACAAATACCAAACTTCTCTCAGAGAGTCCTAAGCATAAACGTGCAAGGAAGTCACCCCGTCTACAGAAAAGTCAAGGTTGAGAATTTTCCTACATACAGTCAACCAGACCCAAATGAGACTTTAGGTGTTGGTCTACGAACACTTAAAGCTCACAATTTTTTAATATCTTTTTTTATTTTGATGTTCTATTTTTTTGAGTAAAAGATTGTTATGAAAACAAAATTTTAAAATATCATTCTATTTACAGGGTTGTTAAAAAACCTTAAACCCTGGATTTTGACAATTTAGACTAAAAAACCTGGAAAAATCTTGAATTTGTGAAATTAAAAAATAAAACCTCGGATTTTGAACAGAAATCGCTAAAATACCTGGAATTTTAACAATTTTTAGTAGTTAAGTAGTAAAATTTAGATTTGACTTAATGAAATATATCCATGGTTGCCACTCATCAAGCTAAGAAAATTTTCCTGACTTTTCCTGACTTTTTCCTGACTTTTTACCAAAATTTTCCTGACTTTTCAAAATCAAGCTCTTAAACTAAACTTATTCTAAAATACATAATCTAACACTTTAAACTATATAAAGCTTCCAATCTAACTTTAATACAGGTTATAAACAATAGTTTTTTGCTGAATTCTATCATCAAACTTCCAGTAAATCATTTCAACCATCTGTGTATGATTGATGTTTGTAATAAACAGCCCTATCAGCAAAATACTTGTATTTTTATCTTATAAACACAGCTTGTCTGAAAAAAGAAACATTTTTTAGCAAATCCTAGCATAATTGTATCTAGATAAACGAACGACATATAAGGAACATTTTGCAGTTTATTAAAGGATATTTTACTAATTTATACCAGCTGAAGGAATTGGAAATAAAATTAAATATTTTAGTAAATTTCTAGGAAAATTTTGGAATTTTTTTCCGACTTTAAAGGACTTTTAATTAACTTTTACCACTTGAAGGCTTTGGATAACAAGGAATTCTGTAAATTTAAACTGACAAAATCTGACTTTTTTTTTTTTAATCAAATTTCCTGACTTTTCCTGACTTTTTTTCAAAACCCCCCATTTTTTCCTGACTTTTCCTGACTTTTGTAATTTTTTCAAATTTTTCCTGACTTTTCCTGATTTCCTGACTTTTCCTGACCGAGTGGCAACCCTGTATATCACATAGATATTTTTTTAGTATCATCACAAAAAATTTTATAAAATAAACAGTTTAAAGGAGCTATACAGTACCTTTTAAATATTTGCATACAGTTTAACACAGTTTTTAACCTCAAAATAAACTTTAAACTAAAAACAGACTCAAAAATGTCTACTTTCTAAAACCTGGAAGAATTTTTGAAAACCTTGAGAAAACTTGCCAAAAACATTTAGCAACCCTGTCTTTAGCAATAAGTGGAGACGTTTATTTGTTATATATCTTTAAAGACAACAACTTTAAATAAATGACTTGGCTAGTTTTTAATGTTTTTGGTGCAGAAGTATAAAATATAAAAACCATATATTTTTCAATAATTTGTTTCTTATCTTTTATAAATTATAACAATCAAAGGTTGCCAAACACTCAGGGACTCAGGGAAACATAGGGTGTTCTAAAAGTTTAAAAAACCTCTTGGAGGTTCTGGGAAACTCAGGGTAGTTTTAATTTTTAATAAATCCATAAGGGTAGTTATACGACCTTCAAATTTTTGGCTAGTATTCATATATAAAATAAGATTTAGTTAAATTTTTTTCATTACTTTGTCTTATAACCAGTTTTGTTATAATTTTCATTGATGTCAAAAAGATGTTAAAACTTTTTTGTAAGGATTTGAAAAAACTCGAGGTGACTGAGGACAGTTTAAGGTCACTCAAGCAGTTATTGTTACTTAAAGAGTTACATCCCTGAATAATGTAAATGTTGTTGGTAGTTTGTTTATGATAAATATATTTTTAATATATGCTCACAATTTTATGTAAGGGGGTTTTGTTAATGTTTCCATTTTAGAGATTGTGTTGGTAGATTTTAGAATTTTTTTATTTATATTTAAAGGTTTTTACAAAATTTCAAACATCTATGCTAAAAAAAATAAATATTCTTTATCATTAAAAATTACAACAAAATAAAAAATAAATTACATTGAAGAAGATTTTCGAAAATTTTTAGCTCTATATTATTATGCTTATATTTAATTATTTCTATTTTCATTCTGTTAGGTATGTAAATACATACAAAAGTTAAAATACAATGTAATAAAATTGTTAATTTCATGAAATAAATTTCACTCACTAGGTCAGTATAAATAAAGCCTGATTTTTTTATAGCATAAGCTTAATAATTGTTTGGAAATATATTGGTTTGTATTTTGTAGTATCTTGTTTAAAAATAAAAGGCATAGTAGTTTAAAATGCAGCTTTTTTGTATCCATAAAATGTTTTATTTAAATGAAAACATAATTTAAGAACAAAACTATTACGACCTATATTAACAGCTTTATCAAAGTATAGTTTACTTTACACAACATAGAAATTAAATTACTATTTAGAATTAAGATTTAGTGCATTTTAATTTTATGATACTATCATAATATTATATTTATTATTATCATATATTAATTAAACTTTACAAACTACATTGAACAGTTTTGAAGTAAAATTGTCCTTGCTAGTTCAAAAACAATGACTAATAATTATTATTTGCATTGAATAGTATTTTATAATGGAAGTTTTAAGTAACTTATAAAACAGTTTCCCAGATCAAGAATGAAAATCTAATTACTAATTCTATAACTCAAACTAATAAAACTTAACACATAAAAATAAATAAACTCATTTCACTTAGCTTCTAAGAATGCTCAAGCTATTTGTGAAAATTTCAAATTGTAATGCTCTATATGTAATAAATTCAACATTAGTAGTTTGAAAATTTTTAGGAAATAGCAAACCCAAATCTACAAATTTATTTTAATTTTAAGGGGTCGTTCAGGAAACAGGAAACCAGTCAAAACACGCCCCTGGATAATAACCGTAATATTGATCTTTTAATTTTTTCTTTACCTCTAAAATGTAAAGACCCTTTGCTTAATTTAAAAAGCCACGCATGAAATTTTAAATAAAAACAAATAAAGGCTTTTTAAGTATTTACAACTGTTTAATTTGGAAATTTAGCAACTGTGCTTTACAGTAGAGTGTGATAACTCAGTTTGTTTTAATCTAGAAACTAAAGTGTAATGACATTTTAATTTTAAAATTGACATGTTTTTATTTAAATAAGTTGATTGTAAAAAATCTTAAAAGCGCTAGTTTAAAAAGTTTGAGTTATAATGACCATAAGCCTAAAACAACATTGGATTTTCTCAAAAATCATGACCATATTGACCTCTTATTTCAAATAAATTAACATATAAAACCGTTTTAGCTATGTTTTTAAATTTTTTTTTCTTGGATTTAATTATACAGTGTTTTGAATACTTCTAAAGGCTTGTTCATTTTTAACCTTTTTGAATTTTTAACGCGACAATCATTCTAATATAACGAAAAATTTAAATCATTTTTCTTGACTTTAAGTTTTCAAAACACAATAATTTTTATTTGGTCAGTGTTAGATTCCTCAGAAAAATAGGGACATTATGGCTTTTCTTTAAATCTCAGAATAGAGCTCAAAAAATACATTTTTTGGCTAATTTAAGATCAAAAATATATGTGTTTAATCAAACTAGCTTGTATCAAGTTCAAACGCTACAACTTATTAAGACGACCTTCCTTTTATCAAAATTTGAAATACATTATTTGCATATGTTACATAGTAGTTTTACTATTTAAGGTTCACAGCAAAACAAAAGTCAGGCAGATTTCAAAATAAAAACAAAAATCATTTTGAAAGTTTAATTTATTTCTAACAACAGATTTTATGACTAGCTATTTTAATTATTTTATTGTAGATTTTATATTAGTTAACTAAAAACGAAAAATTTAAATTAGTCACATCCTCAAATCAAGCTGTTATCACTAAATTCTGAAGTTTTGTTTTATAATTCAACATTACAGTTATAAATAAACAAAAGTATCGACAATTTAAACATGCAAATAAAATATTCGAATCTCTGCGTGAATTACTTGTTGCCCGGCTAACTTACATCTTGTAATATGTTTTGCAGTTTGACTAACAAAATTATATGATACTTGTAATCAATTTTTTATAATTGTAATGCTAAATTACTTAAGGTAACAAAAAGTTAAAAAGTGACTTTAAAAAAATAGTTTTTAAAGTTTATTATTAATTGTAAAAATTAATGAATTAAAAAATTAAAGTTAGGCTAAAACTTATTTAAATCAACTTAGTAAAGGTTTGAGATTTTTATTGAACAACTGTGTAAATGATAAAAGCTCTTTAAATTAGAAATAAAGTCGTTAAATTTTCTTTGCAGCAAATGACTCACTTTTGAGGGTAGCTCGTAGTTATTTTTTTCTTCTTTGAAAAGATTAGTTAGAGAGTTTTTTGTTACTCTGCAATAAATTACACTACTGTTATAATTGTTTAGTAAACAACTAATGAAATTTTTGGAACCTTAATTTTGGTTATTTGATTGAAATAATATTGCTTCAAATAATACAATACATATATTTTAGATGCAATTTATTAATGTATTACTGCTACAAAATGTATTACTACTTGTATTATAATAGTACGTTATATTAATTAAGTTAACAACTAAGACAACAAATGTGTTTATCTAAGCGTTTGGTTACGATTTTTAGACTAAAAAAAGAATCATTTAATCAAAAGTATTCTAAATTCTGAGAAAAAATTGCAAAGTTATGTTTGTTTTTTAATAAAAGTTAAGCAGCTCTACAAACTATGGTATAATAACTATATATTTTAAGTATATATATATATATTAAGTACACTTTGCAATGACTCATGTGTTTAAAATTAGTAAATTTACGTAGAATTCGTTTTAAACAAAAAGTTTTATTTAATGTTTTTAAACACTTTATAGATGTTTAAAACTATGCTTACAGAATCTAAGTAACTGCGATTTTATGAATGTTGTTTTGATTAAAAAAAAATTTTTAGAAGTCAAAATTTATATTCGATTGATTGATATACGTTTTATTTATTACCCATATAACAAAGTTTTACTTTTATCTAAACTAATTTAGGGACGAAAAATATTAACCTAGCGTTCATGAGTTTTTCTAACTCCATTTCAAAATTTTTTCACCATAACTTTCTTGTAAATTAAGTCCACAAAGAGGAAATATCTTTTCTGATATCAACTTATTGTCTAAAAGTAAAATTTTATTAAAATAATTAAATTTTACTTTATACTTTTGTGAAAACTTCAAATTTTTACACTACATTAGTTAAAATCATTAGCTTTAAAGTAGCTTTAAAGCAAAAATGTAACAGATAGAGATTTTTTAACTGTTTACTAAATGGTTTTAGTTCAAGTACTTTAGTTAGTCATGTTTATAAAATCAATTAATTATTTTCTCATTTACTTTGCTTAACTATTAGTTACTCTTTGGCCTAAAAAAGGCTACTTTAAAGAGTTTAATTTTTTTTTTAACGAGATTATTTGTTAATAATTTACAAATTACAGTTCTCATTTTTTTTATCGCTTAGAAGTATATAATTTATTTAAAAAACTAGATATAAAAATTAGTAATAAACATTTAACTAAGTATCACTATACAGTTAACCTAAATTTTAATTAAAAAAAAAGCTAGGTACGTAATTGTGAAATAATATTCTACTGAAAATAAATAAAGTTTTGAGCATCAACAGCCTTTTATAAAGAACGAGCTAGATTAAATTGAATAATTATTTTCGAAAGACGACAATAAAAGAAAAAAAAATATGAAGATCATAGTATTACAATAAAATAAGTAAAAAAAAAAATAAATTAAAACAAAATATATAAAATAGGCATAGTCACATGCAAAAAAAGAGTGAATGTTAAAATATTTTATATAAAAAAATTTACATTTACTTTTTTCACATTAGTTGTTTTTTTATGTAAGTTAAGAAGCATTTTGCTAGTCGAAACGTTTTACTCGGCTGGTCATATTTAGCCTGCGGGCAGCAATTTTACGATTTATGTTTCTAAACGAAGCAATAAGATCAATAAACATAAAGAAATATATATGAAGCTAAATTTTTAGATAAGTTTCTGTAAAATTAAGTTAAAAAAAGTCTTATCAGTAATATAAATTCTTAAAATTTAGCTTAAAATGTGAGTCGAAGTACATTTCAGTAAGCCAGCACTAAAAATAAATGAAACAAGAAACTTGTTTGTTTAGCCACTTTAGAGTCATTAATCTACTAATAGTATTAATGAATATTTCTATCAAAAGTTCATAAAAAAAAAATGATTTTGATTATGTAATACATGTAGGTACCACTACTTTATGTATAAAGAAATTGAATTAGTCAACAAAAATTATAAGCGCTTTAGTTTAATTAGAACAAAGAGTATATAAATACCCATTGGAAAGGAATGACAAAATCGTCATTGTTTTTAATTTATAAACTTGGTTCATGTATAAAAGGATGACTATAAATAACTACTTTCAAAATTGTGTTTTCAACTTCTAACGAACAAAACAATAATAACTTGAAACAATCGTATTAAAGCCAGCTGAAAGAAATCAAGTTTAATGAAAGGATAAAACATGACAATATAAAGTTTCAAATAAATGTTAGTAATTTAGTTTTACTACTGATGTTGAATTAACTTTTGTGTTAATTACATCTATTGCTTTTATCGTATTTTTTTTACTCAAAATATCGCGTTATTTATTTTTATTGAGTTAAAAATTTTGCTTTGCTGAATATTGTTTGTATACTTAATAGTTATAACAAATTTCCGAAATTTATGATCTTTAGCGCCAAAACTATGTGTTAACTAATTAGGTATCTCAAATTTACTTTTATTTAGGTGAAAAATAAAACCATTTTGTTTTTTAACATAAACAAAGTTTTCAAAAGCACAGTTTTAGCCAAAATTAAAGTTCTTATGAACGAGAGAAAAGAAAAAAGTTGTTAATAACTAATTCAAGAAAAAATTACTGGACATAAGATTTGCTTTTATTATTGGAAAATTTCAAATTTCAAATTTAGTTTAGCGCAAATTAGTTGTGACTTAAAGTTCTATATAAAAGATAGTTCTAATACAGTACTATAGTGTTACCAGTATAAATTAACTAGAATGTCAGTGAAAAAACTTTCCATTTAAGAGTTTATAGATAAAAAATATCAAATACTCAAAAGTATTTTTTTTTACTATAAGACTTTTTGTAAATGTTGTACAACTGATTTTTCTAAGATGGTTTTTTTGTTTTGTTTTTGTGAATATTTTTTGTTTGACTATAGTTTTTTTTTATTTTAATAGAGCTATTACTACTTCAATTATCCAAGAAGTTGTAACAGTTACAAGTAGGTACTAATATTTTATTTATCAATAAATTGAATTTTTCAATAAACATTATAAGTGTTTACATTTAACTAGTTAAAATAGTGCACGAATACCCAGTGGAAAAGAATCACAAAATCATCACTTTTGTTGATTTATAAATTTGAACTATGTATAAAAGGATTATTAAAAAAAGTTATTTTTGAGATTGTGCTTTTAACTTTCATCATTTTATTTGAAAAATTTGCCATTTAGCAGTTGATAAATAAAAAACATTTATTACTCAAAATGTTTTTTTTTTCTTATAAGACTTTTTGTATGTATTTTATCAATGATTTTTCTGAGATGGTTACTAATTATAGAATTAGTGAACATTTTTGTCGGACTAAAAATTTAGTTTTTTTCTCTTTTTAATAGAGCTATAACTACTTGAATTACCCAGGGAGTTGTAATAATAAAACTTTACTAAATAAGTTTGTAGTAGCTGATTAATAAAAATTGTAAAAATGAATGATTTTGATTTCATCTTTAATACTGTTAGTTTTGTTTAGAAAAATTGTTATTCTGTAGATAAATTGGAAAATATCAAAATTATAATCATAGGTGTGAATGTGATTTACTTTTGGCTATTAAACATATTTATTACCACTGTTTTTTTTTATAAGTTTTTATTGACAAGTTCACATTTTTTAAGTAAATTATTTAAATTGTAATTTATAAAATTTTTAGATTACCTAAAAAAAAGATTAGTTCAATTTGATGTACTCTTTAACTTGGTTCAAAGCTTATACCATTAATTTTGTCCACATTTTTAAACAGATTTAGATTAACTTTTTTCTGCCAAATTCTTTTGTCAATTCTAACTAAAAAAACTAAGTTTACTTTGCATTAATGTTGCAAATCATATTTTATAAGTTTTTATAAACCTAAATTTAAATTTTTATGAACACAGATTGTGGTTTTTATCTAAAAATTAAAAAAAAAAAATTTTTTGAGCTACAGTTAAAGTTATTTTTTTGACATGCATTTTAAAATATATTGTTGTTAATTGAACGACAAAAAAAAATCTAAAGTTAATTTGTTTTAATTTCTAAAAGCTTTAATAACCTGTTCTTTTCTGAATGGATTAAAAAGTTTACAATTTTTCAAAGTAAAAACTAGATAAAAGTTTTTTTGACTACAACTTTTACAAATGTTTTGTTTTAAAGCTACTTTAATAATTTTCAAAAAGTTTTATTTTTATTGATTACCTTTTGACTCAAATTTGTGCGTGCATGAATGTTGTCAAGTACAACAGGATGTACCTTATTAAAATGCAAATGGTTAAAGGTATTTTTTAACTGTTAATGAATGGTTTATGTTACTAATTTTCCCAGTTTATTATCTTATTTTCAGGGTTGCCACTTTATCTGGAAACCTGTAAAGACCTGGAATTTTTCAGTTTATGCAAAAAGACCTGAACAACCTGGGTTTTTGAACAATTTTCACATGTTCAGTAGTAAAATTCAATTTGAAAAAAAAATCTATTATATAAAGAAAAGTTGTCATCATAAAAATTTTTTTATTATAAAACATATATAAAGTAGGTTAACAGTATCTTTTCAACGTTTTCATACTACTTAACACAGTTTTTTTTTACCTTAAACTTAACTTTCAACTAAAAATAGACCCTAAAATATCTACTTTTAAAAACCTGAATTTTTTTTTGAAAAAACGAGTGGCAACCCTGTAATTTTGTATTTTAAAACAGACACATCAAGTTTTGTAATAAACTTTTTTACAGAACTAATGTTCAAAAATATCTTCACTATTTTTGTAAGTGTATGAAGCATACTCGCTTTTTAATTATTCTAATATTAATATATAGTTTATTGTGTCCACAAATATTTATTAGACAATCATTAAAAACTTTTTATACGAATTTTTAATTAAAGAATACAAAAACATAAATTTACAACTGACATATCTATACTTAAAATTTTTAAATAAAATTCCATAATTTAAATGAAGTTTTATTTTGTTTATTGCCTTTTGAATTGTTATGCATGTAGAGTATGTATAAAATAAGTGTAAAATGTTTTTTTTAATTTTTCAAAGCTGATATATAAAGTTTAGATTTGAACTCATAAATTTACAACTGACATATCTATACTTAAAATTTTTAAATGAAATTCCATAATTTAAATGAAGTTTTATTTTGTTTATTGCCTTTTGAATTGTTATGCATGTAGAGTATGTATAAAATAAGTGTAAAATGTTTTTTTTAATTTTTCAAAGCTGATATATAAAGTTTAGATTTGAACTCTATAAATACTTCCTTCTTGAAGATTGGTAACTAATTAAGAATTTTTTAAATAAACATTATATTTACTTTGTATAAACAAAAAATTTTTGTATATTTTTAGTTTATTTTAGTTTTAATTTAACCATAATAATGCCTAATATTAATTTCGTTGGGCCCACTCTTTCTGAAAGCAAAAGGAACGAATTGAAAAGAATATTCCTTGAAAAAGACTTTTCTTCTAATATGGTGTATTTTTTCACTACCTATGTATTTAAATTTATTATTAAAATTGCTCTCGTATAATTCTAAACTACTACCAAGAAAAATAACAAGTTAAATCACGATTTTAAAAGACTTTCAAAAAAAATTTTGATAACTTGCCGTGTTATCAATAACTGCATTTATTTATTATTATTTGTAATTCAAAGTTTTATAAGTATTTTATTAATGTATGTTAAAAGTAGTTAGTGTTTAATAAATATATAAATAGTTTAATAAATTTAACAAATTTTTAATAAAAACTTGTATATTTTTATGGTTTAAATATTTTTATTTTATTAATTAATTATCTTAATCAGATAAACGAGGCAACAGCAAGAGAAATGTATGAAAAACTTTCTAATTTCACTAAGTTGTTTAAAACTTCGAGAAAACCAAAGGTATGGCTTTTTATTTATTATTATCTTAAACCAGATCTAAACTTTAAAACTATTTATTATGTATTATTATTTTCAATATGGCATATTAAAGTACGTTTAAGGAACTTAATTTTTGTTGTAAAAAACTTAATTTTGATTTTTATATTTTACTTTTGTTTGAAAAAATGCAGATGTTTTTGTAGTTATTAACTTTTAAACAAGGACATACACTTTATAATGACTAAAGTTTCGTAAATTAAAAATATCCTAAATAAATACTTTATATTCAATAGATTAGAAAAATAAGTCTAGCTACATTTCTATTTTATCAAATTACTTAGAAACACACTGCAGTTTTAAAATATTTAAGGTGTTTTGAACTAAACAAACATATAGTAAATGTTTTTAAAATTTTATTTCATTTTAGTTTGACTATGAATCGTTTGTTGCCGAAGACTTGGTAACATTGAGCAAAAGAGGCGATGTTAAGTTCAATTGTGACGACATAATCGACTTGTGCGAGTTCATGATTAGAGATCGACTCTACATCCAAGCTTATTGTTACATTCAGGCTACAATATTTTATCATACAAATTTGGTTGCTGGTGAAAGAAAAAACAACTTTCAATCAGCTCACAAGGTTTCAAAATTACTAGGAATGGCTCTATCCGTTTTTGCCGAGGTAAATTTGGTTTAGTAAATATATTTTCTTCAGAAAATAAATTTTTATGACGAAGTTTCAAAATTTCTTTCAAAGTGATTATCACTATTTTTAAGTGGATATTTTAATAGTTAAATTTATATCAAATACTATGTCTTGACTATATCAATGCTTAGTGTATCTTCTAGAATTAATGAACTTTGAAATTTATCTTTAAATATTACGACTGATTTTAATCTAATTTAAAATACATTGTTCTAGATTTTAAACTATAATAGTAATAATATAATTGTCTAATCTAGTAGTTTTTTAGATTTTTTATATGCTGCGGTTAAGTTTTTTGGATTATTAAAACTTTATATTTTATATTCTAGACATACTTAAAATTCATTTAATTTTATTATAACAAAACGAAAGTCTTAAAGTATCAAAAACAAATATTACCTTAGATTAAATACTTTGTCTAGCAAAACTATAAATTTATAGTAGAAGTAAGTATTCAATTTTTTTATTTTTTTTATACTTGCTGTTACGTTGGTCCTACTCAATTCAGAATCAGGTCTTTTATTAACTAAAATCCTGTTTTTTGTTAGAAATATACGTTTAATAAAAGAAACAGAAAACTTTTATCAAATCCTTCGTTGTTAACACATAAGTAAACTATAGACCATGGTTAAGTTCACTGTATCCTTTAAAAAAAAATATTGTGTTTTCTCGTTGCTATAGAAAACACAAAAACTTTTGACGAAAAAAAAACAAAACTAAACTTTCTAATTACTCGTTATTGGCATATTTTTATATTAATTGTATTAGTAGATGAATGTCTATTAATTCATATTAGTTTTGTTTTCTTTTTTTCGTCACAAACCAATACATTTTCATATGTAATGTTCAGACTTTTTGAATATTTTCTAAATAAAAACTTTTCCGCAGTATTTAGATGCGTTATAATAAAGTTAGAAAACTTCTTTAGTTGATGAAACTGATATTGTAGCGTTTTTAAGCCTTTAACTTTTTAATAATTGATTATTTTTCTTTGTTTTGATTTTTAAACACATCTAAAAAAAAGTAACATATGGAAAAATTTGGCTACATCTTATAAGTATATATAGTCTTGTGAAACTAAATGAAATAAGATATTATTGTATCTTTAATTTTATTTTAATATTTATGCTTTTTCAAGGTAGTGGAAACTTATATGAATTAATTATCTGGACTTTAAAAAGTTAGTTATGAGAAAAAAAAAATTATTTCTACTTAATAATTGAATATTTTGTCTAATTTTTTCTTCTTTTATCTAACTAAAGTAAATGTAACAAAATTAAAAAAGACAAGATCTTTTTTTCATACTTTTTACAAAATAGCTTTTGATAAAAGTAAAATAATTGTACCTTTATAAAACCTAGTTTTCCGAAAACCTTTAGAGTAAAGAAAAATATTGTAAGTTATACTGCTTCGTATTTAGTCATCTTTAGTACTTTAACGTTTCATTTCGTTATTTTTTTTGAATTTTAATATAACTGCATGCTTAAATATAAAATAGAATAACGCTCGAGAAAGTTTTAGCTGATAAGTATTTTGTATGACGTCATAACGTGTCGACCCTAATGTTTTTTGTCTTTTTTTTTTGCAGCTTCGTTATTCATTTGAGCTTGCTACGTCCCTGGATTGTATCATTATTATACAGTACATACTTTGTAAAGTTTACTTTGTTGTTTTTTACTTTTGATTTAGAAAATGAATTGTTTTGAAAATTCTGTTTAATAAAATTTTATCATTTTTTAGTGAACACAATAGTAAATATTATCAATATCTAATTTGTATAAGTACATGCAAAGAGTATTTCTATAGCACAACAGGTCTCAACGAAACTAATTTCGGAGACAAAATTAATGTTAAGTTTATTTGTTTACACAAAGGCAACGACTTTTTACCTCTAAGGGATCTTCCGGCCTGAATACTATAATAAAAATATATATAAGGCTATGGATAACTAAAAAATTATATAATAATGCAAGAGATTATAATCAAATTAAAATTAAATTAAAAGCAACTATGTCAATAAAGTATTATTCCTAAATAGTAAAATTAACAAAGTAAAAAACAAAAACTAAAGTAAGAATAAAAAAATTTAGATAGTAGTATTTTTACTTACAATTATTGATATGTTTTATACAGATTTAGATTAAGCTTATAACAAAACAAATCAAAATGGCTTTTAACAAATAAGAGTACAAACAAAAACACAAATAAGTAATAAAAGATTTGAATACGTTAAGTTTTGAATAGAGTTTTCTGAAGTGCTAGTAGGATTAAAAGAGCTCATGTTCTTTGTTTAAATTCCGTTTCTTGTTAGCAAGTGCTATTTAAATTTTTTCCAGGTTGCAAGTTTTGCAGATTTAACTATATTTTTACTTTTCAATACTTATGCATGATACTCCATCTTTTTTCGTAGCAAGTGCTATTGTATTTTAACTTCTAAATGTACTTGGAACATTATTTCCTTTGTTATTTTCATTCCTAATATCGCTAATGTGTGCGTACAATCTCGTTTTAAATTGGCCTTCCGTGGATCCTATATATTCCTTGGTTTTGTTCTGACTAGTGATTGTCGCCTTATATACAACATTTTCCTGCAAGCACTTACTACTTAAGGGACAGGAGTCTTTGTCGCGGCAGTTGCACGTCTTATTCTCTTGGTTTTTCTTATAGCTCAATTTACTTAGTATCTTCTTGTTGTGGGCACTTATTAATGATTTAACATTTAACATACAATAGTACGATACTTTGAAATTGCTTCTGTTGAAAATCTTTTTCATGCTCTCTGTTTTGAAATGTTTGTCAATTAGATCCAATTATTTTTTTTCCCAACGTTTGTATTAACTGATTGGCAGTATGGGGGATTGAAAACCATAATTTTTTTTATGTTTGTTTTAACTTCTTTTTGTCAACAGGGTTGGTTTTGTTTTCATATTTTAGTTTGTGTTTGAAGTTAGACTGGCGTAGAGCAACTAAATAGCTATGCTTTGCATTATCAAAGGTTCGTGGGTCTGTAGACAGTCTATTTAATCGTTTCTCTATCATTTTAAGTAGGTTTTTCTTGATTATCGTCGGATGGTTGGAGTTATTTTTGATGTATCTGAATGAGGAATTTTCTTTTCTGTACGGAATATAACAACTGTTGGCTAGATCTAATGCGATGTCCAAGAAGTTGCATCTTGTCATACTAATATCTATTGTGATACTAAAACCGATGTCTTTAGAGATCTTTATCGTTTGCTTTTTTATCTTCTCAAGATCCTGGTTGTTTTTGTGCTTGTTGATTGCTAAACCATCATCCCTATATAGGCCTATTTGGTTTGACTTGTATGTTTTCCTAATCTATCAAGAATATATAGGCCAATTAGGTCGTATAACTAAGCACCGAAGTACGACCCCATAGGAACGTCGAAAGATGTTTGTATAAGTATTGTATATAGATCATCATAACTTTGAGTATTTTGTTTTGCAGTTTTGTTTTTTGTTAAATTAGCTGTTTTTGAAGTGAAACGTCGTAACATGGATAAATTTTAACTAATTGGATTATATTGTCATACTTGAAGTGTAAAAATTGATATCCTTGATAAACTCAGCTTTTATTCAAGTGGTACACAACCAAGTAAGATAATATTTCTGCTCATTTAAATTAATGCAAACAATTTTCTAGGTCCACGAAAACGGTGGTGTATTCGAAAAGAAAAAGTTGCAGGACGGGTTCCCAGACCTGATCTGCTTGACGCTGTTCGTCTACGGGGACGCGCAGGAGTGGAATCACTCATCCGTGAAACACGTCACCAACAACGTGACGGTGTTGGCGGCCCGCTTCGCCTCCCAACTTTACTTCCAACAAATGAACGTTCACTTCCTCGACAGCTACCGGAAGTCGGGGATGCACGAGAAATACGTCGTCATGGAGATGCTGGCGTCTATGGTGCACGTCGCCATGGGCAACCCAGTCACCAGTTTACGCCACATGACCAACGCCAACAGGCTGAGCGACACCCCGAAAGGTTCCGTTTACAAATCGGGAACAAAATATTTTTGTGACTTTTTAAGTAATCAGCTTTTAATGTGAAAATACAAAAACATTTTCAATTGAGATACTGCGAAGGTATTTTGTTGTATGATTTTTTCTTCCAATAACAAAACATGTGTAAAAATTTGTAGTGATGATTATGTTTTAGGCTTAAAATTCCCATTTAAAAATGTTTAAATGTCGTAACAGATTGTCAATTATCTATATTTTTAATAAAAAATGATCGACAAATTTATTTTAATTTTTTAAATTAGACAAAACTTATCATAAAAAAAATCATACATGTTGTATAAAAACAGTTAATTAAATATTATTAAATAGGTTTAATAGGTAATATATGTTGTTGTGCTTAAAACACATAAACTGAAAACAAAAAATTTGTATTTCTAAATGAAGCTCAGTTTTAAAAAAAATTGTTTTATTTATAAATTGACTAAGGGCAGTTTTCATACAAAGCTAATTAGTTTTAACCGAAGTTTAACGACGAAAAAAGAAAATTTTAGTTTTTTGTGACTGAAAAGTAAATGTGAAGTAAATAATTTGAAATTAATTACAAGAAATAAGCTTTGAACTTATAAAATTTTAATGCTGCAACCTAAAAAACCTAAAAGGTTAAAATATATAAAGTGTACAAAAGTCTTTTTTTTGTTTTACAAGCAATATATTTTTGTCAATTAAAACTAAAATTTGAGAAATGTATCTAATAAGTAATTCATGTATGCTTATTAAAAAAAAAAAAAGCAAAGGTAAATTCAAAGACAAAATAAATATTCATTTATTTTATAAAAAAAAGCCTTGAGTTTATAAAAACGTACAGTGTAAGAAAAATATTAATAAGTCGACATATTATCTGCGTTTAAACTTTTAGATATTTATTCTAGCACTACAAAAAAATCTTGAAAGTTAGGAAAGAGTTTTAAGTGTACGTTATTAGTTTGATGTCGAATAAATCATAAAGAAATAAAAAATTGCAAAAATACTTACATGTCTTGACAAAATTTGGAATTCTCAAGTTAAAAAAAAAGCAACAGTTAATGTTAACAGTCGTGACAAGTGTTTGCTTTTCAAAGTAGATATTTTGTTTATAATATGTTTTAGATATATTAATTTTATGCAATAGCAAACATTTCAGTAACCAGTGATTTTTTTAAACATATTTTACTCAACAAGTATTTTTAAAAGAGAAGAAAGTCAACCAGTCATATTTTCAGCTTCAAAACACAAACTTTAAAAAAAATTAATAATTTGATTTACTGTTATAAGCTTATTACATGATTTAAATTCTACAAATGACAATATCGCATAATAAATAAAGAAAGTGAAAAAACTATTTAAATATAATTTGTAATAAAACGCTCAAAACTTTTCCTTTTTTATGTAGTACGGTCTATTTCCTCTCCATTTCAAACTTTGAATCAAACCCAAAAGTGCAAACTCATAAAATCATGATTATTATTTTTACGAAATTGCTAAGTTCGATATGTTAAGGTAACAATGAGTTGAAGGTATCAAGTTATCAGAAGCTGTTAATATAAATAACAAAAGCTTACATTAAGCACTCTAAAAACTTTAAAATGTTAAAAAAACAAACTATCAACAAAATTGTCTTTTTTTTTGAATTCTTTACTATTACACGTATTTGTAAAGCATTTAGATATAGAAAATTTTATTGTTTGTTTTTTCTTTAAATTTTTTAAACATAAGATTGTCTAGATGGTAATTTCAGTTAAAATTGGTGCTTATGTAAGTTTAAAATGTTTGAGTTTTAGTAGGGGCTTTATACAATTTTCAAATACATTTTAATCATGAGATTTTAGATTAAAGCAGTACTGCTCTTTTTTTTAACTTTTTACTTAGTTTAATTTTCTTAGTATTTTTCAGTGTTTTCTTAATATTTTGTTTTGTATCATTAAATTAAAAAAAAAAATTCATGTTAAGTTGTACTTCTTTTATATCAACACTTAGCAAGCAGCCAGGAATTAAGAGAAAATGCCGAAGAAAAATAAGAAGTAATTTTATTTACAACTTTTTATCATACCACGATATAAAGTATATTGAAATTTAAAAACAGCTAAAATGAATATCTACCAGTGCTTTGTCTAACACAAGGGTCGGCAGGCAGTTGGTGGTCGCGGGCCAAATTTCAAGTGTACAAAGTCTTCGCGGGCCGCAGTTTTAGTTTTAGAGAAATTTGAATAAACTTTTAGTTTTAGTCACACTAGAAAAAAGTTTTACTTTTATTCACCTTATCATTTTAAATGACTTTTAGCTATACATATAATGCCTATTTAAATTAATATATATTAGAATAAAATTTTAGCTATACATAGAATGCCTATTTAAATTAATATTTATTAGAATAAAAATTTCTTTGACTAATATACTTAAGTGTTAATAAACTATGTATTTTCATAAGCACTTAATAAGTTAAACTTAATACTTTTGTAATTTTACTTACAACCTAACTCTCTATAAAAATCAAACTTTTAAGACAATTTATTGGTAAATTTTATATATTTGTTATATTATCATGCCTTTTTTCATATTTCTAAGAGTATTTACTTCAAAAAAAAGTTTTTGCATGTTAAATAGTTTACATTCATTTAAAAATTTAGTTAACTTAATAAGATTAATACCTGTTTGTATTCCAGAAAGCTAGAACAAATTCTTTAACATAATTAATTCTCGAATACTTAAATAAAATATTTTATTAGTAATTAGTCTTTTACATGGTTCTCACTTAAAAAGCAAAAAATTCTGAGTTGTATCTAACCAGTCTAAGTTTATTAAAATTTAAAAAAGCTAATAAATCGCTTTAATCAAGCTTAAATACCTAGTAAAAATATCATCATCAAAAAAAGTACACTAAGTGTAAGAAAACATGAAAAAACTACAATTAGTAAACTACACTACAGTCATAAAAACTATTCTGGGAATTAAAAGATTTCTTTAAAGTATTTGAAATAAAATTTTCACACACACCTGAGTTTTCCAACTTTTAAAATAGCCTGTTTGTGTAGCAACCCAGTTAAAACAAAGTTCGCAACATAAAGAAATAACGAAAGTTATTAACAGTAAATAAATTACATGCCAAAAAAAGTAAAAGTCAGCTTGAATGGATAATTAAGTTTCTTAAACAATTTTAACAAAAGTATAAAACTTTATTGAGTCATTAGCGAAATATAAAAACTTGTTTTTTGTTTAGCATTATAGCAATTCTTTATCTGCAATAATAATATTGCATTTAAAAATATTAGTTGTAAAACAAAAGACGAGCTACAAAAATAAAAAAAAATTTAGTTAGGACTTATTGCGAGAAACGATAAAAAAACAAGTCACCAAAGTCAGTTCCAACAAAGCACATGATTATCTTTATTAACTACAGAATTATCAGAAAAAAATTGTTAAGGAAAGTTAAAAAGTAGCAAAATTTATTATTTAAAATGACATACCGTTTATAATTGAAAACTTTTTAAAATAATTTATGTTGGCAGTAGTTGGCAGTAGTGAACAACTTTTGTCTATTTCTTCAACGACATCAAAAAGTTATATTTAGGAAATTCATTAAGGTTATAAAGTCGCATAAATCAAATTAGGACTTTAATCAATATGTTAACATGAGAGAACTGATAGAAAAACTATTGCTCATCTGAGAATTTTTATTAGAAATGTTTTTACTAACTTTGACATTTTAGTAGAATTTCTTGGTTTAGTTCCAACACAAAGCACACCAATTGGTAAAATTTCACAAGTAAAGGTGCAATGCACAAATACAAAGTTTTTAGAAGTACAATTCTTTCTTTTATTTTTAGTACAAAGTTTAATTAAAGTTTAAAAAGTATCTAAGAAAATATATCAATATTAAATAACACTGCTAAGCTACTTTAATACATTTTTATTAAAGAAATGTTTCTTTGCTAAATTTTTTGTGTCAAATAGAAATTTCATTACTTTACATGTAAAAGTTGTTTGAAATTCCAGGTTTTTTCAAAAATTCTCAAATTCAAGTTTTTTTCCTGAATTTTTAAGCATAAATTTTCAAGTTCAAAGCTTTTCCGGGATTCAATTTTTTTGGCAACACTGATTGTTCACACTTAAATGTACACAATAATATAAATAATATTTTGAATTATATCAGCTCCAATACTTAATATTTAACATATATTATAACTCAAACTAACACTGTGGATTGAGCAAAACTTACATCATAAGTTTAATTTGCCACTCTTTCAAGCAAAAAAGCCAGCCTGAGTCAACAAAAACATTCCTGATATTTTTGTATACAAAAAACAATTCTAGCCAAAAATTATAAAAAGACTTAAATAGTCTGAGATTTGAAGTCTTCAAATAGTGATAGTCTGAGTGTGTGTCAATTTTTAGTTGTTTATTTGCTTGAATTTGAACTATTTGGATTAACAATGTACAAACTTGATAAATTTACCATCTCTAAACCTAGTTTATATTAAATAGGTAGCTCCAAAAAACAGCAAATGTGTATATTGATATGCAAGGCATAAAAGTAAACTTAGTTTGACATAAACAATGATTGAAAAATGAAAATGTATATCTAAAAAAATTTATTAATTTATGTCATATATACTGTTTTAAATGTGTCTGTACAAATTTAGATATTACATGTAGAAACAACAATGTCAGAAAATTATGCATAAACTAAACTTAAATTAACTAGAGTATTAAATAAAAAGTGGTTTAAAGTATGAGCATCTTTTTAAGTTGGTGTGCATATAAATTAATTTAAGTGCAAAGAAAACTTCTAAATAATTAAAATTTGTAAAAACAAAAATTAAATAAACCTTATTTTTTATTACTTTGCTATTTTAAATGCCTTTACACTAAAATATAACATTTACAAATAAAAAATCTATAAAAGAAACTTTGGTTTAAAAAATGTTGAAAAAGAATATCTAAGCTATAAAGAAATGACACTTTAGTTAATTACTGTGCATTACTTTTGTAAAAAATGGAAAACATTTGCATTTAGTTTATTAAATAAATAGGTATTATATAACTAACTTATTAAATTCAAGCAATCTTTACACTCTTTTTTCAGATAGTTACTTAACTAAAGCAGTATCTTCTTCTAATTATTTTTAAATGTTATACAGAGACTTAAAACCAAACTAATCAAATTAAATCGAATTACCGAAAAAAATTTAACTTGAATTATATTTTTGCTCAGCGGGCCACAAAATTTTCTCTCGCGGGCCGCATTCCATTTAAAAAAATAACGTGCTCGCGGGCCGCAGATTTACCCTTCGCGGGCCGCAATTGGCCCGCGGGCCGCAGTTTGCCGACCCCTGGTCTAACACAAAACCAATAAACTTTTAAAGCAAATTTAGAACAATTAAAAATACTTGTTCACATAAAAACAAATAGAGTTTCAACAAGATTTTCACAAATATTGGTGAACCACTTCAACCCAACGTTCGCAAAGTTTCACCGTCTCCTCCCTGTAAAACCTGTTTCTGCTGTTGCCGCCGCTCTGCCTCTAAGCGCGCCTCATGTGGCGGAGACTGGTCATAGGGTTTCCTTTGGTCAGGTTCACCATGGCGGCTATCGTCTCCATTACGTCCAACTTCTGGTAGTCTCTGGAAGCCCTGTAGCTGGCCAGGAAATCTTCCTTGAATTTGTGCAAATAAAGTTAGGAGGAAAAGCGGGCCACCGTGACGTTGTTGACTTCAAATTTACTACTTGCTAAAAACTTAAAGATTTTTAAGAAATTTCTTTCTATTTTTTCCTGAACTTCTTACAGGTTTTCAAAAATAGAAGTTTTAAGGTTTACTTCCAGTATAAGATGAATTTCACTGATGAAAATATCTTAATTAAAAACATTAAAAAGATACTGTAAAGCTACTTTAAATGTGTTGTTATTATAAATAAAAATAATAACAACAAAAAATTAATACATAGAATAAATCTTTTTGTCAAATCGAAACTTTATTACTTTACATGTAAAAATTGTTAAAAATTCCAGTACAGTAACCTCTCGCTTATTTACGCACATTGTGTCCACAGAAAAAATGCGTAAAGATGCGAGAGATCGTAAAGATATGAGAGGTACCAAATGAACTTACTATATTGGCTGTTTTTTGATATTTGTTAACTTTATTTATAAAAATGAAAATAAAACTATACATACATTAAAAAAAGGATTTAAATATATGAAAAATAATAGTATTTGTAGAAAAATTTTACTAATTTTATTAATAGGTAGATTTTACCTTTATCTTTATTTTTGTGTGACTTACTTGATACTTAACATTTGTTTTCTATTTTACTTAGCAAATTCAATTCATTATTAAGCATTTGTTTACAATTGAGAAATGGTGTTGGCAAGAGTGTTGTATTATGTATTTGTGTTTTAAACTCTCATTATTTCATTATACTTTCATTATTCAACACAGTCATATTTCTTTCAGAAGTTTTTTTTAATCTCTTATTGCTAACAAAGTTTCTTATATATTGAGGTACAACTAAATGTTTATCAATTAGTCAAGGAACATAAGTTTACTAAGTCTAAAGATGTAGAGTGGTGAGTTAGCATTTTAAAATACATTTAAAATCAAAAATATACAATCAACCTAATTTGTGCGCTATTAATAAGTATTATAATTTTTTTTTGAGATTTTTTAGAATTCTAAAATGCGTAACTAGACGAGAGTGCGTAACGTCATAAGTGCGTAAAGATCCGAGAGGTTACTGTAGTAAATTTTGTTCAAAAAATCAAGGTTTTTTTTTAACGTTTCTCAACTTTCAGGTTTTTCCAGGATTCCAGGATTTTTTTGCAACCCTGTTAATAACGACGAAACACACTAGGCACAAAAAAAGTTTGAAAAAAAATTGATACTAATACTGGTAAATTTAAATAAAAATAGTTACTTGGTAAATTAAAAAAACTTGTAAACAAACCGGTGAAAATCTGATTATTTTCTGCTATTATCACGACACATTAGTAATTTCGAATTTTCATGAGGATCATATTCATATTGCTTCACAGAAAGAAGATTAAATAAAAAACGCTACCTTTACTGTGAAATTTAACAAACAGTTCTTAGAAAAAATTTTCATTATATTTCTGGAAAAGTTATTTTTGATTAGTTTTATTGAAGCTTTAAAGGATAGTTAAACAAAACTTTAATTTTCATACTGTTAGTTTGGATATCATATCAAAAAAGTATTTTCAGCATCCATTAAAGTCTATATATATATATATATACGAAATACTGTAATTAAAATAATGTTGAGCTTTAAAAAGTCATCAAAAACTAATTAACAGTTTTTTTTTAATGCAATTTCAAAAATCAAAAATAAAGTGCAATTTGAACAACTTCGCAAGTCGATTGCTAAAAAAATAATTTTTAGTACTTTCTTTATTTCATTACATAGATATAATTTCAAAAAAAAAAATTAAAACCATTATAAACATTTCTTCTACAATAACTTAAAAAATTTTAAACAATAAAATTTTGCCTTTATAAACAAAATTTAGCATCTCCCGACAATTGTTTCAGTAGTGTAGTGATTATCACGTTCGCTTCACACGCGAAAGGTCCCCGGTTCGAGCCCGGGATGAAATATTTTAGCTCCAAAATCTGTGTAAAACACTAAATATTTATTTTCTAGGACATTATGTTATCATTTGTAGTGACTTAATTATTATATACAATTTACTTTAGTTTAAAATTTTACTGTACTACAAGAGTAGTACATGTTTAACAAAATAAACATTAGCTTTACTTGAAAGATTAAAACATATTATATATGTTATTTTTTAGAAAACAAAAATTATTTTTTTTTTTTAATATGGATAAATTTGTTTAAAAATCTGATAGAAACACTTAAAACGGAAATTTTCATCCTTAATATCCTCTAACGTTCAAAATTTAATATCTATTTTTCGTAAAATATTTAATTACTATAAATTTTAAATATATTAATAGAAAATTGTTTGTTGTGGAATTTAAAGTTCAACGGACTGCATTTACACTGTAGTAGAAAATAGATTTATATAGAAAAAGTTTTTTTTTGCATTTTTAATTTGCTTATTTAATAAGGTCCAATCGAACTTTTATATTATATCTCGGGAGTCTAATCTGGTAGATTTTACTAAAGTTAGTTATAGAAATAGACATTAACTTACTTTTGAAATATTATTTTCATTATAATATTTTAAGTTATAAAGTGTTGTTTCTAAAATGAGGGCAGAAAAAAAAAAATATTCCTTTTTTTAAAATAAATTTATGAAACTAAAAAAACATAATGTGTAATATAATATATACAAAACTATTATGTTAGTTTTTACCAATAAAACTAATTAACATTTCATGCAGTATATTTATATTGATTTATAAAAAATATTGCCTCGACCCGGGATTGAACCAGGGACCTTCAGATCTTCAGTCTGACGCTCTCCCGACTGAGCTATCGAGGCTTGTGATCAATAACACATTATATCGAATATAAACAGTTTTACAAAGTTTTTTTGTTTGCATAAGAATCCAAATTGTGATAGCTTTTTCGAAATGCTTAACTTTGTTTGCTTTTAAAACTTGGTTTGTAAAAAAGATGGTTTTTGCCTTTATTACAACAACACATCATTTATAACATCAGCTCAATTTATAAATGATTTTAATAACTAATACGAAAAAAATTTGCTAAACAAGTATGGTATAAATAATGTAAGTAGTAGTACATAATTGAAAATGCAATAACTTTTTTAGAAGTACTTTTATTTAAAGATTGACTTTTCTGCAAGTAAAGTATAGAAAATTACGTATTAACTTTAAAACATAATTTTCTTTACTCTAGTTTATATGAAGCTTTTTATTTGTTATTTATTTTAATACCTATGCATGAGATAATATTAAATAGGAGCCTGATATCAAAAGAAATTTTACTAGGGAACACAACAAGTAATTTTGCTTTTCTTGGAGTTAGGATACTTACAATTGTAACAATAACTCAACATTTTAAGTTAAACTACAACTAAATTTTTTGATACACTTTAGATACCAATTTAAAAACCTGTTTAAAATTACGCATAATAATTTTTTGTTAAAACACAATAACAAACACTTGTTTATTCGCACAAGTATAATTTTAAAAATTAACATAAACAATTTTGTCGGTTTGACAATGAGTCGTTTAAGTTTGCTGATCAGCATACTTGTATTCAATATAAGATTACTAAAACATAATATTTTATTAAATTCTAATAATTTTAAATAAGATTGCTTTTAATTATTAATAAACTAAGTAGCAATTTTTAGGATAAAATATAAAAAGAATAAGTAACAATTACATTAGAAATAAGGCAAATTAAAAATATCAAATGATATGTATATTTCAAGTAACAAAACAATCATTCCCTTGTTATACACAATTTAATGGTATAACACAGGAATCGGCAAACTGCGGTACGCGAGCATGTAAATGTGGCCCACTGAACAAAAATATTTTTTAGGTTTATTTGTTGTAATTGGATTAATCTAATTTTACGTCCCTGTATAACATTTTAAAACTATCAATAATTCAACTGCTTAGCATTAAAACTCTGAAAAAGACAAATTAGCTTTCTATAAATGTTTTTTATCTGTTTCGATAATAACTTTCTTCTTAGAATGTTAATTGGTTAACTAAAGCTAAGTTTTAAAAGTACTTAGAAAAAGTTAGTTATGTAATAAATACTTAATAAATAAATATACACAGTGCAAATGTATTCCACTTTGTAAAAAATAATGCACAGTAACTAACTAATATACAATTCTTCAAAAATTAGTTATTTTGTTTAAAATCTAGTTTATACCTAAGTTTTTTTTAAAGACGTTTTTAATATATATTATATTTTAGTGTGAACAAAAACTTTTGAAATAACATAATAATAAGACATAAGGTATATCAGTTTATTTGTAATGATATTAAGATTTCATTTTCTTAATTTAAAGCGGATTTTGTAAACTGTTTTACGCAGATTTCGTGACGTGCTTCCAGTATTGAAAAAACAAACACTTTTTATTGTTAGGAGTTACATTTGTTTCAGTGCATATAAAACGGAATTTTACTTGCATTTACTTGCAGTGGCAGTAGCAGTTTCGGCAGTTATTAGTGTGCTTTAAATTAATATGCATTTTAAACACGTTAGATTTAAGAACTAATATTTTCATGTGTGTTTAACTTTAGTTCTCGTATAGAGTGATGTAATTGTATCTTTGTGTTGTTTAGTTTATGCAAATAAAATATAATTGTTGTTTTGATTGTTGTATTAATATACTATAATATTCCCTATTACCCTCAAGACCAGCTCTGTAACGGGATAAGTAGAGACCATATGTGGCCTAAATTTTAGGAATTTTATAAAAGGAATCAGGTGCCTTATCAATTAAAAAACACAGCGGAAAATAAAACTTTAGTAATTACTAAAGAACTTTTTAACGAGTTTAAGATTTTGAAAGTATATTTTGCGATAATACTTTACTTTGCGTCATTTTACTATGATTATAGTAAGAAAAATTGTGTGAAAAACTTTATACTTTGAAACAGTTAGTCTACAATTATGATACAAATGTGTTGTAGTGGTTTATTGAGTTTTGTTAAAAGTGAAACTTGATGTCCGGGAGTTTTGTTAAAAATACTATATGATTTTTGCGGTTATTTCTACTTATACTTTTGTATATGCTTTTTTAGAACTTAGGTGCACAGTTTATTTGCTAACGAGCATAATATTTCTTTTTCTAAGTGCACAATATATGTTGGAACTAACATAAGTCGCATGGAAGCGCAGTATTTCGATCCTAAAAAGCTTAATCTTTTTAGGTAAGGGCACAATATAAGTTGCAACTAACATAAGTCGCATGGGGGCGCAGTATTTTAGTGCAAAATTGCATTTATAAGTTGCAAAGAGAGCACAATATAAATATTTTTCTAAGCATAGAAACGTAAATTAAGAACCGCATTAAAATTTAGAATTACAACAGCAGAATAGTTGTTCTCAATAACATCTGAGTTTTAGCTGATAAAACAAATTTGTCGATTTGTTTACTAATACTAGTTTATTGATTTGATCTGCTGATTGATTGTTCTAAAGTATAGATTGTATTTGTTTTAAATCAGAATGTTGCTAAAGTTTAAAAGTATGTTTGAATGAGTTTTCATCTTTCTTATTCGTAAAAAGATAAGTCATTTTCTACTATTCATTACTCGTTTCAAGTTCAAGTATAAAGTTGTGTTAAAATTTTCCGTTTGAAAGAAATCTGAAATTTCCTCCCTTTAAATTTAGCAGTCGTCGCTTGTTAAATAAATTGTTGCGTTTGTATCTTTTTAATGTTGTTTGAAGCAAATAATTGATTGTCGTTTGATAACCACAGCTTTAAAGCACACCTAACACCTTGCTACTGCATGAAACTTTAAAAGTTTTTTTGTTTAAAAGTACGACAATAGATAAAAGAAAAAATGAAGATTTTGTGTTTATATTATGACGTCGCAATCAAAAATTCCTGCTGTCATTATTTCCAGAGCCAATCGATGTGGTGTTTTGCTGATTCAACAAACCAGCTAGAAGACAGAAAGTCAAATGTTTCCTAAAAGAAACAAGACGTTGTCAATGATCCAATTGATGTTTCATAAGCCTCTATTAACCACCAGAGAAGAAGAAGCCCGAGGATAACAAGCCTGAGGACAACAAGCCCGAGGACAACAAGCCCAAGAACCCCTAATAGCATAGTTTTCTATTATAATTGTTTTTTCACTTGTATTTTATTTAAGTGTGTACAGACAGCATTGAAATATTTCAAGAAAATGACATTTTGTAAACAACTTTTAAGTTTAGAATACATTTTAAGATAAAATGTTAAAATATAACACAAGTTATAAGGGCCACATCTCAAATAGTAATGTATATACAAAAAAAAATTAAAAACGTTCGTAGGTCTTATAAAAATCTACAAGCTTTTTTTTTTTGTTTTGTGAAGCACCTTTTTCCTTTTAAGATATGGCTAAAATAAATTTTAAAATATAGTAATTTTTCGTAAGTTTCAAATATATCGAAAACTGTTTAATACTTGTGCTTATTAAAAAATTACTTCAAAAACTTATCGATGGTTTCAAAGCTAAATTATAATTATTAAACTTTTTATGTTTTTGCTGTATATATCTACACAACTGTTTATAAACTTCGAAACTACATTATTTGGTGAATTTTAACTCACTTTAAAATACTCAAGTGTTTGTGAAATTTATATTTATACCGGGTTGAATAAATCTCCGAATTCTCAAAATGTTTTTAAAAACTGTAGTTTATAAATTGAAACTTTTTTCTACTCAGCTACATGTTATGTAACTTTCATAACAATTGAGCTTAATTAACAGGAAGTCTTTTAGTGTTTGGCTTTTTTAAATTTTAACAAACTTTGGCTTGTTTGATGTAAATCAGGCATTTTTACTGGCAACCATGTGTAAGACTATATCGATTTTAATAAAAGATACGGAAGTATTTAACCATTATTTATTTTAATAGATTGTTTTAGTTTTTTATAATACAAAAAGGTATGAATTTATTTTATTTAACTAGTCTTAATATTATTAAATTTTTCGAAGTGAGCAGTTATTTAATTCGATTATTTTCAAAAACAAGTATTTTTAAAAAGTTGTGAAAAAGTGAATGTTATTATGAAAAATGTATAATGTGGCTTATAAATGTTTTTAAAACTTAGTTTTATATAAAGTTAAGTAATAGCTGTAAAAATAAAGTAATTAAATAAAATTATTAAGTGTTTAAATAGCTATCATTTTACAATGACTGAAGTACATTATCGAAATTAATTTTAGACCAACAAAAACGTACAATTTTAATAGACCCTCTATGTGTAGCTAAAATTCAATTAAACTTCTGAATTAAATAAAAGTAAAACAGCTTTTTTATCTGTGACTAAAAGTAAAACCAATAGACTATTCAAATGTCACTAAAACTAAAACTGCGGCCCGCAAAGATTTTTAAACTTGAAAGTTTGGCCCGCGAGCACGAACTGCCTGCCGACCCCTGCTATAACAGTTATGTTACCTTGCATGTTATAGCCTTAAGAGTTATATTATTGTTACGTAATAGTCAGTTTTATATTCACATCATTCAAGCTCTTAGCATGAGCCTGGCTAGCTCAGTCGGTAGAGCGTTGGAATTTTAATCCAACGGTCAGGGGTTCAAGTCCCCTGTCAGGCTTCTTTATTTTAAATGTTGATTAACTTTATTATTAACAAAAGTTTTTTTAATAAACTATATTCATACTTTAAACATGATAATCAGTTATACTATAATTTGGTTGAAATTATAAATTACAGAAATAGAAGAACTTATTTGTATTTAAGTGTAAAATTAAATGGATTCTGTTTAGATGATAATTTGTAAAAAGTTTTTTTTTATCTTAAAACATATTAGATTTGTAAAATAAGTCTCAATTTTTCTCGAATACATTCTATATTGGAAATTTTTTTTTTTAATAAATATAATAAGTCAACTAGCTGTAGCTACAAAAAGTCAAAAAAAAAAAATAACTGTTAGTTAAATTTTAATACCGATAAAATTTGTTTACTTGTTTTTAATCAAAAGTTTACTTTTTATTGGTAGAAAATTGTACACTCATAGTAACAGTGTATAAACACTTATAAGTACTAATTAAAGTAAGTAACAAAAAGAAGTATCTTTTAATTTTTAAAGTGATATTACAGTTTTTTCAAACAAAGCACCAAAAATTTCGAATGAATTGTTTTTAAAATGAAAGTCTACTAACATTTAAGTAGTTTTATTTAATTAAATATATGCGTAATTAAATGTAAACACACATAGCAAATTTTTAATATGTAAGTTAATTACAATAGATAGCTAACAAGGTTTAGATATATGTATATGTAGTTACCCAAAAGTATTGTTATAACTTGAATTTAAATTATGTAATTTTATAAGAAAACGGGTTGTGAAACATCATTAATTTAGAACCGCAACATAAGTTTAGTAAAATTAACTTAACTTTAAGACTTCACAATTATATATATGGTACTTATCATAAACAGTAATTTTATCAAAATAATTGTTGATGGTGTTATTACGTCATAAAGCGCTAGTCAGATATATATACCGAAGAAATGCTGCTTTCACGTGTGGCCGGTTAGCTCAGTTGGTTAGAGCGTCGTGCTAATAACGCGAATGTCGCGGGTTCGATCCCCGTACTGGCCACATCTCATGCTTGTTAGTATAGTGGCGGTAGGACTTTTTATGGGTAGTTTTAGATATTGGGTACTTTTGATTGCAGCAATTTTGCAAAAAAAGTACCCAATATTTTGATGACGTCATTAACTTTACTTTGGGTAGTTTTGAAGCTTAAATTTTGTAAACAAAGCAAAATTGCTGTCCAGGCCTATGCTAAATTCACATTGTTAATTTTTTTAAATAATGAAATGCATAAATCTGAATAAAAACAATGAAATAGTACAAAACATTTCCCTTTGTTATTAAAGTTATAGAAATATAATTTCTAACTCTGATATTTTTTGTGTAAGTTACAATTTCAAACTCTAAACAAATATTAAACTAATTAATTTCCTTTTTAGTTTATTATTGATGACTTTAAGTCATTGAAAAAATTTAAACTAGTTATTCATAAGTTTTGTAAAAACAATAAAACCTAGCACTTTTTTAGTTTGAAATAAAGCTAAAATAATGGTCATCAAACCTAGATGTTTATTGGAATCTTGGAATGTTGTATAAAATCCTAGAATAACTTAAAATTCTGATGACTTTTTTACAGAAAAATAAATAATACTTGTAATTAAAAAAGAATGTTGAATTAGGAAAAAATTGAACGAAATTTAAAAAAATCTTATTGTAGTTACAGGAAGGGTGTAGATCAGCTTTATTACAACTTGATGTTATTTTACAGATTTTTAAGTAAACCACAAGTAGCCTTATACAGATTTTTATTACTAAAACAAATTTTTGAGAAAAAAATTATATTAGTGAGTACAATAGGTTTTTATTGTCATCTTTTATTTTGTTTTCTTTCTTTTTATAAATATTCAAAGATATATTTCCTTAAGATTTGACACTGTTGCCAAAACACCTGGAATCCAGGAACTTGACAGTTTAAACAAAAACTGAAAACACCTTGAGTCTGTGGAATAAAAAAAAAAAAAATTGGTATTTCAAACAAAAATCACCAAAAAATATGTGATTTTTAAACTATTTCTGCATGTAAAATAATAAAGTTTTGATTAGATATAAAAAGTCCATCATATATATGAGTTTTTATTTCTATCAATAAATTTATTTAACTATAAACACATTTTAAGTATTTTTACAAAATCTTTTTAGTGTTGTTATACTATTTAAGATAGTTATTTACCTTAAATTTATTAGTTTATGCTATAATAGATAGATCAATATATTTGTTACCTTAAAATCTTAGAAGTAATTCTGAAAACATGAAGAAAATTTTAAAAATGTCTGTTTATGGTATTGATCTCAAAAACGTAGGAGTAGAAAGATTTTTAATAGTTTAAGTTAACCCCTATCATAAGGAACCTATTGTATTCTCAACTTAAACAGGCTATTTATCACAAAACTTTTTTAATATAAAATTTCTGTAAAAAGTAACTCAGAACTTAGTTAAAATTCAACAAAGTAAGATCAAGTTATACAAAAAAGACTAACCCCACCCTCCCCAAGCCCTAAGTATTTTTTTTATTATTATTAAACTAAATTTAATATTTTACTAACAGGTATATTTGTAGTATTAAGTTACTAAAATGGCAAAAGAAGCATTTAATTTCATTCAAAAGTGGAAACACTTAGGTGAAAAAGATTTTACAGAGATTTTTTTGAAAGAACTTCCTAAGTTTGGTTTAGGGCCACTTGACCCATATCAAGAAAATGTACAATTTGAACCACCTCAAAAGGTTGATGATGTTGCAGTCAAACTACAATTAGGGTTACCCACAGACTGCATACCAATCCAAAACTCAGGGGCTGGAGATTATTTGTTTAAGGCTATTTCCCAGTGCCTGTATGGCGTTGAAGACTATCATAGAAAAATTAGGTTAAAAGTATTTATTTGGATGGTTAAAAATAAAGATGCAGTTGTACAAATAAGAGAAAAGTACATACACTTTACATTTGACTCTGTATTTTCTTTAACAATGCAAGTGGGAACACCACAAACGTTGATGGGAGTTGCCCACATTGCATGCAGTGCAATGGCACTTAATATACATATAAATACATTCTACCCATATGTAAATGGTCTGGAAAATACTATAGCCAAATTGCTTAACACAATTTTTAATTGTAAAGTTTATGGAAATGCAGTAAGTATTGTAATTCAATGGTCTTCCATAACTTTTGTTACTAATAAATATTGGCAGCCAAATCATTTTGTTAGTTTGGTAAGTAAATTTAAGCAAAACAGTAAATTCAAAATAAGTAAAAGGAGAATTATAATTTTTGACAGCGATGATAAAGACAGTGATAATTTTTCAAATGCTAGTGTAAATGTTGATTCAAGTTTAAGTGAGAATTTGTTTAAAACAGTTAAAAACAATAAACAAAATGAGCCTCAAACAACTTATTCCAGTGATAGTTCAGATGATTTTGTAAATAATTTTAATGCTAAAAATAAAAAAGGTGGTAATTTTTTATAACACAAAACACTTTTTTAAGCCTACTGAAAGAAATAATAAAAAAAATCTTGTTATGTTCAACAACCTTATTTAAAAATAATACAGATAACAAAGATATTGTTAATAATATACATGGTATATATATCAAACCTTATACTGAAATTAAAAGGCATAAAGATATTTTTAATGTTTTAGAAAAGTGTGACAAAGTTTTAGATGCTGTACCAAAGATTATGAAAAGTAATGTGCAATTTCTATTAAATAAATTTAGTTTAAGATTGGAATACTATCTATGGGTGATCCCAATTGTAATTTGACTGCAACTCTATCAACCTCATATGTGTCAAAGTGTACACTTTGTCAAGTGTTAAGTGGCCCTAAACAAACTTAGAAACTTAACTTAAATAAAAATTTTTGAACTCTTTTTCACATACTTTTATTGTGATTGAACTAAAGTACTATATTTGCCTGTATAAATTATTAGTGCACAAGTAGTTACCTAGGACTAATGATGTTTCATTTTTTTGTTATACTAAAAAGTGTATGTTTTAGTATTTCTTTTTAGTTTCTTTATTTGTTAGATTTAACTTTGTTTTTGTTAAGTGCTGTTTTAGTTCAACTGTAAAAATAAATTTTTATCTGAGTTAGTCTGTTTCAATTTTTGACCATATAATTAAAAGTAAATCATGGTTACATACTTAACTGTTTATTTTATAAAATCAGAATTGTGTTGTTTTATGGTTTATAACTGTCAGTAAACATTTTGATTAGATTTTTAAGTGTTAATTTTCTGTTTAAATATCAAGTAGTATTAATATTGATAACCAAAAATTGCTTTTTTAAACAGGATTACCTAGGACTAATGACATTTCATTTTTTTTTGTTATACTAAAGAGTGTATGTTTCAGTATTTCGTTTTAGTTTCTTTATTGTTAGATTTAACTTTGTTTTTTTAAGTGCTGTTTTAGTTCAGTTGTAAAAAGAAATTTTTATCTGAGTTAGTCTATTTTAATTTTTGACCATATAATTAAAAGTAAATTATGGTTACATACTTACTGCTTATTTCATAAAATCAGATTTGTGTTTTTTTATGATCTATAACTGTCAGTAAACATTTAAACTAGATTTTTTGTGTTAATTTTCTGTAGTATTAATATTAATAACCGAAAATTGCTTATTTTAAACAAGATTACCTAGGACTAATGATATTTCATTTTTTGTTATACTAAAGATTGTATGTTTTAGATTTATATACCTGTTTTTAATTTTTCAACACATTTAATGGAAGAAATTGTTTGTTTTTATATTAAAAAGTTTAAGTATTAAACGCATTATAGATAGATGTTTTGTTTTCTGCTTTTAAAAAAACAATTTTTTTCAAAATATGTTTGGATTATTTTAAATACTTAAGATAAGTGAATTTTTATTGTGTTTTATAATAAATTATGAATCTTATACATTTAGGTAAATATAACATTTTTTTTTAAGTTGTTGTGTGTGTGAAAAAATTAACATAGATTAAAATAATAAATTTTTAACAAATGCAAAAATGTTTCATTTCTTTATTTATTAATTAAAATTACAGGAGATACTTATTTTTGTATACAACTAAAGTTAACTTTGAATTCGATTTAAAGTTTATAGTACAATAAAATGTTATAGTTATAATTGAATAATTTTACCGTTTTAACTTAAGCTTTAACTAGAAATAAGAGCAAGTAATAAAATTTGTTAAAATAAATTTTAGAACCCTTATGGCAGGTTTAAAGTATTATTTAAATAATTATGGTAAACAGCTTACAATAAATTAAAACTTTACTAGGTTTTTGTTTTTAAACAAAATGAGAGTAGTATCTTTAGATTTGATTTAAAACTAATTGGTTATTTATGCCTAATTTTAGTTTATCTATACACATCACATTACCGGCTTTAATCATTATATTAACTGGTCAAGTATGTTTTTTTACGGAAATCATAACATAGAAGAAGTCTTATTGTATCATGTTAAATAAGTTTCAAATGTATGATTTCAAAATTACTAGTAATTACAGTTTAATTAGTGTTCTTCTGTAGTTATAACTTAGTAAATAAGTTTATAAAGTACACATGACTCAAAGAAAATTACATATAAATTAAAAACAACCCACTTTATAATTGTCATTACATTTCATTAAAACTTAGTAAATATATAAAATAGTTTTTTATTTTATTTCTATATATGTGGTTGAAATTGTTTACAATTAAAAATTACATAGAAAGCGTATTTTTTATAAACAGAGACGCTTGTTCTTGTGTTTACAAAAATAAAGCTCCAAAAACTAGCAGTACGACTTTTAATGAAGCCATTTATATAGAATTTTTAAATGTAAAATTGTTCAATTTGCTTTTCAGCGCGACGTATTTTTACAACTTTTTTGTATAATTTTAAAATCAAAACTACCCAAAATATGCTATGACGTCATCAAAATATTGGAGCCTTTTTTTGCAAAATTGCTGCAATTATACTCATGAAAAGTACCCAATATTGCTCGAAAAAAAACTACCCATAAAAAGTCCTACCCGTATAGTGGTGAGTATTCCCGCCTGTCACGAGGGCGACCGGGGTTCGATTCCCCGACGGGGAGATTTTTGCCTACTTGTTTTAATAAAGTTGGTTTTTTATCCATTTAATAGTCCAATAATAATAAGTAACAAAACTTATATAAGTATTTTTATATTTATCAAATGACTTTTAAGGTATTACCTGAACACCTTTTTGGTATATAATATTTTTTTGGTTTATAAACAAAATAATGAGTTATTCCCACAAGTCTTCGTGGCGCAATCGGTTAGCGCGTTCGACTGTTAATCGAAAGGTTGGTGGTTCGAGCCCACCCGAGGACGTTTTTTTATTTAGTTTTGAAGCATAAGTAAAATTTTTACACTGAGTGTCTTTTTGTACTGCGTCATTTTTACAATACTATGTAGTTAGTTAGATAGTTCAAATATCTACATCTTTACATTGAAATTTTGTTTTTTTATGATAAAGAAACATTCTTATTTTTCTAATCTTCAAAAAGTTTGTTTTAAATAACTTTTTACCTTCAGTTTCATCTAAATAATAACTTGAATAAAAAGATGATACACCAAGATAAGTTAAACCGTATTAGCCCTGGACCTTAAATATTAATTAGTTTTCATATTTAAAACTTAAGTATTAGATAATGATAAAATGTATATCATGTTTACCCCATATTCGCCAATCAGCAAAAATTAAGTACAGTAACCTCTCGCATCTTTATGCACTCGTGACGTTACGCACTCTCGTTTAGTTACGCATTTTAGAATTCTAAAAAATTCAAAAAAAAAATTTAATCTTTTTTAATATTGCACAAATTTAGTTTATTTTACATTTTTTATGTAATATATGTTTTTCAATGCTAACTCACTTCACTATATCTTTAGACTTTGTAGACTTATGTTACTTGACTAACTGATAAACATTTAGTTATACTTAGTATATCAGAAACTTTGTTAACAAAAAGAGTTTAAAATAAATTCTGAAAGAAATATGACTGTGTTAAATAATGAAATAATAAAAGTTTAAAAAACAAACCAATAATACAGCACTCTTGCCCTTTATATGAACAAACATCTAAAAAAGAAATCTTATGAAACTTCCTAGCAAAAAGTAGCAGTGACACTAAATATAGAAGTCCACAGAAAAACTGCGTAAAGATACGAGATATCGTAAAAATACGAGAGGTACCAAATATACTTACTATAATGGCTATTTTTTGATATTGCTTCTAATTAAAAGCAGACTGGGGGACTGTCTCACTTTTTAAAAACTTGTTATATACAAATATGAAAACAAAAGATAAAACTATACATATATTAAAAAAAGGGATTAAATTTATATAAAGTAATAATACTTTTGAAAATTTATACTAATTTTAATGATAAGTAGATTTTGTCTTTATTTATATGTGATTATTTGATGATAATTTCATTAGATTTATTTTTTAGATGTTTATTCATATATAGGGCAAGATTGCTGTATTATTTATTTATGGTTTAAACTCTCATTATTTCATTTAATTTCATTATTTAACACCGTCATATTTCTTTCAGAATTTTAATTTAATCTCTTATTGTTAACAAAATTTGTGATATACTGAGGTATAACTAAATGTTTATTAACTAGTCAAGGAACATAAGTTTACAAAGTCTAAATATATAGAGAGGTGAGTTAGCATTTAAAAACATATTTTAAATATACCATACCATAAAATATACAATATACCTAATTTGTGCAATATAAAAAAAATTTAAAGTTTCTTTTTTTTCTGAGTTCTAAAATGCGTAACTAAACGAGAGTGCGTAACGTCACGAGTGCGTAAAGATGCGAGAGATTACTGTATTATAAAAATCTATAATAATTCTTTTATTAACATAAATAATGGTTAACTCTAGTATCTTTTATTAAAATCAATATAGTCTTATACATGGTTGCCATTAAAAATGCCTGATTTACATCAAACAAGCGAAAGTTTATTAAATTTTTAAAAAGCCAAAAACTGAAAGACTTGCTGTTAATCAAGCTTAATTGTCATAAAAAGTTACATAATATGTAGCTGAGTAAAAGAAAGTTCCAATTTATAAACTACAAAATTTGAAAATATTTTGAGAATTTGGAGATTTGTTCAACCCGGTATAAATATAAATTTCACAAATACTTGAGTATTTTAAAGTGACTTAAAATTAACCAAATAGTGTAGTTTCGAAGTTTATAAACAGTTGTGTAGATATATACAGCAAAAACAAAAACCAGTTTAATAATCATAATTTTTCTTTGAAACCATCGATAAGTTTTTATAGTAATTTTTTTTTCAAGTATAAAAATTTATTATGCCTCTAATAAAGTAAATAACTAATTTTTATACAGCATTATTGCAATTCTTAATGCTTTATCTTCCAATTAAAAAAAAATAAGTATAGTATATTTTTAGTAACAATATACAGACTTATTAAATTTCATACACCTTAATCAAGTATAATTAAAAGTTAGTTCAAAAAAAGAGCATGTGTGTATGTTAGTGTTGATTGTTTTGTTACTTGAAATAACTTATCATTTGATATTTTTAATTTTCCTTATTTATTATGTAATTGTTACTTAATTTTGTTATAACTCAAACTAAAAATTATTACTCATTTTATCAATAATTAAAAGCAGTCTTATTTGAAAATTATTAGAGTTTAATAAAATTTTTTGTTTAAGTAATCTTATATTGAATACAAGTATGCTGATCAGCAAACTTAAACGACTTATTGTCAAACTGACAAAATTGTTTATGTTACTTTTTAAAACTATACTTGAGCGAATAAACAAGTGTTTCTTATTTTGTTTTAACAAAGAATTAGTATGCAGAATTTTAAACAGGTTTTTAAATTGGTATCTAAAGTGTATCAAAAATTTTAGTTGTAGTTTAATTTGAAATATTGAGTTATAGTTAGTTACAATTGTAAGTATCCTAACTCCAAGAAAATCAAAATTACTTGTTATGTTCCCTGGTAAAATTTGTTTTGTTATCAGGCTCCTATTTAATATTATCTTATGCGTAGGTATTAACATAAATAACAAATAAAAAGCATAATTTAAACTAGAGTAAAGAAAGTTATGTTTTAAGGTTGATAGGTATTTTTTTATACGTTACTTGCAAAAAAGTAAATCTTTTAATAAAAAGTACTTCTAAAAAAACTATGTACTACGACTTACATTATTTATACCATACTTGTTTAGCAAGTTTTTTTTCGTATAAGTTATTAAAACCACTTATAAATTAAGCTGATGTTATTAATGATGTATTTTTGTAATAAAAGCAAAAACTATCTCTTTTACAAACCAAGTTTTAAAAGCAAACAAAGTTAAGCATTTTTAAAAAGCTACCACAATAGGATTCTTATGCAAACAAAACAAACTTTGTAAAATTGTTTATACTCGCGATGATGTGTTAACGCTCACAAGCCTCGATAGCTCAGTCAGGAGAGCGTCAGACTGAAGATCTGAAGGTCTCTGGTTCAATACCGGGTCGAGGCATTGTTTTTGTATAATTGATTTAAGCATACTGCATGAAATGTTAATTAGTCTTACTGGTAAAAACTAACATAATAGTCTTGTATATATTATATTACACATTATGTTTTTTTAGTTTCATAAGATTTATTTTAAAGAACTTCATAAAAAAAAGGAATGTTTAATTTTTTTCTGCCCTCATTTTTGAAACAACACTTTATAACTTAAAATATAATAATGAAAATAATATTTTAAAAGTAAGTTTATGTCTATCTCTATTCCTATAAATAATTTTAGTAAAAGCTGCCAGAATAGATTCCCGAGATATAATATAAAAATTCGATAGGACCTTATTAAATAAGCAATTTAAAAATGCAAAAAAAAACTTTTTCTATATAAATCTATTTTCTACTACAAAGTAAATGAAATCCGTTGAACTTTTAAATTCCACAACAAACAATTTTTTATTAATTAATTTAAAATCTCTAGTAATTAAATATTTTACGAAAAATAGATATTAAATTTTGAACGTTAGATGTTATTAACGATAATATTTTCCGTTTTAAGTGTTTCTATCAGATTTTTAAACAAATTTACCCATGTTTTAAAAGATATTTTTAATTTTTGTTTTATAAAAAATAACAAATATGTTATGTTTTAATCTTTCAAATAAAGCTAATGTTTATTTTGTTAAACGTGTATCACTTTTCTAGTACACTAAACTTAAACTAAAGTAAAGTAACTAAACTTAAATTAAATAATAATTAAGTAACTACAAATGACAACATAATGTCCCAAAAAGTAGTTGTTTACATAGATAGAGCATATTTAATTACAGTATTTCGTATATATTTATATATATACTTAAATACTGTAATTAAAATAATGTTGAGCTTTATAAAGTCTCATTCAAGGCTTTATAAATATATCAAAAACTAATTAACATTTTTGCTCCATCTATGTAAATAATAATATATGTTTTTCAATGCTAACTCACTTCACTATATCTTTAGACTTTGTAGACTTATGTTACTTGACTAACTGATAAACATTTAGTTATACTTAGTATATCAGAAAATTTGTTAACAAAAAGAGTTTAAAATAAATTCTGAAAGAAATATGACTGTGTTAAATAATGACATAATAAAAGTTTAAAAAACAAACCAATAATACAGCACTCTTGCCCTATATATGAACAAACATCTAAAAAAGAAATCTTATGAAACTTTCTAGCAAAAAGTAGCAGTGATACTAAATATAGAAGTCCACAGAAAAACTGCGTAAAGATACGAGATATCGTAAAAATACGAGAGGTACCAAATATACTTGATATAATGGCTATTTTTTGATATTGCTTCTAATTAAAAGCAGACTGGGGGACTGTCTCACTTTTTAAAAATTTGTTAAACTTATATACAAATATGAAAACAAAAGATAAAACTATACATATATTAAAAAAAGGGATTAAATTTATATAAAGTAATAATACTTTTGAAAATTTATACTAATTAAATGATAAGTAGATTTTGTCTTTATTTATATGTGATTATTTGATACTTTTTGCTAGGAAGTTTCATAAGATTTCTTTTTTAGATGTTTGTTTATATATAGGGCAAGAGTGCTGTATTATTGGTTTGTTTTTTAAACTTTTATTATTTCATTATTTAACACAGTCATATTTTTTTCAGAATTTATTTTAAACTCTTATTGTTAACAAAGTTTCTGATATACTAAGTATAACTAAATGTTTATCAGTTAGTCAAGTAACATAAGTCTACAAAGTCTAAAGATATAGTGAAGTGAGTTAGCATTGAAAAACATATATTACATAAAAAATGTAAAATAAACCAAATTTGTGCAATATTAAAAAAGATTAAATTTTTTTTTTGAATTTTTTAGAATTCTAAAATGCGTAACTAAACGAGAGTGCGTAACGTCACGAGTGCATAAAGATGCGATAGGTTACTGTACTTAATTTTTACTGATTGGCGAATATGGGGTAAACATGATATACATTTTATCATTATTTAATACTTAAGTTTTAAATATGAAAACTAATTAATATTTAAGGTCCAGGGCTAATACGGTTTAACTTATCTTGGTGTATCATCTTTTTATTCAAGTTATTATTCAGATGAAACTGAAGGTAAATAGTTATTTAAACTAAACTTTTTGAAGATTAGAAAAATAAGAATGTTTCTTTATCATAAAAAAACAAAATTTCAATGTAAAGATGTAGATATTTGAACTATCTAACTAACTACATAGTATTGTAAAAATGGCGCAGTACAAAAAGACACTCAGTGTAAAAATTTTACTTATGCTTCAAAACTAAATAAAAAAACGTCCTCGGGTGGGCTCGAACCACCAACCTTTCGATTAACAGTCGAACGCGCTAACCGATTGCGCCACGAAGACTAGTGGGAACAACTCATTATTTTGTTTATAAACCAAAAAATATTATATACCAAAAAGGTGTTCAAGTAATACCTTAAAAGGGGTCCGATTGTACATGTTCCGGAATTCCCCGTTTTTTGCAGACTTTCGACTTTCAACTTTAAAACTTTCAACAAATGTTCTTAGTAACAACAAAATAATATAAACAAAAATAAAAAACAAGAAGTATTAACTAGTTATCCTAGTAACACTGATATAATGGAAAATTAAAAAATAAACACTAATCAAACAAATATAAATGTGATATTGACCCTCATACTATTTATCTTCTATACAAGATTATACATTTATATTTTTAAGCTATGATTAAATAGAAAATTTTATGCTTTGTTTATTTTCAGATTTTGTTTAGAATTAAAAATGGCAAACAAATTCATTAATTATATTATTGAAATTAAAGAAAAATTTCCAGAAGGTATTTAAAATAATGAATTTGAAAATTTATTGTTAAAAAATAATGAATCTTTTCTTATTATAAAAAAAATAGTTAAAAATCTTGAAAATACACTTCATTTAGATTTTACTAAAGATTATTCATTTTTCCCTCACCAGGACTCAACAAATAGTTTACCTAATACACATGGTGGTCATGTTTCAGGTCCATTAAAATTGGTTAAGAAAGGGATGGTACCAAATTTTCCAACCTCTTCTAAAGTTTTTGAACCACTGAATATTCTGGGTAAGAGGGTTCTAGGTACATCAAACAATCAAATAAATGTCCCAGGGCCAATTGCGGTTAAGAATGCTTTAGGTAGGAGCGGTCTAGGTCCATTTAAAATAAATGTCTCAGGTCCAGTTTTGGTTAAGGATGGTTTGGTACCTAATTTGGCTAATTCCACTGAAATCTGTGGGCCACTGTCACCTTGTCATAATAGAACAACTAGATTAGTGTCTTCTCCTGAGTCATCAACTAATACTGCTTCTAATGGTATTGGCGTAACAGTTTTTAAATTTAATGAAGTAGTTTGAAAAAAGATATGAATTCACTTGCTAAAAAGTATAAATTAGATAATCTTTTTGTAGCTAATATCTTAATTAATTCTGATATACCTAATGCACAAATTAATAATGTAATTGCTAGTAACTGTTATTTTAAATTGGATGATATTAATAAAAATAAAAATACATTTCCCTGTGAGTGGAAATCTGCTCAAGGAAGGAATGGTTGGAGTTTTTTTTGGGTACATTTTGAAAACAACAATGGTCAGTTGAAGGCTGTTCTTTGTAGTGATGGCGTTCAGGATAGCAGCAAAGTAGTTTATAAGTTAACTATTAGGCAATATAGAGCAAAATGTTCTAGTAAGTTTATAAATTTCAGATATAATTTAAGCAACAGTTCTTTTTTAAGTAACTTATACTTATTCATAGGTAAGCCTGATGCAGATTGTAAGTTTTCCTTAAAAAATAAGCAGATTGAAATTATTAGTAATATTAAAAATGTTAAAACCGCTCATATATACAATAAACATAATGAGCTTTTTCCTTGCACAAGAAAAATTTATAATTTAAAATATATTTTAAATAAAAAAACCAACTCAAACTGCTCTGTTTCTAGTAAAAATCCGGTCGATCATATTCAGGGCTTGAAAAAATTAGTAAATTCAGGAGATAAATTTGTAAGGGCATATTCAAATTTAGCAGGAGATTTGCCTGGATTCATATTATATCAGGAAGAACAAATTCGTGATCTGTTTTCATTAATTATGGCAGGAAATGATGGTGCTGGATTTGTCATACACGTAGACAAGACATTTGACATTGGTATTTAACATGTCACTTGTCTTAGCTACAAAATTTAAAACTAATTACCAAGGAATATCCAAAAGGAAATTCTTTGTTTATGGGCCCTATTTTTGTACATAAAAAAAGTAAAAACAGAAATTTTGGTTTTTTTTTTTGAACATTTAAAAAACAAATTTGATGAATTAAGTTTAAAATTAAATTGTAATACTAATTATCACTATAAAATGTTTTTTTGTGCAGATCAGGAAAAAGCAATTATAAATGGAATTAGAAAATCCTTTCCTTTCAGCACCATCATTTTTTGTTATACCCACTTACAGGGAAATATTTCAAGTAGTGTTGATAGTTCTGAATTAAGCAAAAAGATTAAAATTTTAGTATCATGTGATTCTTTACAATTGTTTAATGATAGTGTTAGTGAAATATTAGAATGTGATAATTTTAAAAACATAAAAAGTATTATTAGAAAAAATTATATATACAAAGAATTAACAACTATTTATTTGCATATTCTATTACCTAAATGGCGCCTAAATCTCTCCAAGCCCTTAACTAACAATCTTGCAGAAAGCTGCAATAACAAGCTCAAAAGCTTAGTTGGGAGATTATATGTGAGTCCCACATGTTTAGAGTCTGACCTGAGAATTTTAGTCCAAAATCAATTTATTAACATTAAAAAGGCCTTTAATGGGGAAGGTGATTTTATGTTTCCTTATTACCAGTCTCCTCAAATTAAACTGAATTGCCATCAAGTAGATAGTCTCTTTAATCACTTTTTAAATAACTGTCATGACATTGCTATTCCAGAGGTCCCTGCAAAAAAGGCAAAGAGGTCCACTTTTAGTAAATTTGTTGTAGTTAAAGATGGGAGGCCATTTGTTCAATCAACAGACAAAAAAGAATTGTATCCTGCTTGGCTCATGAGCCAAGCATTCAAACCAGGCCATACGGGTAGACGAAAGACCAATCCACGTCCTAAGTTCCAAGGGTTTCATTAACATTACTTTGTAAATTAAGTAGGTACAACCTATTTGTTGAGTCCTTATTTTTAGTCTGATTCAAATAGAATGTGACCTGTATTTGCTGCACTCAAAAATGCTATTTTAAATAATTTGAGTTGCTAAAAAACCTGGAATACTGGAATTTTCAAACTATATCACTATAAAACCTGGAAATTCTCTTATGTTGAAAAACCGGAGAAGTAATTTAAAAAAATTTAATTTAAAAAAAAAAATTGTTGTATAAATATTTTTATTTTGAAAAAAAAAAAAATTGCGTCCATGCGCAAAAAAAAAAAACTAATAAAACAAAAAAAAAAATAAAAAATTAAAAAAAAAAAAAAAAGTTGTTTAAGTAATTTTTTGTTTAAAATTGTAATTTTTTTTCTAGACATACAGTTTAAATCTTTATTGAAATAGCTAGCTTTTATATTAATTAACTTTATTTTATTTCGTTTTTAGATTATTTAGCATAAATTTGCAGATTACCCTTTTTAAAATAGTTTAAGACAAATTCTCCTGTGACTTTTTCATAAGAGTTTTTTATTTCTTATATTCATTTGTTAAAAATAAAAACAAATGTTGATTTTTGTTAGTATTTTTGAATTTAAAAACATTTTTGTAGAGTTTTTAATAGTTTTAGTTAGATATTTGTTGGTTTAAAGTTGCAACAGCTGATTGTGAGTTCACATTGGTGGCAGTGACCACACAATTGGATTGTTGATGTATTTTTTTGTTTCAGCGTCGGCATATACTTGCTTGGGAATTTAATCTTCATGATTTTCCCACACTTTGTGGTTTTAATGTAGAGTTTATAACCTTGTGAGTGTTTGCCAAATGACGTGTCACCAAGGGATTTTTATTTCAGTTAAATAGATATTATTTTTTGGTTAGTTTAATGTTAATTTTAAAGGGGAAGGTAGAATTACAGGTGATGACAACTCACTTCAAAATACGTTTATCGTTGTAGAAGGAACAATGAGACTGATGTTTTTCTACCAAAATTCTATTTTGACTTTTAGTTTTGGGCTTAATGATTTTCCCACACTTAGTAGATTTTAATTTTGAAATTTTAACCAAGAATTATCTACAGAATAACGTTCCCTCCATGGGACTTTTCAAAAAAAAAGTAATAACTTGCACCATATTTTATACTTCAATGTTTTTCAGATTTATACTAATTAATTGTAGTATAAAACAAATGGACATGACTAAACACATGGAGAATACAGAGTACAGACAGCATTTGTAATCACAATTTGGCAGGGAGCCTATGGAAGCAAATCTTTGACCATCTCTAACGGTCGCTCCTCCTTGTAGCAGCAAAACAACTAAAGTACAAAAGACTAAAGAAGGTTGATGAGCCTTGGAACTTGCCCAATCAGTACCAGTTAACTGCAGATGGTTGACACATACAGAAAATCAAAAATAACTATATTCATTGACAATGATACAAAAAATATTCAATATTTATTATTTATTTCAATTTTTTTTTACTTAATTATTAATATGATGATATAATAAGTAATTTTCATAAAAAGTGTAAGACCATTATAAATGATAGATAATTTTTTATTTTCATGTTGTTTGTCATCTAAAAGTTTAAGAATTATAATTTTGTTTATTTATGTCTAATTTTGAAAAATTTACTAAGTTGTAGTTCATCAAATATTTTTTTGAAAAAATTTATAGTTATTTTTCTGAACAAATGAACAGTTGAGATTACTTAACAAAAATATTTCATTAATTTTGTAAATACAATTTTGTTTTAACATAGTTTTAATCAAAACAATGGTCTTGATTAATTTTTTTATCAAAAAATTATATTTATTTGAAAAGACTATGAATGTTAATTATTTTCTAGAAAGATTTCTCGTACACTTGATTAATAACTTACAATGTTTAATAAAATTTTTTGTCTTAATTTTTAAACTTGTATAGCAAGCTTTTCTTATGGTCATAGAGTAGTCTAACATTTTTTTAATATAAAATAATATTGGTTATAATATGCAAAATCCAAATATAAACTACAGTGACATTTATTAAAAAAAAAAAATTTTCTGTTTTTTTTTAATATGAATTACTTTTTTTTTAAGTTCATATGTTTGTGATTTTTGTTATATATTTTCTTGAATGGGAGTACTACATTTTTTCCTTAATTTAAAGTTTTATAAGGTATGGTATTAACTCTATTAGAACCTATTGAGTTCACTAACTTTGATCGCTCATAACTCAAAAGTTACTTTGAATTTTCTTAAGTTTTAAAAAAATTCTTGTAGCCAAGTTGAAACTCTTAAAATTTGATAAACTATTGGTGGATCCCCCACCCCTACTGTTTTAATTTAAAAAATATGATTCATATTTTTAATCGAGTACTTTTCAACGTTGTTACATTTTTATGTTAAACAAAACCGAATTGTATATTAGACTCATAGAATTAAAAAATATTATCAAATATTTTATAAAATTTCCAATAAACTAATTTAAGGGCATAGGGGGACTACATTTTTTTTTCAAATTTTGTCATATTTTGTTTATAATCAGATAATTTATATATTTTTACTATTTATTTATTTTTTTTTTTCAAAAAGGAAAAAGTTATTTACTATTTTCTGTGTTTTTTGTGGTTGTTTTCATTATTAATTTGGTATAGTTAAACTCATATATTTAGACATTTATTCAAGTTTGTAAAAAAAAAAGATTCAGATGATATATTTGTTTTATACTTTTTTCTAGTTTAAGCATTTGTTTTATGAAAACAGCTTTATTTTAGTTTTTTTTAAGTACTGCAGCTTTATTTTTTATATTTTTTTGTTTTCAATGTTATAGCTTTATTTTACTGTTAATTATTTTTGGATAATTTAAAATAAGTTGGTAGTAGAGTCGAAATTCTTAAACACACATTAAAAAAATTAAAAACATCAAACATTTTTATTTATTTTTTTTTTTTTAGAGAAAAATATTAAATGTTGGTTGTAAAGTTTAATAGTCTCATTTTTCATAGAGCTCTTCGTTTTAGAGTTTAAATTTTTTTTTCATTTTTAGCTCATTATAATTTGTATCAAGTTTGAGTATGCAACTCGATGACCGAGAGGTATTTTTGCTATCCAGGTCATTAAACCAAAACAATTATTAATCAAATTTTAACCAAGTTTGTTCTAAAATACATTTCATGATATTTTAAATTATATTGCTTTTAAAATAAAGGACGAGATAGGTTTTCAATGAATTTGTTTTATTTTAGAGAAAAAATTGGTTATTAAAAAAAAATGGCATTTAAATTTTATATGGTTGTAACCGAATTATTTTACAAAAATTGTTATATCTCAAAAGTAATTAGTTGTTAGTTTTGTAAAAACTATCTTATAGTATATAACTTAAGCTTTGAAATGTAAGGCTTATTTATTTATTTATTTAAAATGTTAGAACCCCTTATGCCGTTAACATTTAAAAAATTTAATAATTTATATTTTTTTTTAGTTACTTCTTTCAAAATTAATGTTATAAATTTTTCATGTTAACAAAAAACTAGCTTTTGAAAAAAGGAAGACAAAATTTTAACCTTTTACAATGTAAATCGTTCGATAACCATTGATCTTGGTGTCAAAATTCCAAAAAAAAAAACCGGTTAAGACTATTTAAAAATAAAATGTTTTTCTTTCTATCAAGCTGCAAGCTATAAATTAAAAATTTTAATCATTATACAATTATTACGGCAAAAATGAAACCTAATTTTTTCTTTTTATTAATATATTTAAATTAACTTTATATAAAGTTGTTTATGTAAAAAATATAAAATATAGTGTAAAAAGTGTAAATGTTAAGTATAGTTCAAGAATTATAATGATTTAAAAAACAATTAAAACAAATTTTACAAATTCTATAAAAAAAATAATAAAAATTTGTATTTTTATGATAATTTATATGTTAAATAGTTAGCCTGGCTTGAATTTTTATATGCTTAAGCTGACTAGGCTATTTGATTCATAAACTATACAGTTTTAGTTATAAAAAATAAGTAAAATAATAATAAAAGTCTTAATTTTAGTAAATTTTAGACTGTATATTAAATTTTAAGATTTTTGTTTAAATTAATACAAACTTGATTTAATTAGCTCTATAATTAAAACTAAATTTAATCTTAATTCTTAAGTTGTTACTATAAAAAAGTTTTTATTGATGAAAATCGATTTTATAACGTAAATACCAATGGTTTTCTTCTAAATTTTGTACTATAACCGAAATTTTAATTTCTAAACGTCAGTTTATATCTTTAATAAAAATGTTAAGTCTATGTCATAACATTTGCTTTAAAAAAATATCGTTGAATTAAAATTTGTTCAATTTTACTTTAAAACTAACATATAATTGTTACTCATCCTTATTATCTGATCAAACTATTAATATATAATTTTGTTTTTTATATATTAATCTATAATATATAATAATATATTTTTTTAAATTTAAGTTCAACTTCATTTAAAAATTTAACCCTAAAAATAGTAAATATTTTGTATATTTAACCTTTCGAAATAATTTTTTTCTCGGTCGATAAGCGGTATTCAGATTAGATTTTGCAATATTTTGATAAAAATTACAATAGATAATATTTTTTTTTGTCTCTGATTGTTCAGTTATAATTTACTATTTAAACATTTGAAGTTCTGTCACTGATTTGAATTTTTTGAGCTTGTTTTGTCCCTGATATTAAAATTTAATCAACTAATAATAGTAGGGGATTTCCGGAATTTGCACAAAATGACTCCCTTAAAAGTCATTTGATAAAAATACTTATATAAGTTTTGTTACTTATTATTATTGGACTATTAAATGGATAAAAAACCAACTTTATTAAAACAAGTAGGCAAAAATCTCCCCGTCGGGAAATCGAACCCCGGTCGCCCGCGTGACAGGCGGGAATACTCACCACTATACTAACAAGCATGAGATGTGGCCAGTACGGGGATCGAACCCGCGACATTCGCGTTATTAGCACGACGCTCTAACCAACTGAGCTAACCGGCCACACGTGAAAGCAGCATTTCTTCGGTTTATATATCTGACTAGCGCTTTGTGACGTAATAACACCATCAACAATTATTTTGATAAAATTACTGTTTATGATAATTACCATATATATAATTGTGAAGTCTTAAAGTTAAGTTAATTTTACTAAACTTATGTTGCGGTTCTAAATTAATGATGTTTCACAACCCGTTTTCTTGTAAAATTACATAATTTAAATTCAAGTTATAACAATACTTTTGGGTAACTACATATATCTAAACCTTGTTAGCTATCTATTGTAATTAACTTACATATTAAAAATTTGCTATGTGTGTTTACATTTAATTACGCATATATTTAATTAAATAAAACTACTTAAATGTTAGTAGACTTTCATTTTAAAAACAATTCATTCGAAATTTTTGGTGCTTTGTTTGAAAAAAGTTGTAATATCACTTTAAAAATTGAAAGATACTTTTTTTTGTTACTTACTTTAATTAGTACTTATAAGTGTTTATACACTGTTACTATGAGTGTACAATTTTCTACCAATAAAAAGTAAACTTTTGATTAAAAAAAAGTAAACGAATTTAATCGGTATTGAAATTTAATTAACAGTTATTATTTCAATTTTCTAATTTGACTTGAAGCTACACCTAGTTGATTTAATTTGTACTTAATACATTTCTTTTAAGAAACTGTTTCCAATATAGAATGTATTCGAATAAAATTGAGGCTTATTTTACAAATGTAATATGTTTTACGACAATAAAATTACTTTTTATAAATTATCAACTAAATAGAATCCATTCAACTTTACATTTAAATACAAATAAATTCTTCTATTTCTGTAATTTTTTAATTTCAACCAAACCATCATTTTACTGATTATTATGAATTAAAGTATGAATATAGTTTATTAAAAAAAATTTGTAAATATTTAAGTTAATCATTATTTAAAAAAGAAGGAAGTCTGACAGGGGACTTGAACCCCTGACCGTTGGATTAAAAGTCCAACACTCTACCGACTGAGCTAGCCAGGCTTATGCTGAAAACTTGAATGATGTGAATATTAAACTGACTATTACGTAACAATAGCCTAACTTTTAAGTTTTGAGGCTATAACATGCAAGGTAACATAAATGTTATACCAGGGGTCGGCAGGCAGTTCGTGCTCGCGGGCCAAACTTTCAAATTTAAAAGGTTTTGCGGGTCGCAGTTTTAGTTTTAGTGACATTTTAATAGTCTATTGGTTTCACTTTTAGTCACAGATAAAAAAACTGTTTTACTTTTATTAATTTCAAAAATTTAAATAAATTTTAGCTACACGTAGATGGCCTATTAAAATTGTACGTTTTTACTAGACTAAAATATAGTTCGATAATATACTTCAGTCTTTGTATAACGTCAACTATTTTAACACTTAATAAGTTTATTTAAATACTTTATTTTTATAGCTATTACTTAACTTTATATAAAACTAAGTTTTAAAACCATTTATGGGTCACATTATGCATATTTCATAATAACAACCACTTTTTCACAACTTTTTAAAAATACTTGCTTTTGAAAATAATCGAATTAAACAACTTGCTCTCTTCGAAAAATTTAGAAATATTAAAACTAGTTAACTAAAGTAAATTTTAACTGTTTGTATTATAAAAAACTAAAACTAAAACTAATACTATAACTAATAAACTATAACTGCTAATAATCAACACAAACTAACAATAGATTTAACTGCGTTATAATTTAAGAAATTTTATGTGAATATTTTTTTAAAACAATTTTAACTTAAACTAGTAAAAAAATTTATAAAAAAATGTTGATTTTAAACACTTTCAAAAAAAATTATTATTATAAATAACTTGGTATAATCCTGCTTTTAAATGAATTCCACAAAATACTAGATTTAAGATTTGATATAATTATATACAAAATTTTTACAAAAATCTTCTACTATATTGAAAATTAAAAAAAGTTTTTTATATTAACACTACAAAGCTAAATAAAATTATTTGTTAATACTTTTATTATTATTGACTAAATTACAGCACAACGATTAAAATAAAATAAAACAAAGATATCTATATATTTAAAAGTAAATAAAAAGTAAACATTAGTATAAAAAAATAACTAACACAGTTTCTCGACGGATCTTAAACTAGTTTCTTTTTCCGAAAGTTCCGTTGGGTCCGTTGTACGAAGGCAGGGTAAACTTATTCGGTTTGTAGAAAGACGGCTTGTCGAGGTTTGATTGGTCAATAAACTTTTCACATGACTGATCAAAACGCTTGCCTGATTGGCTGTTTGGCTTAACTAGCGATTCGTTTATTACTGGCGGAACGAATCTGAACAATATCGTAAAGTTTAGTTATCTATTAATTTTTCTTATAAAATTTCGTAAAACAAGTGATTTTTTTTTTAATTTATCTGAATTATAATGTAATTGTGAGTTACATATATAAAATAAAAAAATACTTATCAAAAAGTTAATTGAGCAATATCTTAGTTTTCAACTCTTCTTTCAAATTAACAAAAAAAAACATTTATTAATAATTATTTGATATATTTTTAGAAAACTCAATTCCGAAGGGCTACTTTAAAATTTAAGTTTTCATGTATAAGTATTACACAACATTTTTTTTTTGGTGGTGAAGCAACAATAACTTTCTGCACTGTTTTTTTCAACAATAGTTACTATGGTTATTGAGGGGAGTTTGGAACATGTTTAGTTTTTTTTTTCAAACAGGCGAACATTAGATGATGGGAAGTTTTGAAAAGTCTGAATTGGTCTAGGTGGCAGGCACCATGTATTCCGAATTTCCGCTTGCTAATATTTTAATTAAATTAAACTTATGTTGTTATTATTGGAACTGTGATTTTTTCCACTTAAGTATAGTGAATAAAAGATAATCCCAAATGATATGTAAATTCAAAAACGTCATTGGCTGGATTGGAACCTACGCGGGCTGCGTCTAATTAATTTCTGGTCAATCGCCTTAACCATTCGCCCACTACATCTTGTGGACGAGACCATACTTAAGTGTTTATATTGAACATTGGTTGAAAGTAGCTTACAAACAATTTTTGTACTTATACACAAAAAAATAGTTTACTTGAATTTGGGCAAAAAAAAACTGCACTTATAATTTTAAAGATAAAATAATCTCATCAACAAACTGTTGTTGACCGAGTCCATCAGTAATTGTTAAACTATATAAGACAGTCTTAAGCTTTACCATAAGTGTATATTCTAATACCACAAAATAGAACTTTAATTACAAATAAAAGATAATAAGTACAGGGTTGCCAAAGGTTTTTGACAAATTTTCTCCAGGGTTTCAAAATTTCTTGCAGCATTTTAAAATTAAATGTTTTAGGGTCTATTTTAGTTAAAAAATAAGTTTAAGGTAAAAAACTGTGTTAAGTAGTATAATGACATTCATGAAATATCTTAAAACTTCTTTAAATATGTTTTTTAATAAAAAAATTTTTTGATGATGACAAAAAATTTACCTATAAATAGATTATTTGTGTCAAATCCAAATTTTACTACCTTACATGAAAAAATTGTTAATATCTCCAGGTTTTAAGTGATTTATGTTCAAAATTTCAGGTTTTTCCTAAATTTCTCAAATTCTAAGTTTTTTAGCCTAAATTGTCAAATTCCAGGACTCCAGGTTTTTTTTAAACCCTATAGTTATACATAATACACTCCAAAATATAAATAACGATTGTATTAAAAACTATACAGCTCAAACCAACGAACATTTAAAAAAATCTACTGACAATTTATAATTAAAAGTTTTATATGTTAAATCCGGAAAAATATTGCTTTGTCAGCTTATAAAAAGACATGAAAGAATTAAAATAGTAGAATTATTTCGGCTATCTTCAGCAAAGCTAATATGTTTTCGTTTTAACATCATTTAATAAGCAAAGCCAATATAATATAAAGATTTAGCAAATTATTATGACTACATTAAAGAAAATTTTTTAATTTCGTTTAGAGCAAAAAAATTTGGAATTATAATAAAGATTTATGTACATTTTTTAATCGAAAAATAGTAGTACTTAGTACTTACTTACTTAGAATAAGTTTTTACTTGATTAAAATAAACTTATTTCATTATTTCTAACCAAAAACATTATATGTTTACTAATAATAAGTATAACTAGTAATTATTATAGTTAAGTTTGAAAATTACTTTAAATTTAGATAACATAAACAATTGCTAATTGTTTTATAGATATAACTATAGGTCAGCTAAAGTAAAATGCTCTTATTTATGAATATTTATGAATAATGAAAAAATACAATACAGTTTGCTTTAACAAAAAAATACGAATAAGAAGTAAAACAAAACAAGTTTATTTTACTACATATCAATACTTTTAGCAGCATTTCGTTAGCAGACACCATGACTAAGTAGCATTTTGAGTTTATAAACGCAATAATGCCCCTTCTTCCACAAGCATTGTTGGTTCAGTGGTAGAATTCTCGCCTGCCACGCGGGAGGCCTGGATTCGATTACCGGACAATGCATTTTTGTTTAAAATAATTAACTTCAAATAAAAACAAAAAAGCAACAAGATTTTTTAGCTAATATGATGCTAAAAATTAATTCGAATAACTGTATTCTTAACAAAGCTTTCTATGACTACAACAAATAAGTCTTTATCTATTTTTTATTTCTCCGTTCAGTTTTAAAAACAATCAGCTTGTTTTAAATAAAGTTAAAATAAAGGTACTGTTTTTAGCCTTACTACTATCTGTACAAATAAAAAATAACCTCTAGGGTTGTAACCAAATGGTAAAAGGGTGCGCCCAACGTGGGGCTCGAACCCACGACCGTTGGATTAAGAGTCCAACGCTCTACCGACTGAGCTAGCCGGGCACACTATCAATTAACTTTATGGAGTTTATAAAGCCTTTGTGACGATACTATGACGTAATAATCCTTTAACTGACGTCAAAAAGGGCTCGTCCGGGATTTGAACCCGGGACCTCTCGCACCCAAAGCGAGAATCATACCCCTAGACCAGGGTTTCCCAAAGTGGGCGAAATCGCCCCCCTGGGGGCGATTTTAGTATTTTGGGGGGCGATAATTAGTAAGGGGGCGAAAGGGTGGGCGATAACTAGTAAGGGGGCGAAAAGGGGGCGATTTAAAAATTTTGGGTTGTCATAAGATTTTTACTTTTTTTCTTGCTAAATTACTATTTTTAGCTTGTTATTTATTATTTGACACTGAGGTAAAGCTTAAACAAAAAAATTTATTTTATTTATGAAAATAAAAGAAAAAAAATCTAGTGCTTATGACTCCTACTTTCAAGTAAATACTATACTTTCATTTATATATTTCCATATTTAACAATTACATATATCATAGACGATTGGAATCCCTCTCACTATTTTATAACCTGACATATATATTATTTGGGGTTACAAATGGTTTGCAAAAATCTATGTTATTTATTACTAACTATCACCTCATGATATTTCCAGATGCTTTTTGAAAAGTCACTAAGTTAGACTAAGAAATAAAACTATACAGGGTTGCCAATTTACCTAGAAACCTGGAAAAACCTAGAATTTGATAATTAAAGCAAAAAAATTCCTGGAAATCATCTAGAATTATTAACAATTTTAAAATATTAAGTAGTAAAGTTTATATTTGATACAAAAAAGCTATCAAATAGATAAAAGTAACGATCCTTTCGAGGCAAATACTTTTGAAGTAAACGACTTATAGGAAACCTTCTAAGACTTACAAACTGACCTTGAACTTAAAGTAAGTTTTTCAGAAGAACGATATGAAAGATTTTGGACTCAACAAAAACTAAGGCAAAAGTATCCAATCATTTTAGAGGAATTAAGATTGTTGTTTATAGCTTTTCCTTCTAGCTATGTTGTTGAAAAAGCTTTCAGTTCAGTTATCAACATCTTGAGCAAAATGTCTAATCTAGATATTTATAAAGGAGGTGACTTAAGGCTCTATTTTACTAATTAAGAATCAGATTAGAAAAACTTGCAAGCAGTCATAATCCTCATCCTTCACATTATATTAGACTTCAGTAACAAACATAATTTTATGAAAGTTTTTTAATTTTATTTGATCTTTTGAAGTATTTTTTATTTAACCTGGTTTGTATTGAATTTGAGTAGTCTTTTTATAATAACAACTTTATTAAGCTATTTATTCTGCAACAGGTTTGAATAATGCCTAATAAATATTATTTACGGTAGACTTCCTCTTGAGTTCGCACTTTTTACCAAAAAAAAGTGCAAATTTATATTTTCTTAATTTTAACTAAAGTAAAGTCTATTACTAACTAAATATTAATAAAACAAAATATATATAATATTTAATAGCTTATATACATCTTTTTCTTTATGAAGGTTTGTTTTGTTTTTGTGGATTTCATGTTTATTCTTAACATCATTGCATATAACATATTGAAATTTTTCATTTTGTAAAAAAAAACATGGTAATAATTTTTTTATGTTTGTACTTTAATGATTTTTTTCAAAATGCAAACTCAAGCGGAAGTCTACTATATTTATTAAATGGTTTATGTTTTAAGGATTTTAATAATTTTATTTTGACCTGGTTAATTTTGTATTTGATAATCGTTGTTTTACATTACACTTAAACTTTTTTTAGCATAGTGATTAAAATATTTGTTTGAAAGACCTCTATTTGACAGGTTTTTGTTATTACTAGTTTAATCTGTATGCAACTTATATTACTATAAAATTATTATCTGATTGTAATATTTTGACAACCATTAAAGTTTTTATTTCTATAAAGATGTTTTTAGTTTTAAAAGAGTACAAATTTGAGGTCTCTATTTGAAATGACTTCTTCTTTTTCATTTAAAAGTTTCTTAAACACAATTTTATTTTCTAACTTGATTTATTATTTTTCAAAAGTTTATTATATAATAAGGAGTTTTAAACTATTAATACAACTGTTTTTTGTTTTATGTTAATTCAATATTTATTAGCAATTAGAACATACTTAGTTTATTTTAATATTTCAACACTAGCTTTTAGTTTTTCACTATTTTCCTCTGTTAAATTATTGTAAGCTAAAAGCTAGAAAAAAAAAACTTTTTAAACAGAATTAAATAAGCCATCAAAAAGACTGCTACAGTTACAAAACAAAATTTAAACCTAGTTAAAAGTTTTTTTAATTGGTTACTTTCTGTTCTCAGAATTACCTGTAAAACATTGGATTTTCTGTTTTAAATTTAAATTAAAAAAAATTGTTAGAATTAAGGTTTAGTCCCCTAAAGATTATTCAAAGTCAAATGCTATTTCATGGTAATCTACTACAAAACAAATAGTAGTTTAAAAAGTTTAAAATTAAATTTTTAACTTTACAACTAACTTGCTTACAATATATCTTAGCATTGAAATTAGTAAATTTACTGCATTAACTGAAGCAGTTGATGAAGCCACTTTTCATGTGAGATAATCAACCAGTCGGTCAAACTTCATTTAACTAGATCAGAAAAAAAAATTTCAAGATTTATTTCATTATGTGTAGAAGAAACTATTAATTTTTTTATAGTTTTTTAATCTCTGGTATAGATATTTTTAAAAAGCCTATTTATAAAGTAATTTAATTATTTTTTGCGGCTTAAATAAGTTACTTAGTATTAACTTCTTAATGTCCGAAATTTTTTATATGAGATATTATTAAAATGTCAGGTTTAAGTTAAGATTTTAGGTGGATAACGTACGGCTCAGATCCAGTCGCAGATCCAGTCGAATTTCGACCTTCTAAGTAAATTGAAAACTACTTGTGCAAAATAAATAAAATTAAGTTTTTTGATATTTAATATTTTGATATACGCTTTCATTTCGTTTTCAGTTCACCAAAGTATTTCCTACATCACAATAGTACTAAATTATTTTATTACAATTTTGCTTGAGTTTTTTAATTTTCTTATTTGTAATTTTTCTAAATCATGCAGCCCGCAATTACATTTTCTAACGAGTTAAAAATAGAAAATATTTTTTAGTAAATATGAATTGCTGACTACAAAAGTTGTCCACCACTGACCTAAAAGTTTCAATAGTTTCAAAGCAGATCATATTTAAACAGGATTGATTACAGATTACTCAAGGCTTTTTAATAATTAATTATTTTAATACACTTTACTGGGCTTCTAAGAAAATAACTGTAAATTATTTTCTCAAGCCCTGTAAAGTACTTTGAACACAAAAGTGCGTGCATGAGAAGTACAAGACCAAATTACATTTCGAACACAACTTTTTTTAGCTCAAAAGTTTGTACTCAAAAGAAAATTTACTTTGTAAAATCGTGGGGGGCGATTTTTTTTCAAGTTACTCACAAGGGGGCGATTTAGTAAATGAGTTTGGGAAACCCTGCCCTAGACCAACGAGCCACTTGTCAGGACATGTCTTGTTTGGTTTCTATATCTAACAGGTATTATGACGTTGTATTGAGAATATTGCCTAGGGTATTTGTCAAAATCATTGTTTTGTTTATAGATGAAGCCAGTTTTTTTTTTGTTTGTTTAAATGTAACTAATAGTGGTAGTCGTTACAGCTTATAGTGTCTACTAAAAATTTCAGCATAGTTTATGTGTGTATCAAATATTTATTTTCTATATAACTTAAAAGGAATAAACTGAAATTTTCATTTTCATTTAAGTAAAAGGTTATACAAAAACAGACTGTAATATATAGTGATGTACTTATGAGTTTATGATTTACTTTCAAGCCAGTTGTCTTAAATGTAAGTAAAATAGTAAATTTCACCCTTAATAACAATTATGTTTGCATTAAAAATAAGGTTAGTAAACAAAAACTATACGAAATTTATATACTTTATCATTTAATAATCTTCTAAAAATAATATTTATGATGACAATTAAGAAACAACTTGATATTAAAATAAAAATTTTGTGCACCACATTTAAATTAAACAACCTTAACTTATGATTATTTTAGTTTTACTCATATTTATGTGTGATTGTTGTGAATTTTACCTAGTTATACTTTGTTTTAAATTTTATTTTGTACTACTTACAAAACATCTGTGTAAATCTTAAAAAATTACATTGCAAAAACTGGTAGGTGTCAAATTTGCACGAGCGTACAAAATTGTTAAATTTTTTTTTACAAAAATTAACTTTAACTTTTATATGAAAGGTTCTTGCGGTCCATACCGTTTATATCGGAAAATTTTTACAAAAAAGTAAATATCTCAAAAGTTAAATGATATTTTTGAGTTCTATAAAAACTGGCTTGTGGTTTGTACTTGAACCTTTCATATAAAAGTTAAAGTTAATTTTTGTAAAAAAAAATCTAACAATTTTGTACGCTCGTGCAAATTTGACACCAGTTTTTGCAATGTAATTTTTTAAGATTTACACAGATGTTTTGTAAGTAGTACAAAATAACATTTAAAACAAAGTTTTAACTATTAAAAAAACTTTTAATCAAAGTAAAAAGGGAATTTGTGTTTAGTTGTTATATTTTACTTAAATTTTTTTAAACAAATTTAAATTTTTAGCAGTCTTAGTTCAAAAAAAAAAAAAAATTATAAATTTAAACTTACACTTTATTACTTTTAGGAGAAGCTTTTTTATTTTAGAAATTGAAGTTTTCATTAAAAAATTTTCCTAGTTTACACACAAAATAATTAGAAACATAAATCATAAAAAAATAAACATACAACGATTGTTCAATTTAAAAACCTGAATTAATTCTATTACTTTTTTCTAGCACAAAAACTATTTTTAAAATGTTATCAAAGCAATACTATTTATAACTGTTGATTCAAAAGAAGTACAAAATGACAATGTAAAAAATAAACTTTAGTTTGTTCTACTAGTAAACATTATATTAATTTTTAATTTACTTTATATTACTTTGCTTTTTATACAAAAATTTGACTGAATTTCACAAAACAAAAACAGCCGTTATTTAAATTGCAAGTAATGTAAGTATAAAAAGTAATTGTAAGCTATGGCATCATAAACTAATCTCTTTAGTATAAATACTAATAAAAATTTTACAAACGAAGCTTGTTTATATATCAAGCTACTTTAATGGATAATTGCAGATAAATAAAAAAAATTATAGCACCTATCTTAATAATTATCAATTAATGCCTAATAAAGTAAAACTTTTAAACTACATCGTGTAATACAGATATTTAATAATTTATCTTAATATACATAACAACCAATATTCAAAGCAAGCAAAATTTTCAAAAAATGTGACAGGAGCGGGATTCGAACCCGCGCCTACAATGTAGACTGCGACCTGAACGCAGCGCCTTAGACCACTCGGCCATCCTGCCAACTAACTGATTAGATTTAGACGAGTTTATATATATATATTTATATATAAATTAGCAATAATTAATTTATATATATACATTAGACGGGTTTAAATAAATAAATATATATATATATATATATATATAAATAAGAATGCATAAATGATCTTTCGTATTTTGTTTATAATTCTATTGTAATAATCAACAATTAACTTATAAAAGTTAATGAAAAACAAAAAAAAGACTTAACAAATTTTAATTTAGCCAGGTGTTTAATTTTAAATTTTAATGGAACAATTTATTTTTTTTTTATTTTGAACAAACAATTTTTTCATAAAACACTACCTCAAATATTCAATTTTTTTAATTCATCTTATTCAATTTATTCCACAGTCAGATTTATATTTTTCTTGTACATTTTTGTTTTTTAAATTAAACACATTAACTGTCAAATACTTAAAACAAAAAATATTGTTTATTTTCAATCATTGCTAAAAAATAAGCAAAACTTTAAATATTTAAAAAGATTTGTACAAAATCTATTTTAGCATTATGATGTCAAACATGTTTAAAATTGCAGCTAAAATCATTAATTTTTAAGAATAAGTATTTTTTTGTCATACTAATTTAAATACTAGCATAGGGTGCTAAAGTAGATATATACACATATTTTTTAAAATAATTTGTGGCTTACACAATTCAAAAGTTATTACTATTGTGTTACAAATACACAGTGTTTCAATACTTGATTTAAATTGACTTTAGCCTGTGTTCTTTTTGGTAAATGCGAAAAAAAGTTATTGAAACAAGAGTAATTCAATCAAGCTCGAACTTTAAACTGTATATACAGCTCAGAACTAAATTACTAAAGCACAAAATAAACAATTTTGATAGATAATTTAAAACAAAAAAAAAACTTTATATTTTTAGAGCACAAAAAACTCGACCAATACTTACTTTAGTTGTAAATTATTGTATAATAATTACTGCTTAATATGTTTATAAATAAAAAAGGTGCTCCCGGTGAGGCTCGAACTCACAACCTCCGCATTTCTCCGATACTATCATGTAAGTACGGCGCGCTAACCGATTGCGCCACGGGAGCTACGCTATGGAGGGCAAAGTAGAGGATATAAATGTCAATTTTTTGAAGGCGCAATATTATAGTTAAATTCTTCAGCTCAAATTTTTCTACCTATAGTTTTAATTACTTTTTACTGATGTAAAACTTAAATTAAACATTTTAACTCTACTGCATATCAAAAAACAACCTATTTAAATTAATTTCACCTAAAATTATTAGAATAACGAATTAAACATAAAAAAATCTATCCTATACATAGAAATTTTTTTTTGTCTAAGTTTAAAGCTTAAATTTAATTTAATTTATTATCAAAAGTTTCTGTTTAAATGTTTAAATGTACTAAAACTGTAAATCTAAATATAAAAACTATAAATACTTATATAATTCAAAATGTAAAATATTATTTTGACGTAATTATAGGAAATTTGTGTCGAATAAAAGTTTAAGCTTGAGTTCAATTGATAAAATAAAATGTTTTTTTAATGTTATAAACTTTTAATAACTTAATTAAAAATTTGCTAAATTAAAAACATGTTGGGTTTTTTCAGTAATTTAAAATATAGTTTATTATAAAACATTTTAAAACATTTTTCTTAATATAAGTATTTATAGTTTTTAAATTTAGTTTTACAGTATTACATTCAAACATTTAAACAGTAAACTTTTGATAATAAATTAAATTAAATTTAAGCTTTAAACTTAGACCAAGAAAAATTTTTCTATATATAGGATAGAGTTTATATGTTTAATCGAAGCTCTATTACTTTAATTGTAAAGATAGTCTAAAATAACAGGTTTTTTAGTGATTTTTGCTCAAAATTCCAAGTTTTTCTAGGATTTCAGGTTTTTTGGTAACCCTAGCTAATTTAATTATTAATCGAAGCTCTATCACTTTAATTGTAAAAATAGTCTAAAATACCAGGTTTTTTAGTGATTTTTGCTCAAAATTCCAAGTTTTTTTTAGGATTTCAGATTTTTTGGCAACCTTAGATTATTTAATTATTAACATCAACAAAATACTTAGCTCATTGCCTAATAAAGTTGGTTATAGCGAAACGAACCTTAAAATAAATAATGCTGAATCGATATAAAATACTACAGTATATTTTAATGTATATACATATTGTAGTTATAAATATTAAGAGATGATACAAATATAAAATTATTATTTAAAAAGAAAACTCAAATTTTTTTATAGCTGGTTTACACACCACTTAAGGATTTTAAAAGTTTAAAAGTTTTTTCAAAGCAAATAAAATTAACTTAATTAGATTTTTATACAAATAGTCTATAGTTTAAAAATTAAATCTACAAAAGACTCTCAAGAAAAACCCAAAATTAAGTACTACCAAGATTCTTTAGGCTATTTAACTCAAGGTTAAAAATTTTTTTGCTGAAATAGTTTTACATAGATTTTACATATATTGCTAAGAAAAAACATAATGTAAAAAATAGTCTGTTTTAACAACTGTAAAAGGAGATAGGACTTGTTTTTTTTCTTTTTTTTTTGCAAGTTTTTTAAAATTTTCAAAAATTTAGTCTCAATTTTTATTATCAATTCTATAAACTGGGATATAATGATAACTAAGAAAAACTAACATATGTGACAGCAACAAAAAAGAAAATGGGTAAACATGAGAACTAATTTTACATTTAATTACTTTAAACTAAATTAAGCATTTTTTTACACTTTAATAAGTTCTTTCAAAAAATATAAATAAGACTCAAATTTTCAGAACAATAATTATTTCATGCTTATTTCATCAGTTGTATACTAAGCAATAAAAAGAAAATTTCAAATCTAGCTTTTATAGTGAAAATGTTATCAACGTAAAAGTAATAATAATAAAGCAAGGGTAATTAAAAATACAAAGTACTTATAATTACAATGTACAGTAACCTCTCGGATCTTTACGCACTCGTGACGTTACGCACTCTCGTTTAGTTACGCATTTCAGAATTCTATAAAATTCAGAAAATAAAAACTTTCATTTTTTTAAACATTGCACAAATTAGGTTTAATTTATATTTTTGAATTAAAATATGTTTTTGAATGCTCATACACCTCTCTATATTTTTAGACTTTGTAAATTTATGTTCCTTGACTAATTGACAAACATTTAGTTATACCTCAGTATATCAGAAATTTTGTTTTCAATAAGAGATTAAATCAAAATTCTGAAATAAACATGACTGTGTTTAATAATAAAGTTATAATGAAATAATGAGAGTTTAAAACACAAAGAAATAATACAGCAGTCTTGCCCTATGTATTAATAAACACAATTTTGTAATTGTAAAGAAATGCTTAATTATAAATTGAATTTGCTAAGTAGAAAAGAATATAAATGTCACATATAAATAAAGATAAAGATAATTTCTACTTATTATTGAAATAGTAAAACTATTTCTAATTATTATTTTATAGAAATTCAAATCCTTTTTTTAATATATGTATAGTTTTATCTGTTGTTTTCATATTTATAAACTAAGTAATTAAATAGTTAAAAGTGGGAAAGTGCCCAGTCTGCTTTTAACTAGAAGCAATATTAAAAAACAGCCATTATAGTGAGTATATTTGGTACCTCTCGTTTCTTTACGATCTCTCATATCTTTACGCACTTTTTATGTGGACACAATGTGCGTAAATAAGCGAGAGGTTACTGTAACTAAAAAAATTATAAAATATAGTAACAACTTATAAAACAATTTAAGAAAACAACAAAACAGTATAATTAAAATCTATATGTTTACACAATTTAGGTTTTCTTAACAAAATACAAATAGTATTTTGTAAAGTAATCGACCCTTTACAAATTATTTCCCCTCAACTTTCTAGAATCGCACCCAGGGAGGCGGTACCGCCCACTTTGGGAAACCCTGATTTAATGTAATAATGACAACTATGCTTTAGTAAGCAAACTTTTCTTGATAACGTTTAGTTTAAAAAATCAAGCGATAATGGAGGTCATAGGGTGGAGGTGGGCAACTTATTAGTCAACGTAACTTATTCACCTAAAAAGTTGTCTGTGAGCCAGGTATATTTGAAAAACTGAATTATAAAAACATAAAAGGCTCTTTAAAAGCATAAAATCAATGAATTTATTGTTTAAAATGTAACCTGATTTTTGGCCTTACCCCTATTGCTTGGAGACCAAAATTTTTAATTTTAGAATTAATATTGAATTAATTATTAAAAACTTAAAATAACAAGTGTAATATTTTTAAATAAATTTTTTTAATAACTAAGGTGCTAACTAGCTATTTTGTCTGTGGTCAGCTTTAGTGATAAAAAAAACTGACCTTGTCAAAAGATTAATGAAATACTTAAATGCACTCTAACAATATTGTTTAAGTTTTACAAATATTTGAGAAATTGTCAGTTTTGTAAAATTATTTATATAGAAACTAATGAGAGAATTAAAAAAAGACTAATTTTAACATTAAAGGCATAAAGGGGTCAATCTTATTTTTTACTAGTTGATCTTACTTTTCAGAACTTTATTTGAGCTATCAGATTTTTTACCTTTAACCGCTTGAAAAAAATCATAGTAGCTTTTCGAGTGATCAAAGTCAATGTGCTCAATAGGTTTCTAGTGGGTGTCAAAAACAAAAATCGCAAAAAAGACTATTTCACAAGTAATCTATCTTCTCCTGCATTTTTAAACCAATTTTCTTCAAACTTTCACAGAAGTTCCATTACTAATATCTAAATTGATTCAATGCAGGAACTTTTTTATTTTTGAAAAAAAAAGTATATATAAAACATCACGTATATTTTTATATATTTTATCAAAAACTATCATTCTTTATTTTTTTCAAATCACATAATTCAAAGTCTTTTAAACTATAAAAGGAACGTTTCCTAGCTCGAAAAATGAAGGAAAAAATATACTTTTAGTGATTTTTTATTTCCAAGAAAATTGACAATAAACAATTTACCGTCCATATGTTCTATAGAAATTTTTTGTTACAAATACATCTATATATAGATATACATCTTAAAATTCTTGTGTTGTATAAAAACTGACTTATAGATAATACTTTTAGCTTTGATACAAGAAACAATTTAGTAAAAAAATGTTGGACCACCTCTATGGCCCGACCTTAACTTCAAAAAAAAATTCTATACTCTTAAAGTGTTTTGTGCTAAGACCTTAAGTTTTTGGATAATTTTTTTTATTAAAAATTGAAATGTAACGTTTATTATGTTATAGTTAATGTTTTTGTAATTATAGAGATTTGTATTTAATATTTTAAATAAGGATAAACAAAAATCCAAAATCACTACTGTTTGTATGTTATAAAAATTAGACTAAAAAAATTAAAGCAGTTGCTTAAACATGTATATAATATGATTTCAATTAAATAGTCTATTTTCAAATTTTTAGCTTGCTCCTTTCAAAAAGAACTTAAGTGAAAAGCTAAGATCGATTGTATCTCAAAATTTACCTTGGTTTTTTAAATTAATAAAATGCAACGCGTAGCTTGGTAAAAAACTTGACACTATAGAAATTTTTAAAAGAAATATTTTACCATATTAAGGTCTTAATAATAAATATCACTATGAATAAATATAAATTCGAGGTAGTACTTTGAATGAAAGCAAAAAAAAAACTTTTTTTTTATAAACATTGGAACTCATTTGTAAGCTATAAACAAAATTCAGAACAAAAATATTTAATTGTATTTTTAGGTATAGTTAGCTTAGCTAAAAGTTTCATATGCTAGGCCGCTAGGGTATGAAAATGAAATTTCAGTTGTTAATTTTCTCAGATTTTTTAAAACTAACTAATAGTCTACCTATTCATTTATTTCTTGAAAAACTAACTCTAGATGTTAAGAAATATTGCATCATTAAAAAAACTGTATTGTAAATATTCAGTAAAACTGTGCTTGGTAACAAAGTGTAAAAATAATAAATTTATTGCTTTTTTTTTAAGATTAATTTACTCAACACTAAAAATATTTTAAGACTAATAGTTAGTTTTTAAGTGAAATTAGACTAAAAAAAAATAATTGAGTACAATTTCTTGAAAACTAGAGATAATAAACTTTTTTAAAAACAGTCTTTTTTCTTGCCCTTAAAATTTAATCTTTTTATAACTATGTATTGATTTGTATATTGTAACTAAGTATATTCCTACTTTGTACCCTTATATATCAAAAGTTTATTTGAATTTTGAAAATTGTAGAGAATAAGTGCTAGCTGAAATAAAGATCTTTAAAATAAGATTAACTTGTATATCAAGTTTCTTACCCCCATGGCCTTAACAAATATTCAACAAAATAGTTGATGTTATCATAAAGTAAGATGTTTTACTTAAAACTCAAGTTGCTGTAAAAAACTTAAAATAATCTTGATATTAGCCAAGTACTGTTGTTATCAAATTATTTTTTATTTTAATCTAACTTGAGCTAATGCAAGATTATTTATTATACATTTTTGACACAACTTTTTGTATAATCTATCAAACAACAATATAAATCTTGTTTAACAATGAAGTAAGATATAAAGTTGTACTTTATATTAAGCAGCTGCTTTGTTAGGTTACACTTTACTTTAACTTAAGCTAACGAAAAATTACTAAATTAAATATACACTTTTGATACATTCTATCAGACAATAAACTGAATGTTACTGTATAGGAATTAAATAAAACAGATAGTCGTACAGCTGTTTTGCTTGGCAGGCTCAAAATTCAGCAGGTGGTGCTTTAAAGCTAGCAACATATAGATCTGGCCCAGCAACAAAAGCACTGACTTGCAATAATTTTAAGGTCATAGATGGGTCCACCTTGTTTTTTACAAGCTGATCTTATTTTGTAGATTTTTATCTGAGCTGTCAGACAAATTTCAACCTTACAAAAACTGGAAGTGAATAACTTTTGAGATAAAGCAATCAAATTAAGGGACTTCAGTAGGTTTTTATGGAAGGGCAAATGAAAAATGCAAAAAAAGACTACTTCACTAAAAATCTATCTTCTTTGTTGTTTTTTAAGTAATTTTTCTCAAGTTTTCACAGAATTCATACTAATAATATCTAAAGAGATTGAAGTTTTTAAATTTTGAGTGTAATAAAATACTTAAAAAAACTAGCTGTCTTTTTTAACTAAAATTAATATTTTTTGATATTTTTAAAAACCCAACTTTCGAAGTCTTTTAAACTATAAAAAAAAATTCCTGAAAATTTGAGGTGTCTAGCTCAAAAACTGAAGAAGAAGGGAAGATAAACTTGATGTAACATCCTAAATTCTCCTGAATAGTTAAACTTAGAATTAAAATTGTAAAAATAGACTTCATTTTTGTCTAAATTTAACTAATTAAATAGGTACAGTTATAATTATTTCAAAACATATCAGCAGTAAATCTATTGAAGTGTTTTTAACAATTTAGATTTTTTGTATATGTGTCAACCACTGAGTTTTTTTAATTCAGAGTTTTTAAAGGCAAAATTATCATTAAGATTTCGAAATCTTAAGCCAACAAAAACATTTAACTTTCTCAAGGCTCTAACTAAAAGTTCGGAAAGTTAAATTTTATAATTATCCCTTGTGACAAAGATAAGAGATAATTATCTGTATAAAAATAGCAACAAAAAGTTATACTAACTTGTTAGATTTGGTGAAAAACTTATTCTCCATGATTATTTTGTTTTATCATCTTTTATTTGATTCCTATCATTAAAAAGATTTGATGATTTTGGTAATATGTGTCTCTTTTAAATTAATACCAAACATATGCATATTTTAAAATCTGCATAACCAAATTCAAATGGTAGTGCTTCAAATTGTTTTCTTAAACTTTTCTAAACTACAACATAGTTTCCAGAATTTAAGTATGGCGTAAAACTAGCGGTTGTTGGTTCTATAGCTTATTTAACTAGCAAGGTCAAGCTTCGAGTCTTGACGAACTAAAGTTTTAAAGAAATTATAAAACATCTAGACTTATAAGAACTCGTTTATAGTGGCTATACTTTAAAAAAAAAGCAAAATATCTAAATTTGTTTTGTTTTAAGAAGTATGGAATCAAACATGTTCATCATTAAAAAAAAATGTAGAAATTTTTGATTAAAGAAAATTAAATGAGCTGTTTTCTGCAGATTTATTAAAAAAACATCTAAGTTGATATAAAAACAATTAAAAACAGTTTAATGTGTTTTTTTAAGCTCTGATTATTTAATAGTTTTTAAAACTAGTGCTAACAAATTACTTTCTTTTATATAACATTTTGCACTTACCAGATATTTTTATTGACAAACTACTTACGCATGCTTATAAATTAAGTTACAAATAAGTACTTTTATATTAATTTGTTAAGCTAAAAGTGATCTTATTAGTTTTAATTAATAAAATAGTTCCTTTAGAAATATGTTAGTTATATAAATCAGAAACATTTTTCAGTTGTGTATTATTAAATTATCATAAAATAGTAATAATTACATGATAATACCAACAAAAATATTAATACAACAAAGATATTTTTCGTTAAAATAACGAGGTTATAGTTAAATACAGTTTTCAGGTATTTTTTGAACAAACCTTACTTTACAAGTTGTTTTTAATCTATTTGATAATTTTTTAAGACAGAATTCAAAATAAAAGTCCACTACAAATTTAAAAGTTAGTATATTTCTCAGTATTTTCTCTAGTTTTTATTTTAATAAATCAGACAAATTAAACTTAGGCTGGTAATTAAATACTTTGCTTTTTTTTTTGCAGTTGAAAAACAGAGGAATACAAAACACTGTTGTAGCTGATGTTAGCATAAAACTTTAAATAAAAGTCTAGTTTTAATGGAATATTTCTCACATAAGTACAGCATAATTGAACAAATTACAATTTTTTTTATATATTACCATTTTATACGATTCTTTAAAATTCTTAAAGTGCTAGTTTTGTTTTTAATCTAAAAATAATTTGCATAATAAAAAATAAAAGGTGATTAGGAATCATTAAAAAGCCATTGTCTCAGTTTTTTTTACAAAACACGAACATTGAAAAGATCTTCCGTTTATTAGATAAACATTATCTATTCTTATTCAAACAGAACTTGAATTATTTTATTTTATTCTATTCTATGACTATTCTATTTGTTTAAGAATTAATAATGGTTATTTAATAAACAAAAGATCTTTTCAATGTTAGTTTTTTGTAAAATACTGAGACAGTGGTTTTTTAATAGTTCCTAACCGTTTTATATTTTTATTTTGTCAAATTTTCAAAAACTTTCCAGTCTTCAAAATCAAAAGTGGCAGACTATCTTCGTTCCATCATTTTAATTAAAAATAATTTACGTAACATTTTAAGTATTTAAAATCCTTTTGAACATAGATTGTATTAGATTGATAACTTATTTCGAAAAACGTCTTTGCTAAATATAAATTTTATTTAAATACAAGCTTGTCAAATTAAAATTTTAGTAATACCCATTAATCATTTAAAGGCATACTACAAAAGACCTTTATGAGTTGTTTAAAAACGTTTATTCATCAAGTAGAATAAAAAACAACGTTAAGTCATAATTTAATACAGTCAAAACTGAAAACAAACCAAATACAAATAAAAAACTGTAAACTATTTTATACAACTTGTTTCATTTTGTTAAGTTGAAAAAAATATATCTAACTTACTGTAATAAAGGTTTAGCAAATCCTAAAAATCTCTCTTTTTTTTAATTTTTTTCAAACCCAGCCATGTAAAATTAATGATTTACCGGTTTTTATATAAAGTTAGTTATACTTACTAATTATTTTTGGCATGCTATGTTAGCGAACCACAACAGAAAAGAATCAGAGCTTTCTGAAGGTGGGATATAAGTAAACCAGCGAGAAAGCTAAGAACAAGATCAAACTTTGGCGAACCAGATTATAAAACTAATTCTGCTTTAATGCTCTTTTTATAAAGATGGTTTTCAAAAATTTAAAGATTTTATTGGTATCAGTAAGAAATTATAAAGATATTAAGAAAATTAAATATTCAATTTTTTTTAAGTTTATACTTGTAATACTCCTTCGGCTAGCACCAAGGCACTAAAGATCCTGCTCTTAGCTACTAAATATTCAGTAAACGAAGAAAATAATATTTAAGATAGTTATTCTTTGTAATTCATATAAAACTGAAATATTATTTTATTGAGTAATTATGTTTTAACACTTAGTTTAACTTTTTCAGTTTTCAAAACTTTGAAGAATTGTTAGTAGTAGGTTAAACTTTCACGTAAAAGTTTTAGTTATGGGTTAGGAAATTTCACTAGTACAATATTTCTATTAGTTTTATCAATTTTGAAAACATTAATGTTTTAAGCTTTGGATAATTAACTCTATTCTACAAGCGAAACACTGTATATGAACAACAGCTTTCAAAAAAATATTTTATTTTCTTCGCAGAACTAAAAACTTTATTTTTTTGTTAAACAACTAGAAACATAGCAATATTTCTATGAAAATGAAAACTATTTTAATTTATTAAAGTTAGAGTAGTCTATTTGTTAAATAACACAGTTTGTTTTTTCACACCTAGCTTTTTTAAAACATATTTTAACTTTATATCTTCAAAGAAGTCTAATCAAAGTGAGTACTGTAAGTTTATTGGACCTTATAGTTAATTAGAGAATTGTTTGATTTATAAATATGTGTAACAAATAAAGAACTTTTGATTGAGAAATTTAAGTACAAACTACATAAATATCAAAACATTAAATATATTTTGAAACAAATACTTAAGGAACTGAAAAATTTAGTGAAATCCAGATGTTTGATTACAAATAATTTTTAAATGCATTTATATTAATTACACACAAAAATAATTCACCAACTGTTAGAATACACATTACTGTTAAGTTTCTTTATAGATTACTTATTTTTTGGAGTTAGTATTAAAGTATAACTTTTTAATTATTATAGTACAAAGTTGTATTTTTTAAAGAGTTAAAATGCTGTTTAAATAAATGGCCCAAAATAGATTAAATTTATAAGTAATTAAATTTGATTTATTAAAAGAAGCAACCTCTTTATATAATTTTATGGTTTAAACTTCGTTGTACAATTTAGAAACAAATCAGGTATAATTTTGGCTAACTTTAATTGAGTTTAGTAAAGAAAGTTTGACACAGCTAATTCTAAAGTTTAAATAAGTTTTGTATCATAAGTATAAGTCACTATGAGTTACAACACTAGTTTGCAATCAAAAAAATTGAATATGTTATAAAAACTTATAAACTAAAAACAAAACAAAATTTTAAAATTAATACAGAAAAATTTATAAACAAGATATATTAGATTTTAACCTTAATTGAAAAACAATCAATATCCAAAATTCGATAAACAAAACCAAATTTAAGAGACTATTAAATAATTTATGATAAACCGTAAAATATCAAGTTTAAGCATTAAAAACATTAAAGGTTATAAAATAACAATAAACTTTTATTGATATTTTAACAAATCTAATAAACTAAATAATTAAAGTTTGAGATTAGTTGATTAATAATCAAAAGTGAAACCAACCTAGTATAAATATTATTAAAAAATAGAACCAAATACACATGAAAAAGAGTTCTTAGCTTCTTCTAGTTCCTATTCTAAATTTGAAGTCCTTTCTTGTTTTTTTTTTCTAAAATTATAAACTTGGATAAAGAAATAAATTATGGTTATTTTTTTGCTCAAATCTTAAATAAAAAATAGATAATATATCGTTTTTCATGACTAATTATGTATATAATAGTGGCAACGTACGGTCCGCGACATGTTTTTTGGCTTAAAAATTATTGTGCGAGATAAGTAAAAATAAATCTTTTTATGGCAAATAATCTCATACGTGTTCTCAGTTCGATTTTTGCTACACAGCATTTAAATGATAGTTTCAATACAATATTTCCCCTAAAAAGTTGTTTTTTAGTTTATACAGTAAAATTTTAAAAGTTACGCAGTCCGCGAAAGACTTTTTTTAAAAGCCTGGCCGATCGACTATTAAAGTTGTCTACCTTGAAATATATTTTACGGTGCCACAAGGTTATACTAATTGAAATGAAAATAAAAGTTAGTGTTTAAAGCTGTAGTTCAAGTTTGATAATTGTTTTACAAAGTTATGCAAATTAACTTTGGACATCTAATTAAACTAAAAAACGTATATTCTATTAATAGCATAAAAAGATATTATTTTTAATTAAAAATGGGGGCAGGCAACAGTTTCAGTCGACGGGCCAGTATCACCAAAACAAGTTTTTGGCAGCAGTCAAAAAAAACTTACAACGAAAATATAAAATAACTCTTAAAAAGAAAATTTTATTAAACAAGCACTACTGTATACAGCATGTACCAAAAATGAGGTAGCTGTCTAATTTGCCAAGTGTACAAAATTGCACGAAGATTTTATTACACGAAGACACGTTTGCACGAGCAGACAATTTTGCACAGAAACATTTTTGCTCGGGTCAATTTTATTTTTTTAATTTCTGTATAATTTTTTGTATTTTTTTTAAATTTGGTTTTATTTTTACTATCGATAAGTAGCTATTTATTTCCTTTTTTCTACTTTTTTAGTTTTATTTTATCTGTAATTTTCTACTCTCGCGCAAAATTGACCCTTGGTGCAAAATCGTCTTCGTGCAATTTTTTGCCCTCGTGCAAATTTGTGCACTCGTGGAATTTTGTCTTCGTGCAATTTAGACCCGTTCCCACTAAAAATACGTTAATTTCAAAATGATTAAAAAAAGTTCAAGCTGTTTTATTTTGATTACATTTTTAATCTAAAAAGTACGTTGACAGATATTTCTGTTTGTGGAACTGAACCGGTCTGTTTTATGTACGTTGCTTACGCATAGTTTATAAAATTAAAATTACCATTAGCTTATAATGATTCTAAAACATCTAGTGATTATTAAAAATTTAGCAGTCTTAAACATTTTACAGAGAACCTAAAAACACTTTGAAATATTTTTTTAAATACAAATACATTTGTGTTACAAAAAAAAGGATTAAAAAACAAACTGAGTTAGGATTTGAGGTTTTATTTTATTTATTTCAAATTATTTATTCGAAAAATTACTGCAATCCAAGTAGCAGCTGCTTTCTTCCTTAAAATTTCCAACTGAGATGTTATCTACTTACATCTGCCAAGTCAAGCGAACCAATAGGAGAGTAGGAAGGCAAGTTGTTTGCAAATCTGCTGACTCAGCAAAAAATTTTTGGTTTAACAATTTTTCTTTTTGATACAAATTTTGTGAATTATTTATTTTTAAAGATGTTTTTATTAGAACATAAGTTTTTAAAATAAAATGATTAAAAAACTGTAAACAAAGTTTAAAAATTATATTGTAAATCAGTCTATTGTTAAGTCACGTTCGAAGTGAACTACTTCAAAAAAACTTATTCCACAAACTAACGTCCTGGTTAAAAGGTATCGAAGTTGTGTGCGACTTGATAACCGAAAGTTTCTTCTTGCACTACGTTCTAATACCAAATATTTTGAACGTCTTTTTTAAGTCGTTTAAAAATCTATGTATAAAATAGAACTTTATAATGATTATGTTAAATTTTATAAATAAAAACAAATTGTACAGTAATCTTCCTTTATTGTACCAACATATGTTTCTGTGTGTTAACGAATCAACACACTTCAACTTGGTTCTGTAAAAAATACAGTAACCTCTCGCTTATTTACGCACATTGTGTCCACAGAAAAAGTGCGTAAAGATAAGAGAGATCGTAAAGAAACGAGAGGTACCAAATATACTCACTATAATGGCTGTTTTTTAATATTGCTTCTAGTTAAAAGCAGACTAGGCACTTTCCCACTTTTAACTATTTATTTACTATATTTATGAAAATAAAAACAACAGATAAAACTATACATATATTAAAAAAAAGGAATTGAATTTCTATATAATATGAGTTGAAATAATTTAACTATTTTAATAATAAGTAGAAATTATCTTTATCTTTATTTATATGTGACATTTATATTCTATTCTACTAAGCAAATTCAATTTATAATTAAGCATTTCTTTACAGTTTTAAAATGATGTTTATTAATATATAGGGCAAGACTGCTGTATTATTTCTTCGTGTTTTAAACTCTCATTATTTCATTATTTAACACAGTCATGTTTATTTCAGAATTTTGTTTTAATCTCTTATTGTTAACAAAATTTCTGATACACTCAGGTATAACTAAATGTTCATCAATTAGTCAAGGAACATAAATTTACAAAGTCTAAAGATATAGAGAGGTGTATTAGCATTCAAAAACATATTTTATCTTAAAAATATACATTAAACCTAATTTGTGCAATATTTAAAAAAATTAAAATTTTTATTGTCTGAATTTTATAGAATTCTGAAGTGCGTAACTAAACGAGAGTGCGTAACGTCACAAGTGCGTAAAGATCCGAGAGTTTACTGTAATTACTGTAATGAGAGAATAGAAGCATAGAATAAAGTAGGTGTATACATGTTTTCATTAAAATAAGATATTTTCTACAGATAATAGTTATTAATAGGTAAATACTTATATTAAATCCGACTGTTATAAAACTATATAATATTTGTGATTATTAAGTCTAAAATAAGTAAAGTAAGCTAATTTACACAACAAAACAACAAATCATAATATAAACAAACAACTCACGTTAATGGGAAAGATAACTGATTCAAATATTATTGTTGTTAACTAATGAAAAATACATTCATTACAACTAATAATTACATCACAATGTAAATGAGGTTATTTAAACTATTTAATTTGTATTGCAAAGAACGTTAATTTAATTTTTATTTAATCTATTTTAAACAAAAATAAAACATTAACCATTAGTTAGTGAATCAAAAAAATTTATAAAACTTAACGACGGTGAAGGCAATAAAAGTCACAGAAACTCGATGTAACATGTATACTATATATTAAATGTTTGTAATGATTGAATCAAAGTTATATAGAATTAGGAAGCAGATTTAGTTCAAATGTAAAAATCAAAAATGAAAAAACTAAACTTTAAGAAAAAACAAAACACAAAAAAACAAAATTGTTATTGGGCTTACAATGTACTGACCGATAATTAATTTTCAGCGACATGCATAGAATCATAATGACTTAAATTAAATATATATCGTATTTTATAATTAATAAAATAATTAATTGGTAAAGTAGGAGTCGGCTGTTTAATTTACATATCCCATAAAGATATTTAAATTAAACAGCCGACTCCTACTTTACAATAATAATACAATAATTTTTTTTTCTTGTTTTTTTTTTACAATTTGTTTTTATTTTATTTTTTTTTTTACTCTCGTACAAAAATGATCCTTCGTGCAAAATTTTTCCCCCGTGCAAAAGTGACCCGTTCCCCATACAACAATATCAGACTAATTTCTTTAAATTAACTAGTTACTAAAAACTTAAAGGTTTTTAAGAAATTTCTTTCAGTTTTTCTGAATTTCTTACAGGTAAGGTTTTCGAAAATAGAAGTTTTAAGGTTTACTTTCAGTATAAAATGAATTTTACTGATGAAAATATCTTAAACAGTATAAAAACATTAAACTGATACTGTAAAGGTACTTTAAATGTGTTATTATTATAAATAAAAAATAATAACAACAAAAAATTACCGGTGAAAATCTGATTAGTTCCTGCGATTATCACGACACATTTAGTAAATTCGAATTTCTATGAGGATTATCTTCATATTGCTTCAAAGAAAAAAATAAATAATAAACTCTACCTTTACTGTAAAATTAAACAAACAGTTCTTAGAAAAAAAATTTCACTATATTTCTGGAAAAGTTATTTTTGATAAGTATTTTTAAAGTTTGAAAAGTTTAAAGGATAGTTAAACAAAACTTTAATTTTCAAATTGATAGTTTGGATATCATATCTAAAAAGTATAATTGTTTCATTTTCAGCATCCATTAAAGTCTATATATAAACGAAATACTGTAATTAAAATAATGTTGAGCTTTATAAAGTCATCTGGATTTATGAATACATCAAAAACTAATTAAAAGTTTTTTTTGAATACAATTTCAAAACTCAAAAATAAAGTGCAACTTGAACAACTTCGCAAGTCAATTGGTAAAAAAAATAATTTTTAGTACTCATTTTCTTTCATTACATTGATATAATCTAAAAAAATAATAAAACCATTATATACATTTCTAACAAAATAACTTATAAATTTTGAGCAAAAAGGTTTTGCCTTTATAAACAAAATTAAGCTGTTACCAGCAAGTGTTTCAGTAGTGTAGTGGTTATCACGTTCGCCTCACACGCGAAAGGTCCCCGGTTCGAACCCGGGCTGAAACATTTTTGTTACAAAGACGCTTTGTAAATAATTACTTTCTGGGACATTATGTTGTCATTTGTAGTGACTTAATAATTATATACACTTTACTTTAAAATTTTAGTGTACTACAAAAGTAATACACGTAGAACAAAATAAACATTAGCTTTACTTGAAAGATTAAACCATAAAATATAAGTTATTTTCTAAAAAACAAAAATGTAAAAAATCTTTTAAAATATAGGTAAATTTGTTTCAAAATCTGATAGAAACACTTAAAACGGAAATTTTTATCGTTAATAATCTCTAACATTCAAAATTTAATATCTGCTATTCGTAAAATATTTAATTACTAGAAATTTTTAATTGATTAATAAGAATTTTTTGTTATGGAATTTAAAAGTTCAACGGATTGCATTTACACTGTTGTAGAAAATAGACTTTTATAGAAAAAGATATTTTTGCATTTTTAATTTCCTTATTAAATAAGGTCCTACCGAACTTTTGTATTATATCTCGGGAGTCTAATCTGGTAGCTCTTACTAAAGTTATTTATAGAAATAGACATAAATTTACTTTTGAAATATTGTTTTTTATATTATATTTTAAGTTATAAAGTGTTGTTTCTAAAATGAGGGCAAAAAAAGTAAAACATTCTTTTTTTTATGAAGTTCTTTAGAATAAATGTTATGAAACTAAAAAAACCTAACGTGTAATATAATTTATACTAGACAATATATTATGGTAGTATTTACCAGTAAGACTAATTGACATTTCATGCAGTATGCTTGATCGATTTTACAAAAAGATTGCCTCGACCCGGGATTGAACCAGGGACCTTCAGATCTTCAGTCTGACGCTCTCCCGACTGAGCTATCAGACTAGTGATCGAAAGCACATTACAGCGATTATAAACATTTCTACAAAGTTTGTTTTTGTATGCATAAGAATCCTATTGTGGTAGCTTTTTAAAAATGCTTAACTTTATTTGCTTTTAAAACTTGGTTTGTAAAAGAGATGGTTTTTGCCTTTATTACAACGATACATCATTTATAACATTCGCTCAATTTATAATTTATGTTAATAGTTTATACGAAAAAAAACTTGCTAAACAAGTATGGTATAAATAATGTAAGTCGTAGTACATAATTGATAATTAAAAAAAAAATTAGGAGTACTTTTTATTTAAAAATTGACTTTTCTGCAAATAGAGTATAGAAAAATACCGATCAAATTTAAAACATAATTTTCTTTACTCTGTTTTAGATTATCCTTTTTTATTTGTTACTTATTTTTATACCTTTACACTAGAATTCTAGAATAATACTTTAATTTATAAATAATTGTTTTAAACAATTGTTCTTATGGTCATCCTTAACAAAGTTGAGATGCTTCGCACCATCAATAGTAAGTAATGAACTTCACCACAAGACCATCAACAACAGCATCCGAAAAAGTCTACGACCGGTTTCGTCCTTATCAATTTTTGACTTGCAAACCAAAGTAGAAAGTACTATTATAATTATCATTCTGACAAAAATATTTTTATAATGAACTTTTATAGTTTACTTATTTATTTTTACTTTAGTAGAGTTTAACAGTACAAAATCAAAAAATGTAACAATTAAACGAATATTTAAAAAATATTTCACACTGACGAATTGTGGGTAACTAATAAAATATTTTAGGTTATTATTTAGTGATTTTTAATGAATCATAGTGATAAAAATTAAACAGTTGAGATGCAATTTAAAAGGAGGTTTTAGTTTCATTCAAGTACAGTCAAACAACACAATACTATTAAATGTCACATTTAATAAAAATACTCACATTCATAAACTGATTTTGAAAAAAATATTTTTTATATATTTGCATTAACTTTGTAAGCATTAGTTTTTATTAAAGCTAAAAAAGTTATTTATGCAACAAAACAAAAAAAAACATAAACTATAATGACATAAAAAGGAAGCTTTTCAAAATTTATTTAAGATCATATGAAAGAAAAACACAAACTGCTAACACTAAATCAAATAAATATTTAATAGCAAGTCAGTTCCTAACTTTTAGTATGAACAAACAAACCAAAAACAAGGAGGTTTCCGTTTAAAAATAATTTTCAACGATGCTTCTGTCGTGAAAATCGACTCCTGCTTGATGAATTGCAATTCCCAATACTAAGTTTACGTAACCTGATATAATGATTAGAAGTTATTACTTAAAATTAAAAACATAATAAGTTATCATGTATTAATTTTTATTTTAGTTAACGTACTAATTTGAACTAAAACTTGCAACCTCAATGCACAACCGAAAGTAATAAGAAAATATTAAACAGGAGCCTGATAACATAAAAAATTTTACCAGGGAACATAACAAGTATTTTTGCTTTTCTTGGAGTTAGGATACTTACAATTTCAACTAACAATAACTCAACATTTAAAGTTAAACTACAACTAAAATTTTTGATACACTTTAGATACCAATTTAAAAACTTGTTTAAAATTCTGCATAGTATTTTTTTGTTAAAACACAATAACAAACACTTGTTTATTCGCACAAGTATAATTTTTAAAATTAACACAAACAATTTTGTCAGTTTGACAATAAGTCGTTTAAGTTTGCTGATCAGCATACTTGTATTCAATTTAAGATTACTAAAACTTAAAATTTTATTAAACTCTAATAGTTTTAAAATAAGACTGCTTTTAGTTGTTTTTGTATACTGAGTAACAATTTTAAGGTTAATATATAAAAAAATAAGTAATAATTAAATTAGAAAGAAGGCAAGTTAAAAATACCAAATGATAAGTTTATTTAAGTAACAAAACATTCATTACCTTGGTATACACAGTCTAAGGCAGGGTTTCCCAAAGTGGGCGAAATCGCCCCCCTGGGGGCGATTTTAGTATTTTGGGGGGCGATAATTAGTAAGGGGGCGAAAGGGTGGGCGATAACTAGTAAGGGGGCGAAAAGGGGGCGATTTAAAAATTTTGGGTTGTCATAAGATTTTTACTTTTTTTCTTGCTAAATTACTATTTTTAGCTTGTTATTTATTATTTGACACTGAGGTAAAGCTTAAACAAAAAAATTTATTTTATTTATGAAAATAAAAGAAAAAAAATCTAGTGCTTATGACTCCTACTTTCAAGTAAATACTATACTTTCATTTATATATTTCCATATTTAACAATTACATATATCATAGACGATTGGAATCCCTCTCACTATTTTATAACCTGACATATATATTATTTGGGGTTACAAATGGTTTGCAAAAATCTATGTTATTTATTACTAACTATCACCTCATGATATTTCCAGATGCTTTTTGAAAAGTCACTAAGTTAGACTAAGAAATAAAACTATACAGGGTTGCCAATTTACCTAGAAACCTGGAAAAACCTAGAATTTGATAATTAAAGCAAAAAAATTCCTGGAAATCATCTAGAATTATTAACAATTTTAAAATATTAAGTAGTAAAGTTTATATTTGATACAAAAAAGCTATCAAATAGATAAAAGTAACGATCCTTTCGAGGCAAATACTTTTGAAGTAAACGACTTATAGGAAACCTTCTAAGACTTACAAACTGACCTTGAACTTAAAGTAAGTTTTTCAGAAGAACGATATGAAAGATTTTGGACTCAACAAAAACTAAGGCAAAAGTATCCAATCATTTTAGAGGAATTAAGATTGTTGTTTATAGCTTTTCCTTCTAGCTATGTTGTTGAAAAAGCTTTCAGTTCAGTTATCAACATCTTGAGCAAAATGTCTAATCTAGATATTTATAAAGGAGGTGACTTAAGGCTCTATTTTACTAATTAAGAATCAGATTAGAAAAACTTGCAAGCAGTCATAATCCTCATCCTTCACATTATATTAGACTTCAGTAACAAACATAATTTTATGAAAGTTTTTTAATTTTATTTGATCTTTTGAAGTATTTTTTATTTAACCTGGTTTGTATTGAATTTGAGTAGTCTTTTTATAATAACAACTTTATTAAGCTATTTATTCTGCAACAGGTTTGAATAATGCCTAATAAATATTATTTACGGTAGACTTCCTCTTGAGTTCGCACTTTTTACCAAAAAAAAGTGCAAATTTATATTTTCTTAATTTTAACTAAAGTAAAGTCTATTACTAACTAAATATTAATAAAACAAAATATATATAATATTTAATAGCTTATATACATCTTTTTCTTTATGAAGGTTTGTTTTGTTTTTGTGGATTTCATGTTTATTCTTAACATCATTGCATATAACATATTGAAATTTTTCATTTTGTAAAAAAAAACATGGTAATAATTTTTTTATGTTTGTACTTTAATGATTTTTTTCAAAATGCAAACTCAAGCGGAAGTCTACTATATTTATTAAATGGTTTATGTTTTAAGGATTTTAATAATTTTATTTTGACCTGGTTAATTTTGTATTTGATAATCGTTGTTTTACATTACACTTAAACTTTTTTTAGCATAGTGATTAAAATATTTGTTTGAAAGACCTCTATTTGACAGGTTTTTGTTATTACTAGTTTAATCTGTATGCAACTTATATTACTATAAAATTATTATCTGATTGTAATATTTTGACAACCATTAAAGTTTTTATTTCTATAAAGATGTTTTTAGTTTTAAAAGAGTACAAATTTGAGGTCTCTATTTGAAATGACTTCTTCTTTTTCATTTAAAAGTTTCTTAAACACAATTTTATTTTCTAACTTGATTTATTATTTTTCAAAAGTTTATTATATAATAAGGAGTTTTAAACTATTAATACAACTGTTTTTTGTTTTATGTTAATTCAATATTTATTAGCAATTAGAACATACTTAGTTTATTTTAATATTTCAACACTAGCTTTTAGTTTTTCACTATTTTCCTCTGTTAAATTATTGTAAGCTAAAAGCTAGAAAAAAAAAACTTTTTAAACAGAATTAAATAAGCCATCAAAAAGACTGCTACAGTTACAAAACAAAATTTAAACCTAGTTAAAAGTTTTTTTAATTGGTTACTTTCTGTTCTCAGAATTACCTGTAAAACATTGGATTTTCTGTTTTAAATTTAAATTAAAAAAAATTGTTAGAATTAAGGTTTAGTCCCCTAAAGATTATTCAAAGTCAAATGCTATTTCATGGTAATCTACTACAAAACAAATAGTAGTTTAAAAAGTTTAAAATTAAATTTTTAACTTTACAACTAACTTGCTTACAATATATCTTAGCATTGAAATTAGTAAATTTACTGCATTAACTGAAGCAGTTGATGAAGCCACTTTTCATGTGAGATAATCAACCAGTCGGTCAAACTTCATTTAACTAGATCAGAAAAAAAAATTTCAAGATTTATTTCATTATGTGTAGAAGAAACTATTAATTTTTTTATAGTTTTTTAATCTCTGGTATAGATATTTTTAAAAAGCCTATTTATAAAGTAATTTAATTATTTTTTGCGGCTTAAATAAGTTACTTAGTATTAACTTCTTAATGTCCGAAATTTTTTATATGAGATATTATTAAAATGTCAGGTTTAAGTTAAGATTTTAGGTGGATAACGTACGGCTCAGATCCAGTCGCAGATCCAGTCGAATTTCGACCTTCTAAGTAAATTGAAAACTACTTGTGCAAAATAAATAAAATTAAGTTTTTTGATATTTAATATTTTGATATACGCTTTCATTTCGTTTTCAGTTCACCAAAGTATTTCCTACATCACAATAGTACTAAATTATTTTATTACAATTTTGCTTGAGTTTTTTAATTTTCTTATTTGTAATTTTTCTAAATCATGCAGCCCGCAATTACATTTTCTAACGAGTTAAAAATAGAAAATATTTTTTAGTAAATATGAATTGCTGACTACAAAAGTTGTCCACCACTGACCTAAAAGTTTCAATAGTTTCAAAGCAGATCATATTTAAACAGGATTGATTACAGATTACTCAAGGCTTTTTAATAATTAATTATTTTAATACACTTTACTGGGCTTCTAAGAAAATAACTGTAAATTATTTTCTCAAGCCCTGTAAAGTACTTTGAACACAAAAGTGCGTGCATGAGAAGTACAAGACCAAATTACATTTCGAACACAACTTTTTTTAGCTCAAAAGTTTGTACTCAAAAGAAAATTTACTTTGTAAAATCGTGGGGGGCGATTTTTTTTCAAGTTACTCACAAGGGGGCGATTTAGTAAATGAGTTTGGGAAACCCTGGTCTAAGGTATTGTTGTAATATTAATTGATTTGTTGTAATTCAATTAATTTAGTTTTACATCCCTGTATAACATTTTGAAACTATCAATAATTTAACTGCTTAGCATTAAAACTGTGAAAAAGACAAATTAGCTTTCTAAAAATGTTTTTTATCTATTTAGATAATAACTTTCTTCTTAAAATATTAATTGGTTAACTACAGCAAAGTTTTAAAAGTACTTAGAAAAACTTAGTTATGTTATACATAATAATAAATAGGTATACACAGCGCAAATGTATTCCACTTTGTAAAAAAGTAATTCACAGTATCTAACTAATATACATTTCTTCACAAATTACTTATTTTGTTTAAAATGTAGTTTATACCTAAGTTTTTTTAAAGAAGTTTTCACTATATTTATATTTAAGTGTGAACAAAAACTTTTGAAATAACTAGAAATAAGACATAAGGTTTATTAGTTTGTTTATTTTTTCTATGACACATTTTGGTTTTGTTCTCTGTGCTCTTTAAATATATAATAAATTATATATTTGCACAACAAAGTATAAAAATGCTCATTTTTGGAATCTCTTTTTCACTAATACTTATTTGAATTAAGTGTAATCTAAGCAAAATTTATACCTATCAAAATTGTTTTTTCACTCTAGTTATATTCAAGTGTGTCACTATACAGACACATTTTAAACTAAATAAGAAAAAGAAATAAAACAAAATATTTTTTTCAGAACAAATTTTTACTGTGCACTTAAAATTAGTTTCTATGCATACTAATGTATACAGATGCTCACTTTCACGATTTTAACTTTTACTTAATTTAGATTAAACGTAAGATTAAATAGCACAGTTTTCTATTATAATTGTTTTTTCACTTTTATTTTATTCAAGTGTGTACAGACAGCATTGAAATATAACAAGAAAATGACATTAGGTAAACAACTTTTGGGTTTAGAATACATTTTAAGATAAAATGTTAAAACATAACACAAGTTTTAAGTTAGATTAAGTGTAATTTTTGCACAATCTTCTATTACAATTGTTTCTACATAAAATATATAAGTGTGTACAGACACACTGAAAACCATAAATTACATAAGTTAAGTTAGTTTTTTGTTCAGTATACACTTTGGGTGCACAACTATTCAAATTCCGACAATTCAAACTCTTAAAAAATGTTATAAAGGGCCACAACTCCCAAAAGTAGTGTATAAACAAATAACATTTAAAAATGTTCGTAGGCCTTATTAATGTCTACAAGCTTTTTTTTTGTTTTGCAAAGCATAACTTATTTTAAGACATGGCTAAAAAAAGTTTTAAAATATATAATATTTAGTAAGTTTTAAATATCTCAAAAACTATTTAAAATTTTTGCAAAATAAAAATAGCGAGTAGTAATTAATAAGACATACGTACTTTTGATTTATTCAAATATATATTACATTTAAATTATGGTCTCTTAAATATTTTTTTAAGAATTTGTATTGTCGGAATTTGAAAGTTCTGAATTTGAATTGTCATGTAATCAAACATTTTTTTAAGTAAGATATCCTTGCAAACTAATTTAACTCCCATGCATTGCACACTAACATACACAGATGCTCTTTTTTGAACTAACTTTTAATGTATACTTGATTTAGGTATGTTGAATATATTAAGTCTGTATATTCTCATTCAAAATATTTTATACTTATTATTTCTTAAATGGAAGATAAAGCATACATAATTGCAATTATGCTCAATAAAAATTAGTTATTTACTTTACTAATGGCATAACAAATTTCTATACTTAAATAAATTACTTTAAAAACTTGTCAGTCGTTTTAAAGCTAACTTATGATAACTAAACTTTTTTTTGCTACATTTATATTTATATAACTGTTTATAAACTTCGTAACTACAGTATTTTGTGAGTTTTAGTCACTTAAAAAATTCAAGACTTTGTGAAATTTCTATTTAAACCAGGTTGAATAAATCTTCAAATTCTCAAAATATTTTTAAAAACTGTAGTTTATAAGTTGTAATTTTTTTCTAGCCAAGTTACATCTTAAATAACTTTTTATGACAATTAAGCTTGATTAACAGCAACTCTTTCAGTTTTTGGCTTTTTAAAATTTTAATAAATTTTCGCTTGTTTTATGTAACTCAGGCATTTTTAATGGCAACCATGTATAAGACTATATCGATTTTAATAAAAGATACTAGAGTATTTAACCATTATTTATGTTAATAGAACTGTTTTAGTTTTTTATAATAGAAACAGTTAGAATTTACTTTAGTTAACTAGTTTTAATATTTTTAAATTTTTCGAAGAGAGCAAGTTATTTAATTCGATTATTTTCAAAAACAAGTATTTTTAAAAAGTTGTGAAAACGTGGTTGTTATTATGAAATATGTATAATGTGACCTATGAATAGTTTTAAAACTTAGTTTTATATAAGTTAAGTAATAGCTATAAAAATAAAGTAATTAAATAAACTTATTAAGTGTTTAATAGTTGACATTTTACAAAGAATGAAGTATATTATCGAACTATATTTTAGTCCAACAAAAACGTACAATTTTAATGGGCCCTCTACGTGTAGCTAAAATTCATTTAAATTTTTAAAATTAATAAAAGTAAAACAGTTTTTTTATCTGTGACTAAAAGTAAAACTAATAGACTATTCAAATGTCACTAAAACTAAAACTGCGGCCCGCAAAAACTTTTAAACTTGAAAGTTTGACCCGCGAGCACAAACTGCCTGCCGACCTCTGGTATAACAGTTATGTTACCTTGCATGTAATAGCCTCAAAACTTAAAAGTTAGGCTATTGTGACGTAATAGTCAGTTTTATATTCACATCATTCAAGTTTTCAGCATGAGCCTGGCTAGCTCAGTCGGTAGAGCGTTGGACTTTTAATCTAACGGTCAGGGGTTCAAGTCCCTTGTCAAGCTTCCTTTTTCTTAATGTTGATTAATTTTAATATTAAAAAAAAAATTAATAAACTATACTCATACTTTAATTCATGATAATCAGTAAAATTATGGTTTGGTTGAAATTAAAAAATTAAAGAAATAGAAGAACTTGTTTGTATTTAAATGTAAAGTTAAATGGATTCTATTTAGTTGATAATTTATAAAAAGTAATTTTATTGTTTTAAAACATACTACATTTGTAAAATAAGTCTCAATTTTATTCGAATACATCTATATTGGAAACAGTTTCTTTAAAAAAAATGTAACAAGTACAAATTAAATCAATTAGCTGAAGCTACAAGTCAAATTAAAAAATTGCAATAATAACTGGTAAATAAATTTCAATACCGATTAAATTCGTTTACTTGTTTTTAATCAAAAGTTTACTTTTTATTGGTAGAAAGTTGTACACTCATAGTAACAGTGTATAAACACTTATAAGTACTTATTAAAGTAAGTAACAAAAAGTAGTATCTTTTAATTTTTAAAGTGATATTACAGTTTTTTTCAGACAAAGCACCAAAAATTTCGAATGAATTGTTTTAAAAATGAAAGTGTACTAACATTTTACCAGTTTTATTCAATTAAAAATAAGCGTAATTAAATGTAAACACACATAGTAAATTTTTAATATGTAAATTAATTAAAATAAATAGCTAACAAGGTTTAGATATATGTGTACGTAGTTACCCAAAAGTATTATTAGAACTTGAATTTAAATTATGTAATTTTACAAGAAAACAGGTTGTGAAACATCATTAACTTTGAACCATAACATAAGTTTAATAATATTAAGTTATTTTAAGACTTGACAGTTATATGTATGGTACTTATCATGAACAGTATTTTTATCAAAATAATTGTTGATGGTATTATTACGTCATAATGCGCTAGTCAGATATATAAACCGAAGAAATGTCTACTGCACGTGTAGCCGGTTAGCTCAGTTGGTTAGAGCGTCGTGCTAATAACGCGAATGTCGCGGGTTCGATCCCCGTACTGGCCACATTTCATCCTGGTTAGTATAGTGGTGAGTATTCCCGCCTGTCACGCGGGCGACCGGGGTTCGATTCCCCGACGGGGAGATTTTTGCCCACTTATATAATAAAGTTGGTTTTTTATTCATTTATTAGTCCCAGAACAATAATAATAAGTAACAAAACTTATATAATTATTTTTTATTTATCAAACTATTTTTAAGGTATTAAATTGGTATTGAATTTTTTTTGGTTTATAAATAAAATAATGAGGCTTTGCAACAAGTCTTCGTGGCGCAATCGGTTAGCGCGTTCGACTGTTAATCGAAAGGTTGGTGGTTCGAGCCCACCCGAGGACGTTTCTTTTTTATTTAGTTTTGAAGCATAATTAAAGTTCTTACACTCAGTGTAAGAACTGCGTCATTTTTACAATACTATGTAGTTAGTTATATAGTTCAAATATCTACATCTTTACATTGAAATTTTGTTTGTCACTGATAAAGAAACATTCTTATTTTTTTAATCTTCAAATAGTTTGTTTTAATAACTTTTTACCTTCAGTTTTATCTAAATAATAACTTGATTAAAAAGATGATACACCAAGATAACTAAACCGTATTAGCCCTGGACCTTAAATATTAATAAGTTTTAATACTCAAAACTTAAGTATTAAATAATTAATAAAATGTATATCATGTTTACCCCATATTCGCCAATCAGTAAAAATTAAGTGAATAGGAACTGTTTGATAAAATTTTTAAGAAAAAAATTGATAAGCATTAATATCCCTGAGAATACTTTAAACAATTTATACATGTAAAGTAATGAAGTTTCAATTTGACACAAAAAATCTATCAAATAGATAAAAACTTTTGTCATCATTCAAAAAATTTTTATGCGAAATATATTTAGCTTTGTTAGTTTGTGTGTCTTGTGTATATTATTGTATAAATAGTATATAAACATTTAAAAGATACTGTAAAGCTACTTTAAATGTGTTTTTTAAATATAAATTATTTAATGATGACAAAAAAAAATTCTATATGATAATTTTTTGTGTCAAATCGAAGTTTCATTACTTTACATATATAAATTGTTTAAAGTTCCAGGTTTTCCAGTATTTATTCAAACTTTCTCAAATTCAAGGTTTTTCTAGGTTACTTTAGCCTAAATTGTAAAATTCTGGGTTTTCTAGGATACCATTTTTTGTGGCAGCCCTGTGTACGCTCAGAGGTATTAATGTTTATCATTTTTTTCTTAAAAATGTTATCAATAAGTTCTTATATACAGTAACCTCTCGCTTATTTACGCACATTTTGTCAACAGAAAAAATGCGCAAAGATACGAGAGGTACCAAATATACTCACTATAATGGCTGTTTTTTGATATTGCTTCTAGTTAAAAGCAGACTGGGGACTTTCCTACTTTTAACAACTTGTTCACATCATTTATAAATATGACAAAACAAAAGATAAAACTATACATATATTTAAAAAAATATTTAAATTTGTATAAAATAGTAAAGCTTGTAAAAAGTTTTTACTAATTTTAGTTATTGTAGCTTTTATTTTTAAATTTATATATATGTAACTTATTTGATACTTAACATTTATATTCTATTCTACTTAGCAAATTCAACTTATAATAAAGCATTTGTTTACAATTAAGAAATGGTGTGGGGCTATATTGAAATTTGTTTCTATAGCCTTTTACAAAATATGCATTTGGTTGTGTTATGGATTTCTTCTTTTGAACAAATATATATAGAATATAAGAAATGTTTTATAAACAATAAAAATTGGTTATGTTACTATGACTTTTTTTAATTTGACCTTTGCCCACATAACGATAAACTTGTCTTGCATTGTATTAAAGATATATTACTGGATTTTTTGAGTAGGAATGACATTTCATGCCATAAGAATTTGAGGATTTGAAAATTCTTAATTGTTAAAATGTATAAAAGGAGGGTTGTTAAGACAACAAGTAATAAAGGTTAAAGCCATAGAGTACAACGGGCTCCTGAAGGAAGGCACAGACTAAACATGCAAAAATATTAATTTCATTTAAAATCATCCCTTGTGTTTTTCAAGCTATTAAATTATTGATTTGTGCAATGTTAAAATTTTTAGTTTTTTTTTTTAGAATTCTAAAATGCTTAAAAAAACGAGACTGCGAGAGGATGAGTTACCTTGCGAGAGGTTACTGTAATTAATTTTTACTGATTGGCGAATATGGGGTAAACATGATATACATTTTATTAATTATTTAATACTTAAGTTTTGAGTATTAAAACTTATTAATACTTAAGGTCCAGGGCTAATACGGTTTAGTTATCTTGGTGTATCATCTTTTTAATCAAGTTATTATTTAGATAAAACTGAAGGTAAAAAGTTATTAAAACAAACTATTTGAAGATTAAAAAAATAAGAATGTTTCTTTATCAGTGACAAACAAAATTTCAATGTAAAGATGTAGATATTTGAACTATATAACTAACTACATAGTATTGTAAAAATGACGCAGTTCTTACACTGAGTGTAAGAACTTTAATTATGCTTCAAAACTAAATAAAAAAGAAACGTCCTCGGGTGGGCTCGAACCACCAACCTTTCGATTAACAGTCGAACGCGCTAACCGATTGCGCCACGAAGACTTGTTGCAAAGCCTCATTATTTTATTTATAAACCAAAAAAAATTCAATACCAATTTAATACCTTAAAAATAGTTTGATAAATAAAAAATAATTATATAAGTTTTGTTACTTATTATTATTGTTCTGGGACTAATAAATGAATAAAAAACCAACTTTATTATATAAGTGGGCAAAAATCTCCCCGTCGGGGAATCGAACCCCGGTCGCCCGCGTGACAGGCGGGAATACTCACCACTATACTAACGAGGATGAAATGTGGCCAGTACGGGGATCGAACCCGCGACATTCGCGTTATTAGCACGACGCTATAACCAACTGAGCTAACCGGCCACACGTGCAGTAGACATTTCTTCGGTTTATATATCTGACTAGCGCATTATGACGTAATAATACCATCAACAATTATTTTGATAAAAATACTGTTCATGATAAGTACCATACATATAACTGTCAAGTCTTAAAATAACTTAATTTTATTAAACTTATGTTATGGTTCAAAGTTAATGATGTTTCACAACCTGTTTTCTTGTAAAATTACATAATTTAAATTCAAGTTCTAATAATACTTTTGGGTAACTACGTACACATATATCTAAACCTTGTTAGCTATTTATTTTAATTAATTTACAAACTAAAAATTTACTATGTGTGTTTACATTTAATTACGCTTATTTTTAATTGAATAAAACTGGTAAAATGTTAGTACACTTTCATTTTTAAAACAATTCATTCGAAATTTTCGGTGCTTTGTCTGAAAAAAACTGTAATATCACTTTAAAAATTAAAAGATACTTCTTTTTGTTACTTACTTTAATAAGTACTTATAAGTGTTTATACACTGTTACTATGAGTGTACAACTTTCTACCAATAAAAAGTAAACTTTTGATTAAAAACAAGTAAACGAATTTAATCGGTATTGAAATTTATTTACCAGTTATTATTGCAATTTTTTTAATTTGACTTGTAGCTTCAGCTAATTGATTTAATTTGTACTTGTTACATTTTTTTTAAAGAAACTGTTTCCAATATAGATAGTATTCGAATAAAATTGAGACTTATTTTACAAATGTAGTATGTTTTAAAACAATAAAATTACTTTTTATAAATTATCAACTAAATAGAATCCATTTAACTTTACATTTAAATACAAACAAGTTCTTCTATTTCTTTAATTTTTTAATTTCAACCAAACCATAATTTTACTGATTATCATGAATTAAAGTATGAGTATAGTTTATTAATTTTTTTTTTTAATATTAAAGTTAATCAACATTAAAAAAAAAGGAAGCCTGACAGGGGACTTGAACCCCTGACCGTTGGATTAAAAGTCCAACGCTCTACCGACTGAGCTAGCCAGGCTCATGCTGAAAACTTGAATGATGTGAATATAAAACTGACTATTACGTCACAATAGCCTAACTTTTAAGTTTTAAGGCTATAAAATGCAAGGTAACATAACTGTTATACCAGGGGTCGGCAGGCAGTTCGTGCTCGCGGGCCAAACTTTCAAGTTTAAAAATCTTTGCGGGCCGCAGTTTTAGTTTTAGTGACATTTGAATAGTCTATTGGTTTTACTTTTAGTCACAGATAAAAAACTGTTTTATTTTTATTAATTTCAAAAATTTAAATAAATTTTAGCTACACGTAGAGGGCCTATTAAAATTGTACGTTTTTGTTGGACTAAAATATAGTTCGATAATATACTTCATTCTTTGTAAAACGTCAACTATTTAAACACTTAATAAGTTTATTTAATTACTTTATTTTTATAGCTATTACTCAACTTTATATAAAACTAAGTTTTAAAACTGTTTATGGGTCACATTATACATATTTCATAATAACAACCACTTTTTCACAACTTTTAAAAAATACTTGATTTAGAAAATAATCGAATTAAATAACTTGCTCTCTTCGAAAAATTTAGAAATATTAAAACTAGTTAACTAAAGTAAATTCTAACTGTTTGTATTATAAACATTTAAAACTAATACTATAACTAATAAACTATAACTGCTGTAATAACTGTTATAATAAACTATAATTGCTAATAATCAACACAAACTAACAATAGATTTAACTGCGTTATAATTTAAGAAATTTTATGTGAACATTTTTCTAATACAATTTTAACTTAAACTAGTAAAAAACTGTATAAAAAAAAATTTTGATTTTAAACACTTTCAAAAAAATAAATTATTATAAATAACTCGGTATAATCCTGCTTTTAAATGAATTCCATAAAATACTAGATTTAAGATTTGATATAATTATATACAAAATTTTTACAAAAATCTTCTACTATATTAAAAAATTAAAAAACGGTTTTTTAATATTAACAATACAAAACTAAATAAAATTATTTGTTATTACTTTTATTATTATTGACTAAATTAAAGCACAACGATTAAAATAAAATAAAACAAAGATATCTATTTATTTAAAAGTAAATAAAAAGTAAACATAAGTATTAAAAAAAGACTAACACAGTTTCTCGACGGATTTTAAACTAGTTTCTTTTTCTGAGAGTTCCGTTGCGTCCGTTGTACGAAGGCAGGGTAAACTTATTTGGTTTGGAGAAAGACGACTGTCGAGATTTGATTGGTCAATAAACTTTTCACGTGACTGATCAAAACGCTTGCCTGATTGGCTGTTTGGCTTAACTAGCGATTCGGGAATTACTGGCGGAATGAATCTGAACAATATCGTAAAGTTTAGTTATCTATTAATTTTTTTTATAAAATTTCGTAAAACAAGTGATTTTTTTTTAATTTATCTGAATTATAATGTAATTGTGAGTTACATAAATAAAATAAAAAAATACTTATCAAAAAGTTAATTGAGCAATTTCTTAGTTTTCAACTCTTCTTTTAAATTAACAAAAAAAACATTTATTAATAATTATTTGATATATTTTTAGAAAACTCAATTCCGAAGGGCTACTTTAAAATTTAAGTTTTCATGTATAAGTATTACACAACATTTTTTTTTGGTGGTGAAGCAACAATAACTTTCTGCAATTTTTTTTTCAACAATTGTTACTATGGTTATTGAGGGGGGTTTGGAAAATGTTTAGTTTTTTTTTTCAAACCGGCGAACATTAGATGGTGGAAAGTTTTGAAAAGTCTGAATTGGTCTGAGTGGCAGGCACCATGTGTTCCGAAATTTCCGCTTGCTAATATTTTAATTTAATTAAACTTGTGTTGTTATTATTGGAACTGAGTTTTTTTCTAATTTAAGTATGGTGAATTAAAGATAATCCCAAATGATATGTAAATTCAAAAACGTCATTGGCTGGATTGGAACCTACGCGGGCTGCGTCTAATTAATTTCTGGTCAATCGCCTTAACCATTCGCCTACTACATCTTGTGGACGAGACCATACTTAAGTGTTTATATTGAACATTGGTTGAAAGTAGCTTACAAACAATTTTTGTACTTATACACAAAAAATAGTTTACTTGAATTTTGGGCAAAAAAAAACTGCACTTATAATTTTAACGATAAAATAATCTCATCAACAAACTGTTGTTGATCGAGTCCATCAGTAATTGTTAAACTATATAAGACAGTCTTAAGATTTACCATAAGCGTATATACTAATACCACAAAATAGAACTTTAATTACAGTTAAAAGATAATAAGTACAGGGTTGCCAAAGGTTTTTGACAAATTTTCTCCAGGGTTTCGCTTTCTTGCAGCATTTTAAAATTACATGTTTTAGGGTCTATTTTAGTTAAAAAATAAGTTTAACGTAAAAAACTGTGTTAAGTAGTATAATGACATTCATGAGATATCTTAAAACTTCTTTAAATATGTTTTTTAATAAAAAAAATTTTTGATGATGACAAAAAAATTTACCTATAGATAGATTATTTGTGTCAAATCGAAATTTTACTACCTAACATGAAAAAATTGTTAATATCTCCAGGTTTTAAGTGACTTTTGTTTAAAATTTCAGGTTTTTCCTAAATTTCTCAAATTCTAAGTTTTTTAGCCTAAATTGTCAAATTCCAGGACTCCAGGTTTTTTTTTAAAACCCTATAGTTATACATAATACACTCCAAAATTTAAATTATTATTGTATTAAAAACTATACAGCTCAAACCAACGAACATTTAAAAAAATCTACTGACAATTTATAATTAAAAGTTTTATATGTTAAATCCGGAAAAATATTGCTTTGTCAGCTTATAAAAAAAGACATAAAAGAATTTGAATAGTAGAATTATTTCAGCTATCTTCAGCAAAGCTAATATGTTTTCGTTTTAACATCATTTATAAGCAAAACGAATATAATATAATGATTTAGCAAATTAGTATGAATACATTTAAAATAAACTTTTATTTAACTTGCATTCAGTTTAAAGAAAATAAAACATAATTTTTATTTCCATTTAGAGCAAAAAAATTTGGAATTATAATTAAAATATATGTACATTTTTTAATAGAAAAATAGTACTACATAAGTTTTTACTTGATTAAAACAAACTTATTTTATTATTTATAACCAAAAACAATATATGTTTACTAGTAATAAGTATAACTAGTAATTATTATAGTTAAGTGTGAAAACTACTTTAATTTTCTTTAACATAAATAATTGCTAATTATTCTATAAATATAATCTCAGCTAAAATGCTCTTATTTATGAATATTTATGAACAATGAAAAAATACAATGCAGTTTGCTTTTACGGATTAAAAGTAAACAAAACAAGTTTATTTTACTACATATTACTACTTTTAGCAGCATTTCGTTAACAGACACCATCACTAAGTAGCAATATAAGTTTATAAACGCTACAATGCCCGCATTTCCACAAGCATTGTTGGTTCAGTGGTAGAATTCTCGCCTGCCACGCGGGAGGCCCGGGTTCGATTCACGGACAATGCACTTTTGACCAAAATATTTTGACTTGAAATAAAAATTATTAAGCAATAAGATTTTTTAGCTTGTATGATGCTAGAAATTAATTCGAATAACTATATTCTTTACAAAGCTTTCTATGACTACAACAAATAAGTCTTTATCTAGTTTTTTTATTCTTCGCCCAGTTATTAAAAACAACCAGCTTGTTTTAAATAAAGTTATAATAAAGGTACTGTTTTTGGCCTTAATAACACTATACAAATAAAAAATAATTTCCAGGGTTGTAACCAAACGGTAAAAAGAGTGCGCCCAACGTGGGGCTCGAACCCACGACCGTTGGATTAAGAGTCCAACGCTCTACCGACTGAGCTAGCCGGGCACACTGTCAATTAACTTTATGCATTTTATAAAGCCTTTGTGACGATACTATGACGTAATGACCATTTAATTGACGTTCAAAAAGGGCTCGTCCGGGATTTGAACCCGGGACCTCTCGCACCCAAAGCGAGAATCATACCCCTAGACCAACGAGCCACTTGTCAGGATAAGTCTTCCTTGGTTTCTATATCTAACAGGTGTTATGACGTTGTATTGAGAATATTGCCCAGGGTATTTGTCAAAATCATTGTTTTATTTATAGTTGAAGCCAGTTTTTTTTGTTTGTTTGAATGTAACTAATAGTGGTAGTCGTTACAGCTTATAGTGTCTACTAAAAATTTCAGCATAGTTTATGTGTGTACCAAATACTTATTTTCTATATAACTTAAAATGAATTAACTGAAATTTTCATTCTCATTTAATTAAAAGGTTATACAAAAACAGACTGTAATATATAGTGATATACTTATGAGTTTATGATTTACTTTCAAGCCTTATTTTTAATGCAAACATAATTGTTATTAAGGGTGAAATTTACCATTTTACTTACATTTAAGACAACTGGCTTGAAAGTAAATCATAAACTCATAAGTATATCACTATATATTACAGTCTGTTTTTGTATAACCTTTTAATTAAATGAGAATGAAAATTTCAGTTAATTCATTTTAAGTTATATAGAAAATAAGTATTTGGTACACACATAAACTATGCTGAAATTTTTAGTAGACACTATAAGCTGTAACGACTACCACTATTAGTTACATTCAAACAAACAAAAAAAACTGGCTTCAACTATAAATAAAACAATGATTTTGACAAATACCCTGGGCAATATTCTCAATACAACGTCATAATACCTGTTAGATATAGAAACCAAGGAAGACTTATACTGACAAGTGGCTCGTTGGTCTAGGGGTATGATTCTCGCTTTGGGTGCGAGAGGTCCCGGGTTCAAATCCCGGACGAGCCCTTTTTGAACGTCAATTAAATGGTCATTACGTCATAGTATCGTCACAAAGGCTTTATAAAATGCATAAAGTTAATTGACAGTGTGCCCGGCTAGCTCAGTCGGTAGAGCGTTGGACTCTTAATCCAACGGTCGTGGGTTCGAGCCCCACGGTGGCGCACTCTTTTTACCGTTTGGTTACAACCCTGGAAATTATTTTTTATTTGTATAGTGTTATTAAGGCCAAAAACAGTACCTTTATTATAACTTTATTTAAAACAAGCTGGTTGTTTTTAATAACTGGGCGAAGAATAAAAAAACTAGATAAAGACTTATTTGTTGTAGTCATAGAAAGCTTTGTAAAGAATATAGTTATTCGAATTAATTTCTAGCATCATACAAGCTAAAAAATCTTATTGCTTAATAATTTTTATTTCAAGTCAAAATATTTTGGTCAAAAGTGCAATGTCCGGGAATCGAACCCGGGCCTCCCGCGTGGCAGGCGAGAATTCTACCACTGAACCAACAATGCTTGTGGAAATAGGGGCATTGTAGCGTTTATAAACTTATATTGCTACTTAGTGATGGTGTCTGTTAACGAAATGCTGCTAAAAGTAGTAATATGTAGTAAGATAAATCTTTTTTATTTTACTCAGGGTTGCCACTCGTTTTTTCAAAAAATTTTCCATGTTTTTAAATTTCTTCCAGGTTTTTAAAAGTACACATCTTTGGGTTTATCTTTAGTTTAAAGTTAAGTTTGAAATAAAAAACTTTGTTAAATAGTATAAAAGCATTGAAAAGATACTGTAAAGCTACTTTAAATATGTTTTTTAATAAAAAAAAATTTGATGATGAAAACATTTTTATTTATATGATAGATTTATTGAGTAAAATTGAAGGTTTTATAAACTCCATAAAGTTATTTCTACCACTGAACCAACAATGTTTGTGGAAGTGAGGGCATTATTGCGTTCATAAAATCAAAATGCTACTTAGTGATGGTTTCTGTTAACGAAATGCTGCTAAAAGTAGTAATATGTAGTAAGATAAATATTTTTTATTTTACTCAGGTAAAGTAAATTGAAATTTTACTACTGAACATGTGAAATTTCTCAAATTCCAGGTTTTTTCAGATTTCCAGGTAAAGTGTTTCCATGTTTTTTAATTTTTTCTAAGTTTTTAAATAAAAGTACACATTTTAGGGTTTATTTTTAGTTTAAAGTTAAGTTTGAAGTAAAAAACTGTGTTAAATAGTATATAAACATTGAAAAGATACTGAAAGCTACTTAAAAAAAATTTTGATGATGAAAACCTTTTTATTTATATGATAGATTTATTGATTCAAATTTAAATTTCACTACTGAACATGTGAAAATTTTTAAAATTCCAGGTTTTTCCAGATTTTTTTATTGAATTTTGTTTAAAATTTCAGGTTTTTCAGTTTATTTTTGCCTAAATTGTCTAATTCCAGGCTTTTTCAGGTTTCCAGGTAAAGTGGCAACCCTGTTTACTTCTAATTGATATTTTTTTGTAAAATCAACTATATTGTAACTTTCTTTATTCAAATCCAAGAGCATTTTACTTTGACTGACCTATAATTCTATTTATAATAAGATTAGCAATTGTTTATGCTAACTAAACGACAACAGTAATCATTCTGAATACAAATTAAATAAAAATTTAAAGAACAACAATTAAAATAAAAGTATTACTTTCATATTATATAAAGTTTAAATATGTTCTGCATTTTTTAAACTTTAATCCTTTTATAAATATATAAAATTATTGAGTTCAACCTAAAAAAAAACAATCAAATATATAGACTGTTTAAATTTTAAAAGTTATAAAGCTTTAAGCTGTAACGTCAATTTAAAATTGATAGTGTTTTGGTAAAAAATATAAGTAAGCTATGCGTACTACAAAACTTTCTGTGAGTATGACAATTAAAACTTAAACTATTACAAAAAAACTTTTAATCAAAGTAAAAAGGGACTTTGTTTTTAGTTATTAATTTCATCTGTATTATATTTTACTTAAATTTTTTTAAACAAATTTAAATTTTTAAGTAGTCTTAGTTCAAAAAAAAAAGTTATAAATTTAAACTTACTCAAAATAATTTTTAGGAGAAGCATTTTCTTTTTGAAAACCGAAGTTTTCATAATTTCCTAGTTTATACACAAAATAATTCTGAAAAGAAACATAAACCATAAAAACTAAACATACAACAATTGTTTAATTTTAAAACCTGAATTTATTCTATTGCTTTGTTTTATCACAAAAACTATTTTAAAAATGTTATTAAAACAATACTATTTATAACTGTTGACTCAAAAGAAGTACAAAATGACAATGTAAAAAAAATACTTTACTTTGTTCTACTAGCAAACATTAAATTAATTTTTAATTTACTTTATATTACTTTTTTTTTATACAAAAATTTGACTGAATTTTACAAAAAAAAAAGAGCCATATTTAAATTGTAAGTAATGAAAGTGTAAAAATTAATTGTAAGCTAAAGCATCATAAACTTATCTGTCTAATATAAATACTAATAAAATATTTATAAATGAACCTTGTTTATATATCAAGCTAATTAATGGATAACTGCAGCTAAATAAAAATTTTTATAGCACCTTTTTTAATAATAATATCTATAAATCAATGAAAATTTTAATTTACATCATGTAATAAGGACAATTTTATCATATATAATAATTTGTCTTAATAAACATGACAAACATTATTAAAGGCAAGCAAACTTTTTAAAAAATACGTGACAGGAGCGGGATTCGAACCCGCGCCTACAATGTAGACTGCGACCTGAACGCAGCGCCTTAGACCACTCGGCCATCCTGCCAGTTGACAATTAGCGTGTTAACGGGTATATATATATATATATATATATATATATAAAGTTTATTTAAAGATGCAAAACTCAAAAGACTCGAGTTTCGTGACTATTCACTCATCAGCTTTATTAATATTAATAAAGCCCTCAAAGTGGGCTCAGTGTGAAAAATTTAATTTATTAACTTAAATAACTTATATATATATATATATATAATAAGGTTTTTGTTCAAACTTGAACACCTTCTACAGAGGAAACTTGGAGTGCTTTTAAATAATTTATTGAAAAAGTACGATAAAACTTTATGAAACATATGTACCAGTATTTTCAAAATTGTACTTTTTCAATAAATTAGATATATATATATATATATAACCATATATGAATGCATAAATGATTTTTATTGTTGTTTATAATTCTATTATAATAATCAACAATTAACTTATCAAAGTTAATAAAAAACAAAAAAAAAACTTAATACATTTTAATTTAACCAGCTGTTTGACTTAAAGTTTAAATAGAAAAATTCAATCTATTTTAAACTTTAAACAATCAAGTTTTTCATTAAGTTTTTTATATAAAGAAACAACTATTTTCATAAAAACAACCTCAAATATCCAATTTTCTAATTCATCTTAATACAATTTAATCCACAATCAGATTTATATTTTGCTTGTATATTTTTATTTTTTAAACTAAACATATCAACTGTAAAACACTGGAAACAAAAAAATATGATTTATTTTCAATCATTGCTAATAAATAAGCTAAACTTTACATACTTAAAAAGATTGGTACAAAATCTATTTTAGCATTATGGTGTAACAAATGTTTAAAATCGCAGCTAAAATCATTGATTTTTAAGAATAAGTATTTTTTTATCATACTAACTTAACTACTAGCATAAGGTGCTAAAGTAGATACATATACATATTTTTAAAAATAATTTGTGGCTTACACAATTCAAAAGTTATTACTATTGTGTTACAAATACACAGTGCTTCAATACTTAGTTCAAATTGACTTAAGCTTGTGTTCCTTTTGGTAAATGCGAAAAAACGTTATTGAAACAAGAGTAATTCAATCAAGCCCGAATTTTAAAATGTATATACGGCTCAGAATTAAATTACTAAAGCACAAAATAAACAATTTTAATAGATAATTTAAAACAAAACAATACTTTATTTTTTTAGAGCACAAAAAAATCAATGTCAACCTACTTTAGTGGTAAATTATTGTTTTAATAATTATTGGTTATAAAAATTTTAATAAATGAAAAAAGGTGCTCCCGGTGAGGCTCGAACTCACAACCTCCGCATTTCTCCGATACTATCATATAAGTACGGCGCGCTAACCGATTGCGCCACGGGAGCTACGCTTGGGAAGGCAAAGTAGAGAATATAAATGTCAAACTTTTTAAGCGCAGTAATATAGTTCAATTCATAAGCTCAAATTTTTCTACTTATTGTTTAAATTAGTTTTTACTAATGTAAAACTTAAATTAAACATTTTACATCTACTGCATATCGAAAAACAATCTAGTTAAATTACTTTCGCCTAAAACTTATCAGAATAACTAAAGAGAATATAACTCAAAATGTAAAATATTATTTTTACGTAATTATAGGAAATTTGTGTAGAATGAAAGTTTAAGCTTGAGTTCAATTGATAAAATAAATTTTTTTTTTTTAATGTTAGAAACTTTTAAAAACTAAATTAAAAATTGTGTTGTTAAATTAATAAAATGTTGGGTTTTTCGGTAAGTTAAAATATATTTTATTATTAAACATTTTATTACATTTTTCTTAATATAAGTATTTATAGTTTTTAAATTTAGTTTTACAGTTTTAGTACATTCAAACATTTAAACAGTAAACGTTTGATAATAAATTTAATTTAATTTAAGCTTTAAACTTAGACCAAGAAAATTTTTCATTTTCTACAACTTCCTTATTTAATTCAAATACATTTTAAATGTTATGGTAGTATATTTTTTAGTTTAATTTTACCTTAACATTTCAAATAAATTGTTTTTCAAATGCAGTCATAAATTTAACATTATAAAAATACATTTTAACTAGTTGTTTCTAGAACACAGAAAAAAAAGTGTAAAATCAGTTTATTTAATTAAATACCTTTTTACCGTATAACTTATAGTTTAAGCTTAATTTAACTTTTTTACATAAATAAAATATCAGTTATTTTTATACTGATAACAAAAGGATGTTAAAGATACTATCAGGGTTGCCAGAAAAAAATTTGAAAATTCTTTTTCAGGTATTCTGAATTTCTTGAAAGTTTTTTAAAGAACAAGCTTTTTGCCCATTTTATGCATAAAAATAAATTTAAGGTAAAAATAGTCTTAAATAGTATAACACCATAGAAAAGATTTATTAAAACTATCTTAAATGTGTTTCTTGATAAGAAAATATAAGAAATAAAAACTTCTATATATAGGACAGATTTTATATGTCTAATCGAAGCTCTAACACTTTAATTGTAAAAATAGTCTAAAATGCCAGGTCTTTTAGTGATTTTTGCTAAAAATTTCAAGTTTTTCTAGGATTCCAGATTATTTGCAACCCTAGACTATTTAATTATTAACATCCACAAAATACTTGGCTCATTGCCTAATTAAGTTGGTTATAGCGAAATGAACCTTAAAATAAGTAATGCTGAATCAATGTAAAAAACTACAGTATATGTTAATGTATATATATATATTGTAGTTATAAATATTAAGAGATAATATAAAGATAAAAATGTTGTTTAAACAGAAAACTTAAGTAGCTGGTTTACACACCACTTGAGCTTTTTTAAAGCAAATAAAATTAACTTATTTAGTTTTTAATAAAAATAATCTATACTTTAAAAATTAAATCTATAAAAGACTCTCAAGAAAAACCCAAAATTTAAGTACTACCAAGAATACCAAGATTCTTTAGGCTAGTTAACTCAAGGTTAAATATTTTTCTGAAGTAGTATTAAATAGAGCACTATAATCTTTTTTATATTTGTTAATGAAAGTACTTTAAAATATATTTTAAAATAAATCCGTAATTTTTTTTTAGAGTTAAGTAAGAAAATACATAATGTTAAAAATAGTCTGCTTTAACAACTGTAAAAGGAGATAGAACTTTTTTTTTTGTTTTTTGCAAGTTTTTTAAAAATTTTAAAAATCTAGTCTCAATATTTATTATCAATTCTATAAACTGGGATATACCGATAACTATGAAAAATTAATATATGTGACAACAACTAAAAAGAAAATTAGTAAATATGAGAACTAATTTTCCATTTAATTACTTTAAACTAAATGAAACATTTTTTGACACTTTTATAAATTATTTAAAAAAATATAAATAAGACTCAAACTTTCAGAACAATAAATATTTTATGCTTATTTCATCAGTTATATACTAAGCAATAAAAAGAAAACTTTAAGTCAAGCTTAAATAGTGAAATGTAATCAACGTAAAAGTAATAATAATAAAGCAAACGAATATTAACAATTCATAAGTACTTCTAATTACAATGCAACTAAAAAATTAATAAAACATAGTAACAACTTATAAAACAATTTAAGAAAACAACGTTAAGTTTTACAAATTTTTGAGAAATAGTCAGTTTTGTAAAATTATTTCCATAGAAACTAATGAAATAAATAAAAAAGACTAATTTTAACATCAAGGACATAGAGGGGTCAACCTTGTTTTTTACAAGTTGATCTTACTTTTCAGAACTTTATTTGAGCTATCAGACATTTTTACTTTTAACAGCTTGAAAAAATCAATGTAACTTTTGAGATATGAGCGATCAAAGTCTATGTGCTCAATAGGTTCCTAGTGGATGGCACAAACAAAAACGCAAAAATGACTATTTCACTAGTAATCTATCTTCTCTACATTTTTAAACCAATTTTCTTCAAATTTTCACAGAAGTTCCATTACTAATATCTAAATTGATTCAATGCAGGAACTTCTTCAATTTTTAAAAACAAATTTTTATAGAAAAGAACACATAAATTTTTGTATTTTTTATCAAAAACTTTCTTTCAATATTTTTCCCAAATCACAGAATTCAAATTCTTTTAATAAAATATAAAAGAAACGTTTCCTTAAAATTCAAGTTCTCTAGCTCACAAAATGAAGACAAAAATATTTTTTGTGATTATTTCAAATTGCCAAGAAAATTGACAATAAAAAAATTACAGTCCATATGTTCTATAGAAGTTTTTTTACAGATACATCTATTTATAGCTGTACATCTTAAATCTCTTGTGTTGTATAAAAACTGGCTTATAGTTTATACTTATAGCTTTGATACAACAACCAATTAGTAAAAAAGTGTTGGACCACCTCCATGCCCACCCTTTACTTCAAAAAAAAAAGTCTATACTCTTTAAAGTTTGTGCTAATACCTTAAGTTTTTGGATAATTTTCTTTTATTAAAAATTGTAATGTAACGTTTAATATGTTATAGTTAATGTTTTTGTAAATGTAGAGATTTGAAAATTTTTAATATTTTAAATAAGTATAAAAAAAACCAATCACTACTGTTTGTATCTTATAAACATTAGACTAAAAAAAAATTAAAGCAGTTGCTTAAACATGTATATAATATATTTCAATTAAATAGTCTTTTTTCACATTTTAGCTTGTTTCTTTCAAAAAAACTTAAGTGAAAAGCTATTATCAATTGTACCTCAAAACTTACCTTGGTTTTTTAAATTAATAAAATGCAACGCGTAGCTTGGTAAAAAACTTAGATGCTATAGAAATTTTTTAAAGAAATATCTTACCATATTAAAGGTCTTAAAAATAAATATCACTATGAATAAAAAATAAATTCGAGGTAGTACTTTGAATGAAAGGAAAAATAAAAATTTTTTATAAACATTGGCACTCATGTGTAAGCTTTATTTCAAAAATTCAGAACAAAAGGAAATAATTTTAATTTTAGGATAATTAGCTTAGCTAAAAGTTTCTTATGCTAGAGTATGAAAATGAAATAACAGTTGTTAATTTTTTTCAATTTTTTTAAACTAACTAAAAATCTACCTTTTCATTAATTTCTTTAAAAACTAAATTAAATTTTATAAAATATTTGTCATTTAAAAAAACGAAAAAAACTGTATTGCAAATATTCAAAAAAATTGTGCTTGGTGACCAAGTGTAAAAAATGATAATTTTATTGCTCTTTTTTATATTAATTTACTTAATACTAAAAATATCTTCAGAGTAATTGTTAGTTTTTTAGTGAAATTAGACTAAAAAAAAATTAATTGATTACAATTGCTAGAAAACTACAGATGATAAACTTTTTAAAAAAGCAGTCTTTTTTTGCCCTATTAATTTATTCTTTCTATAACTATGTACTGATTTGTATATTCCTACTTTGTACCGTTATATCTCAAAAAATTATTTGAATTTTGAAAATTGTAGAGAATAATTGCTAGCTGAAATAAAGATATTTTAAATAAGATTAACTTGTATAGCAAGTTTCTTACCCCCATGGCCTTAACAAATATTCAACAAAATAATTGATGTTATTATAAAGTAAGATGTTTTACTTAAAACTCAACTTGCTGTAAAAACTTAAAATAATCTTGATATTAGCCAAGTATTGTTATTATCAAATTATTTTTTATTTTACTTTAACTTAAGCTAATGAAAGATTATTAATTATACATTTTTGACACAACTTTTTATAAAATCCATCAGACAATAAACTAAATGTTTTTTTTTAGACTTCAAAACAGTTTTGCTTGGCATTCAAAATTCAGCAGGTGTTGCTTTAAAACAAGCAAAAAATAGATCTGACCCAGCAACAAAAATACTGATTTGCAATAAATGTTTTAATTTAAGGCCATGGAGAAGTCAATCTTTTTTTTTACAAACTGACCTTATTTTGTAGAGTTTTATCTGAACTGTCAGACAAATTTCAACCGCTTACACAAAACTGGAAGTGAGTAACTTTTGAGATATAAGCAACCAAAGTAAGGGACTTCAGTAGGTTCTTTATGGAAGGGCAAATAAAAAATGCAAATAAAGACTACTTCACTAAAAATCTATCTTCTTTTTTATTTTTTAAGTAATCTTTCTCAAGTTTTCACAAAATTCATATTATTAATATCTATAAAGATTGAAATTTTTCAACTTTGAGTGAAAAAAATACTAAAAAATCTACTTTTTTTTAAATCTAAAATTAATATTTTTTGATATTTAAAAAAACCCAATTTACTAAGTATTTTTAATCATAAAAGAACTTTTTCCTGGAAATTTGAGGTCTTTAGCTCTTTTCTTATAATAAATTGACCCTGAAATTTGAGATATGTACGTTTGTATTGGTAACTTTTTACAAAAACATCTTTACCTCAAAAACTAAAAAAAAATATTCTATAAAAACTGACTTGTAGTTTAGGAGAGAATGTTAATTTTTGTATTAATGCTCTTAATTGTGTTATTAGTTTACAGTAAAGTTAATAAATAAATTTCATAGCTGTTTTGCTTTTAAAACCTTTTTTGATAACACATTATTTTTTCATAGTTTTGCAACCTGCAAAGACTATCTAAAGCCAAAAACTTATTCTGATCAATCTTGCCTAACAAGTAGAAAAATTGGCCACCGCTATTTAGAGCAATTTTTGTACTTCTCAAAGTGATACCAACAAAGTTTTTTTTTAACAGAGAGAAATATGTTGAATTATTTATAGCTATAAATAAATGTTAAGTATTACAAAGGAAGGTAAACTTACAAATGATGTAACATTCTTACCCTGAATACATTTACTGTTGTAAATGTTTAAGTACAAAAAATGTAAGCTTGGAATAAGACTTAAAATTTATGTTACTAAACAAGCATAAACTTTTGTAACAGCTAGAATGTTAATTAATTTAAGTTGTACTATTTGTAAGTACCAAATATTATAAACAAATAGATTTTTTCATTGAAACTTTGGCTAATTGAAAGTTTCCATATCATATTTATTTATAGTAAGAAAGAAAAACGAGAGCACTCACAACTAAGGTCTATAGATTGGTGGGGAGAAAGACCTTTTGGTCATAAAGCTGCACACCATTTCTTGTAATTAATACTTTGAGCTGACTTTAACACAACATTGAATAAAAATTAAAAAATTCTTATAAAAGTTAAACTTAAAACTAAAATTGTAAAAACAGACTTTATTTTTGTCTAAATTTAACTAATTAAATAGGTACAGTTATTTTTATTTCCAAACAGCAGAAAATCTATTGAAGTGTTTTTAACAATTTAGATTTTTTGTATATGTGTCAACCACTGAGTTTTTCAATTCAGAGTTTTTAAAGGCAAAACTATCATTAAGACCTCTATATCTTAAGCCAACAAAACATTTAATTTCTCAAGGCTCTAACTAAAAGTTCAGAAAGTTAAATTTTATAATTATCTCTTGTGACAAAGATAAGAGATAATTACCTGTATAAAAAAAAGTAACAAAAAGTTATACTAACTTGTTAGATTTGGTGAAAAACTTATTCTCCATGAGTATTTTGTTTTATCATCTTTTATTTGATTCCTATCATTAAAGAGATTTGATGATTTTGGAAATATGTGTTTCTTTTAAAATTATACTAAACATATGCATAACCAAATTCAAATGGTAGTGCTTCAAATTGTTTTCTTAAACTTTTCTAAACTACAACATAGCTTCCAGAATTTAAGTATGGCGTAAAAACTAGCGGTTGTTGGTTCTATAGCCTATTTAACTAGCAACGTCAAGCTTAGGGTCTTAAGAACTAAAGTCTAAAATAAATTATAAAACATCCAGTTCTAGACTTATAAGAACTCGTTTATAATGGCTATACTATAAAATATATACAAGCAAAAATAGCTAAACGTATTTTGTTTTAAGAATTATGGAATCAAGCATGTCCATCATTAAAAAAAAAATGATGGAAATTTTTGACTCATTAAAAAAAAATAAGTGAGCTATTTTCTGCGGATTTAAAAAAAAAAAAACATCTAAATTGGTTTTAAAATAACAAAAAACAGTTTAATGTATTTTTTTAAAGCTTTGATTATTTAACAATTTCTGAAACTAGAGCCAACAAATTGCTTTCTTTTATATTACATTTTATACTTACCAGATATTCTAATAGACAAAATACATACGAATGCGCATAAATTAAGATACAAATAAGTACTTTTATATAAATTTTTTAAGCTTAAAGTGGTCTTATTAGATTTAAATAATAAAATAGTTTCTTTTATAATATGGTAGTTATATAGATTAGAAACGTTTTTCAATTGTGTATTATTACATAAGGATAAAAATAGTAAGTAAATTTGTGATAATAACAACAAAAATATTAATACAACGAAAATATTTTTCGTTAAAATAACAAGGTTTTAAGTTAAAAACAGTTTTCAGGTATTTTTTTAACAAACCTTACTTTACAAGTTGTTTTTAATCTATTTGATAATTTTTAAAACAGAACTCAAAAAAAAAAGTCCATTAAAAATGTAAAATTTAGTATTAGTCTCAGTATTTATCTAATTTTTTTTTAAATAAACCAGAAAATTTTAATTTAGGCTGGTAATTGAATACTTTGCTTTTTTTTGCAGCTGAAAAACCAAGGAATACAAAACTCTGTAGTAGCTTATGTTAGCATAGTAATTGAGAATAAAAGTCTAGTTTTAACGGAATATTTCCCACACATAAGTACAGCATAATTGAATAAATTACAATTTTTTTATTTATTCCCATCTTATAGAGTTCTTTAAAATTCTCAATATGCTATTCTTTTTTTTTAATTTAAAAATATTTGCATAATTAAAAAATAAAAGATGGTTAGGAATCATTAAAAACAACTGTCTCAGTCTTTTACAAAACACGAAAACTGAAAGGTTCTTTTATTTATTAGATAAACATTATCTGATACTATAGCATATATATTTGAATTATTTTATTCTATTACTATTCTATTTAATTAAGAACTAATAATGTTTAGTTAACAAACAAAAGATCTTTTCAATGTTAGTTTTTTGTAAAAGACTGAGACAGTGTTTTTTAATAGTTCCTAACCGTTTTATATCTTTTAATTTGTCAAACTTTCAAAAACTGTCCAGTTTTCAAAATCAAAAGTGGCAGACTATCTTCATTCCATCATTTTAAATAAAAATAATTTGCGTAAAATTTTAAGTATTTAAAATCCTGTTGAACATAAACTGTACTAGATTAATAACTTATTCCGAAAAAACGTCTTTGCTAAATATAAATTTTATTTAAATACGAGCTTGTCGAACTAAAATTTTAGTAATAAAAATTAATTGTTTAAAGGCATTTCATGCTTGATTTTTTTTAAAGTTTTGATAGAAAACAGTTTTGGGGATTAGTTTATACATAGTTTTTAAAATGTACAACTTTTTAATAAACAATTTTAAAGACTAAAAAATACTACAAAAGACTTTTATGAGTTGTTTAAAAACGTTTATTCATCAAGTAGAATAAAAAACAACGTTAAGTCATAATTTAATACAGTCAAAACTGAAAACAAACCAAATACAAATAAAAAACTGTAAACTATTTTATACAACTTGTTTCATTTTGTTAAGTTGAAAAAAATATATCTAACTTAATGTAATAAAGGTTTAGCAAATCCTAAAAATCTCTCTTTTTTTTTAATTTTTTTCAACCCAGCTAAGTAAAATTAATGATTTACCAGTTTTTATATAAAGTTAGTTATACTTACTAATTATTTTTGGCATGCTATGTTAGCGAACCAAAGCAGAAAAGAACCAGAGCTTTCTGAAGGTGGGATATAAGTAAACCAGCGAGAAAGCTAAGAACAAGATCAAACTTTGGCGAACTAGATTATAACAAACTAATTCTGCTTTAATGCTCTTTTTATAAAGATGGTTTTCAAAAATTTAAAGATTTTATTCGTATTAGTAAGAAGTTATAATGATATTAACAAAATTAAATATTCAATTTTTTTTTAAGTTTATACTTGTAATACTCCTTCGGCTAGCACCAAGGCACTAAATATTTTGCTCTTAGCTACTAAATATTCAGTAAACGAAGAAAATAATAGTTAAGAAATTTATTCATTGTAATTCATATAAAACTGAAATATTTTTTATTTATTGAGTAATTATGTTTTAACACTTAGTTTAAATTTTTCAGTTTTCAAAACTTTGAAGAGTTGTTAGTAGTAGGTTAAACTTTCACGTAAACGTTTTAGTTATGGGTTAGGAAATTTCACTAGTACAATATTTCTATTTGTTTTATCAATTTTGAAAACATTAATGTTATAAGCTTTAGATAATTAACTATATTCTACGAGACTACAATGTTTATTTAGGTTTACTTATATTGAGCGAAACACTGTATATGAACAAAAGCTTTCAAAAAAAGATTTTATTTTCTTCGCAGAACTTAAAACTTTATTTTTTTGTTAAACAACTAGAAACATAGCAATATTTCTATGAAAATGAAAACTATTTTAATTTATTAAAGTTAGAGTAGTCTAATCGTTAAATAGCAGATTATTTTTCCACACCTAGCTGTTTTAAAACATATTTCAACTGTATATCTTTAAAGAAGTCTAATCAAAGTGAGTACTGTAAGTTTATTGGACCTTATAGTTAATTAGAAAATCGTTTGATTTATAAATATGTGTAAGAAATATAAAACTTTTGATTGAGAATTTTAAATATAAACTACGTAAATATCAAAACATTAAATATATTTTGAAAGAAATACTTAAAGAACTAAAAAATTATGTGATATCCAGATGTTTGTTTACAAATAATTTTTAAATGCATTTATATTAATTACACACAAAAATAATTCACCAACTGTTAGATTATACATTACTGTTAGGTTTTCTTTATAGATTAATTTTTTTTTGGAAGTGTGTATTAAAATATAATTTTTTATTATTATAGTACAAACTTGTAGTTTTAAAGTTAAAATGCTGTTTAAACAAATTACCCAAAATAGTTTAAATTTATAACTATTTAAATTCTATTTATTAAAAGAAGAAAGCTCTTTACATAGTTTTATTGTTTAAACTTCGTTGTACAATTTAGAAATAACTCAGGTATAATTTTGGCTATTTTCAATCAAGTTTAGTAAAGAAAGTTTGACACAGCTATTTCTAAAGTTTAAATAAGTTTTGTATCATAAGTATAAGTTACAACACTAATTTGCAATCAAAAAAATTTGAGTGTGTTTTAATAACCTATAAACTACAAACAAAACAAGATTTTTAAAAAATACAGAAAAATTTATAAACAAGATAATTAAGATTTTAACCTTATTTGAAAAACAATCAATATCCAAAATTCGATAAACAAAACGAAATTTAAGAGACTATTAAAAAATTTATGAAAAAAAGTAAAATAGCAAATTTAAGCATTATAGATTATAGAATAACAAAAAAGATTTACTAAAACTTTAACAAACCTTATTAACTAAATAATTAAAGTTTGAGATTAATTGATTAATAATCAAAAGTAAAACAAAATTAGTATAAAAATTATTAAAAAATAGAATCAAATATACATGAAAAAGAGTTGTTAGCTTCTTCTAGTTCCTTGTCTAAACTTGAAGTTCTTTCTTGTTTATTTTTTTTATTTATAAACTTGGATAATAAAATAGATTATGGTTTACTTTTTGCTCAAATCTTAAATAAAAAAATTGATAATTAATCGCTTTTCAATGAGTATTTATATACATAATATTGACAACGACGTGCTTTTTGGCTTAAAAATTCTTGTGCAAAACAAGTAAAAATGAATCTTTTTTGGCAAATACTCTTATACATGTACTCAGTTCGATTTTAGGTACACAGCATTTAAATGAAAATTTGAATACAATACTTCCCCTGAAATTTTTTTTAGTTTTTATAGTACAATCTTACGTTACGCAGTCCGCGAAAGACTTTTGTTAAAAGTCTAGCCCATCGACTATAAAAGTAGTCTACCATAAAGCATACTTTACTGTGCCAAAATATTATACTAATTGAAATGAAATTAAATGTTAGTATTTTAAACTGCAGTTCAAGTTTAATAGTTGTTTTACAAAATTATGCAAATTAACTTTGCACACCTACAAAGTTAAAAAACGTATTTTCTACTAAAAGCATAAAAAGATATTATTTTCAATTTAAAATGGGGGCAGGCAACACGTTCAGTCGACGGGCCAGTATCACCAGAATAAGCTTTTGGAGGCAGTCAAAAAACAAACTTACAACAAAAATCAAAAAAATAATTTAAAATAAATTTTATTAAACAAGCACCATGTATACAGCATGAACCAAAAATGAGGTAGCTGTCTAGTTTGCTAAGTGTACAAAATTGCACGAAGACTAATTTGCACGAGAACACAAAATTGCACGAAGATACTTCTGCACGAAGACACGTTTGCACGAGCAGACAATTTTGCAAAGAGACATTTTTGCTCGGGTCTTTTTTTTTAATTTCTGTATTATTTTTAATTTTTTTATATTTAGCTTTATTTTTACTATCACGGTTACCTTTAACCCTTACCCTCGGTCAGTAACTATTTATTTTCTTTTTTTTTAGTTTTATTTTATCTGTATTTTTCTACTTTCGTGTAAAATTGACCCTTGGTGAAAAGTAGTCTTCGTGCAATTTTGTTTTCTCGTGAAAAATCGTCTTCGTGCAATTAAGACCCGTTCCCACTAAAAATACGTAAATTTCAAAATGATTAAAAAAATTTCAAGCTTTTTTGTTTTGATTACATTTATAAGCTGAAAAGTACGTTGCCAGATATTTCTGTTGGTGAAGCGGTCTGTTTTATGTACGTTGCTCACGCACAGTTTATAAAATTTTAATAACCAGTACCTTATTTTGATTTTAAAACATCTAGTGATTGTTAACAATTTAGCAGTCTTAAACATTTTACAGAGTAACTAAGAATACTTTAAAATATTTTTTTAAATACAAATGCATTTGTGTTACAAAAATGTCTGAGACGTTGAGCTGTGAATGATTAAGCTGTGTCATTTTTTCAACTTTACTCACAAACGGTCGCTTCAGTACATTGTACTTAAGCCCGCTTGTTTAAGATCACAATAGCGGTTTCTCGCGACTATTCCTGCCTGATGAGTCCTAATGAGGACGAAACCGGTCGTAGGATTGTCTCGGATGCTGTTGTTGTTGATCTTGCGGTAAAGTTCATTGTTTATTATCGATGGCATAAAACATCTCAACTTGTTGATGATGGCCGAAATAAATACTGGCTAAATCTGATCAAACGAGCGCAGACTATAATCTCACAACAAGCTGACAATGTCTGAGACGTTGGGCTGTGAATGATTAAGCTGTGTCATTTTTTCAACTTTACCCACAAACGGTCGCTTCAGTACATTGTACTTAAGCCCGCTTGTTTAAGATCACAATAGCGGTTTCTCGCGACTATTCCTGCCTGATGAGTCCTAATAAGAACGAAACCGGTCGTAGGATTGTCTCGGATGCTGTTGTTGTTGATCTTGCGGTAAAGTTCATTGTTTATTATGTTACAAAAAAAAAGTGTTAAAAAACAAACTGAGTTAAGATTTGAGGTTTTTTTTTACTAATTTCAAATTTATTTATTTTCGGCGACTCTTTATTTGAATCATCACTGCAACCCAAGTAGCAGCTGCTTTTTTCCTTAAAATGACCTTCCTTCTATTTGAGATGCTATCTGCTTACATCTGCCAAGTCAACTCTGACGAACCAATAGGAGAGAAGGGAGGCGAGTCACGTGTTTGCATATCTGCTGACTCAGCAGAAAATTCTTGGTTTAACGATTTTTTATTTTGATACGAAATTAGTAAAATATTTATTTTTAAAGATGTTCTTATAAGAAACATAAGTTGTCAAATTAAAATGATTAAAAACCTTTAAACAAACTTTAAAAATTATGTTGTTAATTAGTCTATTGTTAGTCTCCTTCGAAGTAAAGTTTATTAATAAAACTTATTTATAAATAAAAACCAATTATACAGTAATCTTCCTTTATTGTACCAACATATGTTTCTGTGTGTTAACGAATCAACACACTTCAACTGGGTTATTAATGGAAAGAATAACAGTTTTTGAACAGTTAAAACTTATTTATTCATAAACTAACGTCCTAGACCGTTTAAAGGTATCGAAGTGGTGTGCGACTCGATAACCGAAAGATTCTTCTTGCACTTGTCCAAATATAGGGGTGGGCAACGTAAGTAGTTGACGGGCCGGATCCAAAAAAAATTAGTTCTCAACGGGCCGAAGCATTTCGAGTAAGTGATCTACCGGACTCAATTGGATCCTTTTTTAGATCCGGATCTTTATTCAAAATTGTTATCCGGATCCAGTTAAATACTAATTTTAGACAAGGTTCGTATCAGAATAGAACTAACTTCAAAAGACTTGGATCCGGCTTGATGCTAGTTGATCTGGTGTTTTAAATTTTTGAATCAATATATTAACTACCAAGGTTCTCAAATATAAAATTTAAGTTAATTTTTATGTAGTACTCATAATTCTGCATTTATTACAACTCTGGACCGAATTAATACTAGTTAGTTTTATGAAAAAAATAATTTACTTACTAAAAGTTACTCGAGCCTAAGATTTCAGACTAAAACATTTAAAAATTTAACTACTCGAAATTATCTAATTTTGGTAATCCTTGGCTCGAGGCTACATTAATAATATTATTCAGAAGTTAACAAACATTACAATATTAAACTACTATCTTTTTATTTAAAAAAACTTACAAAGATTCATTCAAAATTTAGTTAGATTGTAAACTGTTATTACAAACATACACAAATAAATTTCCTAAAGAAATCATACTTAAAGTTAATGAGATATTGTTTTGAAATATTGTCATCAGTTGGTCATCATTAAACTTAATCATTTAATTAATCAAAAATTCCTTAATTAAATATCAATAGCAGAAAAGAGTGCAAACTGTAGTCTCAAATTGGAATATTCTACTAAAAATCAAAGTTGAGCAGTTTTACTTAAAGTAGGTGTCGATGTTATTAAAAACTACTTTTCATAACAATTATAAGAACAACTCACTACACATCTGGGAAAGACATCAATTTTTTACATGTCATTTAAATGAAAATCTTTATGATAGGTAAAATCATCAAAGTTAGTTCAGCAAACAATTTTTTGGATATTTTGAGAAAAATTAATTCAACTGACTTGAAGCAGAACAAGGTACTATAACAAAAGAGTGTTTTTATTACTACAAAATTTAAAAGCCATTTTCAAACCATTTTTAATGTTAAAGTCTTACAGTTTATTTTGTGTGAATATTTTAAAAAAAGTTTTGTACAAATTTTGTAATATTTACATTGGCTTGTAGGATTTCATATAAATTTGAAATGCCTAGCAGCCCGGATCATCCACTCGCGGGCCGGATAAATTTTGTCCGCGGGCCGGATTCCGTTTAAATTTAAAAAAGGTTTGGGGGCTGGTCATTTTGACTCTGGGGGCCGGATCTGGGCCGCGGGCCGTACGTTGCCCACCCCTATCCTAATACCAAATATTCTGAGCGTCTTTTTAAGTCGTTTAAAAAACTATGTATAATAAAAAGAACTTTATAATGATTATGATTAAGTTCTATAAATATGCATTTATTTATTGACATTTGTATTTGAATTATATAAAAATTTCACTAACTACAACAAGCATAATTTGTGTAAAGTTATTATAACTAAAAATAATTGTATGCAGAAATAAAAACGCTTAACCCTCACCCTCAGTCGATAATTATTTTATTTTACTCTTTTTGCTTTTTATAATTTACTTTTATATATAATTTTTTCCTGTTTTTTTATTAATAATTTTTATTAGGTATATACTTTTTCTATCACTGTTACCCCTAAATATTACCCTCGGTCGGTAACTTTTTTGGGGAACGGTTCTAAATTGCACGAAGTTACTAATTGTACGAGGTGACTAAACTGCACGAAGACGATTTTGCACCAAGGATCAATTTTGCACGAGTTACATTTTTGCACGAGAGTAAAGAAATATAGAAAAAATTATAAACAGAAAAAATATTTTAAAATGTTTATCAAAAAAAAGGAAAACAAAGTTACTGACCTAGGGTAGGAGTAACAGTGATAGTAAATAAAAAAATTAAAAACAAAAAAAAAACTTACTGACCGAGGTTAAGGGGTAATAGTGATAGTAAAAAGTAATTAAAATAAATAAAAAAAAAGATCAAATTAATAAAAAAATCTAACCCGTGCAAAATTGTCTCCGTGCAAAAGTGTTTTCGTGCAAGTGTATCTTTGTGCAATTTTATCCCATCGTCGAAAAGTATCTTCGTGCAATTTTGTGCACTCGTACAATTTTGTATGCTTGTGCAATTTAGACAGCTACCCCTTTTTTTGCCCTTTTTGTTATTTTATTGTTAGTTGATTTTGTTTATCATTATCTAGTTTTTTGTTTTTATTTTATTTTGTATTTTTTTTTGTTTTTATTTTTACTATTCCTTGTTAGCACTAACCCTTACCCTCGGTCGGTAACTTTATTTTATTTATCAATCTTTTTTTTCTTGTTTTTTATACAATTTGTTTTTATTTTATTTTGTATATTTTTTTACTCTCATTCATAAATGACCCTTCGTGCAAAAGTGACCCGTTCCCATACAACAATATCAGACTAACTCCTTTAAATTTACTAGTTACAAAAAACTAAAGGCTTTTAAGATATTTCTTTCAATTTTACTGAATTTTTTACAGGTTTCGAAAATATAAGCTTTAAGGTCTAATTTCAGTATAAGATGAATTTTACTGATGAAAATATCTTAAATAGTATAAAAACATTAAAAAGATACTGTAAAGCTACTTTAAATGTATTATTACTATAAATAAAAAATAATAACAACAAAAAATGAATATTTAGAATAAATCTTTTTGTCAAATCGAAACTTCATTATTTTACATGTAAAAGTTGTTAAAAACTCCAGGTTTTTTAGTAATTTTTGTTCGAAATTCAACGTTTTTTTTTTAACGTTTCTCAAATTTCATGTTTTTCCATCTTTTTTTTGCAACCCTGTTAATAACGACGAAACACACTAGGCACAAAAAAAATTGAAAAAATTGTTAGTATTATTGGTAAAATTTCATTAAAAATAATTACTTGGTAAATAAAAAAACTTGTAAACAAACCAGTGAAAATATGATTAGTTTCTGCTATTATCATGACACATTAGTAATTTCGATTTATTATGAGGATCATATTCAGTGGCGTAGCGTGGTATTTTGGTCAGGGGGTGCGCAAATTTTTTTCTGAAAAAATCCTCTAAATTAAAACTTTTGTAATTAGCTATAAAAAAACTTTTTATAAGTTATATAATTGAAATAAATTTATTAAGTAAAATAAGTTCGTTAACTGTTTTGAAAAATATTTATATATTACAAAATTAAACAACTTATAACTTATAGTAAACTTTATATCTTTAAAAATTAATATATTCAATAAAACGAAAGTATCTGTTTTATTTACGAAAAAAATATCAATCTCTTTAATATACAATACAACAGTGATAACAACACCTCATTGCACTTAATTTTTATAAAATTACACAGAATATAAAATAGACCAACTTTATAACTGTTATTACAGTTTATTACAACTTTGTAAAAAAGTTAAAAGTATACTTTTTAAATTTAATTCATTTGATTGTATTTGTTTAAAATAAAAATCACAAACAAAGTTTATTTCTCATAGGCCGACACGCTTATCTTGTATGTTTACAAAAATAAAGTCCAGAAAACTAGCAGTAGTCTTAACAATGTAGCATAAAAAAAATTGTAAAATTGTTTAATTTTTCTTTAAGCGTGACGTATTTTTGTAAACTTTTTGTAGAAAAATAATCTGCCATAAGGTTATACTACAGCGGTGCGCTATATTAATTGCGTACTTTTTGAGTCTAAATTCTTATGAAGTTAATGAACTTATAAATTTTTTCCTTATGGAGTTTTTCATCAACATCGGTGCGCATTTGCAATTACGCACCGAATCAGTATATTGAGTAATAACATGTACTTTCCTTACTTGTCACTAATTGGTATTCAAAATTTCGTTTAACTTTTTGAATACTAGATAAACATAGTTGAAAAAAGGTAAATTAAGCAGAAAAAATAAACTATAAAGAATAAAGATATTACATTCTTTTTTTTACATTTTTCTTTTTTTGGGTGGCACGCATGCGCCAGTGTCCCTCCCCACGCTACGCCCCTGATCATATTCATATTGCTTCAAAGAAAAAAAAACGCTACCTTTACTGTGAAATTGAACAAACAGTTCTTAGAAAAAATTTTGACTATATTTCTGGAAAAGTTATTTTTGATTTGTTGTATTAAAGCTTTAAAGGTTAGTTAAACAAAACTTTAATTTTCAAATCGATAGTTTGGATATCATATCAAAAAAGTATAACTGTTTCATTTTCAGCACCCATTAAAGTCTATATATAAATATATACGAAATACTGTAATTAAAATAATGTTGAGCTTTATAAAGTCTTATTCAAGGCTTTATAAATATATCAAAAACTAATTAACATTTTTTTTTGAATGCAATTTCAAATGCAAAAATAAAAAACGACTTGAACAACTTCGCATGTCAGTTGGTAAAAAAAATATTTTGTTTTTTCATTACATAGATATAATCTCAAAAAAAAGAAATAATTTAAACCATATAAACATTTCTATTATGATAACTTAAAAATTTTGAGCAATAAAACTTTGCCTTTATAAATAAAATACAGCATTCATCGACAAGTGTTTCAGTAGTGTAGTGGTTATCACGTTCGCCTCACACGCGAAAGGTCCCCGGCTCGAGCCCGGGCTGAAACATTTTTGCTCCATCTATGTAAATAACTACTTTTTGGGACATTATGTTGTCATTTGTAGTTACTTAATTATTATTTAATTTAAGTTTAGTTACTTTAATTTAGTTTAATTTTAGTGTACTAGAAAAGTGATACACGTTTAACAAAATAAACATTAGCTTTATTTGAAAGATTAAAACATAACATATTTGTTATTTTTTATAAAACAAAAATTAAAAATATCTTTTAAAACATGGGTAAATTTGTTTAAAAATCTGATAGAAACACTTAAAACGGAAAATTTCATCGTTAATAACATCTAACGTTCAAAATTTAATATCTATTTTTCGTAAAATATTTAATTACTAGAGATTTTAAATTAATTAATAAAAAATTGTTTGTTGTGGAATTTAAAAGTTCAACGGATTGCATTTACACTGTAGTAGAAAATAGATTTATATAGAAAAAGTTTTTTTTTGCATTTTTAATTTGCTTATTTATTAAGGTCCTATCGAAATTTTATATTATATCTCGGGAATCTATTCTGGTAGCTTTTACTAAAATTATTTATAGGAATAGAGATAGACATAAACTTACTTTTAAAATATTATTTTCATTATTATATTTTAAGTTATAAAGTGTTGTTTCAAAAATGAGGGCAGAAAAAAAAAAAACCTTCCCTTTTTTTATGAAGTTTTTTAAAATAAATCTTATGAAACTAAAAAAACATAATGTGTAATATAATATATACAAGACTATTATGTTGGTTTTTACCAGTAAGACTAATTAACATTTCATGCAGTATGCTTAAATCAATTATACAAAAAACAATGCCTCAACCCGGGATTGAACCAGGGACCTTCAGATCTTCAGTCTGACGCTCTCCCGACTGAGCTATCGAGGCTTGTGAGCAAAACACATCATCGCGAATATAAACAGTTTTACAAAGTTTGTTTTTGTTTGCATAAGAATCCTATTGTGGTAGCTTTTTAAAAATGCTTAACTTTGTTTGCTTTTAAAACTTGGTTTGTAAAAGAGATAGTTTTAGCTTTTATTACAAAAATACATCATTAATAACATCAGCTTAATTTATAAGTGGTTTTAATAACTTATACGAAAAAAAACTTGCTAAACAAGTATGGTATAAATAATGTAAGTCGTAGTACATAGTTTTTTAAGAAGTACTTTTTATTAAAAGATTTACTTTTTTGCAAGTAACGTATAAAAAAATACCTATCAACCTTAAAACATAACTTTCTTTACTCTAGTTTAAATTATGCTTTTCATTTGTTATTTATGTTAATACTTACGCATAAGATAATATTAAATAGGAGCCTGATAACAAAACAAATTTTACCAGAGAACATAACAAGTAATTTTGATTTTCTTGGAGTTAGGATACTTACAATTGTAACTAACTATAACTCAATATTTCAAGTTAAACTACAACTAAAATTTTTGATACACTTTAGATACCAATTTAAATACCTGTTTAAAATTCTGCATACTAATTTTTTATTAAAACAAAATAAGAAACACTTGTTTTTTCGCACAAGTATAATTTTAAAGTAAAATAAATAATTTTGTCAGTTCGACAATAAGTCGTTTAAGTTTGCTAACCAGCATACTTGTATTCAGTATAAGATTACTTAAACAAAAAACTTTATTAAACTCTAATAATTTTCAAATAAGACTGCTTTTAATTATTGATAAAATGAGTAATAATTTTTAGTTTGAGTTATAACAAAATTAAGTAACAATTACATAAGAAATAAGGAAAATTAAAAATATCAAATGATAAGTATATTTCAAGTAACAAAACAATCAACACTAACATACACACATGCTCTTTTTTTGAACTAACTTTTAATTATACTTGATTAAGGTGTATGAAATTTATTAAGTCTGTATATTGTTACTAAAAATATACTATACTTATTTTTTTTTAATTGGAAGATAAAGCATTAAGAATTGCAATAATGCTGTATAAAAATTAGTTATTTACTTTATTAGAGGCATAATAAATTTTTATACTTGAAAAAAAAAAATTACTCTAAAAACTTATCGATGGTTTCAAAGAAAAATTATGATTATTAAACTGTTTTTTGTTTTTGCTGTATATATCTACACAACTGTTTATAAACTTCGAAACTACATTATTTGGTTAATTTTAAGTCACTTTAAAATACTCAAGTATTTGTGAAATTTATATTTATACCGGGTTGAATAAATCTCCAAATTCTCAAAATATTTTCACATTTTGTAGTTTATAAATTGAAACTTTCTTTTACTCAGCTACATATTATGTAACTTTTTATGACAATTAAGCTTGATTAACAGCAAGTCTTTCAGTTTTTGGCTTTTTAAAAATTTAATAAACTTTCGCTTGTTTGATGTAAATCAGGCATTTTTAATGGCAACCATGTATAAGACTATATTGATTTTAATAAAAGATACTAGAGTTAACCATTATTTATGTTAAAAGAATTATTATAGATTTTTATAATACAGTAATCTCTTGCATCTTTACGCACTCGTGACGTTACGCACTCTCGTTTAGTTACGCATTTTAGAACTCAGAAAAAATAAAAACTTTAAGTATTTTTTATATTGCACAAATTAGGTATATTGTATATTTTATGGTATGGTATATTTAAAATATGTTTTTAAATGCTAACTCACCTCTCTATATATTTAGATTTTGTAAACTTATGTTCCTTGACTAGTTAATAAACATTTAGTTATACCTCAGTATATCACAAATTTTGTTAACAATAAGAGATTAAATTAAAATTCTGAAAGAAATATGACGGTGTTAAATAATGAAATTAAATGAAATAATGAGAGTTTAAACCATAAATAAATAATACAGCAATCTTGCCCTATATATGAATAAACATCTAAAAAATAAATCTAATGAATCATAAACAGTTTTTATTAAACAATTTTCCTATATTTTATATATTTTTGTTCAAAAGAAGAAATCCATTACAGCACCAAATGCATATTTTTGAAAAGGCTATAGAAACAAATTTTAATATAGAAACCACACCATTTCTTAATTGTAAACAAATGCTTACTTATAAACTTAATTTGTTAAGTAGAATAGAATATAAATATTAAGTATTAAATAAGTCACATATAAATAAAGATAAAATCTATTTATCATTAAAATTACTAAAATTTTTCTACAAGTATTATAATTTTATATAAATTTAGATCCTTTTTTTTAATATATGTATAATTTTATCTTTAGTTTTTATAATTATAAATAAAGTAAACAAATTGTTAAAAGTTCGTAAGTCCTCAGTCTGCTTTTAACTAGAAGCAATATCAAAAAAAAAAGACATTATGGTAAGTATATTTGGTACCTCTCGTAACTTTACGATATCTCGTATCTTTACGCATTTTTTCTGTGGACACAATGTGCGTAAATAAGCGAGAGGTTACTGTACAAACAGGTTTAAATTTAATTTCAATTAACTAGTTTTAATACTTCTGAACTTTTCAAAGAGAGCAAGTTATTTATTCGAAAAGATTATTTTCAAAAACTAGTATTTTAAAAAAATTGTGAAAAAGTGGTTGTTATTTTAGCCTGACGTTTTTCAACTTTTTTCAAAAATACTCATTTAGCCTTACTTAGCCCGACGCGCACGAACCCTGTTATTATGAAAAATGTATAATGTGGCCCATTAATGTTTTTAAGACTCAGTTTTATATAAAGTTAGGTAGTAACTGAAAAAACTAAATAATTAAATGAAACCATTAATTGTTTTAATAGTAGACGTTTTATCAAGACTGAAGTATATTATTGAACTTAAATTTTAGTCTAAAAAATACGTACAAATTTGAAAGGCCCTCTATGTGTAGCTAAAATTCATTTAAATTTCTTAAGTTAATAAAAGTAAAAAAGTTTTTTTTTTATCGGTGACTAAAACTAAACCAATAGTCTATCCAAATGTCACAAAAACTAAAACTGCGGCCCGCAAAGATTTTTAAACTTGAAAGTTTGGCCCGCAAGCACGAATTGCCTGCCGACCCCTGCTATAACAGTTATGTTACCTTGCATGTTATAGCCTCAAAAGTTATATTATTGTTACGTAATAGTCAGTTTTATATTCACATCATTCAATTTTTCAGCATGAGCCTGGCTAGCTCAGTCGGTAGAGCGTAGGACTTTTAATCCAACGGTCAGGGGTTCAAGTCCCCTGTCAGGCTTCCTCTTTCAAAATGTTGATTAACTTTATTATTAACAAAAGTTTTTTTAATAAACTATATTCATAGTTTAATTCATGATAATCAGTAATGCTATAATTTGGTTGAAATTATAAATTACAGAAATAGAAGAACTTATTTGTATATAAATGTAAAATCAAATGGATTCTATTTAGTTGATAATTTGTAAAAAGTTATTTTTTTGTCTTAAAACACATTAGATTTGTAAAATAAGTCTCAATTGTTCTCGAATACATTCTATATTGGAAATATTTTTTTAAAATAAATATAATAAGTCAACTAGCTGTAGCTACAAAAAGTCAAAAAAATAACTGTTAGTTAAATTTTAATATCGATTAAATTTGTTTACTTATTTTTAATCAAAAGTTTACTTTTTATTGGTAGGAAATTGTACACTCATAGTAACAGTGTATAAACACTTATAAGTACTAATTAAAGTAAGTAACAAAAAGAAGTATCTTTTAATTTTTAAAGTGATATTACAACTTTTTTCAAACAAAGCACCAAAAATTTCGAATGAATTGTTTTAAAAATGAAAGTCTACTAACATTTTAGTAGTTTTTTTTTTAATGAAATATATGCGTAATTAAATGTAAACACACATAGCAAATTTTTAATATGTAAGTTAATTACAATGGATAGCTAACAAGGTTTAGATATATGTATATGTAGTTACCCAAAAGTATTGTTATAACTTGAATTTAAATTATGTAATTTTACAAGAAAACGGGTTGTGAAACATCATTAATTTAGAATCACAACATAATTTTAGTAAAATTAACTTAACTTTAAGACTTCACCATTATATATATGGTAATTATCATAAACAGTAATTTTATCAAAATAATTGTTGATGGTGTTATTACGTCATAATGCGCTAGTCAGATATATAAACCGAAGAAATGCCTACATATACGTGTGGCCGGTTAGCTCAGTTGGTTAGAGCGTCGTGCTAATAACGCGAATGTCGCGGGTTCGATCCCCGTACTGGCCACATGTTATCCTCGTTAGTATAGTGGTGAGTATTCCCGCCTGTCACGCGGGCGACCGGGTTTCGATTCCCCGACGGGGAGATTTTTGCCCACTTGTTTTAATAAAGTTGGTTTTTTATCCATTTAATAGTCCAATAATAATAAGTAACAAAAATTTTTAATTAATAAATAAAAATACTTTTTTATTTATCAAATGACTTTTAAGGTATTACTTGAACACCTTTTTGGTTTATATGAAATATTTTTTTGGTTTATAAACAAAATAATGAGATACTCCCACAAGTCTTCGTGGCGCAATCGGTTAGCGCGTTCGACTGTTAATCGAAAGGTTGGTGGTTCGAGCCCACCCGACGACGTTTATTTTTATTTAGTTTTGAAACATAAGTAAAGTTTTTACACTGAGTGTTTTTTGTACTGCGTCATTTTTACAATACTATGTAGTTAGTTAGATAGTTCAAATATCTACATCTTAACATTGAAATTTTGTTTTTTTATGATAAAGAAACATTCTTATTTTTCTAATCTTCAAAAAGTTTGTTTTAAATAACTATTTACCTTCAGTTTCATCTAAATAATAACTTGAATAAAAAGTTCGAATTTTTTAGAATTCTAAAATGCCTAACTAAACGAGAGTGCGTAACGTAACGAGTGCATAAAGATGCGAGGGGTTACTGTACTTAATTTTAAGGACGCAGTACAAAAAACACTCAGTGTAAAAACTTTACTTATGTTTCAAAACTAAATAAAAAAAACGTCCTCGGGTGGGCTCGAACCACCAACCTTTCGATTAACAGTCGAACGCGCTAACCGATTGCGCCACGAAGACTTGTGGGAGTATCTCATTATTTTGTTTATAAACCAAAAAAATATTTCATATAAACCAAAAAGGTGTTCAAGTAATACCTTAAAAGTCATTTGATAAATAAAAAAGTATTTTTATTTATTAATTAAAAAGTTTTGTTACTTATTATTATTGGACTATTAAATGGATAAAAAACCAACTTTATTAAAACAAGTGGGCAAAAATCTCCCCGTCGGGGAATCGAACCCCGGTCGCCCGCGTGACAGGCGGGAATACTCACCACTATACTAACGAGGATAACATGTGGCCAGTACGGGGATCGAACCCGCGACATTCGCGTTATTAGCACGACGCTCTAACCAACTGAGCTAACCGGCCACACGTATATGTAGGCATTTCTTCGGTTTATATATCTGACTAGCGCATTATGACGTAATAACACCATCAACAATTATTTTGATAAAATTACTGTTTATGATAATTACCATATATATAATGGTGAAGTCTTAAAGTTAAGTTAATTTTACTAAAATTATGTTGTGATTCTAAATTAATGATGTTTCACAACCCGTTTTCTTGTAAAATTACATAATTTAAATTCAAGTTATAACAATACTTTTGGGTAACTACATATACATATATCTAAACCTTGTTAGCTATCCATTGTAATTAACTTACATATTAAAAATTTGCTATGTGTGTTTACATTTAATTACGCATATATTTCATTAAAAAAAAACTACTAAAATGTTAGTAGACTTTCATTTTTAAAACAATTCATTCGAAATTTTTGGTGCTTTGTTTGAAAAAAGTTGTAATATCACTTTAAAAATTAAAAGATACTTCTTTTTGTTACTTACTTTAATTAGTACTTATAAGTGTTTATACACTGTTACTATGAGTGTACAATTTCCTACCAATAAAAAGTAAACGTTTGATTAAAAATAAGTAAACAAATTTAATCGATATTAAAATTTAACTAACAGTTATTTTTTTGACTTTTTGTAGCTACAGCTAGTTGACTTATTATATTTATTTAAAAAAAATATTTTCAATATAGAATGTATTCGAGAACAATTGAGACTTATTTTACAAATCTAATGTGTTTTAAGACAAAAAAATAACTTTTTACAAATTATCAACTAAATAGAATCCATTTGATTTTACATTTATATACAAATAAGTTCTTCTATTTCTGTAATTTATAATTTCAACCAAATTATAGCATTACTGATTATCATGAATTAAACTATGAATATAGTTTATTAAAAAAACTTTTGTTAATAATAAAATTAATCAACATTTTGAAAGAGGAAGCCTGACAGGGGACTTGAACCCCTGACCGTTGGATTAAAAGTCCAACGCTCTACCGACTGAGCTAGCCAGGATCATGCTGAAAACTTGAATGATGTGAATATTAAACTGACTATTACGTAACAATAATATAACTTTTAAGTTTTGAGGCTATAACATGCAAGGTAACATAACTGTTATACCAGGGGTCGGCAGGCAGTTCGTGCTCGCGGGCCAAACTTTCAAGTTTAAAAATCTTTGCGGGCCGCAGTTTTAGTTTTAGTGACATTTGGATAGACTATTGGTTTTAGTCACAGATAATAAAGAAAACTTTTTTAATTTTATTAACTTAAGAAATTTAAATGAATTTCGGCTACACATAGAGGGCCTTTTAAAATTGTACGTATTTTTTAGACTAAAACTTAAATTCTTTACTTTATGTATTTGTTACTTTTTAAAATTATATATGTGCGAATAAACAAGTGTTTCTTATTGTATTTTAACAAAACACTACCATGCTTATCATATTATTGTATAAGTATATAGACTCTTAGTTTAAACTAACAATTAAAGTGGATTGGTAGTGTTTATAGAAAATAAATTATTAGTTTCAGATTTATACTAACAATTAAAGTGGTTTGTCTTCCGAATAAGTTTGAATGAAATATACTAGCTTATAGTTGATTCTGATGTCAAATTTGAATTAGGCAGTTTTGTAGTTGTGCTTCTGATATCCTAACACAACTTATCTCAATTGTACCGGTCTGTACGTTTCATCCATACTAAAAACAAACTAATTACTAAAAAGTATGAGTGAATTTAATAGTTGATTTTTTAAAGGTCTTTGAAATTAGTTTGTATAGTTTTATAAATCATTTAAGGTTTTAAACTAAAATTATATATACTCTTATCTATGCTAAAAAAATACTTTTAAATAACTTCAAATTATATACAACTTTTCTAAAATATACTTTAAATCAGTTTTAATTATGTTTAGGTTTTTCAATATTTATTTTCATATTTAATATTCTTACAAATTCATTTTATGCCAAAACTGAAACTTATTAGCTAGTAATTCAAAACTTAATTATTTTCTATTTATTGTTAAATTAATACATACTTAAACTTGACAGCGGGATTCTGTATACTTCGGAGTCACTCTGCAATATATTGTGTGTTGGGTATTGTGGCGCTAACTGAAACAAATCTCAATTTAAATTTTTTAAACACTGTCCTAACTGTCTTAATACTACTGAGCACTGCTTAAATGATCAACTAGATTTTAATTGATAAGTTTATTGGTATTGTGGCGCTAACTGCAACAAACTAAAACCACAATATGGTTACATTACTAATTTAAAACTACAGAAAACTTAACTTCAATTAGCAAATGGTAAATTATGTTTAATTTATATTGATGATTTATTTAGCCGTTATAAAATGAAACAAATGTGTTTTTAGTAAAAAAATATTCAAAATACAAATTAATAAAATTCAATTTGATTACTTCATTCTAAAAGTACTAATTGTTTTAATCGATTTATTACTTCCAAAAAAAAAAGTAAACAAATTATAACTTTTGCTAATTTTTTATCATGTTGAGGTCTTCATAGTCTTAATTTTACTTGTTACTGTCAAATTTTAATACTTTCTTAAAATAAAGAGAAATTTTATGAATTGGAATGTATTTAACGATTCTAAATACTATTTATAAATTTTTTAACCTTAATAGTAACGCCCCTGGTTTTATCATTCAGCAAACGAGCCTCGTCAACGAGAAAGAGGGAGACTTGCTTCACGAACGACGTGTTTTCCCGCCATCTCCGCGTCATGCTGTCCCATTACTCCTGTAAAAAGCCATTTTAGTCAACATAGCATTCATTTTCAGATGACTCAGAGTTTATTTTTAGTTTAACTTAACTTTAAAAAAACAGTGTAGGCAATACTACCACAAAAACATATTTAAGCACATGAAAATAAAAACATTCACACATTTATCAATCAACAAACAAATGGGAATTATTAATATTTTGTCGGTTTTCTGCATTTGCCACAAATTTTTAACATCAGCGTTTCCAGTCATTTTCAAGCAACTGATTCTTAACGTTTGAAATTTCAATTTACAATCTTCGTATCGCTCACTGCACAAAAGTTTCACTGTCGCCAATGTAAGATAATGGTTCGTTAATTTAGTTTCCGAATGAAAATGATAGTAGGAGTTACACTGGTTTTGAAATTTAATATTCAAGATATTTCTTAAAATTTGTAATAAAAAGTGTCAGAAGTGGGATTCGAACACACGCCCACAATTGTAGACAAGAACACTCACAATCGCAGGGCGATGAAGCATAACGCTTGAGTCTGGCACCTTAGACCACTCGGTATCGAGCACTCTAATTCATATATAATCTAAATTAATGTTTTTCAAGTAAATAGAATTTAAAGTTTTTACTTTTATAAATTGCAATTTTACAATCCCATACTCTTTTACGGTATACTATCAAAATCCACCCGATTTATTTTTATATTTTCTTTATCTATTTCTTTTATATATTTTATGCATTTTTTTATATATTATTTATTTATTTTTCACTATCACTGTTACTCCTAAACCTTACCCTCGATCGGTAAGCAATTCTCGAATTTGACTTGGTGGATTTCGAACGCGGGTGGATTGAAACGTGTCCCCTCTTTTACTGTGGTAGCTTGTAACTTGTAACTTTTTCTCTTAGTTTCTCATTATTTAAACCTCTAAATATTAAACTAAATCTGTAATAAAGTGATTAATATTTTGTATTTTGATAACTTTTAAGACCATTTTAAAGCATGCTAACACATGGAACGTTTTATATGTCTAATATTAAAAATGTTAGTATAAATCGAAATATGTGGCTATTTTACAATCGAGCTAGTTTTCATAAAAACTATATTTTTCTAATCGCTAACTTTAAAATCGAGTTAATATTTATGATTTTAGAGAAATTTGTATAAACTATAACTGCTAATAATTAACACAAACTAACTATAGATTTAACTGCGTTAAAATTTAAGAAATTTTATGTGAACAATTTTTTAATACAATTTTAACTTGAACTACTAAAAAACTTTATAAAAAAAATTTTGATTTTAAATACTTTCAAAAAAATAAAATTTTATAAATAACTTGGTATAATCCTGCTTTTAAATGAATTCCAAAAAATACTAGGTTTAAGATTTAGTATAATTGTAAACTAAATTTTTACAAAAATATACTACTACATTGAAAAATTAAGAAAAGTTTTTTATATTAATACTACAAAACTTAATGAAATTATTTATTATTATTATTGACTAAATTACAGCACAACGACTAAAACAAAATAAAACAAAGATATCTATTTATTTAAAAGTAAATAAAAAGTAAACATTAGTATAAAAAAAAGACTAACACAGTTTCTCGACGGATCTTAAACTAGTTTCTTTTTCCGAAAGTTCCGTTGGGTCCGTTATACGAAGGCAGGTTTGAAGAAAGACGGCTTGTCGAGATTTGATTGGTCAATAAACTTTTCACGTGACTGATCAAAACGCTTGCCTGATTGGCTGTTTGGCTTAGCTAGCGATTCGGGAATTACTGGCGGAATGAATCTGAACAATATCGTAATGTTTAGTTTTCTATTAACTTTTTTATAAAACTTCATAAATATAAGTAATTTGTTTGAAACTATCTTAATCCTAATGTAGTTGTGAGTTAGATAAAAAAAATATACTAATCAAAAAGTTAATTGAGCTTTATCGTAGTTTCTAACTCTTACTTTTAAATTAGCAAAAAACATTTATCAATAAATAATTTATATATGTTTAAAAAACTCAATTCAAAAGGGTTACTTTAAGTTTAAATTTTCTTTTGAGTATAATTATTACACAACAAATATACTGTTTTTTTTTTCTGGTGGTAAAGCAACAATAACTTTCTGCAACGATTTCCTTTAAAAATTGATACTATTGTTATTGAGGGGAGTTTGGAACATGTTTAGTTTTTTTTTTCAAACAGGCGAACATTAGATGGTGGGAAGTTCTGAAAAGTCTGAATTGGTCTGGGTGGCAAGCACCATGTATTCCGAATATCTGTTTGCTAATATTTTAATTAAATTAAGCTTGTGTTGCTATTATTGGAATTGTGTTTTTTTCTACTTTGATTATAGTGAATACAAGATAAAGTTAAACGATAAACAATATAAAAAGCGTCGTCGGCAGCATTCGAACCTGCGCGGGCAGAGCCCAATTGATTTCTAATCAATCGCCTTAACCACTCGGCCACAACGACTTACAAACGATACCATAATTAAGAATTTATATTGCTACTGGTTGAAAGAAATTTACAAACAATTTTTGTAATTACACTCAAGAAAATAGTTTACATGAATTTTGGGCAAACTAAAACTGCATTTATAGTTTTAAAAATAAAATAATTTTATCAAAAAAATATTGTTGACCAAATCCATCAGTAACTTTTATATATATAAAACAAGTTTAACCTTTATATAATATAAAAGTATTGCTTTTATTTTGATTGCTGTTCTTTAATATTTTATTCAAATTGTATTCAGAATGATTACTGTTGTCGTTTAGTTAGCATATACAATTGCTAATCTTTTTATAAATAGAATTATAGGCCAGCCAAAGTAAATTTCTTTTGTTTTTGAATTTATAAAATTAAAATATATTTACGCAGAAACGTTATACCGATGAGCGAAAAGACTTGCTTTTATTTCAGCTTAAAAAGACTTTGCTTTCTTAGCTTTTAGTATTCATTTATACTTAGTTATGCACTCCTGAGAGATAATTTTGACATATATGTACTCTTTAGCATCTTTTGTGTTGTAAAAATTAAACGAATTAAATAGATACAAATTATATACATTTAGCGCGTTAAAGATTTAGTTTGTCAAAAAGCTGCATTACAAAATTGATTCTAATCGAAGCTGTAGCTTTTGAAAATCAAACAATTTTATGTTACGAAAATTTGCATAATTTAATGTTGTTGCTATTAACTACGTTAAATGTTTCATTTTGAAAACAATATAAATTGTGATTTTCTTATACTTATTTTCAATGAAAGTTTTATGGGTTTACACAAGTGGCAACATATAAAGCAAAATAAAAGTCATATGGGGGGGTGGAGCAAAATAAATTTCCTTGTATACAATTATCTCCCATACTTAAACATTCCATTCTTGAAGTATTAACACTACTGCATATTTTCATATTAAATTCAATAACATTAGAGGTAGTTTAAATTGCTGTGTTGGTGTTCCCGCTAGGAAGTTATCACGCGTTATTTCAGATGTTTTGATTTTTGCAGATTCGTAACTATTTTGAGCTAGCTACGTCCCTGGTATATACAAAATAGAGCTTTAATTACAGTTGAGAGATAATAACTACAGGGTTGCTAAATTTTTTTGGCAAAGTTTCTCCAGGTTTTCAAAATTTCTAGGCACTTTTTAAAATTACACTTTTTAGGGTCTATTTTTAGTTAAAAATTAAGTATAAGGTAAAAAACTGTGTTAATTAGTAATTGATAAGAAGACATGTTCGAAATCCACCCGCGATCAAAATCCAATCAATCAAAATCCACCCGATAAAAATCCACCCAGTCAAATTCGAGAACCGCTTACAGATCAAGGGTAAGGGTTAGGGGTAACAGTGATACTGAAAAATAACTAAATAAAAATCAAAAAGTATACAAAACAAATTAATAAATAAAGAAAAAAATAAAAAAAATTAGGTGGATTATGAACGCGGGTGGATTTTGATAGTATACATTGATAAGATATCTTAAAGCTTCTTTAAATATGTTTTAAAATAAAAAAATTTTTTGATGATGACAAAAAAAAAACTATAAATAGATTATTTGTGTCAAATCGAAATTTTACTACCTAACATGTAAAAAATGTTTAAATATCCAGGTTTTAAGTGATTTATGTTCAAAATTTCAGGTTTTTCCAAAATATATCAAAATCTAGGTTTTTTAGCCTAGATTGTCAAATTCCAGGACTTTAGGTTTTTTGAAAACCCTATAATTATACAATATACACTCCAAAATTTAAATGATGATTATATTAAAAACTACAGCTCAAATTAACGAACATAAAATAAATTACTGACAACTTATAATTAAAAGTTTTATATGTTAAATCTAGGAAAATATAGCTTTGTCAGCTTATAAAAAAAGACAAAAAATATTTAAATAGTAGAATTATTTCAGCTATATTCAGCAAAGCTAATATGTTTTAATTTTAACATCATTTATAAGCAAAACGAATATAATATAATGATTTAGCAAATTAGTATGACTACATTTAAAATAAACTTTTATTTAACTTGCATTCAGTTTAAAAAAAATAAAACAGAATTTTTATTTCCATTTAGAGCAAAAAAATTTGAAATTATAATTAAAATTTATGTACATTTTTTAATAGAAAAATAGTACTACATAAGTTTTTACTTGATTAAAACAAACTTATATTATTATTTATAACTAAAAACATTAAATGTTTACTAGTAATAAGTATAACTAGTAATTATTATAGTTAAGAAAGAAAAAAACTTTAATTTTAATTAACATAAATATTTGCTAATTATTTTATAAGTATAATCTCAGCTAAAATGCTCTTATTTATGAATATTTATGAATAATGAAAAAATACAATGCAGTTTGCTTTTACGGATTAAAAGTAAACAAAACAAGTTTATTTTACTACATATTACTACTTTTAGCAGCATTTCGTTAACAGACACCATCACTAAGTAGCAATATAAGTTTATAAACGCTACAATGCCCGCATTTCCACAAGCATTGTTGGTTCAGTGGTAGAATTCTCGCCTGCCACGCGGGAGGCCCGGGTTCGATTCCCGGACAATGCACTTTTGACCAAAATATTTTGACTTGAAATAAAAATTATTAAGCAATAAGATTTTTTAGCTTGTATGATGCTAGAAATTAATTCGAATAACTATATTCTTTACAAAGCTTTCTATGACTACAACAAATAAGTCTTTATCTAGTTTTTTTATTCTTCGCCCAGTTATTAAAAACAACCAGCTTTTTATAAAGTTATAATAAAGGTACTGTTTTTGGCCTTAATAACACTATACAAATAAAAATAATTTCTAGGGTTGTAACCAAACGGTAAAGGGGGTGCGCCCAACGTGGGGCTCGAACCCACGACCGTTGGATTAAGAGTCCAACGCTCTACCGACTGAGCTAGCCGGGCACACTGTCAATTAACTTTATGCATTTTATAAAGCCTTTGTGACGATACTATGACGTAATGACCATTTAATTGACGTTCAAAAAGGGCTCGTCCGGGATTTGAACCCGGGACCTCTCGCACCCAAAGCGTGAAATAAATGAAAAAAGGTGCTCCCGGTGAGGCTCGAACTCACAACCTCCGCATTTCTCCGATACTATCTTATAAGTACGGCGCGCTAACCGATTGCGCCACGGGAGCTACGCTTGGGAAGGCAAAGTAGAGAATATAAATGTCAAACTTTTTAAGCGCAGTAATATAGTTCAATTCATAAGCTCAAATTTTTCTACCTATAGTTTAAATTAGTTTTTACTAATGTAAAACTTAAATTAAACATTTTAAATCTACTGCATATCGAAAAACAATCTAGTTAAATTACTTTCGCCTAAAACTTATCAGAATAACTAAAGAGAATATAACTCAAAATGTAAAATATTATTTTTACGTAATTATAGGAAATTTGTGTAGAATGAAAGTTTAAGCTTGAGTTCAATTGATAAAATAAAATGTTTTTTTTTAATGTTAGAAACTTTTAAAAACTAAATTAAAAATTGTGTTGTTAAATTAATAAAATGTTGGGTTTTTTGGTAATTTAAAATATATTTTATTATTAAACATTTTATTACATTTTTCTTAATATAAGTATTTATAGTTTTTAAATTTAGTTTTACAGTTTTAGTACATTCAAACATTTAAACAGTAACGTTTGATAATAAATTTAGTTTAATTTAAGCTTTAAACTTAGACCAAGAAAATTTTTCATTTTCTACAACTTCCTTATTTAATTCAAATACATTTTAAATGTTATAGTAGTATATTTTTTAGTTTAATTTTACCTTAACATTTCAAATAAATTGTTTTTCAAATGCAGTCATAAATTTAACATTATAAAAATACATTTTAACTAGTTGTTTCTAGAACACAGAAAAAAAAGTGTAAAATCAATTTATTTAATTAAATACCTTTTTACCGTATAACTTATAGTTTAAGCTTAATTTAACTTTTTTACATAAATAAAATATCAGTTATTTTTATACTGATAACAAAAGGATTTTAAAGATACTATCAGGGTTGCCAGAAAAAAATTTGAAAATTCTTTTTCAGGTTTTCTGAATTTCTTGAAAGTTTTTTAAAGAACAAGCTTTTTGCCCATTTTATGCATAAAAATAAATTTAAGATAAAAATAGTCTTAAATAGTATAACACCATAGAAAAGATTTATTAAAACTATCTTAAATGTGTTTCTTGATAAGAAAATATAAAAAATAAAAACTTCTATATATAGGACAGATTTTATATGTTTAATCGAAGCTCTAACACTTTAGTTGTAAAAATAGTCTAAAATAACAAATTTTTTTATTGATTTTTGCTCAAAATTCCAAGTTTTTCTAGGATTCCAGATTATTTGCAACCCTAGATTATTTAATTATTAACATCCACAAAATACTTGGCTCATTGCCTAATAAAGTTGGTTATAGCGAAATGAACCTTAAAATAAATAATGCTGAATCGATGTAAAAAACTACAGTATATGTTAATGTATATATATATGTATATATTGTAGCTATAAATATTAAGAAATGGTATAAAGATAAAATTGTTGTTTAAACAGAAAACTCAAGTAGCTGGTTTACACACCACTTAAGCTTTTTTAAAGCAAATAAAATTAGCTTATTTGGTTTTTTATACAAATAATCTTTAGTTTAAAACTTAGATCTATAAAAGACTCTCAAGAAAAACACAAAATTTTAGTACTACCAAGAATACCAAGATTCTTTAGGCTAGTTAACTCAAGATTATAAAATTTTTCTGAAGTAGTTTTAAATATTACATTATAATCTTTCTTATTTTTGTGAATGAAAGTATTTAAAAATATTTTTTAAAATAAAACTGTAATTTTTTTTTTAAAGTTAGCTGAGAAAATTCATAATGTTAAAAATAGTCTGCTTTAACAACTGTAAAAGGAGATAGAACTTTTTTTTGTTTTTTGCAATTTTTTTTCAATTTTCAAAAATTTAATCTTCTAATTTATTATCAATTTTATAAACTGGAATAAACTGATAACTATGATAAAATTTAAATATGTAAGAGAAACTAGTCAGAAACTGGGTAAATTTGAGAACTAAATTTACATTTAATTACTAAATTAACTAACTTTATCAGCATTAGAATTTAATTTAAAATATTTAATACAATGTGCTTATGATAACTCAGACATGCCGACACTTGATAGTAAAATATAACAAAATCTACTAGATTGATCAAAACAAAAACTAAATTTGTACAACTACATTACATCTTTGCTTTTAACCCCTATGGCTTTAAAAGATCTTTTTGGTGTTGAAAATTTACTGAATACTCTTAGATCAAATCAAGTTTATTTGGAATCAAACTCATAAAAAGCTTCTAGTAAGCTTAATAGAAAATGCAAAACAATATCAAACTGTAAAAAATACTTCTCTAATCCCGATATGGCCTTTTTTGCATTAATTAATGTAATATGTTTTAAATGTTAATACAATTTTAATGTTTGTCCATTTTAGTAGTGCTTCAAGTAATTTACAAAAGAACTTTTTGCAAAATCAAACTAGCCTAGTTTTTTAGCTGTGAAAACTTTCAACTTTCATGCTTCTAAACTTATCTAAAATAAAATAAAATGTTTACACTATATAAGTTTATAAAAACAGTGTGTATTTTTTAATAATTTGATTGGCAAATGCATGTAGCATAATGATGTAAGTGTAAAAAAAGCATTGTTTTAAAACTCTTAAACTACAAGAAGCTTTCATGTATGATAACTCTGGTTGGGAGCAAAAAATCAATCCTATTCAATTTAATGCAGGTTTTCCCAATTTTTTTTCAAACTGCCCCCTTTGAAGAAATAAAAAGGCTATTGCCCCCTCCAACAAGACTACCATTTAAAACCCTTAAGACCTTTTTTTTTTGCTCTTCATTTGCAACTCAAAAATATCTAGTATGAGTTTTAAAACTTTGAGATCGCCCAAAATTTTGAAACTGCCCCCCCCCCCTTTTGCCCCTTTACCAATTATTGCCTTATTGCCCCCCAACTTACTAGAATTGCCCCCAGGGGGTGGTACCGCCCACTTTTGGAAATCCTGATTTAATGTAATAATGACAACTGTAAGCAAACTTTTCTTAATAACGTTTAGTTTAAAAAATCAAGCGATAATGAAGTTCATAGGGTGGAGGTGGGCAACTTATTAGTCAACGTGACTTATTCACCTAAAAAGTTGTCTGTGAGCCAAGTACATTTGAAAAATTGAATTATAAAAACATAAAATGCTCTTTAAAAGCATAAAATCAATGAATTTATTGTTTAAAATGTAACCTGATTTTTGGCCTTACCCCTGTCGCTTGGAGACCAAAATTTTTAATTTTAGAATTAATATTGAATTAATTATTAAAAACTTAAAATAACAAGTGTAATATTTTTAAATAAATTCTTTTAATAACTAAATGCTAACTAGCTATTTTATCTGTGGTCAGCTTTGGTGATAAAAAAAACTGACCTTGTCAAAAGATTAACGAAATACTTAAATGCACTCTAACAATATTGTTAAAGTTTTACAAATTTTTGAGAAATAGTCAGTTTTGTAAATTTATTCCTATAGAAACTAATGAGAGAATTAAAAAAGACTAATTTTAACATTAAGAGCATAGATGGGTCAATCTTTTTTTTTTACTAGTTGATCTTACTTTTCAGAAATTTATTTGAGCTATCAGATTTTTTTACCTTTAACGGCTTGAAAAAAATCATAGTAACTTTTGAGATATGAGTGATCAAAGTCAATGTGCTCAATAGGTTTCTAGTGGGTGGCAAAAACAAAAATCGTAAAAAAGACTATTTCACAATTAATCTATCTTCTCCTGCATTTTTAAACCAATTTTCTTCAAATTTTCACAGAAGTTTTATTACTAAAATCTAAATTGATTCAATGCAGGAACTTTTTTATTTTTGAAAAAAAAAAGTATATATAAAACATCACATATATTTTTATATATTTTATCAAAAACAATCATTCTTTATTTTTTCAAATCACATAATTCAAAGTATTTTTAACTATAAAAGGAACGTTTCCTTAAAATTTGAGGTCTCTAGCTCGAAAAATGAAGGAAAAATATACTTTTAGTGATTTTTTTATTTCCAAGAAAATTGACAATAAAAAAATTACCGTCCATATGTTCTATAGAAATTTTTTTTTACAAATACATCTATATATAGATATACATCTTAAAATTCTTGTGTTGTTTAAAAACTGACTTATAGTTAATACTTTAAGCTTTGATACAAGAACCAATTTAGTAAAAAAATGTTGGACCACCTCTATGGCCCGACCTTAACTTCAAAAAAAAAGTCTATACTCTTAAAGTGTTTTGTGCTAAGACCTTAAGTTTTTGGATTTTTTTTTTTATTAAAAATTGAAATGTAACGTTTATTATGTTATAGTAAATGTTTTTGTAATTATAGAGATTTGTATTTAATATTTTAAATAAGGATAAACAAAAATCCAAAATCACTACTGTTTGTATGTCAAAAAAATTAGACTAAAAAAAATTAAAGCAGTTGCTTAAACATGTATATAATATGATTTCAATTAAATAGTCTTTTTTTTCAAATTTTTAGCTTGCTCCTTTCAAAAAGAACTTAAGTGAAAAGCTATGATCGATTGTATCTCAAAATTTACCTTGGTTTTTTTAAATTAATAAAATGCAACGCCTAGCTTGGTAAAAAACTTGACACTATAGAAATTTTTAAAAGAAATATCTTACCATATTAAGGTCTTAATAATAAAAATATCACTATGAATAAAATATAAATTCGAGGTAGTACTTTGAATGAAGGCAAAAAAAAACTTTTTTTTATAAACATTGGCACTCATTTGTAAGCTTTAAAAAAATCAGAACAAAAGTATTTAATTGTATTTTTAGGTAAAATAAGCTTAGCTAAAAGTTTCATATGCTAGGGTTTGAAAATGAAATTTCAGTTGTTAATTTTCTCAGATTTTTTTAAAACTAACTAAAAATCTACCTATTCATTTATTTGTTGAAAAACTGACCCTAAATGTTATGAAGTATTGCATCATTAAAAAAACTGTATTGTAATTGTAAATATTCAATAAAAGTGTGCTTGGTGACTAAGTGTAAAAAATAATAAATTTATTGCTTTTTTTTTAAATTAATCTACTCAATACTAAAAATATCTTTAGACTAATATTTAGTTTTTAAGTGAAATTAGACTAAAAAAGTTTAATTGAGTACAATTGCTTGAAAACTACAGATGATAAACTTTTTAAAAAGCAGTCTTTATTTTTGCCTTCCTAGTTTAATTTTTCTATAATTATGTATTGATTTGTATAATGTAATTATGTATATTCCTACTTTGTACCCTTATATCTCAAAAAATTGCTTGAATTTTAAAAAGTATGGAGAATCAGTGCTAGCTTTAATAAATATCTTAAAAATAAGATTAACTTGCATATCAAGTTTCTTACCCCCATGGCCTTAACAAGTGTTTAACAAAATAATAGATCTTATCATAAAGTAAGATGTTTTACTTTAAACTCAAATTACTGTTAATAATTTAGATTACTTTTGATATTAGTTATGTATTGTTATTATCAAGTTATTTTTTATTTTACTTTGACTTGAGCTAATGCAAGATTATTAATTATACATTTTTGACACAATGTTCTCTATAATCTATCAGACCATAAACTAAATGTTTTTTTAGACTTCTACAGCTGCTTTGCTTGGCAGGTTCAAAATTCAGCAGGTGTTGCTTTAAAACTAGCAAAAAATAGATCTGACCCAGCAACAAAAACACTGACTTACAATAAATGTTTTAATTTAAGGCCAGGGAGAAGTCAACCTTGTCTTTTACAAGCTGATCTTATTTTGTAGTTTTTATCTGAGCTGTCAGAAAAATTTCAACCGCTTACACAAAACTGGAAGTGAGTAACTTTTGAGATATAAGCAACCAAAGTAAGGGACTTCAGTAGGTTCTTTATGGAAGGGCAAATAAAAAGTGCAAAAAAAGACTATTTCACTAAACATCTATCTTCTTTTTTTCAAGTAATCTTTCTCAAGTTTTCACAGAATTCATATTATTAATATCTTAAGAGATTGAAATTTTTCAACTTTGAGTGAAAAAAATACTAAAAATCTACCTTTTTTTTATCTAAAATTAATGTTTTTGATATATCAAAAAACCCAATTTTTTAAGTATTTTAAATCATTGAAAAAAATTCCAGGAAGTTTGAGGTCTTTAGCTCATAAAGTGAAGAAGAAGATAGATTTATAATTAATTGACCCTAAAATTTGAGATCTATACGTTTGTATTGGTATCATTTTACAAAAACATATTTACCTCAAAAACTAAAATAAAAATTATTCTATAAAAACTGACTTGTAGTTTAGGAGAGAATGTTTTTTTTTATTAATGCTCTTAATTGTGTTATTAGTTTATAGTAAAGTTAATAAATAAATTTCATAGCTGTTTTGCTTTTAAAAACTTCTTTGATAACACTTACACTATTTTTTCATAATTATGCAACCTGCAAAGACTATTTAAAGCCAAAAAATTTATTCTGATCAATCTATCCTAACAAGTAGAAAAATTCAATCTTGCCCACCTATTTAGAGAAATTTTTGTACTTCTCAAAATGATATCACCAAAGTTTTTTTACAGAGAGAAATATGTTGAATTATTTTTAGCTATAAATAAATGTTAAGTATTACAAGGAAAGGTAAACTTACAAATGATGTAACATTCTTACCCTGAATACATTTACTGTGGTAAATGTTTAAGTACAAGAAATGTAAGCTTGGAATAATACTTATTATTTATGTTACTAAACAAGCATAAACTTTTGTTACAGCTAGATTTTTAATTAACTTAAGCTGTAGTATTTGTGCGTACCAAAAATTATAAACAAATAGATTTTTTCATTGAAATTCTGGCTAATTGAAAGTTTATCATATTTATATACAGTAAGAAAGAAAAACGACTAAGGTTTATAGATTGGTGGGGAGAAAGACCTTTTGGTCATAAAGCTGCACATTATTTGCTTTTATTTAATATTTTGAGCTAACTTTAATTCAATGTTGAATAAAAGTTAAAAAATACTTTGAAAAGTTAAACTTAAAATTAAAATTGTAAAAATAGACTTTATTTTTGTCTAAATTTAACTAATTAATAGGTATAGTTATAATTATTTCAAAACATATAAGCAGAAAATCTATTGAAAAGTTTTTAACAGCTTAGATTTTTTGGATATGTGTCAACCACTGAGTTTTTTAATTCAGAGTTTTTAAAGGCAAAATTATCATTAAGATCTCTAAATCTTAAGCCCACAAAAACATTTAACTTTCTCAAGGCTCTAACTAACAGTTCAGAAAGCTAAATTTTATTATTATCCCTTTAGACAAAGATAAAAAATAAGTAAATATATAATAAAAGCAACAAAAAGTTATACTAACTTGTTAGATTTGATGAAAAACTTGTTCTCCATGAGTATTTTGTTTCATCATCTTTAGTTTGATTCCTATCATTGAAGAGATTTGATCATTTCGGAAATTTTTGCCTCTTTGTAAATTAATGCAAAACATATACATATTTTAAAATCTGTATAACCAAATTCAAATGGTAGTGCTTCAATTTTTTTTCTTAAACTTTTCTTAACTACAACATAGTTTCCAGAATTTAAGTATGACGTAAAACTAGCGGTTGTTGGTTCTATAGCTTATTTAAATAACAATGTCAAGCTTCCAGTCTCGACGAACTAAACTCTAAAGTCTAAAAGAAATTGTAAAACATCTAGACTTATATTAACTCGTTTATAATGGCTATACTTTAAAAAAAAAAAAAAAAAAAAATAGCTAAATGTATTGTTTTAAGAAGTATAGAATCAAGCATGTCCATCATTAAGAAAAAAATGATGGAAATTATGACTCATTAAAGAAAATAAAATGAGCTGTTTTCTGCGGATTTATTAAAAAAAAACATCTAAATTGATATTAAAAACACTTAATTGTGTTTTTTTAAAGCTCTGATTGTTTAATTTATCTAAATTTAGTACAGTATAAAAAATAAAAATATAATATTTTTCTATTACTTTTATATGTTTTTTTTTTTCTAAGCAGAAAAAAGCAATTTAAACACTGAGTTTTTCGGCTAAATATTGCATACTTAACTGACAGTGCATACCTAAGAAATGCGTACTTAAGAGGCAAATTACGAACATAAAACAAAATTGTGAAAAAAGTCTAGAAACGCCCCTGATGTTTACTAATCAATTGGAACAGATTTAAATTTTCTTTAATTGTAATTATTCGAGCTTTTTAACTAAATTTATCTGCTTATTTACTTGTCATTTTTAACAGCATCAATTTTATTAAATACAAATACAAGAATGATCTATTTCTTGTGTTTGTGGCCACTTGTTTTTGAGAAAATTTGTCTAGGTTTCTGTAAATACAAGTTTTCTTGCCTCTTGTTAGTAATTAACTTTATTTAAAGTTAAAAAGTGTAACTGATAGTTTAAACTAACGATAAATACTGTAACACTGTGAATGTGTTTTATAATATATAAAATTCTGAAAAAGTTATTGTAGATATGTTACCAAAAAGTATTTATCACATTACTCGGCATTAAAATAAAATATTTTAATTAATCTACTCTGAATCAATTAGAAAATAAGTGTAAAAAAAAGTGTAAAAAGAAGAACACACACTGCAATTATTTTAACCTTAGTTATTCATTTAAAAATCCAATCCAATGTTTTCGTGTTAATACTTAGTTATACCCAGTTATAAACTCTTTTTATATGAAAGTTATAAGTAGATGAAACTTTTGAAGGTTTTTGGCAAACACAAGTTAACATTGCAAAAAAAAACATAAGATTTTTTTTTAATTCAGTAGTAAAACGTTAATACAAAGACAATAATAATTAAAAAAAAAAAGAAATTTCATTTAAAACCAAAATATTTTTAGTGACAAAAAGTATCTTTTATGTACGCTTCATACATGGATAAAAGTGAAACTGTTATTTAAATATTTTTTTCTCAATAAGATTACAGAAGACATTCTTCGTCTTCTTCATTGTAAATCCCCTCATCCAGCGACTTGACAATTTTACTCGTCGGCAGTTCCCTTTTTCCGTTTGCAAATTCGTACCCCTTTTTACTTGACGACTTGCTCAACTTCAAGCAAAGTTCGCAGTCCCCCGTTGCCATGTTGTACCCGTAAAATTTCTCCGGATCGTCCAGTCTCCACGTCAAGTACTCCCATGTAGGCGGTGTCGTTTTTATCCAGGTACTTGATGTAGTCGATCAATTGTCCCAGGTCGGCGTAATCGTCGACGAAAATGGCGCTTTTCTTTGGAATCACCGCCTCGTAGTCTTGCTGAATGTTTTAATTATTTTAGGCTAAACTTCAGGATGAGCTTAGTTAACATTTTTCATTTATGTTTCAAATATGTTTTATAAAAAGATGCTATGCATTATATACGAATTTTGAGCTGTAATGTATTCTTTTAAAATATATAAAAACGTTAGTAAAGTTGTACCTATATAAGGTTTTATTGGTTAAAATTTGAAAAAACAAAAGTACCTTACTCGCACCATGAATAATTGGTACAGCTCCTGATAAGAAGCTGTTTCGGTATAACTTTTCAGTGATGTAGTCCTTGCACATGTGAGCGTTCTCAAATGCAAGGTAGAATTTGTGCTTTGATATGAAATCCAGCATTGTCTTTCCCGCGTATTGTAGACGACTGCTCACAACAGGCGCCTCAGGAAAACAGTTGCCCCTTGAAATTTTTAATTTTTCAGCGACTTACTTCTTAATATTGTGGCTTATTGTACCTTTTAGTAAAACTTTTTAATAACAGTTTTATTTTCATTTCACTTAACTTTGCATCTAGTTTTAACTACTAAATAGTCTACAACAAGTTTGATATTTTATGCTAGTTATTCTAAGAAATTTAATTTCGCAATTTAACTATAAAAATAAATTAATTTTCTTGTGTAAACCTACGATCCACATCCAGTCCCATATCAACCAGCTCTTGCACGAGATTAAATCTCTTCTTAGCGCCTGCAGTGTGTCCACAGTTAGTTGCGAACCAAGTGACCAAGTGTTTCTTACTTTTCATCAATTCTTCTAGACTCGTGCTATTATCCTTCACTTCCATGGCGATTTCGTACATACTGCTGTAAGGATAAAACGCGTCTCCGTCCCTTCTGTGAAAACAAGTACGAGGGTTCTGATTAGTTTTAGTTGTTTTCTTCCTTTTGGTGGTCAGGGGTCGGCAGTTTTTTATAAGTCGCTGGCCAATTTTCACACAAAAACTATCTCAGGCCAAAAATGTCTTCTGCGGGTCGCAGTTTTTTCAATTTGTTTGTAGTTTATCGAAATGAAGCAAACAACTGGGTTAAAATAATCAACAGTAGAGCACTAGTGGTCAGTAACTATCAAATTAAGAGCTTAGATGTAATCTTTAACCATGAAACGTTTTTAATTTTGATTAAAAAAAGTCAAATTTTAAAGTTGGAAAGTACCTTGCGTGCAACATATTTTGCTTTGATGGCCGCAGTTTGCCGACCCCGTTATATTTAGAAAAACGCTTGTGATCTGCCAGTTGGTAAAATAAAATTACAAACCTCATGGTCAAGGTCAAATTGAAATATTCGTCATAATCCTTCAAACTTCCTTTTTGTGATTTCACGTAAGCCGGGCTCTCCATCGAATAAAACGCGTAATACCGGTTGGTGCGCCTGTTTTATTTAAATAAAAGGGTAGCATTTTTCCATCTGCCACTTATATAAAACCACTATTAAATGCTTTTGCGCCTTTTTGTGGTTTTGTAAAATTTTTGTTAGTGTCATAACTATTTGTATACACTGGTACATATCAAACATGTATGTTTGTTTCATTACAGTAGCAAAACTTTGATCCACTTTATAACATATGAATACTTATTTCTAAGAGTATATCATAACTATTTTTGCGAAGTTTGTAGCTTAATATGCACCTAAAAACAACTAACATTTCAAACATGTTTTGTAGTAAATGGGCTTTGTTCATTGCGTTAAAAAAACAAGTAATAAGCAAAACGATTTTCATAAAACGTCAAATTAAAATACTCCTTTATAAATTCTAAATTGATTTTTTTATAACTCTGATTATTATTTTACGTAATTTAAGCTTATTTTACCTTTTTGTTTTGGGTAAGTCATTTTTTTTTAGTTCTTGGTAATGAAATATTACAGCTTTGGTGCCTTTTTCTTCAATCTGAAAACATTTAAATCATTTTTCTTACTCTTTTTGGCTTTGTAGACATTATTTTGCCATTATTATGAAACTATTTCACGCCAAGCTTAATTCATATAGTTTTAGAAATACTAATCAATTTTGTTCTTTAACAGTTTTTAACGTTTTGAATTAAGAACAAATAACTATAATAATCAAAATAACAAACCCTTCTTCTGTTGTCTGTTACCACGCAACCACCGCATTCTGACCCCAATTTCTTTTGAACGGGGCTCCCCCAAGGTCGATACCAGTAAAGTATTATCTGTAAATTTTTGTTTGAAATTATTTTTTTTGGTTTATTATCCGTTTCACTGCCACTAAAAATTATAATTTGTTTTTTTAAAATACTAAATAAAATATATTTAGATTACCAAATCAAAACCATTTTTGTTTTAAGTTTTCTTAACAATGTACTGACAAAGTTAATTTTTACTTGTTTATACTTGTTATTTTAACTGTTTAGGTTAAAGTTAAATTAGTGTTTTTTTTTATTGTAAATTTTCCTTAAGATCATATAAAACTTTTAGGCATTAAATATAACATCAACTAACAGTCTCATCTCCTTCCAAAGTAACGTCATCCTGTAAAAGTATAAAGTTATACAAGAACAAAAAAAAAATAGCATGCAGAATACTATACCGCTATTCAAACATTCATAGAAGTTTTATACAAAAATTATTTGTCGAATAATTGAGAAGTTTTTCTTATATCTTGGCGTTGTTTGAATGGCTATAATTTTTATAAAAGTAGTTAAACAATTACTAGTTAAATATTGGTTCAACTTACATCAAAGTAGAGATTACTAGTAAAATAAAAATTTTCACTGGATGGCTTCTATACAATAAACACAATCTAAAAGCTGCTATTATTGAGATTAATAAAAATAATTTATTTTTATAAACTCTTTTTGTGGTTTTTAAGTTTGATTTCTAGTTTATTTTGTATGAATATACTAAAAGAAAGAATAACTTAAAAAATCACACAATGGAATAAAACTTTTATAAAACTTTCAAGAAACTATTAACAGTAGTACTGCTACTGATTATTAGATTTAAGAATATTTTTATTTATTAAGAATTTAAGTTTTAAGATCTTATTTTGTTTAAAACTATTATATACAGTAATTCAACATGTATTTTTTGTAATATAGCTATAACTACTAACTAGTCTAAATAAAAATATCATAAAGCTAATAATATTAACTATAATCAGTTTAAGCAATAAAAAAAAGATACTTTAAGCGCTTAATGTAAATGCTGATATAGAGAGGATCTCTACAGAGTTTATATATTTATTTATATACAATTTTTTGAAAAATTAAGATTTTAAAAATACTGGTACATGTTTCATTAGACTAGACGCCTTAATCAGTAGAAGGTGTAAAAGTTTAAACAATGACCTTCTTTTATATATATATATGTATTTATTTATTAAAAAGTTTATTTAAAGATGCAAAACTCAAAGGACTTGAGTTTCGTGACTATTCACTCATCAGCTTCAAAACAAGTTTAAAATAAAGCACAAAACAAAATCACTAATGAAAGTAAAAAATTTTTTTCATAAATAGATTATGACGTAATTTTGAAACTATCAAAAATCCTTTTTTATTAATAAAGCCCTCAAGGTGGGCTCAGTGTGAAAAATTTAATTTATTAAGTTAAATAACTTAATTCTATATATATTTATATATATATGAATATTGCTTTTGCAAATGTTTGAATTAAAAAAGTAAATATATATGTGTAAATAGAAAATGACATGGATAAATAAACCAATCCACCTTCCACAAAGCCGACTTGAAGGGCTTTTAAATAGTTTGTTTCGAACATTTGAATTTAAATAAAACAGCACATATGTTTCATTAAAACAGTAAATTTTATTTTTTAATTCTCAGCTGTAGTTCGAATTGAATTGCACTGTGCAAACACTTTATTTAATACTTTGGACTCCTAAATTACAGATGTTTTTGTAAATTTTGTTACCTTTTGCCAAATAGATAAAAACTAATGTAATCACAGAGATTGTGGGTTAACTAACTTGATAACTAGTTGTATGGTTATAGTTTATTTCAAATAAACACTGTAAACATTATTAAATGAATAATAATGTTATTGATCTAAATAATACAGATACTAAAAAATACTCAGAGATACTCTATATAAAACTAGGTATGACTTTTGGTAGATATACTTTAATTAAACGACATTTCAAATACTAAAAAAATAAAGAACATCAGACTTTAGATGTGGTCAAAACTTGTACACAAGAATTAAGTTGAATAGAAATATACTTAATAAAAGTATAAAGTTATTTAACATTTATCTACTCAGAATTTAAATCAAAAAATTGCTTATAAGAACATTGTTTAAAAAAGAACTTTACATTAAACAAGAAAAAGTACAAATGTCTATTTGAACAACATGTTAGCAGCAGCAAGGTGGTTTAGAATGAATCTTCTCTAACTGATGAGAGTTTATGTATGGCTGTAATATGGGAATGCAAACTTGCATAAGTAAACTTGTGACTGCTCTTTATTTTCTCCTTATATTTCATCAGTGCAACACGTCACTTTGCGAGCTTTCTTTTATTTGATTAAGAACAACTTTAAGTAAAAACTTTCCATTAAATATAAACATTTATCAAGTACAGATTGATATCCTGTTACACTAAACTAACATTCTAATCAAAACTTTAATTCAGTTTACTATTATTATAAAAATTAAAAAGACTTGACAACCATAAATGATGTCTTTTTCAGTTGTCTTTTCATGTTCTATACCAAGTGCCATTCAAAAATTTGTTCATTTAATTTTTTGTTTATCATTTAAAATTTTAAATCTTTAATCTTATCGACTGCTTTAAAAATCCTATAAGTTTTTCTGAACAGGAAAAATATTTAGCTAGCAGCTATGCATTGCTGCTAGTGTAATAAACTGATTAAAAAAAAAAAGATTTTCGACTTTATCAAAATTATGAACGTCATGTTTTTCTTAATCTTCTATTGACAACTAATTATCTTAATAAATAACTTTACAAAAAAAAAATCAATCAGTAAAAGATTTTTAAAGAGCAGTTGCTACTCGTTCATTGTAAAACAAAAAGTATTCAATAGTGTTGACTAATCATAAATATACGTATACTTATACAAACGTTAATTACTAAACGCATGGTTAAAAATGACAAAAATCTATTAAATAAAAGAATAATAAATCTATCAAAAAAAAATCAATTATAACATTAATTTCTTAAACTGAAAACGGTTTTATTTAACTAACACCAATTAAAATGCAAAGTAATTTTTATACTAAAGCTAAACTGTATTGAACATCTTTTTGTTAACACTGTTCACTCATGAAATAAAAAAAAAAACTTTATTATACTGAATGACATGACTGATGATAGATTTACCAGCATGAATATGCAACAACAGAGTTTGTTTACTAATCAGTACATTTAAGTTAGCTTAAATTTTGAAACACTGATCAAGTTAAAAAACAAGTCTTAAAACACCTATAGAAACACATAAAGCGTTATATACAAACGTTAAAATGTTTGAATAATCCTTTGTAAATGATGTTTGCTTATGGAATAACATTAAAAAAAAATTTAATAAAAAACTGTGATAAGAGATTTTACTTTTATTTTTTTGTTAGTTTCTCAAAGTTTAAAGTAGATACTTGGTTCCTTCAACAAAGTGTTTTGTTTTATACAAAATAAGTAGTTATGTTTAGCAAACAGAATAATTCATCATAGTGAAAATCAGGGCTGCCAGAATGCCAGATGTTAAATGTTATGAACATTGAAGTTTGTTAGTTTAAGTTCGAGAAGTAACGCTCTAGAGATTTTTTACGACACGACCATCATCACAACTATTGTGAAAAGTATATGTTTTTAATTGATTACAAAATGAAGTTTTGAAATAACCGGTTTAGGTGCTGAAATATTTTTAGTTTTATTATCAGGCAACTTGTTTTGCGACATTGTTGTTGTTGTTGGTGGTGGTAGTGTTGTTAATACTACAGCTTTAAATGAAGTTGAAGAGTCATTCTGTGTAATATCAAAAAAATATCTAACACTTATTCTGTGCACAAAAAGCAACATAAAACTTGTTTTAGTAAAAAAACTTCAACAACAAATTATTTATGTTACAGTCTCTTTAAAATGTTATGCATTAACTTACGTTAAAGTAGCGTTCTTGAAGTATACGAAAAGGCATTGAGTGGTCTAGCTCTGTCTGCAGCAGTAGTACTACGAAAGTTGCAACTATCACACAAATCAAGAAAGATCTGAACTTTCGATTTACTTTCATTAGGAACTTTTGAGTCTAGAAACAAAAAAAATAAACATTTACAAGATAAAACAAACTTTACAGCTGTTAATTAGAAATTTAAAAAAAAATCACTTGTTTTAAAAGTTTGGAAGGCTTATAAATTGTTCTCGTTTATAACGTCGTCTGAATAAAGCTTCTAAAGACTGATAAAAGGATAGTATAGATTTTAGTTTAGTATAAGAATTTTAAAATTATGTAGCTAAAAATAGTTACGTTATAAAAAGTCAAATGTAAAATCTCTGTAAAAGTTTGAAATAAGATTAAATTATACTTTACGGGTGTAAAGCTGTTTTTAAAATAGAGTTAATAGAATGAAACCATTTAAGACTGTGTAAATTAAACTTTAAACGGAATAAAAAAGTAAAACATTTACAGTCGCCATAATTTTATAGCAATCCGGCATCCTCCTATAACTTAACTATGAAAACTGACGTAGAAAATATTTGAATGTTTATTGTCGCCCATGTTTGACTACCAATGAATTATACAGGTTGCAGTTGAAAGGTTATAACATAGTGCTTTTCTTCTAATTTTTTAGTGTATGAGTGTAAACTTTTCTATAACTTAATCCTAAAACTATTGCTTTTGCAACCGAGCAGAACAAATTTTGTTACTGTTAGGTGATTGAAAATTTACTTTGAAAAATTATTTATAAAAGTATTTTTCATTTCTAAATGCAGTAGTCTGCCAATTAGGTTCACTTATTGTGAGTGTGTGCTACTTAGCAAAAACTTGTGCTTAACTCTTTTCAATTTTAAGTTAAGTAAACTACAGTTAAAAAAAAAGTTTTTTGAAATATATTTATTTAATTTTACTGATTCTATTGTATTTGAACTAAATAAAAAAAAATAAAATGTAAACCTTTATTACATTAAATAGTCTAAACAACTAAAACCATTCATTAGTTAGCATTTTTAGTGGTTTTTGTAATTTCAAACGACTAAATTAAAATTAAAATGAAATAAAAGTAATAAAGACTTGTATTTCAAAAAAAGTTACAATATTTTTTGAATTTTATTAAAGACTCACCTCAATAAAAGTCTTTGAAAGATATTGTGTTCAAAGTGTATGTTATAATTAATACTAAAACTATTTTACACTAATTTTTAAACTTATAACCTTTAAATTTTAGTCTTTATCATAGTCAGCATGTTAAAATTATTTCAAAGTCTATACAAAAAACTATATATAGTTAACTGCTAAAAATTAAAAAAAAAATTAGAAGGTATTGGTTTACTTAACAAACAGTAAAATCTATTTAACAACAATAAAGTACACAGAATCATTTTCAATTAAATTAAAGCTGGTATTGTAATCATTTTCGTTTATTATTATAATAATGAAAAACAATAAGACTAAAGCTATTAAAAATAAAATACCTCTGTTGGTTAATCTTAAAATTAAATTATAAAAATAGTAGTTAATGTTATTTAAGCTTTCTGTTAAACTAATGTTTGTTACTATTTTAATATAGTAAAAAAAGATTAAACACTATCAACAAATCTACAAGAAATGCTTAAAACTTTTTTTTGTAAGAAATAGCAAAAAAAATGTAATAAAAATCAAAGCATTGAGCTCAAAACAAATAACAAAAATGTTATAGCATAGCATAGCAGTAATTTTAAAAACTACAAAGAAAACGGAACAGAAATATAGAAATACATCTGGAAGTTTAAAAATGGCAACATTGATTTTAAAATAGACTAGGAAATAATCCACCATATTCGCAAATCAAAAACCCACAAGTTATAAGAAAATTTACGAGCCACTTGCGTACTAGAAAAAGTCGCGATTGCCGAAGCCGACTGAAGGGATACATAAACGATACGAACTCTTCTATTCCTGCCCACACTTCAAAAAAACTACATTTTAAAACTTAAGTGTTAAACTGACCGTAATATTGGTTTAATGTATGCTCTAAAAAGACGTTTATGTAAATACTTTTTTTAGCAAAACAAAAGTTTTTATAAAAAACATTCGAGTAAATTTTCAAGTTTTTATAGTTATTACTTATTACAAGCATATAATTTTTAAACTTTTAATAACTACGTCAAAAATCAAATTGTCCACATTACAATGTATTTAAAACTAAAGCTCTTTTACTACTAATAACTAAAATTTTGATTAAACAATGTTTATTTTGAAAACTCACAAGAGGAATAAATAAGCCTACATATACAATAATTGTTGTGTATTTTAGTTTCATTACTTAGTTTAAACTTAAAAATTACAAATATTATATAGCTTTATAACAGTCGGATTTAACATTAAGTATTTTAACTATAATTAGATATTAAACTCTAAGAATCTGTAGAAATTATTTTTATTTTAATGAACACATGTATACACCTACTTCAGCTTCTATTCTTTCATTATAGTATTTATTTTTTTTACAGAACCCAGTTGAAGTGTGTTTATTCGTTAACACACAGAAACATATGTTGGTACAATAAAAGAAGATCACTGTATAATTTGTTTTTATTATTTTCTAATAGTTTTTATATTATTTTTTTTACATAATTATCGAATAAAGTCGCGCTCAACCGAAATATATTTTTTTTATCAATAATTTTGTATAGTTTAAGCACAATCTTTTTTTTGGATCTAAATTTGAAGACACTTTAACGAAAAACAATACTTTCTTATGATCTCATTTAAGCCAAAAATGGTTTATATAAGTTTTAGTTATACCCCTGATTACATTTACATACTATAACATTAACTGTAAACTATTAAGTAGCATAAAAATGTTTAGTATAATAAACATTTATGTACATACTAAAGTTTGGTAACTAAATTATGATAGTAATACAAAATTAAAAAAAAAAAACCCACCCAAAAATTATTAGTATTGTTTTCAAATAAGCTTATTTTAAAATTTTGACAATTTTAAAATAAATAATTAACTTATTAGTTTCCTTTTCGAAAACAAAAATATTAAGTTAGTAGTTTAGTTTCTGTTAAATTATATTTTTTAATTTTATCTGAAATAGAATACTTTTAAACTGATTTATTGTTATTAAAAATACTTTTATTGAAAGTTTACACCCTTAAATTTTGGTAATATTATTTCAAACTACTGCTATAGACTAATGCTTTTGATTCAACAGCTCATTACTAAATAAGACGGTTAAATTTGTACTTAATGGATTTGTGCCGTAAAAGACAAAAAAATGTGGTATATAGCTCGTAAAATATGTTTAAAATAAGTACTACGTCTTTTAATTGCTTTTATTTGACTTGAAAAATTGTTTTAAAAAGTTTACTTTGTAAATCTAATTTTTTTATATTTACCAAGTTAATTCAATCTTTTAATTTAAATTATAATATTAGTTAAATTATGTTAAAGTATAAATTAGAATTTATATCAGCTTGTTTGCTGAAAAGAAAATTTAAAAGCATTTCAAACAGTATAATGTGTATAAAATGAAAAAAATTGTCGATCTGTTTTGAAGTGTAATAGTTTTATACATAGTATTAAGATGGAGACAAAATAATAACTAAGAATAATTGACTTGACACACCTAAGGACGGTTTGAGAAATTTAAATACTATAACATTGTCATTGTAGTTTAATAAATTAAACTTAGAAATATAAACATTTTAATTAACTACCTTTTAAGTATTCAACACTTTAAAAAGTAAAAAAAAACATCTCTAATGTTACCTGATAATGGCTAAAAAGGTAAATTTCTGGATACAGCTAATATTTGCTGTTGTTGTAAATATTGAGCTTTTAAAAACTTTTGAATATGTACTGAGTCAGAACATATATTTAACCTCACAGACTATCATGCAGTGTTATGATAAATAATTCACTTCATTTGAGTAAAGTTTTAGGAAAAATAGTTTTTTAATAGAGTAGTATTATTGCTGATTCATGCACCATTTCGAATATCAGATTTCAAAAAAAGTTGATTTCAGTTTGGTCAATTAAGAACTGATAATATAAATGACCGGAACAGATTTTAGTTAATAATTAAATTAAACATTTTCTAAGTGCCCAAAAAAAAAATTATAACCGTTTAATCTGATTTAATATCGAAATAACTATACAATTCATTTAAGCCTAAAAAATCATTTTGTATTTTTAAACTACTTGCACAATAGTTATTAGATTTTGTAATTTTATTTTTCATAATTTAAAAAAAGAGTAGAGTTTGAGACTGATATTTTTGAAATATGATGGAAATTTCATTTGATTAATACGTTAATATTAATGTCTAGAAAAATTAATATTTCATTGCTTTGAAGGTTTTACATTTAATATTTATAGTATGAATAAAGCTCATATGTGTTTTACTGAACAAGACCGTTTATCTGTAGAAAATTTAGTAATTTTCAAGATGATGTTGCACCAATAACAAGCTGAATTTATATTATATTCGATGCCTTTTGTAACCATAAGTTTAGTAAGACTAAAGACATCAGACATAATTAATTTCAGCTTGATATTGGTGCCACATCCTAGGTAATTATCAAAAATTTTGAGCTCTACTAACTTGATTACAGGCATTGGTCTAAATCAATTTAACCAAAGACAATCAATAAAACATAAATTTATTACATACTATATAGTACAGGGTTGCCACACTCACAGGAAAGATTGAGATTAAAAAAAAAAATCTAGGTTGTTTTTTCATTTTGACAAACTGATACTAGTTTTAAGTTTTTTTTGAAAAAACTCAGACTAGTTTTTCTTTATACTTCAAATGAACTTGAGTTGATTTAGTATTTGATACATTGATTATTAAAGTTAGTATATTCTCTATTATTTTATTTTTGTTAAATATACACTGTTAAATTGAAATGTCAGGTAAAATTTTCCAGTTGTTTTTAGTCATACTGCTTAAACTTGATCAGCTAAAATATTATATCTTTTAATTTTATTCAGTTTTAAAAGGTTCAAAATTACTATTTGTTGCATGTTTGGGTTACGTAGATTATGAATAAGGGTTAAATTGTTATTACTGTACTGCTGTATTATTAAGGATTGCCACACAAGCCAACTTAGGCTAGTTTTATTATTTTTTCTGTTAATTTCAGTGTCTTGTTTAAATTTTAGTTACAAAACTCTAACTAGTTTGTATGTATATGTTTTTAAATTACAGCCTGGTTTTTCAAAACTCATTTTTTTGTTACTTTCTTAAATAACCTTTTATTTATTCTTATTTAGTTCTTTTATTATTCATTTGTAATTTTGGTAATTAAGCCTGATTAAGAATACCTTTTTCTTAGTATTGGCTTATACTTTTTTCTCAATGTTTTCATAAACTCAAGCTAGTTTGTTGTTACTCAGGTTAGCTTTTACAAATCAAAGACTGGCAACATTGATTACCAGTATTTTTAATGAATATACCTTACATAAAATTAATAAAAATAACTTTAAAACGTATCACAGTCAGCTCAAAGTTTTCTACGTTGCTGCTACTTCCACAAAAATATAACAAAGTTATTTATCAGCTTTTTTTAATCATTAGATGTAAAATGACAATTTTACAGTTATATATGTAAGTGATAATTAGTTTTGCTCTTAGTGGTTTTCAAATAAAGACTAGAGTTAAAAACAAAAGGCTTAAAGCAGTTGATCTCTATTAGGAAATTTTTGTGCACAGTAAATCACTGATAAAAATTTTGTGAACATTTAAAATTCCTTTTAATATTTTTTTCAATAAAAAATTATTTGTAAGTTTTTTTTTTTATAGGATATATTAATTAACATATTAGAACTTGTTAGTAACTATGTAAAATAGAACAAGAATTGTTTTGAATACTTTTAAAAGATTTTTTTTAAGTTTTACTTTGTTTGTGCTAACTAAAGTATATTATATTTAAAGTGCATCTTATGTATTACTGGAATATAGTTGCATCAAAACTTTGCTTTGGTTGTTGTTAGGTGAATGACAGCAGTTGTTTTACAAATTGTTTTCATAAAAGAAGATCCATAGACTAAATATCAAACTCTACCTATAAACAACAATATCAACTGTAGAGGAAGTTTGTCATTTTAAAATTTAGACCAGGGTTTCCCAAAGTGGGCCATGACAGACATTCAGTAGGCCATGAGCAGTAAAGAAGCCAGAGGAGCCACAGGGGCCATGAGGTCTTATACTAGATATCTGGAGTTGCAGATGAAGATCAAAAATAAAAGGTTTTAGGTGTTTTTAATGGTAGAGTTTTGAGTAATCTTGTTGAAGTGGGCTATAGCTTTTTTAATTTCTCTAAAGGGGGCCATTTGAAAAAAGGTTTGGGAAACCCTGATTTAGACACAGTTTAACTAAGCAATAGAAAAACTGCAATTTATTTTTATAAATAAAAATAAACAACTATTGATACTTATATATTTTGAAAACTTAATAATATGAAGTACTAAAAGTGCTATAAGAAATGTTTCATAATATTTAAAATTTGTGATAATTATACAATTGATTTTATTTTAAATTTAATGAAGTAATAGTCTTTAAATTTTTATAAATGTAATTATTATAATGAAAGTGATTTTATTACTAAATGTTTAAATTTATAAAGCAGATAAAATATCAATAATATGAACTTATGATTATTTATAACATAAAATCATACTAAAATAAATTTCTAAAAGTTAAATAGACATCAATAATAACAGTAAAAAGGAACTTTATTAGCCATAGCATAGTAAATAGTTTGTTTACAAAACTTAAGAGTTTCTGATTATGTTAGTATATCTAATTACTTATTTACACAGTTACCATTTTATGTGAGATATTTTAAAATAAACTTAGGCCAGTTTTTCGATATACAGACTAGTTTTTTGTCCCAAAGAGTGGCACTCTTCTTTTTACAATAGTATTGCCTCAGTAGCAAATAGTTTTAATTATAAGTATTGTAAATGTTTTTTAAATTTGACTAGTAAAGATATTTAAGTTATTTATTTTATCTAAGTGTAATCTTAAGCTTTTTCAAAAGTACCATACTTTTAAACATTTAAAATATCTTATAAATAATTAGGTTATTGCAATTTTTTAAACCAAAGCACCTAAATTATAAGAAATTTTTTATCAATACTTAATTTTATTTTGCTTCATGAAATGCTCAACTGTGTGATGTTACTACCAAAAAACAAAAAGTGAACTCTAAAAAAATTGTAACTTTTTACTTCAATATGTTTTCAAGTTTCTTTAAACCTCAAAACTAAGTTAGCTAGTTTTTTTCTACAAACTCAAACCTTATTAATTATTTTCAAAAGTCATGCATTAGAATCATATATAAATTAATAAAAAAAAACACCACAAGATGTCGGCAGTCAAGTTTGTGATGCAATTTTTGAGGTCTGCCCCCAAAAAGCCGCTGCCCCCGTTGAGAAAAGCCTCCTCTTCCACAGCAAGCAGCTTGAGTGTGGACCAGGACAGTGAAGGGGAGAAACTGGCGTGGAAGTTGTGCGCCTCCACCGCGCTGGTAAGAGCTTGTTTGTGTTCTGGTTTGCTTGAGTAACATTTTTCCTTTTAAACTGAAAAGTGGGCACTATGTAATGTATATACACAGTCAGCACAAGTGAGTACTTGTTTGCTTTGTGTAAAGGTATTTTTGGCGGCTTAGAGTTTGGTTTTAAACTAAAGTAAAAAAGTATTTTTTTTTATGAAAATTATTTCATAATCTAACTGAATTTTGAGTTGTTTAGTTTTATAAATTGTTTTTAACAAATATTTTGTTTAGTAGAATTTTTTTTGTGTTTTTATATTAAATTTAGCTTCTTTGAAACTGACCAGCTGACTGAATGAATAAAATTATTTTTGATGGTTTTTAGTTGATTTTCATTCATTGTAAAATAATTCCTTTCCTGGAAATATTTTGTTTTATACTTATAACTATATTTGAATTTTTTTGAGTTTTGGTGTTGTGTTTGATAACACGTTTAACTTGTCTTGAAGTATTTGTTTTTTAGTTTTGTGTATATATGAACTTAAGGTTTTAAGTTAGATTGTTTTACAAAGAACAATTTTTTATTAAATTCTTAAAGTATAGTGTTCTATTAAGTTCTATTTAAAAATAATTTTTATATAATAAAGTATAAAGTAAAACTTATAAACTGTAAAGACAAAGCTTATTCTATAATTTAAATTGTTTGAAATTATTTGTCATAATTATCGTTTTGTAGAACTAACATTTTTTAGTTGATTATTAAAGCTGAGTATTTAAAAAGCTGATGAAGCAAAAAAAAAGTTTCTGATTTTATTTTGTAATTATTAAAAATATTATTCTTATAACTCCAATTGAATATCTTTTTTTAAAATGCCTGAAGATTAACTATTTAAATTTTGATTTATTGTGTAAAAATCTAAACTCTATTATATGTAAACTTATTTCATAAACAAAATTCTACATGTTGTTAGGTATTATCTTATTTGTTTTATTGTTTCTAGATTTATGCTCGTTTAATTTTGTATTTTTGGATTTATTAGTTTCCATAACGCTTTTAATTTACCCTAAAAAAAGTTTATTATATTTATGCTATTAAATAAGGTCAAAACTATTCCAATTATCAAGATTTTATAAAATTATAATTTTGTTAGATTTTTACACACTTATATTAAGTTTAAATAAATAAAGTTTATATTTTCAAAACTTCTGAAAGAGGCTTTTAAGATAAAATATATGAAAGTCAACTTTTTGTAATTCAAAATTTCTAGCTTGAAAAATCAGATGTTTAAGAATTACTTAACCTTATTCCAAAATATTGCAAGAGTTTCCATCAAGTTTGATTAGCACTGCTAAACTAAGCTTAGCTTTTATTTTATAAAAATAAGTTTTTGCTAATTGTTAAAATAGTTTTTAGTTTGTTATATGGAAAACTATTAAAAATGTTTACTTATTTAAAAAATGTCTAAAATTATAATACTTGGGTTTCCTATCATTTATTGTTAATATCTGGTTATTTAATAATATATATATAGTAAAGTTTTCTATACAAAAACTAAATCGAAATTCTCACATATTGAATATACAAGTGCAAATGATTAATGAATTTGTTATCAACTTAGATAGGGCTCATCTATAATGTGTATAAATTTAAATTATACCAAATAAAACAAAGCTTGTGTACCTAGTTTTTTACTTATAAAATAACAAATTATCTATTTTTAATAGATCCGTCAGCCTTTAGTGGAGCCGAGGAAAAACGGATTGGAACAAACTTTTGAAGATTTTATGTCGAAAGTTGAATATGAAAAGAGCGTTCTTAGTGAATGGGAATTGGAAAAACAAAGACAGACTTCACTCATTAAAAAAATCGAGGTAGTTTAAGCTTTAGTGGTTTGAATAATTTATTTAATTTTTTGTTGGTTTAATAATTATACAATACTTTTCTATTTAAACTTGTTTGACTTTTGAATGAAAATTAATTCCTTTTTTGTATTTTGCAAAACTTTCGTCTTTTGTTTGATTTTTACAAATTTAAAGCTTAAAAATTAAGAACTATACCATGTACTTAATTTTTGAGTTTATGAATTAACTTAGTATTTAATATTATTTTTAAGGTTAAAGTTATCTAATAATTATAAATTATATATATAGTATAAATATATAACTATACTAACATGTATATTATACCAAAAATTAACTTATAAAATTTTATATTTTAATTGTAGTATACTTTTAACATTAAATACAATTAATGGTTTTACCTACAGTATTTACTTAAATACAGATAGTTATGTTTTTTGATTATTATATATTGTAATATTATCATCTTTTCAGAAATCTTTTTTTAAAAGGTTTAATGTTTATTCCAAATAGTTTAATTTTATATAATTGTCTTCCTATAAAAAATACATTCTGAACAATTTGTTTTTATGTTTCTGTTCACATTAAAATTCATTCCCAAAAACCAACTAATACCTATATGTTGTTTTTTAAATAGTTAGTACTTTAAAAGTTTTCAAAAAAAAAGTATTTATTTGTTGTACTAAAAAAATAATATTCTTTTAATATGTTACGCAAAATTATTAATTGAAAAAATTTCTAAAAATAAATAATTCTATATAGTACTAATAATTTTTAATACCTATATGCTAATTTTGTAAATATTACTTTGAAAGTTTTCAACAGAAATAAGTATTAATTTGTTATACTAAAATAATAGATTTTTTTCATTAAAGGACAAAATATTTTGAAAAAAATAGTAAATGCAAACAGTTCTATTTAAGTTGTACAGTTTGTTTTAAACCAAAAAAATACGGATCTCAAATTAAAATTTAAGGAAATAATGAACCAGATTTAAAATTTCATAATTTGTTGTGAAACTAGTTTTACCCAAGGGACTATCACTTACAAAACTAGATAGTTATACTTGGTTAAGAAGTGTGTTGTAACTCATAATCTCTTGGGTTAAAACGGTCTTGCAACATGTTATGAAATGAGAAATTCTGTGTGAAATACACTTATACAATTTAAACATGTGGTAAACTGAAATTTAAATATTTCACAGGCTGGTAAAATACAGTTTAAGTATGTTGTGTATATCGGTCTGGTAAATTTGTTTTATAACACTTAGGTAAACTATAGTTTTAATATTTTAATATAACAGTCTGGTAAGGCCGAAGCTTCCAGTTTGGATTTCAAGTTCAGCAATCAGGAATTGGAAGATGGTTTCGAAGTTTCACTGAAAAAATTCAAAGAATCGTTCGAAGAAGCATGTAAGTTTTAAATTTTAATAGAAGTTTTTGTAACTACACTAGTATTTTTAGTTATTGTTGTAAGTTTATTTAATAATATCCTCATTATGTTTATAAACCATGCAATTTATTTTTGTAAATTATAGAGATCAACTAAGTATGTAGTTATTTTTAAATTAATTTACTACTATTGGTGTTTTCAGTAAAACTCTAGTCTTGTTATAATTTATACTGTAATTTACTCTGTTTATTTTTTCAAATTTTTTCACTGATAAACACTATTCTGAAAATTTATTAGTATAAACAAAAATTTAGTATACATTGGTTTACAACCGTTGACTTATTTGATTAACTAAATATAATACCTAAAAGAATAAACCATAATCTTTGTCTGTTTTTTTATAAATTAAATTTTTGTCAAATCAAATTCAAATTAACTTCTTAATTTTGTAATTGCTTTACTTTAGTGGTTCTAAACCTCTTTTTTCATCTAAACAAAAGGAACAAACTACAAAGGGATTGTTTATATTACAATAAGCAAATTATTTGAAAATTATTACAATTTGGTTAATTTTGCGTTAATCTCATTTTACGTAACATACAATTTTGTACTTACGCTTATAGTTTGCTTTTTTTTCAATAAAAACCTCGATGAAAAATGCGTATTGAACACTGAAACAGTTGTTCAGCGTAAAAGTTTGTTTTAGTATTAATATATAAATAATGTTTTAGTTTAAAATAATTAAAATAGAAAATGATTTAAAGTAGTAGTTTATTAATTAGCATGTTATCCGTAAGCACTAGAATAATTGCATACTTTATAAAACAATTCTTTTACATATAGACTAAATAATATAAACTCAAGTGTTAGTTAGCTAGTCTTTCTTCTTATGATGATGTAACTTTTTTGTAAACTTAACAGACAACACAGACGTGCAAAGCTCAAACTCATAAATTGTTTTCGTTGAAAATATCTTGTAGAAGCTCTTAAATACTTATACTTAAATTATTTTACTTCAACCACTTCAATACAATTAATTATCACTGTAATTTAGCTTTTGTTGTTTGAAATCTTCAGCTAACAATTTAAAATGTTTCTTACATCCTTATAACCTGGATTCTTAACAAAAGGTTCTCAAAAACTTAGTTTTACTGTATTGAATAATAATGTGTATAAAAATTTTTTTTAACTTCTGAATAAAATACTATACTTTAATGGCAAAATGTTTAACTATCAAAATTAATTACAATAACCTAACAAATAGAAAGCTAAAGATGATGTTTAAAAAAAATTTATTGTGTAGTGTGCTTTATCTACTTCACGTTGATTACTTCTGCTTTTTTAGTATAAAATGTTTTAACTTTATTTAGCAACAAAGAGTTTTTGGGAATCCAGGCTGTGTCAATCGTATCTTATGTTCAAAAAGTTTGATTTTTCTTCAACTAAGCCAAAGTGTCATTCTGTGATTGTCACAAATAATCAACCTGCACTTTAGTTTCCATAAATTTCCAACTTGGAAAAATAAACATGTATTTAACTACAAACATTAACCTTGACGAATCAACAAAAAAAGATGGTGGTCATAAAGAGCTAATTAGCTTTTATAACCTTAGGAAAACGTTTAAATATAACAGCACTTCCAATATTATTTTCTAACAAAATAAAATCACCACAGCGCTTCTAATATTATTTTCTAATTAGTATTATGACGTCACAGCGCCGCCGGACAACGACGTGAGGAACCCGAACCGCAGGATGAGGGAACCGCTTGTCCTCATCACCAAACAGAAGCTGGGCAAGGACCACGTCTGGATGCTGCCTGTCAAAGAGTGGGTGGAGGGGGAGACGCTCAGAGAAGTTTGTTTATTAAATTAGATAAAGTCAGATTAACTCGGCAATTATTTCAATCATGCTCAGAGAAGTTTTAATTTTATTAAAGTTTTCTGAATAATTTTTTCTCAAACCAAGTTCTGCTCAAAGTAGTATATTTGTGATTTGTATAAATGTATTGTTTGGTTGAAAGGTCGTATGTTTTTATGGAGATCTAAATACAAATGTTGAAAATGTATACAGTATGTAAAAAAAAAACTATTGAGATAAAATTACGATTTGTCATATAGGAGGTGAAAGAAGAGACACGCAGAGAAATTTTATTTTTAATACAAACGAATTATTGAAAGTTAAATAAATAAAATTTTATTTCAAAATACTTAACAGTTACTTTAAAATCAAGAAATATTGATTTGTTTATTAAACTAGAATTTCTTACATGATTTCAAGAAAAAAGTTAAATTATTTTCAGCAAACTAAGTCTCGTTCAAAGTAGTTTATTAGGTAGAGATCTTTGGCAAATAAATTCCGCAGTATGAATTTAAATTTTGTCAGTTTGACACAGGGTTTTTTTTAAGTTGGCGATATCCTTGAGGGATATTTTGACTAAATGGTGACCATAACTAGTAAGAGAGTGAAAAATTAAATTTATAAATTAATAAGCAAGAGGGAGATTAGTTTTTCAGTTTTTGCTAAGTGAGCGATTATAAAAAGGAGTTTTGGAAACCGTGGTTAGTTTTGTGGAGGTCTAAATATAAATAATTGTTACCAAACAATGTTATTGACATGAAGTTACAAATAAATTGCATTTTTTGATATTTTTTTTAAACAAATTTTTTACTTGGATTTAGAGTAAAATTTAAGTTTTGTAATGTAGTACTTAATTGTATTTAATTTGTAAAAAACACCCTTTTTGAATTAAAAAATATTAAGTGTTTGTTTTTGTACAAGTATAAACTAGCCCTACTTATGTTTGAACTAAAATTGTACAGTTTCTTTAGCCTTTTGCTGAACAATTTTGTAAACTAATATTTTTATAAATTAAAGTACAACTATGAGCAAATTGTAAGTTTTTTGAATTTTTTTTAATTTAGACAGCAGTTAATAAATTTTGATGATGTAAAAGATTTTACTTTTATAAATTTTTAGTAATTTTTTTAGTAATATATTTTCAATTATTTTTAAAGTAATTGAAAGTCTTATGACATATTGGTTGTTTATTATATTAGAGTTATTTTTTTTTAATTTCAATTATATTTACTTTATGTTCATAGCACAAATCTTGAGAGACTTTTATTTTTTTTTCTTTAACTTTTTTTAAATTTAAAATACTTTATTCATTTGTAAAAGACTTAGTGGTTTGCAAACTGAAACAGTTGTGAAAGCGTTGAAATACTAAACATATATTTCAAATATATGCCTGATATTGCCCAATTTATTTATTTGTCTAAGACACATGTTCGTATTGAGCATTAATATTTTTGTTTGCATTTTGTAAACATTATTTTGTAACACTTATTACTACTTAATTTGTTATTGAACAGCTATGAAGTTAGTATGTTAACAATTAGTGCAAAAACTGAATGATGATAAACTAACAAAACTTATTTGACCTATTTGTCTGATGAATTGCACAATATTCAATGTTTGCCAACAACTTATTCATAGCTAACTAAACACTAATGCTCTGCATTTATATCGTTTGAATTTTGTCTATACTGAAATTGCACAATTCTGCACGTTGTTACCTAATAACACTATTTAACTTCATATGTTTATCAAATTTGACTTTTGTGTGCATATTTTTGTAAGTTTTATGGTACATTGCTGCACTTAAAACAAGTTTAATTAATATCGAAGCTTGTTAAGTGAGTTTTTTTATTTCAGTTTTGCTTTAAGATTTTAATAACTTTACAAAAAGTGTTTTGGTATTTTGAATATTAATTTGCTATTTTTCTCTGTACAAATCACAATTTTTTTCAAAAGATGCTGTTATTTCAAACATAAAGTACTTCTAACATAAAAACACCTCACACATATATTTTGCAACAATTTGTTTCAACAAATATAATATTTTATATGTAATTTTTAATTAGTTGCGTTTTCTTGTTTTTATTATTTAACAAAAAATATTATGGTATATTGATTTTTTTTTCTAAATTTAAATTGAAATATTTTCAATTTCTGTTATTTCAAACGTAAAGCACTTCAAAAATAGAAACACCTAGCACACATATATTTTGCAACAATTTCAACAAGCAGCCAGTCTGCATGCTTTTGTGACGTCACAAGAGTTCATTATGTAAGCCAAAAAATTTGAACACTGTTTGATTTGTTTTTCTAAATACTTTTAAATAATTTAAAAACAAAGTTTGTTTGATTTTAACAGGGGAGTTATGTTATATAGCGCAAAACTAAATGTATTTTTATGAAAAACTGTTATGTTTATTGTTTATTTTTGTACAAACTTTACAGTTGGTGACTTATTTTTTTTTATATAGAGCTCTGTAATTTGGTGTTAGAATTTACATAAGTTTATCGATTTAACATACTTTTTTTTTTTTATACTATAAAACAATTGTAATACCTTAACTCTTTTTTAATATTATTATGATGCTTTAAAGCTTAGTAGCTTTTTTGTTTATAACTTTAATAATAGAATAACATAGTTTTTTAATAAACCGTTGTTTTAGCTTACAAATACATTTGAATACCAATTTTAAATCAGTATTAGTTCCTAATAAACAAGTATAAATGAAATTGAGTTTTATGTGTACTTATCAATATCATTTAAGTACTTAACCAAACTTAATCAGTTGTTTTATTTAAAGTAAACGATGTTTTTAAGTCCTTTAGTTTTATTTTTTTATCAGTAATACATACTAGACTAGAGAACTATGCATTTTTACGTATAGTTGTGAATAAAAATAGTTTCTTGAATTACTGAAATTTTATAATGCATATTTTAGTTTTTTTTATTGAATTACAAAAAAGTTAACTTTAAACTTCATAAAATTTTATAATTAACACAATTGATAATTTACTCAATTTACACTAAGTTACTTTAAACAGACTGCCAAACCTTCAATCATTAAAATCTGTAGTTAGTAAAATGAAGTCATCAAATGTCAATAACAGACTTACTCTAAGATCATCTAAATTTTAGTAAAGCTAATTCGTTCTATTGTAAACATTTCAATGTTTTTATACTCTTTAACACAATTTTATACTTCAAACTTAACTTTAAACTAAAAATAAAACACAAAAATATGTACTTTTAAAAACCTGGAGGGAATTTTAAAAACCTGGAGAAAATTTGCCAAAAACATTTGGCAACTTTGTTAGTTGTAAACATATTTTTCAATACACTACCAAGTACTCACTTTTATGACTATTATGAACAACAGTCATTATAGTAAACAATTTTTTTTGGATTTTTATAAATTCTATATTTTATGCAAATAAGTTTTATAAAAACTAATCATTATGAAGTTAATTACAATGCAATGTTTCTCCTAATTGGAATCAAAAGTTATAATAATTATATTCTACCTGGAATTATTATAACTGACGGTCCCATTAAGCAGAAAAAGTGTATTGTAACAGGCAGTTAAACCTGGAGTTTGACAACTTTTGGCAACCCTTATTGTAATAAATTTATTTTTGATTAGGGCTGTCATGAACTTGGGATTACTTAGAATAACTTTTCAATAAACTCGGATTAATTAAAATATTATTTCTAAATCTCAAGCTGTTTTTTTGTAAAGATTATGTTTCAGTTAAATCCGTCAATTATTATTTATGTTTAGTTAGTTATATAAGCTTGATTTTCAGTAATTGTTTTCACTTATTGGCTCTTAATATATATATACTTAAATTTCTTCTAAACTCAATCTGACTCAGACTAGTTTTACTCACTTCTGGTTTTATGCCTTAATCAGTGGCAATCCCGTTGATAAAATTTGTGTTGTTCTGCTTGACAAAAAGGTCAAGCTGAGAACTCTTGTTTTTAAATCAAAATATGCAAAAAAAAATTATTGGCTAGATCTATTTTTCTTAGTTATACTAGATAAATAATTGAGTGATTCTAATTTGAAAAAAATCTACAAATTTTATTGCACACTAAAAGTTCAAAACGTTTACAAGAGTTTTACTCTAAAGTCTAATTGTCAATAAACTTGCTAAGACATAACTTTTTTAAAGATTATTTATCTACTTAATGCCAGTTAAAAAAATCGCAAAACAGCGTTGACTTTTGAACATTAATTGTCAATTGCCTTCCTAGACAGACTTATATATTATGTAGTGTTATAAATTAAAGCTTGTCGCAGTTGTATGATACATACTGTCAACAATAAACTTTCCCCACAGACAGCTGAGAACTCTCTGCAGTGCGTGCAGCTGAACAACGTCGCTGACGCCAAGATTGCCCCACGTTTCGTCTCGAACGCGCCCTCTACCTTCTACAAGTACAAAATCCCCAAGGTGGCGCGAGACTCGTTCATCGGGGTGAAGCTGTTCATCTTCAGCGCGTTCGTGCCCCGCGACTCGTACTCCAGCTCGACCGTCGACGTGAAAGTTTACTCCGACGACATCATCGGTTTGTTTGATGTTTGAATAAATTATGTGAGTATTTTTTGGTTGTTTAAATGCTCGAGTATAGCATATATATATATATATATGTATATAGACGCTATACTCATTTGTATATATATACAGTAGACTACCGCTAAAGTACGCATTTTTTTTGGTACGCACCCCGCCTAAGTACGCACTTATCCAAAAAGACAAAAAAAAATTCTAATTTTTTTATACAAGCTCTTTATAAATTTTTTATATATTTATACCAAATTTAAATAAACAAATAACCTGAATAATTACTTTTACAGATTTTTTGCGAGAAAACAGTCCTGAAACGTTTTTCTTTCAATTAAAAAAATCAAACACTTTTTAGCTAATGGAAAATTATAATAAATTTATTACTTTCTTAATTTAATGTTTAATAAAAATCTCAACTATAAAAAACAAAACTAGGTTTATTCTAAACCGAAACAATTTAGCAAATAACAGAAAAATGGTTTTAAGAATAAATAAAACTAAACTTAGCTTGACTAGCAATCTATTCAGAAAAAAAAATCTTGGCTCTATTTCATCATGTCAAAAAGTGTGAGCTGCTTGGTTTTCTTTCTGTGCGAGCCCTGCTCAGATAATGCTGCTTTGTTTAGCAAACGTTGATATTTTTCATGGGTGCTTTTTAGCTTGTTATTGAGCTCAGGATTTAAAATAAAAAGACTTGTTTATTTGGCTTAATTATTTGGTGGCTAGTTGTAAGAAAGAAAACAAACTACTTAATTTCATATTATACTATATCGTCAAAAAGTACGCACTACCCGTGCTAAGTACGCACTTTTTGGTCGGGTTCAATTTGCGTACTTAAGCGGTAGTCTACTGTATATATATACAAATGTATTTATATTTAGAATTTGTTGTGCTCTTAAGTATTTGTTTTTAATTACGTAGGTTGTTGTATTGTTGCTATAATTTAAGTTTTATAGTCGTTAAATAATTTGGCGACATTATAGGGTTGTTGTATTTTAAAAGTTTAATATCAGTTTCAACATAATTAAGTTTAAGAGATGATTTTGCCAAACTTACTAATAATAGCTTGTTATACCAAATGTTCTTAACAATGTTTCAAGAAGTATTCCTAAAATAAAACTTTGCTTTTTTGATAATTTAGTATGCATTTAAAAACTACTTTCGTTTAGAAAAAATGTTTTTGGTGTTCAATTAACTTCTGTGCAAAGTGGTATGTAAGTTAATGTGTAAGAAACAAGTCGTTACTTAATATATGTGTGTACATTTTTTTTGCAGATTTAACAAGGTCCAAGTATTTATTGGCAAAATTATATGGACATTTAAGAAAGAAGTAAAAAAAAAAGTATAAACTGTTTGTATTCTTCTGAGTACGATTTGTTTTTATGGATTGCTTATTGAGAAACACTTATGTCATTCCAAGTTTTTATTTCTGAAATTTTGATATTAGATTTTAATATATTTCCTCTAGTTAATGTAGAAAATGTGCGCTGTTGCCATTATGATTGTTTTATATCAAAAAATATTAGTTGTTCTAATAAAAAATGTTCTGGGAAATGTAGGTGAGTAAGGAAATGTTGTGAATCTGTTTACAAGTATTTTGATATCCCAAAGCAACTTGTTAGTTTGAAAGTTAGTTCATGTAATTACAGACAATAGCAGTGTAGCGGGTTGTGCATTGAATTTATGTACAAATCGTGTATTAGTTGTAAAATAAAAAATAATCAGAAAATATTTATTCACAAATCGTGTATTTGTTGTAAAATAATCAAAAAATATTAATTCTCAGACAACGAGAATGTGGTGGACTACGCGTGGGTTGCCGCTGACGAGATGAGGAACTTCATGAAACCCAAGTACGTTGACGCGCTGCGGGGCATCATCATGTGACGTCATAATACAACCGTCATGATGTCATAACTGGTAGGCCGTCATAATGCAATTTGTTAGACAATGTTTAGTTGGCAGGGAGCCTTTTGTAAAAAAAAAAAACTTTAGTGAATAAACTTTTGCCAAGCTACATGCGTCTTGCAAAGAAATTATTTTTTGTTTAGCAAAAATATACTTGAAAAGTGTTTCACAACTAGATTTAAAATTAGTATTTATTTTACTTTTATTCAAAAATGTTTTGATAATATTCCTGAGTTTTATTAAAAACTTTTTATTGGCTTGAAGTTTTTTATTGTCTCGGTTTTTGTCGTAAATTAAATTACCTGATGATCTTGTTTATAAATTTATTTAACTTTTAGTTAATAATGACATAAGTTTTATTTATTAAAATTTTATATTCTTTTATATATGATAAATCTAAATACAATATCAACAATAACTATCGATTGTGATAATATTTCTAACTTAACAAAATTTAGACCTTGTAAATTAAATACTACAGTATTTGAATAAATAATGAAGAATAAATAATATTTTCTTTATTAAGCGGAGTTTACTTAGACATCGAAATAATGTCAAAGTATCAATACTCATAAGTTGACATATCTTTAAAAACAAGCTATGAATAATATTTTAAATATTTTTTTTACAACTGATGAAAATTTTTGTTTATTTAATGTCTAAATATTTACACAAATATGTTTAATTAAGTTATTATTTCTCTTTTTATGCTTAAGTCTGAGTAAAAGCAGTGCTAAAAAGTTTATTAGTGTAAATTACACATTCAATTTTACGAATGTACGGAATTTATTTCTTTTTAATTAAGAAAACAAATAAGAAAGCTCAAAGTTGAAGATATTCTATGTTTTTTCATGATTTTTTTTTTCTGTTTATAAATTCTTCTAACATGCGGCATCTTTAGGTAATTTTTCTGCAAAAAAAATTATAAATTAATTTATCAAGAGCTGGAAAATGTTTTATTTTATAAACTAAAAAAGTAAATTTAAATATCGGTATAGTACAATCTATTTTTTTTTACATTATTCTTACAGTTTTAACTACTTTGTCTATTTCAAAAAAGAATTACAGCCAAAGAAAAAAAGTAAGTAAAAGTTATGATTTTATAACATCTTCAGTAAAGCAGCTCATCACTATAAACAGTGTTTCATTAATTTATGAATGCGAATGATGTATAAATTTACCAAACAAATGATTTCAAAATTAGGGAGCTAAAATATAATAAAAAAGCTTGCTTATAATATATGATAATTTAATTCAAAATAAGATTTTTTTTTTAATCTACGGTTCACAAACCAAAATATAACCGAGAAAATATCCTTTAATCTTAATTTTTTGCAATATGAATGTTTCATTATCTAATCTTATTTATTCATTTTCGTGATTTCTTATAAAAATTAATATACTTCTCACTAACTTTTATATACGAAGCAGATGTAAAAAATTCATATACTTCTCACTAATTTTTATATACGAAGCAGATGTAAAAAATTCATATACTTCTCACTAATTTTTATATACGAAGCAGATGTAAAAAAGTAATATACTTCTCACTAATTTTTATATACGAAGCAGATGAAAAAATTAATATACTTCTCACTAATTTTTATATACGAAGCAGATGTAAAAAATTCATATACTTTTACTTATAACAATTGAACAGAAATTTTAATAAACTATTAATTCAGCGAAGTGTTTAAAAGACTATGGGGCAATGGTTTAGTTTTTATTTGTTTCTTATACTTTAAAAATCATACTAAATATTTGCTTTCCATAAATGACTGAATAACAGTTAAAGCTACGATTTTGAGGGTAGACATACTCAAAATAATATTGTATAGGGTTGTCACTTTACCTGGAATTTGACAATTTAGGCAAAAAAAACCTGGAATTTGAGAAACGTAGAAAAAAAAACCTAGAGTCTAGAACAAAAATCATTAAAAAACCGGGAATTTTAAACAATTTATACATGTTAACTAGAAAAGTTTTGATTTGAAACAAATAATCTACCATAAAAATACATTTTTTGTTATACCAACTATTTTTTTATTTAAAAACGTATTTATAAAGTATCATTACAGTATCTTTTTGATGTTTTTATACCATTTAACACAGTTTTTTTACCTTAAACTTATCTTTAAATAGAAATAGACCCAAAAACAAACACTTTTAAAAACCTGGAAAACATTTCTAAAAAATAAGTGGCAACCCTGTATTGTATATAAAAGTTGCAATTATTAAATAACCAAATCTATAAGGTAAATATGTTATTATTGTAAATATTGTAATATTAAAAGCCAATTTTTAATTTTCAAATTAAAGATTTTTTATTTGTTATCACGGCCAATTAGTACAATACAGTTAACTTACAGCAATAGTTACAACTTAATTCAAAGTTTAGGTACGTTTTTCACTAAAACACAACATTATCATCTTTATAAACTACTTGGTTTTAATCAAAACTCACATTCAAATTTTCCATTATTTTCTTCATAATTCACGACGTCTTCAATTGTGATCCATTCTTTATCGGTTTGGCATCGTTTGCTAAATAGTAAAATTAAAAGCAATTATTAAAACTTTTTAAATTAAAAGCATACTTGTTTTGTTTGTAACTCTTAATTAAATAATCCCTACTTACTGTGGCAACTATAAAACAAAAAAAAAATCTGTTCGAGAATTTTTTTAAAGTTTATATTTACAATATTTACAATTTTTTTATTTAAAGAGCTTTGAAAAAAATAAAACTTAATAAAATAAATGAAATTAAGATTGGTTTTGCGGCTACTTATGTATGACTTAATTTTCTAAGTATTTTACTAGCCAAGTCTTTACACTTTTTAAACTAATTTCTATGTCGTAAAAACTATGAAAAAAGAAACTGCTAAAAAATGGACATTATCTTAACTTTCATACAAAGTAACATAACATTTTTTTTTGATTGAAGACTAACTTTTAACGTTAATCGAAGTAATTTAAAGACTTTTTATGGCAAGAATTACACATAAACATCCTTTTAAGTAGTCGTATAAAATAACAAGTGTGACAAAGTTAATTAAACATGAACTTATTAACACTAGTTTTAACAGAAAATTGATAGTAGTTGTAGACGATAAGTCTTAAAAACAACCAAATTTGCAAATTCAACAAACCTTTTTTGATATTTCTTGAGACTTGTCAGCTTCCAAGCAACATAGACAAGCTCAAAAACGTTGGCTAGCAACGAAGCAATTGACAGAGCGTTCATATACCGAAGAAAATAAGTCTTTTCCTGAAAAGTACGTATATTCAATAGATAGAGCATTATGTTTTCACATTAATAAAGACTAAAATTTTATAAAAGCGTAAATGTAAAAAAAAAATTGATGCTAAAAATAACACAAGTTTAAATATTTTATCTTCTTGCTAGTTTTTTATGTACTTATTTTTTTAAAATTCACTACTAATTAAAGATCTGTGAGAATAAAAAAAGACCATTTCTAACAATTTTTCCGGTAGAACTTAAATCTATAGTTTTTTTCCAAGTTGATTAAAGTATACAGTCAGTAAAAAAAGACCTGAAACGTTCTTGTTGTTTTTGGTTTAAACAGTTCAGTTTATTTATTTTATTACTGTTTCTTAAATTTACGTCTTAATTTTTGAACCTAGTAAGAAAGTTTCAGATCAAAAAATAAAAACACAAGAAAAAAATCCAGGCAGTCAAGTTTTTTCTCTCTAAACCGTCATTCATATTTTAATTAAATTTAAAATCAACAACCCATGGGCCTGGATATCCAGCACATGTTGTGATGAAGGTAAAAAACAGATATTAGAATGGATCTAATGCACTTTATAATAATTAAGCTATATATAAGTTATGTAATAGTAAGCTTTGTTAACAAACTTTCACTTCTGAATCTTGAAAGAAAAATTGAAACAAAAAAGTTACAAAAACAACCAATAAAAATTAAAGTCCAACTTTTATCTTTCAAGTTAACAAACCATGGGTCTGGATATCCAGCACTTCACTTTCCCTGTGACGTCATAGCCCCACCCGTCGAAGTGGGAGTTGCAGGCTTGGAAGAGGGCGGGGTTGGAGTACTCGTTGGCATGGCAATGGTACACGGAGGGGACGTACATGGAGAACAAGCCCTGGTCGTTAGGGGCGTCCACTCCGAGCGTCCCGTCCTGAATAAATTGACAAGTTTTATGAGTTGTTGTAAATTTTTATGTTTTTGATTTTTTTCGTTACTTCTAATGATAACTGACACTAATTTCGTTATAAGTTTGGTCCTTTTGTTCTTTTAACGTATTGAAATGATGTTAGAAGTAATTAAGTTTAAAATTAAAGTAGAAATAAACACTTATAAAGAGTTTATGTTTAAATGTCCTAAAAATTTAATAAGTTTCTATAAAATAATTTTCTTTTAGTTAATTTTTTTTTTTTTTTTGATAATAACGAGTACTGAGTTGTCATCAGCTAAATATACTTTGTTCTTATTTTATTTTCTTAGTAAAAGCATTTAATTTTTTCTTTTGATTCTAAAAAATTATAAGACGTTTGCATGGCTCAAGTTCTTCTTGTTATAATCTTATTTCATAAGCATAACGTTTTGTTAAAGGTGTGAACAACTGTCTACTTTTGTTAAAGTTTGAAATGTTTTTGAAATTTAAACCAGTTATAAAAAGTTGTATCAAAAATAAGACAAACATGTTTTCAAATTGTTATTATAAACAGTAAAAGTACTCCATGATTTTTTATTTTTATATTAATTTAAACAACACAGAACGAGTTAAATAAAACTATAAGTTTTTAAATAGAAAATAAGTAATTTCAGATTAGTATAAGTTTGTATCATTTACTTTTTGTATACAACACGAGTATTTTAAAGTTACAAGCACAAAAAAGCTCACTTCGAGACTAATATAACTTTTATGGCTTATTTGTAAATGTTAAATTAACTAAGCAGTACTTGCATCACTTCACGACAAACCTTGAAGTTGAACAGCACAAATCCGAGGTAGATAAAAACAACTTCAAAAATGGTTCTTAGAACCAAAGTGAAAATGTAAACCCAGTAGACTTTTGATGACAATAGCACCTGTAAAAAGTTTTATATTTAGTTATTTATTTAAATTAATCATGAATATCTTGCTAAAATTTACCCCTGCCGATTCTTTAACTTCCAGTGGCCCCAACTTCTTTTGCTTTGCTCTGACTTTTCTCAACAAGTTTCTCCAGGAAGCTTTCTGTTCATTAAATTTGTTTCGTAAAACTTGATAAAAAATAAAACTTTAAATTGACTTTATTATATGTAAAATTAAGGATGTATGTTAAAAGAAAATGTGTTAGTTAATGTGTTAGTTGTTTAAATAAAAACAAGTACTCGTTCAGAAACGTTAAAGTCTAAAAGACATTTTTATACTTACAAAAAAAAAATTAAATATACAACTTTAAGTTTAAAAAAGACGATCAACTAAAAATTTTGAAAAGTTTAATTTATGTCTTAAATAAGATTTTTAAAGAATATAAAAAGTATCTTACTTAAAAAACATTTTCACTTTATGGTGAATAAATATTAAATGCTAATGTTTTAAATATATTAATGCTTTTCAATCTATGTTTTTTTTCATGCTAAACCAATCGTATAACAAACTTTGAACTTATATGTGTCTTATAACTTATAAAAGAATTAAATTGGTATGTTACATACAACTATAAATTTAAAAGTTTAAATTGTTTATAATAATAGTATACAAACTCGATTTTCAGACTGTGCTTCACTGATGTTCTTTTCTAAGATTTTTATCTTTTTGTTTTCTTTTGTGACCAGATCACAGTACAAGTGAAGCAATATGGTCGGGCCAATTGCGAACATCAGCTGGAATATTTGTTTGTTAGATATTTGATAAGTTTTACTCAAAAAAAAACAACAATTAAAGTAAAGTTTTTTTTTCAGAAACAAGTTAAGCTAATGAGTAGGTCAATCAAATATGTCATTTGTTGTATATGCTGTATTATTTGTTTCGTTCAAAATTTTTTTTAACATTATATTAATTAAAGACTATTTTTACAAGTAAGTTTTCCATAACTTATAAACTAAGCTAAGCGAATAGTTTTAAATTTTGTGAAAAAAGTTTTAATACTTTCGTTATGATTTTTTCTATATATACTCAAAAACAAATACTTTCATATCTAACCTGGAAGCTCCAGAACCTGATATGGTTCATTTTGACGAACTGGTCGAAACACAGGTTCTCGCACCCGCTCTGCCTATTACTCGTGTTGCACTTGAACTTCCCTCTCTCGTCCGAATACACTGAGAACAATATTTATAATAATGACTAAGGAATGTTTTTTTAAGTCAATAACCTTCTTTTTTAGTATAACCGTCATTTGTAGCAAAAAAAACTCAGCTTTTTTATTTAGAACACATGTTAATACACTATTGTTTACTAAAGCAGTGTAAAATTGTATCTAAAAAAGCCTTTTTAACTATTTACAAGAAAACATCTTTAAGTTTTTATCAAAAAAAGTTCAATCTCACCGTCCCTGCCTATAGTAACCAGCACAAATAGTCGCAGGAGTATATTAATCACATACCATCCCTTTCCAAACACAGTTGTATAGCTGTTCGTCTGAAAGTAAAACAAAAATAATAATGCTTTGAGTTAAAAACAACATAAAGCATGTTGTCTGGTACAAGCAGGTTTATTAAAAAGTGAGTTTTGTTCAGTTGAGTCAATACGCTTGATAGTTTTTTGTTTTCAAAAGTTCTAAAAGCAAATTGTTTGGTTGTAAAGTAAGCTAAAAATGAAAATATATTTGTAGTTTTATGATATAAAATCATAATTGCAGTATTATATGAAATTAATGAAATTGAAAACAGTTCTGCTTTTAGAGAGCAGTAAAATATATGATTAAAGTATAGATCATTTTAAAATTTTATGTGAGTATTAATTTACCAAACATCTTTTTTATGTATTTAAATACTTTATAGAACAAGTTAACTTATTAATGCTCTTCTAAAAAGTAATTGATTAAATCTTCGTAAAAGTCTTACTTATCTTAAAGTAAACATGATTAAAATCAAAGAACAGTTTTACTTGTTATTAATTTGCAACCAAAAAGTTTTCAATAAATAATTATTATTAAACGAAACTGTATGCAGTAAAACTTTTAACTAGCATTTGTAAAAAAAGTATAATACTTAGAGCATATAGACCAAAAAGACAAAAATAATTTTAATTAACCAGTTTTGACAAAAACTTTGTTCTGATAATTATAACTTCTAATCAAAAATATTAAAAAATTACAATTAAAATACTGATAGGAAAAACATAAAACTAATGAGTTAAAAATTAAAGAAGTTTGAAGTAAGTAATTATATTTCAATATAATCACACATAGTTTTAAAAACAAAGTTTTCTGACAACAGTTCTTATTAAAACAAACTAAATCTAAGCTACTTTTCAGTTTTGGTACACGATAATAAACTATTTGTATGTAACTATTAATGAAACTATTTATTTTTCATACAAAAATTCGTATTATAAACACAATTAAAATAATTATTACTAGTTGTATAGAAACGGTACATGATGTTTTCGAATAAAAAAGACGAGTTAATTTTATAAAAATTGATATAAAGTAATATTACCTTTAAATTTTTGTTGAATTAAATTTTTATTAACTTTAAAACAATATAAAATTCATTAAAATATATAAATTAAACTCACCGATAATGAAACAGACTTAAAAAATTCCCACATGGTAGCACTTTAAATTATTACGTTGACTTTGTCTAAGTTTCTTGATATTAAATGCAATAAAATAACTAAAACAAACATTCATCATTTAAATTATAACTTTCAGTGAATAAAGAAAAAGCATTACAAAAGTTATCTAGGAATATTTTTATATAGCAAAAAATACAAAACAGAAAACATTTACAAGTAACAAAACTCTTTCTAGGAATGTACTATTTAAATCATTTAGTTTAAATAAAATTAGCTAGCAGTTTTTGTTTTGTTTGTTTAATGTGTTGTAATTAAATTTTTAAAACTTGTAATTATACTAAAGTTTATTATCTTAAGCTTTGCTGTACAGTTATCCTTATAAATTTGCTTTTTAGAAACTATAGGGAAGTAATTTACTTTTTACTTCTAATCTCTATAGTTTATAATTAAAAACAGCTACTTTAAACTACTTGACTAATTCCATTATATAATGCACAATAGACATTGAACAATTAAGTCATAAGATTATATAGATTACCTTAATGTCAACTTTTAAAAACTTTGGCTAATTTTACATATTTTATAAGAATACTTCAAATTTTTACGGCTAAATTTAGTTTCTTTATTTCATTATTATTTTGTTCGCGTTTATATTTTCTAGGAACGTAGTTGCAAAACTTTTTTTTTATTTCAACTGCTTTAAATTTTCTAATTAAAGCTTTTTCTGTGTTGTTATTTACTGAAAAGGTTTGTTAAAAACTTTTTAAGGCTAAAAAAAATAAATTTACAATTTTTTTTACGTAAAATTTAGCATAATTTTAACACATAAAGTTTTGTGCAGCTCTTAGCATCTAAAAGAATGAGAGAAAAAACTGTTTTACACTAAAACTCTTTAAAAAACGTCTTAAAACTGGGTGGCAGGCATAAGTGGTCACGGGTAAATTTAAAAAACAGAATCATTAGCCGTCGCAGTTGAAGCTTTATTTTTTACTTTTTGTAACAAACCCGATGTATCTGTTAAATTAAAATTTCCCCTTAATTGTTCCTAAGAACTTCTATTTTTTCTCTCAGTTTATAGCCCCAGAATATCTATGTAAGTTTTAAAGTTTGCATGCTCGCGGGCTGCACTTTTACTCGTTCCTAATTTTAATGAATACACTTTGTTTGAGTGTAGTAATGAACACAAAAACGGGTCGGCTACAGTTGTAAGGTTTTGGAATTTGTTTTATTCTGAACACTATGCAAACGAAGTTAAGTGAAAATACAGCAGTATACTATTAACATCTGTTCCGTTATTTCAACCAAACTAAAATGTGATTTAATTTTTAATACTAAAGCTCTTAGTGACGTCACGTTCTAAAAAAATGCAGAATTTTATTTCTTAAAACTGAATTTATTCAAAAGCACTATAAACGAAATTGTTCTACTTTTATATCAGCTTCAAAAATATTTTAGCACTGAACTATGCTTTCAGTTAACATTAATTAATGGTAGTCATTATTTATAGTTGAAACCAGTTTTCGGCAGGGATATGGTGGTCGCGAGCCAAATTTTAAAATTATTTGTGCTTTCCCTCTTCAGTTTTAGCTTTTCCTCTTCATAACGTTACGTAAATTTTCTGTGAATTGTACCTGAGGCAACTTTTACTGTTCATTTCAAACGCCAGGATATCTAGTGTAAGTTTCAAGATTGGCTCGCTCATGGGCCGCATCTCATTTGGAGTTAAAACATGAGCGCAGTTTGCTGACACCTGTTCTAGAACGTTAATAGCAAAAGTGGAAAGTATTTCAAAATAAAATTAGTATTTAGATAAACAACCAGTTGCAAGTGTTTAAGAACAAATAAAAAATCAATGTTACTTTCATTATATATATCATAGAATTCAATGTGTTCTTCCAAATAGTTTGCTTGAAAACTGAATTTTTTGTTTTAAACAAAAAAAAGTTTAAGTAAAGTCATAACAAATGTACACATCTTTATAGTAAGAGTTTTTAGAAAAAAATCGAGTAGTTTGTTTCAATTAAAACTGGAAGATTAGTTTGAGTACACTACTTTGAATTCAATTTAAACTGGTCAAGGCTATAGAATAGAGGTTAATGAAAAAAGGTTTACAGTTATATATGTTTTAAGATAAACATTAGTCCATGAGTTTTGTTTGAAAATCACTGATGCAATATTTATATAAAACTAATTTGGAACCCTTACATCTTAGATAAATCTGTGTCACCTTCTAAGGATAGTTATAAAATAAAAACTTTACAAACAGTTAGATGACATTCAGCTATTTGTAAAAATTCTTTCTACAGTAGAACTTTAATAAAAGTTAACACAAAACAACTTTTAATTATCACTAAAGTAAACTGGAGAACAACTTGTGCAAAACAAATAGATGTAAACATTTTTTAAAATTTACTCCTTATTTAATGTATTTTTTTAAAGTAGTGTATGATAAAGGATGTTTTCATATTTTTTTGTTTATAAGGAGTATTTTATAACATTTAACTTTATTCAAAATAACGCTGTCAATGACATTTTACTAACAAGTCCTTGAAAAAATTTTCTTGATAAATCTGGTTGATTTAAAAAGTTGACAAGCTCTAAGTTAGAGTATAGAATTTGTATTTTTCAAAATTTGTTTAACCATTGTTTCGTCAACATTTTACCTACTGACTTTTACATAAATTAAAAGTTACAACTTGGCTAAACGATTAAGCCTGTTCGAATTTTAAAATTGTTCAAAGAATAGTTTACTGAGATTTAACAACAGTATTTTTACTATAATAAGTATCACAAATAAAATATAAACAGTTTGCTATTTGTTAGCAAAATTTAAATAACTACATGTTTTTAGCAAGTAAAATATATCAAAACGCAATTTTTGTATTCGACATAAACAAATATTTTAATATGACTGAAAAGTATAAAAAACTTTACAAAATTTGTCTTATTGCAATTTCAATGTAATTTTTAATTGCATTTTGTAATGAGATATTTTAGTAATTGTTGTAATCAGTTATTTTTAAGCATTTAGTATGAAACATTTTTCCTTAAAACTGGGCATCTGTAAAACTTTTTTCTGGGATTGACGACTTTGTTCTTGTAAAACAAAACTTCTAACAAACAAACTTAAAAGTGTATTATAAATCAATAAAACATTAATCACTGCATTTAAGTTTCATTCAGTCAACAAATAATGGTTTGCAGGTAGTTTTTTACAATATTTTTGTATGTATGAGTGTTACTACCAGTTGTAGTTTTTTGATAAAAAGATAATCTGCTTTGAAGAGTCACAAAAAAATCATTGTGAAAAAAACTGTAAAAATTTTAGAACTGAAAACATTTTCTTTTCTTTAAAGTAAACTTTAATGTTTAATAGTTTAAGTGAACTTTTGTTTTGCTTTTAAATAAGTCTCAAGAAATTATTTAAGTAATATTTTTATATTAGTTACAGTTAAAATCATAGTTGCGAATAATGTGTGATCTAAACTAATTAAACAAAAAAGTATAGGAGTTAGTAAAGAAAAAAAAAAACAATTACGTTTATTATATTCAAAGTCTTTTAAAAGCTTCTGTAGAGTAAAAATATCGCTAATGGTAGTACTTTCTGTAAAAAAGAACTTAAACAATCACGGTTTAATAAAGTAGAACAAATCCATGTAGTTTCTCTCACTTAATGGTTATTTTTGAAAGTAATTAACTAAAATAGATATCAATAAAAGTTGGTAGTATAATGAAACATTAATTTAGTTTTTTTTTAACTTGTCTTTTATTTGCTGTTTTAATTTATAAATATGCAAAGATTGGCTGTATGAAGACTAACTTTTTTGATTATCCGGTCGAAGCTTTAGAAAAGTCTTAAATTTTTTTCGAAAATTAACCAAATAAATCAAATATGCCTAAAATAAATTTCAAAATTGTTTTGTATCAATCAAAATAGTTTAATACCACGGCATAATTATTAACATACTGTTCAATACAAATTCAGGTATGACTTTTACCAAAGCTTTGTATTAAGCAAGTGTTGAATTTTTAAACACAGTACCAAATTGCTATCTTTAAAGCTCGTATTTCTAAAATAAATTCAATAACTCTTTACTGTAAACTGTTCAGTACATTCATTTATGCCAAACTATAACACTGCAAATGTTAAATTTAAATGCAATCAAATTTACTCTAGAAATATAAGTTAAGTTACCATTTTCAGATATAGAAATTCAATTACTTTTGAACACACTTCAAACAAATTTTAAAAGAAATCTAACAGATACCAACCTGCTAACGCAATACAAATGTGTTTGTCCGAAAGCATGGAAGTTTGGTCCGTTATGCAAGAGCTTTGTCGATTTCAAAGAAGAAATTTAAAAATTAGAAGAATAATTTAAAAGAGTGTATGTTTGGAACAACTTATACAAACTAAAAAGTTACTTAAACCCACAAAATTAGTAACTTAATTTTCAAACAACAACAAAAAAAAAGTAATAGATAAAAAATGATCAATGTTAGTATCTTACAACCATCTATAAAAAAATTGTTTGTTTAGATTTCAATAAAGCAAATTTCTTATCAAAGTATACCTGCTAATTAGACCAAAACTAATCCTACATAAGAGAGACATCGCTTCAAATGTTTCGAAAAGATGCTGATCATAAAGAACAAAAAATTGTAGCCTATTTTCGAATACTTTCATGAATGTATACCGTGTAAAAACTATATAATTAAGATTGAAATTTTCGGGTGTAGTTAGGCTCAAATGTATGCTCGGATGAGCTTTGAATCAACGCTAATTAAAAAAGAAACCGAAATTAAACACACAAGTGAACGCAAAAAAAAGAAAGCATATTGACTTACTTTTGTTCTTAAGTTTAGTTTTAAATTGATTGTTTTTTAAAATCTTGTATAATTACGTTAAAATCAGTTTAAAAACACATCTAAACACTCTAACTTGTGTCAAAAAAAATTATTTGAAAGGTTTAAGTGTCAAAAAAATCTAAATATGAAAAAAGTAGTGATTTAAAATGTTTTTTTATTTTTCAAGTTTATTTAATATTCAAAAATTACTGAAAACTGCAGTACTTTCTTTTAAGTTTTCTCAAAGCAAAACTTGTTTGTAAAGATAGCAATTCTACCTTAACATTTTTTATATTTGAAGTACAATAATTTTCTAGATAACACAGAATAGTCCTTATATTTTAATTACTTAATATATGACTAAATTAGAAAAAAATATTGTCTTCAATATGCTAAAGTAGCTGTTGGAAGGATGTTTCAATTTTACATCGAGTTATAATAAAACTCTTTTAATCTTTCAAAATAAGTCTATATTAATAGACAGTTGAACAAAAAAGGAAACTTAAATCATTTGAGAAATAACATTAAGTTTTGAACTGTTATTTTACAATTAAAATGCTACTAAATTCAACAAAAATTAATGATATACTTGAAGAATTTAAAGCTTTTTAAGAGTTTTACAAAAAAATTACCAAACTAATTGATATTTTTTATGATCATAAATTGAGTAACTTAATTTGCAAAAGTTAAAAATATTACTTATAATAGCTTAAAAGTATTTCAATCTTATATAAAACTTATAAAAACCCTACATAACAATTAAATTAATTATTTGGTCACCTACATTTTTGTTGAATAACTTAAATGGTGTATTACAGAGAAATGACAGAAACGTATAACTACTTACTGAATTATACTTATAAATATTAATGAAAATAAAAAATTGCTTACTGAATACAAAACTGATGTTTTTCAAGGTTTTTGTAACATGTGTAGCTTTATTTTATGAATATTTATTTAAAAAATATTTAAAAAAATTGTAAATAATATTGTTCAAAAAGATTACCCACATCAATTTATTTTCAAGAAAACTTATCATAACAGTAATCCTTAAAGCCAAGTCTTGAAAAATATAGAAAAAACACCTTGCCTAGTTCTTAAATTTAAATCAGAATACATTTGATAATACGTATCATTTTAAATTTTATCACAATCCTTAAAACCAGGTTTTAAAACTGTTTTTAAAAGTTTCTTATACGTTTAACCTAACTATTATAAATAGCTTAAAAGTGAATTTCATTCACTTAAATATTATTTTATATATTTTATGTCAATAAAAGCATTTTTAAACTTAAAGGACTTCAGAAAAAAAAAGTTAATATTTGTTTTAAAAATTTCTATTTTTATGGCCAAGGATATAACAACTTTTTTATTAAATTTATTTTTTTATCAAAATTAAATTAAAGTTCAATTGTAATAACTATTTTTTCAATGTAACTCAAGCATTTAAAAAATAAAATTTCGTGCACATTAAAAAAATTTTTTTTTTAAGTTATAAGAATACTTAATAAAATATCAAATATAATCCAAAAAGTTAAAAACTATAAATTTAAGTTGGAAATATTTGCTTCTGAAACTCTACATTATTATCTATACAAAAACATAATCACTATAGAAAAATACACTAATAAAAAATTGTCTAATAACTTTATAATTTCACTTTCCCCCAAACTTCCCCTTCTTCTGCTTGGCCGCCTTCCTGCCCCTCAACTTCTTCTTCCGGGGGTTGTTCTCGAACCTGAGGTACGCGTACGCCCGGTTCTCGTCCGCCAGGTGGTGCAGCGCGTGCTTCTTGTTCACCGCCCCTCCCTCGCCCCTGTACGCAGCCATGATCTCCTTGGTCAGCCGGCCCACAAAGTTCTGCTGGCCCCTTATCCGGTCCCTGGTCTCCTTGTCCTTGCCCTTCAGCCTGGCAATGTCCAGGATCCACTTGTGGGCCAGGTACTCCTGACGGCGTGGCTTCAGCGGGTACGGGACCTGGTGGGATTTTGCGCCTTTCTTGTAGGTGGTGGTCCCTATCTTGGGCTTGACGTTGCTGATGGCCTCATTGAACACAACCGTTGGGTCCAACTGAATTAAAATAATTTTTCTTTAGATAAAATAAAATGCCTTTTTGTGGAAACAATTTTAAAATTTCTGAATATTAAAAATATTTTGTCAAATTCAAAAAAAATCAATACAATATTAAAAGTTATCAAAAAAATTAGAAACATTCTTTAAGAAATTACATACTCACATTATAAATAATTTTCTTCTAAAACTCTATAACGTTATCTATACAAAAAAAATTATCATCTATACCTCAATCTGGTCCTTTTCTCCTTCTTCACTCTTGTGGTACTTCTCCAGCTGTTCCAGCTTGATGTTCTCCAGCGTGGTCTGCAGCAGCCGCTGGGCCAAGTACCCCCTCCCCTTCTTCATCAGCATCCTCTCAAACTTCTGCGTCTGCTTGTTGAAGAAAGAGGAGTAGGTGTTGGAGGAAGGTGCTGCTCTGAACTCTTTCCCCACTGTTTTGGGGTCGGTGTCCGTCCAGTAGGAAAAGGGAAAGGGGGAGGGCTTGAGGACCTTGTCAGAGTACACTTCCAGCTTTGGGCCACAAAGAGTCAAGCTTCTGAGGCCCAGGGTTACTCCATTTGATGGCTTAAAGTTTAAAAGTTTTGCTGCCGACTTCAGCATGATTGCATCTGTGGTAAAATTGGGTTTCTTTTAGCAAGATTTATCAATAAGCTAAAAATTTCAGTCAGTACTATTTTAAGTGACTGTGCATGAAGTTAAAAAAAAATAATATGCTGAAAAAAAAAATTAATTCAAACTACTGTAATATTATTTTTAAATTATTATACAAAAATATTACATTAATCACTAAACACTTAATACACAATGTCTAGTTGAATAATTCACTTGAGTTGACCTTTAAAAATGCCTTTTGTTTATTTTTATACAAATATATAATAACAGTAATTATACTTTACAGCAGACTTTATTTTTCTTTTATCAACTGTGTATGATTGAACAGTTCAATATACAAAAAGTTTATATAAAATAGATACATACAGTCATACTGTAGGTAGCTTTTTATCATGGAGATTATTTTTCACTTGTTTTTTAAATTAAACAAAAGTACATAAAAAATTACATTGTGTACGAAGTATGAAGTGAAAAAATAAATCTAGAATTTATAAAATAATCTTCAATTTTCTAGTTTTTATAATTTGGTATTGTATTTTTTTAGCATCAGACAAGCCGTTTTCAACAACACTAATATTGTATATTTGTTACTTAAACTTGCTTAACTATAAAACTATTGAATGTTTTGCTTTAAAACTCATAACCTTTATACTAGTATGTTTTGTTACAAAATAGACTAGTTTTATCATAACCAATTGTTTATTTAGTTTAAAAATTGTTAAACACTAGGAAAAAAATTTAAAATACATTTGTTTTTTAATCATTTTTAAAATTATATTCAGGAAATACAGTCTTTTTTGTAAAGTTACAGATTTCAATGAAACCTATAATAATAAAGTAAGGTGGGAGTAAAATAATACAAACTAAAGAACACCTTTACATTATTTTATAACATGAAATATGTTAGTAAGTTGTATTTTTTATGCTTTTGATTTTTAAAATATTCAAAAAGCAGTATTAAGTAACTTTTTGTATGTTTTGCTTTTTTTTGTCCTTAACATGGTAAACTTGCCAAGTTTCGGATGCCAGGCACAAATAGTCTATAAATGTGTACACTAGGGTGCTTATTTTTACATCTACTTTTGATTTTCTAGCTGGAAAAATTTTTATGTTTTGGAAGTGTCAAAAAAACACTTTGTACAAATTTTAAATATTTTAAAGAAACTTTCACCTTGGCACCAACTGATTTTCTATAAAACCACCCCAATGCAAAATGTATTGGATCCAAAACTTGAAGCCTTGGAGTTTTAAACTCAATTATTTTTACATGTGGTTAATTTTCACAAACATACTGTCAACAATTTAAAACGATTTTAAAAAATTTTATGGTGAAATTTCATGTTTAAAATAAAAAAACTCAAAATTCAATAAAAATTACAAAAAATGATAAAAATAACATAAAATCAAGAAATTCCACCACAAAACTTTCTTTAAATCATTTTAAATTGTTCATAGTGTGTTTGTGTGACAACTAGCCACATGTAAAAAAAAATCAGCTTAAAACTCCAAGGTTGCAATTTTCAGATCTCATACACTTTGCATTGGGGTGGTTATTTTTTTAAATCGGTTGGTGCCAAGGTGAAACTTTCTTTATATCATCTAAAATTTTATACAGAGTGTATTATGATATTTTTAAAACATTAAAATGTTTCCAGCTGGAAAATCAAAATTAGCTGTAAAAATAAGCACCCTAGTGTACACCAATAAATATTAGATTCAGTAGATTCCAATATGTATATATTTATTTTAATCAATGCTAAAAGCATGCTGTTTTCATTTTATTTTTACAACTTTACAATGTTGCTAATTTTTTTGGCAAATTTTTTTCTAGGTTTTCAACATTTTCTCCAGGTTTCAAAAGTACACATATTTTGGTCTGGTTTTAACGTAATTTTAAGGTAAGGAACTGTGTAAAATAGTATAAACAAAATTGTAAAGAATACTATAAAGCTACCTTAAATGCGTTTTTTAATATCAAAAATGGGAAATATTTTTTATTTATAAGATAAACTTTTTGTGTAAATAAAAATTTTACTACTTAAAATGTTAATTTTTTTAAATTTTAAGTTTTTCAAAGTAAATTGTCAAATTACAGGTTTTAAGGAAACTCTGACTTTAACAAATGCAGTACATTCCTACAAAAAAACATGGGGTCCAACTTTTTTTTTTCAAAAATTAACATTTGCTGGTGTAAAAGTGTTTGAATAAAACTCACTTTTTGTAGAACATAACAATTAAATCATTTTCTTAGATATTATTAAGTTTGTAAAAAGTTAGAGAAATCACTAAAACTTATCAACTTTTGTTTTTGAATTAGAGACCTAAAATTTTAATGAAATATTCCTCAAATAGTTTAAAATATTATAAATAATAAAATATATTAAAAATATTAAAACAAAGAAATTATAAATAAAAACTACAAAAAAGGTAGTTTTATTATAATATTAAAAAACAGTATATTAAATAAACGGTAAACAACTAACTATATAAATTTTTAAAATAAAAGAAAAAGAAAATTTTTAAGGTAAAATAGACATTTTTTTGTCTTTTCGGTCTCAGCTTTTAGTAAGAAACCTGTTGAACTCACTACCATAAATCCCTCATATCTCAGAAGTTACTTTAGAATTTTCACTTGTTATAGTATCTGATAGCTAAGATTAAAGTCTACAATGCAAGACCAATTTGAAAAATAAAGTTGACCTCCTTATAGCTCAAATAATAATTTAAAAGTCCAGAAAAACTTTTAGCAAAAACTTAACTATAAACCAATGTGAAAAGAAAATAAGTTATTTTAAAATGTTTTAAAACTGTGAACAATTTTGTTAAAGGAAGAACTAAATACAGAAAGATGGCTTAAAAGAAGATTAACAGAAATAGATGAGTAATGGTATATATCATCCAAGCTTTTTAAAGTACAATTTTTTTAGTCCATTTTTAAAATAAAACAAAATTTTAGTAAAAAAGCATTTAATTTGTATAATATTACTAAAAAGAAAATGCAATGCTACTTAAATTTTTCTTAAATCTTGTTTTTGGATAAGAAAAACTTCAAATATTAAGTAAAATCTTAATAGAATATAAAAGTAATTTCATACCTAAGATAAATTTAATTATTGTCTCAATTAAAATTGCTCATAGTTCCAGGTTTTTTAAAATATTAAACTTAACTTTTTTTTTGAATAACTTTCAAATCCTAGACTTTTCCAGGTAAATAAGCTACTTGTATATGTTTTTATAATGTGCGTATCTAAGTAAGTAAAGAGCTATATGAGCTTTTTGCTTTTTTGCCATATACTTTTACAAATACAAAATGGAGAGACCACAATGCTTAAAATAGACAACAATTTTAATGTAACTTCAGTTTGATATTGGTGCAATATCATGCTACGTAATAAAAAAAAATTGCAAAATAAAGTTGCTACCAAAAAATCAAAAAATATGTGATTTTTGGTGTTGAAATCAGTTTTTTGGGCAGCAACTTTTTTTGTTGTAGATTTTTTTTTTCAGATTCTATTTAACTAAGCAAAAACACATCCAAATCATATTTACTTGTTTCAATTTTACAATATGCCCAAAAAATGTGCTGTACTCCCTACCCCTACATTTTGCAGACAAATTTTGCACATTTAGGGTGATTATGATATCATAATACATCAAAAGCAGTTAATATGTCTTTAAACATATGTCAATAAGTATAAATTTTCATTTAAGACATAAATTTCAAGTCTAGGACATGTATAAGTGATTTTATTACTGCTTAAGTCAAAAAATCAAAAAATATGTGATTTTTGGGGTTGAAATTAGTTTTTTTTGGTTGCAAGCATACTTATGTTTTTAATTTTGTTTTTTCAGATTCTTCTTAATGAAGCAAAAACACATCCAAATCATATGAACTTGAATGTATATTACAATATGACCAAAAAAATGTGCTGTACTCCCTACCCCTAGTCTGAGCGTGAAATTGTGAATGTTGGAATACCACAAGGTTTTTGTTTGGGTCCTTTGTTGCTTCTTGTGTATATAAATGATATTTTTTCTCTACTGATATAAATATGAGATTGTTGGCTGATGATCCCTGCTTAAGCTACCAACGTAGTGATCCTGGATATTTAAATGAAGTTATTAATAAGGAGTTAGTTCAAATTGATAAATGGTTGCGTGCTAATAAGCTTTTTATTAATTATTCAAAAACAAATTTTGCTTTTTGATATAAATTCAAAATATTGTGAATTTAGTTTTAAGATTAATTGTTTTCTTATTGAGCTGAGTGATAGTATAAAATACTTGGATGTGGTTTTGGATAATAAGCTGTATTGGAAGAAACATTTGAGTTCTCTGAAATCAATATTGTCTAGGAGTTGTCATGTTTTGTCAAAATTGAGATATTATTTGGACACAATTAAACTTAAAACGGTATATAATAGTTAGTTTTAACCGCACATCCAATATTGTTTTTCTGCTTGGGCTGGTGCTGCAAACTGTTACTTTAAACCAAAATCTTGAATGCAAAAAAGAGTAGTCAGGTATGTTTGTAGTGTGCCTGCCTTGATCACAACAAACCCATTGTTTAAAAAAACTGGTGTGTTAAAATTAAATGATGAGTACAAATTGCAAATTTGTAAATTAACGTGTAATACTATAGCAGGGTTTGATGTAGAGCACAAAGATATACACTTGCTAGCTCTGTTCACTCACACAACACAAGATTTCAAAGAAAATGAGTTTTATAACCTAAAGATCTAGAACCAGACTTTGTCTAAACTGCTTTAGGTATTTGGGTCCCAAGTTTTGGTCCAGTGTCCCTGAAACTTTTAAAAACTTAAATAAAGATTGTTTTCTATTTAGATATAAAATTTTTTGTAAATAACTAAAAGGAGTAGATCTAGAGTTCTTCTGCATGTATGTTTTGTTTGTGTTGAAATTGGATTTATGATATATGGGCATCAGATTGTGATGTGTTTGTCTTTTATTTTATGAATGTTCTCGTAATGAAAGAGTGATTGTTATAAATCATTGAAATAAATTTTGTTAATTTATTTTATTTGTTATCTTTTTTTTACTGTATTAGATTTAAGATAATTTTATTTATTTAACTTTTTTTTAAATAAAAACTAGAGGTAATAGTATAAAGTTAATACAAATTTATTATTTTTTGAGTTTTATGTCAAGTTAATAGTAGCAAATTTAAAAAATACTTATTATTTTATTGATTTAGGTTTTATTATATTTATATTTTTTCAAATACAAACAGTATATCTTTTTTCCTACTTACAGTATTTCTTTATTCTAGCTTGTTTTTATAGAACTTAATACTTTAATTAGATATTGGTATATTTGATTTTGCAACAGCTGATTGTGAGTTCACACTGGTGGCAGTGACCACTTGATTGGATTGTTGATGTGTTTTTTGTTGTAGTGTCGGCGGCGGATACTTACTTAGGGATTTGAGTTCAATGATTTTCCCACACTTTGTGATTTTAGGTGTTAGATTTTAACCTTGTGAGTGTTTGCCAAATGACGTGTCATTAGGGTTTTTTCAATAAAGGGTTAGGCTTAGTTTTTATTTTGGTTAGGTAAATTTTTTTTTTTAGTCTATAGATAGATTTGGTTTTATTTTTAATTAAAAGGTAAATTTTTTCTTGATAAATTTAAAGATAAGGCAAGTGGTTAGTTTATTAAGCAAAAAAAAACACTCAAATATTTGGTCCTAGGACCTGGTGAACAAAAAAACCTTTTGGTTATCAAGTCATACACTAGGATACAGTTTAATGTCATGCCCAGGACAAATGGATATGAAAATGTGGAATAACTATGATGAGCTCAAACTCACTTGCTTGACCTTCAAAAAATGTTTATTGTTGCAGAGGGGAGAGTGAGTTCTGTAGTTTTTCTACCATAAGAAAAATCAATATAAATTATTGTAATGTTATAATTACTTTATATAGTAAAATAAAAGCAATTAAATATGTAATTTTTATTAGTTTATGATAAATTAGTTTAATTTTACTTAAAAAATTATAAAATATAATTTTTTATCCTAAAGTTTTGGTTAAAAAGGCATCAAATTTAATATAATTTCAGCATGATACTGGTGAGACATCATTGTAGGTAATTACTTAAACATTTAAAACATACTGGTTATAGTGGTAATAAGTTAAATAAGAAGGTTAGTTTTTAGTAAATAACTTTTTATCCTTTTTTATTTTTGTGCCTGTTGTAGGAACTAATATTAAGTTCACATTTTTTGTTCTTTCTAATTAAGGCCATAGGGGGGGGGGGGTAGAAGCCATATTTTGACCAAAAATAACATATAGACTTATATTATAGTAAATCTCTTAATCTTTCAGATGCTTTTTTTAGATTTTAAAAATATTAAGTAACTTTTTTTTTATGACCGGTTATATAAAGGGTTGTCTTTATAAAGAGTATATAAAGGGTAACTTTAAAGCCGTTTTTCTTGAGTTTTTAAAAACGGGCTTTAAAATCTATCTTCTCCTTCATTTTTCAAGCAATCTTCTTCAAATTTTAGGAAATGTTCCTTACATTATGAGAAAAAAACGTTTTTTGTGAATTTTAATAATTTAAAAAAATAAAAATTTTATGACAAAAAAAAAAAAAAGTGATTTTTTATCAAAAAAAAATTTTTTTTTTCAAAAAAAAGGTATTTTTTATTGAAATTTTTTAAAGTCACAAATAACGTTTTTTTGTTATTGTATAAATAATAGACTGTAAAAATTTAAAGAAGATTGCTTAAAAAAATGAAGGAGGAGATAGATTTTGAATGCATTAGTCTTTTTTTGCCGTTTTAGTTTTTCCTTCCCCATAAGGAACCTGTTATGCGGCCCGACTTTGGCCGGTCATATCTCAAAAAATAATTCGAATTTTTAAAAACGGTAAAAAGCAACTTGAAGCTAAGTAAAAACTCTATAAAATAAGATCAACTTGTAAAAAACATGGCCTACCCCCCCTATGGCCTTAACTTATCAAATTTGATTTCTCCTGTCCCAAAATTACTAGTAAAAAGTGGTTGATAGCTAAGATAAAACTCTAAAAACTAAGACCAACTTGAAAAAAAAAGATAGACCCCTGTATGACCTATTTATCATAAGTGTATCAGTTCAAAAAAGATACTCCAACATAAAAGCATGTCATAAGAAATTTCTTAAAGTAAAAAGAACCATTAATGTAGAAACTAAAGCTATTACCAATTGTTTAAAATTTAATGGCTTTGTTTTTATAGTTTGATAAATCAAATTTATTTTAACACAAACAAAAACTACCATAATGACTCTTGGTTAACAGACTTGACTGGTTTCAAAAATATATTAAGCTAGACTACTTAAAAAAAACTGGTCACTTTAGATTTCCACTACAAGCAAAATTCCCTCAGATACAAAGTAACAAAAACTAATTAAATTTTATTTAATCAGAGCGAAAAATAAACAGTACACATATAAAACAAAATAAAATAGAGAACTACTTTTTACGTTATAAATTATTATACGACAAGTACTTTATTTTAAAATTTTATTGTGTCAAAAATCGAACGAGACAAAATTGCAAGACTAATTTTGTGGTAATATTTAACTAATAGTTTATACAAGTTGAAGTGAAGCAATTAGTCTTAGTTAATTTATACAAAACAAAAAGGGATATGTTTTAAAATACTTTTTTAGTGACAGTGACTGATATATAATAAAAAATACATAATAATAATAAAATATAACATAAAATTGACGTTAGTTATTGAAATTATAGTAAATTTTTTGGACATAAATAAGTGTTTTTAAACTACAGCTGAGTAAAATATTTTATTTAATTTTAAAAATTAATTTTAAAGTAAAATAACAAATCAAACTAAAAAAAATATTTTTGTTAATAAATTATTTAACTAGCGATGTACACTAACAAACTTTATTTTTGAGTCCTATAAATTGTTTATTACCAATTAAACGACAAAAATACTCACAAAATATTAGTTATCGAGTTGCACAGTCGGGTCTGATTGTAATGAAACGGTGTTTTTTAATATTAGATGAGTCAGCTAAATAGAAAAAATTAATTTAAATTAAAATCAACTCTTCTCCCTAAGACCCTAACCCACTTTACCTAAACAAATTAAAATTAAAAAAAAAGTTTTTAGTGACTAAAAATATAAAAATTAAAAAAAAACTTTTTTATTTTACTGACTCAGCAAATATTAGGTGAAACACCGTTACATTACAACAAGACTCGTAAACTATAATGTCTTTTATCAAAAACAAATTACTTCCATGCTGACAATTTTAAAAACAATCTTAAAAACTTTTGTACACGTTTTTAACCTAATTTAACAAACTAGTAAATTTATTTTAATACAATAACAACTTTAAACCATTATTAAAACTTATATTAATTAATAAATCAAATGTAATTAAACTTTCACCTTTGTCATTAAAAATATTTGCAGAAAATCATCAGTTTGGATGAACTACGTTCATATATGTAAGATTTTTAAACAGCTAGATTTAGTTGAATATCATTTTTAATGAGTTTGATTCGAAATGATGTTCAGAAAAAGTAAAAAAACATATTAGTTTAATGTTTTTATTGATAAGGCAAGTATGCTCAATACATTTTTTAAAGATTATTACTTAAACAACTTTTTTATTTTTTTTCTTGCTAAAATCTAAACAAAAGTTTAAAGTTTTCAATGAAATACAAGTAGTAATAAAGATTAATTTAGCTTCCAAACTAGTGTTTAAACAATTTGGTAAAAAATCTAACTTATTAATAATTTTTCACAAATAGGTAGGTTTTCTTTTCCCTCCATAATTTTAAGTTACCTCAACATTTTCAACTTCGTTAGTTTTGTTTATTAATATTTTAAAAATAAAAAAAAGAACTTTTTTCTTTCAGTTAAGTTTCTTAAGAATTTTTTTAAAGTATTTACTTAATTTTTATACTGATTCGTTTCCTTATTTCTTTCAATGTACTTTGGTTCCAATTTTTAACTTGGATTTTAAAATAAAATTATTGTTGATAATACTAATGACTGAACAGTTTATAATCATGCGTGAAAAATTGATACCATACCAGCTAAACTTCAATTTTAATATGCATTTAGTATGGTTACTTTCCAGGACGAGGACTCTTCTTAAAATTTACTAACAAATAGTGTGCAATTAGAAATTAAAACAATGCTAAGTCCAATTTTTAAACATAACGTTAATAATATAACTTCCACTTAAATTATACAAATAATATTAAATTATTTACTTAAAAACCAAATTTGATGAAACTTGAATGGTCCTAAAATAAATTGCGTATTTGCATTTCTAGTTTTAAATATTTTTTAAATGATACAGGGTTGCCTTACACTCAGAACACTCAAGATATTTTAAAGTCCATGAAAATTTCAGGATGACTCAGTTTAAGTTTGAATATATTTAGTCAGTTTTTTTTTTTAATTTCAGGCTGACTCAGGACAATTTAACTTCTTCAAAGAAAGCTCATTAGAGTTTTTAGACCTCTAAAAATCTCTAACAATTTTTATAGATTTTGAGAAATATTTAATTTGTTAAATTTCAATATTTTGTTATTTTATAGCCATTTTTTGATAAAAATGATTTGTAAAGATTTTATAAAGTTATTAAATATTAAGAAAAAAGATTAGATAAAACTAAGAATGACTTAAGAAATTTTTAGGTCAATCAGGACTCAAAGAATGGTAACCTTCTTATGTAATAATGTTTAATTGTAATAAAACAACTATAAAAGCTTGACATATTTTTTGTTGTATTATTTTAGAATAATAAAACAATATTAGTTTTAAGTTAATATGATATTTAAGACAGAAAATTATTAAAAAAATCTGTTGTAATATTGTCCCCAAAAAGAGTTAAATAAACAGTTTTTAGTGAACTTTGTATTGATAAAATGATATAATCAAAGTAAAAAAAAATAAATTGATAACTGTGAAAAAAATTGCTTCTATGTAAACAAATACTTAAATTTTGCATAAACTTATTAAGGTTAATTAGAAAGTTTAATAGTTTTCTTTGTGATGAATTATTTCTTTTAGTTTGAAAAAAAAATTATACAGTCAGGGTTGCCGAAAAAACTTGATTTGAAATTTTAGGCTAAAAAAATGGGAAAAACTAGAGTTTGAGAAATTTTGAAAAATAAAACCTAGAATTTTGAACAAAATTCTTTTGAAAACCTGGAAATTTAAACAATTTTTACATGTTTAGTAGTAACATTTGATTTGACACGAAAATCTATCATATAGAAAAATATTTTTTGTCATCACTCATCATCAATTTATTTTGTTAAAAAACATATTAAAAGTAGCTTTATAGTATCTTTGAAATTTTCATTGTTGCCAAAAAGCCTTGATACCTGGTAAAACCTAGAATTTGACAAGTTAGACTAAAATACCTGTAAAAACCTAGAATTTGAAAAATTAAAAAAAAAAAAACTGAAAAAACCTGGAATTTTTAACAATTTTAACATGTTTAGTAGTAAAATTTTGATTTGAAACAAAACATTTATCATAAAGATTAAAATTTTTGTCATCATCATTTATTGAAAAACACATTTAAAGTAGCTCTACAGTATCTTTTCAATGTTTATATACTTTTTAGTACAGTTTCCTACCAAAAACTTAACTGTAAACTTTAAATAAACTTAAAGATGTGTACTTTTAAAAACCTTGAGATAAATATAAAACATGGAGAAAATTTGCCTTAATCATTTGGCAAACCTGAATATTGTTATACTACTTAACACAGTTTTTAAGTTTAAACTTAAGACTTAAATTAGACTCAAAAACAATTAGTTTCAACAACCTGGAAGAAATTCATAAAACCTTGAAAAAGTTCTCAAAAACCAGTGGAACCCTTAATATAAGCAAAAGTAATTTTGAAATACCTGGAATTTGAGAATTAAAAAAAAAACCTAGATTTTGAAACAAATTTTGCATGTAAAATAACTAAGCTTTTATTAAACAAAAAGTCTATAAAAAAATGTTTAGGTACTATTCTTTTTGTTTTAAATACTTTTAAAGTAGCATTACAGTAAATGTTAAAAACAGTCTCCTACCTTAAGTTTAACTTTTTTACTTAAAATGAACAAAAAATTTTGTAGAATTTTGTAAAACCTGGTAGAAGTTCATAAAACCGAAAAAAAAATTGCAAAAAACCTTTGGCAACTCTGTTTTTGAGATCATTATTTTTGATTTACAATAAATTTGAAATTAAAAATTATAAGCAGAGTTGATAACTCTCTCATGATAACTTGAAGACTTAGGCCAGTTTATCTAGTTTCTTTATTTACTAGTTAAAATCGTCTTTTTTCCCTAAAGTAAGTTCAATAAAACTTAAAGTCTAGCTTAAATTAGTAAAACAATTAAGGTGTTCACCATAATTTGTACTACTTTACAGCATTTAAAAAAAGTAGAATGTTTTAAAAGTGAACTTTTTATTCTGTTTTAAGTATAAAACTAAAATTAAGGTCTTAACTGGTATACAAGTAGTAAAAAGATACTGTAATGGTACTTTAAATGTGTTCTATAGTGTTCTATAAAACATTGTATATAAGTATTTTTTTTAATATCTTGGTTAGTTTTGTTACTTTTCATGTGAAAATTGTTTAGAACTCCAGGTTTTTTAGTGATTTTGATCAAAATACCCGTTTTTTTATAAAAGTTTGCAAACTCAAAGTTTTTTGCCTTAACTGTCAAATTATAAATATTTTCAGGTTTTAAACCCTTGGAAGCATAGATGGGATCCGACTTTAGATTCAAGGCCAAAACTAAGATCAATGAAAAAGGGGATTTACCAAAGGAATTAAAAATCTGTCTGCAAAATGCACATGACTTCAGATATTGAAATACAGTACACTTTTATATACAGAATCCTATAAAAACACACTTTAACTTGAAAAAGAGTACAACTGAAGTAAAAAAAAAACATGTAAGTTATTCAATAATTAGATTTTTAAAGCTTATATTGATGTATCTTGTTTTAACAGTAAAATTTTCTAAAACATGAGTTAAGAATAACTCTTGTTTTTTTTTTCCAATTTGATTATAAAAATTAAAAGTATGTTTTAAACTTTTGTATATGAATGTTTATTCTTAAGTTACCTAAGAATTGTTTTCGACTGACTAAAGTTGTGTGTAAGAGTTTCTTAAATAGTTTTTATTGTTTTAATAACAAAATCTCATTTTAATAATCAAAATATAACTGCTTAATCATCAGAAACATTACAAATTTCAATAGACTTGTTTAAAAAATGTTATACAATAAACAACTTATTATCAGATAAGATAGGTTTGTATTAAAATATTTTTTTTTTTCAAAACTATGTTGCCAAAATCTTATAAAAATTAAAAAAAAGAGTTTAAGAAATACTATTATTAAAGTTAAAATTTAAGTTTAGGATTTTCAACTTCACTACATTTACTCTAGGAGCACATAATCAGTGAATCCTAACAAATAAGTTAGCAATAGTTATATAAAAAGAAGAAAATTATCATTTAAAAAATTTTCTTTTAATGTTTTTTTACAAGTATAATTCAACTATTTTGTTAAGGTTTTTTTTTACATGGTTTTGCTTTAAAAATAAAACCGGACAATTGTAGGTTTTTCTTAAGGTAAGGTTCAGGTGGTCGTAATATTTTTAATACATTAGTTAGAACAAAAAAAAAAAAAAACCATGGCTTCATAATTCTTCATTTATCAACATGTCTGATAATATAAACTTTTTATTTTGAAGAAATGTATGTATAAAAGTGCTTTTAGTAATGACCTATACTTTGTAAAAGCAAATATGTGTACTATTTTAAGTTAAAGTTTAGAAAGTTGTAAAATTCTTATACATTATTAAGAGAAAAAAAATGAAATCTTGATTGTAAGTATAACAACATATCCCAAAAATTTTAAATGTTTTTACAAAGAATTGTTTGTGTTGGAGCAGTGTTTAGATTTATGCCATCTAATTTTTTCCAATGAAAAAACAATCTTCAGCATTTATTGAAGTAATTACACTGTAATGATGTTGTATTTATAAATACTCACTTTTATTTTAACCTATATTTTATATTTAAGAAAATTAATCAAAACTAAAAAGCAGGTTAAACATTACAAAGATATAGTTAAATTTTTAACAAGTTTCATAAAAAAACAATTAATTAAGGTAATAAGAAACTGTTTTACACAATAGTTAAGGCCAAAAAGGGGTTTCATATTAAAAAAAAATGTTTGAATTTAAGGTTTTTAGTTTGGCTAGAAGTTAGTTTTTACAGTTAATTTGTGCTTAAATTAATTTTTAACATTTAAGGGAAGAAAGTCAGAGAGTTCATTAAGTTCTTATTAAAATTAGAATAACTAAAGTAGATAATTCATTAAAAATATTTTCCCTCATAAAGTTTATAAGCAATCATTCTTAAATATTCTCAGTCTAACATTGACTTATCAATAAAAAGCTTTTAAAAAAATGAGTAAATTAATTAAAAAAACTATATGAATACTTTTTACTTGTTGGTTAAAAAATGTTTATATTTTAAATGTTTTGAAGTTCTTATTATTTAACTTTTGCTATAATGAAAGGAACATTTTCTTAAGAAATAAGAAAAGAAATAATTTTTATTACATTTGTTTGATCTAAACTGTGTGATTAAAATATTTGAAAATTGGAGATAAAAAACTTCTTCATTGTAAGTTTGTATCTAAAACTTTTTACTAAACTAAACCTCAAAGTTATGCTTAAGTACAATTCAAGTGTTCAATGTAAAATATTTTATAATCTATAATTTGAGTCTTCATTTAAGAGTTAATATTAATTTTTGTTACAAAAGAGTATTGAAACCCTTTTTTTGTCACCTCAACATAAGATCTTATATAAAACCTAAATAAAAAGTATAAGTAAGTTTTCATAAATCACCAAATATTTAATTATTATAACCGCATATACATGTACATGAAACAAACTTTTATTTCTTTATATATTCTCATAATTTTAAATGTTTTCTTAAAATTATCTACCTCAAATGTTAAGGAACCTTAGTTATAAAGTTTAATATTTTCTTAAAAGTAAAATTCTAAAACTACTGAAATAAAATACATTAGGGTAAACAAAAAACAAAAAAAAAGACTGATATTTAGAAAAGACCAATAGTACTTTTTTTTTACTTTTCTACAAAGATTTCAATACTACTAATGATTAAATATTATTTCAATGACAAAAGATTTCCTACAAACCTTTTTTTTAGTAAATCTGACTTTATTTTCTTCTTTATTTTAGCTTTTATAAATAAACATTATTGAATTCTTAAAGTTTTATTGAGTAATCATTTTTTTCAAAAGATAGTAACATTTTTTACACTCACTAATAAGCTACTCTTTACTGTTTAAAAAATTCAAAGTAAGTTTTGAAATACAAGTGAATAAAAGACTTTAATAACCTCTAACTATTTATTTGGCAGGTACTAATTTGCTGACATCTGCCTAAAACAAACCTTGAAACAACAAAAGTTTTGACTTTTGCTTTCTAAGTTACAGTATTATTTTTTCTGAAATAATCATCTTGCTTCTTGACCTTAATTTTGTATTTCAACTTTCCCTTCTTAAAAAAAAGTATAAATTGTTTTCAAATATTTTTTCACTTTTTGTAAGTTTATAATTTACTACTTCTCACTAACAAACTAGCTATATAGTTAGTAATATTTGTGCATGTTTATATTTCTAGTTTTATATCTTTATATTTTTAATAGCATTAAATATAAAACAAAGTCTCTGCCTCTTTTTGTACGATAGTTTAAAAGCTGCAGGAAAAAGCAACACCTGGAAGAAATAACAAAAAATAGAGTATTATGGTTAGTTTAAAAGTTATTTTTATTTTACAGAACATTTGTAATGTGCTTTTTGTATTTTTAAGAAGTATTTTGTAAATAAAAATATAGTGTTATATTTGTTGAATTAAAGTTTTAAGTTTTACAGCTGGGTGTATGCACTATTATGAAAAAATAAGAAATCATTATTGCAAATTCCATGATTATTAATAACTTTGCCTAATACAGTTTAACTTAATACCTGAAACTGTAATACAAATAATGTAGTATATAAAGTAAAAGTGGAAAAAGGCCATTTCACTAAAAATCTATCTCCTCCTTCATTTTTGCAATCTTCTTCAAATTCACACAGAAAGTGTATTGTTAAATTTTAAAAAGATTGAATGCAAAAATTTTTTATATTAGAAAACAAAAAAGTTATAAAAAAAACCATCTTTTTTTTTATTTTTAATCTAAAATTTTTTATTTTTTTATTTTTATAATTCAAACATTCAAATTCTTTTAAACTATAAAAGGAATGTTTCCTGAAAGTTTGAGGTCTCTAGCTCAAATAATGAAGAAGAAGGTAGACTTTTAGTGATTTTTTAAACTTCGGAGAAAATTGACTCAAAAAAATATGCGGCATAAACGTTTGTAACACAAAATATTTATAGAAACTACAATATCTCAATGATAAATTAATATTTTTCAGTTCTATAAAAACTGGCTTGTAGTTTGTACTTCAAGCTTTCATATAAAATCCAATGTTATGTTTAGTAAAAATAAATGTCTGACCCCCTACGCCCTTAATTTGACACGAAAAATCTACCATATTAATAAAAATATTTTGTCATCATCAAAAAGTTTTTTATTATAAAATAGACTTAAAGTAGCTTTACAGTATCTTTTCAATGTTGTTATACAACGCAACACAGTTTTCAATTATAATCTTAGCTTTACAGTAAAAATAGACCCAATAATGTGTACTTTTAAAAATCTTTAAGAAGTTCAGAAAACCTAGAAGAAATATCTCAAAAAAAATTGGCAACCCTGATATGAGTTTTTTTTCAAACATATACAAATATGGGATGTTGATTCTCGAATTCAGTTACAAGTATTACCACCTTACAGAAAGTTAGTAATTGATATCTAATAAATTAATAATACTCTTCAGCATTGTAAAACTTTTAATATATTTGATTTAGCTAATATAGTGGTTTATTGAACAAAAACAAAAAATTGTTCCAAAGTTTTTTGGTTCAAGGACTTGGATAACCAAAAATATCTCTCAGTTAGCGAGTTGCATACCCAACTTAATCACAATTATGATTTACAAATTAAAAAAAAACTTGACAATCAAAATCTAAACTCTGAAACGAAAAACTCAATGAAAAATGAACCTATTAAATTCACAACAATAATAATTTTTCGAAAAGTTAAAACTATTTTTTGTACACATAATCTAACATTATATACACATAAAATATATATTGAACTCTATGTCAAAAGGTAAAGTTTTTATCTGAAATGTCTTTTATTTCAAAATTTATCAACATTTTAGCAGTAAATTTAACCTTTTATATGAGTTTAAGAAGAGATTAAATTAAATAAAAGAAAAAATTTAATAAATAAATTTTCTTCAAAGTATGTTTATGAATTTAGACTCTACTTTTAACTCATTTCAAGCTATTAAAAAATAAGCAAAAAATTAACTAAAGCTATAATATTAAAAAGAAAAAAAAGGTAAAAAATATATATAAACGATTGTATATTACTTTTTTAATTGTTTTATTCAAGTTAGATAAAATTGAGATTGGTCTATAGTTGGCTGGTAATTTTTTTGATCCTAATTTGAGTATTGGAAATAATTTTGCTAATTTTAAACCATTTGGATATTTACATTCATTATATGCTTGACTAATCAATTCACTTAAAACTTTAGAGACAGGACTGTTAATTTTTGTAAGAATTTTAACTGAGATTTTATCATAACTATTTGCCTTGTTTGAATCCAAGTTTTTTATAATGTTAAGTATTTCTCATTCTGTTACATTAAACCAAAAAAAAATTGTTACTAACATTTTTTATTTTGTTAGTTGAGTTCAGAGTATCACTTTTTTTTTGTACAAGTCTGTAAGCCAATATTAGCAAAATAATTATTTAATTTATCAAATATTTCAACTGGTTTGGCATAAAAATTTTTATTTATATCTAGCTGAAGTAGGATTTGATTTTCTTGTTTCTTTCTATTGGTTATGTTATTTATTATTTTCAAAATTTTGGATGTATTATTTTAGATTTTTTAAGCATGTTTTCATAGTATGCCTTTTTTGATATTGTTTTAATTTTTGTTAGTTTATTTCTTGTTTTTTTGTATTCTAGTTTTGTATTTTGTATTAAAATTATTTTTGCAGATATTTTTGTATAGTTTATTATTTTGTTTTATTGATTTTAATATTGGTTCAGTTATGCAAGGTTTTGATTTAAGCTTTGGATAATTTTTTATTTGGAACATTTTTGTAAGTTATTTCCTTAATTTTTCCTATTAAGTTATTAAACTTTGAATCAATAGAACTTTCAGATTGAATTAAATTGTTAGTTTCATGTTTGCTAAAAATAAGTGAAGCATCTGCTAAAAGTTTTTGGTATTGATTTTTTAAAAGTCTTGAAAGTATTGGTTTTTATTCTTTAAATTATTCTTTACTAGTTTGCAATTTTTAAGTTTTATAAAAAGGGGAAAGTTATCTGATATATCTGACATAAGCACTTGGCACTGAATAACTTTTTCTGATGTAGAGCAAAAAAAAATCTTTCAATGTACCCCCAGACTTATTAATTCTAGTTGGGACCTTGATGATATTTGTAAGACCAAAGTAATTTATTTGATTAATGTAATTTTCACTGAAGCAGCTTTATCTTTTAAAAAGTTTATATTAATATCTCCAAATATACAAATTTCTTAATAACTATTTATATTTTCTAAGAAGATATTGAGAATTTTTTAGTGAATTCAGGAAACGAAGCTTTACAGTGACGGTAAATTCATCCTATTAAAATATTTATACTGTTTTTACTATTAATTCCTACTGATATTTCTAAACATATAGATTCATAACTGATATTTGTGAAGTTTAGGTCCTTTATGATTGAATATACTATTAAGTATTTAACACCCCAACCTCTCCTGAGTTTTATTTTTAATTGTTTATTATAAGGAATTAACTTTAAGACAACAAATAAAATGTTTAAGGTTTATTGTACTTTTTACCAGGTTAACAGAAAAACTCTCAACATTAAAAGTGAAAGTCAACAAACTTATGAACTTAAAACTTGAATTACCTAAATACAAGATGATTAAAATGAGTAAAATAACTTTGCTCTAATTTTATAAAGTATCCAGAATTAGTAAATTACTGTAACAAATAGTCTTTTAAATATGTTAATGTTTTTTAAAGCTATGTTATAAAAGACACATTCAAAATACATTTGCTCTCAAAAGCAGAGTTTCTTCTGAAAAATCATTAAACCGATATTTTTCTTACAGCTAAAATTTTTTTTTTCCCAGTTTACAGAAATGTACAGATAGCACTGATTGTAACTATTTTTTTAAAGTGAAAATAATGTTTACTTAACTTTGTTACAGATTTTATACTAAGCACACTAAGATAAAGTTTTAAAAGTTTCAAAGAATTGAACTATAACTTAAAATGGTTTGATTTTTTAGTATAACCACTAAATCAATATTGATCAAAAATTTTAAGTTTTATATATAAACTTTGAATTCGATTACTTCCAAAAATTACTTAATATCAGTGGAGATTGATAATACTGAAAAAAAAATTGTAAGAACTTTTCTTATACTCCATGAATGGATTAATTGAAGTAGAAATTTATATCAAGAAATTAATAAAATAAACTTTTTAAGTTTAATCTTACTTTGTAGACTTTTAAGTAAACAATAAGTTGTTTTTTAACTGATCTACAAACTAAATTTTGACAGTTAAATGGTAAAAGTTGGAGAACACAATAATTTTCTTAAGAGAGAGGAAATAAAAATGACCAGCTGAATAAAAACTTACCATCTTCATTTTTCAAGCAAACACATCCAAGTTTTCCGAAAATTTTTTCTTACATAACTGTTGAAAAGTTCAAGTTCAAAACAGTTGAATCACATTAGATTTTACAATTTCACAAAGGTGTAAAGGAAGAGGTTTGCAATTTTTAATTGAAAAAAATATTTTAAATGTTTAAGCTAAAAGTTTTATTTAGACGAAAAATTTTATAGTTTTACGCATGTCTTTTTGCTAATAAAAATAATTGTTTTATCCAAGTTATAATATTTTCTAAACTTAATGTAATTTTAATTATAATGTTATCTGTAAAAAAACATTCTTCTAAATCAGGGTATACTTGAAGTACTTAAGTCATTTTTTCCTAATATTTTTCAGATAACTTTTTAGAAAAAGAGTAATTATAAAATCATTTTTGTACTTATATAGTTTAGTACATATTTATATTTTTATCATATAATTTTTTTTGTAACAACTTATTCATTTAGATGAAATAATTTTTAAAGATATTTTATTGTGTTTAAAATATTAAGAAAATGTTGTTCTTTTTTATCAGGTTTTAAGAGTTATATTTCATCAAAAAATTTAATAAATATATAACTATTTTTGTTTTTAAGTTTAAATGTATTAATAAGAACTTTATTTTTTGTTTTATTAGGTCGTTTAAATTTATTTTATTTTTTAACAAAGAAGTAGATATTTGGTGTTTTTTTTATGGTCATGTTTATAAAAAGATCAAACATATAAAAAAGTTCTATTGTAGAATTAACTTTTAAAGATTTTTATGTTGAAGCGGTGAAAGTCTCAATCAAAAATTCCTTCTTGTGTTATTTTTATCAATTTTGGATGTTATTTGTTACTTCTGAAAACTAATTAAGTGTCTTATAATAAAAGTTACTGTTTAAAGCAGTTTTTTTAATTGCTTTAAAAGTTTCTTTACATTTTAAGTCAACTTGATATCTACAAAAAATTATTACTGATGTTTATTTTTTGTTTTAATTTTGCCAAACTACAGCTATTTAAATTTTGTTTATTTAAAAGTTCATTGATTTCTAAATGCTCAACTTTGATTGATTTTCATAATTATGTAGAAAAAACAAATTTCCAACTAATTTGTAGTTAAAAAATGCTTTTAAAACAAAAGCTTAGTTTTTTTTTCTAAAGCTTGATGGTAGTAAATTGTTTACAACATGTAATTTGATTTTTTCTACCTCAGAAAAAAATACTTAAAAAAAAGAATTTATACATATTATATGAACAAAAATGTTGTGTAGTAAATTGAAAACTTTTTGGGTTTTAGAAACATGTACTTATTTTAGTTTGTTTGTAAAAAAGGATTTTAGTCTTAATTTTTGTACAATCATACTTATTTTGTTCCTGAGTTCAAGTTATGTTTATTCCTACAATTTTTTTCTCAAATTATGATATATTTTAATTTTACAAGCTGAATGATCATAACAATGTTTAGTAGCTAATAACAAATTTGCTTCATTTGAATACATTTATTTAATCTTATGTGTAATGAAATACTTTTAAATAAATTTAGTTTATTATTAAAAAATTGTATATAAAGTCATGAAAAACTTTTTCAATGTATTTTTTTGTTTATGTTTCAAGTAAAATGTATTAAATGTAGTATGTTCAAGACAATTTTGTTTAAAAGCTAAAAATTGTTTATTTCTTTATTGGATTTTTCTTTATAAAACTATTATGAGTTTCATCTTAATCTTTTAAACTAGGATATTTTTTACTTAACAATGCCAATCCTCTATAAAAAGACACGCGTCGCCATTGTTTTTTTAATAGAACGAAACAGTTGTTTTCAAACTAAGAGAACTAGATATAAACTGTTTTTTTTTTCATAATTATCCTGTTTTATGTTTAATTTTATTTCATTTGAAAATCAAGGTGTATTTTAATTTTGTATTTCAGTAGTTTATACACAACAAATTTTTTCACCAATTACAACTTTAAATTTATTTTTACTTACTTTGATTAAGTTTGATAATAAAATTACAGTTTAACAGTTTTTGATTTTTTAAACTGGTTTGTTTTATGAAACCTTTTAAATTTTGTACCTTAAAAAAGTTGTTCTATAGTTTAAATTTTAGTTAGAAGTATGAAAAAAAGCATGAAATTTTAAAAGCTATAATGTACATGTTTTTCATTTATATGATAAACAAAAACACATTACAAAACCTTGGCAAAAAATTAAAATTATGCTTTTATTAGGTTTTTTTTTGCTATCTAAATAATAGTCTGTATAAGTTTTTCTGTATAAGTTTTTTTTTAAACTGAATTTTTCAAATGTTGAACTGTTTATATTATTTTCTGTTAATACAAACATATATAACATTTCTTAACTCTGTGTTTACTAAGCTTCTTTCTTTTTATACAATTGTCTTTAAACTGTTTGACATATTTGTAATACTTGAACAAAAATTCTTCAAGCTAAAAACATTTTTTTTAAATTATTGCCATTTTTTACATCCAAAATATTTCATATCAAATTTCACTTAGTTATATAGAATAATTCTAAATGATTTCATCTGCATCTTAAATTTTTAGTTTTTAATTAAGCTAAGCAATAAGTTTTAATTATTTTGCTAAGACTTTTGAGCTTAATTTTTTATTTTTGATATTAAAATTATGCTATAAAACCTCGTAAAACTGTTTCCTTTAAGTAGAAATTTCTACGTGTCTATTTGTGTTGTGTTAAAAATAATGTACTCAAAAATAAACATATTTTTTAAATTGTTAACAAACATGTTTCACAAATCGTTTACGAAAATAATTAAAATTAATCACTTTATTTGCAATAAGTTTTTTATAATTCACTTTATTTTAAAGTTAAATATGTCATGTAATGAAAAGAATTAAACATTTTTTTCTTTTTATTAAATCACTGCTTCACACGTCTAAACTGTTTTATAAACTTTTTTTTGTTTTCTAAAATCAATAGTTTAAATGTAGATAGAACTTCTATTCTAATATTTTATTTAAGCTCTATTTTACTACTTTCTCCTTACTCAATTTACTCTAGCTCTAGCAACTTTTGCTTTCTTCAAGCATGACGAGTTTATAGTACTTAAATTATGGCATCTCTGCTTGGAAGTATAATCGGGTTTAGAGAAAATTCAAAGAATTGAAAATTAAATTTTTATGACCAAAAAAAGTTACTATTTTATGCCTAGAAAAAAAAACTAAGTATTCAAAAATTGCTTGCAACAGATTTTTCAGTAGTGTATGTTTAGAGTTTTTTAGAGTGTGTAGCAACCCTAAACCTATGAAACTATCAAAAATTCATTGCACATATTTGATAAGTTACTTGAAATGGTAAGTTCTAAACAATTAGTAAGTACAAGGTAAAAACAAACCTGTAGCCTTGCTATAAATGTAAATAAAATTCATAATAAATAATTTACCCTCCCCTTATACACTTAACATTATATTAGGGTAGCCACTTATTTTTGAGAGATTTCTTCCAGGTTTTCAGAGTTTCTTTACAAGTCGTATAAAGTATACTTTTTGGGTCTAGTTTAAGTTTAATAGTTTTTTTTATAACATAATTTTAATTATATTACCCAATAATTAAAATTTCATGTATTAAAGTTGTGACACTTTAAAAATTAATATTGTGTTGTATTATAATTAAAGCCTTAAAAAAGATTTATAAAAAATCATAAGGTTAAACTAAATTATTGAATAAATAACTTAATATTTAGTAACAATATTAGTTACTTAACAAATAACATTAAAAATATTCCCAAAAAAGCAGTTTTAAGATTTACTACTAGATTTAATTACTTATTAATAAACTCATTCATTTTCGATTTTTTTGCAAAACCTCCGCTAGTTTGGTTAATTTCACTAAACTCATTGTACTTGTTATTATTCTAACAAGTCATTTTATTTTGAATTCCGAAAAATATTTAAATTTAGTACTTGTGAAAAATAATTCATGTAATAACCTCGAGTTTTAATTATTTGTGTTCATACAATTAACGCTATTTTAGAATAAAGGAATATACACAATTTATTGTTAATGATTGTTAAACAAGCTTAAATTAGCATTGCTGTAGTTAAAGACTTTAGGAAATATAACTTTACCTTATGACTAACCTTCTACTAAAACAGGTGAGAAAAAAAGTTCATTTAAAAACCTTGGATATACTTAATAAATAGTACTTAAATTTATTTAAAATTATATATACATTACACGTATTATACTAGATGGCTACAAAATCTACAATCCTGGTAAAACCTGGAATTTGACAATTAAGGCTAAAAAACATAGAATTAGATATTTAAAAATAAAACTGAAAAACTTAGTTATATTGAACAAAAATCACTATAAAACCCTGAATCATAAACAATTTTTACATATTAAGAAGTAAAACTTTAATTTGACACAAAATATCTACCATAAAGATAAAAAACTTTCATTAGAATTTTTTTAGATAAAAACACATTTAATATAGCTCCAATTTTTTTTTTCATTTTTATAAGCTATTAAACATAGTTTTTTGCCTTTAATTTAATTTCAAACTAATAATAGATCCAAATATGTATATTTTATTATACCTGGAAGAAAATTAGAAAACCTTGAAGAAATTTCTCAAAATTAAGCGGCCACCCTTATTGTAATGTTGATTGTTTAAGGCAGTGCTTCTGAACCTTTTTCTAGTGGCGGAACCTTTTTCTATAGTTCAACTTTTCCGCGGAACCCCTAATTTTAACTTTACATAAAATGTTTAATATAATATTTTCTAAAAGAATTTCAGTGAAAAACGAATTTTTTAGCAAAACTATATCATTGTTAGAAATCATACCAATTGTAATGGTATTAAGTCGAGTCAAACTCAAAGTGCGCTAGAGGCAATAGGTGTTTTATGATTCTATGTCAAATAAACGAAAACAAACATGATTAGTCGCAACGTCATAAAAATCTTTTCTTGCATAATAAAAACAAAATAAGAGCTACAAACAATAAAGAAATAAACATGAACCTAATCGAATTCACAGATTGCTGTAATAAACGGGTAAGATGCCTAAAGAAAAATAACTAAAAAACATTTAGTGCGAAACTTGAACTTGTCTCTTAGCAACAAGCATGTCAGTGCGCGGCTGGATTTTGGATAGACGGAGACAGGCAGATAAGGTTGGAGTCAACATACAGTTTCTTGCCTTCGTTTTAATGTTTGTTACATGCAAAAGCCAGACTCGCAAAGATAGGTGGTGGTGAATGGTAAAAGAAATTTTACTGCACGCTTTGCTAAGACGGGATACTCTGAAATTGCACATATCCAAAAATCTAAAACAGGGGTTCCCAACCAGGGGTGCTCGCACCCCTTTGGGGTGCGAGGCAGCATTCCAGGGGGTGCGAGATGGCTTATCATTTTTGTATGATAAATAAGGAGATTTTCATTCTCTGATAAAGTTTATACAGTTAAAAAGTACATTTTGTTATAAAAAGAAGTTAGCGCTAATTTTCTGAATAAATTAACTTTACCAATCTGCATAGAGAAACAGCGCTTTTCTAGAAGTAAATTCATTTGACTAATTTCATTTAATAGCTGTTAGCTTGGAATTAACATTTCAGTAAAGCTTTCTTAGAGTTTTACACATGTGAATTTTAATCATCTATTCTTTAAATATTTTGTTTTCTTAATTGGCCATTAATTGTTTAAAACAGTTTACGAGCTAGCATCTATTTTTATTAAAATACTTAGATAAAAATTAGTATCTTCAGCAGATTTTTTATTAGCTGTTGAGAACAGGTTCTGTTAAGTCTATTACATTTATAATGTAATCTTTTATTTAGCTTAGTTGTGTAGAAAATGGTGCATAAAGTTTTAACATCAGTAAATTGTAAAATTCTCAGCAATTAATGTATGTTATACCATTTAAAAAAACTTGTTTTTAGCTTTAGTGAAACTATTTTTTATAGATCTGCAAAAGTATTCAATGCATTAACTTTATTTCTTTTCATTCCTTTTTTGAATTTAAACCGTTTACCTTTTTCAATCTACTTTTTTCTATTTATGTTGTAAGCATACAAACTTCTTTTGTAATTGCTTTTATAAATATCTTTTCACAATTTAAGATCAAATAATCTTTAATTATCTTAACTCAAACCTTTATTATTTTGAAACCTCCTAGCTTCTAATAGTTTTGAAAATAAAAAATTACATAAGCTTAAGTTAGAACAGCTGATTTTTGTTTTTTAAGTACATATATTCATAACAAAATGTATAAAAAGTTTAGTTTTTAAGCATAATATTTATTACTTTTCTAGTGCTTTTTCCTCACTTCTAATATTTTTTCAAATCTTAAAAAACTAAATGACGAAGTCATAGGCTGAAGCATTGTTTTTGTATAAATTTGATGAAAAAAATATTAATAAATAACTATAGCTTATTGTGTAAGGGGTGCGAGATCAAATTAAGAGACTTTAGGGGTGCGGGGCATCAAAAAGGTTGGGAACCACTGATCTAAAAGCTCCTTCCTATTGAAACTTAATTTTAAATTGCTATCTTCAGATAGTTGCAGTCACTCGTTTTCTGTATCTGTAGGAAGATTCACTTCTTCTGAAGCAATGTCACACATAAAAGGATTCAAAATCCATAAATTTCCGATGCGAACATCTTCAGGAAAACAATGTTGAAACTTTATAGACAAAAGATCAAGGTGGTTGTATATTTCGTCAGAGAAGTTGAATTCTATGCATTTTTCATGGGCCTCATCAAACCCGTGAAACATCGCAAAATTACCATTGCTAACCTTTTTCTTCCATAAGTTAATTCTATTTTTAAACGCCTCAACCTTTTCTGTCATGACAAAAATGGAACTTTGTTTCCCTTGCATGCTTAAGTTCAGAAAGTTCAATTCTTCGAAAATATCGGTGAGATAAGCTAGCCTGGCCAAAAAAACATCATCTTCAAAGAACTTCACTAATTCTGAGCCTTCATCTTTAAGAAAGGTGAACACCTGCTTCTTTAATTCAACGAGACGAACCAGTGTCCGCCCCTTCGACAGCCAGCAAACTTCGCTGTGATAAAGAAGTCGCAGATGGTCAGCATCTAAACTAGATACACACTAGGCAGATCAATGAAGGCTATAATTATATATGTTTTCCATTTTTTTTTGAAGTTTTATGGTTTATGTTTTTTTTTTCTTTCAAATTTATTTTTTAAATTTCGAAAGGCTTCGCGGAACCCTAGGGTTTCGCGGAACCCCATTTCAGAAGCACTGGTTTAAGGGGAGGGCAAATTGTTTATTTTGAGTGTTATTTAAATTAATTACCAGTTGCTTTTTACTTTGTTTTTTTAAAATAACTTATCAAATATGTGCAATGGAGTTTTGAAAGTTCTATAGGTTCAGAGTTGCTAAATTCTTTGAATTTTCTTGGATAATTCTAAATAATTAGGATTTTGTTGCAAAACTAAAGCTAGTTTAGTTGTTTTTTCCTAAATAACAGGATAGTTTTTTGCATTTTCTTCTTGTTTTAGATACTCGGGATTACTTAGATTACTTTGAAATGCTAAAATATCTCAAGTAGAATAGAATAACTCAAGATATTTTGACTTTTTTTTTTAATATTCATTAAATAAATATTTTGAAATACAAAACAATACTACTTTCAGGTTCAACAAAATAATAAAATAAAGTTTTTAGTCATGTACAAGTTAGTAGATAATTTCAAGAGGAATGCACAGAAAAAATTTGAAGAAAATACTGCAAAATTTTCATTAGAGAATGCTGAACGAGGTAATAAGAATAATAAATTCTTTAAACTCTTTAAAAACATAAAAATCAAAGCTTTTTCTATAAGACTACTATTTAAATAGTTATTAAGTTAAAACCTCATTTAGTGAGTAAAAATCTGTATAATTGAAATAAAATGATCAATTTTTATTTAAAATATTGTTTTTATAAAGTTTTATTCATAGTAAAATAAATTTACCGAAGCTATTACAAATTCCTTAAATAAACTAGAAAAAAAAATTATAATACATATACATATTTGTATAATAACCAGAAATAAATAATTGTAAAATAAGCAAATATTCAACGAACTGTGAAAATACTAAAATAGAAAGCATATTTATAACCTTAAAAGTTAACTTTAAATTAAAAACTTTTACATCTAGTTTATTTTTAATATTTATCTTTGTCAAAACTGTATCGTATATCAATTCAAAACCTTAGATATTTTACTAGAAAATTTAAGGTTTAATAAATATCTAAACGAAATGCGTCAAAGGTTATCAAAATTATAAAAACTATTTTTATATATACATTTGTGTATTCTTCTATTCTTCAGATATAACAAAGATTGAAGAAAAAAAAATATCAGTAGCCTTGAAACTTAATAAGTTGATGTTGAATGAAGATGAAAGTCGAATAATTTCCGATTTCATAAAAGACAAAATGACTAAAGATAATGTTTTGACGTTTCATAGTTTAGCTAAACTTTACAAAACAGCTACTACTTCTGAGTGTTTTTTGAGTTACATTGAACGTTGTTTCCCAATTTTAATTGAAACTCAAAACTTTTTATATTTAGAATTCAATCTCGTTACCAAAATACTTTCAAGTTCTAAATTGAATATTCACTCAGAACTTGAAGTATTTAATGCAGCAATTGCTTGGTTAAAACACCACGGTGAAGAACGTAGCAAATATGCAAAACAATTGTTATTAAAAATCCGACTTCCTTTGTTGTCAGAACATGCATTAAAATATTGTTCAGATAAAATATATGCAGTTACTAAAAATAATGAATGCAAAAACATATTAAAAGAAGTTTTAGTAAACAACAACTACTTTAAAAATGAGTCAAGTATTTATTACACAAGTAGGTATTGTAACCAAAATCAGTTTAATTTGTTAATTTGTGGTGGTTATGATGCAGGATTAAAAAAATTTGTAAGTAAAGTAAAGCAAATTAATGGAAGTAACATGAACTTTGTGAAAGATCTCGCTCCTATGAATCATTGTAGAGATTATTTTGAATCTATTTGTTTAAAAGGAGAAGTTTATGTATTTGGTGGTTATGATAATGATGGTAAAATGGTAAAATCTGTTGCAAAATATTCACCTTCTACTAACACGTGGAATGGCGTAACTAACATGTTTGATGAACGTGAAAGGTTTTGTGCTTGTGCATTTATGGATAAAATATACGTTTTCGGAGGTCGTTATAGTGATATTATTAACAATAATATTAAACGTACAACAACAAATTCATGTTTACAACTTGATACAAAAGAAAAAAGTTGGAGTGAAGTTTCTGGAGCAAGAAGACTTGCTGCTTGCACAGCTTTTCAAGGAAAGATCGTAGTTTCAGGAGGAAATACGACTAATGCATATTTGATAAACAGAGTGGAATCATATGACGTATTAGCTAATAAGTGGTCACCAATGCCAAATATGAAAAGTGGTAACAGTTTACATCGTTTAGTTGTTGTAAAAGATAAACTGTTTGTTATTAGTTTAGGAAATAGTTGTGAGGTTTTTGACAATGTTTCTAAGAAATTTGTTGCTTTTGATTCACCTTTTATTTCAAGTTTGAATAAAGCTATGTCAATTGGAAATAAAGTTGTAATATTTCAAAATAGTTTATCAGTAACATGCTATAATATTGATAGAAATGAATGGTCTGAAAAATCATGTGTTGCTCTGAAAAATATTCAACAATTTTCATGTGTAAAGATGCTTCAATATTAAAACTTTGTTTTTATAAATTGAATATAATGTTTTAAGCGAATTTCAACGAATGAAATGTTTGTATTTAATTATAAAGATTGGTTTAGTGCAAAGCGTAGAAAGTATGTATAATCAAAATTAAGTTTTGAACCTGTCTTACTTTTATAAAAAACAATTAGAATAATTTAATACTAAGAGCTTTTAAATTTCTATGTTAGATAATCTTTAGTTTTTCTTTATGGAAATTTCTAGAGTACAATAAATAAATTCTCACACAGTTGATAGTTCTTATTTCCGATTTAATTTAATAAAAATTTTTGAAAGATTTTTAATTTTTATTATTAGTTTTATATAGTTTTAAGCTAGAATTTATTTAAGAACAACTAATTCACAAGGATTAAATTACTTATGACTTTTTGTATTACTTTGTTTTTATCTAAAATAGAAACAATATTATATACTTAACTTTTTTTTCTCATTGATGTTTTAAATAAAATGATGAATTATTAACTTGTTTTTGTTAATTTAGTTACATTTTTAACCTTTTTGGTTAAATAGCAAAACCTAATAACTTTTGTTGTTATTACACAGACTTAAGTTACATTATTAATTCGTAAATACAAAATCACAAATAAGTTTGAAAAAAATTATAGAAAAGTAATCTAAACAAAAATTTATATTTAGTTTTAAATAAAACTATTTAGACCATACTTACAATAACTAATCAAAAATTATATTTATGGATTAGTTTAGATTTAAATGGTTAATCTAAAGGTTTATTAATAATTTTGAATTTTAAATATTATTGGAAATATTTTTGATATTGTTCAAAATGCCTTATTGTTTAGTTTTTTACAAAAAGCTGGGATATTTATTTTAATACTTAAATAATATTCATATTTTATTACAAATTATTATATAGAATAATATAATAACATATGTTTATCTATTCAAATCCGCTTGAAACAACTAAACCAGGGGTCGGCGAACTGCGGCCTTCAAAAGGTAAATCTGCGGCCTGCGAGCACGTTTCTTTTTTGAATAGAATGCGGCCCGCGAAAGAAAATTCTGTGGCCCGCGAGCATGTAAATGTTGCCCACTGAGCAAAAATAAATTTTAATTTTTTTTTTCGTTAGTTAGGTATAATTTGATTAATTTCGGTTTCGCTGTAAACATTTAAAAAAAATTAAAAGTCTTTATTAAATTAAAAGTTACTTTTAGTGTAGGTTAAGCACAATTTCCTAGTAATAATGTTTTTACATATAATACTTAAGTCTGTACAGACACATGTAAAACATTATATATGACATATATTAATGTAGTTTTTGATTACATAAGTTAGAAGCTATATGAATTAGAGTGCTCAACATTAGAGGCTAATTATTTAATATTGTTACTTAAAAAGCTCTAAAGATCTTTTTAGGAGAAACAATGTCAGCTAAAGTAACAAAAGTTGATACAGATTTAATAGTTTTTGTTAAGTATAAAATTTCTTTTTCAAATAATACTTTTTGGCAAGATTTAGTTAATTTCTATGAACTGCATTTTAATGTACATACACTGTTTCACTCGCTTGAACCTAATCAAACGAGATCATTAGTTAAATAAAATCTGTAAAATTTTTATATAAACATGTAAGAAGACATTAGGCTAAACTTTAAATAAAAAACTAAAACAAAAAACCAAATAAAACTTGTAGTTAAAACCTACCAATTTAGGAAAATAATAGTGTTATAAGTTTAGTTTATCTTAATACTTGATAAAAGTAAGCTACAAAATAATAATATAATTTAAAATTTTAACAAACAAATAATTACACTTACATTTAGAAGGCTTGTAAAATTTGAAAAAAAAAGTAAACAATATTTGCAACTAAAGCATTAGACCTGGGTGCTCGCACCCCTTGGGGGTGCGAGGCAGCATTCCAGGGGGTGCGAGATGGCTTTTCATTTTTGTATGATATGTAAGGAGATTTTCACTCTTTGATAAAGTTTATAAAGTTAAAAAGTACATTTTGTTATAAAAAGAAGTTGACGCTTATTTTCTGAATATATTAATTTTATTAATACGTCATAGAACAAGAGCGCTTTTCTAGATGTAAATTCATTTTACTAGTTTCATTTAATAGCTGTTAGTTTAGAATTAACATTTCAGTAAAGCTTTCTTAGAGTTTTACACCTGTGATTTTTAATCATCAATTCTTTAGATATTTTATTTTCTTAACTAGCTATTAATTGTTTAAAATAGTTTATGAGCTAAAATCTATTTTAATTGAAATACTTAGATAAAAATTAGTATCTTCAGCAGTTCTTTATTAGCTGTTAAGAACAGGTTCTGTTAAGTCTATTATATTTATAATGTAATCTTTTATTTAGCTTAGTTGTGCAGAAAGTGGTGCTTAAAGATTTAACATCAGTAAGTTGTAAAGTTCACAGCAATGTATGTATGTTATACCATTTAAGAATACTTATTTTTAGCTTTAATGAAACCAATTTTTTTAGATCAGCAAAAGTATTCACTGCATCAACTTTATTTCTATTCATTCCTTTTTTGAACTTAAACCGTTTACCTTTTTCAATCTACTTTTTTCTATTTATATTGTAAGCATAAAAACTTTTTTTGTATTTGCTTTTATACATATCTTTTTGAAATTTAAGATTAAATATATTTCAACTTTAAAATCTTAACTCAAACCTTTGTTATTTTGAAACCTCCTAACTGCTAATAGTTTAAAAAAAAACATTACATAAGCTTAACTTAGAACAGCTGATTTTTATTTTTCAAGTAAATATATTCAAAACAAAATGTATAAAAAGTTTAGTTTAAGTTTAAGCCTAATATTTGTTACTTTTCTAGTGCTTTTTCCTCACTTCTAATATTTTTTCAAATATTAAAAAACTAAATGACAAAGTTTTGTGCAATAAACAGGAACAAAAAAGTCATTAACTTTAGAGTAGATTTAAAACTAAGTTTTTAATCTTTTCAAAATAATTTTGCATCAATAGAGTTTTAATAATTTGTTAAATACTTTTTGAGTATAACGAAATGTCATTTAGGATTTTATTTTTAAATATATAAGATTAGTTTAGTTTTTTGTTAATGTTAATTGAAAAAAAAAGTTTTTTACAAAGATAGATTTGTTTTTTTTTTCGTTTAATTGAAAATTAATTAATTTTTGTAGTTAGTTTAAAAATGAGCAGGTAGAATTACAAGTGATGAGCTCCAAACTCACTTGCTTAACCTTCAGAAAACGTTTATCGTTGCAGAGGGAAGAGTGAGTTCTGATGTTTTCTACCTTATAAAAAATAGATAAAACTTGTTCGAGTAAAGTTTTTAGGTTTTCAAATTTCCAAGTATTTTATTTTTGTTAATATAGTACATTATCATAAAAATTAAAATACAAATAATAAATTAATGAAATCAATTATTTTATGATCAAATTATTAATAAATAATTATAGCATATAGTGCTTGGGGTGCAAGATCAAATTAAGAGACTTTAGGGGTGCGGGGCATCAAAAAGGTTGGGAACCACTGCATTAGACAGAATATACTGTTTAAAATTTTTTTTCTAAAATTATTAACTATCGTGTTGTGACGTAATATAAAATTGTGCTTATGAAATCTAATGGCGTTATGAATTTGAAATTGGTTTTAATATTTGCTTGTACAAGTTAAATTAATGATGTACTTATCAAATGTTCTAAAGTTTTAAAATAAAGCATTTCAAAATGTACACATGAACATATTAATTCGTTGTTTTTATTTAAAAAAGTTCCTCCGTCAGCGTTCACTATTTCCATCTTCTCATAGGTACAGGTCGTGCAGATTCTTTGCAGATTACTTATTTTTCCGATGTGATGTAAAACTTTCCATTTAATATTGTCATCAATATTATTATGTTTTAGTTTCCAAACATATTTTGACAGTTCAGTGCCGTTTTCCTTGAGGACTTTCATATCTCTAATGTGGTCATACCACCTTGTTTCAAAAAGGTCCCCCCGTGCTTCCCACATACTCCTTTATTTATTTTTAGTGGTAACCGTAGCTTTATAGATTACGTTCTTGGTAAGGCCTTTGCTTTTGAGTGGGCATAGGTTTTTGTTTCTGCAATTGCAGAGTGACTAATCTGTGTTAGTATTTTCAGTTTTTTTCTAGATTATTTAAAGTTTTTTTATTGTGTCTATGAATTAACATTTTTATATTGTGTATACAACTATACGACAACTGGCAGTTATTTTTATTTATTAACTTGTTTAGACTGTTGTTTTGTTTAAAAATGTTGTTTATTAATTCGTAAAAAAATTCTTACATTTGTCTTTACTGATTTGCGAAATGAGTGATTGAAATAAATTATTTTTCTTGGTCTGTTTCTTTTCTTTTTCTGTTCGTAAATATCTTCCTTATAAGTCAGTTTGTGTTTAAAATTTGATTTCTCTAAAGCGTTTTGGTTTGTGCAAATATTGTGGTCAAAAATATTTCTGTTTTTAGCTAATTTAATAAGTCTATTTTCTATCATTGCCGGTAAGTTTTTTTTGATTATTTTAGGATGATTGGAATTTCTATTGATGTATCTAATTCCTGTATTTTCTTTTTTGTACTTTTTAAATAAATTGTTTGCGAGGTCTAATATTATGTCTAGAAAGTTGCATATAGTTGCACCGGTATATATCGTTATTTTAAAACCAATGTCTTTAAATATTTTTAATGTTTGTTTTTTGTTTTCTAAATCTTGGTTGCTTTTTGGTTGGATAATTGCAAGGCCGTCGTCTCTATATAAGCCTATCTCTTTAAGGTCATAAAGAGAATCAAGCTTGCTTAATGCATATAGTCCGATTAGATCGCATAACTCGGCACCGAAGAAGGAGCCCATGGGAACGTCGAACATATTGCTGTTGTGTTTTTTCATCCACGTTTTTTGTTAAAAATTGTTTTACATGTGTGCTTTATTAATTTAATGTCTCTGTCTACTGCTGTAGTGATTTTTTTGCAAAGTTTATAGAATGGGGTAGAAATTCACAGCATCAAAATTTTTCAAAAAAAAAGCATTTTTTTGTTTTACTTTGGACATTATTGAACCAATCGACTACTTTAATCTAGTTTTTCCACTGGACCAATCTTGACGAATTTATCTTCGTCACAGTTCTTTCAAAGATATTTTTACTCATCCTATAATGTTCGTTCTTGTTTGTGTTTAAGAGTCTGTACTCAACATTGAGAGAGAATTGTTTCTTGTAATCCTTTACTGTTATAAAGGCGTCCGAGGTTAAGAACTTGGGTATTTTTTGTTTTTGTATTTTCTGTTGGTGATTATTTCTTAAGGTTCGACATTTTTTTGTTCGATTAGGTTTTCGTTTGAGATTTCATAAGTTTTAGTTACAATGCTAGTTATGAGATTTTTGTTCTTGCTTGGGTTTGGTAAAGGTTTTCTTGTTTTATGTGCGAAAAGTTTAACTTAATTTTTAGTTAGTATCTGCTTTAAATCTTTTTGCAGAGCTTTTTGAAATTTAAACCTATAGGCGGTAAACTTTATTTTTCTTATTACATCAAACAGGTCGTTTTTGAACGCTTAAAGTTCTTCACATGCTGGTGCTGATCTGGAACTTTTACTGATGTCCTCTTCTCTGTGCTCTTCTTGGTCGTTGTTAACGCTGTAGTGGAAGAAAACCTTCCATCTAGTCTATTTAAAATTTTGTAGTTGCGTCGTACATTCCGGTTAAGTATTGTTTCTTGCTTGCTAACGGGATGTCTTTTAGGCTGTATTTAAATTCAATTTTCTTAACGTTCTCCATGTTAATATTGCTTTTTTTAGTAAAGTAGTTGATTCAAGATTAAAAGAGCAATATAAATTTCCCACTGACTAGAGAAATTATCAAACTCTATTTAAAAAAAATCGCAAAGTATACAAATCTTAATAAAGAGAGAAATTAAAACTATAGAATTAAATATTGACATGAACGAGTGTTGTTTTGTAATAAATAAAAGAAATACTTAAAAAATATCAGTCAATTTGCCTGATTCATTAAACCAACTTAGGAAAATATAAGGTCGAATTTGTAATTAATTTATTAGTTCGGTCTGTAGTCCATTCCATAACACCTTTTTACAACTTTTTATTTGATAAACAGGGTGACCAGTGATTTTATAAAAATTTCTTTTAAGTTATATGATATTTTTTCACACTTTATTTTTAAAGAACAAGTTTAGATGTCCTTTTAAGTACAAAATTAAGCTAAAGATAAGAAAAGTGTTTTAAAAGTAAAAAAATAATGAAAAGATACGGTACAGCTACTTAATATAAATTGATTTTATACTAAACAAAAATATGAATTATTTTTTAATGTATTATCAGTATATAATAGTTTACTTTATAAAGATTGATTTACTTCGTGCAGAAAGACCTTTCAGTCATGAGCTGCGCACCATTTGCTTGTAACTAATACTATTAGCTTGGTTTGAAAAGAATAATAAATAAAAAACGAAAAAAAAACATAACAAGTAATTATATAAATAAATAAATAAATAAATATATATATATATATTTATTTATTTATTATTAACTAATTATATAAAAACTCTAATTTATACAACTGTTTCACACATTAATGTAAAATTTCATGTGCTCCTCAGTAAGCTACAGTTTGTTATAATAGTTAACAGAAACTAAGATTTTGAAATTTTTTATAATAATTGTGACGTAGTAATGGTAAAGTTTATTGTACGACTAGCTGAAATTGAAATAATACGCTATAATTGTTAATTTATGCTTTTTAGGAAAATTTTGAAAGGTTATTTTTGAAAAATGTTTTAAGCTATTAGAAAAAGTTTTTAGACTGTTGAAAAAATGTTATAAAATACTCGTGTTTGCCGCTTCAATTTTATTTTGTTTTAATATTTAGTTGGTTTTAATTTTGGTAAAAAAGTATTTTTGATAATGAATGCATATGTTTTGTCTTTCGCTTTTCTTGTTTAGTGTTACGTTCTTATCTGATTTTTCGATTTCTATTTTTTCTAAGTTACAAAGTTTGCAGCCGAATTTAGTATTGAATTTTGATTTTGTCCTTTTTAATATTTCCCATTTAATTTTGTAGTCTGTATTGTTATCTTTTAAGTTCCATATATATTTCGCTAGTTCTGTTGTGTGTCTTTTGTTAATATTGTTGAATGATGATTTGTGGTTTCTGTATCTTTGTTTAAAAGTATTTCCTGTGGATCCTAAATACTGCTTTGTTATTTTATTTGATGTGACTGTTGTTTTATATATTATATTTGACACTAGGCATTCGTTATTTAAAGGGCAAGGCTCTTTACGGTAATTACAAAGTTTATCTTTTATGGTAGTTTTATCGTCTATATTGCTTTTGTTCAATATTTTATTGATGTGGGCTATTATTTTACTTCTAAAATTGTTTGTGCAACTGTAAGATATTTTAATTGTGTTTCGGTTGAATATTTTATGGAATGGGTGGTTTTCGTCAAATGATGTGGTAATCAGGTTTAAGAATTGTTTACCTATTTTGGAACTTATATTTAGACTGAATGGTGGGTTGAAATATATATTATGTCTCTTTTTCTTTATTTTTTATTTATTTCTGGTAAAAAAATATTATATATAAAATGATCATAAAAATGGTTAGCACCCTTTTTAACAAATTACTGCCAATATTGACCATGGAAACCATAGTTTACCATGGGCTTCACCCACACTGTCTTATACCCTCGGTTCTGATTCTTATGATCATTTACATTTTTCTTGTTGCTTTTTCTACAAGAGCAACCAAAGAAGCAATAAAAAACTCAAAATTAAATAAGAGGAAAGAAATGGTAAAGTCACTACGGTAAAATATTTAGTAAAACCATAATATTTAAGAGCACCACGTATTTTAAATAATGAATTAATTTATTGGGTAGCTGTCTAATTTGCACGAAGTTACTTTTGCACGAAGACAGTTTTGCACTAGCAAACAGTTATTGGATTAGCAGACAGGAGATATTTTTGCACGAGTTAAATTTTTATTTTTTAATTTATGTATTGACTTTAAATTTTTTTATTTAGTTTTTTTTTTATACTTTCACTGTTACCCCTAACCATAGATTCCAAATGTAGATTAAACGCGGAAAATTTGTCTTAAAATCAGCTCTTTTTTACTATAGCTCATAGCTTAGCATAAGCCTTTTTTAATCCAAAATTTGATTTTTGTAGCATAACGGCCTATAAGGGAATCACGTAAAGGGGAATCCCGTTATATAAAACACTTTGAAAGACAACTTATCAAGTTTTATAAGTTGTAGTAACAATGCTTGTAAGGCTTAAATAATAATTTTAAATTGTGACAATTACTTTAAACACTGTTCTTTAAATAAACTAAATTTGAAAATATTAAAAAATGCTCATATTCAAACCTTATATAAAAAAAAATCATCAGTATTAAAAGGCCATTTTTTAGTATGTTTTAAAATTTCTTTTAGCTATATATATTTTTAATTTTTTAAGGTATAAATTCAAATAATGTATTTAAAAAGCTGTGATTTTAAACTTATTTGAATTTTTTTATATTATTTAACGAAAATAAGACGAAATAAGACGCCCATCAAAATATTGAGCTTAGTAAGTTGTTTATGAAACCTTGTCAAATCCTTAATTACAATGAAAATACAAACTTTGAAACTTACAAAATGTTCAATTTAATTTTAAGAAGCAAAATAGAGGGTGAAGTAAGTCTGGTGGTTTTCTATCATAAAAAAATAAAATATCGTACAAATAAAACAATAAATTATGATTAAAGTCTTAAAATACTTAAAAATTTTAATCAAACAGATTTCTTTTTAATTTAGTTTTTCTGTTCTGTTTTATATATTTTTGTGTTTTAATGAATTTTAAAATGACTTGAATAAATTTTGAATTTTATCATTTCATTCAAGTAATACAGTTTATAAACAAGACATTACTATATTCAAACTACTATTTATTCAAACATAAGTATATCATACTTTCAAAAATATAAATAAAGTTTATTTCTTTTTTGTAGTTTTTAAAAATATCTTCTTTGACTTAATTTTTGCACATTTTTGCTGGTCACTCTTTTCTGAAAAAAAAACAACAGATTGAATCTTAATTAAATGGGTAAATAATATTTCTTTTAACAACCTATCTGCAAAGTTTAATCTAATAATGACTTGCATTATTAAAGTCTAGCACTGTTTGCAAAATAGCCATATACAAAGTAGCCTACAAATGTTCATAATTGTGTTTTTTAATGTATAACTATTTATTTATTTAAGAATAAGCTAGATAGACTTTAGACTAGTAAAAAACATTTTACCTATTATATTAAAACTTAAAGTTAAATAATGTTTTTTTTTTTAATATTTAACACATTAATTACTTAAGCTTTTTTTGGTTTCTTAAAAAAATTCTTCTGTTATTTGATAAATATTTCTGTTTCAATTTCGGTTTTGATAAACCATATTTTTCAAAAGTTCTAGAAGTTATGAGTTTTCAGCTTAAGTTTAGAAGTGTACAAGTTTTTCAAAACCGGTGTGTTAAAATCAAAATCTAAACAATGTTTTTTATTCACTAAAAAATAAATAACATGTATTATCTATATTAATTTCTAAACATTTTGAAAATAAGTTTTGTGTAAAAGTAAAATAAGTATATTAAAACAATAGTTATATAGTTGATCTTTATCATCTAATTCTTATAAAAAAGAATCTTAAGAATAGTTTTAATAAATAATACATTAAAAAATTTAAATTCATTTGCTTCATTAAAAGATTTTTCAACTAACGTTTCCCATATCCTACAATATATGAGCAAAAAATTAAATTATGGTTTTTAAAGCATCCAAATAGTCAATAAAAATGTACATTAACTTTTGTGGTGGGCTTTAGATGAAGTGGTTGAGCTAAAAATTAATGATTCAGTTTTAAAATTTGTTTGTATCATGTAGAAATTTCACATAAATAGATTATTTTTTTTATAGTTTTATACGCTATACTAAGATTTTCTATACAATAAAAAGCAGTTTCAAACTTAAAAGATATATTCAGTCAAATAAGTTTCAGATACATACTGTCTGTGGCACTCTTAGGCTAGTATAAGCTTTTTTTGAAATTTCATGCTAGTTTTGATATCCTTTAAGTATCTCATACCAGTTTTTTGCCTTAAAATGTTTCTTATTTCTAACAAATATTGATTTTTAAAAATTGTTCTGTAATTATTTAGGTATTTTTGTGTATTTAAACTTAGTTAATAATATTTTTATTCAAAGTTTTGGTAACAAAAACGTTTGGTTTCTATTTTTTTATAAACTCTAACTAGTCTGAGGTAACACATGCTGACTATTTTGTCTCAAAGAGAGGCAATTCTGATTATTATTAGCTCTAGTTATTTTATAATAACTTGAACTTAGTAGCTACAATAGTTAAAAGCAAAGTATACATTTGTAAGTTGTTTAAAAAAGTACGAGAAACATCTATCTACCTAACTAATGACTTTTTGTTTAAGTATTAAGTAAAAAGTAATATGTTCAATAATTATTCCAAAGATTTATTTAATCCGAAACACTTGAAAAATATTGTTAGTTATTTTATGATATTTAATTTTATAACTACCTATTAATATAAAGCACTAAAACATTTTTTTGCCAATGCTGGTTAAAAATGATAACTGTTGAAATTGAAGCACCTACCAGGAACAATAAACAAAAACATATTTCTAAATGTTCCAGAGTTCAAAGTTAAACTAGTTGATTATTGCTTATATAAATAAGACTTATTTATAAAACACAGAATATGAATTTACTAATAGACTGGATTATGCCTGACATATTTAGTTCATACCATGCAAGGTGTAAAAAATGTAACAAGAGATTGAAAGCTAAATGCTCAACTCTTAAATACCATGCTAATACTAGCAAATATTTTAAAAAAGTTAGTTTTAGTTAATTATCCTACAAAAATTTTGAATAACAACTAAAAACAGTCTTACATTTTCATTTGTCCTTGAAGTATTTTTTTGTCATTGGTTTTTTTAAGTAATCCAGTTTAATATATTTTAAAAGCTAGTCTTAACTATGATAATAAATATACCAAGTTCCAACACTGATTGTATATTGTAAAACGTGAGTAAAGCACGAACAGTAGGGTAGATATGTTGCCCGACCTTAATATTTCGATCATTAAAATATTTTGACGTTGAGAAATCACATTAATACACATTACAATAAAAATTAGCTATCTAGCTTTAAGTTATGAAAGTTTTACTTTTGAAAGTTTTGCTTTATATCGGTATATTTAAACAGGGGAAAAAATTTTCACTAAAAACTGATTCTCTCCTACGTTTTTTGAGATGATCACCTAAAACGGTTAGTCCTAATTAGGACGAAACCGGTCGTAGGATGTCTCAGATGCTGTTGTTGTTGATCTTGCAGTGAAGTCAATAAATTATTACTGAAACGATTAGAAAATGTTCCTTGTCATATTTAGAAAAGTCTGTACAAACAAAGTTTAAAAAAAAAATTATGAAATAATAACAAAAAAAAATTACTTTTATTTTTTTAATAATATTTTATTTATTTTAATTTTATTTTTTTTATATGGAATTTTCAATATATGGCAAGCAAAATTTTCTAACCGTTTCAGATAATTATCATAACAAACGTAGGAGAAAATTAATTTTTAGTGAATAAGTCGTTTTTCCCCATTTTAGATATACCGATATAAAGCAAAACTTTCAAAAGTAAAACTTTCATAACTTAAAGCTAGGAAGCTAAATTTTTTGTGATATTTATTTATGGAATTTCTCTCGTCAAAAAATTTTAATGAGCGAAATTCTAAGGTCGGGCAACGTATGTGCCCTACTATCCATGCTTTATTCACGTTTTACAATATACAATCAGTGTTGTAACTTGGCGTATTTATTATCATAGTTAAGACTAGCTTTTAAAATATATTAAACTGGACTACTTAAAAAAACCAATGACAAAAAAATACTTCAAGTACAAATGAAAATGTAAGACTGTTTAACCTTTTGTTACAAAAAATAGGCAAAACTTTTCTTAAAATTATATTGTAGTAACTAACAAAACTGGAAACAAAACAAAAATTTAAGTTATTATAATAGATGTTTTACATATTTCTTATCGTTAACTTATGGGATAGTTATGTTTTGCAGATATATTAAAACTTAATAATCGTTAGCAAAAAAATAACTTCGTTTCTGAAATTGTTTCCTTATGATAATTAAATAATTTAATTAAAATAATTAATTCAAGCTAAATGAAAAAACAAAATGTTTTATGAAAAGTATCTAGAATAACTTGGTTTTATTACATACTAAAATTGATTTAGAACGGTAGGTACATATTAAAAAAGTCGATTTCAAAATGAATCATTATTCGGTTCTTGTGACAAACTAAATCCAGTTTCTATTTGTTAACCAAGAGTCATTATCGTAGTTTTTGTTTGTGTGAAAAATAAAATTGATTTATCAAACATTAACCACATAGACTTTGTTCTTAAGTGAGGTTATTTAGTAATTAACAATATGTTTTATTTAAAATACCTGCATAACATTTCTTTAAAGATAGGTTTTGTCCGCAAGTAATTTAATAACATATAGCAAAGTAGTTGAAATATTCCAATTCCAATTATTACAATTAGAGTATACCAACTAAAGTCATTTACAAACTAACCCTTAGTTACATGATGTTGGTAAAATTTTACAAAATTTTATAAAAATAAAAGTATTGTAACAATCTAATTATCCATAAATTCAGTTGGCAACTAAAAAGTAGCATATTGACTTTGTTTTATAAAAAAAAAACAGAGTTATTTTTGAGTTTAAAAGTAAAATTGCAATTTTCAACCTAATTTTAAATCAACTATAATTGTTTAAAGCAAACTTTATGAGTTATTAGCAAAATTTATGAATTTATTCTTTCAAGACTTTAATCTACAAACTAAGTTTCGGTCAAAGACCTCGTCAGTGCTTAAGTGAAAAATCTGAAAAGATGTTGTAACAGTCATTGAAAACAGCATTTAAACAACTAAATAAAAACAAATTTCTACTTAAAACTTTATTTTATAATTAAATTTATTATTTAAATTACTTCAATAATTGCTTAAAAGTGCGTTAGGATTATTAGAATGATCTAGTTCAGTTTCTTAAGTTTAAAGTTCAAATCCTATAAACTAAAATATAAACAAATCAATTTTAAGTTTTATTTTTTAAACTTTCAATCAAACCTTTTTAATCTCTTAGCGTTAATAAGATTAAAAAAAATAAACATTAAAAGCAATTTTTTAAGGTTAAACTTAAAAGTTTTTTACTACAGTTTAATCTGTGTCGTTTGTAATTATAATTAGCATTACACCTCATGAAACACAAGAATAATTCGTTTTCTACTTAATTTAGTTGTTGTCAAAAAACTTTGGTTTAAAATTAAGTTGCTACACAAGATTAGTACGTAATATCAGCTTGTAGCTTGATAATTTTTTTACGTCTTAACACTGCAAAAATTTATTATCACACAAACTAGTTTAGCTTTTTATAAATAAATGAGTTAGTTTAAAGTTATAGAATTTATTGGTCAAATCCTAAGTTTGCATTTGACAGTTTTTATTAAGCAAGTAAACTTAATTATAATTTAAACTGGATTTTGTACACTTTAGACAAAAAATTTAACTTTAGTAAGCTGTAAGTACCAAAAAAAGAGTAAAAAGTAAAAAACAAGTAACTAAAAAAATAGATTTATACGTAAGGTCAAGTTATTAATATTTTCAAACATATTACTCTAAAAAATATAGCTTTTAGAAAAGTTACTTTGGAAATTCTACCAAATAAACTTTTAGCTTTGGAGTAAACTATTAAAAACAATTAAACGTTTGTCTTGAAAAAGTTAAACTAGCAAAATAACAAAGAAATACTTTAATAACCTTTCTTGATATCAATTTAAGCTTTATATCTTAATTTTCTAAGTTAACGTGTTAAGTAATAGTAATTAAGTATTGTCTTAGCGGTAGATGTTCCTTAATTTAAAATCTGAACAAAAACAGCAAGAAAACTTATAAGTTAAAATTTTTTTTATTAAAATAAAAGGTTTATTTAAAAAACGCGATGACATTTATCAGACTACTTTTTTACTGTATGACTGTCTGAATTAAACCAATGAAAAAATTCTAATACTTTCAAGTTAATAAATCTTTTGTTGTAAACTATAAAAAATTAATGAAACAAAATGTCAGTAGCAAAGCAGCAAACCCATCAAAAGTATTACGCACGAACCCGGCAAAACTTGCTGGTCCCTAATTAGTTACGTCATTCAGTCATCATCTTCAGTGATTCACCACAACTTGTGGGCGGCTTAATACTGTCAGCTAGCGGTTAATTTTTATATATTGAACTGGACCTGATGGTTTGGCCTCGAAACAATAGGGATGGCGGTAGTAATTTGTTGTTTTGATTGTTTCTAACTTCGTTGTTTTAGTGACTGTTAGTTTCGTTTCTGGTAGTTGGTGTAAAGGAGCAGTTTCTAGTTACCTGAAAAACTTGGCTACTTGCAGTTTTGAAAATCTACGAAGGCATTTCTAGTTTTAAAATTTTCAGAAAAAATGATAGGTTTTTGTATTGTATTGTATTATAGCGTTGTTAAAAATTTAACAGTCTAATTGGTAAAATTATTTAATGTATAACTCAAAGTTTTCGATTAAGAACTATCTAAAAAGATTTACTGCCTATAGTTACCTTAAGTATGTTACAGAAATCTTTATAGCTTTCCCTTCTGTTAACTCAAGCAACAAGAAATTAACAAAAAGCTACGAATTATAAGAGTGAAGTGGCCCGACCAGCTCCGATCAAGTACCCACGTGGATTTTCTCGATAGTACGCGCACTGAAGTATCATGCCAAAAAACACAAATGATCCAAGAAGAAAATACATGACGTATTTCATATTAATTTTCAACGGTTTGTGCGAAGGTTCTTCGTGTTCCTTGTGTTCCTTTTTCGTTTCTTCTTCTACGTTTTCAGTCTGCTTGCGAAGTTTTTCCATCTCCAAGAAAAACGAATTGTACCAGTCATCTTTTTTTTCCGTTTTTTTTTTGTTATTGTTGTTGTTGTTGTTGTTGTTGTTGTTGTTGGGTTTTCGGTACTAAAAAGAAATGTTGTGTGTGCTTTTTTCAGTTTTTCATCTTCAAAGTCTAAAATAAACAAAAAACAACAAATTACAAATACTTAATTATTAGTTTGCAGTTCTTACTTACTTAACTGTAAGCATTACCTCTAAAAGCAAGCTTGAAAAAGAAAAATATTAAAATATCTAATTTATACAATTAAAGATAAAAAAGTATTGATAACAAAAAAAAAAGCAAGTTTTTACAATGAAAAAGAAATTGAGAAATTTTAATTAAACTTTAATAATAATGCTCAAATTTGGCAATAAATAGGTAATTTTAACTGAACCGTTACAAAGTAAGTATTGTATCATTATACAAATCTATTACTTAAACAAAAGTTTTAACTTTGATTTAGAAGTCATAAATTATACCTTCGGTTTCGTTTTCTGATCTTCCAATACTGATTGAAGTTATGAAAACGATGATCATTTTTACTGTTAGTCTTTTCATTTTACAAGACAAGTTTTATTAAAAGTATTCTGAAAAATTCTCAAGTTCACCAAACAAGTGCAAAACAGTTCAAATGCCTCAACTCAACCTATTCTATTTGATAGTTGCGAATAAATATCACAGACTACTTCTGTTGAAATTTTAATTAAACTGCTAAAAGCATTTGCATTGTTTTATAGTTTTAAAAACATTATTTTAAACTTTATATAAACTTTTCATAATCATAAGTTGCATTATATAGTTTAATTATAATAATGAATTAAAAAATTAAAAAAAAAACGTATTTTAGTTAGTGACTTAGTAATGTTTTCAGGTTGTTTAAAATAACATTCAATGTGAATAAAGTGTTTTTTTTTTTCTTAGTTATTTCTTTGTTTGTTAAGATAACTTATAAAAATATATTTTAAATGTTTAGAAAAAATGATCTTGATTGAGTATAAATGTTTAAAATAATCGAAGTAAGAACATCAATTTTGTAAACTAGTTTTATAAAGTAAGCCTTGTTGCGTAGTTAAAAATAAATATACAACCAAAAAATAAATAAAATAAATACTTTTTTTTCTGAACATATCAATTTCTAAACTAAGTTGCTTACTAAAAACATATTCAGTAAATAAAAATATATTTGTTTTATTTATTTAGAAACGATATTTTTGAGTAATTTTAGTAATATAGTTTTAAACCATAAAACAATCTGAAAAAAAGTTCAATCAAAGGAGACTTCAGTATGTTCTTATATCTACAAAATAATTTTAAATAGTTGTTTTGTTGCAGTTAACAGTAAACTTAGATAAATTTTGTGAACTTTAATACCTTTTACTCATATCAAAAAACATACTACTAAAACTGTTAAAGTAAAAAGCAAAGAGAATTAGTAGCCAAAGGTTTTAAATCAATATATGCACTATAATGTTTTTATAGAGGTTTTATGTAAAGAATGACTCAGTTTTAAGACTAAGTCAATTTTTATCAAAACAAAAAAACTAACAAAAAGATATAACCGGATTTAAAACAAAATCTAATTACTTTAATCTATCATTAAAAGCTTTTGAGTATCATAAGTATAACTGAAAAATTTTACAAGCTAAATTCAAAACTTTATAAACTAAGACATTCAAAAAGTTACCAAACAAAATATTTTAACACATCTTTTAAAACACATGTACACGGCTGGGTTATGATAACTATATTCAAATAGTTCCTACACTCAATATGAAAAATACATTTTATTTTTTCTCAATAACCTTTATGAGACATAAAAAAAGAAGGCTTCTTTAAACATTGTTAAGAAACCTAATTGTTGTTTTTGCAGAAGCGTAACATTTTTTTTTTGAAGAAAATAATTGTGGTCTTTTGGAGTAAAAGCTTTGCGGTGTAAGCGTATCTTATATAAAAATCATAAACTTTGATTTAAACTTTTTTAAGTAAAAGTTTAAGGTATAAATTAAAAAATTCAGCAAGGTATAATATTTAAATAAAAAGAAAATTTAAATAACACAATTTATTTCTTATCTACATATGACTGTTTATTATAAGTAATTTTTCTAAACAAAACTTGCTTTGACCATTGTAAAGTAACAATATGACCAAAATATTATGTGTAATGTACTTATACTTAATAATAAAAAGTGCTCTAACATTATAAGTCAAAATTAAAATTTAAAATTTCAAAAAAAAGTAAAAGTTTAGTTTACTTAAAGGAAAAAATAACATTTTAACAACTCTGATTTTTACTTGGTTTAATGACATATTTAAACATACAAATTCACGAGCCTTAATTTAAGAAAACATTTACTAAGTTTATATCTTAGAATCACCTTTTTTTTGCATTGTTTAATTAAAATGCGTATATTGAACTAAGTAACAATTAGCTTACTTTTAATGAGAGTAAATAAACACGGAAAAAATTTGTTTCTTATATGCTAATAGACTTTTACAACTTTCACAAGCTATATTCACTCATTATTCATTACTACGAAAATGTTATGTTTTTAATTTTAATTTGAACCGAATTAAGCGTAGTTTTAATAAATTTTAAGAATTCATGCACGCGAAACTAATAATTTTTACAGTTCATTAGGCAACAAAGGAAAAACATTTAATTGTAAACTATTTTTATGTAAAAGTTCATTTTCAATTTGTTACGTAAAACACACAAAGTATGTTAGTATTCTACAAAACAGTCGTTCATCTGTAAAGAATTATAAAACACTTTAGTTTAATTTAGTGTCAATTTTTTTTGCAAAATGTTCGCTTATTATTTATGCTTGTACGACTTTAGAACGTTTTTAAAAATCTTAATAAACATATAATTGTACTAAGTAGAGTAGAGTCGTTAAGCGCAAGTAAAGGAAAAGTTTTCTAGAAAAAAATTTCTGAAGTCATTTGATTTCAAAAAAACTTCATAAACAATATTTTTGTTAAACCAAAGTTGCTATAAAACATTTTTTATCTAAGTACTACTTTTATTAATATTAAATTAAAAGTCTTTATTTTGCGTATGTTGAACAAATTTTATTTTTTGCTATTAAACACATTGAGGGTCGTATATTTTTTGACTTGACGAGAAAAACCCAAAAACAATATCTTTAATCATTGAAATATAATATAGTAATCAGAGGGAAAAGTTTTAGAATGAATTTAGAACTATTAAAAGTTGTTAGTTAAAGTTGCTTATGTGTTCTTAGATGTTTATTTGCATGACTAAGGTATTTTTAAGTATTTTATACGATAGTGTGCTTTATTTTCCTATATATTTAATAAGGAAGGTAAGCCAAACCAACAACTTATGATAACGTAAGTAAAAATATAACTCAATATGAATAAAAAACAAAGTTCTACTACTGATTTAATTTCGTTTTTAGTTAAGCTTCATTCAAAGGTTTTTAAGTAACTTGAGTTAAATTTTTTTTAACTTAAAATAAAGAATTGAAATTAATTTTTCAAAAGTAAAAAAAAACAAAAAACTAAATTTTTACTTATTTTTAAGTTTTATTAATATCATAACATCTATCAGGTGCAAAAATAATATTTCTTTAACTAAAGTTTTCAGAGTGTTTAAATAGTATTAGTAGTATCAATTAAATATAGCAAATACATTTTTTTAACTTTTGGTTACGCATGTAAAAATATTCATATATTTTGAATTTAGACAACCTTTTCAAAGATCTTTATAAGTTTTTGTTTCTTTTAAAACTATTCAAAAGCAATGATTCTAATTAACAATAATGAATATTAATTATAAGACAAACTAACTGTTTATTTCCAATTATAAGTCATAAAGTCTTACCCTAAGTGATTTTTCAGACTAAGCTACTCAAACAGCTTTAAAACTAAACGTACTAAGAATAATTGATTTGAACCTAAATCTAAAAACCTTTTAACTAAAGTTGGATTCATTGATGTTTATTTTTTTAATTAGTTTAATCTGTTAATATTTAAAAAAAAAAGGTTGTAAAAAATCTTTAAGAAATGAAAAAAAAACTTAACTTTTATAAAAAAATGCTTTTAGAATGTTTAGTTACAATAGTTTCTTTAAATTATGAAAAAAATTAATAACATTAGATAAAAAATTATTTTTTTTAAGAAGCTAAATTCAAAACTATGAATAACTAATTAACAGCTTAAAAGTTATTAAAAACATATTTTATGTTTTTCAGTTTAAAATATAGCGAATAACTATAAAACATGTGCTTTATTATATAATTTTTTGTAGATTTATTTATTATTAATAGTTTTTTACTTTATTGCCTCTGATTGTATAATTTTTATCTCATATTTCAAGACTGAGCCAAAGTGTAAAAGTGAGCAAATGAAGAAAATTATAGACAATTTTGTTGTTTATGTTTTCATTTTGCTACAAAAGTTAGGTAAGTTTTATACAAAACAAGGGTTCAAAACAAGTAGAAAAGTTTTGTATCTAGAACTAAAATTAATTTACATTACAAGTTCATAAAACAGCTCTATGTTTAAGCAAATAACAAGTACAAAACTATAAACTTTACAATAATAATTACACAAATACTAAGACGTTAAACGATTAATGAAAGTAAGGAATGCTGTTAGTAATAAGTAGTAGTATGAAAACACGATATAAAGAACTTTAAAAAAATGTTTGTATATGTATCTAAGAATGTACGTTTTATTGAGTATAATGTAATTTGTAAAAAAATATGAAAAGTATAGAAAAAAAAACTTTGAAATTTTCATCAGAAAAAGGTCTTTATAAAGAAAAAAAATTACAAGTTTTAGAATTGGAGTTTAAACGAAGTTTTGAAATATAAAAAAGTTGAACTGGAATAACTTAATTTACAAATAAAATTAAAAATATTTTAATGAAAATTAGCCATTTTTAGATAGAATTACAATAAACTGCATGCAATGCTCACATTTAAACCTCTTACTGCAAAGATAATAAAAGCTTAGCCGGCGCTTTTTCAATTTAGATGTTGTACAACAATAAAGTAGTTAAACACAATTATATAAAGCCATTGATAATACACAATTAATTTGCTTTGCCCAAAGGACTTGGAATTTTGGTCTTAAATTACATGTACAATTTGGAAAAAAAAATATTGTTAATTTTTGTACTTCAGTAGAAATACATGCATAAGTGAAAACCTATTTTTTTATGAATAGTAGTACATAATTACGTTATGTATTAGATCGTAGATTATTCACATCAAAAGTGTTTGTATAAACAAAGTTAGTTTTTAGAAAGTTTATAATTTTTTTTGTAGTCTTAAGCTAGTGTTTAGATACTAAAAAATAAAACGTAAAAAGCATAGGTAGTTTAATTTTTTTGGTAAAATAGTTTAAACTTGTTCACATTAGCTTTAGTTTCAACATGCATATATTTTATGTGTGACGTTATAATTTAAGTTTTATGCTTTATTTAAATAAATGCTCATGAGCATTTTGTTAATAACTATTCGGTGGAACTCCTAAAATAAAGAGATTTTAGTTAATCTTGTACAACTAATGTCATGTAATTCCCTCTTAAAAGTACAACACCATTCCAATATTTTCAGAAATAGAATTAAAAGGTACCAGTTTTTCAAAAAGCTTACTAAGTAAGTCGACTTTTAAATAAAATATTTATGTTAAGTTTCTTTATTTTTGAACGATCGGTTTAGTTTCGCAAAAGTTTAATAATTGCTAATATAGAGCTAAGCTTAGACTGATATTCATCAAATAACACTAGTTCTAAAAAAATTTAGAATTTAAAAACATGTGTGGTCAAGTAATAGGGTAATTTTTTACTAACACTTATAGGCTATAAATGTATACAACTAAAAAATATTTTTTGTAAACTTTTTTTACTGGTTTCTTAAAAGTTCATCTTTATTTTACATTATAAGTACCTTAGAGGTTAATGTTTAAGTTTTAATACTTAATGTAGCCTTGTATAGTTTTTTTTTAAGAACTTGTCTAAGTTTACATGCGTACATTAAATTCAAAAACAAAAACAAAAGTACTATAACTTTTAACATTCTTTTAAACATTTTCTTTAATTAAAGGTTTATGTTTAAGACCTAAAAATCTGAATCGAGTAAACTTTTTTTTTGTTATCACAATAACTTGAACTACTCGAAATAATTATAAGAAATTTAGTACGTCGAGAGATTAAGGTATTTTATAAGACAAAAAAAAAGTATAAAATATGTCAACAGTCAAGTTAGTACTATAAATATAAAGTTTATCTTATACAACCTTATTCAGATGAAATTCTGTAAAAAAGTTATGGAAGTTATTCTTAAGCAGCTATTACCTTTAGAAAAAAAATGAAAAAATTTATGTAAACATATTAAATTTTGTGTAAAGAGTTTTTTTTTGAAAACTAAAATAATTTCTACTTTTTATAGCTTACATTACGTTTTAAAATTACGACCATAGGTATTTTTACTTTCTTAAAGTTAATTTTTATGTTTAAAGAAATTAATATTTGCAATAGTATAATTTAAAATTCTTGATAGCCGGCAAACACATTTATAGTAATTATTATTTGTATAAAACTATAAGTTTACGTTTAAGAAAATGCTTTTATAAAACTTAGAACAATTTTGAATTTATGAAAAAGCAGTTTTAAATTTAACTTTTTGATACTTTAATTTATCTGAGTACTATTATGAATTTACTTGAAAAAAGTTTGAAAAATAACATGTAAGTTGAAACTTTAATTTATTTTCAATTTTTAAAACTCTTAACAGCTGAAATTATGTTTCAAGCGTCTTGTTTTTAAAGCTACTGGATTAAGCATAATTTTAAGCTAAAGATTAAACAAGAAAATTTCAAAAAAAATTACTTAAAATTTGGACCGATTTCGTTTTACTTAAAAATATAACGCTAAAACTGCTAATTGTTCAATAATTAATTAGTTAAAATTTTTATATATTGTAAGTAAATAAAGTTGCAACTCATACCAATATAGTTATAGTAAGTTTGTAAACAACTGTGTTAATATTATAGTGGAAACTAAACAAAATGTACTAAATTAAACCTTTTTTATAAACAAGAATATATTATACAAAATGATTAAAAATTTCTAAAGTCATGTAACTGTTTAAATTGAAGTTTAAGGTTTTCAGTCATCAAATAACCGTATTAATTAAAACACTTTATTTCCCAAGCTATTGATAGTAAAAAGACTATATACTTTGAAATAGTTTCACCAAAAAAGAAAAATTGAGATAAAATAAACTAACTGTTTTTAAAACAAAACAACTATTTTTCTAGTATACTCTAAGCTTACAAACATTTTTAAACATTTTAAAAACTATTCAACTTAAATAAGTTTGAATAAAATTTTTACGAGGATATAGTTTTAATGAAAAAGTTAATTTACACAAAGGCTAAAAAAACGTTTTTAAATTCTTGAACAAAAATTCAAACATTTATGCAGAATTTCATCTTTTAAATAAATAAAATTTTGAAAAAAAATCAGTTATAAACGGTTACAAAACATGAAAACGTTTATTTTACATTGTCTCGGACTTTTGCTTTTTTGCGTTTCTTCTGTAAAACTTGAAACACCCTTCGATGAATCCTCAACTGAATCTGAAAGAATTTCCAGTCAAACTGCTAAAACAAAAATCGATAAACTTATTGGAAGAGTCAAACTACTCGAAGACGAAAACCGCGTGTTGGTCTCTAAATTTAAAAGTTTAGACGTTGAAAATGACGTCACAAAGAGTGAAATTGCGACCATAAAAACCCACAGTTCCAACCAGGACAGCTTGCTCACCGACAACAAAGTCCTGCTGGAACTGTTCAGAAACATAGAGCGCGACAACCAGGTTCTCATGAGGGACCTGATCCGATCTGAAAACGAAATGAATATCAAGCTGAGGCTGATGGAGTTCCGCTTGAACGACCAGGAGAACTACCTCAAGTTTGTTCTGCAGTGCGACAGGGAAAACAAGGAGGAGATAAAAAGGCTTTCCGAGAAGCTCGAACTCTTCGAGAGTAAGTTAGTCGGAGTATCGTACAAGGATAATTTGAACATGTTCAAAAAGAAAAAAAGCAACAGCAGTTTGCACAACTTCAAGTTGATAAGGAACCTTCAGGTGCAGAACGCCAGGCAGAACGTGAACATCGAAGCCGTGATGAACAAAACGAAAAAAGTTGAGCAAGTGAGGAAGGCGGCTTTCAAGCTCAACGACAAGTACAAAACTTTGAAACTGAACGTGAACGACAAGTTTTCCTTAGTTCGCAAAAACGCAACAAAGAGCGCCAAAGTGTTCGAAAACTTTGAAAAGTCCAGCATCAAGATCAAAAACTCAATTGAGAATTTTGAAAACAAGACGATGAAAAAGCTGCAGAACTTAGATGACCAGTACGCTAAGAAGGCGCAACGCTTGCTGCTAAAAGAAGAAGGGTTCGCGCGAAAGATCGAAAAAGTAAACCAAAAGTTTTTGCTTTATGACGTCAGAATGGAAGAGATGGCGTCCGGTTTCGGCGAAGACTTGACGAAGATCGCGCAAGAGGCGAAAAGAGAAGGCATGAAAAACTTGATTGAAATAAAGCGGATCGAGTACGAGAACAAAGATCAAAACGCGAGGATCAGCAACATCAGAAAGGCCGACGCGAAGCTCTTGAACAAGTTCCTGAGCATCAAGCACCAGCAGAAGGACGTGAGCGAGGCGTTCACGAACATGACGAGAGGCCACGAAGAAATCGCGTGGGAGGTGGAAGCGCTCCAGCGCGAGAACAACAAAACCGAAAGGATGATCGAAAGCATCAAGGCGAAGAACGCGTTGCAGAACGGAAAGTTGAGGGAGCTGAAGCACTCGGACAGCGTGCAGGTGGGAGTGATAGAGAACGGGAGGCGGAAGCAGGAAGACAACTTCGAGGTGCTCCGGGGCAGGATTGACGCGCAGAACAGGTAAAACGGGATTGATGCAGTGTTAAAATAACGTTTTAAGAATAATTTTTTTTGCAAAAGTTCATTTGAAGTTAAGCTTAAAATCTTGCTTGAACCAGTAGTTATAAAAGCAAACACTTTTAAACGCAATTTCAGCTCTTACAGGTTTTGAAATTAAACATATAGTAAAGTTTCAATTCACGTTTTTTTTTTTGTCAAGTAGATTCATATTTCATACCACTACTTAATCGTACTAAAGTTTTTAAATTCATTAAAAATTCTCATAACTTCAAAACAGGACGCTGAGCAGGATCAGGAGCCAGGTGAAGCTCGCGGAGTCGAAGGTGAACCAGCTCGCGAGAAGCCAGAAGCAGAGTAGGATGAAGAGCGAAAGGGAGAGGGAGTTGGAAAACGTGAAGCTGTTCACGGGCATGGACAAGTGGCAGCAGCACAGGGCGATCGAGAAGCTGAAGGAGAAGGCGCTCAACCAGACGAAGAGGATCAACAACAGGAGGGTTCAGTTCCAGAAGCTCAAGGAGAACTTGAGGGGATTGAAGGAAGGTGGGAAAAGGCAGAAGGAGTTGTTGAACAAGACTGAAGATGAAAAAGATGAAGATGATAGGGAAACTGGCTCGGGAAGTTTCGAAGAAGGAAACTTTTTGGAGTCATTGGAAAAAAACCACAGTTACGATTTGAACAATGAAAAGTATATAATCTAAACCAACATTTTTAAAAACATTTCTTATTTTCCACTTCTTAACTTCTGAACTTAAAACTATTTTGATTTTGCTGTTGATAATGAAGATTTGAAAAAAAAATTGAACTTTTTAAACATTATTTGATGCATTCTTCTTAATTTTTTTTGTATACGGTCACATTGATCTTAATTAAGTTTGAGCATTTAATTTAACAAAGATTTAAAGTTGTATACCAGTACAATAGATAATAAAAACGAATTATTTGAAAAACAGTATGTAGTTAAAGCAAATAATTTTTGAGACAATAAAATGCATAATAAAAATCACATTTAATACAAATTGTTGTTTGTAAAATTTTCAAATAGTTTATTTTATTTTTTAGTAATATATCTCAAAATTTTTAAATAATGTTATAGCTATTATTTAATTAATGTTGTTTTATTATATTTTATTATATTATTTTATTAATGCTATAGTTTGTATTTGACTTAAAAGTATTAAAATACTTTACTTGAAATAAAGTAGTTTCATTATCAACTTCTTATAAATTTTTTAGATAAGTAAGAACTACAAATTAAAAGTATGTGAATAAAAAACTAATTCACGTAGAATTTTTTTTATGTAAGTATAATTATTATAAGTAAAAAATTAGAAACTTTTGTTCTATCTATAAACTAAACGTCTTAAAAATTTGCAAGGTTGAAGTTAAAGCTTAAAATTAACAATTTTTTTTAAGTGTATTTTGTGTTAGGTTTAGTTATTAACAAAAACACTTTAAACTTTTTTGAATTTTATAAACTTAAATCAATGTATAAAAAAAGTATAAATGCTCTAAAAAGTTTATGATTTTTTATGATAACCCTAATTTAACAAAAAAGATACCAAGATAGTCAACAAAAAAATTCAGTCAAATTTAGATAATTTTCATATTTTTAGTAATATACGTATAAACAATTAGCCTTGAATTGTGTTAATTACAAAATGAACGTCTTATTTAATTTAAGTTAATTTAAAGCTCTCAAAAACAAGTTATTATTGTATATGTAAATTATTTGTCCCACAAAAATATCAACAAAAAGCAGTTCAAGGTTTTTGTACAGGATGTATTGCATGAACATGAATAATTTAATTAACTATAAATTTATTTATTATCTAACTTTATGCATAATTTATTGGTAATTTATGAGTTGTTGCAGAATTTTGGTTTGACATATCTCCACAAATATGCTCTTGTTAACTTCATAAATTCAAAAATAAATATTAAGCATAAAGTTTACGTGTGATTCATAAGTGATTGAAGTATTTAAAGTTCGTAATTGAAGTTAAGTAATTTTTTTCAGTATATTTAAACAGGATGGTATAGGAAAGAAAGTTTTTTAACTTGTATACCTTTTTAGAGTGAAGTTTTTAGCTACTTTTTTTTAATTACTAAAGCCTTGCAATTATAGATTCAGTTTATAATTTTATCAAAACTCAAAGCAAAAGATACACCGAACGCTACAAGTTAAGGGTAGAAATTTCAACATTAATTATTTTTATTACTAATTTACATGTAGTTTATAAACCACGCTTTGAAACTTTTCTTACCTATGGCAACTATATTTGAATAAATCAAGTTAAGGATGAACATGAAACTATTTACTTTTAAGTTTCTTGTGGTCAAATTTATTTAGCTCAATCTACTTTTTTACTACTTTTAAAAAGCATCTACATGCGAATTTTTTAATGAAAGTTTATTAGCTTTAAATTTCTAATCTAGGAATACTATAAAAAAAAGTTTCACACACTATTACAAACTAAGATTATCTTTCTTGCTCTGAACTAAAAAAAGTTTGAATTTAAACTAGAACTAAACGACTTAAGTTTTAGTTTAATTATTGTTTTTTTAAAGGCTTCTTAAACCTTTTCTTTAGTTGACGATGATTTACCGTTATTTAGTACTTTGCTAAGATCTTCTTTAGCATTTGTTTTTATATATCACTAGATTTATCCTTCTAATTTTTAAATTAAGATGGTAAAAAAACGAACATTAATCATAATTACGCAAATAATCTTTTTAACTTACCTTTAAAATATTTAATAATAAACTCTTTTCGAGTTTGAGCAATTAAATTAAAAGATATGAATAATTGTAATAAGACTACAATGTTTTATATTTGTTTAGTAACGGTTTAAACTTTTTTTTGTTTTAATATTCAAATAATGAAACTCAAACTAAGATTCTAAATATTAACAAAACAGTTATCAAAAAGAAATCAAGTTCCGTAAATTAGTTAAACTGACTCAGATAAAGATGTATCCTTAAACCAAGCAAAACTTTTCAAACTTAAAAGTTTCCGCCAGCGCGCCATGTGTGTGAAAAGCAAAATTTCGAAGCAACGAAAGTTCGAAAATTGCGCGCAGTTTGCCCTCAGCGATCTATTGTGACGTCACTGAAGCCTTGTCGAGTGCTTCCACCGCCGACCGCGAAACACTGATGGGCGATGTTCGACTCGAAAGCAAGGGAAGCGCAGAAAAATAGAGCGTGCAACAACGGTCGCTGTGATGCAAAAAGCAGAATATGCGATCTGATCAATAATTCATGTTTTTGAGGATTTCTTAGTGCACATTTGCAGGAGAGTCGCATGAGAAGCATTATGAGGTGTCGGTTTGTTTCCTATTCTCTTTGTTTGTGAGTTGTGGAAGGAAAAAGATGAATTATTCATTTTAATCTGATCCATTATATGCGACGGTTCGCAAAACGCCATGTTTGCGCTGTTAATAGAAATGAACACAACTCAAATTGGTTTGAATTTTCAAAGTTTTATTCAACGTACTAATTACACTTTATGCATGAAATCTATCAAAACATATGCTAGAGGAAAAGCTCTGTAAAGCATGTAACTGAAAATAAGCTTTTGTTTCAACAATAAAACATTTTTTTCGACAAAATATTTAAAACTGTACCTAAAACGTCATGAACTAAAAAGTACTTAAAACATTGTTTTTTATTCTAGCAGCTTCTTAGTTGAAAAACTTTTAGTAAACCAAGCCGTTAGAAATTTTTAGTTTTAAAAACTTGTTATCTATAAAAAAAGCAAACAAAAATGACACAACAGTAAAATTACAAAGACGATAAGATGACAACTCAACCGAATGTTCCAAATTTACAAATAAAATGCGACATTGTTCTCAAGTTGGGCACATTTTAGGCATTGAAATACTTTTCAGGCTATACAATGAAACTATATAAAGCTTGATATACAAAAAATAGTAAAAAATAATTTAAACAAGAAATGATTTTGTCTTGTACTTACTACGATTCATTTTAAAATTTAAAATGCAAGTTTTCATTGATCAATATAACTTTGTACTGTTTTTTTTTTGATATTAATGATATGCAGATTTTTTATCATAAAATAAAAACTAAACACAATAGCTTATTGAAAAGTTAACATTGTTTACATTAAATATCTTCATCTTTTCTTTTGAATAATACTGGAGTCATCTCTAAACTGTAGTTGAAGATTCACTGTTGAAAGTTTGATTGCATTAAACTTCTATTTTTGTTGGTTTATAAGTTTTTTATACATAACAACTAGCATTTATTCTTGAGAACAAGACAAAACTATTATGGTATTTAACTTAAGCTTTGAAAAACAGCATTATCAGTATTTTAAACACAGTCATAAATTACACTTGTAACCTGTTATTTTCTATTAAAAGTACTCAAAAATGTTTTAGTTTGTTCAAGTACTCTAAAAAGTTCTGTTTGATTGTTTAATCGAAAAGAACTTTTAAGTTTAGGAACAGCTTCAAAATCATTAATCCCTACAATCTTATAGTAATAATATTTATTATATGTATAGCTCATAGTAATTATATTTATCCACCTAATTATTTGCCAACTTCTGCTTCCATGTTTGGTTTCAGGGTGTCTCCCTTTCCGCTGTCCCTGTCAGATTCGTCCTCCTTCTCATCTTTCACTTCCTCCTGAGGAGAAGGATCTCCCTCCTCATTGACTTTGCTGGTTAAATAAATTGTCAATATGAGTTATTTTACTGTTTTTGAGTTAAGTAGCTAATGCTCCTTTCTTAACATAAGAATGTTATGAAAAACATGTATTTTTTAATAATATAACTTTTTAAACTTCAAACTTGTACTCAAGAACTATCAAAATTTTTAAAGTTTTTAGTTATGTTTCCTTCCAGTTAAAATTTATTCCAACTGCCCACAACTACACCAGTCATGGCTAAGAAAAACAATTTCACGTTTAAGTACAAAATAAAATCTCACTCTTCCTCTTCTTCGTTCTCCTGCAGCTGCTTCCTGCTCTTCTTGCAGCACCCCAGCGGTCCCCTCAACCCCTGAAACCTCTTCTTCTTCTTCGGGGCTTCCCCCTCCCCCTTCTCCAGCATGGCTTCCTCCTCACCCGCCTCTTCGGTCTTTTCTTCGTCTTATGAATTTATTGTTAAAATTAAGCGTTTTTATTATGGTTAAAACTTTTGTTATAACTTTGAAATAAAAAACACTATTTCTAAGAATTGTAAATTTACACTTTTTTTTTACAAAAAATATTATAATAAATGCTAAAATAATTCTTAAAATACTTGTTTTATCTTTTCGTATAAAACTAAAAGTTTCTTACTCTAAATGTTAATTTCCATTCAAAATTTTTTTTAATAATGTCTAAAAGTGAATAAAAATCCACAAAACAAAACATAAACATTAACTAAAAAATTATAAATGTCGAAAATAAATTTAGAAAAATATACTCTTAAAATTTCATTCAAACAGAATATTTTTTATACTAACTTGTATCTCCATTTTCTGTGGATTTTTCAGTCAATTTTTGTTTCTCCGCGTCACCTTCCTCTTTAACATCGTCGTTTTCCGCTGGACCTCTGAAATAAAAATAAGAAATTAAATTGATAGTTTTTTTCTGTATACATGATATTATCAATTTGCACAATCGTTTGAAAAAAATAGTTATCTCAACATTTTGCTATGTTTACAAAACATACAGCTAGTTAAAATATTGTCATACTTCAATATTTTCCGGCGTCTGAATAAAGATGGTAAAATATACCATAAATTTTTATAGCTTTTTAGAATTTTTTAAAGGTAAAAATTTTCAGTCAACTGTAAAACGTATTTAAATTACAACTAAAAAAAAGTATTTTTAATCTAAAGCGACTATAAAAGCTTAACCTAAAAATATAGTAAGAACTTTTCAAGCAAAAAATACTAAATTCACTAAAGTAAATACAAACTACAGTTATTATTTATTTTATCCATATTTATCCCACTCACACTTCCCCCTTTTCTTCCTCCCCTTCTTCCTTCTCCTTCTCATCAGCTCCCGCCTTGCCGCAGAGCAGTCCCCTGTAGCACGCGTTCTGCTCCACGTCCTGGTCTCCTCCTTGCTGCTGCCTCCTCTTCACCACCAAGACTCCCGCTCCCGTCGCTCCGAACAGGAAGAGGACGATGAAGACGACCAGCGCGATCATGCCTCCGCTCATCACTTGCGAGGACTCTGAAATATTATTTGTATTTTTATCTTTTCTTTTGAATAATACTGGAGTCATCTCTAAACTATAGTTGAAGAGTTGAAATTTTGATTGTATTAAACTTTTATTTTTGTTAGTTTATAAGTTTTTTTATACATAACAACTAGCATGCATTCTTGAAAGCAAGATTAAACTATCATGGTATTTAACTTAAAATGTTTGGGTGCAAGTTTGAATGTAATGCTTGAAGTTTTTCCCCCGGCTCTCGAAAGGACTTTGAATGATAAAAAAAATGGAGAATAATAGATAGTTAGATCCTAACTGTTGTTTAAACTTTAATATTAAGTTAGATAGTTCAAAAGTGTAAGATAAAAGAGCTTTCAATTACTTGATCTTATCTTTCTGGTAAAGATACTGAAAAAAACTTTGAAATATTGTTAAACTGTTTTTTTTTAATATTCAGCTGTGTTAATGCTGCATACTTAACGGTAGAGCTTATTTGAACATTCGTTCAAGCATTTCCACGAAGTTAAAAAAATAATCGTTTAATGCTTTAGGTTGATTTTATTTCAATTTTATAAAAGCTTATCCAACTGTGGATAGTTTACAAACTGTCCATGCTTTTTTTAAGTACACGTATTCGTTAACTATTTGATTACATAGTTAACAATAAATTAAGCTTAACATATTTAGCTTTGTTTTTTTCTGTTTGCTGCAGCTTTGTAATTATCCTAAGTGTAACGACATCAAAGCAACATTTTTCAACCACACTTCTGGAGTGGGTTGTAAGAGTTTATGTAATATTTCAGCCTCTTTGTACTCATATAGTAAACAGTGTTTGCATATTGGTAAAATAATTGTTGCAGCAAAAAAGTTTTGATTGAGCAACATTTAGCTGTCAACATGTTAATAAATTAGTTTGTTTCATTAAAAATCAATTTAACAGAAAGAAAATGTTTTAAACAGCTAATTAGTTTTAAATTATTACAACATATCTAGTTTATGATTAGTTGTGCTTAATTAGTTTTAGAAACATATACTATTCACAATGTACCTAGCTCTTTAGTTGATTTTAAAACAAAATATTTGCTTCAAAAACGTTTTCTCTAAATAAAAGATAGTTTTTGTCATATAAAATAAAATTTTTGTTTCCCTTAACTAAATTTTATAAATAAATTTAGATTGACAATAAATTCTGAGTGAAGTACTAATTTAATCAAATAATAAATAGCTATGTACATTTTTAAATTTACAAACAAACAAACTTAAGTGAACTATGAAGGTCTTCGTCGCTTTACCCTTTCCGTTATCTGCCGTGCACATTATTTTGTTCACACCTTCTTCATTCAGCTCGCTTCTCACCAGAATCACAGTTGATTGTTTCATGCTCTCCTCTTCAAAGTGCTGCAGCTCCACCTCTGATCCATTCACAGTCCAAACAAATTTATCTGCAGACAGAAAGTTGTGATTAGTTACAACGTCTTATAAATAGCTTTGTAGTAGCTGGTTTGTAAATTTTAAAGTAGTTTTAGTCCTCAATTTTAAATATTGTTTTAAGGTGTTAAATTTTTATGATCCTTCAGCAAATTTTGTTTTTCAATTGTATTAATAAATTTTTAAGTTATTTAATAGTGAAAATGAGTTTCAAAAGCTTTAAGATATGTTTGATAGTATATGTTTAATCCCATTTAAGTCTTGTATAAAAAAAAAATAGTAACAAAATTAATTTATTAAAAAAGTTTTTAATAAGATGTTTTACCAAAGCAAGAAGATTTTACAACTGCAAGTTTGTATGGACGACAAGAAACTTCACTTAAATAATTAATTTATCCCACTAAAAATAGCTAAATCTAGCAGGCTTTGAAGGAAAAACAACGCACACAATTTTCTGACTCATACTCGCAGAACAAGAGAATAAGCAAAAAGTTGTAATCTGGTATGTACCGCTGTTTAGGAACACAATGTTTATCTTTTATTCGAGTCACGACTTAACTTATTAAGCTTTTCAACTTTGTGTAATACGCAAAACGCGGTGAAATCTAAGCTTTTTTGTAACTAGTCTTGTTCAAAAAACAAGTTTTCGAATAAAAATATTAGTGCTTTAAAATTATTTTAAAAACAGTATTTCATTGATTATTTCTTTTTGTTTTTCGAAGGTACAAAGCCTTTTATTTTCTACAATTAACTAACATTTAAGCTTCTCAAATAAAAACTTTAGTGTTGAAACGTTTAAGTATTGTTTAATATACCTGCTGTAGGGTTTGAGTTTACAGCGCAAACTATTTCTTTCTTATCTTCAGAAGGTTCCATGTAAACTTTTTCTTCAGCAGCATCAAAACGCGGTTCTCCTACAAATGTTAACTTGATTTAGTTTTTTTAGAGAAAGAAGAAAATGTACACTGTACTACCATTTCTGATTTGTAACGCATGGATTAAGTAAAAAAATAGTTTCAAGCAAAGAAATGAACCTAAACTTAAAGCGTAATACATGTCTTAAGGTACAAGCCCTTGTAAAAATGTAATTATACCTTTCTAAGACTTATTCATAATGGCTAAAACAAAACCACACAAACCTTGAACATCCAACTGGAACTGTGAATATTGGGTTCCAATTTGGTTTGTAGCGATGCATTTGTACACATCTCCGTGTTCCTCCATTGATTCTACTTTTATGGTTATAGTTTGTCTCGTACTCACCTAAAAGTATATTAAATATTGAGAAAATAATAATTTTTTTTTTATCAATTAGTCTTTTAAAGTTATATTTACATAAATAAACTGATTTAAATGTATTCCAAACTTTCAAAACTGTTTAAAAGTGGAATAATAATCTAAGCTTGTATGTTTTATTAGATATATTGACAAAACTTCTTTCCTGAAGATCTTACTAATAAAAAATATCTATAAAATTTTCTTGATAGTTTTATACTAACTTGCAAGTAAAGTGTTTAAAATCATATTTACTTTATATTTTTTAATTAAAAGTTACTAAAAACAAATTATCAAAATAAACCGACTAACTCTTTAATAGTAATCTAGCTAGTGTATCCAATTAAACCTCTCAATAAACTTTTAACTTGAACAGGTGATAAAAAATAGTTTTTTTCGTTGGTTTTTATACTAAGTTGCTTGTAAAATATTTCATACTAATTTCATACTACTTTGCAAGTAAAGTGTTTTTACCATTTTACTTTATCTTTTTTATTAAAAAAAAAATTTAAAAACAAAACTTATTCTTTGATATAAACTAGCTTGTGTATTCAATTAAACCTTTTCAAAAATTTTCTAACTTGAACACGTGATAAAAAATCTAATATATATTTTTCTGTTAGTTTTTATACTAAGTTGCGTGTAAAATATTTCAAATATGTTTACTTTTCACTTAAAAACTAAAACATATTGACAAAACAAACTTTTTCTCCGTTCTTGTGCCACACGTATGTGATGTCCTGAGATCCCCTCGCCTTGCACTTGTACTCTCTCGATGTGCCCACCTCGAATACTTCAACGTCATCCCAATGATTTTTATTGATCACTGGTGCCACTGTGAATAGAATTTTTATATTTATTTGTTAGAAATTTTAAAATTAAAACCAGTCTCAATTAAAAATAGAATGAAAATAAACAGTTAATTTTTTTTAAGCGTTATAAACTTAACTTCAAAAAATTTTTTTTGGTGATAAATTCAATAATTTTTGAGTAAAGAAGGTTTTAAGCTTATAAATATTTGAAAAACAGACTTAGTTCAATGTATATATGTTTTTTTAAGAGTAACTTTTAGTAGAAGATGCAATAAAATTGTTACATACAGTACAGTAAACATGTAGTTTTCATTTTAAATGAATAATTGAAAAACTACCGCTAGCTAATTACAATTATTTTAGAGCTAAGACTAAGTTTTCTAAAACGGCTATGCAAAAAAATGATTTTAAGCACCACTTTCATTTTACAGTTTAAAAATTAATGACAGTTTAAGCAAACAGTTTTTAAGTAATTTTCAAAAAAGAAAGTTTTAAAGCAGGCATGTAATTCAATTTTACAATATAGTTTAAAAAGCATTAGTGCAAAAATCCAAAACAAAAAGTTGCAGCATTAGCTTGACATACTTTAACAATAAAAACATCTTTTAAAATTCTGTAAAAAGCTTTGCTCATATCATTAGTCATGTTCAATTGCTTGTATGTGTATTAAGTTTGAAGCTGTATACTAAACATGAATGATTTTTTGTTGTGTGAAAATGAATTATTACGTCATAGCAGCAACTTACCGGGCGTCGGCGTCGTGGGAGCCTGGGTGGTGGTGGCTGAAAGAAAGCAAGTGAGTTGGAAGAGATAAAAAGAAAACTGCGTTACGACGTTAAACAAGATACGTTCACTGTTGTGAAGCAAAAGCAACAAGTTTGCAACAGTGCATCACATGTATTACACTTGCACGTTAAAAATAATTGTATAAAAAAATATATACTTTTCTAAAACAAAAAGAAAAACTTTTATTTGCATTTATAATTTTTAAACTATACATTTTCAATAAAATTAGTCTTTTTCAAACATCTTTTAAAATCTAAGGTAGATTATTCATCTATGCTATACTAATAATCAATGTTGATAAGTAACATTGACCACCTCTTCCCTTCTCAAGGTTAATTTGTTTACACTTTAGTTAATACATACACACATTTACCTTTAAAGAAAAACATTAAGCAAAACTTAAAAACATCTCTGCTTTTATATAAAAAATATATTTTTTAATTGCTCAACAAACTTATGACTTGCAGCTTCATGGACTTGTTCTCGATGAAGTTCTCAACGCCCGCCGAGCCGTTCCAGTTCTTCAGCTTCAGGTTGCACGTGAGATCCGATTTGGTGATGTCCTGGTCCGTGTCCACGGAGTACGAGGTCCGTACGGAGAAGGTTCCGTCCTCATTATCGACAGTTTCGGGCTCGCTGATGCTCGCCTTATCCAGATTTCCAGTCCTGTTTGAATAGAAAGTTTTTTTAAGTTACCTACGTGTATAAATGTAAAATATACTGTTTTTTTTAGATCATGTTCTTAAGTTTTATGAAATTGTCCAAAATTTGCAAATTTCTTAAACTGTACTGATTTCAAACTAACTATAATACTATTAAATACAAAAAGAAAGCTTTTAATTTAGTCGACTTCATTTAGTCAAAAACATCACGAATTCGTAAACTGACCAGAAGACTTCGTAGTCGAAGTTCCTGTTCATGTTGTTCACTGTGCACACTGCCTTTGTCTGTTCACCACTGTCTTCGAGGTGCATCGCCTCCTGAACCACTTCAATTTCAGGTTTGCCTTTAAAAAATTCGTTAATCATACTAAAAATTTATATTTCTTATATCTTTAGTTGTCATTCTTACAATAACGACTAAGTTTGAATATACTTACATATTTGTTTTTATATCGATAAGTTGCTGTTGTCACTATACTTTAAAGTAAAACATTTATTAACAAAAGCAAAGATGTTTGCACTACTTTATTTACTTAAAAAACAGTACAAATTTTGTTATATAAATTAATTTTGAAATACTTCAATTCCTATTTTAACTTCAGTATACTCACTGTAGACGTCGAGTTGCACCTTTCCGGCGTACAAGTTGCTGTTGTCAAGATCACACTCCCAACCCGTGCTATCCTCCTCGGAGACATCTTCCAAAAGAATGCTGTGCGTGTCCGGATCGTACTCGTAGCTGTAAAGCAATTAAATTTATCATTTTTTTGAAGTATTAAGCAATTTAAACTTTTACACTCATGTTTAATTAAATAAAACAATTAAAAAAGTTGACTAACTGTTTTTTTAAGTGAAAGCTTAACACTAACAGCCTAGTAAACTGTAAGTGAAAACTAGTAACTAAAAGAAGTTAATAAATAATTGAATTGGAATACTTTAAAATAAAGCTTTAACACTCACGGCCTAGTGAAGTTTTCTTTATCGACTTTGCCATTAATGTGAATGATCATTCTTTTTGGGTACCCGTCTACAATGGCGGTCCATTTAACTAATTCGCTCCAGTCCTGGTATAGTTTTAACATAATAATTTAATAATTTTTTCATGTGAATTTAAACACAAACTAAAACTATTAATTCAAATAATTTTTTAGGCATGAATGATTTTTACACTTCAAATTAAATACTTTGCATCTGACTTATAAATATCTTTGTTAGAAAGTTCATGTATAAAAGAACAACCATTTTTTTTTACGAATGAAATTAAAAAAAACTTTTCAGCTGTAAAATAGAGAAAAACAATAAGTTAGTACAAATGAAAGTAATTCAAAAAAGCTGAGAACTATCAAAACAGCTCTTAGACATTCCAGAACTGTTGTCGTAAAAATGGTGTTATATTAATAAAAAAAGAAAAAAAATGTCATATGAAAAATAAAACAAACAAACCAAAGGGTCATTAGTTCCGGGCCTATGGTTGGGAAGACAGTGAAGTTCTACGTCATCTCCCGCCCATGCACTCAAGCGTTTACCTTTGAAAATAATGAAAATATTTCACTATGGCCTACATATTATGTAATGATGCTAAAAATAGAATAAAAAAATGTTTATGAAAAACGTAGTGTTTGTGCTAAAGAGTTTACTTAGTGATTAAAGAGTAAAAATGTGTGTTTTTTAAATTTAGGAGTTAATTTTTTTTTTTTTTTAATTATTAAAATATTAATGTTGTTGTTGTTTTTTTCTATACTTTATACTTAAAAAGTTTAAAATATTATTTAAAATCAAATTACAAAACAAATAAACAAACCTTGTGCAAGCGAAATAAAACCAAGAATCAAAAACAACGAAATCGTTTTGAGACACATTTTTAACAATGTCGTAACAATTCTTTTTAATTTGAACACAATCTATAAAAAGAATCTGTAAAGTTTATTGTCGTGAGCAAATATTTTTCATCAGATTGTAACACAGTGCGCGCAGCAATTCCCACATGAATAGAAATTTTAACACAATTAAGTTTTTACGCCGTGGGATTATTTTGTGACTGTTTTGCGAGGCTTGGGTTATTTTTAAATTGATGGAGATTTTTTTTATGGCTGTCGTATAACTTTATTTTGTCTTGGAAACTAATTTTAAACATTTAAGTAATCAAAAATGTTTTTAGATAATTTTAGCGTCAGGTGTCAAAGGCTTAAACAAATTTGATCGTTTTTTAAATTTGGTATGCTCGAACAGTAGTTAGTGTAAACTTTACTAAAAAAAATAATTATATAAGTTTAAGTATTTTTCTTTTTAATTGGTAGTTTTTAAAGCATACTAAATATATAAAAACTAAAACAGTCCTTTAAAACAAAATAAGCGCACATTTTAATGACTTTAAACTGTTTTACGTCATATAAAAGTTTCAAATAATATTTTTTAAAAATTTATATCCAAACAAACAATCAAACAGTACACATTTTATTTATAATTGTGAAAAAAATATTTTATTAGTTACCAATTCTTAATGTATTTATTTTAAACTCTTTAAATCAAAAACGTAAAACATTAAACTCTCGGCTAATTTAATTAATATTTAACAAAACTTATATTGTAATTACTTTTGAATATGTGGTTATAAAACACTTGGTACAAAAAAACTTGAATGAATCAACAAAATATCTAAAACATAAATAAAATTTTAGAAAAAAATTTGGTTTGTTTGTTTCTCACTTTAGTAATGTTAAAACATATTTTAAATCTACCATAAGCTATAACTTTTAAACTAGACACAAAAAACAAGTTTTTTAATTTTCATAAATTTTTGTTTAATGTCAACAAAAAACAAACTAAATATAGAGTTTATAAAACTGAAATTAAGTTTTAACTTTCTATGGTTTAAAAAATATATAACAATTAATTGAACTATAAGTATAAGCAAACAAACGGTATTTTTTAAATTTGAGTTTTATTTAGTTTTTTGATTGTTACAAATGAAATATAAAAAAATATCACTAGGTTACATAAAAACTTTTTTTAGAAAAGTTAATTAGATTTTCAAACAGACAATTTAACTACTTATTCTATTGCTTTTGTCGTAAAAATCTAAACCTGAATTTAAAACCAAACAGTCTTAACAATTCTTTTTTATCAAAAAAACTATAAACTTTTAAGCTTAATATATCAATTCTACATAAAATTAAAACAGTATGTACAGCAAAAAAGCACGAAAACTGTGATATTGACAAGTTCTAAAAATAGAACAAACTACATAATTGGTTAAAAGCGTGCAGTGCGCTTTCAGAAGGACGAATCTGACTAACACAACAACTTGTTCACTGCAAAGCTGCAAAAACCAAACTGCTAACGTTGACTTTAAGATCGCTCGATAGAAAGTAAGCGGTTTTGCTGACAAGCGCTTTTCTGAAACTAATACCTTGTAAAAAATACTGCTTACTCCTTTCAACGCATCTTGTTTAGCGCTACTGAACTCAAGAGTTGTAAACAAACATAAACCTATATTTTTTGTACTCAAAAACTGAACAGATTAAGTCGCGTCATCTTGTTGCATTTCAAACAGAGTAAAAGCAAGGATGGCGAATGAAAGCGACAACAAGCAGAAAAAAAGGAATCATCACAGAACAGGCAAAGCGGGGAAAAAAGTAAAATTTCAACACAACTCTCTAGTCTGCGTCATGAACACAAAATATCAATTATATGTACGAAAAAATCGGCTTATATTACAAAACTGATTCTTTTCCTATGACTATTGTTTTTTAACAATCATTAACTAATCAATGTTTACGGTTGCCGTTCTTTAACTATATACTTAAATAATTTAAACAATTTTTTTTTATTTTTAAACTAATATTCCTTATAAAATCTAAGAACACGCAATAACTTGTCAACAAATTACTCACTAAATCGAAACTTTAATTAGCAAGTTTTACTTAAAAATTTATACACTTACCGAACCGATTTAAATAAATAAAACAAAAAATTCACAAGAGCAAATGTAATCTCAAAGTATCTTAAAGTACAATAAAATCTTAAACAGAAAAAAGTTCAACAATAAAACATCACAAAAGTATTCTAGAAAACTTTTTACAGCCAGCAAACAATGGGAAAGATCCATTATTGAAGCGCCATTGTGACAGAACAATAAAAACCGCTGAGGTGTGACGACACGTCACAGTCCAGGACTCGAGCACCAGCCGGCCTATTATGACGACACACTGGTACTTAAAAGCGATGCTCTTTTTGTTAAAAGTTTTACACCCGTTTTTTTTTGCTTTTTTTTTAATTTCAATCGATAATGTTTCAAGAGTTTTTAAAATGTTAATTTTTTTTTAAATCGAAAAAAAAAAGAATTAACAACTTTTTGTTATCTCAATGTTGAGTTGCAATAATAATTTTAAAACAATTTTAAAACTTTTTTAAGGTTAAAACAACTTTTTTCTTTTTTTTTTGTTTGTTATTATTGAAAATTAATTAGAAAACAAAATAACATGAAATGTGTTTAAACTACCAATAAAGAGTGTGTAAAATAGATTATCAGACTTTGAATTTTATAATAACTTTTTAAGATTACAAAAGTTCATTTTTAAAGAGTTTACTAAGTAATTAATTATATATTATACAAAACACAATACAACAATAAATTTTTTTTTAGTGTTTAACTGTTTACAAATTAAATTAACATAACAAAAATTTTAAGTCTAAATTGTTCATTTATACCAAACGAGTAAGTATTATTTTGTGAAAATTAAAACTAGTCTCGCGTAGTAATATTAATTTATGCTTTAAAAATTATTCGTATATTTTTAATAACTTTATAATTAAAAAAATCAACTTTAGTTTATTATTAATTACTTGAAAAAATAACTGCAAGACCATATTTAATTGCAACAAAAAATAAAATACAGTTTACAAAAACATATTTTCAAAAAGGTGTTTTTTGATACTAAAGACGTTAAACTTTAGAAACACATTAGTTTCAATTTGCAATAAAAAAAAATCAAAAATGCACAACCCAGACAGCGAGCTAATAAAACGAAAGCTTGACAACAAAAAACACTTCAATAAAAACTTTTATTAGCGCAGATTAAAATCAATTTAATCTACATCGCGCGAACATCACACAAATTGCGCGCAATTTCAAACAGAAACTTTTTGTGTCTCCTACTGCCAGCCGACTATAAACTGAAGAGCAGCGAGTTGAAGCTGCGAAGGGTGGGGTTTTTCAGCTCGGTTGTCAAGTGGGTATTGAAGTGAAGCCCTGACAACGCGCCGCAGCCCAAAGTGGTCTTTTTAGTTGAAACGTTGAAACTGCTGCTCGTTTTTTTTTCAACTCCCCTAATTAGTCCTTTTAATCGCGCTTTTCAAGCACTGTTGTTTATAATTGCCTGGAAACTTCAAGTGCCTAGTTACATGGTCCTTTTGATTGCTCGGCTTTGAGAAATTGCGTCAATTTATTGATTGTAATTTATTTTTGGATTAACTTCTGCTTCACAAAGTTATCCTTTTTTCTTTTTTAGTAATTAAAATGTCTTTCGAAACTTTAAACCTTCTCAGTTTTATCAAAAATTTATTTATATTGTGAATAAATAATGTTTTTTTTGTTGGGTTTAAAAGTAATTTAGCTGTAACCGATAACATACAAAGTGTTTTTTATTAATACTCGTCCTGTGAACTTTAAATTGTAGAAAAATATAGAGATGTTACTTATTTTTTGTTAGTTATCAAAAATAAATTTTAACATAATGCATGATTTAATTATCCATTAAAAATGTTAAGGTTAAGTCAATCGAGTTAATAACTTTTAAAATAAATTAAGGTTTCTTAGTTTACTAATCAAAGTATTACAAATAAGTCAATCATTGCGTTTGAAAAGCTACTTGCAATAATTTAAACTACTATTACAAAATTTATTTACTTAATTTCACTGTGAGAGTTTTAGTTTTGCAATTATCTACTGTTTCTAGCATAAAACTCTGTATAAAACTTATAAAAATATGCGGCATTTTTTTAACAATCTAAATGCGCTGTAGAATATAAAAAACAAAAAAAAAAAGGAATTTCTGTGGAAAATCCGTAATTAATTCAATTTGAAAAACACTTATCAAGAAGTTGAACACAGCGCATCGTAACATGCTGACTTAATATTAGCAGTTTATTAATTTATTATTTTTATAATTTCAACAATCACAAATGTTAAAAAAAATAAAGCTTTTTACTGTGGTAAACTAATTTCAACAATAAGTAATTGCCATCGAATTAAAATAAATACGTGTAGCTTCTTAAAATTGCAGTTAATTAGAAGATTTTTTATTTAAGTTAACTTCAAAAACATAACCCAATATAAAGTTTGTAACCCAATTAAAGTGTTATTAACTCTACTTTGTTATCAGTAAGAAATAGTCAACAGTCAATTAGTTTATTGCTGAAATTTGACAAATTTTTCCTTGCGTCTGTTGTTCGATTGCCTACCGAAGCGATAAATGTTGCTGTAATCCTTGTACGGCCATTGGTACCTGTACATGTTCTCTGTTACCAGTGGCTCCAACTTCTTGTTCTGTGGAATATATATTTAATTTGTTTATCTTGATTACAAAACTTAGTTATCTTAAATCAATTTTACCGCTATTATCATTTAGCTTATTCTGTTTATTCTTTCATACGAGTATTAAGTACTTGTTTTTTACGTTTTGTGAGAAATTTAAAAAAATTTACTTAGCTGTAGGGTAAAAAGTAACTAATAAACAACTCAATTTATTAGTGCCGATACCTGGTCCACTTTTATAGCTTTAGAACAGGTTTAAATTTTGACATAGGTTTTAATTCAAAGTCAAAAAGTGGCAGCAAAACACTTTTGTAGTTAAAACCTTTGATTGCACAGGTTGTAAACGCATTTAATCAATCTACAATTTTGGAACTTATACGTTCAAGCTTTAAAAACTACGTGGTTTTTATTAAAACATACTTTTATAAGCACAATGTATAACTTTTTATGTACAACAACAAAAAAAAGCGCTTTGTACACAGTCACAATTCCTCATGTGAATTAAATTAATTTGGTTTAATTAACTCATAAACCTCTTACAGCATATTTATTGCAAGTGAACTGGTAATAATCCTATAGAGATGTAAAGCCCAGCGTGAAGTTTCAAATACTTTTCATTCGAACAAATCTGCTGAGAATTAGCTCTTTGTAACGAGCTTATGACTTTTTGAAAATATTATCCAGAATTTTTTTTTGTTAATCGCTTAATGCTTTCGCAACTTGATTTTTTTATGAAATGTGACTTCAAGTTATATAATGTTTTGCGGTTTTTGTAGCTCAACTTCTTGAATAGTAAAATAACAGCTTTGTAAGCTCTTCTTTTTAATAAAATTAATTTTACAGTTATTACTTAGGTAATAAAGTTCAAAATTTACACCAGTTTTTGTTTTACTGCTACTGATTGAAAAAAGACAACTTAAACTGTTAAAACTATCAATAAATTGTTTACGATAATTATACTACATTCGAAAAAGTTTTATAACAGGAAACAAAATGTTATTTACAACAAAACTTAAACTTGGCTAATAAATAAATTTGTGTGAGTGTATTTATTTTTATTGCATTTCCTACCTAATTACCGAAAATATAAAACTTTTGAACTTTTTTAATGTATGTGATAGCAATTTAAGCTTTAAAAAAACTAAGATCTTTAAAAATTTATTTTTTTTAAGAGTTGTAAAATTTTAAGTTAAACTTTTGTCACTAACTTGATGGTAAAAAGATAGTATTAAAAAGTACTTTTTATTATTTGTTTAGCTTACATATAACAAAAATGTTGAAAATTGAAATTACTGTCTTTAATAAAATTAATTAAACAAATAAAAGTGCAATAAGCTTAAACTTCTTAAATAATATTGTTTAAAAAGAAAATTTAATATTCTCTTAAAATATACTGAAAAGCGTTTTATTTAGTTTTAAACGAATAAGAACAATAATAAAAGAAAATATGACCTTATAGTCTGTCCATAATTAGCTTTTAAACAGAGTATAAGCAATATTGATGAAAGTAACAAGAGAAAAGTGTCTAATAAAATGGTGTTGAAAAATGGTTATTGAAATATTAAAAATGCAAACAAATTTATTACAAATATACTAGACAACTCTTTTAGAGCACTTAAATTTCTACGACGGATAACAAGTTATAACTAATTCAGAACATGTTTATTATTAGTTGCTTTATTTAGCAACACAGTTACTTAATTATAATCCCATTAAAGCCTAACTTTTAAGAAGACAAATAGACATTGCTTAATTTTTATTAGTATATAAGTGTGTAAAAAAATTGTTAATAGGTAAAATAGATTGAAAAATACTTAATTTCCTTTTACTTAGCTAATATACTTTTCTAAACTGCAAACATATTCACGTGTATTAAAGTTTTTTTGAAAACAAGTTTTTTTTTAAATGAGAATATTCGAAATTAAATAAAGTTTGATACATGCTATAGACAACAATAGGGATTAAATATAAAGTAACTGTTAATTTGTTAGAATAGGTGTTTGTTTAATGAAAAACTAGATGCATGTGATTTATATGAAAGTATAATTTACTTTTATTACAAACATTTCAGTTTTGTTTTTAAACTTTTTTTTTTGATGAAATGTGGAAACTTTTTTTAATCGTCATTTACTTAATTACAGACGACATTAAGAAAAACTTTCAAAACAAATGCGACAAAAAAGAAAAGTAAGAAGTTCAAGTATTATTAAACTCAGATACCACGCTCGAAATTAAAAGATGATTCAAATGATGACAAACAATCTAGTAATTTTTAATATTTATTTCAGTAAAATTTTGCATTTGTAAAAGAACTGTTATAAGATGTTTAACTAATTACTAACTTTTAAAACATTTCAGATGAGAAATGTCAAGGGAATGTAATAAAAACAAACGCAAGTTTGAGTCTAGACATTTTTTAAAAATTTATTAGTGTGATATCTGTGTTCCAAAAGTAATGAAAGCTATATTTAAGTTTTATTCTTAATAAAAAAATCGTAATTATGTACAATTTTACAATATTATCAACTTATACTATCAGTAAAGCTGGAAATGTTTTAGTAAGATAAGTTTATTTTACTTATTTGTGCTGTTAAATTAAAAAAAAAGTACTTATGACAAAGGCTCCTTAGTCAAATCTTACAAAAACTTTTAATAAACCGCCTAAACAAAAAAACAAAACATTTTACCTTGTAGTTCACACTCTTGTGTTCCGCATCCTTGCACATCGGAATCTGGTTGGCATCCACCCACTTCCTGAACGTCTGCCGGTACCTCATCGGCACGAACGAGTCCATCTTGGTCGTGTGGTAGTCGGTGGTGGCCCGGGAGTCGAACGAGTTGGTGTCCGGGTCGCAGCCGAACTTCAATGTGGCCGCCCCGCACACTTTCTGTGGGTGGAAATGAAAGAGTGTCGGTAAAAATTAATAAAGTTTGAAATTAGCCTTTGTTAGAAATAATATTTTAGCAAAAAATGAGACTAATATGTAATGAAAATACATCAATATAAAAAACTTGATGAATAATCCATTCGTTTTATTGAGCGAGAAGATATAAATATTTTTTACATAAACGATATTTTACTTTATTAAATATTACCAAATTTACTTGTTTGTTGTTTTATCTGTATAGTTTAGTACTTTTGCTATGTTAAAAGTAATGTCTAAATTCGAAAATTTCATGCATTGTTAGTTGAAATCTGAGATAAGTAAATCTTTTAGTTTATTCCACGTTTTTTTAAGTGTTTTTGAAACGTTATAAAACTTTGAGTTTAAGCTAAAATCTTACTGCTTTACAATCATTTTTATTCTTAAACAATTTCTTGTTCTATTTTTGTTGTTCATTATAAACGATGGAAGCAACACCGCACAAACAGGAAATGTAAACAAAACTTTTCGAGTAAGCTGATGACAAATGTTTGTTTACACTAAATCTCAATGCAAACAGTTGGTTTAGTGTGTATTGTTCGGAAAGTCGTCAATTTGAAGAATATAAACAACCGCAAAGCTCTTAATACCTGACCGTAACGATTTTACTGTTTGTTATTCTTTGCAGCAGTTTCAAAATATTAAATTTCACTGGATATTAAAATTGAAGCAATGAAAAACTAATTAAGTTTGAATCGATAAAAAATACAGACAGTTTTGTTATCAAAAAGTGAGCTGTAAAGTTTTTATTAAAACATAGCATTTAAACTATGCTGAATCATAAAAATATCAAGCATTTTGGCGCCTGTTTTAATCTCAATAAAAATGTTTAAAGCTATAAAATATTCAAAAGAAATTTTACACGTTTTTATATAAAAGTATAAAGTATAATTGTATATAAAAAAATGAAAAAAGATTGATATTAAAGAAAGACTTTATGTGAACTTTTATTACATATACTTTAGTTTCAGTTTATATACTTTTTTATAATCTTGAAAATTCATAACCTTAGTTTAATTAGAACTTTTTTCAAATAAAAACTTAAAAGTCTTCAGAAAATTCGTTTGACTATAAAAAGTTGTCCTAAAAATTATTTAAAAACTTTTTAAAAGTTATAGATTTTTATAAAGTTGCTTAAAAGACATAATTTAATTTCCTTCTGGTACTTAATTGTAAGGTTGTTTACACAGAAAGCGCACTCAATTCAAACTCAAAGTCACAGCGAACATGTACGGGCCTCCGTACAAAAGTGTAAAATGTTTGTGTTGCTGACATGAGTCATTACAGCACTGCGATTATTTCCCACGCCCTTATATGGCAGCCGACGCGCATAATAAGATAAACATCTTATGTGCCGTTTGCAGCAGTGTCGCTGTGTTTAGGTGCAGCGCATGGCAATTATTTGTAATTCTGTTTTTCGAGGGAATTGCTTTTCGCTTAAAGATTGAAAATACAACTTTTAATTTAAACAAGCTGTTTACTTGATTTTAATTTGAGAAAATATAAGTTTGTGCTTCAGCTTAGCATATAGCGATTATACAAGATAATGAAATTAGTTTGTTGAATGCAAATGAACGTTTTAGCAATCGTAAGTGCTCTTTTTGGTAAACTTCAATTGCGCTTCGTTATTGATTTGCATATAATTTTTTTTCAGTATTTACATAATGTTTTGTTTTTTTTTATTGTGTTCTTACACGAAGATAAATCCTGTCTGTGCTAACTACAGATAGGTTAAAACGTATAAAAATTATATTTCACTTTTCTAGTTATTTCAACGTAGATGATAAAAGAGAAAATTGTAATATACATTAGTAATTAAATGATGTATATGTTTAATTTTTTAATTGTCGCAACCATATAATTATTACTTATACTTTAATAAAAAAATTACATTGTATATATTTAATTACAATCCTTTCAATAGCTTGATTTAAACATGAATTATTACTAAAAAATATAATCTACTTATTTTAAATAAAGTTTTATAGAGTCTGTGTACAACTACAGTTAAACCATAGGTGAATCTAAAACAAAAAGAGTTATACTTCTTATAAATCTAACATAAAAAGTTTATTGATAAAGTCATTTAAGTAAAAACTTTATTTAAAATTAATTCAGGTTTTATTGTACAAGCTGCTAGTAATTTAGCACTCTGTTGTTATAACAAAGGTATCCTTCCGTTTTTGTAAAAACACATAAGTTTGTGAACCTTGTCGAGTTGTATAAACTTTTAAACTTTTTTCAAATGCTTTAAATACAGTTTTTTTTAATAATTTTTTTTTAGTTTTAGTTTGTAAAATAAATAAAAAACTATTTAATGAAAACTATAACGTTTAAACTAAAAAATTATTTTAAAAATTCACTGCAATTTAAGTGTTTCAAAAAAGTTTTAAATTTAACACTTCAACGTAAAAACATTAAAGTTTTGAAAGTTGTTGATTTAAATTCCAAAATTTTATTAAACTTTCAAACAATACTTTTATTTTCGAAATGTATGTTTTCATATTTAATTCATGAACATACTACAAAAAAGTTAAATTATTTACAAAAAGCATTGTTATATGAACATAACTAAGTGCTATACGAACATATAATAAGTGCTAAAATACACTGCTAAAAGAATAAATTACTTTTTAAAAACTTACTTATTGTAAACTAAACTACCATTTTGCTCATAACAATTTAGTATGTACAAAAAAATATACAAAAAAAAACTAGTTAATTTTTCTTGTAATTATATTGTAACCTTTCTAAATTCGACTAAAAAGAAAACCAAAATTATTAAATATGAACTACAGTGATTTATACACTGCACTACTAATACTACCTTATAAAAAAATACTTTAACATAGTTTTTTATAACACTTATACTTTTTTTATTAAACTAAAATGGATATGCATAAGTAAACTTCTAATACTATACTTTTACGGAAGTTTAATTGTTAAACCCTCTTATTAACTAAGCGAACAGTTTTTAAAAGCTATTTTCTGTTAACCAACATTTAACTTTTTGTTCATTTTCAAAACAGTTACAAGATTACAACAACTTTAACATGTTTAAAAAATTTTCAGCTTATTTATTTTTTGTACTGTACAAGTAAGTATATGACTCTCACTATAAGTAAACTACCATAAGTGAGCGATAAAACTTTAAAAAGGTAAAAGTATTAATGTAATTTAAACTTGTTTAAACACAAGATAGTTATTTCAATAAACATCCCTAAAAATAATATTTTTTGTTGATAAAAACTGAATTGTTAATAAAAAACTTAAGGTTTTACGACTAACTTACTTAAACTTATCAGTCAAAAAATACGCATTCATATTAAATTTAGCGTAAAGTATACCTTATTCTATCATTAATAAAATTCAAACAAGAACAAAGGATGAAAAAGATCAATAGATGTTTTAAAATAAACACCCGTGTGACATTTGAAAAATTAGTGTCGAGCTTTGTAAGAGGCTTTACTATAGATAGAAGTATATAGACAAATAAGGATCTAACTAAAAGTCATAGTATACTTACTAATAACTTACTTTTCATATACCTAATTGAAACTCATTTTAAATTATAAAGCATCAAAAATTTCAATCTTTTACAACAATAGATGTTACTTTACTTTTTTTTTGTTAATTTTAAGAAAACAATTCTTATATGATGATATTTTTATAGTAATTTCAAGTAAAAGTGTTCAAGGTAGTTTATTTAAGGTAGTATATTAAAATTTAAAAAGTTATTTTGATGCAAACAGTATTACGTTGAAATAAAAAACAGCAGAGCAATAAAACAAAATTTCTACTACTGCGTTAAGCTTTTTTCAATATATTGTCAACCGTTAAAGTATTAATATTTAATACAATTTTTCCGTTTGAGTCTCGCCCAATTGGAGCAAGGTATTTGCTAACTGCTTAATTGATTTATGACACTTAAAAGCATGTGGCGCTAGACTTTATGGCAAAATTATTCATTTTGATGCTTTTTAAATTAAAAACTGAATACTTGATTTTTCATCTTAAAGTAAGAACAGACTATCGAAGAAATTAAAAAAAAATTAAAACAGTTTTTAAATTACAGTTTTTTCATTGGCCGTTTAAACTCACAGAAACACTTCTAAAACTTTGCTTAAAAACAGTTTTATACAAACTTTTTTTTTTTAAATATCGTAAAAAATTTATAAAGAACATGAAGTTTTTCTTTAATTTTAAGCCAAATAACGGTTATTTGTAATATAGATAAATATAGTTTGAAAGACCAATCAATATAAGCATTGATAAATGTACTGAGTAAATTATTTTTAAGTTGAAAAGTAGAACTGATTACTACAATTATTATATCTTCGTAACGGTCAGTCCGAAATAAACATAGGAAAGAAAACTTATAACAGAGCTTGAAATATCTACTGAAGTTCATAAACTCATTAGGAGTTTAAAGTTTATGGTAAAACAAAAAATCAATATGCAAGATCAATATGAAAGTTAGGATTAAAACATATTAGCAGTGTGAAACAGCGCAAGAATACACACAATTGTAAATCCTAAAACTATCTTTCTTTTTGACCAACATTTTAAAGCTTGTATTTTTAAAACTTTGTTGTACATTAGAGTTTTCTGCTTTGAAAATTAAAGAATATCAGCTTACTTAATTATTATTATAATATACAATATATATTAATAAGCTGTGACTAAGCTGTGTTAAGTATTATAAGTAATTGTGACTCTTTTTCATTAAGGTTTTTTTTTTTGAAGTTTTGGCATGGAAAAATTTAAATTAGCCATCATTTGTTAAGCAGCTTTTGAAAACTAAAACTTTTATTTAGTAATTGGCAAATATATAAGCAGTTGTTTTTGAATTTACCTGTCTATGAAATATGTTTATTTTCCACATCGATGTTTAGTTTAATAATTTATTAGAGTAAGAAGCCTCTTTACTCTTCCGCTGACCAAAAAATTTAAAATTATTTTAAATTGATTTTATTTAAAAAGCATAAGTGTTTCTGTGACACTTAAATTTTTATTATTATTACTCTTTTTAAAAGTACATATAAAAAGTAAATGAAAACGTTTTCAAGAAATTCTACATGCTATTTTTGCAAAAATAAAAGACTTTGATACTTAAAAAACCTGTTAATTTAATTTGTTTCTAGGTTTTTTTAATGAACAAAATTTAGCAGACATATATTTTGAACTTTGCATAGGAAGTGTTATATAAAAGTATTTAACTTTATATAATCTAAGAAAGTGTTAAAGTCTAATTTTAAACAACAAGACGCAAATCAGTTTCATTTTACTTAATTTTTTCCAAAGTTTATCAAAGTATTTACAAAGACTAACAACACTTTAGTATATAAAAACTAAATTACTTATGAAATAATTATTATAGTATTAAATATCAAGTATAGTTGTTCTGTTTATAGAAAAATTACTGTAAGTCCAAACCTTTAGGCTAAAGTTATAAATGTTTTTTAGCGGTATTTTACTCTTAAAAATATGATAAACTTTCATAGCCAAGTTTTATTTATCTGTATTCATTTGTAAACGAACCTTAAATCGTTCTAAAATATTTTATGTAGTGCACTTTACTTTATATTTTTTGATTAACAATATTAATGTAATATAATCGAAAAATATAACAGAGGTATAAACAAATGAAGCTTTAATCAAAAAAAAATATTTTATCAAAAGCTGTAACTTAATATATTCTTCGAAAATCGGTTATCGTTGATAATAGACTTTATACTCAAAAATGTTTTTTTAAAGTTTAACAGCTTATAAATTACTTTAGTAGACTGTTTTTATAAAACCTAACAAACAAAATACTTATTTATCTAATTGCTTTCAACATTTATAATGTCCGATACTTTGATATATAGCTTAACTTATATGCACGCATACAAAGTTTACGTTCGAGTTTATTTATAGAACTTAAATAAGTTTTTTTTGATGTTAACCTCTATATAAATCCTTTTTTTTTATAATAAAAAGCTATGATATAGCTTCAGCTATCTAGTCATTAAGTATGAAATAGTTTTTAAATTTTTTAGAAACATTTTTTTTAAATAATATTTTAGCTTTTTAGTAACTTAAACTAGTTACACTTATAAATAAACCATATAAAACTAACATGATTTTCTTTCCATAAATTTGGTTGCTCTCTTAAGAAATCAAGATATCCATCGAACTTTCGTCTCGGATAGGAAGTTTCTTTAATCGTCAATGTGTCGAATTTCGAGTTGGGGTTAATAAGCTTCAAAGTTATTTTAGTTTTAAAAATAGCAAAACAGATTCTAAAATGTACACTTTTGTATTTTAAAAGGTTTTTCTTAAAAATTTATCAAATTAAAAATACAGTTAACTTACGTTTTTAGTGGGTGGAGTTAATGACACTATTGGCTTTAACTTGTGGGTATAATTTCCTTTTGAGTTAAACTCTTGGTCGTAAGTAGTCGAATGCTTTTCCTGTGTTTTAAACAAATAGTTAAATGTTTAAGTTTACTTCTCTAAGTTCTTTAGTCTTTTAGCTTAGTTTATTTTTGTTAAATACTTAGATTAGTAAAAATGTTATTAAACCTTTTCACGTCCTAGAACTACACTCGACTTTTTTAAAAGCAGTGTTCCTCGAACCGGTGCTCTACTTTGTATTTTGTACTGGGCTTGCATGCTTTTACTTCATCTTAAAAAAGTTGAAAAGCAAAAAAATAATCAACAATTTTTGTACATCATTATAAATGTTACGTCACTATTAGTTTTGTAGTTTGCATTAAATACTTATTTAGTTAGACTTTTACACCTACTTAGTCTGTGTTGTACGTTAATGTAATTAGAGGTTTATGTGCTAAAGTCATGGCCAATCCAAAGCAAGAGAACCTTCCTACACCTCCAGTTGCAGACCCTAAAAAGAGCAAAAAAACCAAAGCATAGTTAGTTCATATTATTGATTAATTTTAAGATTTAAAATACATGAAAACAACTTTTAGTTTTATAAATAACTTTATTCATGGAGTTTTTGCATTTTACTGAATTAAATGGTATGTTTTTCAATACAGTTTAGAAACTTTACTTTTAAACTATTGAATGTTAAATAATTAAACCATAAAAGTATGTTAATTTAAAAGCTATAAACTAGCTTACAACATAAGTCCAATATTGAATAGCCAACACTTAAATACATTTCTATAAACGTATCAAACTTCTCTTTAGTTTCTAAAAAAATATTGGTCATAGTGAAGCTTGATATCTTCTGTTTTTACTTGTCTGGTATTAATTTATAAAAAGTCAAACCTATCAACAAAATAAGGTTTGAGCTATTTCCTTCAATTTTTAAAACGTTAATAATTCTTTTCAGTTTTCATAAATCTAAATAAAATATTTTGCTACTGTAATAAAAGATTTTTTTTATTTTAATGGTAGTAGTGCAAAGTTACGTTTGTAAGTGAGTTCTGTAGATGTTTATTTTTAAGACTTTGAACTATTCTAATCTTTTTAAACTACGATAAATTTATTAGCTATTTAGGTTCTAAGTAAGTAAATCTAAAATGTATTTTTTCTCGAAACTTTAATCATGTAACTGATTAAAGTTAAGTGTTAGTTTATAAGTTTTGTTTAATATGTTGTTCTTTTATTTTATTACAATACATTTAAAATTTATATTTTTTTAAAGCATTGTTTTTACTCTAGTTTAAAGTTAGTTTGGTAAATGAAATTAGTAAAAAATGTGTATATATCTAAGATTAATATCCGAGATATAGAAACAGTACATGTTAAAATTGTTATTACCAGTTATATAGAACTATTTTTGAGTCTAAAGTTTGTTTATTTATAAGATGTGCTACATAGCAGCATTATTACTTATTGTTTATAAAGTTATGTAAACAGTGTTTAAAGTAAATCAGTAAAGTATTTAATTTTCACTCAAATTTAATATAGTTATGCAGGTTATAACCTGACATAAACTATAACTAGTAAGTTTGTGAGATATTGTAGATAAAAGTTGTGAAAATTCATAGCTCCAAAGTTAAATTAACTCTAAAAATGTGTTTAAATAACATACAACTGCGTACAACTAAAACTTTTAAAATTTATCTTTTTGGAAAGTACTATTTTAATGCCTTCATCAATTTTAGTTTTTTTTTTCAATTTTTTTATGCCAGTATTTTTTTAAAAGGCACGTTTCAATTTTAAACAATTATAGATAAAATAGATTCAGCACAAATGTTTATTAAAATCTTATTTTTTAAGCACATGTTTGCACAAAAAAGCGATCAACTTAGTTTAGCTTAAGCAACTATAACTTTAAATAACTTAAGTTTATTTCTAAGAAATACTTCTTTATACTTTTGTTTCATCTACCTTTAAAATACTTTTTAGTCTTTTTTAATAAAAATTTTGTACAGTATATACCTATTTGATTTCAACCTCAAATGAGAAAACATAAACAAAACGCATTAATATAGGTAAACAAACTATGGTAAACAAACGTCAAAAACAAACCAAAAATTTAATATCTTCTTAAGGCGCCTTTAAATTTAATCAAGTTAGTAGTTAAAAAAAAACTAAGTTTTTACTTTTTATCGTTTGTTATTGAAATTAAAAAAAAATTACCATTTTAAAGCATTAAAACACTTTAATATCAATGTTAAAGTTGTGAGTAAAAACTACTTTATAACAATTTGTTTTATCAAAAAATCCAAGTACTTTATCACAACTCATTACTACAACATTAAGAAATTTTCAGTAGTTGTGACTGAATTAGATGCAACGTTTTGTAAACTTTTTTTGGTGACATTTCAATGATATCTAACTGTTTTCTTTTTTTTTTAATTTTATGATTGCTACTAAAACTGAACTTGTTAAAATATCTTAATTAAGTATCAAATTCCCAATTTAAGCAAAGCAAGCTTGTATAATTTTATACTTGCACAGTTTATAAATATAAAAGGAATGTAAAAAGTTTTAAATATTGTTTTTTTTTCTGAACGATTAAGTTTTGAAGCAAAATTTTTATAAAATACCTCAAATCTAAAACTCCTTTTAGCTGATTGCTTTTCATTGTAAGTAACTGTTATCAGGTTCAAATTTTAAACTCTAAAGTTTTAATTCTACAATGCAACTAAAACTAAGTGTTAGACTCTTGTCGATAGCTTTGATTCATGTACCGTTTTTTTCTAAAACAGGTATGTACTTGAATTTTTAGGCCTATTTTGATTTCGTATGTTAGAAAAAACAAATTAGCTTTTATGCTTTACGTTACGTTTAAGCATCGCCTATAAAAAAACTGTATGTAGTAGTTTAGCCAGTTACATTTGTTTTAGAATATATTTTGTGTCTCCTTTAGCAGTAAATAGTCACATACTAAATTTAATCTTCATATTGAAGTGAATTGCATCTATAAAGTCTTTTACTTTTCCACAAACAGTACTTTACACTCTTTTATTCTCCTGTTTATGAAACAGAGAACAAAAAAATGTTTTCAAACGTCTTTAAACCAAAAAACTAAGCTTTTTATGGCATAATTAATAAATAAGATTATTGTTCATATCTTTTTGACTGTTCTGTTTATATATTTTAACTATACAAACTTAGCTTTGAGTTACTAGCTTTCATGTAAACTAATTTTTGCATTTATATTTAATAGAAATTTAGCACCTAATATATAAGCTTTTGGTGTTCTATATACGTTAAAAAACATAAATTCTAGTCTAAGAAAGTTGTGCTAAATTGTTTTATTTGTATAAATTAAACTTTCGTGTCATAAATTTTTTCAAGATTTCCATTTACATGAAACTTAATACTTTTAGGATATAATCTTTAATGGTTATTAAAAACTCATACTACTAAAAAGGTATATAACTATAGTTGATAGTCTTTTAAACTACTACTACCGCAGAGTAAGTTGTTGCAAACATAACACTAAGGCTAAATATGTCAATAAGAAATAAATATTTTTTACTTCAGCTTTCTGCACCTTTAATAAAACTTTTTGTAAATCTTTTTTCATAGTGTTAGATTAAATATATAAACTTTATTTAAGTTAAGATTTGATTTTATATTTTTAGAATTTTTTTATTTTTTTTTTTGCGAATAAAACAATTGCTTTATTCTTTTTGTAATTCTGATAAATATTTTTAGCAACTTTTCCTAAAATAATATTTTTAATTTAGCAAAAAAATTTCACAGTACTCTTTATTTATCAAACTAACACATGTTTCAGTGTCATAACTTCTTAAAATTTTGAATTTAGTAATATTTCTTTTAAGACACATTAACGGAGCTCTGTAATAAAATAAATACTGTAAGAAAAGAACAGAAGTTAAAGTAGGTGTTTGTGTATAAGTCTTTACTAACGATAAACATAAGTAATAAAGATTAATAGTTAATAATAGATAGAAAAATATGTTAGTTTAATAAAGAAAGAGTACTGTGAAAATATGTTGTTATATAATTCAGTAAACTTGTTTCGCTAGGATCTCTATTAGCTAACGATAGTATTCATTTTTGAATATTTGTTATAAATTTAGTGTTTTTTATTATAATTTTGTACAAAAGACAATCTTTTTTATTTTTAAATACGTTTAAAGCTTTAACACTGTAAACAAAACTTTATAAGTTGTTTTATCATAGTTTTCATCTTATGTATTGTTACTTAGTTGCTAGTTTAAGAAATAAATTAAATCATTTTACTTTCCTTCACTTTTAAATTGCTATTAACTAACAGAAATGTATTTTTGAAGTTTTATATATAGTTTTAGTGCAAATGTACTGATCTTTTATACATAAAATGTTGAGCAAGTTTTTTTAGTAGTCCTCCATTAACAATAGCTATAAATTTTGAACGACCACTTTTGTTCATAACAACTTCTAATGCATTGTGTTTGCAAAATACTTTCTTGAAAGTTGGTGTTTATCAGTGTTTTTGTTGTTATATATTTTTTTAACTTTTTGTTGTAATAAATTTGTTAGTGTTGACACTGAGGACATGTCTGTAAACTTTGGAACTTTCAAACTTGGAATACCACCAAATTTCAAAGAAGTATTAGAAGCACTTACAAGAGAAATTTTGAAAGAGCAGCCAACTGATATTGCTACCTTTTCTGCAATTTTTCTCAATGAATTGCTTGAAAAACGTGAACGTGAGTATAATTTCATTTTTTATTTAAACTTTATACTTAACTTGTGCTTTCTTTTACACTTTCCAGTAAATATTTTGAAATATAGAAACATATAAACCTTATTTATTCTTTTATAAAAAACTAGTTTAGAAAATTTTCAAGTTACTTGAGCAGTAGTATTAGTAACTTATTGCAATCATTGGCTAAGTTTCCTGCAATGTATTGCAAAAAATATGTGAAGTAAAGACTATTTTTGTAAATAAAAAATATATTGAAAATATTAAAGGCATAGTGGTGGCCCACCTTGTTTATTACAAGTTGATATTATTTTATAGAGTTTTATATTGACTATCAGTTATTTTAAAATTTAAATTAATTTATAAAATGTAAGCTATGAAAGTCTTTGAGTACAGTAGGCTTGTTATACACTTAATATAGTTATATTATTTTTTTGTAAATAATATAGGCAAATAAAAAGAATAAAAGATAAAATTTTATTGTCAAATGTTGTAATTAAAATTTGTTCACTAAAATTTTGTCTTGTACTTTATTGTTTAACCATTTTTTTACTTTTATAGTAAGTCCATCACTTATCTTCAAATCTTTAAACATATACTTAAGTTATTTTTTCAAAAACCCACTTTTACTTTTTTTTTTTAATCTAAGATATTTGTTTTTTTAACATTACTAGAATTCCGACTCTATAAATCTTTAAACTTTTAAAGAAATATTTCTTAAAGTTGACGGCTTTAGTTCAAAAAAGGTTTTTAGTTAATTTATAAGTCTCTGATAAAGTTGACAATCAAAACTTGAGGCCCATCATAAGCTTTTATTTCAAACTTTAAAAAAGACTAAATTTCAAAAGTTAATTAAATTATTTATCTAATGTAAAAAATTATTTTTATTTTATACTTTATTAATGTTAATTTATAAAAAGAATGTTTTTACCCCTTAATCCTTACTTTTATTAAACATTCTAATATTCAACTTTATTATGAAACCATTGCCTAATTAAAAGGTTAAATTAGTTTTAAACAAAATTGTGAATTTTAATTAGATTAGTTCATACCATAAAATTGTTAACAGCTGTGTAATTAAAGTTTTATTTTTCTCATGTTTTGAGAAGTTAAAAATATGAGTTTTAACTATAAATTTCAGATAGTTGTATCAATTAGATTCTTCAATTATTTCTCTGTTATTTTATTATTGAAGATAGCATTAAACACCTTGACAACTTTCAAAAAATAGTTGATGATATGATACACATCACATGTAATTGTGATATATGCTTTGTTACAAACGTTTTTGTCTTTTAAAATAAATGAAGAATTTTTATTTATAACATTAAAAAATATTTTTGTTGCACAATTTAATTTCTTAAAATAGAAGCTTCCAAAAAAGTTAAAATCAGTTTATGAAGAGTTATGTATGGAAATAATTATCTTTTATTATTTATTTTAAATATTGTTCGTATATGTTACACAAATTTAATTTAAAAAATATATATATATCCAACTAAGAAATATTGTGATTACTATTAGAATTTAAATAAAGTTTTGTTATAAACATGTTTTGAAATTTTATCTTTATTTTTTCAAAAACTAAGTTACTTTTACTAACTTGTAATAAATTATAAATAGATACTTTTATAAACACTTTTATAATTAAAAAAGATAGGTAAAAGCCCAAAACTTTTTTATCAGTCCAATTAACTTTTCTTCTTATACTAGAAATGGTAAATTGAGAAAAAAAGGTTAATAAGTAAAAGAAAAGTTTCTCAGTGTTTTTTTAATTGTTTATCTTTGCTTTTTTATATCTATAACATTATATACAAACTTTTTTAAAGTTTTTGAATATTTTTTTATAACTGTAAAAAACAAAAAGCTCTACTTAATTGTTTATTTTTTCATGCTTCTGTTTTTTTTCAGAGGGATTAGATACACGTTTCATTGTTAAACGACAGGAGGCAAGTGAGTTATTTTTTTATTCTTATTACTGGATTAATTAAAAATAATATTAAACTTTGTACCAAGTTTGAATTTTCCATTACTTACTTAGTTTATTAGTTTTTTTAAAACAAACTTTCAATTAAAATAATTTGTTAATATATTCTTAAACTCTAGTAGTTTAAAGTCCTAGTAGAACAACATACTGCTATTTGTTATCTGTTTCTATACTTATTTAAAAATATCTTTATTTTGCAGTTGCCATCAAGAGTTCTACAAGTGTAAGTTTGCATTTTCTATGCAATAGATTGTCTGTCTACCTATTCAAATACAGCTAAATTTAAACATTTTATAAACCTTGACTTTTTTTTAACGCAGGTTAGTTTTTTTTTGTCCAACTAATATTAAGTTGAGGTAATTAAGTTTGAAAAGAAAAAGTGTTACACACTTTTTTGATATTTATCTTAAATTTTCCAGTAAATTTTTGTTACTAGTGCTTTTTAACCAATACTTATTTCGGCCATCATCAACAAAGTTAAGATCTTCGCGCCATCAACATAATAAATAATAGTACTTTTTAGACATCAAGTTTACAAAAATTTCCTTTCTAGCTACAAATTTAACTAATTAAGATTTCATATTCAGTTACCCAAGAAGTAAAAAATCTGCTTTATCCAAAAACTCTTAAGTTTTTGTAAAGTTTCAGGCATATTTTTTAGTTTAAATATTGGTAATCATGATTAGTAAAACACTTTCAAAAATGTGTAACAGTATTAATTTTAGTTAATACTTTTATATGTATATGTATGTATTTGATTTTTTTTATTGGTATCATTATGTCTTTGTATACTTTAATAATTTATATTCTAATAAGGAGTCTAATTTAGTTCATTTTTTTATATAAAAACTTTTAGAAGTAATTAATTTAAAACTATTTCTTATTTTAATTACACCTTTTTTCCTTAGTTTAGCACCTGTGCAAATGGTGAGCATGAATTTGATTTGCTTGTCACACAAGTTTTGATTTGTTTTAAAAATATTTACTATTAGTATACTGTATAAATTATTAAGCATTCTTTTTATCTTGTCATTGAAAACTTTTCAATGATAGTTCTTGATATTATTACCACATAGTACACAAATAACTGTAATGAAAACCTGGTTGTAGTTTTTGTAGAAACTAAAATATTTTTGAACTCAAATTAAATTCAACTTTATTTGCTTTTGAAAAAAATTAGTTCCAAAAAGTTTACAATGTGTACAAAATCACCTTTGACGTTTCAGAAAAATTTGGTTTATTCATTTTAACGAAATTTAAACTATTGTGAAATAGCATGATATTTAAACAGTGCTGGTTAAACTTAACAATCAACTTTCAGCAATTCATGAAAGCCGACAACGAAGGAGGCGTCGCCCCTCCGACAACGAACAAGCCTCCGGTCACGGAGTCGACGCCGAAGAAGGAGCCACCAAAGGCAGCAGAACCCGCTCCGGTGAGAGGGGAAACCGAAGAGACGGAGGCTGAAGAAGAAGAGGAGGAGAAGGACTCGGAAGGAGACGACACGGAGTACGCCACCGCCGCACCCGGATCCCACCAAGGAGAGGAACCTTCTCAGGCGGAGGAACAGAAGACAGAGAGCGCTCCCGTTGAGGAGTAGATTAAGAAGCTGTACATGGAGTTTAATTTTTTTTTTGGTTTTAATTATTTTTTTAGAGGGTAAAAAGATAGGATTTTGTGTAAAAGCCTTCAAATGATACGCTGAGATACTTTTATTTATACTTTTTAAACTCTATTTTTTCCAATTAAGATTTCAATAGTTTTAAAACTAAGCTTTTTTTCGACGAAACAAAATTAATTTAAGTAACTATAATTCTTATTTTCAAATTTAGATACCATTTTCATAAATTTCTAACTGTAAATTAAAAGACTGCTTTTAAAATGTGTCATATAATCTTTTACTACAACTTTTTTAAATTCTGGTTAAAAATTACGATATTTCATTTCACTGTGATTAAAAGTTTATTTATTGTATTAATTCTTAACCCAAGCTGTCTTTAAAATTATTAAAACTGTTTTGTATAAATTTTCTGATAAATAAATTGTTTTTCAGCCTATATTTGCTTTGCTACTGTAAAATAATAACTTATTACTAATCCATAAATCCGTAAAAAAATATATTTTTAATTTATATAAACTATCAATTTAATTAACATGTAGTATTATAAAATAATATTACAACAACTTATTGTTTACTTAAGTTTTAAAGTAATCTTTAAAACACTAATTGACAATTACAAATATAATCTTTTAGTTCAAATATTTAAAACAATCTTAGTTAAAAATTTTTCTATTTTAAATGACTTTTTTTTTACTAAATTTTTCCTGAACATTACAGTTTACTAACAACGAAAGTTGTTGATGCCTTTAATTTAAACGTACAAAAGTGTGTTTAAGTTATTATTTATACGTAATTTTTTATTTGAAGTTATAGAAAACTGATATGAAGTTAATAAGTTAAAATCTTACAGAGTTTGAACAAAAAGCTTAAACGAGCTATAAAAAGCTTTGATAAATAAACGTTTTCCTCATTTAGAACTTAGCAGATTTTAAGTAATGCATAAAGCATGTATTAGAATTCATACACTCAGTTGGTAAAGCAAACTTCAATGAACTCTAATATAAATTTGAAATTCACTTTAAAGTTTATAAACCTATATCATGATTAATTTTTAAGAATTTCAAAGACTACGCCAATCCACTAACTGATTAAATTCTTTAACAAATACAATTTGGCTCAATGGCGCAATATTTTAAAGACAAAAACCGCGTGACAGACTGCTTTTCTGGCAAGGCGGCTTGTCACAAAATTTATTAGTATATTTTGAAATTAAAACCCCGTACATCAAAACTTATAGCTATTTGATGGAGAAACACTGAGTTTAAATGCAAAAGCTGTGATTGTGGATTTCTATCCGTAGTAAAAGATTTTATTAAAATTCAGTTGCTCTAAAAGACAAAAATATAAATCAAATCCTTTGAGGCGTTTGCTAACGCGTTGTCATTTGTACTTTCCAACACGGAGATTGAACATTAAACTGTGGTGTATTTGTAACTGGTAGTATCTATTGGGGTGTAAATATCAGTAGTTGTGTGTTTTTGAACAAATGAGTTTGGCACTGCTTTGTTTTTCGAAACCGCCTGAGCTAATTTTTGGTCTTCGACAGATATCCTACTGTTTTTATCACAAATGTTTTATATGCCATCTTTTTCAGGAGCTTGCCAAAGAACGATCTCGGACTAAATAAGGGATCCCTTAGATATAATGTTTTTTTTGCTTTTTAAACGACAGCAACACAACTATCACACCAGTATTTTAATTTTATAGAAATATGTGTACTAACTTTTGCTTAACCTATAAAGGATAAAAAACATATTTTTTTAGCTAGAACTTTTTCTTCTTAGAAAGTTTATGAAACTTTAACCAATGTTTGTTTTTATTGAACTACTGGAAGAAAATTAAACTAAAATATGTTTATTTTCCGACTAAAATAAACTGTTTGACTTTTTGTAATAAAGTTTTACTTTGTAACTATTTTTTATATTATTTATCTGGAGTCTTTTAATATTACAAATTTTTTTCTGTACTAGCGTTTTATTTCATCAGCCTTAATTACTTTTAGCATTTTTTGCACGATGTGTTATCGACTAATCCAGCTTTTGTTGATGTAAGAAACCTTTGAGTATTTTGCTCAGCATGTACGAGATATTGTTTTAATTAATCCTCACACTCAAAAAACCACCAATGATTATTTCGTCATAGGTATTTGTAACATGTAAAAAGTTTTTTAAATATTTAGCTTTTTATAATATTTCTTCTTCTAAGCTGGAACAGCTAGGCATTACCTCGTAGTATTATAAAATATATAAAAATAAAAATCGGTATCCTAAATCGCTTTCACAGAAACCACTTAAAGGACTTTTGTTAGTTATTTACAAACTGTCAAATTCAAAAAAGACAGTTCAATTTTTTTATACAAGTTATTGCTTGTAATATTGTGCTGTTCAGGTTCAAAATATATACATATATATACAATTTGCAACTGTGTTGGAACGACGGGAAAGGTCCACATACCCGAGAAACAGTCCGAACAAAATTTCAGGGATTCGTGTTTGAGTGGCTACCACTAGATGGAGATTTCCTCAACATGTGCTGTGCGAATGACGGAACTGTGTTCGATACTGTTGCGAGTCACAGACAGTATTTTATTTGACTGTACAATTAGTTTTTGTCTGCTTTAGTTTAAAAAGTTTAAGCAACTTCATGAGCTGAAAAAGTTAAACTTTGAAATGTTAAGCGTAAAGAGTTAAAGGCTTTTTTTTAAGCTATTATGTTTTGAAAGTTATTATAATATTATGAGAAACTGTTTCTAGCAATAACTTTTAAAACAGCTTGCTGTTATTACGTCACAGAGCACTTTTAAGTTAAACTAGCTGTTGGTATGTGATTCTCAAAAAAAAAAAAATTTCTAAATGTTTTAGCTATTGAAAAACTCATAAACTTTGCTCTTTTTAAATTTTCGTTTCTTTATTATGTTTTGTTTAAGATTTAAGTAACATTTCATTTACTAAATTTTAACACTGATACCAGTTATTTGGTTATGTTTTTTCGTTATAATTGTACAACATGATCCTTTTTGTAACTGTTGAAAGTGGTACTTAAAAATTCTGTTATATTTAATATTATATTAGCAAATAAATTTCAGTATTGTAATTTTTTTCATAGGAAAAGGATCATGTCTGTAATATAAGCCGACTAATATGTATATATATATATATATATAATTGATATTTTGTGTTCATGACGCAGACTAGAGAGTTTTGTTGAAATTTTACTTTTTCCCCCGCTTTGCCTGTTCTGTGATGATTCCTTTTTTTCTGCTTGTTGTCGCTTTCATTCGACATCCTTGCTTTTACTCTATTTGATATACAACAAGTAACGCGACTTAATCTGTTCAGTTTTTGAAAACGAAAAATATAGGTGTATGTTTGTTTACAACTCTTAAGTTTGGTAGCGCTAAACAATATGCGTTGAAAGGAGTAAGCAGTATTTTTTTACAAGGTATTAATTTCAGCAAAAAGCGCTTGTCAGCAAAACCACTTGCTTTCTATCGAGCGATCTGAAAGTCAACGTTGGCAGTTTGATTTTTGCAGCTTTGCAGAGAATAAGTTGTTGTGTAAGTCAGATTCGTCCTTCTGAAAGCATACTGCACGCTTGTAACCAGTGGCGTCGCGTGGTATTTTTCTAAGGTGGTGCAGAAAAAAAAATCGAGTTGCCGGTGCTCGATTTGCCCTTACTTGAATTGTTCCAGCACGAGTTGCCTCTTCTCGAGTTGCTTCTACTCGAGTTGCCTCTGCTTGAGTTGCCTTTGCTCGAGTTGCCTCTGCTCGAGTTGCTTCAACTCGAGTTGCATCTACTCGAGTTGCTTCTGCTCGAATCGCTTCAACTTGTGTTGCTTCTACTCGAGTTACCTCAGCTCTGCTTAGCTTTGTTTTCATTTTTTGATTACAATAGCTTGTGGAATGATACTTAAACCTGTACTGTTTTAGGGAATTTTCAACTTAGCTTACTTACCGCAAGATATTGATTTTGCGGTAATACTTGAATAAATTTTGCTGTTTCGAGTTTATTTGCGGCAGTCAGCTAAGAGTTTGCGGCAGTGAAGTAAGCAAAATGGTCGTTTTCAAAATTGGAGTTTTATAAGAGATTTTGTTTTGAAAAATAACGAAAACGTTATAGATACTTAATTTTTTCTTACAAAATTTTAAGGTGGTGCAATTGCGGCAGTGCAACACCCCACGCGACGCCCCTGCTTGTAACCAATTATGTAGTTTGTTCTGTTTTTAGAATTTGTTAATATCACAGTTGTTGTGCTTTTATGCTGTACATACTGTTTTAATTTTATGTTGAAATGATATATTAAGCTTAAAAGTTTATAATCTTTTTTAATAAAAAAGAATTGTTCAGACTGTTTTGTTTAAAATTTTAGGTTTAGGTTTTAACGACAAAAGCAATAAAATAAGTAGTTAAATTGTCTGTTGGATAATTTAATAAACTTTTCTGTAAAAAGTTTTTATGCAATCTTGTGATATTTTTTTATACTTTTGTTGGAACAATCAAAAAACTAAATAAAACACAAATTTGAAAAATAACGTTTGTTTATTTTTAGTTTTAGTTTAATCATTTGTTATATACTTTTTAAACCATAGAAAGTTAAAATTTAATTTCAGTTTTATAAACTTTATATTTAGTTTGTTTTTTGTTGACATTTAACAAAAGTTCATTAGAATCGAAAAAATTGTTATTGTGTGTGTCCAGTTTAAAAGTTCATAGCTTATCGTAGATTTAAAATGTGCTTTAACATTACTAAAGTGAGAAACAAATAAACCAAAATTTTTTCCACCATTTATTTGTGTTTTAGATAATTTGTTAATTCATTCGAGTTTTTTGTACAAAGTGTTTTATAACCACACATTCAAAAATAATTACAATATAAGTTTTGTTAAATATTGATTAAGTTAGCCGATAGTTTAATATTTTACGTTTTTGATTAAGAGAGTTTAAAATATAAACATTAAGGGTTGTTAACTAATAAAATACTTTTTTTATAGTTATAATTAAAATGTGTACGGTTGGATTGTTTCTTTGTGTATAAATCTTTAATAAATATTTTTAAGTTTTCATATGACGTAAAACAGTTTAAAGTCATTAAATTGTGCGCTTAATTTGTTTCAAAGGACTATTTTAATTTTTTTTAGTTTGCTTTAAAAACTGCCGATTAAAAAATAAAATATCTAAATTTATGTAAATTAATTTTATTAGTAAAGTTTGTGCCAAACTACCTACTTTCGAGCATGCTTATTTTAACAAACGACCAAATTTGTTTAAGCCTTTGACACCTAACACTAAAATTATCTAAAAAGCATTTTTGATTACTTAAATGATTAAAATTAGTTTCAAAGACAAAATAAAGTTATACGACAGTCATAAAAAAATCTCCATCAATTTAAAAATAATCCAAGCCTTGCAAAACAGTCACTAAATAATCCCACGGCGTAAAAACTTAATTGTGTTAAAATTTCTATTCATGTGGGAATTGCTGCGCGCACTGTGTTACAATCTAGTGAAAAATATTTGCTCACGACAATAAACTTCACAGATTCTTATTATAGATTGTGTTCAAATTAAATAGAGTTGTTACGACATTGTTAAAAATGTGTCTCAAGACGATTTCGTTGTTTTTGATTCTTGGTTTTATTTCGCTGTCACACGGTTTGTTTATTTGTTTTGTAATTTGGTTGTAAATAAAGTTTTGAACTTTTTAAGTATGAAGTAGAGAAAAAATAATAACATCAATCTTTTAATAATTAAAAAAACATTTTACTTCATTAATTTTAAAAAACACACATTTTTACTCTTTTATCACTAGACAAATTCTTAAACATAAGCACTACTTTTCTCATATACACTTCTTTATCTATTTTTAGCATCATTACATAATATGTAGGCCATAATGAAATATTTTCATTATTTTCAAAGGTAAACGCTTGAGTGCATGGGCGGGAGATGACGTAGAACTTCACTGCCTTCCCAACCATAGACCTGGAACTAATGACCCTTTGGTTTGTTTATTTTATTTTTCATGCAACATGTTTTTTTTAATAAATCTTCATTCTTGTGAAAATAGTTCTGGAATATTAAGAGCTGTTTTGAAAGTTCTCAGCTTTGTTGAACAACTTTCATTTGTGCTTACTAATTGTTTTTCTCCATTTTATAACTAAAAAGTATTTTTTTAAATGTTATTCGTATGTTGTTCATTTAGATCTTTTTAACAATAACATTTCAAAGTCGGATGCAAAGTATTTGATTTGAAGTGTAAAAATCATTCATGTCTAAAAAAGTTCTTTTAATTAACAGTTTTAGTTTGTGTTTAAAATTACGTGAAAACATTATTTAATTATCATGTTAAAACTATACCAGGATTGGAGCGGATTAGTTAAATGGACCGCCATTGTAGATGGATACCCAGAAAGAATGATCCTTCACATTGATGGCAAAGTCGATAAAAAAAACTTCACTAGACAGTGAGTTTTAAAGTTTTATTTTAAAGTATTCCAATTTATTTGTTATTTTCTTTTAGTCACTAGCTTTCACGTACAAAAAACCAGTTAGTCAGTTTTTTAACTGTTTTATTAAGTTTAACGTGAGTGTTAAAGTTTGTTTAAAGTTTGTTTAAAACTTGTTTAATACTTAAAAAAAATGATAAAATTAAATTTCTTTGTAGCTACGAGTACGATCCGGACACGCACAGCATTCTTCTGGAAGATGTCTCCGAGGAGGACAGCACGGGTTGGGAGTGTGATCTTGACAACAGCAACTTGTACCCCGGAAAGGTACATCTCGACGTCTACAGTGAGTATACTGAACAAAAAATTACTTAATCAAGTTAAAGAAGAAAAAATATAGTATAGAAGTATTTATACAAAGTTTATTGATAAAACGAATTTTGTATATATTTTTTGAAGTAAGTAAAATAGTGCAATTATCTTTGCTTTTGTTAATAAATGTTTTACTTTAAAGTACTGTTGACTGTGACAACAACAACTTATCGATATAAAAACAAATATGTAAGTATATTCAAACTTAGTCATTATTGTAAGAATGACAGCTAAAGATATAAGAATTATGAAGTTTTTGTATCATTAACGAATTTTTTAAAGGCAAACCTGAAATTGAAGTGGTTCAGGAGGCAATGCACCTCGAAGACAGTGGTGAACAGACAAAGGCAGTGTGCACAGTGAACAACATGAACAGGAACTTCGACTACGAAGTCTTCTGGTCAGTTTACAAATTCGTGATGTTTTTGACTAAATGAAGTCGACTAGATTAAAAGCTTTCTTTTTGTATTTAACAGTATTATAGTTAGTTTGAAATCAGTACAGTTTAAGAAATTTGCAACTTTTGGACAATTTCATAAAACTTAAGAACATGATTTAAAAAAAAACAGTATTTTGAATGAAGTCGACTATATTAAAAGTAAAAACTATTTTTTTGTAATTAATAATATTATAACTAGTAAATTTCTATTTCAATAAGATATATTTAAGCACTGACGAGGACTTTGTAAAATTTGAGGAGTTGGTAAAATAAAGTTTTGAAATAGTAAATTCATACTATAATTAGTTTAAAATCAGTACAATTTATGAAACTTACTATTTTTAGACAATTTCATAAAACTTAAGAACATGATTTAAAAAAAAAAACAGTATTTTTTACATTTACACGTAGGTAACTTAAAAAAACTTTCTATCAAACAGGGCTTGAAATCTGGAAAAGGCGAGCATCAGCGAACCTGAAACTGTCGATAACGAGGACGGAACCTTCTCCATTCGGACCTCGTACTCCGTGGACACGAACCAGGACATCACCAAATCGGATCTCACGTGCAACCTGAAGCTGAAGAACTGGAACGGATCGGCGGGAGTTGAGAACTTCATCGAGAACAAGTCCATGAAGCTGCAAGTCATAAGTTTGTTGAGCAATTAAAAAAAATATTTTTTATATAAAAGCAGAGATGTTTTTAAGTTATGGTTAATGTTTTTTTCTAAAGGTAAATGTGTGTATGTATTAACTTAAAGTATTTACAAATTAACCTTGAAAAGGGAAAATAAAAGGTGATCAATGTTACTTATTAACATTGTTTATTAGTATAGCATAGATGAATAATCTACCTTAGATTTCAAAAGATGTTTGATAAAGGACTAGTTTTATAGAAAATGTGTGATTTAAAAATTATAAATGCAAATAAAAAATTTTCTTTTTGTTTTAGAAAAGTATATACTTTTCTATATAATTTTAATTTTAACGTGCAAGTGTAATACATGTGATGCGCTGTCGCAAACTTGTTGCTTTATAACAGTAAACGTATCTTATTCAATGTCGTAACGCAATTTTGCTCTCTTCCAATTCACTTGCTTTCTTTCAGCCACTACCACCCAGGCTCCCACGACGCCGACGCCCGGTAAGTTGCTGCTATGACGTAATAATTCATTTTCACACAACAAAAAATCATTCATGTTTAGTATACAGCTTCAAACTTAAAACACATACAGCATTTAAATATGATTATTAATATGAGCAAAGCTTTTCACAGATGTTTTTGAAGATGTTTTTATCGTTAAAGTAGGTTAAGCTAATGCTGCAACTTTTTGTTTTTGCTTTTTAAACTATACTCATCATACTATATGCATCACATATCTGTTTTAAAACTTTCCTTTTAGAAAATTACTTAAAATACTGTTTGTTTAAACTGTCGTTAATTTTTAAACTGTAAAATGAAAATAGTATTTAAAATCAGTTTTTTGCATAAGCGTTTTAGAAAACTTAGTTTTAGCTCTAAAATAGTTGTAATGAGTTCGCAGTAGTTTTTCAATTATTCATTTAAAATGAAAACTACATGTTTACTGTACTGTACGTAACAACTTTTTAGCATCTTCTACTAAAAGTTACTCTTGAAAAAAAAATTGTTGAAATAAGTCTGTTTTTCAAATGTTTATAAGCTTAAAACATTCTTTACTCAAAAAATAGTTGAATTTATCACCCAAAAACATATTTTAAAGTTAAGTTTATGACACTTTAAAAAAATAAACTGTTTATTTTCATTCTATTTTTAATTGAGACTGGTTTTAGTTTTAAAGTTTCTAACTAATAAACATAAAAATGCTATTCACAGTGGCACCAGTGTTCAGTAAAAAATATTGGGATGATGTTGAAGTATTCGAGGTGGGCACATCGAGAGACTACAAGTGCAAGGCGAGGGGATCCCAAGACATCACATATGTGTGGCACAAGAACGGAGAAAAAGTTATTTCATTTTGTCAATATATTTTTCAATATGTTTAAGTTTTTAAGTGAAAAGTAAACATGTTTTAAAGATTTTACATGCAACTTAGTATAAAAACTAACAGAAAAATATATATAAGACTTTTTATCACCTATTCAAGTTAGAAAATTTTTGATAAGGTTTAATTGAATATACAAGCTAGTTTATATTAAAGAATAAGTTTTGTTTTTGAATATTTTCTAATAATAAAAAAGATAAAGTAAAATAGTTTTAAACACTTTACTTGCAAATTAGTATAAAATTTAAAATAAAATTATTAAGATTTTTTATTACTAAGATCTTCAGGAAAGTAATTTTGTTAATATATCTAATGAAACATACAAGCTTAGATTATTATTCTAGTTTTGAACAGTTTTGAAAGTTTGGCATACATTTAAATCAGTTTATTTATGTAAGTAAAACTTTAAATGACTAATTAAAACAATTTGTTATTATTTTCTCAATATTTTATATACTTTAGGTGAGTACGAGACAAACTATAACCATAAAAGTAGAATCTATGGAGGAACACGGAGATGTGTACAAATGCATCGCTACAAACCAAATTGGAACCCAATATTCACAGTTCCAGTTGGATGTTCGGGGTGCACGACAATTCAAATTACGACAACTCAAACTCGACAACTCAAACTTGGACAATTTAAATTCCGAAAACTCAAAATCGGACAACTAAAATTCCGACAACTCAATTTGGACAACTCAAACTCGACAATTCAAATTCGGACAATTAAAATTCCGACAACTCAAATTTGGACAATTTAAATTCCGACAACTCAAATTCGGATAATAAAAATTCCGAAAACTCAAATTCCGACAATTAAAATTCCGACAACTCAAATTTGGACTATTCAAATTCCGACAACTCAAATTCCGACAACTCAAACTCCAAAAACTCAAACTCCAAAAACTCAAACTCGACAATTCAAATTTGAACAATCAAAATTCCGACAACTCAAAATCCGACAACTCAAACTTGGACAATTCAAATTCCGACAACTCAAACTACGACAACTCAAATTCGGATATCCTAAAGTACGACAATTGAACTTTTTAAAAATGACGACTAAAATGTAGACATATCTTACAATAAATTAAATAATGAAAACTACAAATATTTTATTAAATTTTGCTTTTTAGATTTGAGATATTAAAATTTTTATAGAATTATTTATTTCGTTATAAAAAATATATAAGTTTTGCTAATAAATAAATAAATTATTAATATAAAGTTATGTAATAGAAATATACGACTATATAGATAATATTTAAAAATAATTAATAATTTTAGACATAAAAATTAAGTAATCTTAAAGAATATTTATAATTGTTTTTGTAAGTATATAGAATATCATTATTATTATTGTTTATTGAAAGATAAAAAAGCGCTAAAAAATTTGGTCTAAAGACCTAAAGTACAAAAGAACTTTTCGGTTATCGAGTCGTACACCACATGCTTATAAAGTTTCTTACGAGCTATTACAATTAATTTTTTATCATTAAAATATTAAAATCTTTAGTAATAAAACAATCAATTAAACAAAATGAAAGAAAAGCATACTTAACTAATACTAACTGAATTTTGTGTTTAAAAATGTACTTTAAAACTTGTTTATTTACATAAGAACTAATAAATTTTTACAACTTTAAACTAACTTATAGAATAGGGGTGGGCAACGTACGGCCCACGGGCCGGATCCGGCCCGCGAAGTGAAAATGACCGGCCCCCAAACCTTTTTTAAATTTAAATGGAATCCGGCCCGCGGATAAAATTGATCCGGCCCGCGAGTAGATGATCCGGCCCGCTAAGCATTTTCAAAATTTATATTAAATCCGGCCAACCAATGTAACTATTACAAAATTTGTACAAAACCTTTTTAGAATCATTTTAATAAAATAAAAATGTAAGATTTTGACCCTGAAAACATTTGTAAAATTGGCTTTTTATTTTTGTAGTGATAAAAACCTTCTTTTGTTAAATTATAATTTCCTGTTTCGAGTCAGTTGAAGTAACCCTTTCTCAAATTAACCAAAAACAATTGTTTGCTGAACTAACTTTGATGATTTTATTTACCACAATGACTTTCATAAAAAATGGACGTGTTAAAAATTGCTGTCTTTCCCAGATGTATAGTGAGTTGTTTTTATACTTGTTTAGAAAAGTAAAAAAAATCTTTTTAAACATTGACAATTATTTTAAGTCAAACTGCTCAACATCAAATTTTAATAAAATATTTTAAGTTGAGACTACAATTTCCAGTCCTTTTTGCTATTGATTTTTTTATTTATGACTTTTTGATTAATTATATGGTTAAGTTTAGTGATGACCAATTGATGACAATAGTTTCACTTTATAATGAGTTTGGTCGTCGTTAGCAGACTTTCAACAACTCTAGCATTTTTTCATCACCCGTGACGCTCGACACCGAAAATGCACATAATAATATATAGTTATAAGTGCTAAACTTCAATATGACAGTACACTAAAAAAAAGTTCAAATCTTAAAAGTTTGACAGATTTTATGCGCTACTTAACCAGTCAAAGTTTGTTAATTTGAAAAAGATGGCAGTGAAGTTACTTGTTCTGTTTGGGTCTACACATATTTGCAAACAAACATTCTCAACCATGTATATAAACAAAAGTTAGCTACGTTCAAATCTCACTAATACCAATCTGCATTCATTACTAAGAATATCTATTTCGAATATACTTCCAGATTAAAAACTTTGATGATCCACAGATGTCTCATTGACTTCCTTTTAGTGTAATTATTCTTGCTAAACTCTTTAAACTTTACATTTAAAAATATAATATGACAGTTTTATATGTTAGTTTTTCGTTTAGTTCATTAGTGAAACTGATCTTAATCTAAAAGTCTATTAGATTATTATGATGTTTAATTATAAATAAATCTCTATTTTATTTAAGTATTTCGTTATTTTATGCTAGTACTTTTATAAAAGTATTTTAGATGAACTGTTTGATAATATTATTTTTAGAGTACAGAACTTAGTTAAATTTCATAAGTTGATCATTACTGTTTGATATTTGAAAGTAAAAGTACTAGAATTTTAAGCCAAAGTAATTTTTTATCTAGGTTTAAATGTTTTTTAAATATTATGATATGAAAATTTAAATCAAACATATAATTTTCGTTGCTTTTAGTAGATTTTTAGATAGATTTTTATATATTATTGAACGAGGCAAAGTTTGTCAACTTCAAAATATGACCATGAAGCTAGTCGTTTTGTTCGATAATTTATACATTTATAAACAAACATTTCCAACCATAAACATTAACAAGGATAAGCTAATTTCAAACCTAATCGGTATTTCGGTGCACTTGCACTATTCCCCAAACGGTCATGCAACTAGACTTGAACAACTGTAATATATGATTAACCTTAAGTGTTTAATCGAGATCTTTTAATTTTATTTTTTTGCCTTTTATGGTAAAACTGTTTATTATATCAGAATTATTTGTTGTTTTGTTTTTTTAAACGTGCAAAAATATGTAATGAATCTTTATTAGTTTGCTTAAATTAAAAGGTGATAGTTTGATTTTGTAATGTTAGTTAACTTTTAAATAATATTATTAATGAAAACTCTAGCCAAGGATTGCCAAAATTAGATATTTTAGAATAGTTAAGAATTTTTTAATGTTTTAGCTTAAAATATTAGGCTCTATTATTTTTTTGGTAAGTAAGTTGTTGTTTTTATAAGACTATCTAATATCAATTTGGTCCAGAGTTATAATAAATATAGAGTTATGAATATTTTATAAAAATTAACACAAAACCTTGGTAATTAATATATTCATTCAAATTTCTTAAATATCCGATCAATTTGCTTCCATTCGGATCCGGATCTTTGTCTAAAATTAGTATTTAGCCGGATCAGGATAATATTTTTAAATTATGATCCGGATCTTAAAAAGAATCCAGCTGAATCCTAACTCGAAATGCTCCGGCCCGCTGAGGACTTTTTTTTTTGGATCCGGCCCGTCAACTATTTACGTTGCCCACCCCTAATCTAACCTAGCCCATTATACCTAAATATATAACAACAAAACAAAGTCTTAAAACTTAAATCTAAACACCAGACTTAAATTTTTATGGTTTTTAATGTAAAAAAACGATTTTTCACAATAATACAATACCGGGGCACTGGACTCACACTAGTGAATAGTTTTATATTCCAAAAAAATAACAACAATGTACAACTAAAAGTTGAGTATTATAATAAATAAAAATAATTGCTTCGTTTTAAAGTAATTCTGTTACTTTTGAAGTACTGCTGAGTGCTGGAAATTAAATTTATATGGATCTTAACTTGGAAATACTTCTACTAAAATTCCATGATAGATAAAATGAAACATAAAAAGGATATTTTGTCGCTTATACAATTTAGGGACCTGGTTTATAACGCAACGTGCGCTTTAACTTGTATAACAGATTTCTCCAATATAACGAGTAAACTATAGTTGATTACTAGACTAATATCATTTACTTACTATTTACTAAAGGTTTAATAAATAAGTTACTTATACTAATTTAAACGTAGTTCAAATCTGTGATAATGGTTATTTTTACAATGAAATTGCGAAACGAAAAGATGATAAAATACTGCACAACATAAATCTAATAAATCGAATGATCAATTCTTTTAAAAGACGAAAGTACTTGAATCAAAAAAGCTAAAAACTAAACGTTCGTTTAAACTAAATCCATAAAGCTTAGAAAGCGAACTCAATTCGCTTAAACAAGATTAAAACCACTCATAAAGTAAGTGCAGCGAAAAGCCACACTGACTTAAAGTTGCTGCGACGCAGTCACAAATTAAAGCCCATTTTACGCACTTTTTTTTCGATTTATACTCCGCTTGTGAGAAAAGAAGAATATAAATAAGTGACAATTACCGCGTAAGCGGCAAGGAAACTTGTTTAATAAACAATTATTTTAGCTTTCTTCAACAAAGTTTAGATGCTTTTACGGTACCATTTAATAAAACCAAAAAACCCAAAACCTTGCGTAAACCTGCTATATGGTTTTATCTTAGTTAGGGTTAATCAGGCAGACATAATCCGAACAATCCTTCTATTAAAACTTAACACTTTTGTTAACAAAAAAAAAAAAAATTTAAAAGTCATATGTTTACCAAACCTTAAAATACAAACTTAAGTATAAAATAAACTTGACAAAATTTGTGTTTAAAAAAAAAAGTTTATAACCTAAAATTGAAACATTTTAGAAAATTATACTTTATATCTGAAAATGTATGTTTTAAAACCATTTGTTTTAGCTTTAATAACTAAAGCGATAATTCACTTGGCTACATTAAAGTTTTAAAAACATTTACCAGTACATACATATCTTATACCATTTTTAATTCCTGTTACCTATTCAACGTAATGTTAGTCGAGTGTGGGTTGGCGACTTTCCGAGTTGGCGGTCCATCTTTTAAGGGTGAGAATCATCAAGAAATACCTTAGCTGACCGATTATGTTGAAAATTAGTATACTAAAATATAAAACTTAAAAAAAAACTACTGATATAAAACGTTGATATACAGTAGTGCTGGGTATTAAAAAGGAAGCTAAAATTTTTCTTTTGTTTTGCAAAAGTTGCGGTTCAACTGAAAAATAGGCTGCAGGCTTGAGATAATTTTTGTTTCTTGGGTCTTACGTACCTACTTTATTATTTAAAAATACTTTTAACACTATTTTAAAAATATCTTCTAAAGCATTTAGAAAATATACAATTTGCTTGATTTCTGTTGACATAGTCTATGTAAAATACATGCATTACGGTTTGTAGAAAATTTTTAAATAAACCATACCTGTTCTAAAAGATCATAAAAGAAAAAATAAATAAATAAAACTTCCCAATTGGTAAATCATGAAAAAAGTGTACTAACAAAAAATAGTTGAAAATTTTTACTGAATCGATATCTTTCAGTAAAACACGCTTAAAATGAATATTTATATCATAAAGACTTTTAGAATAAAAAAAACTTAGATACATAAGCGTATTTTCTAACAAACAAACTTTAAAGTTATTTTCGTCAAAACTAATCATATTTGTAGAACTTAATTATTTTTACAAAAAAAACTAGAGAAGATAAAATTTTACTAAATAAGTAACAATCAATAAAAACACAATAAATATAATATTGAGACTTTTAGTGTTACAAATTTTTTTAGAGAATTTCTTCAACAGTTCTTACAAAAATCTAACTCAATATCTTTAATTTATAGAAAAAGTATACCCAAGTTTAATTATATATATATTTTTTTAATTAAACTGAACTTATGCCTTTAGAATACTTTTTGAAAAATTAAAGAATAACATATCGTACACTATCGATAAACTTTAAAAGACAAATCAATACTAGTGGTAAGAAGCTGTTGCTCTTTTTTGTTTTCTGCTACTTTGCATCAAAAAAATGCTGAAAATTTTGGTCTAAGGACCTGGTGCGCAAAAATAAACTATTTCTGTATGTTTTCAGTGGTATTTTAACGCAAGAAAATATATCCATACCTTTTGTTGCTTCACAAGACTCCTCTCTTGACCAGACATTGTTGTCAAAGTCGTAAATTAACACAGTACCGAGGTAAAGAATTACAAAAATCTTGCTTCCAAAAGCCATCACTTCAACTGGGTGAGATAAACTACGGGGAGGAAGTCTGGTTATCATTGCAAACTGGCCAGCAGACGAGTCGAACAACTCGCAGAGGTTCGCATCGAATCCACCAAATATAAACAATTTGTTCCTCACAGCAACTGATTTGTGACCGAATCTTTCCTGACACATATCGGGCATTTTCGACCAGACATCGGCTATATGGTCGTACGCTTCAACAGTTTTCAATCCAATTGCCACGATCATATCTACCGCCATGACCATGTCCACCAGACACGATAACTCTTCCTTCAAATACAGAGCACGCATACCTTGTTCTCGTTACGCCCATTCTTGAAGTTTCCTTCCATTTTTTATTTTTTGTATTAAAGTCAAGACAAGTTGCTGTTAAAGACCCTTCGACATATCCGCCGGTGATAAAAACGCTATCAATAAAAGCACAACATGAAAAACCTCTACGATCATCGTGCATTCTTGTTACATGTTCCCAAGTGTTAGTGGAAGACGAGAACTTTTCAAGGGACATTATGGTATGGTTATCCCCGTCAAGACCCCCAAATACATAAACTTCTCCTTTAATACAAACTGCTCCAAAATACGTACGGCCAACTGTCATTTGTGGCAAACTGTTTACTTCACAAATGTTGTTTGGATCAAAAGATTTAACATCAGTAACAACTCTAAACCCGTTAGAAAAATTAAGATATCTACCCCCACAAACTACTATATCAAAACAACTTTGGTTGCAAAGCCTGCTTGTTTGATCGTAGTTTGTTGCGTTTAAACTTACTTTATTAAACAAAGCGGCTTTTATATTGCTAGTACATTCACTTATAGCGCTAAAGGATGATTTTTTGTTTAATATCATATTTAATGCAGGAACTGATAGAACCGAAAGTCGTACCTTAGACAAAAGGTATAATGCGTATTTTCTACGTTCGGTTATGTCATGACACAACCAGGTATCTACTGCATCGAATACCTGCAGTTCTGAGTCAATGTTAAGTCCATTGCTTGTAAGTATTCTTAAAATAGAGAAAAAGTCTAACTGTAAAAAGTTATGAGATTCAGCAGTTAGTGGAAAACAGCGCTCAATAAAGCACATTGAAGCTTTAATTAAGTCTGATAGCCTGAAAATATTTGATAGCTTATAAAGAACTAAACTATTATTAAAATCAATTTTGGTTTCCATTAGTCCGCATATTCTATTTTCTTCATCTTTATCTAATATAACCTTGTTGTTCGTAATTGATATCATAAGATTGTCATCTTCTGCAACTAAACTCTTTTGAAAACTTACAGCTTTGAAACCTAGTAAAACTTATTGTTAGTATTTTTATTAAATCATGAAGCTCAATAGAAGCTATCTAGTTTATCGTAGACTAATAGTTTGTTTTTGTACATTAAACTAAATCAAATTAAATAGTTTAAAATTACAACGAATTTCTAATGTTGTTTCTTTATAGAAACTTAGTCGTTTAATCAAAATAATTTCCCTAGTTAAAAGTTAATATCAAGATCAAAACTATCGTAAAAATTAATTTTGTGTTTTTAGTTTGAAAATACTTAAAATGTTTTTAAAACTTTCGAAAAACGAGTTTTGCTTCATTTTCTATATATTTTAACATTTTAATAGTAAATTTTGTTGCAACTAAATAACTCTTACTTCTTTACATATAACTCTATTTAATTAAGTTATAAGTTAATTAAAGAAACTTTTATAGTTGCTTACTTTTATTTTCAAAAAACGTTTGTTTGAAAAATTTAACTTTGCTTAGAAAAAAGTAAAATCAAAACCATTCAAATTTTATTATTATTATTTTGCCACATAGTTTATCTTTGAACTAAAAAAATTATAAATTTTTTCAAACTTCAAACAATATAATTAGATCAAAAACACATTGTAGATTTTAAAAACTTCTAAAATTTATATTTTTGTAAAATTTAAAAAACAAAACTATAAAGTATATTTTTATTTATCTGATTGAACAAAATTTAAGAGTTTAAACACTTATAAAAACAAAAGTTGTAAAAATTTATGACTTAATAAGTTTAATCTTTTTTAACATAGTTTGTATTCTCAGGTTAAGAAACTGTGAAGATTCTATGTTATGTTGTTAAACTTAACAACTAGATTTTGAATTTTTTATTAGATATCTACTTTTAAATTTTTCTACATATTCAGTACTTTAAAAAAATCAACAATAAATAATAACAGTTACTTTTTACAGTTTTGCCAACATGATCTCGAGCCATGACACTTTCTTTGCAAAATTTGACAAAATCTAGTTTTCTTTTTTCATTTTTACATCTTTTATGTAGACTGTGTGGTGAAGCTCTTTTGTGTTTTAAATTAATTCTTTTCATATTAAGACTTTAATTTAATTAGTTTGTTTAATTATCAGTTTTACACTTTAACTAACTAAAATCTTATTTAATTTTCAATTACTTAAAAAAATTATGTAGTTATTTAATTTTTCTAATGATTAAGATCAGTCGTCGTCAAGCTATACAAAGTTTGTGCACTTCAAATCGCAAAAAAAAAGAAATATCTGCACTTAGAAAGTTAAAGTTTCCTAAACCTTTTCTACAACATCTAATAAAATTTTCAAAACACTATTAAAAACCCCGAAGACTATAAGGTATGAGTTGTGGTACTTAAGTTATTGGTACTACTCATTATAATTAAATCTTAACTTATTTAATTACTATTTTACAATTACTATATACTATTTTAGTCTACTTTATACAAAATCAGACAGACAGTTTCAGTAATGTATCATTGTCAGGGTTGCTAAATTATTTTGGAAATTTTTTTCCAGGTTTTCAAAATTTCCTACAGTTTTAAAAAAACCTATTTTTAGCTCTACTTTTAGTTTAAAGTTACGTTTAAGGTAAAAAATTGTGTTAAATAGTATAAAAAATATGGAAAAGCTACTGTAAAGCTACTTTAAATGTGATTTTTAACAAAAAAGTTTTTGATGATGACAAAAGTTTTTAATCTATATGATACTCTTTACTGGGTAGCTAAATTTCGCGAGCGTAGAAAATTGTACGAGGGAACAAAATTACACGAAAACAAAAAATTGCATGAAGATACTTCTTCATGAAGACTAATTTGCACGAGAGAACAAACTTGCACAAAGATAAAACTGAAGGTAGACAAAATTGCACGAAGGTTCATTTTTGCACGAGGGTATATTTTTACACGAAGGACAATTTTGCATGGGTTTTGTTTCCTACCCAGGGACTTGTCAGAAATGCGCGTAGAAATTTTTTCACGAGGGGACAAAAGTTGCACGAGAAGACTCTTTTGTACGAAGACAATTTTGCACAAAAAAAATTATAAAATACTTAAAAAAAAAAATCAGAACTAAACAATTAATAACTAAATTATAAAAAAATTTAAAAAGCAAAAATGTTTGTGAAAAATTTTAAGTATAAAATAACAAATCAATAAAAAATAAAAGAAATAAATATTAAGTAATAAAGAATCAAAACTAAAAAAAAAAAATTTAAGTGAAAAAAATAGTAAATTAAATGTCAAATAGATTAAAACAAATAATAAAAAAGTCAGAATTCAAAAAACTAAAAAACTAAATAATAAATAAATTTTAAAAAATCAAAAAATAAATAACATTTTAAAAAATTAAAAATTGATAAATTCAATAATAAATAAATTTAAAAAAAACTAAAATAAATAAAATCTATAAAAATTAAAAGTTTAAAAAAGTAATGATTACATTAAGTAAAAGTCCAAAATAAAAATTAATAAAACTAATAAAAAAAAGTCAAAATAAGTGAAATAATTAACTAAAAAGAAAATAAAACACAAAAAATTTATATAGTTAAAATAAAAACTAGATAATATAACTATATTCTTACCGTTATTAAAATATAATTACTAAAAAAGTTTTGTGTATTTTAATGAATAATGTTTTTTGTTAAAAATAGAAATTAACTTACTGGAGCTGTTGTATTATTTTGTTTGTTTAGTCAAAGGCTTGTATCTCCTTTTTTTATCTAAAAAAGTAAGAAGAAAACAGATTATGACAGTACTTTTTCGTAAGTCTGGGTTAGATAAAGAGAAAAAAATATAGCAGGAGAAACTTAAGAGCTAATTAGAGTAAAACTATTGCAAATAGTGATGCAACTAAGATAACGTTTAGACAAATAGAAAATATTAATAAAGAATTTATGTTTATATTTTTAGAAGCCTTAGATTTTGTAGATATAAAACCAAATAACATAAAATTGGCAGACCCTGCCAAATTTTCAATCAAAAGATCTCAAAGTTCCGGTATTTTTTACCCTATAGAGCCTAAATCTTAAATTTACGTTGAATATTTGTAGTAAAAAAAATTCTTTTTTTATTTTAAGATTTCGTACTTAGTATCGACTAAACATTTACGAGCTATAAAAAACCGAAATAAATTAAAATATGAGATCAAATTGCCTTATTTTTATTCTTATAACAGAAATATTTATAATATAAAAAAAATTTTAACTTACATTAATAAATGCTTAAAATTATAAAACACTTAAAAGAAAACTGAAATATCTAATTGTAATCTTTTATATAAAACAAAAAGAAACAATTTTAAGTATAATTTATGGAAGTACACAGCCATAACAGAACTTTTTGTATAATGTCAATAAAAGTTTCATTAGACGGATTTTCACCTTTCTAAATTTATCTAATTGTCTCACTATTTTGCATGCTCGTTTTTTTCTGTGCAAAAGTATCTTCGTGAAATTTTGTGCCCTCGTGCAATTTTGACACCTACACATATAAATATAATTTTTTATAAATTTTTCAATCTTGTTTTATTTCATATTTAAATTTAGTTAATTTTAATTTAATTTAAGTTTACATCAATACATGTTTATTATTAAATAACGGTTATTTTTATTAAAATAAAATTCTAGCTTTATTTTTATTAAAAACTTTATTAATTTCTATTAGTTTTTGAACACAATAATTTTTTTCAATTAAAATAAGCTAAATAAACAAAAATTAAATAAAAGAAATTAATGTAAACTTAGTTAAATCAAAACTAGTTATAATAATACATGCTTACTTTTTTTTATAAATTAAAACGTTTTAAATTTATTTTATTTAGTTATTTTAAGTTAGTATTTTTTGTGCAAAATTGATACTACGTGCAAAACTGTCTGTCGTGCAAAATTGACCTTCCAAATTGAGCTTCCGTGTCATTTTATCCCCTCGTGCAATTTTGTGCCCGCGTGCAAACTAGTCTTCGTGCAAAAGTATCTCCATGCAATTTTAAACTCAGGCAATTTTTTTCTCTTGCAATTTAGTCCCCACGTGCAATTTTGTCTTTTCGCAATTTAGACCCGTTCCATTTTTACTAATTAAAATTTAAAAACTGTTTAAAATAGATTTTCCATTTTTTAGTGATTTTGGTTTAAAATTCCAAATTTTTTCAAGTTTTTTTTTTCAAATTTTCTTAAGTTCCAGGTTTTTCTAGATTTAAGGCTAAGTTGTCAAATTTCAGGTTTTTTCTAGATTATTTTAGGTTTTTCAAGGTTTTAAATTTTTTTGCAACCCTGTATTACATAAAATAACCACAAAAAACTGTTTGAAAAATATAAGTTAGTTTTATAAATAATTTGAACTAGATAAAACTTAACAAAAGTTTAACTTTGAGTGAAAATTATTTTAAAACTTTATTTATTATAAACTGTAAAATGTTTAAAGAACTCAAATAATTAAATATTGTCAAAATAATACTTCTTATACTTAAGCTATAAAAAATATAGTTATAAATTTGCACAAATAAAAGTCTAAGTTTCAGTCTCCAAGTATATACAACAACTTTATATCACTGATAACTTTGCCTGAGATACTTGTGTTCTGGATGACTGATTTTGTAAATATCCTAAGTATTATATTACTAAAAACAACCCCAAAAAGTTATTAGGTCACTTGCTTTTGGTGTGGTTGTTCAGTTTGATGTTGTAATGAGTTATGAGTACATCAATGAGCCACATGTTGTGAACGTAACAGGTCTCAACAACAAACCAGTTCAGGATTCCAAATATGCCCCAGACAGGTGGTCAAGCTATAATCAGCAGTTCAAAAGGAAGCAGAGGCCTTAACAAAAAATCTTATTTAGTAAATGGATAATTCAATTTAAGGAAACATCAGCAGTATAGGGGTAGACAAAACAATTACAGAAGAAAATACAAATGTGAGCGTGAGCCTGAGGTAAAAAATAGATATTTTGAAATGTATGAGCCAGACTTTGATTACTATGAATCTTTATAAACCAGTGAATCTAGATATGACAAAAAAACCCATCTTATTAACATTTTTAATAAAAAAAAAGTTGTTGATTAAATACAGTTTGAAAAATAGGGAGAATGTATACCAATTCATTTAATAGTTTAAACACATTTTATGTAAGAGATAAAGCAAAAAAAAAACATAATTGCATCAGTATTAGTCAACATAAACTAAGAAACTAACTTCTGCTAGGGTATATTTCGTAATTAGTTTCAACTAGTTTAGAAAAAAATCTGATTTATGAATATTTAGAACTAAATGAAAATGAACGATTTAGTGTATACACTGACTTACTTTAATTTCAGTAGTAACCCATGTATGTGGTTACTTAAATATTAAACAGTATGGTTTTAGTATATTTTCAAAACAAGTTATAATAAAAAATATCAACACTTTTATAACTACTACTTATAATAAATAACACTTAGGGGTAACCTATATAAAACTAGAAATGACGTGTAGGAACATTTGCAAACCCTAGGAAATATATAAAGAACATTATACTTTATAAAACACTTTTAATATGGTCAAAACTTTTAGACCAGAAATAAATGTAACAGAAAAATACTTAAACAGTTTATAATTAAATTAGGACTGAACTACTGGAAAATAAATTAAAAATTAAATTATATAAATAATAAACATTTTTTAAAAAAAACTTCACAACAAATAATAAAATAACAATTAAGTTCACTTTTGGCACTACATTTGGAAGGCCTTGACTATAATCTCTACACACTTTTTGTGGCTGGTTTTTATTGATATGACATAGAAATGTGAAGTTATATTAAATAAACTGACTTTCTGGTTGACTGATTTTATATTATTCAACACGAAAAAATATATGGAAACAAGTGAAACATGTATTCAATTACAAAGTCACACTGGTATTTTCAAAAATTAAGTTTTTCCAGAATAAGTCTGAGTTGTTGTAACCAAAATAGAAATAGTACATACTATATTTTAACTTTTTAACGGTTAATTAAGTTTACAGTTAAACATATTTTTTATCTTATTAAATACATTATTGATTTAAAATTTATTTATACTATCTACTAAAATACTAATTTTCAATGAAAACTTTAAACTATTTACCTTATTTTGCTAAACTAGTTTTAAAACTTAATAGTAAAGTAAATCAAGTTACTAATTGACAAATGCTAAAATTAAATAGTTAAACAGCTTAAACAAAAGTTTTGGTACAAGTTTTGAAAGGTGGTTTTAGTTGTAGATACTTTTTTAGCTTTAGTTTAATGAAATATTGTAACATTTAGTTAGATTACTGATTTTAAATTGTCGTAAATAATTTTAAAACTCTTTAATAACTTTGCTATTAGATACAAAAAATGAGTTTTTACAATATATTTTCTAACGTTTTAATAAATAAATTACTATAAAGCACTTTTGTTTTAAATTTACACCTATCTTAAGTTTTTTATCTAAAAAATGTACAAAAACAAGTTATAAAGTTCATAAAAAAGTAATATTTAAACGATTGAAAAAAGGAATATAAATTAAGATTAGATGTTTCTGGATTTAAAATGAAAAGCAAAAAAAAAAAATTTCTCGTAACACAATATACAGCATACTCGAAACTTACTCTAGATAAGGGGTGGGCAACGTACGGCAGAGCCTGCAGGGCGGAAATGACCCCGACTGTTTTTTAAACTTTAATGGGATCCGGCCCGCAAATTAAAATGACCGGCTCGCGAGCAATTTTATATGTCTGCAAAGGGTCAATATTACAAAATTTTTGCAAAACTTTGTATCATATTTTTACGGAACAAAACTGTAAGAATTTGACTTCAACAACGTGCTAAAAAATTACTTTATTAACTGTGTACCAGTGGCGTCGCGTGGTATTTTTTTTAGGTGGTGCAGAATTTAAAAAAAAATCCCTAACTTTAAAACTATTTTTTTATCCTATATAAAGACTTTTTTCTACAACAATTACATTAAATTGCTAATGTAACTTGGGAAATTTTGTTTAAAAGTAAAACATTTATTTTTTCAAAAAAAAAATTATTTAAGAAAACAACTTTTAAAAAAAATGTAAATACTTTGAAAATTAAAGTAAGTATAGGAATATTAAAAAAAAATTAATTAATTTAAAAGACTCAAAAATTTTTAGCTTACTTATGAGTATTGATTTTTAAGAAGGCTTTAAAGTTAAAACTAGCAGTAGAAAAAATTTAGACAAAACAAATTGTTATTATAATGAAAATACAGCAACTTTAATAGTTTTTTATATTTTTGCCTCAACTTTATTTAAAAAATATCTGATTAAACATCATACTAAGAATGGTAATTTCATTAATATTTAACTTAAAAAAAAATAAATATCTTATCAGACTTGGCAAGGAAATTAAAAAGTCTACAAACAAAAAAAAAATTCTTCACTACAAAAAAAGAAACCCTTTCTTCACAATTTGATCTTATTATATGTAGTTTTTACAAAGCTACAAGATGCTTTTTACAGATTTTAAAAATTCAATATATTTTTTTAGATATAGCTGGTCAAAGTCAAAGGCAATAAAAGGTTCCTTATGGGAGGCACAAACTAAATCAGCGCTTAAAAAAAAGTGTTTTACCCCCCCCCCCCCTTTTATGCCCTTAACATTTACTTTAGAATTATTTGACTGAAATTATTTTATAAAGTTTTAATTCTACTACAACTCATCTTTTATAAATATAAAAAATTCATATTAACTTTTGAGATATGGTAACTCACAGTCAGAGGTACAAAAGAATCCTTATAAATATAATATAAACTCAAACAACAAATAAATCAAATCACTAAAATCATATCTTTTTTTGTTATAAGTTGGCCTCAAAATCTTTAGATGTTTCTTTTATAAAAAAAACAAATTGCTGAAATAGATATTTGAAACACTAAAAAAAAAATAACAAATTTTTTTTTTTTTGTATATATGAAAATATATATTGATACTTAAAAATTTAAATTTCTTTTTAACAAAAGTAAACAAATTTTATAAAACTTAGGATGAAAAAGTTTGATAAAAATTGCTTTAAGAATGATGGAAAATATAGGTTTTTAGTAAAATTGTATTCTTTTGCTGTTTTGATTTGCTCCTTGTATAATAAATCATTGTACTCTCTGGCTTTGACCGGTTGTAACTAAAAGTTCAATTGGAAATTTCAAGTTTATTAAAGAGTAACTATTAGCTTTTTGAAAAAGTTAAAATAAAAACAACATGTAAAAAAGTGCCTATAAACCTTCCCTCCCCCCCTTACCCCTCACTATTTTGCACTTTTTTTTTTACAAACATTAAGATATTAATTAGCCTTATTTCTAATTTTAATGTTTTTTTTGGAGGTTTAAAATTCAACAGTTTTTAAGGGTATCTTTTCTTTATTTGATTTTAATATGTTTTTCATTTTGATGACAGTATTTTTCTCAGGAGCTCAATTTTTTTAAGTTTAGTTGGTGAGGCTTTTGAATTTTTAAAGAATTTTAAAGATAATTTATAAATAAGTAACCCTTATAGCAGTAAAAAATTAGTTAGTTAGTTTTCATGTGGCCATAGGGGTAAGACACTTATTATTTAATTTTAAATAAGCTTGTTATTTTCAGAGTAAAAAACTATAACTGCTTTAGTCAGCCTGAATATTTTTATAATTTGGTCTGTTTTAATTTATCTTGGGTCATCTTGAGTTTTTAACATTTCTAAGTTATCCTGATTATGAGACAAAGCAACCATGTTTCAACAATTTTATCTAAAACTTTTGCTTTGTTTATAAAAAAATTAAACCAAAAGTCATATAAAGTAGACTAAATTTTCTTAAAATGTTAAACTACTCTAAGTAATCAAAGTTTCTAAGTTAAGGCTATTTACTTTATTTAAATATGTGACTGTTTCAATAATAATAATTTACATTTAATATAAATCTAAATTATTTTTCTGTAAGAGTGAACTAGAAGTTTATATTAAACTTTTTATTTTTTTTTTCAGAACTTAAACTTTACATTTAAAAATAATTTAATTAAATATTTTATTAATTTTATGATAACAAAATCAATTATAATTAAGTTTATGTATGCAGATTAAAATAAAAAGTCGAATTTCTTAGACTTTAGTGATTTAAGGTTCTTATCTTTTTTTTTTTTAATATTTCATTCATGACAAGTTTTGTTCTTTTATTGTCCAGTTTTAATAGAAGTGATCTGTTAAATTTAAATAATCATGTGGGTACATAAACTCAAGTTTAATCCTTTGCAGTAGCTTAGCTTTGTTTTTATTTTATGTTTACAATAGCTTGTAGATGATACTTAAGCATGTCCTATTTTAGGGAATTTTCAATTTAGTTTACTTACCGCAAGATATTGATTTTGCGGTAATTCTTGAAGAATTTTTGCTTTTTTGAGTTCATTTGCGGCAGTCAGCTAAGAGTTTGCGGCAGTGAAGTGGGCAAAATGGTCGTTTTCAAAATTGAAGTTTTTAAAGAGATTTCGTTCTAAAAAATAACGAAAACGCTACAGATACTTTTTTTTTTCTTACAAAATTTCAAGGTGGTGCAGTTGCGGCAGTGCAACACCCCACGCGACGCCCCTGCTGTGTACTAATAAATACACCATTTTCTCCTAATATTTCGTGTTGTTCTAACTTAGTTGGAATATTTTTTGTAAAATTATTCCAAGCAAAGTGTTTTTTTTAAGTACGATATTTTACATACGTACCTTTGTCAATTGTAATGTCAATTCTTTTTATAGACATTACATAAACATCTGACATGTCTCAATCAACATCTTAAGTTGTCAGACTTGAGAAAGTTTTTTGAATTTGAATGATTTAAAAAAGAGATCATCTGTATCCATAAATTTATATTCCGGACGGATCCGAAACTTTTATTTACAATAGAATCCGGCCGGATCTGTATCTCGACTTTAAATTAGTTTCCAGCCGGTTTCGGATCTAAAAAGTCATTATTCGGCTTGATCCGGATACTGGATCCGGTAAATCACTAATTCGAAAAGCTCCGGCCCGCAAAAGACTAAATTTTTCAGGATCTGGCCCGTTGATTGAAAAACGTTTCCCACCCCTATTATAGAATGAGACCAACAATACTTATAGCAAACATGTGGTTACTTGAATGATAGATTACAACCTCTATAAAAAAGTAAAAATGTAAAACGCTGAAATATTTTAACGTTTAATTTTATCAGTATTTTGTGCTATAAGTGTAACTTTTATTTTTTTTAATAATATTACCTAAACTGTAAAAACAACTTTACATTTAAATAGATATTTAAACTATTGTATAACTTTATAATAATTATAAAGAAGTGAATTCTACCATAACTTAACTTTTAAAAAAATAAATAAAGATAAGTACTGTAAAATTTTAATAAGCAAAAATAATAAATAAAAACAATAACAATGTTTTGAAAATGTTTGCAAAATAACAAACCATTTTACTGTAAACAGTTTCATGTTAACAAAAAAAAAAATTATACTAACAAGTTTCTAAGATATTTTAAAACTTTTACAAAACTAAACTATAAGTAAATCTTTTTTTTAAAGAACTATGTGACACATTTTACACAAGTGTTTAATATCTTAAATTTTTATAATTTCAACTATGCTATCTAGTTAATTTCATAAATTAAAGCATATAAATTTTTGGTAGGAAATAAATTATCAAAAAGATTAAAAATAAAATGATAATAAGCAATGTAAGTCATAATGCAAAAAGAATCAAGTTTTGTTTGTACGTTTTTTATATTATATTATAATAAAAAACTATTTAATTTAACTCTATTTTTAAAACTTTACACATATTATATTTATAATACACAAATATTTTATTAAAAATATAAAATAATTCATTGACGTTTTGTTTATTTTTAGACTCTTAATATAAGAATAAAAATTTAGTCATAGAAGCCTGTCAACTTAACTGTTTTTTAATAATAAAAGTTTTTGAAATTTCGAAACAAAATCCTTTAACATTTTACCAATATATGTTTTGTAGATATATAAGAACTTTACGGACGTTTTTTGTGCCTTAAACACATAAAATCTAACGACCGAGCTTTTATTAAAAACACTGATTAAATATAAGTAAATTAAACTTTTTCTTAAACAATATATTCATTTTTCAAATACTCAATATAAATATGTTTAGTAAAAAACAGTGATAAATTGTTCTGAACTTGAGTCTTTCAAACGTTTTCTAAAAACGTTTTTATTTAAAAACTTTAAATAGTAATAAAAATTGTTAAATAGATTTTCGATACACAAATCAAGTAAATATTTTGCGATAAATAAAATTTTTAGCTAAAAAATTAAGAGACAAAACAAGTTTTACTATTGATTTTATTTTGTTTACTGAAAGGAATATAAAATAACATTTAAGGTAGATTAAAAAAAAGTATCAAAGTAAAATTAAGAGTTAACTTAAACTTATATAAATAGGTTTATATTTTTATCTTAAAAGTAAAACAAAAAATAATTACCAACTCAAACATGCTGATTCTTTAGATTAATAACATATATCAGGTGTATAAAATCATTGTTATTTTTGCAAAAAGTAAAGCTAGAGTAATTTTTTTACAGTATTGGGCTGCAGTAGATATTATCATTTGTATGTGCCGAGCACTAATTTTGAGCTTCTCGTTATGCATACGTAAAAAAAATAAATTAAATATAATTTTTTTAAATGGTTTATGATTGTTTAAAAATTTCAATAAGCTTTTGTTTTCTTTAAAAATTTATTAAAAATAAACTAATCAAGGCTAGCTTGTCATTGTATTAACATTTAACAAAACCATTAATCTCGCTCTAATAACTTTTACGACTTAGCTAAACTTAAAAACAAAAAACACTGTATAATAGCTATAAAATATCTTCTATAACCTTTTTAAGCATAACAAATAAATTTGTTTGTATAAATACATCAAATAATTAAAAGTCTAAAAATTAACTATAGCTGGCTAATAAAAATTGTTTCAATATTAAATTAAAATAACTTTTTTTGTATACAAATTTTATATAGGATAACTTTAAATTATTTATTTTGTTATTTTTAAAGTTTAGTAGAAATTATTTCAGTATATTTTATCAACTAATACCGTATTCAACTGAGATAAAATTAGGTGTTAAATTCCATTGTTAAGCTTTCAAACATTAACATTTTATTTCAGCTTAGTTGTATGCAATAGTAGTTGAAAAGATTAAACTATAAAAAATAAATGTAAGATGTTATTTCTCTTTTTTTATTATACGATAATATTTGCAAATAACACTTTCGTATAACAACATTCCGTGTATTAAGTTACATTAACCGCAAAAAAGAAACAAGTTTCTGCTTATTGAAATTTGAATATAAAAATGTTTGAAATAAATGTTAGAGTTTTTTATGCAAAGTAAGTATTGCTAAAACTGTATAACAGTAAGATATTGTTTCCTTTTAAATCTAATACAAACAAAACATTTTTAATCAATTACTTTAAGAAAAAAACTTTTACATAAAATTTGATAGTTAAGAATTTTTAAAGGAATTATAAAGTATTTTCTAGAGAGTAATTTGCAGTAAATAACTTATTATGTTTATTAATTTTGTGATACAACGTAGTAAGAAAATAGTTTTAGAGAACAAAATAAGCAAAGCCTGTTAGAAATACAAAACAACTATTTATATTTATAATAAAAAATAAAGTATAAATATTTTTTGACATAAATATGAGTCTGCAAAGATCATCGTACATTAAAAAGTATACAAAAAATAAGTACAATCAGTATGCATTTATGTGTTTCATACATAAAGTATTTGTTATATAAAACATACACTAGTTAGTGCTTTTAGATTAATGCAAAAACCTTTATTAGAATAATTTTTACTATTAGCATTTACTACAAACAATATAAAAAACATGAATTATCCAAAGTAAAATTTAAAGGAAATAGTTTTAATAAAAATGAAACTTGTTTATTACTAAAGATAAGTGAAAAATTTTGAAGGAAATTATCGTGGAAGAAAAAAAAATCATAATCTTTGTATAGTTATGTGTTCTATACTAAAGACACATTTGGTTTCTTATATAAAATAAAACCTTTAGTTGATTTTTTAACAATAAAAGCTATAAAACTGAACTCGTTTTTTTCTTATACTCTCTATTTCTGTAAAATCACGTTTCTTAATGTTAAATGATGTCTTATTTTTGTTTTTTAACAGAAAATGTATAAAGTAAACAGTTGGTGTGTAGCTCAATAACCAAAAAGTCTTCCTATTTAAAAAGGTCCTCTGACGATAAAATGACTAAAAAGACTCCTTTGACAAAAAATTGGGTGTTTATTTTTTGTCGTGTTCAATAAATTATTCAAAAATAAAACTTTAGTGGAGTGCATACGAAAAATAGTTAAATTTTATTAAACAATTTAACTTTATTTCTATTGATACAACAAAATTGTTTTTTTGCTCGTACTAACTAAATAAATTAGAACTTTTTTTTCGATTATATGTTCAGTTGAAAAATGTATTCAAATGCTTTAAAAAACGGACAATTTTGCAAAAATTTTACTAATTGTTTACAAATTAATAATTGAACTATTTCAGTAGTAAAATAAATGGTTTTACGCTAAAAATAAAGTAGATTCATTTATATTTATAGCGCAAGGTATTAAGACGAATTAAATAATAAATTAAGTATTTTAAAATTATTAAAAAAATTTTATGAACATTTTAATTAAAGTAATGTAATTTAGTAAACTTAAAAATAAACTAAAAAAACTTAATTGATAAATAAAGAACTTAAATATTGAGAGACAACAAAGTATTGTCAAAAGTTAAAACATAATATAAAAAACAAAGTAATATTTATTCTGGCTTGTTTAGTTTTACAAGCAATATTGTATAACTGTTTAAGTAATCTAATTTTTTTTTCAACTAAGTTTTTTTTGATAACTATGAATTGCTTAATGTTTATTAAATTATTTTTAGTAGAACCAATGGGACTAACTAAACAAAATTAAAGCTTAAAAAGTTGATCAAGTATTTTCCAAGGGAATTTCCAAAACAAAACTAGTTCACAAACAAGAATCATAGTAAAATTTTGGGTTGTGTTTATGTTTTTATACTTGACCAACCAAGCTAACAACACATAAAAAATTGACTACCAAAAATGCAGTATCATATTAATAAAAATTGTCACTTAAGTTTTTCATTAAAAACTGCATTATTTTGGGTTTGATAAATTGTATATACATTGCTCATATTCTGTTCTTAACTAGTTTTGCTGAAACAAACTCTGTGGATTATTTTTTAAATAGATTTAGATATCATATAGTTTTGCACTAGAAAGAAAGAAGGAAAATGTGAAGGCTCATAATTCAGGTCAATGGATTGGTGTGGAGAACGACCTTTTGGTCATCAAGCTGCACACCAATCCATGCCTTCAAGCTAATCATTCTAGTTATACAACTTAGACTAGTTTCAAATTTATTGTTGTCTCTTTGAGTTACCATTTCCTAGGACAATACAATTTTATTTTAAAACAAACATTTTTTATATAAACAACTGATACTTTGCAGACATATAAATTAATTTTAGTCAAACTATTTCATTTCAGTTTTATCTTTTGTGTATTTTTGAATTTACAGCTTTTTAAATCTAACTCTTTAATTACATATACTGCAACTTCTTAAACAAGGCTTATACATTGTGACTTCTTTTACAAGCAACTTTTATATTAACAACATTGCAGACAACTTTTCAATGTTATATCTGTTAAAGTTATTTTATTTTTACTCAAATTTATGTATTTTTGAGTAAACAACCATTGGAGTTTTATTATAAAGTGACATATGAGAGACTTTGAAAAATATCAGCTTAAATATTTTGACTTTTAAAGAAAACAATTATATTTTAAAATACTTTGAGTATGTTGTTCAATGTTTTATACAAATAAAAGTATTTTATTTCTGTATTAACTATCTGTTTTACTATGTAACTTTTCAGTTAGCCATTTAAAATTACTTACAAATTTGTAGATTTATAAAAAGTAACCCAAAGAGGCTTCAATTTAAAAATCCTTGAAAAAATCAGGCTGGTTTAAACTTACTAGATTATGTAATATAACTATTTTAGGTTAGGGTTCCATTAAGCTGGAAATAAACATTCTTAAAATTTAGACAAAAAGTTCAAGGAAAACCTTGAATTAGACACACTTTGGAAAAAATCTGAAACTTTGATCAATTTTTATATGTAAAATAATGAAGCTTATAAAAGAAATAACTATTATATAAAACTTAACATACTTCTAATACTAAGTAAATGTAAAAACAAAGAGGCTCTCTACAATGAATTGTAGGTGCAAGTGAATATTATTTATCAAACACTATGGTTTTTCTTATACAATTGCTTCTCTATTCTTTTAACAGAAAAGTTCATCTGTCAGTTTATAAGATTAAAATAAAATAAAACATGAGCCAAAATGCACATAGAAGCTATAATATTAAGGATTTTTAAGTCATTGAATTAATTAGTTCAAAAAAAGAAACACTAAATTTGCATAAATGTTCAAGATTTATAAAATAGCAGCTAGAAAAATGTTTACAATTACTCAAAAGTTCTTCTGTTTATTTAAAATTAGATTAAATTAATTTGAAATTGCACTTTGAGATTAAATGCATAGGTAAATATGTATATCATTCAAAGTTTCGTTTACTTAAATCATATTTGAATTAGTGTTGTAGCATCTTTTCAGTAACTTAATTCTAAAAGTTTATCTTTAATTTAGCTTTATACTATAATGAAAGATACAACAATGCCCACCCTTAGCTTTTACTTTTGTTTTAAACTTTGAAATTTTAAAAATCCTACTTTTTGTCAGTCTCATCATTGACATTTAGTCTAATTGTTGCAGATAGTGTGTGTAAATTATGTAACCCACCAATTATTGTCCACCTTTAACTTAAACTATTTTTGACCATAAAATATTTTTGTTTTATTGATAAATTGTTGGTCTGCATAAATAAATTTTAGTCTAATTCTTTCAGGTTGTGTATGTAAATTATGTCAGCTAAAGTAGCTCCGGTTGTAACAGGGATTTCCCCAAGAGAGGGTCCACCCGGGACAAGGGTGACCATAAGAGGGGAAAATTTTGGGGAGTCAGCAGCTGATCTGCAAAGTAAGTTTTATTTAATTGCTGCTGTAATTTTTGTACTCTTTAAAATCTTTGTAGCTTGACAGTTACAAACTTGTTTGGTAGAGTTAGTTACAAATAGGATAGTAAATTTAACATAATTGTAAAATTAATTTTTTTTTGCTTATTAAATTGTTTTTTTTAAGATATATTATACAAGATTTTTCATAAAAATATGTTGTGTTAAATTGCAAAAAAAAGTAAATAAAAAAACAGTTAAATTTGTAGTTTTTGAAAAAAAAAGGGTTTAGCATATATTTTAACTGTATAGCTCAATTCAACAATGAAGTATCTTTGATAATATTAATACTTAGTTTTAATGAATAAAAACATCGGCAAAAGTCTGCAGAGCAGAAGCCTGGATTTTCAAATGCTGTGAGACAAGCTCAAGTTAAACATAGGTTGATCAGACCAGTTCTATTTAGTTTTAATGATTTTTAAAACTAGTTACATCCATACAGACTTACAAATTGCAATTAATTGTAATTGTTTTTTATGATGATATAATTTTTTATTAAGTTTTTAAAATTCAATTACTTATTGTTATTTTGTTTTAATTTTAAATAATACTAGTTTGTACTAAATAATTAATACTTAACAACAATAAAGTTTGTTCATTTACAACTATAAAAAGTCCACTTGTTATAAAAAGAAACACTTGTTTAAAAGTTATATGTGAAAACTAAACACTGTGATATAAATAAATTTAGTTTAACAATGATTACAGCATTAGCATTTAATATTTTAGTTTATGTTTAAAGTTTTACCTTTGATAAAGTGTTATAAATTTAAGAATTGCAAAAACTTTTGTGTAAAATTATATAACTAACATCTCTTTAAAGTTTATTAAAATTTTGACTAGTAGCACCCTTTTTTTTTCAAGTAGTATGCTTATAACAGCTGTAAAGTATTTTGATATCAAGAAATGGTAATTTATTAAGCAGTTAAAGTTATAGTAACAAATAGTTATTTAGAATTAAGTGTCAAACTTCCTTATATGATCATAGCTTAATGATTTTAGCTACTTTTGTTTAAGTTTTGGAAAAAAGAAGAGATACATTTATCTAATTAACAATACTAGTATAAATAGTTGCATGTAGTTTAAATTTCATATGTCATTATCAATAAGTTATTTATTCAAGTAGTATGTATACACAATCCACTTTAATATAAGATTTTTCAGTCAACATATGAAGATTTAGTATGAAAATCTATAAGTTTCTTGTTTTAATGTTGCTAAATAACATTCTATACTTAACAGTTTGTGATAAGGTATGTAGTACCAAATAAATATTCAGTATATGAATTCTTTGGTGATCATAGCTAAATAATATCATCTATTTAAGTTCAAGTTCTTGAAAGAGAGAACGAATGCTGAATAATAAATTGAATACAGTGTGAAACTGCTTATCATGCAATTTTAACAACTTTTCCAATCAGATATAATAAAAAAACAATTTTTCAGATCTTGCCATCTGTGGCAAGAACTGCACGATGACGGCCGAGTGGATGTCCCCGTCCAAGATTGTGTGCAGGACCTCGTTCAGCCCGCCAGGACCCGGTGACATTGTCGTGTTCACCAAGTCGGGAGGGATGGGAATGTCCACTGTCAAGTTCAACAGCACTGCCGCCAAACCAGTCGGTGAGTTGATTTTTTGCATATCAAAAAAATTGAACTTTTTAAAGATGTAGTAGCCATTTGTAACTATTGATGATTATTTAATACAAATTCAGACAATTACTAAGTTTCACCACTGAATGAATTATAAAACTGAATCTTTTTCAAATAAGTTTTTTTTCAACTTAAATTGATTCCTTTGTTAAATCAGTTTTAATCACATGTTAAGTATTTGTAAGTACACATAACTGAGTTTATAGTACTTGATGACTGATTTTATTAATGATTAGTATTTTAAAATTTTTGTTTAGCCATGTGTTTTTTCTTGAAATTTTATATACGCACTTATATATAAATTTAAAGTCTGTAAAACTTGCTGTTCGTATTTAAAAATGATTTTTAACTAAATGATAGTAATTATATGTTAAGATAAAGCAGTAAGTTAAAAAAAAAATATTACTGATTATTTTTATACTGACTATTTTATATAACTTAAGTTTAGCTCAATAATAATCACAAAAGTTCTCGTAGGCTGGTTTCAAGCTTCTTATACTTTGATGTTCTAAATTGTTTTGTCTTTATTTTTCATTTAATTTGAGTATACGTCAACAAACTTATAAGATAAATACAAAGACTTTTTTTTTAATTTTGAGTAGTTTCCAAAATATAATTGTTGTGTTAGGTCCAAACGAAGAGCTACAAATGATACTTAAAGAAACAAAATGAAACTTAAGATAAATTAGTTGAATTACCTAAAATAAGCTTGTAGACCAGGGTTTCCCAAAGTGGGCCAAGTGGCCCCCTAGGGGGCCATGAGCAGCAAAGGGGGAAGAGGGGGGGCCATAAGCAGTAAAGGAGCCACAGGGGGGCCATGAGGCCATAACTTGAAACTTACACTAGATATTCTTGAGTTGCAGATGAAGAGCAAAAAAAAAAAAAGGTCTTATGTGTATTTTATCGTAGTTTATGAGTGATCTATATGTAGAAGGGGGCCATTACTTTTTCAAACTCTTTAAAGGGGGCCATTAGCAAAAAAGTTTGGGAAACCCTGTTGTAGACCAACATTTTTATGTAGCTAAGTTAACCTCAATTTATAGCTACAAATGAAAAAATACTATTTTGAATAATTTTTACAATAACATATCAATAGGTCCAAATGAAGAATCACTTACGTGGGTCGACGAATCAGTCTACATTGACAAGCGGCTCGACAGATCTCAAAAAACTCACAGCCACACCAGAACTGATCCTCTTGGTATGTTGATCCATTGTTTTTTGAACTTCTAACTTTAACTTTTACAAACTTTTAATTTACTTTGTATACTTGAATTTTTTTTGAAAAAAATATTTAAATTTTATCTAAACAAAATTGAATAAAGTGTAAAATAATTTTTTTAAATAAGTTTAAATAAGTAATCACTACTCCCCTCTTGGTATATTGGTCTATTGTTTTTTGGTTTTACTTACAACAAAAATCTTGTTTATTTTAGTTTTAACGAGATAGTTATAGTTTCTCATGGTTGTTTTTAATGGTGTTTAAAAAATTTATTTAACCTTTGCTAAAAGACTTCAGATAAAAATCTTTTAAATTATAATTTTTTATAAGTTTGGTCACGTATACAACATACTAAGTTGACTTATTCAGTATATTTCTATAAAAATTATAATATTAATTTTTGTATGTAAGTCTTCAGCCTATTGTGTTAAACTTGTGTAAAGACAGTAACCCTTGTGCTTGCTCTTAGTAACACAGTTTACACAAATAAACGAAAAAAAAATGTTTTGTTTCATTTGTAAAGTTTTTGTTATATCATTAAATTTGAAATAAAGTTATCGATATATAAGGACACACTAACCAGGTATCACTATTATAAACTATTTAAATTTATTATTTTTCATCTTACTAAAAAATTAGTATCTATATTAATATCTTCTGTCTCTTTATTTATAGTTTTAAACTTATTTCAAAGTTTTTAAAATTTTAGTCGTTAAACCGCACGCGTACGTCTTAAAATTTAATATAAAGTCAGTGTGCTTGTAACAGGGTTGCCAAAAGTTATATAAACTAGAAACCTGGAAAAACCTGAGTTTTGTCAATTCAGGCTAAAAAACTAGGAGAAGCCTGGAATTTTTAACATGTTCACTAGTAAAATTTGATTTGACAAATTTTTTTTATTTGAAAAACACATTTAAAGTAGCTTTACAGTATCTTTTCAATGTTTTTATACTACTTATCACAGTAGCTTGCCTTAACTTAACTTTACTAAACTAACTAACTAAAAACTTAACTTAACTAAAAATAGACCAAAAATGTGTACTTTTAGAAACCTGGTAAAAACTTGCCAAAAACATTGGCATCCCTGTTACAATAACAATCCAGACGTCCAAATTGAAGAAACTTAAGCGTTATTATTCAGAACTTCTTCAAAAAAAAGTACTATAGTATGGTACACAATTACCTAAAAAAATTCTTACAAATTCACACGTAGTAAACATAATTAATCCCAGGCATCCTCCTCGAAGACACTTCAGATCCCGACGAGCCTTCCAAGTTCTCCCACATGTTTCCCAACAGGAGCAGTTTCGATCCCACCGACGAAAATTTCGTGCCCACCTGGTTTCTGCTGGAGAAACACAGGAAGACCTCGTTTCAGAAGCTCAAGGTATCAGTTTGTATATTTGAAGTTGATTGTAAATAGAAAAGTTGAAAATAATGATCAAGAAAGGAGCTCAAGGTATTAGTTTGCATATTTGAAGTGGGAACGGGTCTAAATTGCACGAGGTTACTAAATTGCACGAGAACAAAATTGCACGAGTGCACAGTTGTACGCTCGAGCAAGTTTGACAGCTACCCATTTAAAGTTTATTGTATATAATAGAATAGTTAAAAATCAAGAAAGATGCTCAAGGTTTCATGTTTTTGAAGGTTGTAACTAGATGAGATAGTTAAATTAAAATCATCACAGATTAGCTTGATACAGGTAAAACTACTTTCAGTAGCTGAAAGTAGTTTTATTTTTTTGAAATGTAAGTTTCAAGACAAGGTTTTAAATAATAGGTAGTTAGGTTTGTTCTTAATAGTAACAACATGTTTCTATTTTTAAATAACAAGGTTTCGTTTTGAAGGGAACTATAAACTGCTTTTCAGGAGCTAAAAGTGTTTTATTAAGTCACGGTTTTGTAAAGTATCGTACAAATTTTAAAAATTGTTGTAGATGAATTTGAATGAAAACTTAACTAAAATTTATTCTCAAATGCCCAAAATATTAACTTTTAGATTTGATAAAAAAAATAAGAGCTCTGATACATTACATAGTTTTTTATTTTTAACTGTTTGTCACGTAATAGCATTATTATTTATTTTTTTTTATTAATGGTAGAAAAATTACAAGCCACAACTAAAGTTTTTTTAATCAGCAATAAATTATGAATATTTATGTGTATTTAAATAACTCACGTTAATAGGAAAGATAACTGATTCAAAATTTACTGTTGTTAACTAACGAAAAAAATACATTCGTTACAACTAATAATTACGTCACAATCTAAATGAGGTTATTTAAACTATTTAATTTGTATTGTAAAGAACATTAATTTACATAAAAACAAAATTAATGTTCTTTACAAAACAAATTTTCATACAAACCTTTGCTGTTTATATGAAAGCTTAAAGTACAAACTGCAAGCCAGTTTTTATAGAATTCAAAAATATTATTTAACTTTGAGATATCTTGTTTTTTGTAAAAAGTTTCTGATACAACCGTGTGGACCGCAAATTTTTTGGGGTCAATTTTCTTGGAAATTTTAAAAAATCACCAAAAATCAATCTCATCTTTCATTTTCAAGCAATCTTCTTCAAATTTTCAGGAAATATTCTTAAACTATAAGAAAAAAACGTAACTTATAAATTTTGATAATTAAAAAAGATAAAAGTTTATGACAAAAAAAGTCTTAAAAAAAAAGAAAGAAAGTACTTTTACTTGAAATTTTTCAAAGTCTAAAGTAACGTTTTTTGTTATTGTATAAAGGTTAGACTCTAAAAATTTGAAGAAAATTGCTTAAAAAATGTAGGAGGAGATAGATTTAAAATAAAATATTCTTTTTTCGCTGTTTCAGTTTTTCCTTCCCATAGTGATCCTATTATGCGACCCGACTTTGACTGGTCAAACCTCAAAAACTAATTTGAGTTTTTTAAAACGGTAAAATGCAACTTTAAGACTAGTAAAACTCTATAAAATAAGATCAACTTGTAAAAAACATGGCTAACCCCCCTATTGTCTTAATGGTTACAAAAACATATTAGTCAATTATTGTGTTATGAGTTATAAATTTTGATATGTGTTTGCTTAAATTTATTCTTAAGATAAATTTATAGGTTTCCTGCTACAATATTATATGTTTTGTAATCCTTATATTCACTTCAAACAGGAAGGACACGCATACATGAAGAGAAGAGCGAACAAGCAGTCCAACAACATTCCGATACAACACGTGAAAGACAGTTTGCCCGTGTTCTTCGAAGTTCACGACACTCTGTCAGGTCTGTTTTGTCACAAGAACGTGTAACATAATACAAAATAACTGAATTTTATCATTAGTCTTAACACGAATCAATAGATAAATTTATGGTCAGCAGCAATTTAGTTAGTACGCTCTGTCAGGTTATTTTGTAAAAAGTATATGTATATAACATGTTGGATCTCCGCATATTAAATTAAATTTGTTTTATGAAGTTTTTAAATAGTGTTCGTCGAGTTGAAATAATTTTATTGAATGATGACTTTTCTTGTCATAGTTGACATAATACCCATAACATCCCTGCATATTTAATTTAAAAAAACTGTTAGTTTTTAAATAGTTGGTTGTCAAAAAAAAAACAAAAAATTGATAACTTATTGTTTTTTATGACCAAATTGTGTAGCTAAATTCGATATTTTTTAATGTTTATCATTAGCATGTTACAAATGTATTTTCAAAAACAAGTATCATGGAATATAAAAAATAAGTACTTCTTCTCCTTTTGTAAGTTACTACAGCTTTACAAATCTTATAAAACACTAATACTTTTTTTTTGTGTTTTCAAATTTTAAATTTATCGTATATCAAACTTGAATTTTTATAAAATTTATATTAACTTCTAGGTAAAGTTATTTTATTAACCCAGAGTTAGTCTTTTAGTCATTATGATAACGTTGTTGTTTCTTTTGCAGCTATCCACCACAAAATGCAGGAGGATCTGTCGACGAAAGGAAAAGAAAATATAACAGATGAAGTTGAACATTTGTTGACTGGTGTGTGAAAAGTTGATAAAATAATTATAGTGAAGTTTATTTAAAATATTTTCTACATACAAAAATACAGTACTTTTTTGTAAAAACACTTCCGAAATCTTATGTCGTAAAAAAACAATTGGAATAGTTAAACTCAAGTTCAATTAAATAAGAAAATAGTTGACTTGACAAAAATAACTGATATAATACACAAACATTTTTTGTAATAAATTATTTTATTATGTACTATCATTTTTTAAAAAAGTAGCCAAAAACTTGCTCTTGTCAACAAAATAATATCAATAAACAGAATCGAGTGAAAATGCGAACGACTTGTTCAAAACAGTGCTGACTTGCAAAGACAGAGCGGATTCAATTAGAAACACTCTGAACGTATTACAAAGATTTAAGGTAAAATTATTAAAAAACTTTAAGAAAATAGATATCTGTACGGTTTTATAGAGAATATACTATAAGAAAGAACACTCACTCCTATGTAAGTGAAGTAAAAGATATGTTTTCATGAAACTAATCTAAACATTTTTATCATTTTGTACATTTCCTTAAAGCCGTTGATTTATTTTGTATATAAACTTATTTTTCAAAAAGTACTTTGAATATAAAAATTCAAGCTAAATAAACAAATATTAATATTTTTTCCCACAGTTTTTGTTCCACCTACCACTGCAAATGAATAAAAATATCCAGCGTGGTGAGTATGGTGTGGTGATTAATGATTACGAGAAAGCAAAATCGCTGTTTCAACACACTGATGTGCCCGTTTTTCAGAAAGGTTGGAATATAAATTTATTACTAATTATTTATTTTCAAAGACTTGTTGTTTGTTTTAAAACACTTTTTTTTAACTACTATGTTAAATAAAGTGTTATATACTTGTTTTTATTTACCAGAGTTATTTTTATTAGACTTTGTTTATTTGATTTTTATTGGTTTTTTGTAAATTTTTCATAGTTTGCTTACTTTATTGAACTAATAGTTGATAAAAGTAAAAGGTTTTCAATTAAGTTCTATTTTCAAAACAAAACTCCATTCATTTACAAGAGTGATTTCTGTTTTAGTTTAATTAATTTTATCCATTATAGTTTTGCATTAAAAACTAAACATAACTAGACTTGTACTTATTATATAAAAAGTTAACGCCCCTTTATTATTTTTACCAAATAAGTAAGACCTTAAACGTTTACACTTTTAATAAGACTTATAAACATACAGTTTAAACTATAAAAACTTCTAACTAAGCCGTACTTTTCAGTTTTCAAAGTGGTTGAAGAAAAGATAGAGTCGTTCAGACACCAATTAACAGAGGAAGTGCAACAGTTACCACTCTCTCTGTCAAGACAGAAGACACTAATCAGGTAAAACTAATTATTATTATGATTGTGTATAAAATAATTCAATAAGCAAAAATGAGTTTTTAAAGATTAAAATTTTATACATTTGTGTTGGATTATCAAGGTTTGGTTAAAACTTGATTTGTTGTAACTGTATAAAATAACGCATAAAACAGAGTTGCTACTTTACTTGGAAACCTGGAAAAACCTTGAACTTTTAACAATTTAAACATTTTCAGTAGTAAAATTTCGATTTGATACAAAAAATCTATCATATAAATAAGATTTTTTTTCATCATCAAAAGATTTTTTTTTATTAAAAAACACATTTAAAGTAATTTTACAGTATCTTTTCAATGTTTTTTTTTCTGTTTAGGACAGTTTTTTACATTAATTTTAACTTAAAAATAAAAATAGACCCAAAAATGTGTACTTTTAAAAACCTGAAACGAAATTTGGAAAACCTGGAAACATTTTGAAAAAAACGATTGGCAACCCTGATAAAAGTAGTTCTATTAAAAAATTGAATAACATTTCCTTGTTTTTAAATACTTTTTTAACAATTAAGAACTAAAAGTATAAATATAAATACACATAAATAATATGAAAATTGATCATGGTTGCCAAAATACCTGAAAACCTAGAAAAACCTTAAATTTGAGATATTTTGAAAAAAAAAACCTGGAAAAACCTGGAATTTTTAACAATTTTGAGATGTTAAGTAGCAAAATTTCGATATTAAACAAAAAATCTATCCTAAAGATGAATTTTTTTTTGTCATCATCAACATTTTTTATTATAAAACACATTTAAAGTAGCTTCACAGTATCTTTCCAATGTTTTTATACTAACTAACACAGTTTCTTACCTTATTCTTAGCTGTAAACTAAAAATAGACCCAAAAATTTGTATTTTTAAAAACCTGTAGAAAATTTGCCAAAAACATTTGGCAACCCTGATTGATATATAGTAAAGTGAGCTACAGTTCAAGTATTCTACAATAACAATAGTTAGTTACAGTAGTAAACTGATTTTGAATATAATAAGTCACTTGCTCTGACAAGATTGATAACATTGATTGAGTACAGTTATGAAATATATTTTTGTAGTTGTTAAAACTTTAAATGAAGGTTAAAGAATAATTAGTTGTAGTAGCTGTACATTTGACAAGTAATGGTAGTTTTATAAATTTAAATCGAAACATCATTTAATTTCTTTAAAATAAAGTTTTAGTTTTTTGATGACAAAAGTAATACAATATATAAGTTAAATACTTTAGGACTTAACGTATACATTATATTATTATATTATGTATTATATTAAAGTTTTAAAAAAGTTATACAGCTAACTGCGGATGTAAAAAGTCATTCTAAATTTTATATAAGTTAAAAACATGAATTAAAAAACAAAACTCTAAATGAAATTAGTTTTTACAAACAAATTTATAATAGTAAATAGTAAGGTTAAATATTTTCAAATATAACAAAAATTTTTATTTTAAACATATATAAATACTTTGTTTAAAATAATATGATTTAAGTAGAAAGATATGTTTTTTTTTTATGATGTATTTAAAGGTATCTCTCAAATAAAAATAGTTAAAAAAAAATTCCTTTTTTAATTTTATTATAAATTTAATTGAAGGTACTGGTTAGCTAATATATGAAAATTTATTGAAACGCACAGTTTTAATCATATGGTTTTCTTATTATTTTATTTAAAGGTACTTGATTACGTTGGAAGAGGGTACAAACAGCGACCCCGCGTGGCAGACCCTGCACAATCAGCACGTGTGGATTCAAAAAGAACTGACTAATTGCAAAGATAAATATATTGGTTAGTTTATTACAAATATATTGGTATATTTATCATAAATACTAGTTGCAAAGATAAATATATTGGTTAGTTTGTTACAAATATATTGGTTTGATTATTATAAATACTAGTTGCAAAGATAAATATATTGGTTTGTTTATGATAGATATATTGGTTTGTTTATTATAAATACTAATTGCAAAGATAAATATATTGGTTTGTTTATGATAAATACTAGTTGCAAAGATAAATATATTGGTTTATTTACAATAGATATATCGGTTTGTTTATGATAAATACTAGTTGCAAAGATATTTGTTGTTTTGCTCATTTTAAGGTCATGATAAGTCACTTTTTTACAACTTGATATTTTTTAGAGTCTAAATAAATTGCAAGTTGGTTTTCAAAGCTCTTTAATATTTAAAATTATTTTTGAGATATAACTAGTTAAAGTCACAGAATACAAAAGGTTCCTTATAGTAAGAAAACAATGAACAAGTACAACTCATTGAAATCGATCTCTCTTATGTTTGTTTGAGATAAATACCCAAGGAAAAGCTTCTTCCAATATTTAGAAAATATTTCGTACAGAATTAAAAAAATTTTTTTTTTGGTCATAAATTTTATTTTTAATTAAAAAAAAAGTTTGTTACTACAATTTTTCCTAAATAATGCAGGACATGTCCTACAAATAGATTTTTGTTTAGTCTTCGTTTTAGTTTTGTCCTCACATAAGGAACCTATCGTGCAAAAATACTCAGACAAAGTTCAGTTTATACATTTAATTAGCAAATTGTTACAAGAAATAATTTTATTAAGAATTTTTATTTTTTACTAAGTTACTTTTTCATAACATATTAATATCAAAATGCTCATTTTTAGCTATCCTTGCATTATAATTTTAAATTTTTGTAAGGAATACAGTTTATAAATTTTATAAATGAAGTATTTTCTTCGTAATGAATAAAACACGATTATTTTGCTTTATTTTCCATAAAAATGGTCTGGAATTAAAGATAGTATTTGATAATTATTTATTCAATACCCTTTTTTGTAAGTCTTAAATACAAGTTTAATGACTCCCTACTTTTTTTTTTCAAACTAGTTTCAGTTTGAGTGTAAACTTTACTGAAATGTAATATTACTTGTGAAGCTAATTGATGTGTTTGAGATTAAATAGTATTTTGTTCTTTTAGAAAAGATAAAAATATATAAATTTAAAAATAAAAGATTTGGATTGATTTAACTATATGTATTTTTTCAACAGCTATGACAAAAGGTATAAGTAGTAAAGAAGAAGACAAAGAAAAATACATAAACATCTGTGCTGCTTACTATTCTGTAAGCTTTGTTTTTAATATATTTTGCATAAGTTGTAGAATTGTAAAAGCAATAGTTTGACTATAAATTTTATTTTTGAGTTAATTAAAACGCTTGCTTTGAGGCTTGATTTAAACTTAAACAAAAATAAATCAAAGAGTGTTAAAATGTACTCATTTTTTGAAATGCGTTGAACTAATTTATATGATGAAAATAAAAAACATAAAAAGTTTTTTTTTAAATAAATACATTAAACTTATAGGAATTAGCTCATTAAAAAAAGTTATTACTCAAAATGAGTAGCTCCTAAATCAAAATAAAAGAAAACTGTGCATACCGAATAGTAAAAAGCTTATATACATAAATAACAAGTTGTTAACAACAAGTCTAAATATCACCACAGTCAGTAAAATTAGTTTTTTTAAACAAGGATCTTAGTTTAATGTAATACTTTATTTATTAACATTTTAGAGTTCTTACTTAAAAATGATCTTTATTAAAAACAAAGTGAGAACGAAATTAGTGACTAAATTACATTTTAACCAGGAATTGGGGGAGATAGCTTGCACCCAGCTACCTGAACACTGGTTGCTATGGCAACAGTACTCAAGCGGGGCGATCCTCAGCGAAACTGGGGAGAAAAGCGCTCAGGTTGAAAAACTGAAGAGCTTCGCTTCCAGGCACACAAGAGAAATGAAAGTAAATATTTGTATGATTAAGTGTTTATAATAACATGTCTTTTTATGCGTTTGTTTTGTTCATATATAAGGTTTTTTAATTATGTTTTATAAAAGTATTACTAATGCTCCTTAACATTTAGATAACTTTCCTGAGTAAACTTTTGTATGAAAGTTTGAATCTTAAGTGAAGTTAGTAATTTGTTTATATCTAATTTAGCAAGTCAACATGTTTAGTTTCTAACAATTAGTCTTACTGAAAATATCCCTTCGAAATCTTTGTTTATATAAAAATTAGTCATGCAACTTTTAATTGAAAGCTAAGAACTAGCACGTTCAGTGCTTAGAATTTTAATTTAGTGTAAATATGAAGTAATTAATTTAATTATGATACATACTAGTTCAGTGAGTCAAAGTATTTAAAATATAACAACCATTAATCATACTGAAATAACACTTATAAATAATGATAAGTATGGTATTCATAAATTTGTTGTACTGCTTTTTAAATTAAATCAAAAGCCGTAACTGGAAGTAGTATTTTATGTCCTGTTGAATGATACTAACAAATTCATAGAGTTTGTTCGGAGACACGATGATCCAGCTGGTGAACTTTCTGAGGTCAGTCTTCATTCCCCACTCGTTAGATGAAGATTTTGGGGAGAAATTCGGAGTGTGGCCGCATATCAGTCACCTCAACGCTTCCGCACTGTCAGACTGCATCAGATCTTGCAGGTACGATGGAAGTTAAAATTTCTGATTATTTCAAAAAATATTTTGAATTTTGTTTTTTGTTATTGTTTATAAAAAGTTGCTTCAAAAATTGAGTTAATAGTTTATTATAAATAAGTTATTTGAACAGTTGGCGTACCTGGTTTTTAACACCAATGTAGTTTAGAAAATATTAATTTTAATGAAACTCAACAAAAAATATCCAAATTATAATTGCAAGTTTAGTTTAGTTGCTTTGGTCCAACCCCAATTTGTTAGGGAAATTTTCGAATAGTTAAAAAAAATAATTTAAGAAAATATTTTCAGAGAGACGCAACAAAATTTGTTCACATTGAATCTTCCGATGGGATTGCTGGATCCTCTGAAGACATTCATACAAGACGCCAGAGTTTTGTGTTTGCAAACATTCCTCAATGAGACTACGCAAGGTTTGTGTTTGTTTTTATTTATTACTTAATTTTTTTTTTTAATTATTTTTAATTCTGTTTGCAAACGTTCTTCAATGAAACTACACAAGGTTTGAATCGATTTTATTATTATTAGCTATTTAAAAACTTTAATTATTATTTTTAACTTTTGTGTTTGCAAACATTCCTCAATGAAACTACGCAAAGTTTAAATTTGTTTTTATTTTTATTAAATATAAAGTTATTGAGTTTACAAAATTTTCTTTATGAGACTGCACAGTGTTTGTGTTTTAAAAATTTGAAGAAGGTACGTTTTCTTTATTTAAATATCATTGTTTTTAATTATTATGTTTGCAAACATCGCTTAAAAAGACCACACAAGGTTTGGAAACGAACAAGTTGGTAATGTGTTTTTTTATGTTTTAATAACACTAGGTGTTGATAATCAATATCAATGAAAAAAAGAATATTAAATAATTACTAAGTAGTAAAAAACGTGTACTTTAAATATTGTTTTTAATTTTACTTTTTTTATTAAAAAAGACTCTTTATAACAAACAAGTCTGAAGTCTACTAAAATTAAAGATAAAAAGTGGTTTATTTTATAAGTTCGTTAAAATCTTATACTTTTGATAAGTATAAGTGTTCTGAACTTTTCTTACATAAAGTATTTTACATTCTAATAACTAACAGTTGTTAGGTTGTTTTATTTAATTTAAATACTTAAAGTTACTAATCATTATATTGGGTTGAAAAATTTACAGCTTTTGCTAACAACTTACGAAAGTCTTAGTAATTGACTGTAAAGAGTTCGGTATTGTTTCATTAAAAATATTTTTTAATTAAAACAGAAATATCAAAGCTAGAGTCCAAAGAAAATTGGGAACTAGAAAACGGTGGCGTTACTCAATTGGTTTGTATTTTCTAAATCACAACCTGTAAATTTAATCAATTGGAGTAAAACATAAATTTTATACATTTATATACAATTATAGATCCATTAAACTTTTTCTATAAATGTTAATTTATAAATACTTTAGTTATAAGTCCGCTAAACCATTTTTTTCATTTATAATTAAATTTGTTTTCAAATAGAATACCTGTTACTATTACTATTATACATGATTACAGATATCAATGTACGAACTAATAGTAATTCGCGTAACCATGCTTATTTACAAAATTTGTTTATCTAATCTTGTTTGTTGCTAGTTTTTTGTACCAATTGATAGTTCTGATACTTTTGTTATTGTATTTACTATCACAGCCTTCAATATACGAGTCCATTGTGACCCGTATGTTTATGCTAATTATTATCACAGCCTTCAATGTACGAGTCAATAGTGACCCGTATGTTTATGCTAATTATTATCACAGCCTTCAATGTACGAGTCCATAGTGACCCGTATGTTTATGCTAATTATTATCACAGCCTTCAATGTACGAGTCCATAGTGACCCGTATGTTTATGCTAATGAGCGATGTTTTCAACTCGCTGCCCAATGAAGACGAAATATTTCAAAGTGATCGGTTCAAACAAAACTTCCCGCAGTTGATCATCCAGCTGTTTAGTGTTAGTTTGTATGCTAAATATATTAAATGAATAATAATAGTTTAAGTTTTGAAGGTTTAGAAATAGATCATCTATGAAAATATATATGATCAAAAGTTTTAAGTTATTTTTTTATCGATTACAATAATTGATAACTATCAAAAACCAAATCAATTATGAATATATCAACTTGGTATTTAGTAAGATTTAAAAATGAACATCCTTAATTTGTAAAAAGAGTACCTTGAAGTTAGCTGCTTTAATATTCCACCTATTTGTAAAAACATTTTTTTAAATTAATTTTAAAAACACCTTTTCGAAGTTATTTCGGTTTTTAGTATTCAACTTAAAGCAGGGTTCGTGCGCGTCAGGCTAAGTCAGGCTAAATCAGTTTTTTTGAAAAAATTTGAAAAACGTCATGCTAAATCAGTTTTTTTATTTAAAAATTTGAGAATATCATTTTTTCTCAGTTCAAATGCTTGAAAATTTTTGATTAAAAAAAATTGAGAAATCTTTTTTAGATCAAATTGACATGTGAATTTATTTCTAAATAAAGCTTTAGTTATTAAAGACAAAATCAGTCAGTATTTGTAAAAATCAATGCTTAGAACCTTTTGTTGAATCTCTAAAAAATTACTAAGAATCTTCATTATTTTCTTTTGAGTAGATTATATACGTCATAATTATGAAAATTCCTAAAGAAATACAGTTTAAACATTACAGTTTAGTTCAACAACTTAGCTGTTTGTTTGAATTTGTTTACATCAGCTATGTTTTTCACAGCTTAGTTGGTTGAACTGTTTTAATTTCTAATTTAAAGGCTTTATACCAAATACTTTTTAGATTAAAACTCTTAGCAGTTTATTCATATATTTTACTGTTTGTTTATAGTTATTAGAGATATTCACAACAATAAAACTTAGCTTCAAGATATAAGTACTAAGTTTTGTGGGAGTACAAATTTTAGGTACAATTCAATTTTCTTTACAAGAACAAACTATTAAAGATTTTTTTTTTAATTTAAGTGTAAGCTTTTTAAATCTGATACGACATCAACAATCGCTGTATTTATTTAGAGTTTAATAGTTGTGTATCAATTTTAAGTATTAGTCAAAATACTATAATACACATTTTTTACTTATTTTAATACTCAGGTAAGCGTTTAATTTTAAATTTTAATAAAACATGACAATGCACGTTGTTTTATTATAAATCTTCTGGTTATAATGTTTTTACTTAGTGCTTAATTAAATTGAACAATTGTGTTTAGTAATACATTTTGAATTTTTACACTAGTAATAGGTTAGATATAACACTTATCACTGAATTTGTTATGTTAAGGGCATAAAGGAGATCAATCACATTTTTTATAATTTAGTCTTATTTTATTGAGTTGTAACTAGGCTATGGATTGCTTTTTGCAGATTTTTAAAGCTCAAAATATTTTTGAGATAAAGCTGGTTGAAGTAGGAGACTACAATAGTACTAATTGAGACACCCCAATATTTTAAATGACTTCTAAAGGGGGTTTTCCTTACTTTGAAAAAATGTCGGGCTAAGTTGGTCTCAGTCAGGCTAAATGAAAAAAACTTCGCGCACGAACCCTGTTAAAAAATTATTTTTAGCTATAAATTTTTCTTTAAAAAGTAGTTATAGTGTTTAACAATATTTGCATTATTTAATAGCTATTAGATATAAACAGGTTACACAGTTTTTATCTTTTATTGACCTTTTGATAAAACATTACTTGTGTATTAACATTTCTTTTTACAGAGCTTTGCAGAAACAATTGAAAAAGCTTGCTTTTCTTCAGTTAAAAAGGATGATAGTTTTGTAAGTTTAATTTAATAAACTTTTTGCTAATGTATATGAAATTTATATCAATAAAGCGTATAAAATGCTAAATATGTTGTTTGTTAAGATCAGTATTTTGCTCTATGTTTGTGTTTATCATTTATTAAGTCGATATTTTACATATCTTGTTGCATTAATTTATAAATCAGCATTTGCACAAAAATTTTTTTTGTAAGTTTAGTTATTTAGAAACTTCTATTTTTTTATAGCTTCAATCAACTATGGCTTAGTACTTCTACACTTAGGAACCTTCAACTTATTATTTCCAAACTTTTAATGTAATTATAAATGGGCCTTTAACCATTTATGATCTGATAAAAAACTAAATCATAACAGTCGACTGCACTTCTGTTTTGTTTTATCTAATAAATTTTGTGAATTAATGTTTATTTTAATGATTTCAAGCTTTTTTAATGCTCTCTTTTTAGTTTTAATTAAACAAATTAGTTCAAACCACTTAAAAAAGTATAACTTTTTAGCTGCAAAATTTAAACGTACAAATTAAAAAATCTCTGCTTGCAGATTAATACTTGGACTTCATCATTGTATGAAAGACTATTTAAACTTTAGATAAAATCTTCACAATTTGTTTGTCTAGATTCACGCAAATAAGATGTCGAGGCACCTTGTAATATCTCTGAACAATCTGGATCACTGGAACAAGTTGATCGTGCCCAACTTGATGAGCAAAATTAACAAGTACAAACTCTCAAACATGGAACAAATAACTAATGCTAGTTTGTTTATAAGTTAAGTTTGTTATTTCAAATAACTATATTATGATTTTTGAGAGTATTTGCAACTTGTTTATGTATAGAATTTTTGTGTATTTAATTCAGTACAAATAATTACAGTTAGTTAGTTTTTTTCTTTACTAAAGATAACTTTATTATGGTTTTTATCAGTTAACAATTATTTTCGCTTGTAATTTTGTGTAAATAAAATTTTTCAATGTTTAACTTGAAAAAAAATAATACAAAACAAAAGATTTTCAATAAATGTATTTTATAAAAATTTCTTGAAACTTCTTGAATTATTTTTAAATTGAATAAAGTACTACCCTTTTATTATTATTATTACTAAAAATATTTTTTACTTTAAATATATATTTTAGTTATTTTAAATTTGTGTTAAATATTAAAATCTAACTAATTGAAAAAGTAACCACTCAGGCAGTAGAAAGTTCAATTATGACGTCACGTGAAAAGCTGTTCACTTCTTATTGTGACATCAAAATAGAACCCTTAGCATCGGTGATTGAAAATAAAATGTACGAAGGAGAATTTACCTGGGAAGATTGCTCCCACGTTGAAGGTAGGTTGAAATTACAATAATGATGATAATTTCAATATCACATATTTCTGAAGTTAAGTAATGTTATTTTCAAGTTTTTGATTGGTTAAAGATAATTAAATTACTTGTTACGTTTTTCCTGTAACGGTTTTTTTTCGGTAAATTAAAAAAATTAAAAAGTTTCATTCTACTATATTAGATATACTTTTCAAATTAACTATTTAAAAAACGCCAAATTTGAACTACATTTTTAGTTAAATTTTGATTGACTTTGTTTTAACATCACAACTATTTGTTATTTATTTTCGGAATTTTTTTAGGCAGATCTACAACTTTATAGAAAATTTCTTCAATAATAAAATATTTTTATAATTAATATTATAAAATATTGAAATATTTAAGCAACAGTAAATTTTATGTTTTCATTGCAGGTGTTCGGCCTTACATAAAATTTTCACTGATGAAAATAATTTCAATACATGCAGAGGTTAATTTGACATATATTACAATTTAAGTAATAAAGTTTTGAGGCTAAAGTAAAATCTTAATTAAATGTTTAACAGGCTAAATAAAATTAAGTATTGTTTTTATTCTAAGGTTGTTGCCGAATAAGTTTTATAAAACTTTCAATAAAAATTTGATTAAGTCCAGAAAGTTTAAACATAATAATAAATAATAAACAATTGTTAATAGCAAATATTATTAACGTCAGTATTTATATATTTTTTTAATCACTAGGTGTTTTGTGTCACTGTTTTAAGCTTAATATGCTGTTGTTTGTTTTTAATATTTTTTACTTAAATACTTAACAATTTATAGATTAACTGTTTTTTTTAGGTGTTCAGCACCTTAATTTTTAATAAATATTTTGTATGAAATGTTTTATTTCGTATTTATATATTTAGGTTTTTTAATCCAAATGTATTCAGCAACGTATTTTTTTCTAACGTCTTTTTATTTACTTTTTATCAGGTATTCAGTATTGCTCCCAACCTGATTACTTCGGTGCTCACCGAGGCGACGCGCCACCTTGCGGAAGAAATTTGCCGCCAGATGGAAATAGTGGACGGTAACTTCAATCCGCGAGGTGGCGCCCTTCAGGCGAAAGTCGATGTGGAAAGTCTGATGGAGTGCTTGAGCGCTTACTCCAATGATGAGTCCAGGTACTAATTTTTATACATTATTTAATAACAAGTTTATTGATTCTATATTTATACGTAAATCAATGTTTCACTTAGTAATTTACAGTACACTACCGCTTAAGTACGCAAATTGAACCCGACCAAAAAGTGCGTACTTAGCATGGGTAGTGCGTACTTTTTGAAGACATAGTATAATATGAACTCAAGTTGTTTGTTTTCTTTCTTACAACTAGCCATTAAGTAATTAAACCAAATAAACAAGTCTTTTTATTTTAAATAACATTTAATACATAATTCTAATCTGCAAAACTTTTCATTAGATTTTAAAATGGTTTATTTTGTCTATAAAACGTTTCTACATAATTAATACATACCATTAAAATAGAAAGTCAATGTCAGTCAATGGTATAGAAAAGAATATTAAGCCATATTTTGTTTTGTTATAGGTAAAGTACCAAACTACATTATGTTTACCAAACATTTTGAAAACATCAATGTGTGTACATCTAAATTAAGTTATGACTTAACTATGTTGTATTTGTAGGTTTTTAGTTTTGTCATGTAGATTTATTTATTTGTTAGCATTACAGCTCAAATATCATTATTCTTTTCACTTTTCTGCAACCACTACATAAGTATTTAGTTTATTAACGTTTAATAATAGGACTGTCACAATTTCATGCCACTTAGACTACTAAGGATTACTTACCCTAGTTTAAAATTTGTGAAAGTCTTAGGCTAACTCAGTAGGTTTGACATTCTACCTTTCTTGATAAGTGCGTACTTAAGGCGTGATGCGTACCAAAAAAGTGCGTACTTAAGCTGTAGTTTACTGTATAAATAACAATTGTTTGATATAAGCGCTTACTCAAATGATGAGTCCAGGTAGAAAATACTCTCAAAACATGTATTTTTTAATTTATTGGTTCTTATTTTTTTTAAACAATATTTCACACAATTAACAGCTAAAATTAACGAGACTCCTAATCCTTGACATGAAATAACAAAATTAATGACAAAATCTAACTATAATATTACTAAAACGACCAATCCAGGTTCCAAGTAGTTCAAGTTTTACTTTTTGTTGAAATAAAAGTTTGTGTCTGTAATTTTTTATATTACAAAATCAAGTTCTCTCTCTTTGAGGTTTTTCAAGTTTATTTTCTTAAATAAAGTTCTACTTGGCTGAAATTTAAAAATAACCGCCACCCATTTTATATATCGTCTCCTTGCCTATTAAACCTGATAATAAACTTCTGCCATCACCCATTTTGGAAAACCCTTATCTAGATCTATAGAGTTTAGTGTAGTTTTTATCTCAAGTTCGATTTTGTACATGTTAGGAAGGTTTATCTAAATACGAAAGTGTCATTTGCAAATTAAAATGTACTCTACAATATTTATTATATTTTACTGCTCAGTTTTTCAATATACCTTTAAAGAAATAATTTTAACCCATTATGAAAAAGCGTTGATGTTTCTTTTTTTTACAGAAAAGTAATAAGTAAAAATTAAGTTATAGCAATAATAAAAACTTTTGTGAAAACCATTATAAATAAATCGTAGGTATTGATAAAAATCACCAGTGTTAATACTTTATAAGTGGTACTATAAACTTTTTTGTTTAATTAAAATAAGCTTAACTTTTTGATGAAACTTTGCAGTAAAGTTTTATTTTTGTTAAATTAGTATAGTGTTTTTAAAGACTATCTATCTCAGAATTATATGGTTATATATTAAAAATCTAGTCGGAATATAACATTTATTCAAATAAATTCAATATGTTTCAAAAGTTTTATTATTTAATTTTTTTATAGGTCTCTTTTCAATAAAGCATTATCTTTTATTCCTGACAGTAACATTGACCATGAGTAAGTGAAATATAACTATAGAAACTTATTTAATTTTGTATTATCAATAAATATTTTACAATTTAAACATTTAATGAATACAAGTTATAGTTTCTATTTTACAATGTATATTGAAATAATAAAGAACTAAATAAGTCAAAACAGTTTTTAATTAGTTTACTTTTTAAATAATTTTTACTTATTTAATGGAAATAAGAAATTCAAACAGTTTTTATATTTTATCTCAATTTAGTTTTTCTAGTTGTATCTAATTTTATTGCTAAAGAAAGCAAAACTATACTTTTGCTTATATTTTATTACTATACACAGTTTTCTGAAATTTTATTAACAATTTTAGTAAACTGAAAAAGTACAAAGAAGATTTTAAGAGTGGAATGATATTTCAACAAAAATGCCTTCAAAATTAATTTTACTTATTTTTTAAATATATTTTTATTTCTGATTATGATTTTGATGCAATAAAACACAAAACTGCTTTTTTGTACTTTGCATAAATACTACATATTTTTTTATCAATATTTTTAAATCATAAAAGTTTTACTATTAAAGTATGTTCTAAATTAGGCGTTCAAATTTAACAATTTTTTTTTTCTCATAAATCTGCTAATCAAAGTCAAAAAGCTTAGTTTTTACTCAAGTGTAAAAAGTATACTTTTTTTAATTTAATAGTGACTTATTAAAAAGTATCTTACAGTTAAAATTTATGTTGATTTTTATGATGTACTTCGTAGTTGAGTTTAACAAAAATACTAGAATATTGTTAATATAAATATATTATTCTGAGAATAGAATTTTATATAAACAATATACATTTTGTTCTTTTTAAGATTTCTCATTAAAAATATGTAACATTTGAGTTTTTATAGATAATTTTTGTCAGATATTTATCTTAAATATTTCGTTAATAATTTAATCTAAATTTACTTTATTTTATTAAATATTTTAATTGGTTTAGATATTGTTTACAAACTTTTTAGTTTAATACAACAGTTAAAGTCGTTTATTTAATAGCTATTTATTAAACTATGGATCCAAAAGTTGGGATTCTATTTAATTAGAATCAGTATTAGATCAGTGAAAAAATAAATTAAAGTTTTAAGAATGTTTTTATGAGTAATAGCTTACCAATATGTTATACTTTTAATCGTTTCATTTGTCAAAATATTTTCTTAAATTATATCGGAAAAACTTGTTAACCATCGTATATTTTTCAAAATGAGTAAAATTTAATTTCTATCTTTACTTAGGTTTAATTTAAAGCAAATATTTCAACAAAAAAATTCTCAAATTACTGTCACATCGATCGATAAAGAAAAATCTCAGCATTTCATAGAAAATTTCTTTAAAAGCTATAGATCCTACGAGGAATTTATAATAAACATTTAGATAATAAAGTTTTAATATAGTAACATTTTATCCTTATTTTTAATAAAAACACCTTATGTTAGTACTTATTTTTATATAGTTTTGATTTACTTAATAATTTTTGCTTTAAATACCAAACGAAAACCGCATTTAACCTTCAAGTGTCATGAAAAAGACTAAGCTATTTTTGTAGCAATATTCAATTTTAAATAAATTGTTTGTGTATTCAGAACAAGTAGAGTAAACTTTATTTTAAGTTTTAAAACTAATAGTAGCTTATGTTTGTTTCATTGAAGAAATTAGATTTTGTACCTATATAATTTAATTAAACTGTTAGGCGTACAATTGCTTAAAACCTCCATTAACTGTGCTACTAAATCAAAAACTTCTAACTCTCAGAATTAATAGAGAATTAAGGTTATCGTTAATTATTTATTCAAGTAATTGACTCGAAAAATCGAAGGTATTTAGTCTGTATTAATTACAATAAATAGTAGTTAGATATTTCAACACAATTAGTTATTAAATAGAACAGAAAAAGTAGCACAATTTTAATAAACTATAATAAAAATTTAAACGTTTTTTTTTATATTTGCTATAACACTTTTGTAAAATAAAACTGACAATTACTCGACGAAAATTTATAGTGCATTTTTTTTTCGGACAAAAATTTATACTTATTTTAGAAAAAAAAACAACGGAAAATATAACTCTATTGTTGATTAAAAGATGTACAATACTTTAACTTGTCATTGAAACTGTTTTAAATTGTGTCTTCCTAAACTTACAGTTTTGAAAAGCAAAGTTTCTTATTATTAACAATCCATTAAAAGTGAGTGGTCAAGTTGAAATTCATGTGTAGTTGTCGTAAACGGTTGTGAAAAAAGATTCTTTGTTTTGTTTAAGATAATAAGTTATCTAAAATTTAAAATATAAGTTTCAATGGATGAATATGAATTAATTAGTTTTTTTCTACTAATTTTATGATATAGTTGCACAAACATTGTGTTAAGAAAATTAAAAAAACTGTTTAGATTAATCTAAAGCATTTTAAAGTATAGTTTTTAAAAAAAGTACTCAATCTATACAAAAACTTTGGTTAGTTTTTTAGCTCGTGGAACTAATTTTTGTTTATAAATTCAAAAAAATTAGAATTTGTTTATTTCTAGTTGTTAGTAAGCAATTAAATTTTTGTTTGTTAAGCTTAAAATTCTGAAATTAATATAAAAGGTAAACTTTTCGGTAAATATTTATTAAGACATTTTTAAAATTTAGAGTGAAGTTTGTTCGTAATAAAGTTAAAACAAGATAACGATCACGTTTTCATGAAAATTGTATGTTCTGAACTACCTTTTCAACTAAGAATAAGTAAGATGTATCTATCAGATAATTAACTATTTGAAACAACTTTAATAAAATTCATGAGAACTTTAGTAAGGCACTTTGTATAAAATAAACTATTAGATTAAAATGCAAAAAGTTGAGTTAGTCTCACTAAGTCGAAAGAATGGCATGGAAAGAAATAGTAGTTTATTTAATTTTCTAGCTTGATACATCCTATTCAATTAAAATTTTAAAAGTTTTACTTTTCAAAAATTAGAAATAGTATAATAAAACCTTTGCTTCGGAAAAATATCATTTTGTTTTCTGTCGTAATCATTTAAGACTCTAGTAAGACTCACCGCAAAACAAACTTTAATTCTGTATGAGATTAAGTATTTCATAATATTTATCAAACGGATTTGTAAGTTATAACTGGCCGCATGTTCAACTGTCTATAATTAAAGAGCATTTTTCAAGGCTAACACAAATGTTATTGCGTTTAAACTGTCAATTTAGAAGTGTTACCAATGTTTCATATAACTAGTTAATCAATAAAAAATATCTTTCAAAAATATTAGTTTTTTTGGGATTTTCAAGTGTTTATATTTAGATGTTAATACTAATGAACTAACATATTTTATCTTGCATCTTTTAGATCTGATGTTTTTATACTAACTTCCATCAAGCAAATTATGCTCAATATTTTTAAGATAAAGTACTGCTTAATAATTGATTACAAAACAACTTTTTTATTGTGCTGCTTAATTTATTAACATACAAACTACAGGAAATATTTCAACAAAAACAATTCAAAACATAACATAGTATAAAAACTCAACTAAGTCAATTAAAACACAAATTAAGACTTCAATTTAATTCACTTTTTAAAAGTCAATACATCGCGGGTAAACTCGCTAATATCAGCGTTCATGCTTTCAACAATTTCTTCGATGTTCAACGGAGTATGGTCCGATTTGAAGTAGTAATCTCGCCTCAGTTCCGAAACCTCAGTGAAATCAGCTTCAATGTCTTCTTTGATCTCTTTCCATCTACTATAGGATTCGGTGCCAAAAGAAATTGCAGTTGCCATTCTATAACAATCAAAGGCACGACAAAGACCACTGCAAATAGAACGTACAATTAGTATTTTTTTCGACATTTCTTGCTTCAGCTGAGGACTGAAAATTCTGCCACATGGGGTCAACAGCTCCATCTTGAGATTCATACTAAATTCATATAGAAAATTTACCAGTAGAGCCATTCGGCGTTGAGGCAGTCCGAGTTTTACTAAGTCGCTCTTGCGAATTTCTACACTGTTTCCAAAATCCTCGAAAAAATCGATTAGATCAAATTTATTGTTGGGAAGCTTGCTACCGCTTCTTTTAATTAAACTGTGTTCACACCATTTAAGAAATTCTAGTATCATTATCATCTCACTTTTGATTAGATCCAGTTTATCCTGATCACTTACAGTATTTTTATTTGAAACTGCAGAGTTGCTAACATCTATACGATCATCAGACGTCTCCGCGTCATTTTGTGCAGCTGGTTTCTGTGACGTTGGTTTTTCACTCTTAAGATGACCAACCGGAGGATTTTGAGGGTGCGGAAGCGTCTTTGCTATTGGACTTGTTTCGTCATTTTCCGCAGCTGTGTTTTCACTCTGAAGATTACCAACCGGAGGATTTTGAGGGTGCGGAAGCGTCTTTGCTATTGGACTTGTTTCGTCATTTTCTGCAGCTGTGTTTTCACTCTGAAGATTACCAACCGGAGGATTTTGAGGGTGCGGAAGCGTCTTTGCTATTGGACTTGTTTCGTCATTTTCCGCAGCTGTGTTTTCACTCTGAAGATTAACAACCGGAGGATTTTGAGGGTGCGAAAGCTTCTGTACTATTGGACTTGTTTCGTCATTTTCCGCAGCTGTGTTTTCACTCTGAAGATTACCAACCGGAGGATTTTGAGGGTGCGAAAGCGTCTGTACTATTGGACTTGTTTCGTCATTTTCCGCAGCTGTGTTTTCACTCTGAAGATTACCAACCGGAGGATTTTGAGAGTGCGAAAGCGTCTGTACTATTGGACTTGTTTCGTCATTTTCCGCAGCTGTGTTTTCACTCTGAAGATTACCAACCGGAGGATTTTGAGGGTGCGAAAGCGTCTTTGCTATTGGACTAGTTTTGTCATTTTCCGCAGCTGTGTTTTCACTCTGAAGATTACCAACCGGAGGATTTTGAGGGTGCGAAAGCGTCTGTACTATTGGACTTGTTTCGTCATTTTCCGCAGCTGTGTTTTCACTCTGAAGATTAACAACCGGAGGATTTTGAGGGTGCGAAAGCTTCTGTACTATTGGACTTGTTTTGTCATTTTCCGCAGCTGTGTTTTCACTCTGAAGATTACCAACCGGAGGATTTTGAGGGTGCGAAAGCGTCTGTACTATTGGACTTGTTTCGTCATTTTCCGCAGCTGTGTTTTCACTCTGAAGATTACCAACCGGAGGATTTTGAGGGTGCGAAAGCGTCTGTACTATTGGACTTGTTTCGTCATTTTCCGCAGCTGTGTTTTCACTCTGAAGATTACCAACCGGAGGATTTTGAGGGTGCGAAAGCGTCTGTACTATTGGACTTGTTTCGTCATTTTCCGCAGCTGTGTTTTCACTCTGAAGATTACCAACCGGAGGATTTTGAGGGTGCGAAAGCGTCTGTACTATTGGACTTGTTTCGTCATTTTCCGCAGCTGTGTTTTCACTCTGAAGATTACCAACCGGAGGATTTTGAGGGTGCGAAAGCGTCTGTACTATTGGACTTGTTTCGTCATTTTCCGCAGCTGTGTTTTCACTCTGAAGATTACCAACCGGAGGATTTTGAGGGTGCGAAAGCGTCTGTACTATTGGACTTGTTTCGTCATTTTCTGCAGCTGTGTTTTCACCCTCAGAAGGCAGTTTGACGCGTTTTTCGAACAACATTTCGATAACGGTCAGCAGCTTTGTCTGTTTTTCTAACCATTTTGATAGTTTATACACGACGAAAGATACCACAACACAGAGCATAACCACGTCAAAATATCCCAATAGAATGATAACTTTGCAATACGCCATTAATTTTATTAGAGACCTGTAAAACGTAAAAATTTTTAGTGGCGTAAAGTATCTGCTGTAGGAACATACTAACAAGTTTATACAAACAAGCAGAGCCCTAAAAAGTAAACTAATTTTTGACTGATACAAGTTAATAAAGTTAAATTAAAAGATTCTTTATGAAACTAATGCTTTTCTTTTAAGTAAAATATATTATTATGATTATTGACACAACAAGCAACTTTAAATGAGTTATTTGGTTTTAGATATTTATACTTTAGTTACTGGATTGTCAAAAAAACTGTTTGAAGGATTTAGAGAATTATAAAAAAAAGTTTTAATACTATCATTAAAAAATTTTTAGTCTTCTGAAGTATTAATTTGTAACATGAAAACTAATTTTCTATCGTTTTTTTTAAAGAATGTGTGCAGTCATAAGTATACTGAAGTACTTTTTTAATAATTTTAATGAAATACTGTAATCTTTTTAGATGATAAATACTATACTACTGACTATTAAGAATTATAAAATACTGTACACTGGTAATGCCTGTGTTATATAAAGCTTCTTTATTGTAAATTTAAACTATCAAGTAAAGTTTTTCAACAAATCAAATATTGTTAGACAGACGTTGTTTAAACTGATTGAATTCCTGTGTAATACTGAACCTCTAGTCTTTATTAATTTAAAAAAAAGCCATTTTGTTTAAAAAAATATTTCATAATTCTACGTAAGCTTTTGGTAACAAAAAGTCACATCTTCGATTATTTCAAAAAAAAAGTTGACTTGTTAAAAGATTTTACCTTTATATTCCGCAAACGAGTTCTTTTAATAGTATTAAATTTTAAAAAGTTTTGAATCACTTTTTCTTTATTTAATCTTCTTCTAAACGAAAATACCGATAAAAAAAATAGTATCTAACAGTATACTCATATGAAACTTATATTGAACTTTACATTAAAAGGTAAATTTTTTATCTGAAGTGTTTTCAATTTTTAATTTTATCATCAATTTTAGCAAATTACTTAACATATTAAATGATTTTAAATAAAATAAAATAATTAAATTTAGAGTTGTAAAAAATATGTTTGAAAATATGGATTCTATTATCAACTTGTTTTAACTTAATAAGAAATGATTAATAAGAAAAAAGGTAATTTTTTCTTTTATTTGATCTTCTTCTAAACGAAAATACCCAAAAAAAATAATAATTATTCTTAAAGTAAATTGTTATCAACTTTTGAGTGACAGTCTAGTTTGTAGAAAAATGTTATATGTATTTTTTATGTTTATAGTTTGTAAGTGTATTAGTAAACAAATTCATTTAATAGTCTACATTTTATCTGCTTAAATAAAATTACTAATCTCTTTATATTTTTTTCTCAAAAAAATTGTTTACTATTTCAAGTGCTTTTTATGGTTGTTTACATTATTATTTTGGTTTGGATAAACTCCTGCATTGAGTAATTTACTCAAATTTTTTAAAACAATAGTTTTAATTAAAACGGTATATTTATTCTATACTTTTTATGTAGTTTATGCATAGCATTATTTTTTTGTTTTTATTGGATATAGCTTTACTTTACTTTTTTTTAATATTGCAGCTTTATTTTGTTTATTTTTTTATTTTAATGTTATAGGTTTTTTTTTATTAAGCTAAAACAAGTTGATAATAGAATCCATAATTTCAAACATATTTTTTACAACTCTAAATTTAATTATTTAATTTTATTTAAATTATTTAATATGTTAAGTAATTTGGTAAATTTGATAATAAAATTAAAAATTGAAAACACTTCAGATAAAAAAATTACCTTTTAATGTAAAGTTCAATATAAGTTTCATATGTGTATACTGTTAGATACTATTTTTTTTTCGGTATTTTCGTTTAGAAGAAGATTAAATAAAGAAAAAGTGAAACAAAAATTTTTAAAATTTAATACTATTAAAAGAACTCGTTTGCGGAATATAAAGGTAAAAACTTTTAACAAGTCAACTTTTTTTTGAAATAATCAAAGATGTGACTTTTTGTTACCAAACGCTTACGTAGAATTATGAAATATTTTTTTAAACAAAATGGCTTTTTTTTAAATTAGTAAAGACTAGAGGTTCAGTATTACACAGGAATTCAATCAGTTTAAACAACGTCTGTCTAACAATATTTGATTTGTTGAAAAACTTTACTTGATAGTTTAAATTTACAATAAAGAAGCTTTATATAACACAGGCATTACCAGTGTACAGTATTTTATAATTCTTAATAGTCAGTAGTATAGTATTTATCATCTAAAAAGATTACAGTATTTCATTAAAACTATTTAAAAAAGTACTTCAGTATACTTATGACTGCACACATTCTTTAAAAAAAACGATAGAAAATTAGTTTTCATGTTACAAATTAATACTTCAGAAGACTAAAAATTTTTTAATGATAGTATTAAAACTTTTTTTTTATAATTCTCTAAATCCTTCAATCAGTTTTTTTGACAATCCAGTAACTAAAGTATAAATATCTAAAACCAAATAACCCATTTAAAGTTGCTTGTTGTGTCAATAATCATAATAATATATTTTACTTAAAAGAAAAGCATAAGTTTCATAAAGAATCTTTTAATTTAACTTTATTAACTTGTATCAGTCAAAAATTAGTTTACTTTTTAGGGCTCTGCTTGTTTGTATAAACTTGTTAGTATGTTCCTACAGCAGATACTTTACGCCACTAAAAATTTGTACGTTTTACAGGTCTCTAATAAAATTAATGGCGTATTGCAAAGTTATCATTCTATTGGGATATTTTGACGTGGTTATGCTCTGTGTTGTGGTATCTTTCGTCGTGTATAAACTATCAAAATGGTTAGAAAAACAGACAAAGCTGCTGACCGTTATCGAAATGTTGTTCGAAAAACGCGTCAAACTGCCTTCTGAGGGTGAAAACACAGCTGCAGAAAATGACGAAACAAGTCCAATAGCAAAGACGCTTTCGCACCCTCAAAATCCTCCGGTTGGTAATCTTCAGAGTGAAAACACAGCTGCGGAAAATGACGAAACAAGTCCAATAGCAAAGACGCTTCCGCACCCTCAAAATCCTCCGGTTGGTCATCTTAAGAGTGAAAAACCAACGTCACAGAAACCAGCTGCACAAAATGACGCGGAGACGTCTGATGATCGTATAGATGTTAGCAACTCTGCAGTTTCAAATAAAAATACTGTAAGTGATCAGGATAAACTGGATCTAATCAAAAGTGAGATGATAATGATACTAGAATTTCTTAAATGGTGTGAACACAGTTTAATTAAAAGAAGCGGTAGCAAGCTTCCCAACAATAAATTTGATCTAATCGATTTTTTCGAGGATTTTGGAAACAGTGTAGAAATTCGCAAGAGCGACTTAGTAAAACTCGGACTGCCTCAACGCCGAATGGCTCTACTGGTAAATTTTCTATATGAATTTAGTATGAATCTCAAGATGGAGCTGTTGACCCCATGTGGCAGAATTTTCAGTCCTCAGCTGAAGCAAGAAATGTCGAAAAAAATGCTAATTGCACGTTCTATTTGCAGTGGTCTTTGTCGTGCCTTTGATTGTTATAGAATGGCAACTGCAATTTCTTTTGGCACCGAATCCTATAGTAGATGGAAAGAGATCAAAGAAGACATTGAAGCTGATTTCACTGAGGTTTCGGAACTGAGGCGAGATTACTACTTCAAATCGGACCATACTCCGTTGAACATCGAAGAAATTGTTGAAAGCATGAACGCTGATATTAGCGAGTTTACCCGCGATGTACTGATTTTTAAAAAGTAAATTAAATTGAAGTCTTAATTTGTGTTTTAATTGACTTAGTTGAATTTTTATACTATGTTATGTTTTGATTTTTTTTGTTGAAATATTTTCTGTAGTTTGTATGTTAATAAATTAAGCCGCACAATAAAAAGGTTGTTTTGTAATCAATTATTAAGCAGTACTTTATCTTAAAAATATTGAGCATAATTTGCTTGATGGAAGTTGGTATAAAAACATCAGAACTAAAAGATACAAGCTAAAATATGATAGTTCATTAGTATTAACATCTAAATACAAAAACTTGAAAATCCCAAACAAACTAATATTTTTGAAAAATATTTTTTATTGATTAACTAGTTATATGAAACATTGGTAACACTTCTAAATTGACAGTTAAAACGCAATAACATTTGTGTTAGCCTTGAAAAATGCTCTTTAATTATAGACAGTTGAACATGCGGCCAGTTATAACTTACAAATCCGTTTGATAAATATTATGAAATACTTAATCTCATACAGAATTAAAGTTTGTTTTGCGGTGAGTCTTACTAGAGTCTTAAATGATTACGACAGAAAACAAAATGATATTTTTCCGAAGCAAAGGTTTTATTATACTATTTCTAATTTTTGAAAAGTAAAACTTTTAAAATTTTAATTGAATAGGATGTATCAAGCTAGAAAATTAAATAAATTACTATTTTTTTCCATGCCATTCTTTCGGCTTAGTGAGACTAACTCAACTTTTTGCATTTTAATCTAATAGTTTATTTTATACAAAGTGCCTTTCTAAAGTTCTCATGAATTTTTATTAAAGTTGTTTCAAATAGTTAATTATATGATAGATACACCTTACTTATTGTTAGTTGAAAAAGTAGTTCAGAACATACAATTTTCATGAAAACGTGATCGTTATCTTGTTTTAACTTTATTACGAACAAACTTCACTCTAAATTTTAAAAAATTCTTAATAAATATTTACCGAAAAGTTTACCTTTTATATTAATCTCAGAATTTTAAGCTTAACAAACAAAAATTTAATTGCTTACTAACAACTAGAAATAAACAAATTCTAATTTTTTTGAATTAATAAACAAAAATTAATTTCACGAGCTAAAAAACTAACCAAAGTTTTTGTATAGATTGAGTACTTTTTTTAAAAACTATACTTTAAAATGCTTTAGATTAATCTAAACAGTTTTTTTGAGTTTCTTAACACAATGTTTGTGCAACAATATCATAAAATTAGTAGAAAAAAAAACTAATTAGTTCATATTCATCCATTGAAACTTATATTTTAAATTTTAGATAACTTATTATCTTAAACAAAACAAAGAATCTTTTTTCACAACCGTTTACGACAACTACACATGAATTTCAACTTGACCACTCACTTTTAATGGATTATTAATAATAAGAAACTTTGCTTTTCAAAACTGTAAGTTTAGGAAGACACAATTTAAAACAGTTTCAATGACAAGTTAAAGTATTGTACATCTTTTAATCAACAATAGAGTTATATTTTCCGTTGTTTTTTTTTTCTAAAATAAGTATAAATTTTTGTCCGAAAAAAAAAATGCACTATAAATTTTCGTCGAGTAATTGTCAGTTTTATTTTAAAAAAGTGTTATAGCAAATATAAAAAAAAAAACGTTTAAATTTTTATTATAGTTTATTAAAACTGTGCTACTTTTTCTGTTCTATTTAATAACTAAATGTGTTGAAATATCTAACTACTATTTATTGCAATTAATACAGACTAAATACCTTCGATTTTTCGAGTCAATTACTTGAATAAATAATTAACGATAACCTTAATTCTCTATTAATTCTGAGAGTTAGAAGTTTCTGATTTAGTAGCACAGTTAATGGAGGTTTTAAGCAATTGTACGTCTAACAGTTTAATCAAATTATATAGTTACAAAAATCAATTAATGAAACAAACATAAAATACTATTAGTTTTAAAACTTAAAATAAAGTTTACTCTACTTGTTCTGAATACACAAACAATTTATTTAAAATTGAATATAGCTACATAAATAGCTTAGTCTTTTTCATGACATTTGAAGGTTAAATGCGGTTTTCGTTTGGTATTTAAAACAAAAATTATTAAGTAAATCAAAACTATATAAAATTAAGTACTAACATAAGGTGTTTTTATTAAAAATAAGGATAAAATGTTACTATATTAAAACTTTATTATCTAAATGTTTATTATAAATTCCCCGTAGGATCTATAGCTTTTAAAGAAATTTTCTATGAAATGCTGCGATTTTTCTTTATCGATCGATGTGACAGTAATTTGAGAATTTTTCTGTTGAAATATTTGCTTTAAATTAAACCTAAGTAAAGATAGAAATTAAATTTTACTTATTTTGAAAAATATACGATGGTTAACAAGTTTTTCCGATATAATTTAAGAAAATATTTTGACAAATGAAACGATTAAAAGTATAACACATTGGTAAGCTATTACTCATAAAAAGATTCTTAAAACTTTTATTCATTTTTTCACTGATCTAATACTGATTCTAATTAAATAGAATCCCAACTTTTGAATCAATAGTTTAACAAATAGCTATTAAATAAACGACTTTAACTATTACATTAAACTAAAAAGTTTGTAAACAATATCTAAACCAATTAAAATATTTAATAAAATAAAGTAAATTTAGATTAAACTATTAACGAAATATTTAAGATAAACATCTGATAAAAATAATCTATAAAAACTCAAATGTTACATATTTTCAATGAGAAATCTTAAAAAGAACAAAATGCATGATGTTTTTATAAAATCTTATTCTCAGAATAATATATTTATAATAACAATATTCTAGTATTTTTGTTAAACTCAACTACTATGTACATCATAAAAATCAACATAAATTTTAACTGTAAGATACTTTTTAATAAATCTCGATTTAATTACATTTGAACGACTAATATAGAACATAGTTAAATAGTAAAACTTTTATTGATTTATGATGTAGTAGTATTTTTGCAAATTACAAAAAGGCAGTTGTGTGTTTTATTGCATACAAATCATTATCAGAAAACAAAAAAAAAAATAAAATTAAGTAAAGTTTATTTTGAGGGCATCTCTGCTGAAAAATCATTTCACTTTTGAAATCATCTTTTTACTTTTTTAGTTTACTGAAAGTTTTTTTTTTTATTTCAGACAAATGTGTTTAATAATAAATTATAAGCAAAAGTAGGTTTTGCTTCCTTTAGCAAAAAATTGAAAATAAATAAGAGAGCTATTTGAATTATCTTTAAATAAGTAAAAATTATAAAAATAAAAACTAATCAAAAATTTTTTTTTGTTTTTTTTTTTTCAAAAAAGTATGAAATATAAACAAAAACTTGTATTGATTAAATATTAAAAATATAAAATATTTATTGATAATACATTGATAAACAATGATATACAAATAATAAATTTTATGATTAAATATGTTTATAACTATATTTCACTTATTTATTGTCAATGTTACGGGAACGGGTCTAAATTTCACAAAGATAAAATTGCACGAGAACAAAATTGCACGAAGCAAAATTTGTACAAGGGCACGAAATTGCACGAAGACGATTTTGCACCAAGGGTCAATTTTGCACGAGAGTAAAAAAATAGAGAAAAAAAGCTGCTGACCGAGGATAAGTGTTAGGGGTAACAGTGACAGTATAAAAAAATGAATAATAAAGAAAATAAAAAATTTAACTCGTGCAAAATTGTCTGCTTGTGCAGAAGTGTCTTCGTGCAAATTTATATTCGTGCAAAAATATTTTCGTGCAATTTTGTACGCTCGTGCAACTTAGACAGCAACCCCAATGTTACTGTCTGGAATAAAAGATAATGCTTTATTGAAAATAGACCTAAAAAAGTTAAATAATAAAACTTAAGAAACATGTTAAGAAGTTTGTAAATTAGATTTAATAACAAAAGATTTATTAACAAAAGTTATATTGTTAATTTCCAACTAAATTTTTAATATATAACCATAAAATTTTGAGATAGCTAGTCTTTAAAATCACTAAACTAGTTTAACAAAAACAAAACTTTTCTGCAAAGTTTCATCAATAAGTTTAAGCTTATTTTGATTAAACAAAAAAGATTCTAGTACCACTAAAAAAGTATTAACACTAGTGGCTTTTATGAATACCTACGATTTATTTATAATGGTTTTCACAAAAGTTTTTATTATTCTTATAACTTAATTTTTACTTTTTTTTCTGTAAAAAAAGAAACATCAACGCTTTTTCATAATGTTGTAAGGCCTCTGGCTAAATAAAATAAACTTTTCAATATTGCAAACATTAGGGTTTTTTTTTTATTGTTTTGCCGCCAAACAAACAAAAGTTCTATAGTGTGGTTTTTTCCTTTTTGAGTTTTTAGAGGTTTTTCTTTTTGGAGTTCCATCTGGCGGCAAATTTCTTCCGTAAGGTGGCGCGTCGCCTCGGTGAGCACCGAAGTTATCAGGTTGGGAGCAATACTGAATATCTGATAAAAAGTAAATAAAAAGACGTTAGAAAAAAATGGATTGCTGAATACATTTGGATTTAAAAACCTAAATATATAAATACGAAATAAAACATTTCATACAAAATATTTAATAAAAATTAAGGTGCTGAATACCTGAAAAAAAAAACAGTTGATCTATAAATTATTAAGTATTTAATTAAAAAATATTAAAAACAAAACAAACAACAGCATATTAACTTAAAAACAGTGATGCTGAATACCTGGTGATTAAAAAAATATACAAATATATCTACTGACGTTAATAATATTTGCTACAAACAATTTTGTTTATTTTATTACTATGTTAAAACTTACTGAATTTAATTAAATTCAAAAGATTACAGTACATGTATGTGTACTAATAAAAAAGAGTTTTTGAAAATTTTAAAAAACGCATTTGGCAACAACCTTAAGAATAAAAACAATACTTAATTTTATTTAATCTGTTAAACATTTATATATTATTGTTAATATACCTATTACAGTATTTAATTAATATTTTAATTTAGCCTAAAAAACTTTATTACTTAACTTATAATATATAACAAATGTATTGAAATTATATTCATCAATAAAAATTTTATGTAAGACCGAACACCTGCAAAAAAAACAAAAAATTTACTGTTGTCTAATAAAAATTATTTTTTATTGAAGAAATTTTCTATAAAAATGTAAATCTGCCTAAAAAATATTCCCGAAAATAAATAATAAATAGTTATGATAAATGCAAACAAAGTCAATCGAAAATTAATTGAGAATGTAGTTCAAATTTTGTATTTTTTAAATAGTTAGTTTGAAAAGTATTTTTAATATATTATAATGAAACTATTTACTTTTTAAATTTAATGCAAGAAAACCGTTACAACTTACTTAAAATTCTTTAACCAATCAAAAACTTGAAAATAACACTACTTTAATTTCAAAAATATGTGATATTGAAATTATCATCGTTGTTATAATTTCAACCTACCTTCAACGTGGGAGCAATCCTCCCAGGTAAATTCTCCTTCGTACATTTTATTTTCAATCACCGATGATAAGGGTTCTATTTTGATGTCACAATAAGAAGTGAACAGCTTTTCACGTGACGTCACAATTGAACTTTCTACTGCCTGCGTGGTTACTTTTTCAATTAGTTAGATTTTAATATTTAACACATTTAAAAAATTATTAAAATATACTTTAAGGTAATATTCGTTTCTAGTAAAAATAATAAAAAATAGTACTTTGTTAAATTTCGAAATAATTTAAGTAGTTTCAAAAAGTGTTTTTAAAAAATTATTTGTTAAAAATCTCTTGTTTTGTATTCATTTTTTTAAATACTTTATGCTTTTTTTTTCAAGTTAAACATTGAAAAATTTGATTTACACAAAGTTACAGGCGAAAATAATTGTTTACTGATGAAAACCATAATAAAATTATCTTAAATAAAAAAAAAACTAACTTTAGTTATTTGTACTGAATTAATTACATAAAATTCTATACATTAACAAGTTGCAAATACTCTCAAAAATCATAATATAGTTATTTGATATCAAATTAAAACTTAACTAACATTAATTATTTGTTCCATGTTAGGGAGTTTGTACTTGTTAATTTATTTCATCAAGTTGGGCACGATCAACTTGTTCCAGTGATCCAGATTGTTCAGAGATATTACAAGGTGCCTTGACATCTTATTTACGTGAATCTGGACAAAACATGTAAGCAGTTTATTAAACTTTTATTTCATGTAAAATAAGCTTTCATGCAATGATAAAGTATCAATCTGCGAGCTCAGGGTATTTTATTTGTACGTTTAAATTTGGCTGAATTAGAAATGGTTTAAATGTAATTTTTCTGATTAAATTAATGAGGAGAGTATTAAAAACCATGTAACTATTTTAAAAAAACATTTATTCTCAAAAAGTCTTGTCAACTTTTGTTAATTTTTATTTTAATTAGATTATAAATACTTAAAGGTTATACATAATAAAAATAAAAGTGTAAAATAATTTAGTTAAAGGCTAAGTTTAGAAGTACTAAGCCATAGTTGATTAAAGTTATAAAAAATAGAAGTTTCTAAATAACTAAACTTACAAAAAAAAAGGGAAAATGCTGATTTATAAACTAATGCAAAAAGATATGTTATATTTACACTTTATAAATAATAAACAGAAACATAGAGTAAAATACTGATCTTAACAAACAAAACATATTTAGCATTTTATATGCTTTGTTGATACAAATTTCATGTAAATTAACAAAAAAGTTTATTAAATTCAACTTACAAAACTATCATCCTTTTTAACTGAAGAAAAGTAAGCTTTTTCATTTGTTTCCGCAAAGCTCTGTAAATAAAAATAAAAACATTTACAAAAACTAAAAAATAAAATTTTTGTGCAAATGTTATTTCTTAAACTAATGCAACACGATATGTTATATATACACTTTACAAATAATAAACACAAACATAGAGTAAAATACTGATCTTAAGGGTATAGGGGTGTCCGACATTTTTTTTTTTACTAAAAATAACATTGAATCTTATATGAAAGATTTAAGTACAAACTACAAGCCAGTTTTTACAGAATTAAAAAAATCTTATTTAACTTTTGAGATATTGTAATTTAAAAAAAATTTTCTGATACAAACGTATAGACCGCAAATTTTTTGGGGTCAATTTTCTCGGAAATTTAAAAAACCACTAAAAACCTATCTTCTCCTTCATTTTTTGAGCTAGAGACCTCAAACTTTTAAGAAAAGTTCCTTTTATAGTTTAAAAGACTTTGAACGTTGGAATTTCAAAAATGTTGAAAAACAAAAATTTAAGCTAAAAAAAAAAAAATAAGTGGTTTTTTTTTAATAAAAATTTTATTTTTCAAAATTAAAAAAATTCATGCATTAAATCTTTTTAAAATTAAATAATACACTTTCTGTGTAAATTTGAGGAAGATTGCTTAAATAATGAAGGAGAAGATAGATTTTTATTGAAATGGTCTTTTTTCGCATTTTTAGTTTGTGCCTTCCATTAGGAACCTAATGAGGTAACCAACTTTAATCTCTCATTTCTCAAAAAATACTTTGAATTTTTTCAAGCGGTTAAAAATTTCTGATAGCTCAGATAAAACTTTAGAAAATAAGATCAACTTGTAAAAATCAAGGTGGACCCCCCCCCCCTTATGCCCTTAACAAACAAATATATTTAGAATTTTATATGCTTTATTGATACAAATAACATTAACAAAAAGTTTATTCAATCAAACTTACAAAACTATCATCCTTTTTAACTGAAGAAAATAAAGCTTTTCCAATTTTTTCTGCAAAGCTCTGTAAATTGAAATAATAACATTTACAAATAATGTTTTATACAAAAATCTAAGACAGGATTCATTCCAAAACATCTTTTATTAAAGCAAACAACAAATAAAATTGATTTCGGCTAACACTTATCAACTACTTTTAAGATTAAATTTTGAGTATATAAATAGTTAGAGGTTACACCAGAAAAAATAATCAATTAACACTAATTAGCATAATTGAGGAAAAATTAATTAGACATTCACAATTCATAAATACATATTTAAAAATAGTTGATAAGTAATTGAACTAAGATAAGCAAGAATAACAAAACAAACAATAAAACAAGCGACAAAATTCGAATAAAACTAAACAAGATTTAAAATTTCATTCTAATCTATTCCTACTTATAACAACTTATAAAGATTAGAAATATAAACGTATTGTTGCTTGCACAAATTAGGTTTGAACGTTTTTATAATAAAGATTCTAAAACTTTTAGGTGATAATCATTACGAGCTTTACTTATAATTAAAAAATTACTATAACTATAGTTCTTTGCACAGTTTGAATTGTTTAATAAGTGTTCGGCAATTGCCGATGATCTGTTTGATGGTTTTTTAAACCCGTGTCCATCCAACTTCTGAGGGCTTTAAAAACATGTTGATCTCTTCTTATATGAAATCTCTGGGACGTTCTGCCAATTTTTTTACATCACCTTGTGTGGTTTCGTGAAGTAATGTTTGCAAACACAATAATTAAAAACAATGATATTTGAATAAAGTAAACGTACATTCTTCAAATTTTTAAAACACAAACACTGTGCAGTCTCATAAAGAAAATTTTGCCAACTCAATAATTTTATATTTAATAAAAATAAAAACAATTTAAACCTTGCATAGTTTCATTGAGGAATGTTTGCAAAGACAATAGTTAAATAAAATAATTAAAATTTTTAAATAAATAATAAAAATAAAATAAATTCAAACCTTGCGTAGTCTCGTTAAGGAATCTTTGCAAACACATAATTTAAAATAATAATCAAAATTTTTAAGTAATAAGTAATAAATAAAAACAAACACAAACCCTGCGTAGTCTCATTGAGGAATGTTTGCAAATAGAATAATTAAAACTTTCAATAATAGTTAATAAATAAAAAGAATTTTATACCTTGCGTAGTATCATTGAGGAATGTTTGCAAACACAAAACTCTGGCGTCTTGTATGAATGTCTTCAGAGGATCCAGCAATCCCATCGGAAGATTCAATGTGAACAAATTCTGTTGTGTCTCCCTGGAATAATTTTCTTAATTTTTTTTTTTAACTATTCAAAAATCACAAAATTTTTCCTGATTAGTTAGGATCGGACCAAATAAATTTTACTTAACTTGCAATTTTAATTTGGACGTTTCTTGTTCAGTTTCATTAAAATTATTATTTTTAAACTACATTGGTGTTAAGTACTAGGTTCGCCAACTGTTTAAATAACTTGATTATAATGTAACTATTAATTCAATTTTTAAAGCAATTTTACTTTAAACTATAATAAAAAAAAAAAAAAAAATATTATGAAAATTAATAATTCAAACAATTTTTTGAAACAATCAGAAATTTTAACTTCCATCCTACCTGCAAGATCTGATGCAGTCTGATAGTGCGGAAGCGTTGAGGTGATTGATATGCGGCCACACTCCGAATCTCTCACCAAAATCTTCATCTAACGAGCGGGGAATGAAGACTGACCTCAGCAAGTTCACAAGTTGGATCATCGTGTCTCCGAACAAACTCTATGAATTTTATTGATATAGTTTGCAATTTTATTATGCTAGAATTTAAAAATTCACTTAGAAAAGTTACGAAACATAACTAACAGATATATATTTTTCATTTGACTATATAAAAAACAATAGGCTTATACGACCGTTTCGTATATGAGATATATAACCTCAATAGTCGTTATAAGCTAATGCTAAAGTTTATTAACAGTGTTTAACAGAAATTTAGAATTTGAAAATTTTATAATTATTATGACGTAGTAATAATAAACATGGTTGGGACTGATCAAGCTGAGAAAAATTTCCTGACTTTTTACCAAAATTTTCTTCACTTTTCTAAATCATACTCTTAAATTAAACTTATTCTAAAATACATAATCTAACACTTAAAACTATATAAAGCTTTCAATCTAATTTTAATACAGGTTAAAAACAACAGTTTTTTGCTGAATTCTATAATCAAATTCCAGTACTTCACTTAAACCATCTGTTTAGATTGATGTTTGTATTAAACAGCTCTATCAGTAAAATACTTGTATTAGTACCTTATAAACACAGCTTGTCTGAAAAAAGACACAACTTTTTAGCTTTTCCTAGCATAAATGTATCTAGATAAACAAACGACATGTAAGGAACTTTTACAACTAAAACCTTGAATTAATAACAAACTTTCACAACTAAAATCTTAAAACAATAACAAATTTTTACAGCTGAAACCTTAAAACAATAAAGAACGCAATTTTTTAGAATTCCCTAGCATAAATGTATCTAAATAAACGAAAAGACTTATAAGGAACTTTTACAATTAAAACCTTAAATCAATAAAGAGCTTTCACAACTTAAACCTTAAAACAATAACAAACTTTTACAGTTAAAACATTAAAACAATAAAGAACTTAATCAAATACTATTTTTTTAAATGTATGTACTAAAATTTATTTTCTCCGTTTTTTTTTAGCACTTCAACCTCTTCATCTAATGAAGATATGGTTTCCTTCATCTGAACTGCATTCCGCTTCATTTTCTTGGCAGTTAAAATCATTTGCCTCATTTTATTTAAATCGCTCTCATCTGCTGCCCCTACACTTGTTGAAGAGAATCTTTTCTCTAAATCAAGCCACAACTTGTGGGCTTCATTTATTTTGGCACTCATTTATTTTTACTTTTATTTATAAAGTATTTCCTCTTATCATTTAGTATAGAATTTGTAGCAAATAATTATACTCTTATTTACTTTAAAAACTTAAGTTACTCTACAAAAAATACAAATAATAAGTAAACTTACTCTTGGCATATACCTCTCTTATAACTTATTTTATAAATTTAAACAACTTTGAAAAAATTATAAAGAGGTAAAGTTACATACAGTACTAATCTAACTGATTAGTTATAAAGAACTCAATTATTTACTTAAACAAAAAACACTTTGATTCTAAAATTATGCTAGATAAACTTTTGTGTATATATCACAGTTTCACTATGGAAGTGTCCTTGCTACAGATCATCAATACTAAAAAGCTTACAAAATCTGCTTGTTCAAGTAGGGTACTTGTTCAATATGTTAATAAAAAATTTTTGCAGTTTTGTAAAAGATATTTTACTAATTTATACCAGATGAAGGCATTGGAAATAAAATTTAATATTTTTGTAAATTTCTAGGAAAATTTTGGAATTTTTTTCAGACTTTAAAGGACTTTTAATTAATTTTTACCATTCAAAGGCTTTGGAAAACAAGAAATTTTGTAAATTTAAACTGACAAAATCTGACTTTTTTTTAAATTTTATCAAATTTCCTGACTTTTTTTCAAAACCCCCCATTTTTTCCTGACTTTTGTCATTTTTTTTTTTAATTTTTCCTGACTTTTCCGGATTTCATGACTTTTCCTGACCGAGTGGCAACCCTGCTACCAGTAATTTAATAAATTTAAACTTATGGACCATTGATTTAATGTGTAGGATTTTGTTCATTCTATAGAATTTTGTATATTCTTATTAGAATTGCCTTTCATATGTAAACCATTTTTCAATGTTTCCGATAAATGTTTATTTGACCTGTATTATTAATGTGATTTGGACTTAAGATTTTAAACTTATTGGTTAGTCAATGCATTTAAATTTTTGATTTTATTTTTCAATTGTCTGTACTTTAATTCTAATAATGTTAATTTTAATTATTTGATTATGCTTTGGCAAAGCTACAAAAAAATGATAAAAAAAAACAATGAAATACCAAACGGTTGCACAAATGTGCAGAACCTAACTCTAAAAGTTAGGATGTGTATATCTGGTAGATTTATATACAAGAAGAAGTTTTATTCATAAATTTTTGTAATTTGTTAAAATTCTGACACTGTAGTATATTCTTAATGCATTTTATAAAAGCAATCCTTAATTTATTTTAATGTAGAAGTGCGTAATTCAGACTATTTTGCTGATTGCTAAACTTGAATTATAGAAAAAAATTACTAAATTGTCTCAATATGTATTGCTGAATTTTGCAGAGAAGGTTGTTTGTTGAAAATAAATTGGAAGTAAATTCTAAAATAAATTTACTAATTAAATGTATAAATAGAATTTTGCTTGAGCATTTTCTAAGCAATACATTTATCGATAGTTCGAAAGATATTTTTTATTGCCTATTTGATATTTGTTTTTGCCTAAAACCTATAAGCAAACCAAAACATTTAAGTTTGCAATTTTACTACAATAAAATATTGCATACAAATTAATAAACTAGACAAATAACATATTCATAGTGTAATTAAGGCCATAGGGTAAATAAAAAAAATTTAACTTGATCTTACTTTGTATAGTTTTAACTAAGCTTTGAGTTGATTTTTACAGCTTTACAATAATCAAACTATTTTTTGTATTAAAACCGGTTAAAATTTGAGAGTATAATAGGTTTAATATGTGAGGAGAAAACTAAAACAAAGACTAATAGAAATCACTAAAATCATCTCTGCCGTTTTTTAAATACACACACCTCAAATTTTTAGGATATGTTCTTTGCAATATTTAGAAAAATTTGTAGTAAGGAATTTTTATAAAATCTATGACCGAAAAAAAAACACTTTTTTTTGAAATCCTTACGAAAGATTTTTTAAATATTTCAACAAGCATTTCCTGAGGTTTTTATCTCAAAACACGTAAGAGAAGTACGTTTTTAATGAATTGTATTTATTCACTGTTTTAGTTTTCTTCTCACATAAGGAACCTTTTGTACTCTCTGACGTTAACTGGGTATATCTCAAAATAATTTGAAATATTAAAGTTTTGAAAACCAACTTGTAACTTAGTTTAAACTCTAAAAATATCAAGTAGTAAAAAAGTTATTTATATCTCATGATCTTAAAATGAGCAAAATAACAAATATGTTTACTTATAATTAGTATTTGTAATAAACAAACTAATATATTTATCTTGCAATTAGTATTTATAATAAAAAAAAGCAATATATCTATCATACACAAAACAATATATTTATGTTTGCAATTAGTATTTATAATAAACAAACTAATATATTTTTTTTGCAATTAGTATTTATAATAAAAAAAAACGATATATTTATGTTTGCAATTATTATTTGTAATAAACTAACCAATATATTTGTAATAAACTAACCAATATATTTATCTTTGCAATTAGTCAGTTCATTTTGAATCCACACGTGCTGATTGTGCAGGGTCTGCCACGCGGGGTCGCTGTTTGTACCCTCTTCCAACGTAATCAGGTATCTTTAACTAAAATTATAATAAAATGAAAAAAAAAATAATTATTATTTAAATTTGATAGATATATTTATACACAGTTATATCAAAAACTGCTAGAATTTTAATGTTCTCTAAATACGCCATATATTTTACAGTAAAACATTCAAATTTATACAATTTTTTTTTTTTATTTAAATTTATTTGACCTTACTATTTACCTTTATAAATTGTTTTACAGAAATAACTTCATGTAAAGTTTTTTTTTAATTTATGTTTTTAAGTTACATAAGAGATAGAATTATTTTTTTACATAACAATCGGTTGTAGGTAAATTCTACTATAATATATTCCAGACAATTCCAGTTTGACTTTAATGCTTATAACTTATACATTGTAATATTTTTGTTGCAAAACACTAAAACCATATTTTTAAGCAACTAAATTATGTTTCGATTTAAAACTGTAAAACTACAATAAGTTGTACAATTTAAAATTACAAAAAATAAAGTTTTAACCAAGCCTTAATAAACCATTGCAAATACTTAATATAACACTACAACTTGTTTTTCTCAGTTCTTCATTTTTAACTTTTAACAAATACAAAAAAAAAAAACTTTATAACTTTATTTAATCAATATTTTCTCTCCTGTCAGAGAAATCGGCTTATTTGATACAAAAGCAATTTACTACTATAATAAACTATCATTATTTATTAGAACTACGATGAGCAATATTATAAAGTTACAACATATCAAGTTTTAACCAAAGCTTCATAATCCAACACAATATTGTATAAAATGTTAATTTTTGAAACTCATTTTTGCTTATTGAATTATTTTACACAAAATCATAATAACAATAAGTTTAACCTGATAAGTGTCTTCTGTCTTGATAGGGAGAGTGGCAATTGTTGCACTTCCTCTGTTAGTTGGTGTCTGAACGACTCAATCTTTTCTTCAACCACTTTGAATACTGACAAGTACGGTTTATTAAAAAGTTAATTTTAATACATCATATTTTATTAGAAACAATTTAAACTTTTTAATATAAAAAAACACAAGTTTAAAATATTTCCTATCAAAAATAAAAATTTACATTTAATTTGAAAGTTTACTTTTAATTTTGTATAAAGTAAAAAATTCTATAAAGTAGTCGGTTAAGTTATAGGAAATATAAACAAAAAGAATAAATAAAAGTAATAAAGACAACTAATATTAAGAAAGTATTTTATTTATGAAAACAGCTAAAAACATAAACAGTTTAAACTTAAGAAGTTAAACAACAAGTTGTTGATAATAAACAATTAGTCAGTCATAAATTTAGATTCCAACCTTTCTGAAAAACGGGCACATCAGTGTGTTGAAACAGCGATTTTGCTTTCTCGTAATCATTTATCACCACACCGTACTCACCACGCTGGATGTTTCTGTTCATTTGCAGAGGTAGGTGGAACAAAAACTGTGGGAAAAATATTGTTTATATAGCTTGAATTTTTATATTCAAAGTACTTTTTGAAAAATAAGTTTATATACAAAATAAATCACAACATAACAAACTAAGGAACTGTAAAGCATTTTTTCAAATGTTTTGATTAGTTTTATAAAAATATTTCAACACCTTAAATGCACTTTTATATGAAAGTATTCTATTTTATAAATATTTTTTCTACAAAACTGTATAGACATTTATTTTTAAATAATTTTACCTTTAATCTTTGTAGCACATTCAGAGTGTTTCCAATTGAATCTGCTCTGTCTTTGCAAGTCATTTGTATTTTCACTCGATTTTGTTTATTAACATACTGTTGATCAAAGCAACTTTGTTAAAAGAATAGTAGTAACATTATTTACTACAAGGTACTTTTTATAGTATATCAGTTTTTTTGTCAAGTCTTTTTTTATTTAATTGAACTTGTGTTTAACTGTTTTAACTTTACTTTTATGACATAAGAATTTAGAATTTTTTTTAGAAAAAAGTACTGTATTTTTAAATGCTTAAAGTATTTTAAATAAAGTTCACTATTATTATTTTATCAACATTTTCACCAACCAGTCAACAGTTGTTCAACTTCATCTGTTATATTTTCTTTTCCTTTTGTCGACAAGTTTTCCTGAATTTTGTGGTGTATAGCTGCATTTATAATGTTCTAATAAATAAAAGACTAATTTTAAGCAACATAATTTCCTATTGATATTGCGATGGAATTTGATTTTGGTTTATGAAAAGCTTAAAATTCTAATAAATTGTATCAATTGAAAAATTTTGTTTTTTTTAAGCTATAACAACGTACTAAATAAAAGAAATACTTATCTGGAAGACTGTTATCAAATCTTTAACTGTTAAAAATAAACTACAACCAGACTATTTTAGTTTAAAAAAACATCAGTTGTTAAAATTGTTTGAGTTTAAGAATAGTAAATTTAATATAACATGATTATAGAAACTTTTAAGATTTTTATATCTTCAGACTCCGTTTGTTAGAACCCTTTAATTAAAACCTATACTACAGGTAAAACTTTTTTTTGAAAGTTTAAAGTGATATTTCAAATGACTGTAAAAATTCAAATATTACATTTTTCTGTTAAAATTGTCTGCAGCCTAGATAAAAGTAAAATTAAAGGATTTGATGAAAAAATTGCAAAACGTGACAACTTAACTTGTGAGTAAAAATTCATTAAAATCAATAAAAATTTGCTTTTTTGAGGTAACACAACAAGTTGTTTAGATAGATGTTTAAAAAGAAAAACTATTAGTTATACTTGAAATATATTTACATAATAAAAAAAAGAAAAATGTAAGCTTTTAAATACTTGATTATTGGAAAACTAGTTTAGTTGCGGTCAAAAATTATATATTCACTAATGAAAGTAAATCGTTAAAATAGTTCAAATTAAAACTTGAGAAAGAGTTTAAACATTATGAATACAACACAGCTCTTATTCAAAATTTGCTATTTAGATCTGCATTGCATGTGGTGTGAAAATTAAAAAATAAAACCTTGACCTTTTAAAATAAAATTGCCGAATAAATCCATCTGTGGTCATTTTTGAAAAAGTAGTACAGATTTATACAACCAACCTTAAAAACACGAAACGGAAACCTTGAGCTTCTAAAAAGAAAAAATTCATTTTATCAAATCAAACAATCTGGACAGTTTATTTCAACTATCTCATCTCTATGCAATCTACTTTAATATTAGTCTTATTAATAAGTTTTAATTTAAGGGTTCTTACAAACGGAGCCTGAAGATATAAAAATCTTAAAAGTTTCTATAATCATGTTATATTAAATTTACTATTCTTAAACTCAAACAATTTTAAGAACTGAAACTTTTTTAATCTACTTTAAAAACATGGATACCTTCTTCTTCTGAAACGAGGTCTTCCTGTGTTTCTCCAACAGGAACCATGTTGGCACGAAATTTTCGTCGGTGGGATCGAAGCTGCTCCTGTTGGGAAACATGTGGGAGAACTTTGAAGGTTCGTCGGGATCCGAAGTGTCTGGAATTAGTTATCTTGTAGTTTAGTTAACTAATTTTTTCATCAGGTTCATAACATGTGTGCACTTGTAAATTTTTAGGTGAAATGTGTGGTTTTTTTTTTTTCTTTTTGCAAATAAGTTTTAAATAATAACATTAAGTATCTTTAAGAAAAATACCTGAATTTAATTATCTTTATTATGCTTTCATGTATAATTTTTTTTAATCTAAATAATGTTTTTTCTTTTCAAGTGTTCACTAGTAAAATTTTTAGATAAGTGAGGTAACACAATTTATAAAAGGGTTTCCCAATCTTTTTCATAACGCCCCCTTTGAAGAAATTTAAAAAGCAATGGTCCTCCTCAAATTAAGATCGTATGAAATTTCAAAAATCTTCCCCTAATTTCTAGTGTAAGTTATCTTTATTTTCACATAAGACTTTTTTTTTGCTATTTATCATGAAAAGTTTTATTTGTCGTATTTTATGTTAATGTTAGTTAACTTTAGTAAAAACTACTTTAATTCTTTAAATCATCTAATTACCTAATAATCCAGCTAAAACTATATAAAGTGCTTACTCATTGCTACTTGTTCGTTTATTTGCTTGTGACCATTGCGTAAGCGAGAAACATCTGTAAAAAAATTAATTCAGTTAAACTTTTGTTTTAATTATATTTTTATCCTGAGCTACAGAATATCTAGTGTAAGTTTTAAATTCTGTTCGTTTTCGTCCCTTTACTAGTCACATCTTCCTTGCCTTGACTCCTTTGCAGTATATAGCCGAAAATCCTGAACCAATTTTTTGTAACTACTCTATAATGAAGTTAAACTTGATTAAAAATATGCCTAAGAAAAGCTAAAAATCTTACATGATAGTACAGATGAACTGTAAGGTTTAGCTAGTATAAGCCATGGATAGTGTGACTTATTATAAACTCTTTAAAACTCATCTCTAATGATATGACATGCAGAGTACATGTAAAACATAAAATATGACATAAAAATACATTTGACATAAAAACAGTATTATATATTGGAGTTAGTTTTGTAAAATAAAGTTAATAAAAAAGTCAGGTTAAATAAAAAAAGCTAATTTAAATTTGTATTTCTAATTGAAGTTAGAGAAAATTTTTATTTGTTTTGCCTAAGTCCTAATTTATTTTGACTAAACTTATGTAAAAACTCATTCAGGTAATTATTAAACTTAAACCTTCTATAACTTTCTCATTAATAACTAACTTACTGTTTTTAATTAGTATCTACAAACACCATTTATAACATAATTACTTCCGTTCTTATTGTTAAAACAAGACTTTTCTGATGAGTTATTGTACGTTTTAAAATATTGATAGGTCAAGTGCTTCATAAAAGTAGTGATTACTTATTTAAACTTATCTAAAATATTTATTTTACACTTTGTTCAATTTTGTTAGAAAAAACTTAAATCTTTTTTTTCAAACAAAATTCAAGTATACAAAGTAAATTAAAAGTTTGTAAAAGGTAAAGTTCAAAAAGTAAATCAACATACCAAGAGGATCCGTTCTGGTGTGGCCGTGAGTTTTTTGAGATCTGTCGAGCCGCTTGTCAATGTAGACTGATTCGTCGACCCACGTGAGCGACTCTTCGTTGGGACCTGTTGGTATGTTATTGTAAAAATCATTCAAAATAGTATTTTTCCTTTTGTTTTTGTAGCTATAAAACGAGGTTAACTTAAGCTATACAAAAACATTTATCAATAAGCTTATTTTAGGTAATTCAACTATTTCATCTGAACTTATAATTATCAATTACTAAAACATGTTCTTTAAAAAAACAAATAATAAATTTTACAGTTGTTAAGTTCAACAAAAATTTTGTATGTACAAAAAGCTTAAAGAACAAAACACACAACTAACTTTTTAAAAACTATCAAGCAGCTCTGATAAAAGGTTCAAAAAGTACATAAAATATATGGGAACTGATAACTTCTGCACGAAAGGACATTTTTGCACGGTGACACTTTTGCATGAGCTTCACTTTAGCACGAGGGGACAATTTTGCATTGCGCCACTTTTGCACGCAGGGTCTCTTATGCAGGAGTTGACACTTTTGTACTGCAACTCTTTTGCACAAGCGTCACTTTAGCACAAGGTATCATTTTTCACGCGAGTCACTAAAAAAAAGTATATAAAATAAAAAGTAATTGTAAAAATTAACAAGAAAAAAACTATAAAAATATTAATCAATAAAAAAAGAAAAAAAGTTACCAACCAAGGGTAAGAGTTAGTGGTAGTGGTAACAGTAATAGTGAATATAAAGAAATAAGAAAAAATTGCAAAAATAAAAAAAGTAAAAAACTAAACAGAATAAACCAATAAAGAAAAAAAAAACAAAAAAAAAGTTACTGACCTTGGGTAAGGGTTAGGAGTAATAATGATAGAAAAATATTATATACCTAATAAAAATTATTAATCAAAAACAAAAACAGGAAAAATAATATATTTATAAAAATAAATTGCAAAAAAACAAAAAAATAAATAAATAAAAAATTTACCGCCCAAGGGTAAGGGGTAATAGTGAATTCAAAAAAAGAAATTTAAGTTAATAAAAAAAATTATGTTTCAACCTGTGCAAAGTGTCCCTTTGTGCAAAAGTGACATCCATCCTTTATACATAGTTATGTGCATTTATAAAAAATACTGTATCTTTACAAATATATTTTTTCAACATGCAACTACACCAAACTGCACTTACCAACTGGTTTGGCAGCAGCATTGTTGAACTTGACAGTGGACACTCCCATCTCTCCCAGCTTGGTGAAAACGACAATGTCACCGGGTCCTGGCGGGCTGAACGAGGTCCTGCACACAATCTTGGACGAAGAGATCCACTTGGCTGTCATCGTGCAGTTCTTGCAACAGTTTGCAAGATCTGAAAAAGTTGTTTTTTTTTTTATATCTGATTGGAATAGTTGTTAAAATAATATAATAAGGAGTTTCACATTGTATATTTTTAATTTATTATTCAGCATTTGTTCTCTCTTTCAAGAAATTGAATTTAATATAGCTATGATCATCAAAGAATTCATATACTGAATATTCATTTTGTACTACATACCTTATCACAATCTTTTAAGTATCAAATGTTATTTAGCAACATTAAAACAAAAAACTTTAAGATTTTCATACTAAATCTTTATCTGATTTAGTGCATCTTATATTAAAGTGGATTATGTTTACAAACTACTTGAATAAATAACTTATTGATAATGAAATACGAAATGTAAACTACATGTAATTATTTATACTAGTATTGTTAATTAAGTCGATATATCTCTTCTCTCTTTCAACAACAGTAGTTAAAATAATTTAGCTATGATCATATAAGGAAACTTGACGTTTTAATTCTAGACAACTACTTGTTACTATAATAGTAATTGCTTAATAAATAACCATTTCATGATATCAAAATACTTTACAGTTGTTTTAAGCATGCTTAAAATAAAGTGCTACTGGTAAAAATTGTAAAGAATTTTACTGGGATGGTAGTGACATAATTTAACACAAAAGTTTTTTCAATGCTTAAAATTGTTTATAACATTTTATCAATAGTAAAAATTGTAAACATAAACTAACACACTAAATGCTGATGCTGTAATCATTGTTAAACTAGAATCTATTTTCATTACATTGTGATTGTTTTGTTTTTACAAACTTTTAAACAAATGTTTTTTTTTATATCAAGTGCACTTTTTACAACTGTAAATGTACAAACTTTATTGTTGCTAAGTATTAATTATTTAGTACAAATGTGTAGCAAACTACTTGTGTAACTTTTTTAGATAAAAAACAACTCATAAGTACTTAAATAGAAGAACATGTTAAAAGTACTTGTACTAGTTGGAAACAAATTGGATAAAACATAGATTTTTGTATATCTTAGCATTTTATTTACTAAATTCAAAATTGTATACAAAACATATTTTTTGTACACTTGGAATTTTCTCTTTATAAAATCAGACTGTTAGTAAAAAATCAAAGAAATTAGACTACAATTTACTTTGTTAGTAATTTAGACTCTACTAAACTATCTATTTACATAAGTAACTGTTATAACTTTAATTGTTAGCTTTAAAAATCATAACAAAAATAACAATAAGTAATAGAATTTTAAGAACTTTAAGAAAAATATATCAGCATAAAAAAAATTAGTACTCATTTGCACTTTATAAGTATGTATGGAAGTAAATAGTTTTAGAAATCATTAAAACTAAATGGAATTGGTGTAATCAACCCTATGTTAAACTTGAGCTTGTCTCACGGTATTAAGTCCAGGCTTCTGCTCTGCAGACTTTGGCTGATGTTTTTTAATAAAACTAAGAAATAATATTTATTAAAGATATTTCATTGTTGACTTGAGCTACACAGTTAAAATATATATATGTATATGAACTGTTTTTTATTTACAGAATAGTTTTTTGTAATTTAAAACAACGGACTTTTATAAAAAATCTTGTATAACATATTTTAAAAAACACAATTTGATAAGCAAAACTTGAAAAAAAAAATGTAATTTTACAATTGTATTAAAATTTACTATTTTATGTGTAACAAGTCTACCAAACAAGTTTGTAGTTGTCAAGCTACAAAGATTTTAAAGAGTACAAAAATTACAGCAGCAATCAAATAAAACTTACTTTGCAGATCAGCTGCTGACTCCCCAAAATTTTCCCCTCTTATAGTCACCCTTGTCCCAGGTGGACCCTCTCTTGGGGAAATCCCTGTTACAACCGGAGCTACTTTAGCTGACATAATTTAACTATCTGTGAGAGTTAAATTAAATATTATTGGATAAACTGACAGCATATTAGACCTTTAATAATTTTAAAGTTTAAAACAGAAAGCATAAGCAAGGGGTGGGCAACATACAATATCTGCATGAATTAGATTAAAGGTTATTATGCAAACCAACAAGTTTTCAATAATTCACAAAAAATTAAAGGTTAAAACTAGTAAGTACAAGCTAGGGGTGGGTGTGTTGTCCCTTTATAATAAAAAACTAAATTTAAGATAAAAAAAACAAGTATAAAAATAATAAAAAGATACTATAATGCTACTCTATAATGGTAAACAAAACATCAGTCTCAAAATCTACCCCTTTCAACAATAAACATTTTCTAGGAATAAATATAACACTGAATGTTATGTAAACTTGTCATTGTGTATATTGGTTTTTCTTATATAATGTGAGTTTTAATATTTTACATATAAAATTGATTAAAATTCAAGACTTAATACAAAATGCATTATATAGTTTTCAAAATATTTTTTTGCTAAAATTTGTTTATTTTTCGAACAAGGGTATTCCCTTCTTTGGGGAATACCCTTGTTAGAACTGGAGCTTATTTAGCTCCAGTTATACATAATTTATATTTTACACACACTATCTGCAAGAATAAAATAAAATTTGTTTATGCAGACCAACAATTTATCAATACAACAAAAATTTAAATGTTAAAATTAGTAAGTATAAAATAGAGGTGGGCAATAATTGGTGGTTTACATAATTTACACACACTATCTGCAACAATTAGACTAAATGACAATGATGATTGATGACACTGACAAAAAGTAGAAATTTGAAAATTTCAAAGTTTAAAACAGAAAGTGTAAGCTAGGGGTGCGCATTGTTGTCAATTTCTTTATTGTATAAAACTAAATTAAAGATAATTTTTTTCTACTATTAAGTTGTATGTTACAACACTACTTTAAATATGATTTATAGTAAATAACACATTATATATATAACTGTTCAAAATGTAGGTTTAATCGTTTGCTAATAAAAGATCCTAGTAAAGTAACATCAATGGAATATAAATAAAAAAATTATACAGTAATCTTTCTTTATTCCACCAACATTTGTTTCTGTGTGTTAACGAATCAAAACACTTCAACTGGGTTCTGTAAAAAATAGTTACAGTAACCTCTCGCTTATTTACGCACATTGTGTCCACAGAAAAAGTGCTTAAAGATATGAGAGATCGTAAAGAAACGAGAGGTACTAAATATACTCACTATAATGGCTGTTTTTTTTAGTATTGCTTCTAGTTAAAAGCAGACTGGGCACTTTCTCACTTTTAATTATTTGTTTACTTTATTTATAAATATGAAAACAACAGATAAAACTATACATATATTAAAAAAAAAAAAAGATTTAAACTTCTATAAAATAATAATACGAGTAGAAATAATTTTACTATTTTAATAATAAATAGAAATTATCTTTATCTTTATTTATATGTGACATTTTTATTCTATTCTACTTAGCAAATTCAATTTATAATTAAGCATTTCTTTACAATTATAAAATGGTGTTTATCAATATATAGGGCAAGACTGCTGTATTATTTCTTTGTGTTTTAAACTCTCATTATTTCATTATACTTTCATTGTCAAACACAGTCATGTTTCTTTCAGAATTTTGATTGAATCTCTTATTGTTAACAAAATTTCTGATTTATTGATAACTAAATGTTTATCAATTAGTCAAGGAACATAAGTTTACAAAGTCTAAAGATATAGAGAGGTGTGTTAGCATTCAATAACATATTTTAATTTAAAAATATACATTAAACCTAATTTGTGCAATATGAAAAAAAATTAAAATTTTTATTTTCTGATTTTTATAGAATTCTGAAATGCGTAACTAAACGAGAGTGCGTAACGTCACGAGTGCGTAAAGATCCGAGAGGTTACTGTACTGTAATGAAAGAATAGAAGCATAGAATAAAATGGATGTATACATGTTTTAAATTAAGATAAAATATTTTCTACAGATAATAGTTAATAAAAGGTAAAATACTTAATATTAAATCCGACTGTTATAAAACTACATAATATTTGTAATTATTAAGTCTAAAATAAGTAAAGTAAGCTAAATTACACAACAAAACAACAAATCATAATATAAACAAACAACTCACGTTAATGGGAAAGATAACTGATTCAAATTTTATCGTTGTTAACTAATGAAACAAATACATTCATTACATCTAATAATTACGTCACAATATAAATGGGATAATTTTAACTGTTTAACTTTTATTGCAAAGTTTGTTAATTTAGTTTTTATGTTTTTAATCTATTTTGAACAAAATAAAACATCAACCATTAGTTAGTGAATTAATAAAGTTTAATAAAACTTAACAACGGCGGAGACAATAAAAATCACAGAAAACTCGATGTAACATGTATATTATATTCTAAATCAAAGTTATATACAATTAGGAAGCAGATTTAGTTTAAATGTAAAGATGAAAAATGAAAAAATTAAAACTTAAGAAATCAAAACACAAATAAAACCAAACTTGTTATTGAGCTTACAAAGTACTGACCGATAATTAAGTTGCAGCGACATAATCACAATGACTTAAAATTAAATGTTTATTGTGTATAATAATAATAAAAATATAAAAAAAATATATATAAAATAATTGGTTGATAAAGTAGCAGTCGGTTTTTTAAATTAGATATCCCATACAGATATTTTGAATGTTTAATAAATAAACTGTGTTATATATAAAGTTAAAATGTAAAATAACAAGGTGGTCATATGTTAAGTATAAACCTGCAGTAAAAAAAACCTACTAGCTCTCTTGGGCGTAGTAGGTAAAAAAGCTCGGTTTATCTGTGATTTGAATACAGGCTTCAGTTTAACTTAAAACTAAACACATAAAGGTATGAAGAATTATAGTAGGAGGGTTAAGTGAGTATATGAAATGTCAGAGAGTAGAAAGCGACTTGTGTGAAATAGATATGTAAATAGTAAATTAATAAAACTATATGTTACTTGGGATATATAATTATATTAATATTAATATATGTTAAGTGAATGTGTGTGTGTGTGTGAAAGGTTAATGAAAAATATGGAAGGTGAGAAAGCGCCAAGGTGTTATTTGAAGAAGAACCGTCGGTTGTGTGCACAGTCGTTTGAAATATCATGTCTTTTATTTAGTAATTGTTTACTATCTTCTGCTAAAATTTGAACGAATGGCAATTTTAGCAGAAGATAGTAAACAATTACTAAATAAAAGGCGTATTGTTAATTTTGAAACAGTGTAAACCAGTGCCTTTTAAATATTATTTACACATTTGTAGTTCATGTACCTAATACATATATTCACACTGTACACATTTTTTATACTTTTGTTTCTAATGCACGATAATCTTTACAAACTCTGCTTAGCAGTTTATATTTTATGGGTAGCAAAACGCCGCCAATCAACTAATTTTTTTTTTTGTACAAAAATATTTGTCTTGTATTTCTGACGGCCTTATCTTTTTTGGCTCTCTAAGATTCTTTCTTTACTACGTTATACCATATTTAAAAAGCACATTATTCTAATAAAACAACTAGTGAAAAATGCTCTTAAGTTATATTTACTAAATTTTCTTGACTTTTAAGTCACTTATTGATTGTGTTTTTTTATTTCTGAGGACTAAAACTTTAAAAGGTTTATTTAAACAAAAAAGTATATATTCTACTGCTATACAGTTCTAATGTTGTTTACTTTTACATAGGATATTACTCTAAAATTTATGTTTTACAGTATTATATCAAAACTGAGTAAATAGAAACGTGTTTCTTCTCTGTGGTCGATAACGTCGTTATGAAACTTAATAAACGGAAGCTTGTTTATAAAGTTATTTGCATATAATACTATTTAAGTGTTACTTGCATATAACAATGAAGCAATTTTTTATTCAGTGACAAATAACTTTTAGATCTTAGCTATATGATATATTTAACGTATACTAAAACAAAAAGTATTTTTTGTTAATCGTAAAAAAGCTGACAGAAGTTGTTTTTAAAACTGGTATAAAGTAATTTTTTAAGTTGTTATAAGAGCTTAGTCTAAAAAAGTTATTTTAGCGAGATTTATGATTTTGTTAGACAATAAGTGATAGTTAGCTTGCCTTAAGTAGTTAGTTTTTACTTACTTTTAAAAGAAAACAAAAACTTATTAAAACTTTTAAAAATTGATAATAAATTAAAACAATAAAATTTAAAATATATTTTTTAATTACGCATAATAAGATCCTAAAAGTAAGAATCTTTTATATATTATGATAAGATTTATTCCAGCCTAAAAATGAAAAAAAATAATTTTTACTGATTGCAAAAAATAACAATTCTTTTATACACATGGTATATGATATTAATCTAATAGAATGATAGTGTTTGAGTAAGTAGTTATTTCATTTTGTTTCAATATTTTGATAAAAGTATAAATATACTAATACAAATTAAGTTAGCTTTTAATTTTACTTTGAAACTTTATTTAAATACCTTAAATGTTTTTTTATTATTCCTTGCAGTAAACAAAATAAATCAATGGTAAAACTTGATTTGTCACTTAATTTTATTAAGTAAATAAATTTATTTATCACAAAATCTTTACTTGGTTGATGTATCAAAAAGTTGTTTTCTAGTTTTAATTATTACTTAATGTTTTTAAATAGACGAGTTTTTAGAAACCGTTTAAAAGAATCAAATTTAGATCAATAAACTACTTTTTATTACTAAAAATATTTTTACTAAGTGTAAATCTTGAACAATAGTTAAAATAATAAGGAAAACTTTGAAGCTTACTTATATGTTCAGTGTTTTTAATAAAAGCTCAACCATTATGTTTTATGTATTTAAGACATAAAATAATAAACATCCGTAAATTTCTTTATGTATTTAAAAAACATATATACCTAAGTTAATATATAATTTTATTTTTAAGTTTCAATTTTTTTTAAATAAATAACGCAGTTAAGTTTTAAGTTCTTCGTGACTAAATTCTTAATAGTATATTAAAAGTCTAGAAATAAACAGATCATTAATAAACTCGTTTTATATTTATCAGTAAAGTATTTACCTATTAGAAGTATTATATGTGTAAAGTTTTCGTAAAATATTCAAAGTAATCTTTTTATCATGAAACAGCTTTAAAAACGTAAATAACAAAAGCTGTATTTCTTTTTCAATATGACCTACATCACTTTTTTATCTTTTTTATAGTTTTTAGTAATTTTAAAAGTTGCATTTTTAGATTTGTATAAAACTTGTCAAATAGTGGTTAAAAATATTTACTTATATTTTTTGTTCTTAAAATTTTGAAAATTTTAAGAATATTTTGTACAGTTTTTATAAACATGGAACTGTTTATAGTAAAATTGTTTTTTATTTTCCTAAATCTTGTCCATCTTGGAACATCAGATTACATAACCGAAGGTACGCTTTCTTATTTATGTTTGTAAAGTGTCTATCTTACTATGTACAAAACATAATGTGTTACAAAGAGTAATTTTTTAGGTATACGTTAGTATTTATTCGACAAAACAACTTGGTTTTAAATTTAAAAAGAAAAAAAAACTTTGTGTAACACATTTTTTTCAACTGCTTAATTAAAAATTTTATATTTGAGATAAAATTACAAGTTTAGAAAAATTTAAGTCTCACTTAAATTTAGAAGAATCACTGTTATTAAACTGTATAATATTTGTAAATGTTACCTATAATTTAAATAAAACTTAGTAAAAATAAAATATAAAATAACAAATAATAATATAAATTACTTACATAAAATCAAGGAAGTACTAATTCTAAATATTTACTAGTTATTAATCATTTAAAAAATATATCTATTAATTACGTCATCAGATATACGAACATAAGGACTAGCTACTTTTCTTTTGTTATTAAGTTAAATAACTTATTCATTATGTTTTGAAAAAGTAGTAGAACACTACAATTTTAACAAGCTACATAACTCAACATCCACTAGAATCTAGGGTTTTCCAAAATAGACTATGAGAAGTAAAGTAGCAAGAGAGGGAAGTCTATGAGGTGTAAAGGGGCCACAGAGAGGCCATTAGGTCATAGTTAAACAAAAAATGTCTCAGGTGTTTTAAATGGTAGTTTTGAAACTTCAACTAGATATTCTGTAGTTGATGATGAAAAGCAAAAAATAAAGTTCTTTATTGCTTTGGTAGTTTTGAAACTTACACTACATATTCTGGACTTGATAATGAAGAGCAAAAAAAGTCTTACGTGTGTTTTTAATGGTAGTTTTTTAGTAATCTTGTTTTTTAAAACTACCATTTAAGCCAGTAGCTTTTTAAATTTTTGCGTATGGGACCTTTTGAAAAAAAAAGGGAATTCCTACTATCATTGAAACCACAAAAAAAAGTAAGTGTTCACCTTAAGGAAATTAAAAACTTTGCAATTTTTTAAATCACAGAATTAAATTCTAGAAATATTAAACAAAACTCTTGCATAATTAAGTTTGAAAAATTTCAAGCAATGAACCTAAATCTTGAAACAAATAAATAAAAGTTTATGTAAGTAAAAATTTTATGCCAAATTCTCATTTGTTGATTAAGTATGCTTCTTTCGCCGTATATATCGTTTTTAAGCCTTCATGGCGCATCATGATCCTTATGTAAGTAGCGCGCCAACTCTTCTCGGGACTTTTAGTCTTAAAACAGGGACGTGATTTTTTTTTACTTGAACCAAAAACAATTGACAAGCAGTGGCATAATTGGCCTGGCAACAGACTTTGTCAAGAGACTCATGAAATTCATGGCTGGATAGATTTCGACAATTGCATATGATTTAATTATATAAGAAATGAGCTCTTGATTTATAATAAATCACGAGACACAATAAAATATTTAAATTACTTTTATTCCTAAACAGTTTTTTAACACATAAAAGTTCCCGAACTAAAAGTTTCTTATCTTTTCGTCGTGACGCTAAAGTTGCTCTACGTATTTTTAACATTCATGTTTCTAATTTTATATAGAATAACTATTTTATACGTTCTTTCGGCAGTACATAAACTTAATTGTACGTTATGCCTCAAATAATCATTTAGTTAGTTTACCAATGTTAGCCTTAGAAAACAAACTTACTTCCATGTTTATTACTAATTTAAGTGTATTTATATACGAATAAACATTAAAGTTATAATTTATAGCTGCATTACAAAAATTTTCTATATCATAATTAAAACTAGAAGTTATAATGTACTAGAAATGTTTGCTTCTGTCAAGAAACTAATGTAGTGTCGATGAAAAGTTATAATACACTAAAATTTTAACGAGTAGAGGTAAAAAAGTAAAAGTTCTAAATATTTTTTTTTATAAAAATTTATTTATGGCATCTATACTCAAAAAGAACTGTTAGCATAAAATTTCAAAACAAATTTAAAAAAATATTCTGGCAAGAATGACCTAAGATATAATTCTGTTCTCATAATTGAAGGGCCATAACTTTTTTTTTAAGATGCCTTATGAAAAAAAAGTTTGGGAATCTCTGGATTATTGTAGTAAACTATATCTTAGGTCATTCTTGCCAGAATATTTTTAAAAATTTGTTTTGAAATTTCAATACACCAAAATAGTAATAAACTTAGAAATGTGTTTGTTTTCTGAGGCTAACATTGGTAAACTACTTAAATGATTATTTGAGGCATAACGTACAATTAAGTTTACGTAATAAAAGTTTGTAAATTAAGTTTAAAAAAATATTAAGTACTACCGAAAGATCGTATAAAATAGTTATTCTAGATAAAATTAGAAAACAAGTTTTAAAAATACGTAGAGAAACTTTAGCGTCACGAACAAAAAATGTCAAACTTTTAGTTAGAGAAACTATTATATATAATTTTTATTTAAATACTTTTACATATTTGAAAACTGTTTAAGAATAAAAGTAATTTAAATATTTTATTGTGACTGGTGATTCATTATAAATCAAGAGCCCATATCTTATATAGTTGAATCATATGTAATTGTCGAAATCTATCCAGTTATGAAGTCAAAACTGCTAATAGTTTTTTTTATGAACACAAACTTGAATTATTATTTAAAATTAGTGGATCAAATTTATAAGTATACATTAAAGAAAATAACGCAAAAAATAATATACCGGACTTATTGTTAAAAATCTTATACAAACACAATTAAAACTTGTTCAGCGTATAAAACGTATTGAGAAAAGTTTATTTATTTCATATGCAAACAAAAATATATTATTAACTTATTTTTTACGCTAAGTCGATAGTTATTGTTTAAACTTTTTTGGAAATTAGTAATTATTTTTTTAAATTAAAAAACTATATGGTTATTTCTCTTAACTAAAACGATTACTCAATTTTTGAAATGTAAATAGCTTATTTAAATAGAGGTGTGCAAATAAAATATTTTATTTACAACCAAGTTTCGGTAACAAAAAAATTGCGACCTTTTCAAGTAAAATAAAATAGTAAACTGATATCAGTTTACTGAGTAAAAGTAAGTTTACTTAGTATAAGCAGTTTACTATTTTTTTAGTTGAAGAGATCACATTTTTTTTGTCACCGAAACCAGTTTATAAATAAAGTATTTAATTTGTACACCTCTATTTGAATTAAAAACAAAATGTAGTAAACTATAAGGGTATTCAGTTTAGTTTTTGTGTGGATACATTTAAAAAGTATTTTTTTACTAACTCATTTAAGAATCAATCGGAATTAAGCAAGCTTTTTGGAAAGTGATAGAGAAAGTTTATTTTCATATATTACATCAGTGGAGTATACTTCGTTTATAAGTTTTAAATCCATTTAGTTTCTATACAATGCAGACCGCGAGCATTTTTTTCTAATAACTTGTTATTTACAAAAAGTTGCCAACTCCTGCCCTATGACTTTTATACTCATTTTATTTCCTACGATTTATCATTAACCTATATATAGTAATTTAATTCGTTTGGGTTAAAATTTAGTCTAAGTGAATATGACTTTATTAAATATTTTTAAATAAATTGTTTTGTTTTATATTCAGTTTACAACACAGGGGCTTCAAATTGCTTAAGCATCAGACAGCAATACTTATAAAATTTTAGTTGATGTACTTTAACCAATTTTATTGTTGATTTCATTTTAACTCAGCTTCATTTTACTTCACTTACATATTGTTATTTTAATACGCTTAATATAAAAGTTTTGTAAAATTTTTGTTATCATCTTCAATCTAACTCACTTCACATCATTAATTTAAACGTGTGTGGGATACATAAAATCTATTTATGGGTTAGGAATTAAGGTATGAAATACTTTAACAAACTTAGCAACAAATCTGGAAAATTCTTTTTTGCAGTATGTTATAGAATATGAAGCAAATTTAAAATAATTTTAATTATTACTTACCAAAAAATTATTTTTTTAAGGTTCAATAGAGTAAAACAAATTTTAATTATAAACACAGCGGTTTTTGGGTAAAATCGCCTACTAAACCAAAAATTACGTACATAAGAAGATCGTACTTATTTAAAATACTGTTGTATTTATACTAGCGGTTGATTTCAGAAAAAAACAACTTTATTACTCAAATAAAATAACATACAAATAACATAAAAAGTAACTTTATTAGTAAAAAAACGAAATACAATAAACAAACTTTTGTAACAAGAAACGTGTAAGTATAAACCTTTTTTTAATTAAAAGCAAGTAGTTCATGCTTTACATAGATATTCTAATTTTATGTTTAGAACCGAAAACAATTTAAACTAGTTATTCAATATAACAAAATTCAATATTCTTAATATATGAAGGGAAATATCGCCGCTTTCCGGGCGTTTTTGGCTACTGAGGGCATCAATTAGTAAAGAAGTAAAAAGTAATTGGGTAATTAACAAGTCGTGAAACTTTGAAAATGAGGTCGACTAGTTGTGAAATGTCAGCTAAGAAGCATTTATAAAAAAACAAGTTTAGGAAAAGCCGGTTAATTCAAATAGCATGTTAGCAGTTTAACTCTTATATGTACAAATTTTTTTTCTAGTAAAGTGTAGACTGTCCCAGACAAGACGTATCCATGCGGTGACCGACTCGATAACCGAAAGGTTTTTTCGTGCACCAAGTCCCAAGACTTAATATTTTAACTGATTTAATTTTTTCGTTAAATAGATAATATTAGTAATGAATCTTAGCTTTTCTTAATATTTGTAAGGACTAAGCCACCTTACTAGCCAAAAAAAAGTTATAAAAAGCTAAACTAACATATTGGCAATTTCGCACAACAAAAGTCACAAAGACTTTTGGTCACCTCAAAAGGTTCTTCAGAAAATTCGTCTTTTTCAACGTCATAGACCGTCATGTACGAACTTTGTCTTTGAACCACGAAAATTTTCCCGCCTACTGACAAAGCTTTGTTGTACAACAACCCGGGGTACCTCAAAACAACAAATCTGTTACAAGTGCTGTCGAACATCTCAAGAGAATCCCCGACGACGAACAACTTTCTGCCGACCACGACCAAGCTGTGACGGTCCATGCGATTCACCGTGCTCGGCATCGGCGTCCACGCATCAGCGAACGCGTCGTACGACTCCACCGCGTTCAGCCACCTCCCCGCGCCGCCCCGCCCCCCCGCCACCACCATCCTTTCTTTGTAGACCGCGCAAGCGGCTTTCGCCCTCGGAACGCGCATCCCCGAAACTTCCCCCCACTCGCAACCGTCGAACCGCAAACAAGATGACGTCACATCGCCCCCGATGACGAATATTTTGTCCGTGAACGCGCATGCGCAGTACAGCTTGCGCTCGTCGACCACTTCGCCCGCTTCCTCCCACGCGTTGGCGGACGGTGAATACTTTTCAACGCTTCTCACCCACGCGCCTTCGCAGTAACCGCCGAACAAGTAGACTTCGCCCCGCAAACAAACCGCCGTGGCGCATATTCGCTTCTTGGGAAGGGTTTTAGCGCGGCCAAAATCGCTTGCGGCAAACTGCTTGGCGTTTTGAAAAGCGACGCCCGAAATGTAATTGCAGCCGCCTATAACCAGTATGTTGAACATGTCTTGTTCGCAATATCGACTTACTAAATAATTTTCAGGCCAGTTATGCTTATCTTTGTTTTTCAAAACTTCGTTTACTACTGCATTGCATTCGCCTGTTTTAGAAAAACAAGACGTTTCAAAAAAATGTTTCAAAGCGTCTTTTGATAGCAAATTTAGACGGACTTTCATCAGCAAGCGTTTTGCGAATTTGCTACGTTCATTAACATTGTGACGTATCCATTCGTCAGCAGCACCAAATACATCAAGTTCCGACGTAATGAAAAGTCCAGAGCTTGCAATTATTTTGTATATGTTCACAAAGTCTAGCTCTAAGAAAATTGGATTCGCTGCCACCATAGTAAAACATCTTTCTATTAGGCTATATGCTGACTTGCGAAGACTTGGTAAGTTGAAGATGTTTGTCAATTGATAATTAACAAGCACATTTTTTATACTCAAACTGCCTTTCATCAATCCAAACAGCTTTGTCTCTGCCATTTTGTTAACAAGAAGTTTATTCAACTTCATTAAAGAAGGTATATCGTTGTCGTCTAGTTTCACATCTGCTGATTTAATAAAAATATTTTTTAAAGTGGCACTTTAAAGGTGTTAAACGTATCACTAAGCAAAAGACTTACAATCTTCTACAAAAAAAAACTTAATTTAGTTTATTGATCTTTTGTGTTTATAGGTATAAAAATGCTGTAATGCAAATACAGCATAAAAATAGCAAAATTATCAATTTTAATAAGTGTAATATTATTTTTTCTCTTGTGATAATTTTTTTTTAATTTATAAGCAGTTTTATAATAGTTTTCTTACAAAAATTTACTAATAAAAATTCTATAGAAATTTTGTCGAATACTAAAAGTTTAAAAATATTTATTGTCACTACTTTTTACTTTTTATTATCGATTTCATGTTATTAAAATTTAAAACACTGAATGAAATTGGTACTAATTTGGGGTACAATGGTTTGATTTTCGAAACCCTTACAGAACAATACATTTTCTTAAGCAAGAAAAAAACACAATAGCTATATATAATTACAATTAAAGTTAATTTTTAGCTTTTTACTTCATATAATAATTAAATTCAATGTTATATAGTACAATTTTTTTATGAAAATGGATGTGAATCTTTGAATAAGACCAGAATATTTTTTATAACAAGATCAAATTTTTATAAAAACTATTAAGACATCATTTAAACTTTTACGCATAAACATTTAAGTAAATTTATGATTATTTTAAAATAAAAGTACCATTATTTAAATCTAAATTATGCACACGCTTAGTTCAAAATGTTTCTAATCCGTTCATTTCCTATTAAAGTTTTACTTTACATTCGGTTTTTTTTTCTTAGTTAGTTTAAACTCTAGTCAAATCATTACCATTTAGTTTTAACCCTAAGCTAAACGCAGCTGAAACTTAGCAATAACAAGTTTTATTACACATTGGGTCTAGAAACAGGGACAAGTCAAATATGTACAAAGACAATATTGCACGAAGGGTCACTATTGCACGAAGAAAACTTTTCACAAAGTGACAATTTTGCATGAGTGACAAATTTCATGAAGTGTTAAAAAGATTAAATAAAAGTTTAAAACAAAGGTAAACAAAAAAATTGAAAAAAGTTTGATCAAAGATAAGGGTAAGGGGTAAAAGTGGTATTAAAAGAAGAAAAGAGAATAATAAAACAATAACATGATAAAAGTTAATACAAACAAAAGAGATAATTTAAAAAATTAATAAACCGACCAAGAGTAAGGGTTAGGGTTATAAGTGTTAATAAAAAAAAAGTAAAGCAAAAAAAAAAAACAAAAATAAAATAAAAGTTACCGATCAAGGGTAAGGGGTAACTGTGAAAGTTTGGAAAAAAATTATATAAAGATAAAGTACTAAGAAAAACGTTATCAACCAAGGGTAAGGGTTAGGGTCAACAGTGATAATAAAAAAGATATAAAAATAAAAACGTAATAATGAAAAACAAAAGTGGCAACGTGCAAAAGTGTCGTCTTGCAAAAATGACGCTTTATGCAAAATTTTCTTCGTAAAAAAGTGTTTCTTCGTGCATTTTTGATACCTACTCCTAAAAACTTCACCGCCTAAAGTGCTTTTTCATAAACAAACCGCTAACTAGTAAAAGAAGAGGCATCTCATGTTTTATTTTTTGTTTTATTTCAAAAGATCATTGTAGTAGTAACTGATTTCAGAAATGGAAATTTACACTGCTTTAAAATCTATTAGAATTATGAACTAAATTAAAAACAAATAAAAGAATATTACTGTAGCCTGCTACAAAAATTATGTAATTCTTATACAAATACAGATTTTACTATAAATGACGTTACCTATAGATATTTAGAGGTCGAAGTTGTATAACATTATCAATAATATTTGTGTAAAAATAAATACTTTATTATCACTAAACTAACATTACCCTATGGTAAAAGTTGCACAGATTTAAAAAAAGTACCCAGTATATCGCTGAAAATGTCAGCATATATGGTTTTTAACTATAACTTTTTTGTTTTATAGTAGTTTTTTCAAATTTCAAGATTGTTGTTTTTTGAATAAATTATGATATAGTGTGTAAAAATTCCTAAAATATCATTTCATTATAATAACGTAAAACATATAAATTTATAATTTTATGTTCCTTGAACTATAAAGCAGTTATAGCAAACTACTTAAAGATTTTCTTTCTATACATTTCTAAACTGATAAAGTTTTTAAAAAATCTAGCGTTTCAATAACTTACAATTTTAGCAATCAACCTGTTGTAATAGACGCTTTCCCGCGTATAAAGTAGAATTACAGCTTATAGATTTATCTTTGACTTTTAACTTATAAAATGCAGTAGTAATTTTTTTTTACTGTTTAAATGAAGGAGTAAACTTTAAAATTTAAAGTCGGTTTTTCTGACTCGTACAAGAACAGATTTGATTTAAATCTAATCGTATAAAAACGATGTAAGAAAAATATGAGATAGGTAACAATTGTCGGAAAGTAAAAAACACTCGGGTAGAAATTAAAAAGTAGAGAACGGACCTATGCGAGAAGCAATATTAATTTAATATAATTTATATGAGGTTTTGCGAAAAGTTTGCGCTATTACCTCCTAGGGGAATTTCGGGTACTAGGGCGTAACAGGGTTGAAAAGTTAAATAGGAACTTAAACTAATAAAGGGGAGTGACAATTTTCAAAACTCCTGCTGAAGGGGTGACTACGAAAATGAGCTGAGAAAAAGCTAATTTAGTTTGATGGTCTCGTTTAGATAGAAAAGGGTTTAGACTGGAATAAATCCGATAAATTATTTATCTGTTTAAATTTAAAAATTTCATATGTAAACAGGTGGAGTTGGAATTATAAATAACATGAATTGAAACTTATAACAACAACTTGAACGGGATCGAATTAATTTCGCAGGGAATTGACTCACAGTATACCAATTTGTATCTTTGCATTAATTTACTTCTAAAATCAAATGTACAATATTTTTTGATATACGTCTAATAAGCAGATACAATTAATTTGTTTAGTTTACCTTGCTCAACAAAACTGTTGAGAATCTGCAAACACTTCTCATCGAGTTTCTTGGTAGCGTTTGTAGCACAGTTTTTCGTGTAAAAATAGTGTTTACAGTCCGTACAAACTGCAGCGCAACTGACTTCTTCGAAAGTTTTGTTTTCCGCACAAGTTTTGTTGTGAGAATTGTTTTCCGACATGGTTTCGTTGACGTCATTCCCCATTGTTGAGAATCAAGTGAAGAATGAAATAAAATGACTAGTAGCAAGATAAAAAAATGTTATTAATAAAGTCTATCGTTTTCATTATAAGTTTTTGTCAAATACAATAATACAAAAAGTCTGACCAAAGTTTGCTTAAAAATTATATTTATAGAGTTGCCTAGTGTTTTTGGAAAACTTCCTCAAGGTATTCGAAATTTATTCCAAGTTTTTAAAGTTACACGTTTTAGGGTCTAGTTTTAGTTTGAAATTAAGTTTAAGGTAAAAAAACCGAGTTAAAAAATATAACAACATTGCAAAAATACCTTGAAGCTTCTTTTAGTGTTTTTTTTGATAAAAGAAATTTTTGATAATGACAAAAAAAATTTGTGAAAATCAAAATTTTATTACAAATTTCGAGCTTTTCCAGGTTTTATATTGATTTTTGTTTAAATTTCCACGTTTTTTAAAAAATTCTCAAGTTCCAGGTTTTTTAGTCTAAATTTTAAAATTCCAGGTTTTTTCCAGGATTCAAAGTTTTTCGGCAACCCTGTATTTAACAAAAACATGTTTTGACTTTTTTAATAATTTTTGAAAAATCACTAAGCTGTATGTTTGTTAAGTATTTATAGTTTAAATGATATATAAAATTAACCTTTTTATAATAAAAGAAAAAACTTCTAAAGTTTAAACACCACATTGAACACCAATATAAGACTCAAACAAAAAATATGTTATATCAAGCAAGAAAATTAAATATAAAACAATGTGACTAGTAAAAGAGTTTTTTGAATAAATTTTAAAGTAGCTTCATATAGGAAATTTTTTAAAATAAAAATTTAAAAATCCTAAGTAAAACTTGTTTAAAAAAACTTCAAATAAAACTCACAAGTTTACTAAACATAAAATTTTTAGTTCTAAATAAATCTGCATTTTAAAACTAGTTTAAACATTATTTATTACTTTTTAGCCCAACTTGCTTTTAGTTTTTCAGTGGTTTGGTTTTGTACTGGTTTTAACTAAATAATTTAAACATAAGCAAGTCATTTAAAAAAAGTTTATTAATTAATTTCTTTTAGCGCATCATCAGAACAAGCATGCTAAAAACTGATAAAAATATAGCGTTAATTTAGTGTTTTTTTTTTTTTTTAATAAGTTGCTTATGTTTAAATTATTTAGTTATTAAATGGTACATACTGAAAAAAGGTTAAACCTATTTTTATATAACACAAATAAAAGATTTTTTTTGACAAATTAAAGAAACTTAATATTGAAAAGCATTGAAAAATAGAAAATTACAATAATTTTATACCTAGTATACAAAATAAAAAAAAATCATTTTTTAAATTTCTCAAAGCTTACTTAGAAAATGCCTCAATTTGATAAAATAAAATTAACTTTTACCATTAACTAATTGAAATATGACTGCTATTTACTAACTGTGAAAATTATAACTAAGTTGTATTTAAAACAAATAAAAAATTAAAAAAACACCTAAAATTTTTTCTAATTGCATTGCAAAAGTTTAAAAGTTTATAAAGTAAGTTAAGATTAAGTTAAACAGTTTAAGATTAGTAACACCAAACATTTACTATATTATTTCAAACTTTCACTTGACAAAAAATTCATTTACAAACACTTTTAAGTGGGCTAAGTAAACAAAATAAAAAATAATTAAAATAATTAAGTTTTATTTATTATGTAGATATACTTTTTTAGTTAAATTAAGCTAAACTAGCAAATTTATAGGATCTTTAGAATTGTAAAAGGTCATTTTAAAAAAGTTTTTAAGTGTATCTTATTTTTTCATTTATTTTAAATAGAACTTAATACCAATGTGTGTATGAAATAAATACGTAAAAAGATGATTAAATGCTTAAAATTATAAGAAAAATAAGTTGTGTTTTATGACTGAAATTTAAACATATGGTTTACTTTAAAGAAATTTAGCTTATTATATGTAATTTTGAATACTTTTACAAAGGCTTAATAAAAATGTAATAATAGTCAAAACTATGTAATTTTACAATTAAATGACTAAAAAAGTACTCGTGTAATAAATATTTTACCATTATATAAACAAAGAGTTAGTAGTTTATATAATATTCTTTTAATCAATTATTTACTCAAAAAATATTATATAAATAAAAGAAGTTGTCAATAGTTGTTAAGTGATTAGTAAAGTAGCCTTTTACAACTTTCATTTCAGTTCCCGTAGCTTATTCAAGCAAACAAAAATCCAGCATGAGGTATGAACAGCTAGTTAGTAAATTTTTTGAAAACACAGTCCAGCTCTTACCATGAGTTTAGTATATTTGCACATCTATTTCTAGTTGGTATGCAAACAAGACTGGATAAATGCAGCTTTCATCTGAACTAGAAACTAACTTATATATTTTTTAAAAAGTTTTTTCTAATTGATTTAGTCTAAAAGAAATTTTAAAATAACTTGAACAATTTTCTAGAAAACATTTATCATCACCATCACTTTTGCTTTATGAACTAGCCAGGGCTAATTGATAGTCAATTATTCATTAATGTTATAAAAAATTGCAATTTAAACAAACAAGTTAAGTAGTTAAAATTTTTTAACCTTATAAGGTATGGATTGTGGTAAACTTAATTTATTATTACTACTAATCATATTTAAATCCTACCTTATATAATTGTTTCCTAATAAATATTTGGTTCTTTTTCATACTATTTTATAAAAATTAGGCAAGACAATTGAGGTACTTAGTCTCTTATACAAAATAACCACACAACAATATTACAAAATATCTATTTCAAAAATATAAGTTACTTTTAAAACTTTTGTAAATCACTTGGAAAAAGTGCAAACTTAATAATACATCAAGCTTAGTGCAGTAAACTCTAAAACAATAAAAGAGCTGGAAGTTATCTAAATCTATTTTAAAAGACTTAAAACAATTGACTAAAAATTAATTAAAATCTTTTGTGAGAAATAAACTGAAAAATGCTTAGTAAACTATAAAACATGTAAATCTAGCTCAAATTTTTTAGAAATTAAACACCAGTTTAAATATGAACTTTATATCCAAACAACACTTTTAATTAAAAACTAAAATGTTCAAATAGAATTTAGTCAGTTGTTCCTTCTCTCAGCTACACAAAAAAAAACACTGACTACACACATTAAATATTTTGTTATATTTTTTATTAAATGTTTCATCAGTAATTTACAAATGATTGACCCTTATTTTTTTTTATTGGCTAATTTGGATTTTTTAAGAGTTAGTTTCCATATATGGTCATTGTTGTCATGCTTTTAATATTCTTTAAACATTCAGAATTCAAATTATGATTTGCGCAAGTAATTGCAGCAGTTTATTACAACCTTATATATTCTAATAGTTTATAGATTTATAAGTTTTATAGAAAAGTAATTAAACAATCTGTTCTTAGACTTATTAGATTCATAGTATCCTTACTTTTCTAGATAGTAGTTTTAAAGTAAGTTTTTCAGAGAACAAGGCATTCTCTAAATTTTCAAATGATTTATTAAAAATATAAGTTATGAATGAGGTTTAAAACAGTTTATTTATCTAAATAGTAGTTTAGAAGAAGTATTAATATGTTTATTAAGTAAGCAGTGTAACAAATTCAAAACTAAAGTTTTAAACAAATTTGAAAATAAACTTAATTAAATTACATACGATTTAGTGCGAAAAAATATTTGATTTCTGATAGATATACTTACTGGAAAAGTCCTATTGTACCAAAATTTTAGTTAAATTAAGTTTTCTTTTCACAAAGTTCGAATATGCTGCTTATGACTGAAAGCCAAGAACTGCAAGTATTTTCTATATTCACTGATTGTAGTTTTGAAATTTATGTTCTTTTTAAACTACTCAAAAAATATAGGGTTTATTCAAAGATACGATGATCTAACTGTTGAACTTTCTGAGGTCTTTATTTCTATTACTTTTAGTTATTCACAATTACAATATTATTCGATTAAACTATTTGTTATGTTTTATAACTTTTTCAAGTGAAATTTTTATGTTTTAATACAATAATATTATAATAATAAATTCATAGAGTTTGTTCGGAGACACGATGATCCAACTGGTGAACTTGCTGAGGTCAGTCTTCATTCCCCGCTCGTTAGATGAAGATTTTGGGGAGAAATTCGGAGTGTGGCCGCATATCAGTCACCTCAACGCTTCCGCACTGTCAGACTGCATCAGATCTTGCAGGTAGGATGGAAGTTAAAGTTTCTGATTATTTCAAAAAATTGTTTGTACTATTTATTTTTATTGTTATTTGTATTTAGTTTTTTGTTATTGGTTAAAAAGAAAGTTGCTTTAAAAGTTGAGTTTATGATTCATTATAACTAAGTTATTTAAACCGTTGGCGAACCTGGTATTTAATACCAATGTAGTTTAAAACATGATAGTTTTAATGAAACTTAATAAAAAATATCCAAAGTAGAATTGCTAGTTATATAAATTTACTTTGATCCAATCCCAATTTAATAGGGTAATTTTTGAATAGTTATAAAAAATAATTTAAGAAAATATTTTCAGAGAGACACAACAAAATTTGTTCACATTAAATCTTCCGATGGGATTGCTGGATCCTCTGAAGACATTCATACAAGACGCCAGAGTTTTGTGTTTGCAAACATTCCTCAATGAGACTACGCAAGGTTTGTTTTATTTATTACTTATTACTTAAAAATTTTGATTATTATTTTTAGTTATTTTGTTTGCAAACATACCTCAACGAGATTACGCAAGGCTTGTGTTTGTTTTTATTTTTATTAATTTTTATTTTTAGCTATTTTGTTTGCAATCATCAATTAACAAAACCACACAAGGTTTGGAAATAAACGAGTTGATATTGTGTTTTTTTATGTTTTAATAACACTAGGTGTTGATAATCAATATCAACGAAAAAAACGAATATTAAATAAGTACTAAATAGTAAAAAACGTTTAATTTAGATATTGTTTTATGATTTTACTTTTTTTATTAAAAAGACTCTTTATAACAAACAAGTCTGAAGTTTACTAAAGTTAAAGATACAAAATAGTTTATTTTATAAGTTCGTTAAAATCTTATACTTTCCTAAAGTATAAGTGTTCTGAACTTTTCTTACATAAAGTATTTTATATTCTAATAACTAACAGTTGTAAGGTTATCTTATTTCATTTAAATACTTAAAGTCACTAATCATTATATTGGGTTGACAAATTTACAGCTTTTGCTAACAACTTACGAAAGTCTTATTAATTGACTGTAAAGAGTTCTGTATTGTTTCATTATAACTATTTTTAAATTAAAACAGAAATATCAAAGCTAGATTCCAAAGAAAATTGGGAACTAGAAAACGGTGGCGTTACTCAACTGGTTTGTATTTTCTAAATCACTACCTGTAACTTTACTCAATTGAAGTAAAACATAAATTTTATGCATAATATATACAATATATAGGTCCATTAAACTTTTGCTATAAATGTTACTTTATAAATACTTTTTTTTCAAGTCGGCTAAAACAATTTTTTCATTTATAATTAAATTTGTTTTCAAATAAAATACCTGTTATTATTACTATCACACATGATTACAGATATCAATGTACGAACTAATAGTAACTCGCGTATCCATGCTTATTTATAAAATTTATTTATCTAATCTAGTTTATTGCTAGTTTTGTTGTACCTATTGATAATTCTGATACTTTTGTTATTTTAATTATTATCACAGCCTTCGATGTACGAGTCAATAGTGACCCGTATGTTTATGCTAATTATTATCACAGCCTTCAATGTACGAGTCAATAGTGACCCGTATGTTTATGCTAATTATTATCACAGCCTTCAATGTACGAGTCAATAGTGACCCGTATGTTTATGCTAATTATTATCACAGCCTTCAATGTACGAGTCAATAGTGACCCGTATGTTTATGCTAATTATTATCACAGCCTTCAATGTACGAGTCAATAGTGACCCGTATGTTTATGCTAATTATTATCACAGCCTTCAATGTACGAGTCAATAGTGACCCGTATGTTTATGCTAATCATTATCACAGCCTTCAATGTACGAGTCCATAGTGACCCGTATGTTTATGCTAATTATTATCACAGCCTTCAATGTACGAGTCAATAGTGACCCGTATGTTTATGCTAATGATTATCACAGCCTTCAATGTACGAGTCAATAGCGACCCGTATGTTTACGCTAATTATTATCACAGCCTTCGATGTACGAGTCAATAGTGACCCGTATGTTTATGCTAATGATTATCACAGCCTTCAATGTACGAGTCAATAGCGACCCGTATGTTTACGCTAATTATTATCACAGCCTTCAATGTACGAGTCCATAGTGACCCGTATGTTTATGCTAATGAGCGATGTATTCAACTCGCTGCCCAATGAAGACGAAATATTTCAAAGTGATCGGTTCAAGCAAAACTTCCCGCAGTTGATCATCCAACTGTTTAGTGTTAGTTTGTGTGCTGAAAATATTAAATAAATAAATAAAAATAGTTTCAGTTTTGAAGGTTTGGAAATAGATCATCTTAAAAAATGTACACGTGATCAAAAGTTTTAAGTTTTTTTTTTTATCAACTACAATAATTGATAACTGTTAAAAACCAAATCAATTAATATTATATTTATTTGGTATTTAGTAAGATTTAAAAATGAACACCCTTAATTTGTAAAAAAAAATTTAAAATTAATTTGTAAAAAATTTTTTAAAATTAATTTTAAAAACACCTTTTCGAAGTTATTTAGGTTTTTAGTATGCAACTTAATGTGTCATATTTACTTAATGTAATTTTTTCTTTAAAAAGTAAGTTATAGTGTTTAACAATATTTACATTATTTAATAGTTATTAGATTTAAACAGGTTACACAGTTTTTATCTTTTATTGATCTTTTGGTAAAACATTATTTGTGTATTAACATTTCTTTTTACAGAGCTTTGCAGAAACAATTGAAAAAGCTTGTTTTTCTTCAGTTAAAAAGGATGATAGTTTTGTAAGTTTGATTTAATAAAATTTTTGTTAATGTAATTTGTATCAATAAAGCATATAAAATGCTACATATGTTTGTTTGTTAAGATCAGTATTTTGCTCTATGTTTGTGTTTATTATAAATAAAGTGTATATATAACATATCTTGTTGCACTAATTTATAAATCACCATTTGCACAAAAAAATTTTTTTGTAAGTTTAGTTATTTAGAAACTTATTACTTTTTTATAGCTTCAATCAACTATGGCTTAGTACTTCTAAAGTTGGGAACCTACGACATATTACTTTTAAATTTTTAATGTAATTATGAATGGGCCTTTAACCATTTATGATCTGATAAAAAAATAAATCATAACAGTCGACTGCACTTCTGTTTTTTTTATCTGATAAGTTTTGTGAATTAAATTTTTTGAATTGTTTCAAGGTTTTTAAATGCTCTCTTTTTAATTTTAATTAGACAAATTAGATTCAAACCACTTTAAAAAGTATAACTTTTTAGCTGCAAAAATTTAAACGTACAAATTAAAAAACCTCTGCTTGCAGATTAATACTTGGACTTCATCATTGATGAAAGACTATTTTAAACTTTAGATATAATCTTCACAATTTGTTTGTCCAGATTCACGCAAATAAGATGTCAAGGCACCTTGTAATATCTCTGAACAATCTGGATCACTGGAACAAGGTGATCGTACCCAACTTGATGAGCAAAATTAACAAGTACAAACTCCCTAACATGGAACAAATAACTAATGTTAGTTTGTTTGTTTTTTAATTAAAATAACTATATTATGATTTTTGAAAGTATTTGCAACTTTTTGATGTATAGAATTTTTATGTAATTAATTCACTACAAATAACTACAGTTAATTAGTTTTTTTCTTACTTTAGATAACTTCATTATGGTTTTTATCAGTAAACAGTTATTTTCGCCTGTAATTTTGTGTAAATCAAATTTTTCAATGTTTAACTTGAAAAATAAAGAAAATTAATACAAAAACAAAGGTTTTTTAACATATGTATCTTATAAAAACTTTTAGAAATTCTTGAATTATTTTGAAATTGAATACAGTACTATTTTTTTATTATTATTACAAAAAAAATGTTTTACTTTATAAATATATTTTAGTTGTTTTAAAATTGTGATAAATATTAAAATCTAACTAATTGAAAAAGTAACCACGCAGGCAGTAGAAAGTTCAATTATGACGTCACGTGAAAAGCTGTTCACTTCTTATTGTGACATCAAAATAGAACCCTTAGCATCGGTGATTGAAAATAAAATGTACGAAGGAGAATTTACCTGGGAGGATTGCTCCCACGTGGAAGGTAGGTTGAAATTATAACAACGATGATAATTCAATATCACATATTTTTGAAGTTAAAGTATTGTTATTTTCAATTTTTTGATTACTTAAAGATAATTAAGTAAGTTGTAACGGTTTTCTTGCATTAAATTTAAAAAGTAAATAGTTTCATTATAATATATTAAAAATACTTTTCAAACTAACTATTTAAAAAATACAAAATTTGAACTACATTTTCAATAAACTTTCGATTGACTTTTTTTTAACATCATAACTATTTGTTATTTATTATCGGAAAATATTTTTAGGCAGATCTACGACTTTATAGAAAAATTCTTCAATTAAAAATAAATTTTAATAAATAACAGAAAGTTTTATGTTTTTTATTCCAGGTGTTCGGCCTTACATAAAATTTTCACTGATGAAAATAATTTCAATACATGCAGAGGTTAATTTGAAATATATTATAATTTAAGTAATAAAGTTTTGAGGCTAAAGTAAAATATTAATTAAATGTTTTAATAGTCGTACAAACAATAACTTTACGTGTAAATGTTTAACAGGTTAAATAAAATTAAGTATTGTTTTTATTCTTAAGGTTGTTGCCAAATGCGTTTTATAAAATTTTCAAAAACTCTTTTTTATTAGTACAAATACATGAATTTAATCTTTTAAATTTAATTTAATTCAGAAAGTTTCATAATAATAAAGTAAATGAAATTGTTAACAGCAAATATTATTAACGTCAGTGTTTATATATTTTTTTAATCACTAGGTATTCAGCATCACTGTTAATATTATGTTAATATTAAGTTAATATGCTGTTGTTTGTTTTGTTTTTAAAATTTTTTAATTAAATACTTAATAATTAATGGATTAACTGTTTCTTTTAGGTGTTCAGCATCTTAATTTTTATTAAACATTTTGTATTAAAGTATTAAATGTTTTATTTCGTATTTATATATTTAGGTTTTTTAATCCAAAGGTATTCAGCAACGTATTTTTTTCTAACGTCTTTTTATTTACTTTTTATCAGGTATTCAGTATTGCGCCCAACCTGATAACTTCGGTGCTCACCGAGGCGACGCGCCACCTTGCGGAAGAAATCTGCCGCCAGATGGAAATAGTGGACGGTAACTTCAATCCGCGAGGTGGCGCCCTTCAGGCGAGAGTTGACGTGGAAAGTCTGATGGAGTGCTTGAGCGCTTACTCCAATGATGAGTCCAGGTACTAATTTTTATACATTATTTAATAACAAGTTTATTGATTCTTTATTTATACGTAAATCAATGTTTCACTTAGTAATTTATAAATAACAATTGTTTGATGTAAGCACTTACTCAAATGATGAGTCCAGGTAGAAAATACTCTATTAACATGTATTTTTTAATTTATTGGTTCTTATTTTTTTTAAACAATATTTCACACAATTAACAGCTAAAATTAACGAGACTCTTAATCCTTGACATGAAATAACAAAATTAATGTTAAAATCTAACTATAATATTACTAAAACGACCAATCCAGGTTCCAAGTAATTCAAGTCTTACTTTTTGTTGAAATAAAAGTTTGTGTCTGTAATTTTTTATATTACAAAATCAAGTTCTCTCTCTTTGAGGTTTTTCAAGTTTATTTTCTTAAATAAAGTTCTACTTGGCTGAAATTTAAAAATAACCGCCACCCATTTTATATATCGTCTCCTTGCCTATTAAACCTGATAATAAACTTCTGCTATCACCCATTTTGGAAAACCCTTATCTAGATCTATAGAGTTTAGTGTAGTTTTTATCTCAAGTTCAATTTTGTACATGTTAGGAAGGTCTATCTAAATACGAAAATGTCATTTGCAAATTAAAATGTACTCTACAATATTTATTATATTTTACTACTCAGTTTTTCAATATACCTTTAAAGAAATAATTTTAACCCATTATAAAAAAGCGTTGATGTTTCTTTTTTTTACAGAAAAGTAATAAGTAAAAATTAAGTTATAGCAATAATAAAAACTTTTGTGAAAACCATTATAAATAAATCGTAGGTATTGATAAAAATCACCAGTGTTAATACTTTATAAGTGGTACTATAAACTTTTTTGTTTAATTAAAATAAGCTTAACTTTTTGATGAAACTTTGCAGTAAAGTTTTATTTTTGTTAAATTAGTATAGTGTTTTTAAAGACTATCTATCTCAGAATTATATGGTTATATATTAAAAATCTAGTCGGAATATAACATGTATTCAAATAAATTCAATATGTTTCAAAAGTTTTATTATTTAATTTTTTTATAGGTCTCTTTTCAATAAAGCATTATCTTTTATTCCTGACAGTAACATTGACCATGAGTAAGTGAAATATAACTATAGAAACTTATTTAATTTTGTATTATCAATAAATATTTTACAATTTAAATATTTAATGAATACAAGTTATAGTTTCTATTTTACAATGTATATTGAAATAATAAAGAACTAAATAAGTCAAAACAGTTTTTAATTAGTTTACTTTTTAAATAATTTTTACTTATTTAATGGAAATAAGAAATTCAAACAGTTTTTATATTTTATCTCAATTTAGTTTTTCTAGTTGTATCTAATTTTATTGCTAAAGAAAGCAAAACTATACTTTTGCTTATATTTTATTACTATACACAGTTTTCTGAAATTTTATTAACAATTTTAGTAAACTGAAAAAGTACAAAGAAGATTTTAAGAGTGGAATGATATTTCAACAAAAATGCCTTCAAAATTAATTTTACTTATTTTTTAAATATATTTTTATTTCTGATTATGATTTTGATGCAATAAAACACAAAACTGCTTTTTTGTACTTTGCATAAATACTACATATTTTTTTATCAATATTTTTAAATCATAAAAGTTTTACTATTAAAGTATGTTCTAAATTAGGCGTTCAAATTTAACAATTTTTTTTTTCTCATAAATCTGCTAATCAAAGTCAAGAAGCTTAGTTTTTACTCAAGTGTAAAAAGTATACTTTTTTTAATTTAATAGTGACTTATTAAAAAGTATCTTACAGTTAAAATTTATGTTGATTTTTATGATGTACTTCGTAGTTGAGTTTAACAAAAATACTAGAATATTGTTAATATAAATATATTATTCTGAGAATAGAATTTTATATAAACAATATACATTTTGTTCTTTTTAAGATTTCTCATTAAAAATATGTAACATTTGAGTTTTTATAGATAATTTTTGTCAGATATTTATCTTAAATATTTCGTTAATAATTTAATCTAAATTTACTTTATTTTATTAAATATTTTAATTGGTTTAGATATTGTTTACAAACTTTTTAGTTTAATATAACAGTTAAAGTCGTTTATTTAATAGCTATTTATTAAACTATGGATCCAAAAGTTGGGATTCTATTTAATTAGAATCAGTATTAGATCAGTGAAAAAATAAATTAAAGTTTTAAGAATGTTTTTATGAGTAATAGCTTACCAATATGTTATACTTTTAATCGTTTCATTTGTCAAAATATTTTCTTAAATTATATCGGAAAAACTTGTTAACCATCGTATATTTTTCAAAATAAGTAAAATTTAATTTCTATCTTTACTTAGGTTTAATTTAAAGCAAATATTTTAACAAAAAAAATTCTCAAATTACTGTCACATCGATCGATAAAAAAAAAATCTCAGCATTTCATAGAAAATTTCTTTAAAAGCTATAGATCCTACGAGGAATTTATAATAAATATTTAGATAATAAAGTTTTAATACAGTAACATTTTATCCTTATTTTTAATAAAAACACCTTATGTTAGTACTTAATTTTAATAGTTTTGATTTACTTAATAATTTTTGTTTTAAATACCAAAAAAAAAAAAACAGCATTTAACCTTCAAGTGTCATGAATAAGACTAAGCTATTTTTGTAGCTATATTCAATTTTAAATAAATTGTTTGTGTATTCAGAACAAGTAAACTTTATTTTAAGTTTAAAAACTAATAGTAGCTTATGTTTGTTTCATTAATTGATTTTTGTAACTATATAATTTAATTAAACTGTTAGACGTACAATTGCTTAAAACCTCCATTAACTGTGCTACTAAATCAAAAACTTCTAACTCTCAGAATTAATAGATAATTAAGGTTATCGTTAATTATTTATTCAAGTAATTGACTCAAAAATCGAAGGTATTTAGTCTGTATTAATTGCAATAAATAGTAGTTAGATATTTCAACACAATAAGTTATTAAATAGAACAGAAAAAGTAGCACAGTTTTAATGAACTATAATAAAAATTTAAACGTTTTTTTTTTTATTTGCTATAACACTTTTTTAAAATAAAACTGACAATTACTCTACGAAAATTTATAGTGCATCTTTTTTTCGGACAAAAAATTTATACTTATTTTAGAAAAAAACAACGGAAAAAACAACTCTATTGTTGATTAAAAGAATTACAATACTTTAACTTATCATTGAAACTGTTTTAAATTGTGTCTTCCTAAACTTACAGTTTTGAAAAGCAAAGTTTCTTACTATTAATAATCCATTAAAAGTGAGTGGTCAAGTTGAAATTCATGTGTAGTTGTCGTAAACGGTTGTGAAAAAAGATTCTTTGTTTTGTTTAAGATAATAAGTTATCTAAAATTTAAAATATAAGTTTCAATGGATGAATAGGAATTAATTAGTTTTTTTTCTTCTAATTTTATGATATTGTTGCACAAACATTGTGTTAAGAAACTCAAAAAAACTGTTTAGATTAATCGAAAGCATTTTAAAGTATAGTTTTTAAAAAAAGTACTTAATCTATACAAAAACTTTGGTTAGTTTTTTAGCTCGTGGAATTAATTTTTGTTTATTAATTCAAAAAAATTAGAATTTGTTTATTTCTAGTTGTTAGTAAGCAATTAAATTTTTTTTTGTTAAGCTTAAAATTCTGAGATTAATATAAAAGGTAAACTTTTCGGTAAATATTTATTAAGACATTTTTAAAATTTAGAGTGAAGTTTGTTCGTAATAAAGTTAAAACAAGATAACGATCACGTTTTCATGAAAATTGTATGTTCTGAACTACTTTTTCAACTAACAATAAGTAAGGTGTATCTATCAGATAATTAACTATTTAAAACAACTTCAATAAAAATTCATGAGAACTTTAGTAAGGCACTTTGTATAAAATAAACTATTAGATAAAAATGCAAAAAGTTGAGTTAGTCTCACTAAGCCGAAAGAATGGCATGGAAAAAAATAGTAATTTATTTAATTTTCTAGCTTGATACATCCTATTCAATTAAAACTTTATAAGTTTTACTTTTCAAAAATTAGAAAAAGTATAATAAAACCAAAGGCTTTGCTTCGGAAAAATATCATTTTGTTTTCTGTCGTAATCATTTAAGACTCTAGTAAGACTCACCGCAAAACAAACTTTAATTCTGTATGAGATTAAGTATTTCATAATATTTATCAAACGGATTTGTAAGTTATAACTGGCCGCATGTTCAACTGTCTATAATTAAAGAGCATTTTTCAAGGCTAACACAAATGTTATTGCGTTTTAACTGTCAATTTAGAAGTATTACCAATGTTTCATATAACTAGTTAATCAATAAAAAATATTTTTCAAAAATATTAGTTTGTTTGGGATTTTCAAGTGTTTATATTTAGATGTTAATACTAATGAACTAACATATTTTAGCTTGTATCTTTTAGTTCTGATGTTTTTATACCAACTTCCATCAAGCAAATTATGCTCAATATTTTTAAGATAAAGTACTGCTTAATAATTGATTACAAAACAACCTTTTTATTGTGCGGCTTAATTTATTAACATACAAACTACAGAAAATATTTCAACAAAAAAAATTCAAAACATAACATAGCATAAAAACTCAACTAAGTCAACTAAAACACAAATTAAGACTTCAATTTAATTTACTTTTTAAAAATCAGTACATCGCGCGTAAACTCGCTAATATCAGCGTTCATGCTTTCAACAATTTCTTCGATGTTCAACGGAGTGTGGTCCGATTTGAAGTAGTAATCTCGCCTCAGTTCCGAAACCTCAGTGAAATCAGCTTCAATGTCTTCTTTGATCTCTTTCCATCTACTATAGGATTCGGTGCCAAAAGAAATTGCAGTTGCCATTCTATAACAATCAAAGGCACGACAAAGACCACTGCAAATAGAACGTGCAATTAGCATTTTTTTCGACATTTCTTGCTTCAGCTGAGGACTGAAAATTCTGCCACATGGGGTCAACAGCTCCATCTTGAGACTCATACTAAATTCATATAGAAAATTTACCAGTAGAGCCATTCGGCGTTGAGGCAGTCCGAGTTTTACGAAGTCGCTCTTGCGAATTTCTACACTGTTTCCAAAATCCTCGAAAAAATCGATTAGATCAAATTTATTGTTGGGAAGCTTGCTACCGCTTCTTTTAATTAAACTGTGTTCACACCATTTAAGAAATTCTAGTATCATTATCATCTCACTTTTGATTAGATCCAGTTTATCCTGATCACTTACAGTATTTTTATTTGAAACTGCAGAGTTGCTAACATCTATACGATCATCAGACGTCTCCGCGTCATTTTGTGCAGCTGGTTTCTGTGACGTTTGTTTTTCACTCTTAAGATGACCAACCGGAGGATTTTGAGGGTGCGGAAGCGTCTTTGCTATTGGACTTGTTTCGTCATTTTCCACAGCTGTGTTTTCACTCTGAAGATTACCAACCGGAGGATTTTGAGGGTGCGAAAGCGTCTTTGCTATTGGAGTTGTTTCGTCATTTTCCGCAGCTGTGTTTTCACTCTGAAGATTACCAACCGGAGGATTTTGAGGGTGCGGAAGCGTCTTTGCTATTGGACTTGTTTCGTCATTTTCCGCAGCTGTGTTTTCACTCTGAAGATTACCAACCGGAGGATTTTGAGGGTGCGAAAGCGTCTGTACTATTGGACTTGTTTCGTCATTTTCCGCAGCTGTGTTTTCACTCTGAAGATTACCAACCGGAGGATTTTGAGGGTGCGAAAGCGTCTGTACTATTGGACTTGTTTCGTCATTTTCCGCAGCTGTGTTTTCACTCTGAAGATTACCAACCGGAGGATTTTGAGGGTGCGAAAGCGTCTGTACTATTGGACTTGTTTCGTCATTTTCCGCAGCTGTGTTTTCACTCTGAAGATTACCAACCGGAGGATTTTGAGGGTGCGAAAGCGTCTTTGCTATTGGACTTGTTTCGTCATTTTCCGCAGCTGTGTTTTCACTCTGAAGATTACCAACCGGAGGATTTTGAGGGTGCGGAAGCGTCTGTACTATTGGACTTGTTTCGTCATTTTCCGCAGCTGTGTTTTCACTCTGAAGATTACCAACCGGAGGATTTTGAGGGTGCGAAAGCGTCTTTGCTATTGGACTTGTTTCGTCATTTTCCGCAGCTGTGTTTTCACTCTTAAGATTACCAACCGGAGGATTTTGAGGGTGCGGAAGCGTCTTTGCTATTGGACTTGTTTCGTCATTTTCCGCAGCTGTGTTTTCACTCTGAAGATTACCAACCGGAGGATTTTGAGGGTGCGAAAGCGTCTGTACTATTGGACTTGTTTCGTCATTTTCCGCAGCTGTGTTTTCACTCTGAAGATTACCAACCGGAGGATTTTGAGGGTGCGAAAGCGTCTGTACTATTGGACTTGTTTCGTCATTTTCCGCAGCTGTGTTTTCACTCTGAAGATTACCAACCGGAGGATTTTGAGGGTGCGGAAGCGTCTTTGCTATTGGACTTGTTTCGTCATTTTCCGCAGCTGTGTTTTCACTCTGAAGATTACCAACCGGAGGATTTTGAGGGTGCGAAAGCGTCTGTACTATTGGACTTGTTTCGTCATTTTCTGCAGCTGTGTTTTCACCCTCAGAAGGCAGTTTGACGCGTTTTTCGAACAACATTTCGATAACGGTCAGCAGCTTTGTCTGTTTTTCTAACCATTTTGATAGTTTATACACGACGAAAGATACCACAACACAGAGCATAACCACGTCAAAACATCCCAATAGAATGATAATTTTGCAATACGCCATTAATTTTATTAGAGACCTGTAAAGCGTACAAATTTTTAGTTGCGTAAAGTATCTGCTGTAGAAACATACTAACAAGTTTATACAAACAAGCAGAGCCCTAAAAAGTAAACTAATTTTTGACTGATACAAGTTAATAAAGTTAAATTAAAAGATTCTTTATGAAACTTATGCTTTCCTTTTAAGTAAAATATATTATTATGATTATTGACACAATAAGCAACTTTAAATAAGTTAATTGGTTTTAGATGGTTATACTTTAGTTACTGGATTATCAAAAAAACTGTTTGAAGGATTTAGAGAATTATAAAAAAAAGTTCTAATACTATCATTAAAAAATTTTTAGTCTTCTGAAGTATTAATTTGTAACATGAAAACTAATTTTCTATTGTTTTTTTTAAAGAATGTGTGCAGTCATAAGTATACTGAAGTACTTTTTTAATAGTTTTAATGAAATACTGTAAACTTTTTAAATTATAAATACTATACTACCGACCATTAAGAATTATAAAATACTGTACACTGGCAATGCCTGTCTTATATACAGCTTCTTTATTGTAAATTTAAACTATCAAGTAAAGCTTTTCAACAAATCAAATATTGTTAGACAGACGTTGTTTAAACTGATTGAATTCCTGTGTATTACTGAACCTCTAGTCTTTATTAATTTAAAAAAAAAGCCATTTTGTTTAAAAAAATATTTCATAATTCTACGTAAGCTTTTGGTAACAAAAAGTCACATCTTTGATTATTTCAAAAAAAAGTTGACTTGTTAAAAGTTTTTACCTTTATATTCCGCAAACGAGTTCTTTTAATAGTATCATATTTTGAAAAGTTTTGAATTACTTTTTCTTTATTTGATCTTCTTCTAAACGAAAATACCAAAAAAATATATATAAAAGTATCTAACAGTATACACATATGAAACTTATATTGAACTTTACATTAAAAGGTAAATTTTTTAACTAAAATTTATTTATTAAATACTTAAAATATTTGTATGGGATATCTAATTTAAAAAACCGACTGCTACTTTATCAACCAATTATTTTTTATGTATATATATTTTTTTTTATAATTATTATACACAATATATATGTAATTTTAAGTCATTGTGATTATGTCGCTGCAACTTAATTATCGGTCAGTACTTTGTAAGCTCAATTACAAGTCTGGTTTTATTTGTGTTTTAATTTCTTAAATTTTAATTTTTTCATTTTCATTTTTACATTGAAACTAAATCTGCTTCCTAATTGTATATAACTTTGATTTAATCTTTACAAGCATTTAATATATAATTTGCATGTTGCATCAAGTTTTCTGTGATTTTTATTGTCTCCGCCGTTGTTAAGTTTTTACTAAATTTCATTGATTCACTAACTAATGGTTGATGTTTTATTTTGTTCAAAATAGGTTAATAAATATTTAATAAATAAAATATACATTATATCAAGTTCCTGTGACTTATATTGTCTTTACCATTGTTAAATTTATTGTTTAACTAATTAATGGTTGATGTTAATTTATCCAAAATAGATTACAAACTACTTTTTATATTAAAGCGCTTTACTGCTTTCCCAAACATAAAAGCTAAATTAACAAACTTTGCAATAATAATTAAGCAGTTGAAATTACCCCATTTATATTGTGACGTAATTATTAGATGTAATGAATGTATTTCGTTCATTGATTAACAACAGTAAATTTGAATTAGTTATTTTTCCCATTAAACATGAGAGCTTTGTTTATATTATGATTTGTTGTTTTGTTATGTATTTAAGTTTACTTTACTTGTTTTAGACTTGATAATCACAAATATTATTTAGTTTTATAACAGTCGGATTTAATATTAAGTATTTTACCTATTATTAACTATTATCTGTAGAAATTATTTTATCTTAATGTAAAACATGTATACATCCACTTTATTCTATGCTTCTATTCTTTCATTACAGTAATTATTTTTTACAGAACCCAGTTGAAGTGTGTTGATTTGTTAACACACAGAAACATATGTTGGTGGAATAAAGGAAGAAAACTGTATAATTTGTTTTTATTTATGCATTATATATATACTTTACTTATGCATTTAATCTCAATGTTAGATTTAAAAATTAATTTAATATATCTTTAAATAAACAGAAGAACTTTGTAGTAATTGTAAAATTTTTCTAGCTGCTGTTTTTCAAATCTTGAACGTTTATGCAAATTTAGTGTGTCTATTTTTGAATTAACTAATTTAATGACTTAAAAATGCTCGAAGCTATAGCTTCTATGTGCATTTGGCTCATGTTTTATTTTATTTTAATCTAATAAACTGATAGATGAAATGTCCGTTAAAACAATAGAGAAGCATTAGTATAAGAAAAAGTGTAGTGTTTGATAAATAATATTATACACTTGCACCTATGACTCATTTTAGAGAGCCTCTCTCTTTTTAAATTTAGTTAATATTAGAAGTATGTTTGTATTGAATATACTAGTTATTTCTTATACAATCTAAGTTTAATCTTCTTACATATAAAGACTGTTCAAATTTTCAGGTTTTTTCAAAAGTGTGTCAAATTTATTTTGGCTTATGTTATAGAAAAAAAGTTGTTTACAAGTTTAAACTTAGTTTAATAAGTATGTTAAAAAAAATTGAGAAAAAATAACTATTTTTGGAGAAAAACTTGTAAAGTTAAAAAAATAGAAAAACGCTCAAAATTTCAAAGGGGCCTCACTACAAAAGTCAAACCCCATTTCGATGGAAATTGTTGTGCAAAGCAAAAGAACGTTCTTTAGAATTAAAAAAAAAATTTAAGTTAGCATTAAAGATTTTGAAAATAATTGGTTTTAAAGTTTGGTTAAAAAAAATACAAAAAAAGCCATTCAAGCCAAGTTCAAGCTCGTCTTGTTAGTCAATAGTTTTGTTTTGGAAATTCCTCTAGTAAAATATATGATCAACTTGTTAAGTTTTACTTTTATTCAATTAATCATACTGGTTCTACGAATATAACTAAACAAGATTCAAGCAATTGTTAGTTATCAAAAAGACTTTGTAAAAAATCAAAAACATCAAATCTTAATTACTTTAACAGTCATACAATATTGCTTGTAAAACTAAACATTTAAGCATGTAAAAAATAACTTTTATTTTATCTTTTATTTTAATAATAGTTCCTCAATAGTTTTGTTATTAATTTAAGTTTATTTAGTTTAGTTAAAAATCTTTTCTGTTATATAATCTTAATATATTTACTAAAAACAAATCAAAAAATTTTAAAGTACTTTTTGTTACTTGCCTTTGGTTTTAATTTCATTGACTTTTTTTAAATTTAAGATTAAATTAATTCTAGTATTTCGCGCTTTAAGTTAAAATAGTTCTACTTATTTTTCACTAAAAGCTGTTTATTTTACTACTAAAACAGTCAAGTTAAGTTTATTTATAAAAAAAATATGTAAAATTTCGCAAAATCGGTATAAAATTCAAACCATTTAAAACTTTTCTAACTGGATTTATCCTTGAACCGAAAATTGTGATTTATTAAGTTAGTAGAAACAAATGTTTACTATTGTTGTAACAATGAAATTATAGTTTACTTGTACAATTAAACTATCTAACGTTTTCACTTTTTTAAAGTTCTGTTTTTTAATTAGTTTATTGAAAAAGATAAAAATAAACGCTCAAAGATTTTAATTAATGGACCTGAACCTAATGCATAGAAAAAAAGATTTTTCAATTACCAAGCTATACACCATTTGACATTTTTATATACTTCGTATAATATAATTAACATTGCATTAACCTTTTTAAATTGTAATTTTACAAATTTAAAGTTTATAATAAAAAACAAACATTAATAGAAAAACAAAATACAACATTATAAATTTGATAATTCAAAAAGCAACTAAAAGTCTTATTTCATAATGACAGTTTATTAAACAATAAAAAGAGACGCTCAAAATATTTGGTCCTGTAACCTAGTACACAAAGAATCATTCGGATATCGAGTCGCACACCACGGATATATTTTAATGTCTTGTCCAGAACATATAAAAGAAAAACAAACGTACATTTTTAATTATATTAACATGGTAAGTTTCATTAAAAGAGCTCGTCAGTCCTTTGAATAAATAAAACATTCAATCGTCTTACTAAATAAAATTATATTTTTAAGTCTAAAAACAAAAGAAAAATTATCAGAAAAATATACAAAATACTCTAGTCTATAAGCACCAAAAAGCCAACAAAACTTCTTGTAAAAAACCTTTATAGAAATATTTTAAGACTCTTTTAGTGAATAGTTTTACAATAACTACAAAAATTTTGGTAAGAATTAGAACAAAACTAAGAATAAAAAGAATATTGTTGACAGCAAAAAAAACATTGTAGTGAAAAAAAAATCACACTTTGAAAATAACTTCGTATTTGATTTTTTATACTTGTATGCTTTTAATTATCATACGCTTGTACTTTAACAACAAACTTTAAGTATCAATAAGATATATTGAGTGATAGAATGGCTTACTTATAATGGAGCTATTTTTTATTAGTTAGGGGACTATAGTTAAGTTGTGTTTCTTTATTCTTTCGTGATAATTTCCTCCGAAACTTAACACTTTTCTTTAATTTAGAAACAAGTTTAATTTTAAGTTAACAATGTTTAAGCTACATTTTACTTTAGATAGTTAGTGCTTTTTAATACATCGTTGTAGTTCTAAATAAATGTTTATAGTAAACAATTTGATATAAAAACGAACATCACTCTGAGGAATTATTGACGCAAAAAGCATTAATTTTGAAACAGTGCAAACCAGTGCCTTTTAAATATTATTTACACATTTGTAGTTCATGTACCTAGTACATATATTCACGCTGTACACATTTTATATATTTTTGTTTCTTATGCACGATGATCTTTACAAACTCTGCTTAGCAGTTTATATTTTATGGGTAGCAAAACGCCGCCAATCAACTAATTTTTTTTTGTACAAAAATATTTGTCTTGTATTACTGACGGCCTTATCTTTTTCGGCTCTCTAGGATTCTTTCATTACTACGTTATACCATGTTTAAAAAGCACATTGTTCTAATAAAACAATTAGTGAATAATGCTCTTTAAACAAAAATTTATATTTACTAAATTGTCTTGACTTTTAAATTACTTATTAGTTGTGTTTTTTTATTTCTGAGGACTAAAACTTTAAAAGGTTTATTTAAACACAAAAGTATATATTCTACTGCTATACAGTTCTAATGTTGTTTACTTTTACATAGGATGTTACTCTAAAATTTATGTTTTACAGTATTATATCAAAACTGAGTAAATAGAAACTTGTTTCTTCTCTGTGGTCGATAAAGTCGTTATGAAACTTAATAAACGGAAGTTTGTTTATAAAGTTATTTGCATATAATACTATTTAAGTGTTACTTGCATATAACATTGAATCAATTTTTTATTCAGTGACAAATAACTTTTAGACCTTAGCTATATGATATATTTAACGTATACTAAAACAAACAATATTTTTTGTTAATCGTAAAAAAGCTGACAGAAGTTGTTTTTAAAACTGATATAAAATAATTTTCTAAGTTGTTATAAAAGCTTAGTCTGAAAAAGTTATTTCAGCGAGATTTATGATTTTGTTAGACAATAAGTGACAGTTAGCTTGCCTTAAGTAGTTAGTTTTTACTTACTTTTAAAAGAAAACAAAAACTTATTAAAACTTTTAAAAATTGATAATAAATTAAAACAATAAAATTTAAAATATATTTTTTACTTATGCATAATAAGATGCTAAAAGTAAGAAATTTTTATATATTATGATAAGATTTATTCCAGCCTAAAAATGAAAAAAACAGTTTTTACTGATTGCAAAAAATAACAGTTCTTTTATACACCTGGTGTATGTTATTAATCTAATAGAATGATAATGTTTGAGTAAGTAGTTATTTCATTTTGTTTCAATATTTTGATAAAAGTATACATATACTAATACAAATTAAGTCAGCTTTTAATTTTACTTTGAAACTTTATTTAAATACCTTAATGTTTTTATATTATTCCTTGCAGTAAACAAAATAAATCAATGGTAAAACTTGAATTGTCACTTAATTTTATTAAGTAAATAAATTTATTTATCACAAAATCTTTACTTGGTTGATGTATCAAAAAGTTGTTTTCTAGTTTTAATTATTACTTGATGTTTTTGAATAAACGCGTTTTTAGAAACCGTTTAAAAGAATCAAATTTAGAACAATAAACTACTTTTTATTACTAAAAATTTTTTTACTAAGTGTAAATCTTGAACAATATTTAAAATAATAAGGAAAACTTTGAAGCTTACTTATATGTTCAGTGTTTTTAATAAAAGCTCAACCATTATGTGTTATGTATTTAAGACATAAAATAATAAACATCCGTAAATTTCTTTATATATTTTAAAAACATATATCTAAGTTAATATATAATTTTATTTTTAAGTTTCAATATTTTTTAAATAAATAACGCAGTTAAGTTTTAAGTTCTTCGTGACTAAATTCTTAATAGTATATTAAAAGTCTAGAAATAAACAGATCATTAATAAACTCGTTCTATATTTATCAGTAAAGTATTTACCTATTAGAAGTATTACATGTGTAAAGTTTTCGTAAAATATTCAAAGTAATTTTTTTATCATAAAACAGTTTTAAAAACGTAAATAACAAAAGCTGTATTTCTTTTTTAAAGTGACCTACATCACTTTTTTATCTTTCTTATAGTTTTTAGTAACTTTAAAAATTGCATTTTTAGATTTGTATAAAACTTGTCAAATAGTGGTTAAAAATATTTACTTATACTTTTTGTTCTTAAAACTTTGAAAATTTTAAGAATGTTTTGTACAGTTTTTATAAACATGGAACTGTTTACAGTAAAATTGTTTTTTATTTTCCTAAATCTTGTCCATCTTGGAACATCAGATTACTTAACCGAAGGTACGCTTTCTTATTAATGTTTGTAAAGTATCTATCATACTATGTACAAAACATAATGTGTTACAAAGAGTAATATTTTAGGTATACATTAGTATTTATTCGACAAAACAACAAGGTTTTAAATTTAAAAAGGATAAAAAATTACTTTATGTACACATTTTTTCAACTGCTTAATTAAAACTTTTATATTTGAGATAAAATTAGAAGTTTAGAAAAATTTCAGTCTCACTCAAATTTAGAAGAATCACTATTATAAAACTGTATAATATTTGTAACTATTAACTATAATTTAGATAAATTAAAGTAAAAATACAAAAAAAAAAATAATAATTATATAAATTACTTACATGAAATCAAGGAAGTACTAATTCTAAATATTTACTAGTTATTAATCATTGAAAAAATATATCTATTAATTACGTCATGAAATATATGAACATAAGAACTAGCTACTATTCTTATGCTATTAAGTTAAATAATTTATTCATATGTTTTGAAAAAGTAGTAGAGCACTACAATTTTTATAAGCTACATAACTCAACATCCCCCAGAATCTAGGGTTTTCCAAAATAGACTATGAGAAGTAAAGTAGCAAAAGAAGGGAGTCTATGAGGTGTAAAGGGGCCACAGAGAGGCCATTAGGTCATAATTAAACAAAAAATGTCTCAGGTGTTTTAAATGGTAGTTTTGAAAATTCCACTGGATATTCTGTAGTTGATGATGAAAAGCAAAAAAAAAAGGTTTTTAATTGCTTTGGTAGTTTTGAAACTTACACTAGATATTCCGGACTTGATAATGAAGAGCAAAAAAAAGTCTTACGTGTGTTTACTTATATAAGATATAGTTTACTACACTAACCCAGGAATTCCCAAACTTTTTTTTCATAAGGCCTCTTTTAAAAAATTAAAAAGAATTATGGCCCTTTAATTATGAGAACAGTAAAGCATAGATGATAAACTAGAGTTGTTAAAAAACATACAAAAGTAAATTTAAATTTACTTCATTATATTTTTTTATGTTACTTGTTAACTTCTGTAGATTTGAGTCTTTATTTCTAATTTATACAGCTGACATATTCTTACAAATCATTGATCTTTACAGTTTGCATAACAAATATTTACTGTGTACAAAAACTTTGTAAAATGAAAACTGTTTTAGAATTCACGTTTAATTTGTCTTTTTCTATTAAATAAAGGTAATTTTAATATGAATTAACAGTTCAATTCACGTTATTTCTATATTAAGACAGTGTCTTAATTTTAAATAGAGAAATGTGGGAGCCGATCATTTCTAACCCGCTATCATTTCTAACCCGTTCACTTCTAACCTGATCACTTCTAACCCGATCATTTCTAACCCGATCACTTCTAACCCGATCACTTCTAACCCGATCATTTCTAACCCGATTATTCCTAACCCGATCACTTCTAACCCGATCATTTCTAACCAGATCACTTCTAACCCGATCACTTCTAACCCAATCACTTCTAACCCGATCATTTCTAACCCGATCATTTCTAACCCGATCAATTCTAACCCGATCACTTCTAACCCGATCAGTTCTAACAAGATCACTTCTAACCTGATCACTTCTAACCCGATCACTTCTAACCCGATCAGTTCTAACCCGATCACTTCTAACCCGATCACTTCTAACCCGATCACTTCTAACTCGATCACTTCTAACCCGATCACTTCTAACCCGATCATTTCAAACAAGATCATTTCTAACCCGAATATTTCTAACCCAATTTAGCCCAATCATTTCTAACCTGATCATTTCTAACCCGATCACTTCTAACTCGATCACTTCTAACTCGATCACTTCTAACCCGATCACTTCTAATCCAAGGTAGCCAGATCATTTCTAACCCGATCACTTCTAACCCGATCACTTCTAACTCGATCACTTCTAACCCGATCACTTCTAACCCGATCATTTCAAACAAGATCATTTCTAACCCGAATATTTCTAACCCAATTTAGCCCAATCATTTCTAACCTGATCATTTCTAACCCCGTTTACTTGTTTATTTTATTTTTTAATCTAGATTTCATTCGAAAACAAACTAGTCTTAATAAAATTATTTAAGTATTTTATTATTAGTTTTTTAAAAACATTATGATTTTAATGTGTTACGTAAAAAACATTGTTAGTTTAAACTTCAATTTTAGTACTAGCTTAACATAGATTTAATTTACTTTTATCATCTTATTTTTTGATATTTCACTCTACACATAATAAAATTTTTTCTTCATTATTTCATATTTTTTGTTCTTTCAATTTACTTTAACAGACGTTTTTCGTTGATAATATACTATTCACTAAATTGTTTACTTTACAATATTTTGAAGTATTCTTTGTAGGATTTTAAAGTAAGCACTTGTTACTATATTTAAGTTGAATCTTATTATATATTCACGTGACTATAAGAATTTTATCGTGAGCAAAATTAAAACATTAAACCTTTACAAGTGTAATATTCAGATACAAGACCTTTATATTAAGGTCTAAAAACTACAGTGTAAGTCTGTTGTAAATGTTGTATTGTTGCTGACTAGTGTATTAACGTTTTATAGTAGGTTAGTTTTAAGTTTCATTTTCATAACTTTAATAAATTGTTATGCATACGCCTATTAAGATAATGGAACTCAAACAAACACTAGGAAAAATTAAATAATTTTGTTAAATTAAGTAAAAAAGCCTGATTTTTAGGTATAACCTAGATATTAAAACAGTTATGTCATATAACAAACCGCATAAGTATTTTACGTCGATTGAACGTCTTGATTTCATATCAATAATAAATTCCTACTTAGTCCTAGAGTAACAAAAGTCACTAACAATTAAACAGACATGTTTATTTGTATAACAAGTCCGAGGTTAATCAAATCTCGCCGAGGCAATCTTCTTTAAAACCTTCACTTAAAATACATATAATAAAAAAATGTTTTAATTACGACTTAAATTAGTACTTAAGTTGACAAGATTTCTTTAAAATTTAATTTGTTATGAACAGTTGAAATAACGTAAGTAAAAACAAAATAAGTACTGAAAAACATTTTTAAATAGAGCAATAAGTTGACTATAATTAAATTAAGTATTACTAGGAGCAAAAGTTTATAAAAACTACATCAAGTTTTCTGTTTCCTTTAATCAACTATTTATTCAGACAATTATTACACGCAACATGTTTACTTTTTAATCATTACAGTAAAGCCAGCTTGAAGTCTATTGTCTTTATTCTCGGTGTTTTTTTACACCTCTAAATTTCTATGAAAGTCATGAGTTTTTTCTTCATTAGAAATTAAAGCCTATATTACAGTTTCACAACACAAAGCAATTTTATTATTTTATTATAAGTTTTAAAAAAACATAAATTAATCAATTAACTTATGCTTATGTTTCATATTTAATTATCGCTAAATAATTATCGCTAATTTTTGTGTTTTTGGAAACCTGTGAAACAATAACTTTTAAAAGATATCAAGAAATTTTTTAAAGAAGTTTCTATCATTAATCGTGAGAAACTGTTTTTGCAATTTTAAATTTTTAAAACTTTTAAAATTTAATGATAAATGTAAATTTGTTTTGCACTGTATACATCATATTTTGAAAGAAAAAAAAAGAAAAATAATAAGCTTTCGACACTTAACTTTTAAAGTTAAGTTTATTATATAATACCTCTTACTTAATCTTTAAACTTAATTTACCATTGGCTAAAAGAAAGAAAATTAAATTTTAGTTCTAGTAAATGACGGGTTCAAATGTTGAGAAACGTCTACCTCTACTTTTGACTTATTAAACAGTGTACATTTTCGTTTTAAGAACTTAAAATTTTATAATGATAATTTTAAATGAAACCACCATACTAAACACGATTACTAAATTTTATTAAGTAAATTATTTCAAGTTTCATAGATAATGATGTTATTATTCTTAAAAAGTTGTATTTCTTATAAATTCGCCCTAAATTTGAATGCAACTTGCCAATTTGGTCTAAATACTTAAAAAATGTTTATTAACTATATAGAATATCTTCAAAAAATAAGTAGAGAATAGTCTTTAACTGCTGCAATACTCATTATATTTCTTACATTGACGACTATCAAAACTTATTATTTAATCTTTAGATTACAAAAGACTTATACTTTTCCTAATTCCTTTTTAAAACTAATTAACTACAGTTAACTTATAATACATTTTTAAACTTTATTAAAATAATTAGTTACCACGAAAATAAACCATTGATTCATAAACCTAACGAAAATAAATCATTATAAACCATTGATATAATATGTAGAATTTGGTTTATTCTATAGTTTGATTTTATTAGCAGCGCCTTTCCTCTGTAAACATTAAAAGTTTTTTCAATATTTTCGATATATATTTATTTAGCTTGTATTCCTAATGTGCTTTGGACTTTAAACTTAGTGGTTAGTCAATGTACTTAATTTTTTTTTTTTGCAATTATCTGTACCTTAATTCCAATAATGTTTATTTAAATTGAATCGATTATGCTTTGGCAAAGCGAAAAAAACAATAGATAAAAAATCAATGAAATACCAAACGGTTAAGAATGTACAGAACCTAACTTTAAGAATCAGGATGTGTATATCCGGTTGATGTTTGAACAAGAATAAATTTTATTCATGAACTTTTGTAGTTTGTTTGAATTCTGACATTCTAGTATGTTCTTAAAGAATTTTATGAAAGTATCTATGTAACTTCTTTTAATGAAAAAGTGCGTAATATAGACTATTTTGCTGATTGCTGCACTAAAATCATTGAAATAATTTACTAAGTCGTCTCAGTAAGTGTTGCTGAATTTTTAAGAGAAAATTTTTTGTTGAAAAGAAATCGGAAGTTAATTCTAAATTTAAAGATTGTGCAACTGTGTTTGGTTTTATTGGAGCTCACTGATCGATGAAAGAATTGAAGTTAAACTTGCTTATTATGGAGTTAAAACCAAGTGTTTTAAAAACCTGTTCCTTCAAATCATAAATAAGTCAATTAGTCTTATACTAAAGTATAACTATTTTTTGTTGTTAATCTATAAATATTAGATAAAACTATAGTTTTTGATTTTAAAGTATACAAATTTGCGTCTCTTTGTTAAGTGTCATTCAGTTTAAGTGGCTTAGCTTTTGATGCCTAGGTCAAGCGTAGAATAAAAAACTTCCAACAGCAGTGTTTATCAAAAATTAAATTTTAACAAAAGCTATCTGAACATTAAGTTTAAATTTATACAAAAATAACTAGATTTCATTAAAAAACACCTTTGTTGAGATTAATTTATTTTTTAAAACAAACCCTAATTTTAAAACAAGAATAAACAAACATAAAAATGAAGATCAGGTTAATAGTTTTTGGGTTATATCGGGTTAGAAATGATCGGGTTAGATATGATCAGGTTAGAAATGATCGGGTTAGATATGATCGGGTTAGAAATGATCGGGTTAGAAATGATTGGGTTAAGTCGGGTTAGAAATGATCTGGTTAGAAATGATCTTGTTAGAAATGATCGGGTTAGAAGTGATCGGGTTAGAAATGATCGGGTTAGAAGTGATCGGGTAAGAAGTGATCGGGTTAGAAATTATCGGGTTAGAAATGATCGGGTAAGAAGTGATCGGGTTAAAAGTGATCGGGTTAGAAGTAATCGAGTTAGAAGTGATTGGGTTAGAAGTGATCGGGTTAGAAGTGATCGGGTTAGAAATGATCGGGTTAGAAATTATCGGGTTAGAAATGATCGGGTTAGAAGTGATCGGGTTAGAAGTGATCAGGTTAGAAGTGATTGGATTAGAAGTAATCGGGTTAAAAATGATCGGGTTAGAAGTGATCGGGTTAGAAATGATCGGGTTAGAAATGGTAGCGAGTTAGAAATGATAGTAAACCGAGAAATGTATTTCTTGTAGTCTAGTTCATTGGTATTTACGGTAATTAAAGCCTGTGCACACTAAAATTCATGTTTTAAAATTCTCATATGGGCCATAAATTCTCATATCATCTATGTTTTACTGTTCTCATAATAAAAGGGCCATAACTTTTTTTTTAAAGATGCCTTATGAAAAAAAAGTTTGGGAATCCCTGGATTAATGTAGTAAACTATATCTTTGGTCATTTTTGCCAGAATATTTTTTTAATTTGTTTTGAAATTTTATGTTGACAGTTCTTTTTGAGTATATCTGCTTTAAATAAATTTATATAAAAAAAAGCCGATTTAGAACTTTTACTTTTTTACCTCTACTCGTTAAAATTTTAGTTTAGTATAATTTTTCATCAACACTACATTAGTTTCTTGACCAAAGCAAAAATTTCTAGTACATTATAACTTCTAGTTTTAATAATGATATAGAAAGTGTTTGTAAAGCAGCTATAAATTATAACTTTAATGTTTAACTTTTATAAATACACTAAAATAGTAATAAACTCAGAAATGTGTTTGTTTTCTGAGGCTAACACTGGTAAACTAACTAAATGATTATTTGAGGCATAACGTACAATTAAGTTTACGTATTAATGTTTGTAAATTAAGTTTAAAAAAATATTAAGTACTACCGAAAGATCGTATAAAATATTTAATCTATATAAAATTAGAAAACAAGTTTTAAAAATACGTACAGAAACTTTAGCGTCACGAACAAAAAATGTCAAACTTTTAGTTAGAGAAACTTTTATATATAATTTTTATTTAAATACTTTTATATATTTGAAAACTTTCTAAGAATAGAAGTAATTTAAATATTTTATTGTGACTCGTGATTCATTATAAATCAAGAGCTCATTTCTTATATAGTTAAATCAAATGTAGTTGTCGAAATCTATCCTGCTATGAAGTCAAAACTGCTTATAGTTTTTTTTATGAACACAAACTTAAATTATTATTTAAAATTAGTAGATCAAATTTATAAATATACATTTTAGAAATAACGCAAAAAATAAAAAGATCATAAAACCTATCTAAAATTAAGTTATATAAAACAAAATAATAATATACCGGACTTATTGCTAAAAACCTTTATTCAAACACAACTAAAACTTATTCAGCGTATAAAACGTATTGAGAAAAGTTTATTTATTTCATATGCAAACAAAAAATATACTATTAACTTATTTTTTACGCTGAGTCGATATTTATTGTTCAAACTTTTTTGGAAATTAGTAATTATTTTTTTAAATTTAAAAATTATATGGTTATTTGTCTTAACTAAAAAGACTATTCAATTTTTGAAATGTAAATAGCTTATTTAAGTAGAGGTGTGCAAATAAAATATTTTATTTACAACTAAGTTTCGGTGACAAAAAAATTGCGACCTTTTCAAGTAAAATAAAATAGTAAACTGATATCAGTTTACTGAGTAAAAGTAAGTTTACTTAGTATAAGCAGTTTACTATTTTTTTTTAGTTGAAGAGATCACATTTTTTTTGTCACCGAAACCAGTTTATAAATAAAGTATTTAATTTGTACACCTCTATTTGAATTAAAAACAAAATGTAGTAAACTATAAGAATATTCAGTTTAGTTTTTGTGTGGATACATTTAAAAAGAATTTTTTTATTAAATCATTTGAGAATCAATCGGAATTAAGCAAGCTTTTTGGAAAGTGATAGAGATAGTTTATTTTCATATTTTACATCAGTGGAGTGTACTTCGTTTATAAGTTTTAAACCCATTTAGTTTCTATACAATGCAGCCCGCGAGCATTTTTTTCTAATAACTTGTTATTTACAAAAAGTTGCCAACTCCTGCCCTATGACTTTTATACTCATTTTATTTCCTACATTTTAGTCATTAACTTATATATAGCAATTTAATTCGTTTGCGTTACAATTTAGTCTAAGTGAATATGACTTTTTAAAATATTTTTACATAAATTGTTTTGTTTTATATTTAGTTTACAACACAGGGGCTTCAAATTGCTTAAGCATCAGACAGCAATACTTATAAAATTTTAGTTGATGTACTTTAACCAATTTTATTGTTGATTTCATTTTAACTCAGCTTCATTTTACTTCACTTACATATTGTTATTTTAATACGCTTAATATAAAAGTTTTGTAAAATTTTTGTTATCATCTCCAATCTAACTCACCTCACACATTAAATTAAACGTGTGTGGGATACATAAAATCTAATTATGGGTTAGAAATTAAGGTATGAAATACTTTAACAAACTTAGCAACAAATCTGGAAAATACATTTTTGCAGTACGTTATAGAATATGAAGCAAATATTAAATATTTTAAAGTATTACTTACCAAAAAATTATTTTTTTAAGGTTAATAGAGTAAAACAAATTTTAATTGTAAACACAGCAGTTTTTGGGGCAAAAACCGCCTACTAAACCCAAAAATACGTACATAAGATAGCGTACTTATTTGAAATACTGTTGTATTTATACTAGCAGTTGATTTCAGAAAAAAACAACTTTATCACTTTAATAAAATAACAAACAAATAACATAAAAAGTAACTTTATTAGTAAAAAAACGAAATACAATAAACAAACTTTTGTAACAAGAAACGTGTAAGTATAAACCTTTTTTTAATTAAAACCAAGTAGTTCATGCTTTACATAGATATTCTAATTTTATGTTTAGAACCGAAAACAATTTAAACTAATTATTCAATATTACAAAACTCAATATTCTTTAAAGTGGGAAATAAAGTGGGAAATTTTTGGCTTCAATTAGTAAAGAAGTAAAAAGTAAATTAATAATTAACAAGTCGTGAAACTTTGAAAATGAGGTCGACTAGTTGTGAAATGTCAGCTAAGAGGCGTTTATAAAAAAACAAGTTTAGGAAAAGCCGGTTAATTCAAATAGCATGTCAGCAGTTTAACTCTTATATGTACAAAAATTTTTTCTAGTAAAGTGTAGACCAGTGCTTCTGAAATGGGGTTCCGCGGAACCCTAGGGTTCCGCAACGCCTCTCAGTGGTTCCGCGAAGCCTTTTGAAATTTAAAAAAGAAGTTTGAAAGAAAAAAAAAACATAAATCATAAAACTTCAAAAAAAATGGAACACATAAAATGGAATATTAAACGAATACATTGTTTTTTACATAGCAAAAATTTGGCAACAAAACATGTTCCTTCTTGTTTACAAGAAGTTCTCTCAGCGCTTTATTTCTCAGCGTCGATTAAAACAGTTAATTTTATAAAGAAAAGTGACATAAAGGCCAGATGTTTCAAAGACCTATGTGAAAGTTTAGATGCTGACCATCTGCGACTTCTTTATCACTACGAAGTTGAATTAAAGTTGCAGGTGTTCACCTTTCTTAAAGATGAAGGCTCAGTATTAGTAAAGTTCTTTTAACTTTGTTTTTTTTTGTTTGTTTTTTTGGCCAGGCTAGGCTATCTCACCGATATTTTCGAAGAATTGAACGCTTTGTACTTAAGCATGCAAAGGAAGCAAAATTCCATTTTTGTCATGACAGACAAGATTGAGGCGTTTAAAAATAGAATTAACTTTTGGAAGAAAAAGGTTAGCAATAGTAATTTTGCGATGTTTCACCGGTTTGATGAGGCCCATAAAAAATGCATAGAATTCAACTTCTCTGACAAAATATACAACCACCTTGGTCTTTTATCTATAAAGTTTCAACATTATTTTTCTGAAGATGTTCACATCGGAAATTTATGGATTTGAATCCTTTTATGTGTGATATTGCTTTAGAAGAAGTGAATCTTCCTACAGATACAAAAAACGAATTTCTGCAACTATCTGAAGATAGCAATTTAAAATTGAGTTTCAAATAGAGGAGCTTTTAGATTTTTGAATATGTGCAATTTCAGAGTACCCCGTCTTAAAGCGTGCAGTAAAATTTCTTTTACCATTCACCACTCTTTGCGAGTCCGGCTTTTCACATGTAACAAACATTAAAACGAAGCAAAGGAACTGTATGCTGACTCCAACCTTATCTGCCTGTCTTTGTCTCAGTCTATCCAAAATCCAGCCGCGTATTGACATGCTTTTTGCTAAGAGACAAGTTCAAGTTACGCACTAAATGTTTTTTATTTAGTTTTTGTTAGGCATCTTACCCGTTTATTACAAAATCTGTTAATTCGATTAGGTTCATGTTCATTTGGTTATTGTTTGTAGCTCTCATTTTATTATGCAAGGAAAAAAAATTATGACGTTGCGATTAATCATGTTTGTTTTCGTTTACATATTATAGAATCATAAAATACCTATTGCCTCTGGCACACTTTGAGTTTGACTCGACTTAATACTATTACAATTGGTATGATTTCTAACAATGATATAGTTTTGCTAAAAAATTCGTTTTTCACGGAAATTCTTTTGTTTTTTGCAGGAAATATTATATTAAACATTTTATGTAAAATTAGGAAAATTAGGGGTTCCGCGGAAAATTTGAACTTTGGAAAAGGGTTCCGCCACTAGAAAAAGGTTCAGAAGCACTGGTGTAGACTGTCCTAGACAAGACGTATCCAAGCGGTGACCGACTCGATAACCGAAAGGTTTTTTCGTGCACCAAGTCCCAAGACTTAATATTTTAACTGATTTAATTTTTTCGTTAAATAGATAATATTAGTAATGAATCTTAGCTTTTCTTAATATTTGTAAGGACTAAGCCACCTTACTAGCCAAAAAAAAGTTATAAAAAGCTAAACTAACATATTGGCAGTTTTGCACAACAAAAGTCACAAAGACTTTTGGTCACCTCAAAAGGTTCTTCCGAAAATTCGCCTTTTTCAACGTCATAGACCGTCATGTGCGAACTTTGTCTTTGAACCACAAAAATTTTCCCGCCTACTGACAAAGCTTTGTTGTACAACAACCCGGGGTACCTCAAAACAACAAATCTGTTACAAGTGCTGTCGAACATCTCAAGAGAATCCCCGACGACGAACAACTTTCTGCCGACCACGACCAAGCTGTGACGGTCCATGCGATTCACCGTGCTCGGCATCGGCGTCCACGCATCAGCGAACGCGTCGTACGACTCCACCGCGTTCAGCCACCTCCCCGCGCCGCCCCGCCCCCCCGCCACCACGATCCTTTCTTTGTAGACCGCGCAGGCGGCTTTCGCCCTCGGAACGCGCATCCCCGAAACTTCCCCCCACTCGCAACCGTCGAACCGCAAACAAGATGACGTCACATCGCCCCCGATGACGAATATTTTGTCCGTGAACGCGCATGCGCAGTACAGCTTGCGCTCGTCGACCACTTCGCCCGCTTCCTCCCACGCGTTGGCGGACGGTGAATACTTTTCAACGCTTCTCACCCACGCGCCTTCGCAGTAACCGCCGAACAAGTAGACTTCGCCCCGCAAACAAACCGCCGTGGCGCATATTCGCTTCTTGGGAAGGGTTTTAGCGCGGCCAAAATCGCTTGCGGCAAACTGCTTGGCGTTTTGAAAAGCGACGCCCGAAATGTAATTGCAGCCGCCTATAACCAGTATGTTGAACAAGTCTTGTTCGCAATATCGACTTACTAAATAATTTTCAGGCCAGTTATGCTTATCTTTGTTTTTCAAAACTTCGTTTACTACTGCATTGCATTCGCCTGTTTTAGAAAAACAAGACATTTCAAAAAAATGTTTCAAAGCGTCTTCTGATAGCAAACTGAGACGGACTTTCATCAGCAAGCGTTTTGCGAATTTGCTACGTTCATTAACATTATGACGTACCCATTTGTCAGCAGCACCAAATACATCAAGTTCCGACGTAATGAAAAGTCCAGAGCTTGCAATTATTTTGTATATGTTCACAAAGTCTAGCTCTAAGAAAACTGGATTCGCTGCCACCATAGTAAAACATCTCTCTATTAGGCTATATGCTGACTTGCGAAGTCTTGGAAAGTTGAAGATGTTTGTCAATTGATAAATAACAAGCACATTTTTTATATTCAAACTGCCTTTCATCAATCCAAACAGCTTTGTCTCTGCCATTTTGTTAACAAGAAGTTTATTCAACTTCATTAAAGAAGGTATTTCGTTGTCGTCTAATTTCACATCTGCTGATTTAATAAAAATATTTTTTAAGTGGCACTTTAAAGGTGTTAAACGTATCACTAAGCAAAAGACTTACAATATTCTACAAAAAAAACTTAATTTAGTTTATTGATCTTTTGTGTTTTTAGGTATAAAAATGCTGTAATGCAAAAAACAGCATAAAAATTGCAAAAGTATCAATTTTAATAAGTGTAATATTATTTTTTCTCTTGTGATAATTTTTTTTTAATTTATAAACAGTTTTATAATAGTTTTCTTACAAAAATTTACTAATAAAAATTCTATAGAAATTTCGTCTAATACTAAAAGTTTGAAAATATTTATTGTCACTACTTTTTACTTTTAATAATCGATTTCATGTTATTAAAATTTAAAGCACTGAATGAAATTGGTACTAACTTGGGGTACAATGGTTTGATTTTTGAAACCCTTACAGAACAATACATTTTCTTAAGCAAGAAAAAACACAATAACTATATATAATTACAATTAAAGTAAATTTTTAGCTTTTTACTTCATATAATAATTAAGTTAAATGTTATATAGTACAATTTTTTTATGAAAATGGATGTGAATCCATGTTATAAGACCAGAATATTTTTTATAACAAGATCAAATTTTTATAAAAACTTTTAAGACATCATTTAAACTTTTACGCATAAACATTTAAGTAAATTTATGATTTTTTTTAAATAAAAATACCATTATTTAAATCTAAATTATGCACACGCTTAGTTCAAAATGTTTTTAATCCGTTCATTTCCTATTAAAGTTTTATTTTACATTCGGTTTTTTTTTTTCTTAGTTAGTTAAAACTCTAGTCAACTCATTACCATTTAGTTTCAACCCTAAGCTAAACGCAGCTAAAACTTAGCAATAACAAGTTTTATTACACACAGGGTCTAGAAACAGGGACAAGTCAAATATGTACAAAGACAATATTGCACGAAGGGTCACTATTGCACGAAAAAACTTTTCACAAAGTGACAATTTTGCATGAGTGACAAATTTCATGAAGTGTTAAAAAGATTAAATAAAAGTTTAAAACAAAGGTAAACAAAAAAATTGAAAAAAGTTTGATCAAAGATAAGGGTAAGGGGTAAAAGTGATATTAAAAGAAGAAAAGAGAATAATAAAACAATAACATGATAAAAGTTAATACAAAAAAAAGAGATAACTTAAAAATTTAATAAACCGACTAAGAGTAAGGGTTAGAGTTATAAGTGTTAATAAAAAAAAAGAAAAGCAAAAAAAAAACAAAAATAAAATAAAATTACCGATAAAGGGTAAGGGGTAACTGTGAAAGTTTGAAATAAATATAATATAAAGATAAAGTACTAAGAAAAAAGTTATCAACCAAGGGTAAGGGTTAGGGTTAACAGTGATAATAAATTAAATATAAAAATAAAAAATTAATAAAAATGTAATAATGAAAAACAAAAGTGGCAACGTGCAAAAGTGTCGTCTTGCAAAAATGACGCTTTATGCAAAATTTTCTTCGTGCATTTTTTAAACCTACCCCTAAAAACTACACCACCTAAAGAGCTTTTTCATAAACAAACCGCTAACTAGTAAAAGAAGTGGCGTTTCATGTTTTATTTTTTTTTTATTTCAAAAAATCATTGTAGTAGTAACTGATTCTGAAATGGAAATTTACACTGCTTTAAAATCTGCTAAAATTATGAACTAAATTAAAAACAAATAAAAGAATATTACTGTAGCCTGCTAAAAAAAATTATGTAATTCTTATATAAATACAGATTTTACTATAAATGACGTTACCTATAGATATTTAGAGGTCGAAGTTGTATAACATTATCAATAATATTTGTGTAAAAATAAATACTTTATTATCACTAAACTAACATTACCCTATGGTAAAAGTTACACAGATTTTAAAAAAGGTACCCAGTATATCGCTGAAAATGTCAGCATATATGGTTTTTAACTATAACTTTTTTGTTTTATAATAGTTTTTTCAAATTTCAAGATTGTTGTGTTTTGAATAAATTATGATATAGTGTGTACAAATTCCTAAAATATCATTTCATTAAAATAAAATAAAACATATAAATTTATAATTTTATGTTCCTTGTTTTTCCTCTTTGAACTATAAAGCAGTTATAGCAAACTACTTAAAGTAATAATTTTGAGAAAAAATTCTTTATAATGTGCGTGATATTTGACAACAAACTTTGTCCGCTATACATTTCTAAACTGATAAAGTTTTTAAAAAACCTAGCGTTTCAATATCTTACAATTTTAGCAATCAACCTGTTGTAATAGACGCTTTAACGCGTATAAAGTAGAATTACAGCTTATACATTTATCTTTGACTTTTAACTTATAAAATGCAGTAGTAAATTTTTTTTACTGTTTAAATGAAGTAGTAAATTTTAAAATTATTAATCCTACGTCAAGTTAAGTTTTTTGAGTGTCGGTTGTTCTGACTCGTACAAGAAGAGATTTGATTTAAATCTAATTGTATAAAAACGAAGTAAGAAAAATATGAGATAGGTAACAATTGTCGGAAAGTAAAAAACACTCGGGTAGAAATTAAAAAGTAGAGAACGGACCTATGCGAGAAGCAATATTAATTTAATACAATTTATTTATATAAGGGTTTCCGAAAAGTTTGCGCTATTACCTCCTAGGAGAATTTCGGGTACTAGGGTGTAACGGGGTTGAAAAGTTGAATAGGAACTTAAACTAATAAATGGGAGTGACAATTTTCAAAACTGCTGCTGAAGGGGTGACTACGAAAATGAGCTGATAAAAAGCAAATTTAGGTTGATGGTCTCGTTTAGATAGAAAAGGGTTTAGACTGAAATGTATCCGATAAATTATTTATCTTTTTAAATTTAAAAAATCATATGTAAACAAGTGGAGTTGGAATTATAAATAACATGAATTGAAACTTATAACAACAACTTGAACAGGATCGAATTAATTTTGCAGGGAATTGACTCACAGTATACCAATTTGTATCTTTGCATTAATTTACTTATAAAATCAAATATACAATATTTTTTGATATACGTCTAATAAGCAGATACAACTAATTTGTTTAGTTTACCTCGCTCAACAAAACTGTTGAGAACCTGCAAACATTTCTCATCGAGTTTCTTGGCAGCGTTTGTAGCACAGTTCTTCGTGTAAAAATAGTGTTTACAGTCCGTACAAACTGCAGCGCAACTGACTTCTTCGAAAGTTTTGTTTTCCGCACAAGTTTTGTTGTGAGAATTATTTTCCGAAATGGTTTCGTTGACGTCATTCCCCATTGTTGAGAATCAAGTGAAGAATGAAATAAAATGACTAATAGCAAGATAAAAAAATGTTATTAATAAAGTCTATCGTTTTCATTATTAGTTTTTGTCAAATACAATAATACAAAAAGTCTGACCAAAGTTTGCTTAAAAATCATATTTATAGAGTTGCCTAGTGTTTTTGGAAAACTTCCTCAAGGTATTCGAAATTTATTCCAAGTTTTTTAAGTTACACGTTTTAGGGTCTAGTTTTAGTTTGAAATTAAGTTTAAGGTAAAAAAAACCGAGTTAAAAAATGTAACAACATTGCAAAAATACCTTGAAGCTTCTTTTAATGTTTTTTTTTGATAAAAGAAATTTTTGATAATGACAAAAAAAATTTGTGAAAATCAAAATTTTATTACAAATTTCGAGCTTTTCCAGGTTTTATATTGATTTTTGTTCAAATTTCCACGTTTTTTAAAAAATTCTCAAGTTCCAGGTTTTTTAGTCTAAATTTGTAAATTCCAGGTTTTTCCAGGATTCAAAGTTTTTCGGTAACCCTGTATTTAACAAAAACATGTTTTGACTTTTTTAATAACTTTTGAAAAATCACTAATTTGTATGTTTGTTAAGTATTTCTAGTTTAAATGATATATAAAATTAACCTTTTTATAATAAAAGAAAAAACTTCTAAAGTTTAAACACCACATTGAACACCAATATAAGACTCAAACAAAAAATATGTTATATCAAGCAAGAAATTTAAATATAAAACAATGTGACTAGTAAAAGAGTTGTTTAAATAAATTTTAAAGTAGCTTCATATAGGAAAATGATTAAAATAAAAATTTAAAAATCCTAAGTAAAACTTGTTTAAAAAAACTTCAAATAAAACTCACAAGTTTACTAAACATAAAATTTTTAGTTCTAAATAAATCTGCATTTTAAAACTAGTTTAAACATTATTTATTACTTTTTAGCCCAACTTGCTTTTAGTTTTTCAGTGGTTTGGTTTTGTACTGTTTTTAACTAAGTAATTTAAACATGAGCAACTCATTTAAAAAAAGTTTATTAATTAATTTCTTTTAGCGCATCATCAGAACTAGAATGCTAAAAACTGATAAAAATATAGCGTTAATTTAGTGTTTTTTTTTTAATAAGTTGCTTATGTTTAAATTATTTAGTTATTAAATGGTACATACTAAAAAAAGGTTAAACCTATTTTTATATAACACAAGTAAAAGATTTTTTTTTGACAAATTAAAGAAACTTAATATTGAAAAGCATTGAAAAATAGAAAATTACAATAATTTTATACCTAGTATACAAAATAAAAAAAAATCATTTTTTAAATTTCTCAAAGCTTACTTAGTAAATGCCTCAATTTGATAAAATAAAATTAACTTTTACCATTAACTAATTGAAATATTACTGCTACTTACTAACTGTGAAAATTATAACTAAGTTGTATTTAAAACAAATGAAAAATTAAAAAAACACCTAAAATTTTTTCTAATTGCATTGCAAAAGTTTAAAAGTCTATAAAGTAAGTTAAGATTAAGTTTAATAGTTTAAGATTGGTAACACCAAACATTTACTATATTATTTCAAACTTTCACTTGACAAAAAATTCATTTACAAACACTTTTAAGTGGGCTTAGTAAACAAAATAAAAAATAATTTAAATAATTAGGTTTTATTTATTATGTAGATATACTTTTTAGTTAAATTAAGCTAAACTTGCTAACTTTATAGGATCTTTTGAATTGTAAAAGTTCATTTTAAAGAAGTTCTAAGTGTATTTTATTTTTTCATTTATTTTAATTAGAACTTAATATTAATGTGTGTATGAAATAAATACGTAAAAAGATGATTAAATGCTTAAAATTATAAGAAAAAAAAGTTGTGTTTTAGAACTGTAATTTAAACATTTGGTTTACTTTAAAGAAATTTACCATATTCTATGTACTTTTGAATACTTTTACAAAGGCTTAATAAAAATGTAATATTAGTCAACACTAGGTAATTTTACAATTAAATGACTAAAAAAGTACTCGTGTAATAAAACTATTACCATTATATAAACAAAGAGTTAATAGTTTATATAATACTCTTTTAATCAATTATTTACTCCAAAAATTTTATCAAAATAAAAGAAGTTGTCAATAGTTGTTAAGTGATTAGTAAAGTAGCCTTTTACAACTTTCATTTCAGTTACCGTAGCTAATTCAAGCAAACAAAAATCCAGCATGAGGTATAAACAGCTAGTTAGTAAACGTTTTGAAAACACAGTACAGTCCAGCTCTTACCGTGAGTTTAGTATGCTTGCACATCTATTTCTAGTTGGTATGCAAACAAGACTGGTTAAATGCAACTTTCATATGAACTAGAAACTAACTTATATATTTTTTAAAAAGTTTTTGCTAGTTGATTTAGTCTAAAAGAATTTTTTAAATAACTTGAATAATTTTCTAGGAAACATTTATCATCACCATCACTTTTGCTTTATGAACTAGCCAGGGCTAATTGATAGTCAATTATTCATTAATGTTATAAAAAATTGCAATTTAAACAAACAAGTTAAGTAGTTAAATTTCTTTAACCTTATAAGTAATGGATTGTGGTAAACTTAATTTATTAGTACTACTCATCATATTTAAATCCTACCTTATATAATTATTTCCTAATAAATATTTAATTCTATTTTAGAGTATTTTATAAAAAGTAGGCAAGACCACTGAGGTACTTAGTCTCTTATACAAAAGAACCACACAACAATATTACAAAATATCTATTTCAAAAATATAAGTTACTTTCAAAACTTTTGTAAATCACTTGGAAAAAGTGCAAACTTAATAATACATCAAGCTTAGTGCAGTAAACTCTAAAACAATTTAAGAGCTGGAAGTTATTTAAATCTATTTCAAAATACTTAAAACAATTGACTAAAAATTAAATTAAAATCTTAGGTGAGCAATAAACTATAAAAGGCTTAGTAATCTATTAAACATGTAAATTTAGCTTAAATGTTTTAGAAATTAAACACCAGTTTAAATATGATCTTTATATCCAAACAATACTTTCAATTATAAACTAAAATGTTCAAGTAGAATTTAGTCAGTTGTTCCTTCTCTCAGCTACACAAAAAAAAACTAACTGCACACATAAAATATTTTGTTATAATTTTTATGAAGTTTTTCATCAGTAAATTACAAATGGTTAACCCTTGTTTTTTTATGGGCTCATTTGGATTTTTTAAGAGTTAGTTTCCATATATGGTCATTGTTGTCATGCTTTAAATATTCTTTAAACATTCAGAATTCAAATAATGATTTGCGCAAGTAATAGCAGCAGTTTATTACAACCTTATATGTTCTAATAGTTTATAGATTTATAAGTTTTGTTGAAAAGTAATTAAACAATCTGTTCTTAGACTTATTAGATTCATAGTAGCCTTACTTTTCTAGATAGTAGTTTTAAAGTAAGTTTTTCAGAGAACAAGGCATTCTCTAAATTTTCAAATGATTTATTAAAAATATAAGTTATGAATGAGGTTTAAAACAGTTTATTTATCTGAATAGTAGTTTAGAAGAAGTATTAATATGTTTATTAAGTAAGCAGTGTAACAAATTCAAAACAAAAGTTTTAAACAAATTTAAAAATAAATTTAATTAAATTACATACGATTTAGTGCGAAAAAATATTTGATTTCTGATAGATATACTTACTGGAAAAGTCCCTTTGTACCAAAATTTTAGTTAAATTAAGTTTTCTTTTCACAAAGTTCGGATATGCTGCTTATGACTGAAAGCCAAGAACTGCAAGTATTTTCTATATTCACTGATTGTAGTTTTGAAATTTATGTTATTTTTAAACTACTCAAAAAATATAGGATTTATTCAGAGATACGATGATCTAACTGGTGAACTTTCTGAGGTCTTTATTTTTAATACTTTTAGTTATTCACAATTACAATAACTAATTAAATGCTAATAATACTATTCTATTAAACTATTTGTTATGTTTTATAACTTTTCTAAGTGAAATTTTTATGTTTTAATACAATAATATTATAACATTAAAATTCATAGAGTTTGTTCGGAGACACGATGATCCAACTGGTGAACTTGCTGAGGTCAGTCTTCATTCCCACCTCGTTAGATGAAGATTTTGGGGAGAAATTCGGAGTGTGGCCGCATATCAAACACCTCAACGCGTCCGCACTATCAGACTGCATCAGATCTTGCAGGTATGATGGAAGTTAAAATTTCTGATTATTTCAAAAAATAATTTCAATTATTAATTTTCATAATATTTTTTATCTTATTTTTATTATAGTTTAAAGTAAAATTGCTTTAAAAATTGAGTTTATGATTCATTATAACTAAGTTAATTAAACCGTTGGCGAACCTGGTATTTAACACCAATGTAGTTTAAAACATAATAGTTTTAATGTAACTCAACAAAAAATATGCAAATTAGAATTGCAAGTTTAGTTTAGTTGCTTTGGTCCAATACCAATTTAATAGGGTAATTTTTGAATAGTTGAAAAATAATTTAAGAAAATTATTCCAGGGAGACGCAACAAAATTTGTTCACACTGAATCTTCCGATGGGATTGCTGGATCCTCTAAAGACATTCATACAAGACGCCAGAGTTTTGTGTTTGCAAACATTCCTCAATGAAACTACGCAAGGTTTGTTTTATTTTATTATTATTAACTATTTAAAAATTATAATTGTTATTTTTAACTATTGTGTTTGCAAACGTTCTTCAATGAAACTACGCAAGGTTTGAATTTATTTTATTATTATTAACTGTTTAAAAATTTTAATTATTGTTTTTAACTATTGTGTTTGCAAACATTCCTCAATGAGACTACACAAGGTTTGTATTTGTTTTATTATTATTAACTATAAAATTAATTTGTTTGCAATCATCACTTAACAAAAGCACACAAGGTTTGGTTTGGAAATAAACGAGTTGATATTGTTTTTTTTATGTTTTAATAACACTAGGTGTTGATAATCAATATCAACGAAAAAAACGAATATTAAATAAGTATTAGATAGTAAAAAACGTTTACTTTAGATATTGTTTTATGATTTTACTTTTTTTTTAAAAGACTCTTTATAACAAACAAGTCTGAAGTCTAATAAATTTAAAGGTAAAAAGTAGTTTCTAATCATTATATTGAGTTGACAAATTTACAGCTTTTGCTAACAACTTACGAAAGTCTTAGTAATTGACTGTAAAGAGTTCTGTATTGTTTCATTAAAACTATTTTTAAATTAAAACAGAAATATCAAAGCTAGAGTCCAAAGAAAATTGGGAACTAGAAAACGGTGGCGTTACTCAACTGGTTTGTATTTTCTAAATCACTACCTATAAATTTATTCAATTGAAGTAAAACATAAATTTTATACAAAATATATACAATATATAAATCCATTAAACTTTTGCTATAAATGTTACTTTATAAATACTTTATTTATAAGTCTGCTAAAAACAACTTTTTATTCAAAATTAAATTTGTTTTCAAATCGAATGCCTGTCATTATTACTATCACACATGATTACAGATATCAATGAACAAACTCGCATTTTCATGCTTATTTATAAAATTTATTTATCTAATCTAGTTTATTGCTAGTTTTTTTGTACCTATTGATAGTTCTGATGCTTTGTTATTGTATTTTTTATCACAGCCTTCAATGTACGAGTCCATAGTGACCCGTATGTTTATGCTAATTATTATCACAGCCTTCAATGTACGAGTCAATAGTGACCCGTATGTTTATGCTAATTATTATCACAGCCTTCAATGTACGAGTCAATAGTGACCCGTATGTTTATGCTAATTATTATCACAGCCTTCAATGTACGAGTCAATAGTGACCCGTATGTTTATGCTAATTATTATCACAGCCTTCAATGTACGAGTCAATAGTGACCCGTATGTTTATGCTAATTATTATCACAGCCTTCAATGTACGAGTCAATAGTGACCCGTATGTTTATGCTAATTATTATCACAGCCTTCAATGTACGAGTCAATAGTGACCCGTATGTTTATGCTAATTATTATCACAGCCTTCAATGTACGAGTCAATAGTGACCCGTATGTTTATGCTAATTATTATCACAGCCTTTAATGTACGAGTCAATAGTGACCCGTATGTTTATGCTAATTATTATCACAGCCTTCAATGTACGAGTCAATAGTGACCCGTATGTTTATGCTAATTATTATCACAGCCTTCAATATACGAGTCAATAGTGACCCGTATGTTTATGCTAATTATTATCACAGCCTTCAACGTACGAGTCCATAGTGACCCGTATGTTTATGCTAATTATTATCACAGCCTTCGATGTACGAGTCAACAGTGACCCGTATGTTTATGCTAATCATTATCACAGCCTTCAATGTACGAGTCAATAGTGACCCGTATGTTTATGCTAATTATTATCACAGCCTTCAATGTACGAGTCAATAGTGACCCGTATGTTTATGCTAATTATTATCACAGCCTTCAACGTACGAGTCAATAGTGACCCGTGTGTTTATGCTAATTACTATCACAGCCTTCAATGTACGAGTCAATAGTGACCCGTATGTTTATGCTAATCATTATCACAGCCTTCATTGTACGAGTCAATAGTGACTCGTATGTTTACGCTAATTATTATCACAGCCTTCGATGTACGAGTCAATAGTGAACCGTATGTTTATGCTAATTATTATCACAGCCTTCAATGTACGAGTCAATAGTGACCCGTATGTTTATGCTAATCATTATCACAGCCTTCAATGTACGAGTCAATAGTGACCCGTATGTTTATGCTAATTATTATCACAGCCTTCAATGTACGAGTCAATAGTGACCCGTATGTTTATGCTAATTATTATCACAGCCTTCAATGTACGAGTCAATAGTGACCCGTATGTTTATGCTAATTATTATCACAGCCTTCAACGTACGAGTCCATAGTGACCCGTATGTTTATGCTAATTATTATCACAGCCTTCATTGTACGAGTCAATAGTGACCCGTATGTTTATGCTAATTATTATCACAGCCTTCAATGTACGAGTCAATAGTGACCCGTATGTTTATGCTAATTATTATCACAGCCTTCAATGTACGAGTCAATAGTGACCCGTATGTTTATGCTAATTATTATCACAGCCTTCAATGTACGAGTCAATAGTGACCCGTATGTTTATGCTAATTATTATCACAGCCTGCAATGTACGAGTCAGTAGTGACCCGTATGTTTATGCTAATTATTATCACAGCCTTCAATGTACGAGTCAGTAGTGACCCGTATGTTTATGCTAATGAGCGATGTGTACAACTCGCTGCCCAATGAAGACGAAATATTTCAGAGTGATCGGTTCAAGCAAAACTTCCCGCAGTTGATCATCCAGCTGTTTAGTGTTAGTTTGTATGCTAAATATATTAAATAAATAAAAATAGTTGAAGTTTTGAAAGTTTAGAAATAGATCATCTTTGAAAATATACACGTGATCAAAAATTTTAAGTTTTATTTTTTTATCAATTGCAATAATTGATAACTATTAAAAACCAAATCAATTAAGAGTTTATTAATTTGGTATATTGTAAAATTTAAAAATGAACATCCTTAATTTATAAAAAGAGTTACCTTGAATTTATAAAAAGAGTTAAATGTTTTTATCTTCCACCTGTTCGTAAAACAATTTTTTAATTTAATTTTAAAAACACCTTTTCGAAGTTATTTCGGTTTTTAGTATGCAACTTAATGTGTCATATTTACTTAATGTAATTTTTTCTTTAAAAAGTAAGTTATAGTGTTTAACAATATTTACATTATTTAATAGTTATTAGATATAAACAGGTTACACAGTTTTTATCTTTTATTGATCTTTTGATAAAACATTATTTGTGTATTAACATTTCTTTTTACAGAGCTTTGCGGAAACAATTGAAAAAGCTTGCTTTTCTTCAGTTAAAAAGGATGATAGTTTTGTAAGTTTGATTTAATAAACTTTTTTGTTAATGTATATGACATTTCTATCAACAAAGCATATAAAATGCTAAATATGTTTGTTTGTTAAGATCAGAATTTTGCTCTATGTTTGTGTTTATCATTTATAAAGTGTTTATATAACATATTTTGTTGCATTAGTTTATGAATCAGCATTTATTATTATTATTATTATTATTATTATTATTATTATATTGTTTATTGTGCAATGTTGGACTCAGGCATCAAAACCTGAGCCACTTAAACAGGACACACAAAAAGAGAAAAAGAAAATAAACTTATATTCAAAACTTTAAGATAAATTATATATATATATATATATATATATATATACAAACATAATTTAAATTAAAACACAAAGTTAAACACAATATGATAAACAAATGAACTAAATTGAAAATTCAATTCAAAAAATTCAAACTTATATATTACTTAGTACACACAGTAAAGAAGTTTGTCTAAAATCATGACTTATAAAACAAAATTCATAACTACAAAATATATAAGTAAACTAATAGTTTGTAGGGGGGAGGCGTAGGGAAACGAATATTTTTTCTTTTGTTTACATAGAAAATTAGTGTATTTTACTGGTATTTATCGTATTTAAATCAAATCTTTTTAGCTTTAAACGAAATTGTTCTACCCTCTCACAAGATACTATATCCTGAGGTAGTCTGTTCCACATAGTTTTTGCTCTGTGAAAAGATGCGCCTTGCCACTGACTGTTTTGAAAGTCATGTTTACATTTTATTTTCAAACTATTTCCTCTTAGTTGATATTTATTTTGGGAAAAATTAAAAAACTGGTTAAAAACATTTTTATATTTGCCATTGATAATTTTGTAAAGAGTTAATAAATCAAATTCCCATCTTCTATATTCCAGTGATTTCAAGCCAAATTTAATCATTCTATCATTATATGACGTGTAAGATATGTTGCAACGACTACAAATATGACGGGTAAAACTCCTTTGCACAGATTCAATTTTGTTAATATCCTTTTTTAAATGGGGTGACCAAATTTGGGTACTAAACTCAAGTTTAGGGCGAACGTATGTTTTAAATAGTTTTGTCAGAATTGAAGCAGAATTAGTTTTAAAACTTTTCAATATATTTGATAACATGTAGTTTTTGCAATCTTATATAAATAGTTGATATGTTCATTCCATTTTAAATCTTTGGAAATATAAATAGTTATATGTTCATTCCATTTTAAATCTTTGGAAATATAAATTCCCAAATCTTTAAAAACTTTAATTTCTGGTAACTTGATGTTATTGATTAAGAGGTCAGTTGGAGAAGATTCTTTTTTGTTAATGGTTAGAATTTTACATTTGCTAGGATTTAAGTTTAGTTTTCTTGTTTTTAACCATATGTAAATATTATCTAAAGATAGTTGTAATGAAGTATTTGACTGACTAAAGATTTTGGCATCATTTGCAAATAAGCTTAACTCACTTTTAATATCAATGTTTGAATAAATATCATTAATATAAATTAAAAAGAGAAGGGGACCAACTACACCACCTTGTGGTACTCCACTGTAGATTGTTAAAGAGTCAGAAAGCGTATTATTGATGAGTACTCTTTGTGATCTATTATTTAAAAAGTTATCAAACCAATCAATTAAGCTTTCATGTAGCCCATACTGATTTTAAATTTTTAATAATCTTTTGTGTGATACTGAATCAAAGGCTTTTTGAATATCCGTATAAACTACTTTAGTAAATTCATTTTTGAGATAAGGAACTCACCAAGAATGTAAGCATGTTAACAGTTGAATGGTTGATGAGCGGTTTGGAACAAAACCAAACTGTTTGTTAGTTAATAATTTGTTATCAAAGAGGTGATTGAGAATTTTTACAGATACAATATGTTCATAAATTCTTGAAAAGCCACTTGTTAGAGATGTTGATCTGTAATTTAACGCATCGTGTATATTACCTTTCTTGTGCACAGGAATAATAAAAGACTTTTTCCATTGTTTAGGAACATCAGATAGTTCTAGAGAGCAATTAAATATTAATGAAAGTGGAAAAATTATTGATTGGATAACATGCTTGATATAATAGGGTGGAATGTTTTCTGGCGTTCTTATGATTTTATCTTTTAAGTGGTTAATTGAACTTATAATGTCTTCATAGGTTATGAAAAAATTTGGCGTTTTACTACAATTCTTTTGGGGTAGCTTAAAAGACTGGTAACTCTCGTCTTTTTTAAAAAATTTTTGAAAATTTATGTTAAAAAGTGTTGCTATTTCAAAATCTGAGGTTACTGTTTTGTTTTTATCATTATCATATAAGAGATGTATGGAATTATTTAACTTAAGTTTAGATTTCACGTAGCTATAAAACTTTTTTAAATTTGAGTTTTTGCAGAATTTGTTTTCATATTCAAAGTTGTATTTTTTAACAGCTAATTGATATTCTTTAGACTTGTTTTTGTATTTTATCAAAAGTGATTTATTTGTCTTACTTTTTTTGTATAGATTCGCTTTTTCTTTTAATAACTTTTTAATATGAGATGGATATTTTTTACTTTTGTTATTTTTAGAATAAATTGAAACAAAACGTTTGATTGAGATTTGGATTGAGCTAATGAATTGATCGTAGAAATGCTGGAGATTTTCTGAATTTTTAAATAAAGAGGTCCAATTAATTTTTGACAGGAAATCATTGATGCTTTTAAAATCTGCTTTTTTATAGTCATATGAGACTTCTTTAGCTATAGGTACTATTTTATTTTCAATTTTAATTTTTAGTGAAAGCAAGTTAGTTGAAAGCAATGGTCACAAGTGTTTGTTAATGGAAAATTAGTTGAGTGTGATATGATTCTATCTAGACCAAAATGATTGCAAATTATAAGATCTAGAATGTTACCATTCTTATGGGTTGGATTTTCAATTACTTGGGTTAAAAAATTGTCTGTACAAAAATTAAGAAAACACTCATGGGGTTTATTGAAATCTGTGCTAGGAATCCTCCAATCTATATTTGGCATAATAGAATCACCAAGAACATAAAAAGAACACTCTTTTGGAAAAACCATTTTAATCATTTTAATTACATTTTGAACAGTCAGTGCGCATCTCGCAGACAGTGGAGGAAGGTAGACATAACAAAATCTTAATTTCATCTTTTTTAAAATTACATCTACACATAGGTATTCAAAATTGATGTTGCTAGTAGAGATAGAATGGTTTTTAACTTTAATAACTTTAAGCGAATTTTTGAAAAGAATAGCAACACCTCCACCCCTACTAGACCTATCACTTCGGTAAATGTTATAGTTAAAAGGACACACTGTGGCATCGTTGACCTTATTAGTCAACCATGTTTCAGTCAAAAAAAATAAATCAATGTTATTCAAATTTATATAGTTCTCTAAAATATAAAATTTATTTAAAACAGATCTTATATTAGTGTAACAAACTTTTAATTTTAACTTTAACTTTTAATTTGCGCAAAAATTTTTTTTAGTAAGTTAAGTTATTTAGAAACTTCTACTTTTTTATAGCTTCAATCAACTATGGCTTAGTACTTCTAAAGTTAGGAGCCTTCAACTTATTACTTCCAAACATTTAATGTAATTATATTTGGGCCTTTAACCACTTATGATCTGATAAAAAATTAAATCATAACAGTCGACTGAACTTCTGTTTTGTTTTATCTAAGTAAATTTTGTGAATTAAACTTTTTAAATGGTTTCAAGGTTTTTAAATGCTCTCTTTTTAATTTTAATTAAACAAATTAGATTCAAACCACTTAAAAATATAACTTTTTAGCTGCAAAATTTAAACGTACAAATTAAAAAGCCTCTGCTCGCAAATTGATACTTGGACTTCATCATTGTATGAAAGACTTTTTTAAACTTTAGATATAAACTTCACAATTTGTTTGTCCAGATTCACGCAAATAAGATGTCGAGGCACCTTGTAATATCTCTGAACAACCTGGATCACTGGAACAAGTTTATCGTGCCCAGCTTAATGAACAAAATCAACAAGTACAAACTCCCTAATATGGAACAAATAACTAATGTTAGTTTGTTTATAATTTTTAGTTCGTTATTTGAAATAATTAAATCATGATTTTTGAGAGTATTTGCAACTTGTTAATATATTGTTTTTTTTTTGTAACTAATTCAGTACAAATAACTACAATTAGTTAGTTTTTTTCATACTTTAGATAACTTTAATACGGTGTTAATCAGTAAACAATTATTTTTCGCCTGTAATTTTGTGTAAATCAAATTTTTCAATGTTTAACTTGAAAAAAAAAAAAATAATACGAAACAAAGGTTTTTAACAAATGTATCTTATAAAAACTTTTTGAAATTCTTGAATTATTTTAGAATTGAATACAGTACTATTTTTGTATGATTATTACGAGAAAAATATTTTACGTTATAAATATATTTTAATTATTTTTTAATTGTGTTAAATATTAAAATCTAACTAATTGAAAAGTAACCACTCAGGCAGTAGAAAGTTCAATTATGACGTCACGTGAAAAGCTGTTCACTTCTTATTGTGACATCAAAATAGAACCCTTAGCATCAGTGATTGAAAATAAAATGTACGAAGGAGAATTTACCTGGGAGGATTGCTCCCACGTTGAAGGTAGGTTGAAATTATAATAACGATGATAATTTCAATATCACATATTTTGAAAATTTAAGTAATGTTATTTTCAAGTTTTTGATTGGTTAAAGGTATTAAAGTTAATCTTAACGATTTTCTTGCATTAAATTAAAAAAATAAAAAGTTTCTTGTAATATATTAAAAATGCTTTTCAAACTAACTGTTTTAAAAACGCAAACTTTGAACTACATTTTTAGTTAATTTTCGATTGACTTTGTTTTTAGCATCATAACTATTTGTTATTTATTTTCGGAATTTTTTTTAGGCAGATCTACAACTTTATAGAAAATTTCTTCAATAATAAAATATTTTTATAATTAATATTATAAAATATTGAAATATTTAAGCAACAGTAAATTTTATGTTTTCATTGCAGGTGTTCGGCCTTACATAAAATTTTCACTGATGAAAATAATTTCAATACATGCAGAGGTTAGTTTGTTATATATTATAATTCAAGTAATAAAGTTTTGAGGCTAAAGTAAAATCGTAATTAAATGTTCTAATAGTACCAACAATAACTTTACTTAAAAATGTTTAACAGGTTAAATAATAGTATTTTTTTTATTCTAAGGTTATTGCTAAATAAGTTTTATAAAACTTTCAAATAAAATTTAATTAAATTCCAGAAGTTTAAACATAATAATAAATAATAAACAATTGTTAATAGCAAGTATTATTAACTTCAGTATTTATATATTTTTTTAATTACTAGGTATTTAACATCACTGTTTTTAAGTTAATATGCTGTTGTTTGTTTTGTTTTTAATATTTTTTAATTAAATACTTAATAATTTATGGATCAACTGTTTTTTTAGGTGTTCAGCATTTTAATTTTTATCAAATATTTTGTATTAAAGTATTAAATGTTTTATTTCGTGTTTATATATTTAGGTTTTTTAATCCAAATGTATTCAGCAACGTATTTTTTTCTAACGTCTTTTTATTTACTTTTTATCAGGTATTCAGTATTGCTCCCAACCTGATAACTTCGGTGCTCACCGAAGCGACGCGCCACCTTGCGGAAGAAATTTGCCGCCAGATGGAAATAGTGGACGGTAACTTTAATCCGCGAGGTGGCGCCCTTCAGGCGAGAGTTGACGTGGAAAGTCTGATGGAGTGCTTGAGCGCTTACTCCAATGATGAGTCCAGGTACTAGAAATATTTTTGATTTTTGACTTTTCTACAATTTTTTAATTTTAGGTTTTTCAATTATTGTTTATTACTATACTTTTTGAACGCATACTCGAATGATGAGCCCAGGTAGAAAATATTTTTGGTTTTTCATAAAATAGAGTTTTGTTTCTAAAGTTTTTCCTTAATTTGTAAGTTCATCTGCGGTTATTCAGATTTTTTTTTTACTTTTTGAAATATAATCATAAACTTTAATAAAAATAAAGTTAAGTTTTTTTTTGAAAATTTGCTAAAATGCTTTAAAAAGCGCTTACTCAAATGGTAAGTCCATTCCAATAATCGATTTTTTTATTGCTTCATAAGGTTTCTGTGCTTTACTCTGGTTAAGAAGTTAAGAAAGTTTAGTAAACAATAGTTATATGGTAAATTGTAAAGTGCTTAATATTATTTTTCATAAGTTTTAATGTTTTATGTATATTTGATCTCGACCTAAAAATGGTACATTAATATGTAAGTTACTTATTTTAGATTAATTTTATCTCTTTCATAGTATACATAACTCAGTATAAAAAGTAATTAAGAATAAAACACTTATTTTTGTGGAAATAAGAATAAGTTCAATCTAGTTTAATTTTAAAAATAAAAGTTGTGTAAATACATGATAAACAGCGTTGCCAAAAAACCTGGAATTTCGGACAAAAATCACTAAAAAACCTGTAATTTTAAACTAATTTTACATTTACAAAATTTTGATTATGTTCAAACTCTGTTATAAAAATAAAAAGTATTTTGTATAACTTTTTTTCATAAAAAACACATTTAAAGTAGCTTTATTGTATCTTTTTAATGTTGGTATGCTAATTAAGACAGTTTTTTTACACTTAAAAATCGACCAAAAAAGTTGTTTATTGAAACCTGGAAGAAATTAAGAAAACCTGAAAAATGTAATAAAAACCTTTGGCAACCTTGTATAAATAAAGTGTAGGTATTGGTAAAAAGTACTAATGTTACTAAGACCAGGTATCACAGACTTTTTTAACAAAATATTAAAAATTTAGTTAGATGCTTAATTTAAATATTTCTAGATGTTTTTATTTTTCAGCTTTAGAGTGTGATAAGCATTGCAAACAAAAACCAGGGTGCTAATGCTTTACTGCTTTGTGCTTTTAATGTAACTTTTTAATATACATATTTTTAAGCACCGACTAGCTCTTTGAGCGAAACTTAGTTTTTCAAGTAAGCTTCTGAAATATAAAATGATACATGCTGTCCTATTGCAAAGTAGGGAACTCTAATTGTTTTTTATTATTCAACAATCATGACTATATAAAATAAAGTTAGTTTAGTTTGATAAAGTTTCTCAAAATTTTAATTACTAATTTAATGTTTCGTTTTGTTTTCAGGTCTCTTTTCAATAAAGCGTTATCTTTCATTCCAAACAGCAACATCGACAATGAGTAAGTAAAGTTTTAAAATTTTTATTAAAAATAGTTTACTTTATATTTATTGATGTTAATAACTTTTTTTTTTTCATATTAAGTATTCATATCGTAAATGCAAATTAAAATGATTTATGTTGGAGAATAAGCTAAAGTAAAAAAAATTTTTGTTCATAGGAAATGAAAAGTTCAGTTAATATCTTTACTTACTTATAATTATAAAGAATTTTTACTAATATTGTCATGTTTACTTCTTCGAATAAAAATAAGTGCTGAATGTATTAGCGTTTCAAATTTTTCAATTAATATATTTTTCTGAATTGTTTTTAATTACAGTAAACTGAAAAAGTACAAAGAAGAGTTCAAAAGCGGAATGATATTTCAGCAGAGATGCCTTCAAAATTATTATTTTACACTTTTTTAAATATATATTTTTGTTTTCTGATTATGATTTTCATGCAATAAAACACACAACTGCTTTTTTATACTTGGCATAAGTATTTCATCTAAAATCAATATTTGTTTTCATATTTCTTAAAATCAATTAAAACTTTAATGTTTTTCTAAGTTCTTTATTTATTGTTTTTTTCAAAGTTAGTATATATCCTATTTTTTTATGGATAAAATTGCTAACCAAAACTAGCTAACTAAGCTTTTACGAAAAGTATAAAAACTTCTTTTTTCTCTATTGTTTTAAATTTTTCTATACTTTTTGTTTTGCATTAAAAGAAGAGTTCTTAAGTATAAGTTTATAGTATATTAAATAACTGGGTTTTAAGATACAATAGAATTTAATATATAATATTTATGTTTTAATAATAATGTCACAGTCAATATTTTTATGGAGTTAACGTATAAGTGATAGCTTTGACTATCATTTTAAGAATACCTACTAAGCGCAAATAAATACTTACTGTAAAAACTGTTATATAAGAAAATTAGATTGTAACTAAACATGTCTAACGTTTTTCGTTAAAAAAGGTCTCAATTTTTAGATAGCCTATTTTTTAACTTTAAGTGAATGATAAACCAGTGGCGTGGTATTGTTTTGAGGTGCACAGTTTTTACAAGTATCAAAAAACTCTTAACTTGATATTTGTAAAGCTAGTTTAGTATGATTAAAATAATAAAACTAAAAAAATCGTTTGTTAAAAAAAGTCTTTAAGATTAAGCATTTGGTCGCGATGCCCTTATCAACCTTACAAGTTATTACTAACTAATCCAAAAATTGAAAGTTTTAAAACAGGTTCTTATGTACCACTTTTTTTTTAACAACGCTAATATTTTTTAATTAAAAAAATTAATATGTAATTTTATTTTGATACTGTTTTCCAAGTTTATCAAATCGTTTTTTCAAGTTAAGATACGCTTTCTGATAAAGCTACTAAATAATAGGATTGTCTAAAAATATCAGATTTTCACCGTTTTGTTAGCGGAAAACTATTAGTTTATATGATTTAGTTGTATTATATGAAAAGAAAAACTATTAACTTATGTCACTAGTCAAAATCAGCCCGGGTTTTAACAAAAAATAATCCGGTAGATCACTAAGCTAACCAGTAGACTTGAATAAGCTGTCAAAATTTGACCTGTGTTGTTATGTAATATTGTTGTTGGAGAGTAAAATTTATTTGATGTCAATACTTTTTATATATTAAAAACATTTGTTAAAGATAAGTATATTCACAATGCATTTACCTTCCAAAAATTTTAGCAGATACTATCATAAAGTTTATTTAAAAACTGTAAATTTTTAAAATAAACTTTATGATAGTATCTGCTAAAATTTTTGGAAGGTAAATGCATTGTTAATATACTTATCTTTAACAAGTGTTTTTAATATATAAAAAGTATTGACATCAAATAAATGAGTGTATTTTTATTTTCCAATTCATCGCCCTGTATACTTTTGTTTTCAGCTTTTTTTTAGCGTCTGATGAACTGCTCTGCAGGGAAACGGCGTAACGCAATAAAAGTTTAACAATAAGTTTATATAAAACTGTAAATTTACAAAAATAGTTGAATGTTCTTTTCAACGACTTTGAATAATGAAAAACATAGCTATTTATTTATAAAACCAGCTGTTAATACACTATTTGTGAATATTTAACGTTTTTATTTTGGTCTAAGTTTTATCTTTTTACATTTACTAAGCTAGTACCATATTTTTTCAAAAAAAAATTTTCTGAAAACTATTTTTTGTATTGGTTGTGTGTTTTTATTAAACCATACACAAGTTTTTTCAATTGTTATTCGAGCTAAAACTTTGTAGTTTTACTAACCGAGAAACATGTTTTTGTAACAGAGGAAAATATAAGTCTAAAAGAACACTATTTATCACAAGTACTTTATTACAACATCGTTTTCAAAAGATTTATAGTTAATGTTTATGATTATGTACTTATATTATTTATTATAGATGTTTATCAGTTTTATTAATGACTAAAAGCGTGATTGAATTTTGAATTACAAAGTTTTTTTGAAGGTTTTCTATAAAAATTTAAGCTTGTTTCTACCAAAAATTCGGTAAATTTTCTTGTTTTTAAAAGTTTAAGTGTTCCTATTTTAGTTCTTAAACAAGTAGTAATAAAACCACGTACGTTTGTAGCTTTTAACAATTTAATTTCTAACAATAAATAACATACAAAAATTAACTTAAATATAACATTAGAGAAGATACTTTTTTCTTTAAAAAATACACACATTGAAAAAAATATAAAGATCTTTTAAAAATTTTTTAGGTGTTTAAGTTTTTTAGTTGTGTTAAAATTAAAAAATTTTTGGATAATCTTCACAACTATTTGTAAAATAGCAATACTTCCTCAAAATTTATTTTTGATTGCAAAACTTTTAGATTTTAATAAACATTGTTAGAAATAGAAACTTTAAGATTTTATTATTTCAAAGCCTACTAGTAAAAGAATTTTTGAAAATTAATTGTTTCAATAAGTACTTTTTTAGAAAGTTATTATTGTGCTATATTAATAAACACTTTTGTAAGTTTGTCGACACCTGATTTATAGCAATAAGACAACTTTACACATTTGCTATTATTTTGAATGCAAAAAAAAAACGAAAAAATTGAGGCAAAAAATCAAAGTGGAAATAGAAAAGTGAAAGCGATGACAATGCATGACTAAAGTATATTTGTAACTTTTATTAAAATTTAATAAATAGGTTCTGACAAAAAACGGATTTTTTTTAATCTAAAAACAATATTTAATTTTAAAAAGAAACTTGTGTCTTGTAGTGATTTCATAATACTTAAACAACAGCAGCACTTTATTTAAAATAGACTACTAAATCTGATAAACCAAAATAAGAAAATGTTAATCTAAAGAATTGATTGCTAAACTATCTTTTTAGCTATCATTTTCTATTTAAAATAGTATTTTTTGTGTTTAATTAGTTTAAAAGAATAAACTTTTCATTTTATCTTAGGTTACTCTTAGTTAAGTGTCATATTTTATTATGACATTTAAACTGTAGGTTTTTCCTCTTTAAAAATTAGAGTTTTTAATAGATTAAAGATTTAAAGTAAATAGGTGGTGTGTAGCTCGATGACCGAAATAGTTTTCAATACATTAGGTCCTTTGACCACATATTTAGGAGTCGATTTCTTTATCGTGCTTAACAAGCCAATACTCCAAAAAAAAAAAAAAAACAAATCATATATGTGTAGGTACTTTAGGTAATGACCTGTATTTTGATATGGTTTAAATTTTTTGGACTTTTTTTGCAACTTTTTTATGTTGTTTTTAGTTATTGATAACAATAGTTGGTCGCACCTCAACTTACCTAGCTCTTTAAATACTTACAGCAGAATACAAGTTTTGAAAAGTAGATATCTAATTCTATTCATCTATTCCCTACTATGGACGCTTACCAGCCCTCTGTGCATTTGTTTATTGTTAAATTGCTATAAAGTTTTATATTGCAGTTTTTGTTTGATTAATAGTTAAAATAAACGAGAATATCTACTACAATTTATATAAATATTTTTTTAAGCAATACAACTGGTGAACTTAACTTTTCATTAAGATAACTTCTTTAAAAAAGTTATGAAAGTTCAAAATAATTTAAAAAAAAATCCAAAATACGCTCATACTTATCCTATTTATGTGAAAGAGAAACTTTACAACAGTTTTTCATTAAGTATAGTAGTAAAATGTACCTATAGTGAGTCGGGTAATTACTACCTCGACATTACTTAACTAATATGTAAAAGCACTTACACTAAAAAGTTTTTTATATTTATGTGATAGCATTAAGAAGTTAACAATCGTTAATTTAAGTTTCTTCATATTTGAAAACCTTTTTCTGTTGTAATCAGTGTTAACTTATAAGTTTGAATAAACAAGCTTTCAAAGATTATTTATTTTAACAGTTTGAACTTGACTTACCAACCATAGTTTTAATTAAGTGCAACTGTGTATTAAGTCATGTTTACTCAGCTTTAGTAACTTACAAAAACAAATAAGGTTTTAAACAACTTTTCTATATTTAAACTTTTTTTGTTTTGAAATGTGTTTACCAACGGTTTTATCTTTATTTAGTTTGAACATTTGTTTATACTTTTGTGTAATCAGTTTAACAAATATTAGTCCTTAAGTATACTTAGAAATTTTTAGTTTCAAGACGTTGACTTTTTCAAGTAAGGCGAACCTACTAATATTGATGATTCATAAACGTATAAACATAAAAACCTTCAAACAACTTGAAGGTAAAACCATTGGTAAACATGTTTCAAAACAAAAATGTTTGAAATAAAGAAAAGTTGTTTAAAACATTATTTGTTTTTCATAAGTTACTAAAGCTGATTAAACATATTCTTAACACAAAATTAAAATCAAATAAAACTATAACTGATAAGTCAAGTTCAATCTGTCCGATTAAAAAAAAAGCTTTAAGAGTATGTTTGTTCAAATCATAAGTAAACACGGGTTACAACAGATAAGATTTTTGATGATAAAGAGCTTTTAACTTTTTTATTTAAACTCTTAACACCATATTCAGTTTGTGATAAAAATAAGTTGTTTAATAACAAAAAAAGCGTAAACTTTTTAAAGTATATAAACAGACTTCACTTAGCTTTAGGTTAATTGTATGAGTTGAAATTTTCATGTTGCAATCATCATCAATCGTTTAAAGACTATAAAGTTTTAAAGGTAAGGGTATACATCTCAGTATCTATTTAAATTTTATACTTTAAATATATCGTTAAGTGAAAACTTAAAACTTTTTTCTTAATAAGGTAATGATTCCTAGTTGCACTTTTTTATATAAGAAATATTTAAATACTAGGAGTTTTCTAATTTAACTGTGTTATTAAAACTTATTGTTTAAATACTAGATTTTATAAAGAATACCCAATACGTCTAGTAAAACTTTTAAATTATCTTAAATTGATATAACTTATCAACTTATATATTTTAAAGGGAAATAAAAACATGAAGCTTTTTAGACTAGTTTTTGCTTTTTTATTAGCAAAAACTACATTGTCTATGCCAACAACTGAAGTAAGTACTTTGGCTGAGACAACCACCAGACCAACTGTTGCGTTTACTGATGAAACCTTTTTCGAAACAACTGAAGTAAGTCTTGTATTAATTAATTAAAATTTGATTGACAAAGGTAAATAAAAAATTAAAAAGCAGCAGATACCCTTCTTATTGCAATCTTCTACGTGTTCATAAAATATTCAATATCTTTTTTTTAAGTTATTTATCTTCAAATAAAAATGCCAAAAATATACACTCAATTTAGATCAATATTTTCTAACTAACTTTTTTAAATTTAGCTCCTTAATAACTAAATTAGTAATATAAACAAAGTATTGATGTGATTACAAATATAAAAATTTTATATACATTAATTAAACGACATAATACTGAGTTATAAAACTACATATGGGAACTAAAATACGCAAACAAAGACTATAATTTAAATTGGGAAATACTCTGCAAAATTAAAACAAAACCGAAAAACATGAAATTTATGTAGCCTAGGAAAGTACGAGATTCAAAAAACTAAGAAAGATTCATAGCTAACTAAAAAAAAGAAAGACACAGCCCTGTCTTCAAAAACAAAATATGTATTCTAAAAGAACAAAAATGTTAATCAATAACAAAACACCAACAAAAGAAAACTAAAAATAAGAACAAACAAGACAAAACATAACATAAGTTAGCTTGTTCAGAAATTGTGTTAAGTATTGGCTAACTAAACTATTCAAATTAATTCAACACGTCGTAATGTGTATTTTTGTGCTTCTTTAAGAAGCTTTTCTGTTAGGTTTATTTTTATTCTGATGAAACGCTTAATACGAAAACTACCAGAAACTACAGTAAACATATCAAACACTAGTTGTTTTTGTATTATGAATATATGTATATATATATATATATATATTTATCTAGTTATATAAAAACTATAATTTATACAGCTGTTTCATACATGAAATGTAAAATTTAATGTGATCCTCAGTAAGTTACAGTTTATTATAAAGGTAAACAGAAGTTTAGATTTAAAAATTTTATAATAATTGTGACGTAGTAATAGTACTTATTGTACGATTAGCTGAATTTGAAATAATACGCTGTTTTTGTTAATTTTCTGCTTTTTAGGAAAGTTTAGAAAGGTTATTTTGGAATAATTTTTTAAGCTACTTTTTTTTCTTTTTTTAAAACTGTTAGAAACATGTTATAAAATACTCGTGTTTGCCGCTTCAATTTTATTTTATTTTAATATTTAGTTGGTTTTAATTTTTTTTTTAAGTATTTTTGATAATGGATGCATATGTTTTGTCTTTCGCTTTTCTTGTTTAGTGTTACGTTTTTATCTGATTTTTCGATTTCTATTTTTTCTAGAAAAAAAAATAGCTTAAAACATTTTTCCAAAATAACCTTTCTAAACTTTCATAAAATGCATAAATTAACAAAAACAGCGTATTACTCCAAATTCAGCTAATTGTACAATTAACTGTACTATTACTACGTCACAATTATTATAAAATTTTTAAATCTAAACTTCTGTTTACCTTTATAATAAACTGTAACTTACTGAGGATCATATAAAATTTTACATTTCATGTGTGAAACAGCTGTATAAATTATAGTTTTTATATAAGTAGATAAATATTCAGCTCCAATTTAATTTATCTTGCACTATCGATCAGAACTTTTTATAAAACCTTTAATATGTATATATGTATCTCTATATATATATAGAATTAAGTTATTTAACTTAATAAATTAAATTTTTTCACACTGAGCCCACCTTGAGGGCTTTATTAATAAAAAGGTTTATAAAAAATTTATTCTAAACTTGTTTTGAAGCTGATGAGTGCATAGGCACGAAACTCGAGTCCTTTGAGTTTTACATCTTTAAATAAACCTTTATATATATATATATAAATATACAAAAAAGCTAAAAAATAGCCCTTAAATAGCTGTCTAATAAAGCAATAACCAAAACACTTTAGTTGCGAAGCTTTCGTCCTTTATTTAGAACATTTTCAACGCAAAAATACGGCTTTTTCAATATAAACTTGCTATACATAAATATATAATTATATTATTAAAACACAACGTTTTACAAATACAATTGTTTCACTATTCTGTTAAACACAACAGATATTCAGTTTGTTTATTGTAATAACATTTTTAAACATAAGTCAAAGTGTACATGAAATTAAGCAACAAAACTTTAAGGATTGTTACGTCACTAAATAAATCATTAAAAAATGTAAGACACACTAAGATTGCATATATGTACAAAACTATTTAATATAAAAGCTTGAAAAGTGTTTACAATTATGTACTAAAAAGTTCATTTCGTTTATTTAAAGCTAGATTTGAGTTTAATTTTGAGATCTTGTTTTTTTTCATATTGCAGAATGTGCAGCCATGTTTTAAATTGATTTTTTTTTGTGCGTGCTAAAATTTCCTAGTTAATGCTAAAATCTTTATTTATATTCTTCAAATCCCATATATATTTTGAAAATGTAGTTTTTAGTCTGTATTTACTGTTTTTAAAAGAACATTTATGCCGTGTGTACCTACTTTTAAACGATAAATCTGATGAGCCAACATACTACTTACTTTTCTCGAATTTTATTACCGTCGCTCTATAGATAACATTTTTTAATAAACAACTGCCATCCACCATGCATTTATCTCTGCAGCTGCATTGCTTTCGTTCTTCTGCCTTATCTTCTAACATTTTGCGATTATTAGACATCGTCTGATTTTTAATGTTTCGCATGCACGAGTACGAAATTTTCAACGAAAATCGAAAAATCAGATAAAAACGTAACACTAAACAAAAAAAGCGAAAGACAAAACATATGCATTCATTATCAAAAATACTTTTTTAACAAAATTAAAACCAACTAAATATTAAAACAAAATAAAATCGAAGCGGCAAACACGAGTATTTTATAATCTTTTTCCCAACAGTCTAAATAATTTTTTCTAATAACTTAAAATATTTTTCCAAAATAACCTTTTTAAAAATTCCTAAAAAGCATAAAGTAACATTCACAGCGTATAATTTTAAATTCAGCTAATTGTACAATAAACTTTACTATTATTACGTCACAATTATTATAAAAATTCTCAAATCAAATTTTCTGTTCACTATTATAATAAACTGTAACTTACTGACGATCACATGAAATTCTACATTTCAATGTGTGAAACAGCTGTTTAAGTTATAGTTTTTATATAATTAGATAAATAAATATATATGTATATATATACATCAAAGGATTTTATAAAAATTTCTGGTCGATAATGCTCGACAAATTGAACTAAAGCTAAATATTTATTTGATTATAGAAAAAACAATAGGTTTATAAGACCGTTTCGTTTATGACATATGTAACCTCATATACTCATCAGTAAGCTAAAGTTCATTACAATGTTAAACAGAAATTTAGAATTTGAAAATTTTATAATCATTATGACTAAGTAATAATGAAGTTTATTAACAGTAAGTTAAGTTTGAAAAAGTACGCTGATCTTCTTAGTATAAGAATTTATACATTTTGAAAAGTTTGAAAAGGTTGTATTAGAAAAACATTTTAAACTGTATTAGAAAAATGATTTAAACCATAATTGAAAAATATTTAAAACTATTCGTGTTCGCGGCTTAAATTTACTTTGATTAAATACTTAGTTATTTTTAATTTTACTAAACAATTATTTTTGGTAATGAATGCATATATTTTGTCTTTCGCTTTTCTTGTACAGTGTTATGTTCTTGTCTTATTTATCAAATTATATTTTTTTAAGTTGCAAAGTTTGCAGCCGAATTTAGTATTAAATTTTGATTTTGTCCTGTTTAATATTGTAGTCTGTATTGTTATCTTTTAAATTCTAAATGTAGTTTGCCAGTTCTGTTCTATGTCTTTTGTTAATATTGTTAAATGATGATTTGTGGTTTCTATATGTTTGTTTGAAAGTATTTCTTGTCAATCCTAAGTATTGTTTTGTTGTTTTATTTGATTTCATTGTTGCTATATATACTATGTTTGAGACTAGACATTGATTGTTTAAAGGACAATTGTTTTTTGCGGCAATTGCAAAGTTTATTTTTTGTGATACTTTTATCGATTTATTAGGGTTATTTTTACTGAAATAAATCTAAAAAAAGTAAGATTTTTATAGATAGTTAATTCGGATTATATAGAGATGACGAACTACAGATAATATTGTATGATTTAAACAAACTGATTATATACAAACTTTTTTTTTATTTGCATCGGACATTGTTTACACAAACTTACGAAAACAGACCAACAACCAAACTTCTGAACCAAGCTCAGACCGTTTAAAGCTCTCAATCCTCAACACGGGAGATGATAACACGTTTGTAAAGTTTCAAGTTTTTTTGAGCAAACATCTTGAGTTATTGACTTCAACCACTAAACAAAGAACACAGAATAGCAGGACAAAGAGACACATCGAAGAAGAGTTGGAAAACTTTCCCTTAGCTTATAATGGTTGTAGATACTAAAAGTTATGTAGCATAGCACTGTAGCTTTAATATTGAAAAATTAGCTGTATAAACTAGACTTAAAAAAATTATTTTATTTACCGCAGAGTTTTTTTTTAACTAATCAAATTAAGTTATACAAGTTTAAATTATTTATATTATATTTAATAAATAATATATAAATATATATATAAATAAATAAATAATTTAATATTATTATATTAATCAAGTTTAAAAAAATCTAAAAAGCTTATTTATCAATTGAAGTTTTGCCAACAATACTGATGTTAAATATTATTTAAAAATTGGTAAAATTATTAAATATATTTTTTAGTAGAAGCCTTAAACTTATACAAAACTTAATAACTGTCTTATTTATAGAAGTCAGTATTACAAAACTATTTAATAAAATATTTAACCTTTATTTACTTTTAAGCTTTCAATAGAAAACAACATTTATAAGTGCTTTATAAATATTGTATCTTGTTAAAAAGCTGTTGTTTTAAGTAACAAGCTTTAACGTTGCAAAAAAAAATATTTTATTATTAAAATCAAATAATAAAGTGTAAACTATAAGTCACCATAAAAGTATTGTAGAATATTTTTTAAAGTATATTGTTTTTAAGACCAAAAAAGTTAAAAAAATATTGAATTTCACAACATTACGTTTATATCATTATCTCGAAAACTTGTATTGACGATAAATATTTAAAAAGAAAAACAAAGACTAAGTTTTTTGCTTAAGCTATTACCTATGTCGCTTATTTTAAAGCTGCTCAGAAAAAAGTTGTTAAAGATTGTATAAATTAAAAAATACTTTAAAAGGATTTATATTTCAGCAAAACTTTTGTCAGATTGATGTCTGCATTGCATAGTAATGGTACTTAAGTTTTTTCAACTAATACAAGTGTTTTATTAATTAGGAGACACAAAATATAATCCAAATTAAGCTGTTGAATCAAGCTTAAAGTTTATAAGCTTAACGGCATTAGCACAAAATAGCTATTGGTAGACAAAAGTATAGCTAACATATTTTTTCACATAAAATACAGGCAACAACTTCGCGGCTAACGAAGTGCAGATGACCACCGCCTCCATCAGGCTGTTGAGCAACCACCACCTGAGCAACGAGGTCGAGTTCACCAACATCGAGCACTCTTCTGTGATAAAAACAAACAACGAAGTGCTCACCACCATCGAGCTGCCACCTAGTGGACAAGTTATCGCCACAATCTCAACTCCCAACTACCCGTCGACTTACCCTTCCGACAGCAACGTCGCGTTTTTTATCCGCACGAGCGCGCACTCTCTCCAGTTGGAGTTCACCGATTTCGACGTGGAGACTTCTTTCGACAGCGTTTTCGTCATCAAAGTCGATCGCGAAACCGGCGAAAGAACTTTTGTAGCTTTTCCGTCGAAAAATGACGACCAATTTGTTTACAACAGCGACGGTAAGGACCTGCTGGTAGTTCTGAAGACGGACTGCACGGGCGAGAGCCGCGGGTTTAGCGGCATCGTACAAGTAATTGAATCTGTTTCCTCGAGTACTGTAAGGCCACATACAAATTGGCCGTCTCTTCCGACCGTTTCGGATGATAAATTACCCGAAACGAATCAGTGTGGTGACTTAGAGCTTGTAGGAAACGGTATCATAAGATCTCCTGGGTGGCCAGATTATTACCCGGTCGATTCTTTTTGTAGTTATCTGATAACTGCTCGAAACAACCGTAGCATCGATTTAGAAATTGATGTGGTTGGGATTCGACTTGATGACAATTATGTGCATGATCATATTATACTATATTCGGGAAAAAGTGACAAAAATCCTATATTAGCCATTATTAATGGGTATGACCAAGCACATCATTTCATTACAAATACATCTCAAGTTTTAATAAAGTTTGTATCAATGCATGACAGTTATTTCAATCACGGATTTACCATAACATACAAAGAGACAAACGATTCACCACTAAACATCCCTACGTGTGGTGGCTACGTTAAGAAAAGTGGCAGAGTTTATATCCCGAACTATAAAATTTATGAAAATATTTTATGTGAGTGGAGATTGCAAGCTGACGTGGGTAAAAAAGCAAACGTTCACGTGTATGGTAACAACCTAGCTTATCAGGGAACCATTATTTTTTATAACGGTCCTGACGCATCTAGTTCTGTTTTAAAAAGTTTCAGTTTTACTGCTTATAATCAAAACGCAACTTACACTTCCGATAGTGAGTACTTATATGTGAGATTTTCTGTTTCGATCTACAAAGAAGAAAAAGGTGAAATTTTTTATCCATATTCATCTAGTTACTTTGACTTTTTTGAAACAGACTAAATGCTTTACTAGCTTTTATACTGTTTAGTTACTTATACTGATTTAAAAAACTATAACAAAGCTTTATAAATCGTTTTAAGCTAGGAATTTTGTGTATTTCTTTTAATTTTAACTGTACTTTTATATTGTAGACATTCGTAAATATATCTTATATCATTAATAAATACTTAATTACCTATGCAGAGTTTTTTTAAATTAATAAAATTTCTATTTTTGTTGTAAATATCATGAGTTTAGAGAATAAAAAAAAAATTGTCGTTAAATTTTCGGTTGCTAAACTTTATAAACCACAAATAAAGTAAATTGGAGGACTTCTGTTATTAATTCAAAAAAGTTACATTAAAGTTTGGGACTTTAGTCAAGGATAAACTTCAAAAATTATACAATAATAATAGATTATGTTTTAGTATATAAAAGAAGGTTACTTACAATATTTAAAGATAATTAAACATAAATGATGCAACGATATCTAGGGTTAACTACAAGAAAAGACTAAAAAAACTGGTTGCATACTTGATTTAAAAAAAAAATTTACTAACGGCGTTTAGCTGCCAATAAAATATTAACAAATCTACGGGTTTGTAAAGGTTATTGTACATCAGAAAAGTAAACCAAAGAGTTGTATTAAATGATTTACTATGATTGGGTTAGAATAGGGGTGGGCAAAGTACGGCCCGTGGAGTGAAAATGACCGGCCTCCGAACCTTTTTTAAATTTAAATAGAATCCGGCCCGCGGATAAAATTGATCCGGCCCGCGAGTAGATGACCCAGCCCGCTAAGCGTTTCCAAATTTATATGAAATCTGGCCAGCCAATGTAAATTTTACAAAACTTGTACAAATCATTTTTTAAGTTATTTTTACAAAACAAAACTGTAAACATTATTTAAGACTGTAAAATTATTTAATCTTATTTATTTTTTGTAAATATGAAAACATAAACCGTAGCACTTGTTATATCAGAATTACAACACTTAAATATTTACTAGCTTTATAATAACGATTATTCTACATTTAATAACACAAGCTACTTAGCTTTTCTTCCTTGTGACTTGCTGCTAATAAGACCAAATAGAGCTTGAAAAACCTATAAACTACATAAAATTTTATCATAATTTAAATGTGATAAACCAAAAAATGAGTTCATAAAACAAACATAAGGTATAACCTTAACTATTTAGCAAATAATTTGTTTACAAGTTCTTTAAAGTCGTTTTAAATGTTGTTTTGTGGTTGTTTAAGCCTAAAAGTTCATTTATTGTAATTTGTTTATTAAACGTGCTCAAATTACACTAATTAACTAGTTTTGTAATTTATGTGATAAAAACTTCTACTTAGGACATTTTAAAAGTTCTTTTGTATTTGTTTTTACTAAAAAGTTTGTTCTTTGTACGTTTATCTTTTTTATAACTTTTATAAATTGTTTATTGTCATAGAAATTTATATTACCTGTACAAACTATTACTAAGTTCACTGCCGAACGAATACTTTTATATAAATATTATCCTATAGTATATGCTCTAAACTTTCAAAGCAGAGTCAATGCTAAATTTTGTAAAAAAAAAAATCAACTTACTATGGTCTTAAAAAATGAATAGTTTGGTCATAAGCTTCTTAATTTATTTTCTAGGTGTTAAAATAAGATTTTTTCTTCTAAAGCATGAATTTATTCCTGAAAATATTTAATCAATTTATTAAAAAACTAAGAATAAGACAGAATTTTAGTAATTTACTTTTTAATTTAGAGGAAATCACCAATGAAAAGTTATTCTTCTACATTTTCTATGAAACTTTTTATACAAAAGACTTTATCACAAAAGTTAATTAGCAATTTTTTATTCTGTGAAAATAACCTTGTGGTATATAGTTTTAGCTTTCACAAATATATTTAAATCTAATAAAACAATTGGATAAAGGGTTAATAAAGCATAAGGGTGGTTCCGGATTCATAAAAAAAAACTTAGTACTCACCTTTTGACTCAAAAAGTTTTAAATCCAAGTTTTTTGTTTCTTTGAAAGTTGTTTTAATAAAAGTAAATAGAGGAATCACATTAGCTCTGCTGATATAAAACAGGGCTAATTGAAACTAAACAAATGGACTTAAAGCACTATAGTATACAAATTATTGTCACATTGTTAGATTAGGCTAACATCAATTTTATTTATTTATGTGTTGTTAGCTGTGTCACCATTACTACTGTTTATAACTTCAAATATTATAAGATTTTATTGTTTCACTCAACCAATTTTATGTTATATTATACTGTTAGAATCAATTTATACGGTTAAATGATTTTACCTCATTGAAAAAAGCTATCTTTCGTACTCAGTAGAGCGAAAGATCTGTTGGCTAAACGCGAAGCCACCCGATTAAACTGTTGGAATAAAATATACTTAAGTCGTACAAATTTTAGATAACCAAGAAAATTTATTATTGCAATTAACATTAAAATATCTAATCATTAAAACGCAAAGGTTTAATAAAACTTATAGAAAAAACACAATGAACAGTGCAACTTACATTTACTTACCCCATGATTGTAACAAAAACGTTAAACAAAGCTAAATAATGAGTAAGCAGAAGCAAAGTTTTATAACCCTAAACTAGCAATTTTAAATAAACAAAATTTAACAAAAGCACAATCGAAATTTTGATAAATCTTTATTTCTTTAAAAGTAGTAGATAATATTAAAACTATTCTTTGCTAAATATAGTTCACTAGAAATTAAGTTAGCTTTAAATCTTAAGCTTAAAGAAATTCTTCTCTGAATTACAAATATGATTTTTGCTTGAACTTTAGTAACAAGTGGAGTCTTTTACTATTAAAGACAGTTTTTCTTATAAAAAGCTGATCGTGGGCATCAATAAACAAAAAATAATACTAAAATCAAAAAAAGAAATACTGTTTTAAACAAGAAGTTCGAAGCAATAATAAAATTTTTGGTTTAGAAAACTTCCGTTTAAAAAAAAATATTCCGTACAATAACAATTTATTTACTTGTTACAAAAGTAGATTCGATCGGACACAAATCTATATCATAGAAATGTTTATAAAAAATAGTTTGGATGTTAATTATCTTGAACTTGATTAAAACCTTATCTGGGTTTTATATAAGTAACTAGAAAAGCCTTATACAAGAAACTGGCAAATTTTCCTAGAAAAAGCTGCTCGCCAGCCATTATTATTAGAAAGTTAATTTAGTAATCAACGAGCAAAAGTAACTCAGATCAAGAGTACAATAAAATAAGCAATAGTATCAACTTAAAGTTTAAAAACTTTCATTATAGAAAACTATGTTGTACAGTACTAAAATATTTTGTTGTTTAACTGAATAATAAAAACTAAACGTTTATTGAGTATAAATTGTTCCAACTCGTACAAAAGTAGACTTAATTGTACATGAATCAGTTACCATTATAAAAATAATTTCCGATACTAAAAATCTAAAATGTGCTTTACTTAAAGCCAGAATTTAGTTTTATTAGCCATAAAAGCCTTTATAAGTAATAAGCCAATTTTCTGCCACCAGTGAGCCGTAATTATTTAAAGTTACCGTGTTAATCAACAAAGAAAACCTACACTAGACCAGTGGCGTAGCGTAGTATTTTAGTCAGGGGGTGCCCAAAATTTTTTCTCTAAAAATTCCCTAACTTAAAATTTAAAAATGAATAAATTCAGTAAAACGAAAGTATCTGTTTTATTTACGAAAAAAATATCAATCATTTCTTTAATATACAACACAACAGTGATAACAACACCTCATTACATATTATATATTACAGAAAATTAATTTTTAGTAAAAGAAAGTGAAATGTTATACATAGAATAGATTGCTTGTTTATTTAATGCAAGTTAGGTATGAATGCTAGAAAATTAAATCTGAATTATAACAAATTTAAATCAAGGTGAACTTAGCTTATTGCTTTTTTTTAATTTTAATGAAATACAAATCAAAACTTGTCAAAAAAGAAACATTAAATACGTCATAAGGTTACACTACTGCGGTGCACTAATTAGTTGCGTTCTTTTTGAGTCTAAGTTCTATGAAGTTATAAAATTTTTCTTTATGGAGTTTTTCATCAATATCAGTGCGCACTTTCGCTTGCGCACCGAATCAGTATGTTGGGTAATTTCCCTAGCTTGTCACTTATTTGTATTCGAAATTTTGTTTTACTTTTTGAATACTAGATAGTTGAAAAAAGGCAAATTAAGCAGAAAAAAAAACCATAAGGATAAAGATATTACATCTTTTTTTTTTACTTCTTTTATTTTTTGGGTGGCACGCATGCGCCAGTGTCTCTCCTACGCTACGCCCCTGCATTAGACTAAAATCACGATAAAACTAGTATTAATAACAATTTTATTTTCAAAAAATTTAATTTAGAGAATTATGCTCTACATCACTAAATTTATTCTTAATAATCTTTTCTGAATAAAAACTAAAATTTTAATTTGAGCTCCTTTCGTATTAAAATTTTTAATTGTTCAAGAGCAAATTTAGTGTAAGCTCTTTTCGTGTTAAAGTTTTTACAATTAAAATTTTAACTTGTACAACAATAAAATAATTCAAATTCGATAGTTGATTGGGAGTTGATTCAAGTGGGAATTGATCGGGTTTGAAATAGTCAGGTGGAAGTGATCGGGTGAAAATTATTCGAGTGGAATTGATTTGGGTGGAATTGATTTGGGTGGAAATTGATCCGGGTGGGAATTGGTTCGGGTTTGAAATAATTCGTGTTGGAATTGATCGGTTGGGAATCGTGCAAGTGGGAAATGTCAGTACACCGTTTGATTAATAAAGTACTTGAAAAAATCAGAAATTTTGGCAACCTTTTGCATATAACTTGCTTACTTTTTATATGTAAAAAGAAATTTAAAGTTTATTTTAGTTTGAAGGCTACAATTATGATCGTATATATTTTTTTCATTGCAAATAAATAAGCTTGGTGAGCTGTTTTGATACTTATGAATACTTAAATTTTCTTATCAACATATTTAAAAAGTAGTTACTTTTATTTTCTTAATATTTTTGTTAAAGTTATAGGCTTTAAATATTTTAAAAATATTTTTAACTACTTTTAACTATATTGATTGTGAATGGTTTCGTTTTATAATAAAGATGAAATGTAATTTAAAGTTCTAACTTTTTGAATAGTTCAGAAAAGTATCATCAAAACTTAAACTAACTTTTTTGAAAGAATTGTATAGTTAAACCAACAGGTAAACAAACAAAAAACTTCATAACATATATTTACTAAAGTAAATTCATTTAATTTTTATAAATTTAAAATTATAAAGTAATATTTTTGTAACCGCCATTAATAAAAAAATCTTTATAAAACTTCTGTTGACCTTTATGGAAATTTATAGTGTTTTTGTTGTGTAATTTTGAATTATATAACATGTCTATAAACTAAAGTAATTGCTTGTTGAATGAATTTATAATGTTTGAATTATTTAAGTTTTGTTACTAATGCATAGTCTGTAACTACTCTTTTTGTTAATTTAAATTTATTGTTTTAATTAAGAATGTTCTTTAGTTTTTGTCCTTCTTTTATCAAAATTTACTAAAGTTAAATGTTTCAGCTTAGCATTGCTGTACAAAGACGTAGACTTGACCGAAGTCAAAAAAATTTGTTGAAAGATATTGAATACAGCTGTAGCTTGATATTTTATCGTTACTTTTTATAGTTTTCTCAACCATAGCATTGACGACAGGAACGTGCTATTATTAAACTAGTGTTGTAATAAAATTATCAGTTTGCTTAACAAAATTCAAGCAACATGCTTTTTTTCATTGTTGAATACTCTGAAAAACTTATCGATTAAACTTTTAATTTTTTGGTTTTTATGCAATTTGGTAAAGCAATCGAATGTTGCTTACAGAAACTTTTATTCGCATTAAACTTAATTTAAACTAGGATCTGACCATTTTTAATTCGTGACCATTTAAGTTTTATCTGTTGTCATCTGTGTTTACTTATGATTAGAACAAATAAGTTTTTAAAGCTTTTTTTTGTTATAATAGTTTGAACTTGACTTATCAGTCAAGTTGTTTTACTTTTAATTAAGTGTAATTGTGCTTTAAGGTTTTGTCTACTTAGCTTTAGTTATTTACTAAAAACAAATAAAACAAATAACGTTTCAAACAACTTTTATTTATTTAAATCATATTATTTTGAAGTATGTTTACTGACGGTTTAAATTTTATGTACTTTGAAGATTTTTATGTTTATACGTTCATGAAAAATCAATATTAGTAGGTTTGCATTGCTTAGAAAGTTCACAGCTTGAAACTGGATGTTTCTATATAGACTTAAGAGTTAATGATACAAACTTTAATACAAAATCTTCAAATTATATGAAGATGAAACTGCTGGTAAACACAAAACGGTTAAAAAAAAAGAAAATTTGTTTAAGACGTATTTTTTTTTCGTAAATTACTTAAGCTGATTAAACATATCTTAATATACAATTACTTTTTATTAAATAAAATTTATTATGACTGATAGATCAAGTTCAAACTGTTTTAATTAAAAAACTTTGAAATATTTTTGTTCAAAGTTATAAGTAAACACGGGTTACAGCAGATAAAATTTCACCTGTTCTTAACTTCTTAACACACTGGTTTATAATATGAATACTTTAAATTCTGTTGCACAATAGTTAACTAATTTTTAGGTAGATTTTACTCAATTTAGCATAGGTACTTTTTAATATTACTTAATGAAAAACTGTTGTAATTTTATTTAGTACAAGATAAACATAAGCGTTTTTACCAACCGTATTTTGAAATGATTTTTCCAAATCATTTTAACATTTTACATTTTTATTGTCAGAGGTAATTTCAAAGTTATATTCACCAGTCATATTTTTATATAAAAAGTTGTTTAATTCCATTTAGTTTAACGTAGACATCTCTTTTATGGTAACTATTTACAAAACCAAACTTTTAAATAAAACATATTATACTATACTTGGTCATACTGAAACTTTATGGAAATTTAACCAAATGCACTGCACAGTGGGCTAGTGAGCGGTCATTGAATCTTTAGGTTTAGGTGAATAGATAATCGAGATAATGAGTGTTATACATAGTTGAATTGAATTTGGTTCTTCTTTTCAAAATTGGTTTTCTGCTCATAGTATTTAAAAATTAAGGTGTGACCAACTTTCATTTTAAATAGTTAAAAATTACCCAAAAGTGTTAAATAATTCTACCTCAAAATTTAGATCTGATAAAAATACACAGAAATACTTAAAACCCTACGTATACGACTACTTTGTTACTTTTTTTTTATTTTTAGCTTATTAAATACGGATAAAGAACATCAGGCTGAGGTATATGGTCAAAAGAACTGGTGTGTGGAAAAAGCTTTCATTGAACTACACACAAACTTTTTACTATGTTTTGATTTATTAAAAACATTTATTTTTAAGATAAGCAGAAAAATTTACAGTTTAAAAGCCATAAATAAATATGACACATGACTTAGAACAACTTAAGATAAAAACAAAAGTTTACTCTTTTTAATTAATTAACAGTAAAAAACTACATTTTAGAGACAAAAAATAATGGCTGAAAATATTTTTTCAATCAATTCTTTAAAATTTAACGTTTTACCAGATTTAGTAGTCTATTTAAATAAAACTGCTTCCGTTATTTAAGTATATGGAAATTTTTTTTTAATATATCAAGTTTTTATATAAATGAAAACTAACAAATATATTTTTATTTAAAGTTACGAAAACTTACAAATATATTCTAGTCTTAGATTTAGCATCGACTTTAGTTTTCAATTTGCACTTTGATTTTCCTGCGTCAAATTTTCAGTTTTTGTGCATTTAAAACAAAAGAAAGCATGTAAAGTTTTCTCATTGGTGTCGGCAAACTTCAGCCCGCGAGCGTGTCTTTATGTTAAACTAGATACTCCGGAATTTATAATAACAGCACTTCGCATTTTAGAAGAATTTCGTATTAATATTTTCGTACTGTTTATTGCAGTTATAAAGTAAGTATTACGAAGTCACTTCCACAACGTTAAGATTATAATTAAACTTGTAGCTACAGTGATAAAAACTAATAACTACTTAAGCTTCAAAATGACTATATAGTACGTGCAGGTAAATTTTTTTTTCTAAATTTAATTTACTATTTTTTATATGTTATTATACTTTTACGACATTTTATTAAGTGACTAAACACTTTTTAAAGTAAAACAAAATCATTTGATTTATTTAAAAATCATAAAAGATGGAATTGTTTTGTTTTTATAGCTTGTTTCCGTTTAAATTTTTTCTATAACATTAGCTTAATAAAAATTAGATTTTGGAATTTTCAGTAACTTTGAGTTTTGCTGATAAGTGGCTTAAAATTCCAATTTTAAATAGTTTTAAATTACATTTAGATAAATTGCTAGGTATAAATATCTTTAATACTTTTGTTTTCAAAAAGCTCTTATTTGAGTTAACTTTTTGTTGACTCATTATATTAATTACGTTCAATTCGTTTTAAAATTAATACTAAGTTTACATAATTATACACTGATATGCTTGAAATTTCGTTTTTTGTTTAGATTTTTATCAATAATTAAGTTTTTTAATAACTTTACAGATAAGCAAAACATTGTTATGTGCAGTTCACTATTTTATTTTACTTGAAAAGGTCGCATTTTTCTGTCACCGAAACCTGGTCGTAAACAAAATATCTAATTTGCACATCTTTATTTACTTTGTAGTTTTTCTAGTTTATAAGATTTGTTTTTGAATAGCTAGTTTAAAAATATTTCAGAAAACAGTTTTTGGAAAATGGAATACTTGTTATCTTCACTTTCAGTATATAAAAATTTTGTGAATAATATAAGTAGTTAACAGTAAAATTGTTTAAAAAGTTTTAAAAGTTAAACTAAAGTTAAATTTACAAAATTAGCAGATCTTTATACAAGTATTTAGTTTTACAGTAGCTAATATATAAATTAATTGACAAAACTTTTTCATAACAACTTCAAATAAATTTTCATTTGTTTTAAATACATACAATAAAAATAAAAAATGCATTTTTAAAGTCTATTTGTAAAATTAGATTAGAATATTAAGCCTAAAAGTTTTATCTTTAATTTTGTTTAAAAAATTAATAATTTTCATGACCGTAAATAAAGAATACACAAACGTTTTATTATTTACATAATTTTTCAGCTAAAATTTTGAAACATGTTCTAATAAAGTATAGTTAAAGTCTACTGACTTTAAAAAAATTAGAAGTTATTAAACAAATTTCATTAAACTCCGTTAAAGAGTTTTATTGTGCAAGATCCAAGTGCTCTTTGTTTTATTCCTGTACATCAATTTTATAGTTTATCTAGGCCACAAGTTCCCGGTATACTGAAACCATATAAAGTTTATCATTATCGTATCATTACTCTAAACCAGAGCTTCCCAAAGTGACAATTTTGCCCCGTTTTGGGAGAACGTAATAAAGGACGACGATTGTGAAAATTAGTTCAGGAAACCCTGCTTCAAACCCATAAAGCCATAATCTTTGATCCACAAACGGACATGAAGATTTATCATTCAAGTCTGCGTTTTACGGTTGAAATCTTCAAATCAATCTCTCCATAGCAAAGCAGCTTGGTTAAAACAACAAAATTTTTCTAACAGCTGCGACAAACTGAAATGTTTTAATAAAAAGAAAGTCATGATAACAGCTAAAAAGCTAGTTTAAAGTTCTACCATACAACACTGTGCCTTAGTTAATAAAGTTCTAGGTTACCATTTTACTAATATAAGTTTACAAATCGCTATAAATACTTTATACTTGTTTTGTTTTATTGGAATGAAAAGGTCGCATTTTTCTGTCACCGAAACCTGGTCGTAAACAAAATATCTAATTTGCACATCTTTATTTACTTTGTAGTTTTTCTAGTTTATAAGATTTGTTTTTGAATAGCTAGTTTAAAAATATTTCAGAAAACAGTTTTGGGAAAATGGAATACTTGTTATCTTCATTTACTTAAAGATTATATAAAAAGTTTGTGTATAGTATAAGTAGTTAACAGTAAAATAGTTTTAGTATTTGTATAAGTAGTTCGGTTAAAACAACAAAATTTTTCTAACAGCTGCGACAAACTGAAAGGTTTCAATAAAAAGAAAGTCATGATAATAGCTAAAAGGCTAGTTTAAAGTTCTACCATGCAGTATCTTAGTTAATAAAGTTCTAGGTTATCATTTTACTAATATAAGTTTACAAATCGCTATAAATATTTTATACTTGTTTTGTTTTATTTTTCATCAAAGAATACTGTTTGTGTCAAATGTTTCTACAGGTGGTTTCTTGTCTTAACAATTGAATTTTTTTAAATTAAGTAGTGAGCAGATATAAAAATAAAGTTAAACTTTTTCTGTATAAAACATTTTTTAATTACAAAAATAAATTAAGTAGGTCAAAATTTAGCTGAACTTGTGTTACGTAATGTGCATGTTTTAACAAATTAAATACGGTAAAAAAAACTATAAACTTCAGAATTAAATAGCAATATTATCAAAACGTTTATGGTTTTGGATTTGTTACGAATTAATCAAACTTTCTATTTGTCGTTAAACTAAACTTCAATTAAAGCAACATTGGCTTAAAACAAACGACAGTCTTGTAATAACAAAGTGCATTTTGACGTCATAAAAAGCATAGAATGCATAAAGTGTTTTTGTGATATGAACTCTTTTTAAAGTAGTTAAACCAAATTCAGTTGTACATTAAATATATTATAGTTTTTAAATAAAAAGATTTAACAGTTTTTTTAAGATTTTTTTTGTACTAAGTTGAACAAAGAATAAAACATATTGTTTAACTATTGTGCATTATTCATGAATGTTTAGAAACTTTTTCTTAAAGAAAAAAAGATATAAAAGCATTTATTATATCAGTTTTGAAAGTGTTTTAAACATACTTTTCTTAGATAAAATTAGCTTAAGTGTATACTGTACTCTATTATAAGCATGTTCGAATAGTAGTACAAAAAATAGTTGTTTTTATAACTCATAGTAAATAAAAACAGGTTTAATAAGGTTAAAAATAAACAAATAAAATGATTTAGTAAAATTACATAATGACATTATTCTGAAATGGAGAATAAACCAGGTACATATACTTATTTATTTTATAACTAAAATTGTTCTAATAATTTAAATAACTAGTTTTAGTTGTAAAAAGTTTAAAGTCTTAATTTAGCTAAGTTACTGTTTATTTTGTTTAAAGTTTAATATGTGATCAAATTTTAAAAGTTGTTTGTTTTGAATTAAATAATGGGGTTAGTCAACTTATATATTTATTGTGTTTTCAGAAACTGTCTTTTTAAATTTGTTTCTACATACTAAAATACAAAGGAATTTAAATTGCATACCGTTTTATTTAAAAAGTTGCATTTATTTAAAACGGTATTGCTCTGTTTAAAAAGTGCCAAATCAATGTTTTTTTTTCTTACACTTTTTTTAAGTTTTTTTTTTGTAATTGTACTGCAGTGCAAAAGATTGAGCCATATAAATATTTAAAATGATAAAGTTAATTATTTTTACCCGCAAAAAGGCTAAAGTTTACTTCTTAAATACTTACAATTTCAAAATGTTTCATTTTGCTGACATTATTAGTTCTTGATTAAAATTAAAATAACAGCTTTACTCAAGAAAAATGTTTAGATTACAAAAAACTGTTAATAAACTTTAGTTTTGTTATTAATTTTTTTAAAATAACACCTCCTAGTGGAAAACCCGCAAACAGACGACGGGCTCGCGATCGCATTCAAGATGTTCCCGTTCGTGTGCCTGCTCGTGGTCTCGTTGCTAGGCAACAGCCTGGTGGTCGTCACCCTGTCCATCAACGAGCAGCGGAGGAGGCCGAAGACCTCCAGTGACGTCATAATGGTCAGCATAGCGGTGCTCGGATTGCTTGAGTGCCTCACCTGTCAGCCTATATCTTGCGGTGGGTTTTTTTAAATTAGGTGTTTTAACTTAAAACGGCTATACATAATAATTTGCTAGTTTTAGTTAGTTTTTACTAAGTTTTTCAAAATAATTTTTAAAACTTCTTTTTTATTGTTGTAATTTAATTTAGAGTGTAAAAATTTAACTTATTTAACTTGTCTAACAAGTAATCTATCAGAATTAATAGAAGTAGGATTTTTTTCTAATTTTTAAATTTTTAAGTAAATATGATTTTAGGTAGCTGTTTTGACGAAGCGTGGATACAGAATCCTCTCGTAATAAAGTTTATTGCAGCATTTGTACAACTGAAACAAGTTGCTGTGGCGTACTGTATTTGTGCTATTGCTGTTGACAGGTTAACATTTATATAATTAATCAGTAATTAAAGATTACCAAAAAGTAGACAATAAATTATTTTAAAGTTATTTTGATACTTTTTTATATTTTTTAAGTTTTTTTTTTATTATTTTGATAAAAGTAAACCTAATTATCTAACACACAGTCTTATTTTACAGGTTTCTGATAATAAATGAAAAGTACAGTGACGAAAAATTTAAGTTTTCAATATTTTCTGTTATTTTTTCTTGGATAGTAGCAATCATATTTTTCATTCCTGTTTATCTACCCGACTCTTTAATTCACTTGCCAACAAAGTTTTATAAGGGCAGGTGTATTTGTGGCTTTACTGTTGGAGGTCCAATCTACTATATGTAAGTTTTGTTAAATAAATAAATAATTTTTCAAACTAATTATAGCTGATTAAAACTCTTTTAGTACTTATGTAGCAACTATTTCTAAAAATTAAGTTAAATTTTTACTATTAATCTAAAGAAATAAAACTTTTAAAATGCCAGCTATCAATATAGAAAAATCTTATTAAAACCTATTCTTCGTTTTTTTTTTTAGAACTGTAGTAGTTTTAAGCTATATAAGTATTGGTATATTAGTTTTTACTGATTTTTTATTCATTTAAGTTTAAGGTATTAAGGTTTAAAAAGTAAATTAAAAAAAAGTATCCTTATAAGTTTAATATTAACAAACAAAACATTTTACAGTCTAACAGTTTCAACTATCTGTTTCGGCCTTCCGTTTTTCCTGACTTTAATTTTCATACTGGCAGCCTTTAAGATATTACGAAAACAAAAAAATGAGAGCAAGTCCATAAACCGTCGAAATTTCTACCAGGTTTAGTAAACATTGTAGTTTATACTATTGTATAGTATTTTAAGCTCATAATAAGTATTACGAGCTATCCAATCAAAAAGTATATAGACCAAGCGTTTTATTTTCATCAATTTTAAAAAGTGTTTTAAATATTGTCAAGAAATTTATTTTGCTCAAAAAAAAAAAGCTAAACTTTAAATTGAAAAAAAAACCTAATAAACTTTTACAACTTTTCCTTTCAAACAGATATACCGACTTGAGAATGAGGGCAAGTTCTTGCGCTACTCATTTTCGCTGACGATCCTCCACATACTGTGCAACGGACCTTACATCACCCAGAGCCTGCTCGCCCAGCTGGGAGTAGACATATTGGGAGAACTCATGACGTCACAGTACCAGGTAGTGATGACGTGGACCTTGTACTTGTTCTCGGCGGTGTTCCCGCTGGTCACTTTTTACTTCTTCACTTCGAAGCTGCACACGCTGGAAAAGACGTTCAAGAGGAGTTTTCCGAACAAGCAGTCCCTGGATACCTACAGATTAAGTTGGTGTTGATTTTAAAAGTTTGAGAGATTTTTCTGTGTTTTTTGCTGGTCTTGTTGAAAAAAAGACTTTATTTAAACTATATTAGGTTGTTAAATAACATTAAAAGTAGAGTTACACTATAGCAAAACAATAGTAATTGTAAGATATTAAGATGTAAATTTTACTTCAAAAGATACTATTTTATTTAAGGTGTATATGTTAATTAATAAAGTGATCTAGCAATTGTTCAAAAGTAAATATAGTGTGTACATTTTAGTGTAATTACAAAATACATTAAGTTGATCAAAGAAATTTTGAATCGTATTTTTTATTATCTCCATAAACAATTAAATAATAGCTTAAAAAGCTGATTTTAATAACAAAGTTTAAATATATTTTAACAGTATACTTTAACTTTTTGGAGCCATCATTATAAATTAATTAGGTCAGAATAACAAATTTGTTGTTACAGTGTGCTACTTTTCGACATTTTTTTAGACGCCAGCTCCTTTAAGCTCGTGTTTGCAAACTCAAGCTTTATATATCAGTTTAAAAACTATTAAAATTTTTTGAAATTTTTTTTTTTTTGATAACTAAACTTTACAAAATCAAACATTTTAGTTTTACAAATCACAAATAAATATTTGGAAATGTTTTACTGTTTTTATAAAGTGATCCAAATTAAATATATGTTTAGAAACTTATCTTAATGTTTACTAACACAAAAAAAAATTTTATGTCCGAAAAAGGTTTTATTCTTTTTAAAGTTTATTTATTTTCTACATCTTGTTTTGCAAAACAAAAAGTAAAACTTTTTTTCAAAACATACAAGTTTGTTTAGCGGCTGAAATGTTTGTGATTACTGCCGGAAACAGCGGTTCAAGTTTTGTATTTTTAACAACATTTACAGTTGGCATGAAAAACTCAAGAGCAAAAATGCTTGTGTTCAACATTCTGACTGTAATTAAATAATAGCAAAGTACCAACCGTTTTTAAATGTGCACAAAGTGTTATACTTTTTTGATCTTCTGAACTTTGAGTTAATGACGTCACAATCAAGTTTATAAACAGTTCCCAGAAAAGCGTGGCAGAGGCAGTGTTACGAGAGAAGTATCAGAAGAAAGAGACAGCTGAAAAGAAGGGAACGAGACAAATTCTACGACAGGTTTTTATTTTAGTATGGATACATTTAATAGTAAAACTTTTTATTTTCTTTTATCTACTGGCTGCGCGGTTAATGATTAACTAAGGGGCTTTAGGATGAAAACATTGATAACAAGAGCTTTCGTTAGTTGTAATTACTTGCTTAAGCATTTATTACAAAAAATTCGCTAATACTTTGTAAGCTTCAGCCAAGTTGTTTTTAATTTTCTCAACAAAAATACTTGCCTTTCATATATACCACGTAATAAAAGATAGCATTGTTCGAAAAACAATTTTTACTTGGACAAAAATGCAAACCATAATATTTAATTTGATCGAATTGAAGTTTTAAAAATTGTAATGGTGATAATTACAATGTTTTATTCGAAATAAAATATAGAAATAACACTGAAGGCACCTGCACGGGAGGCAGAGAAAGATCACTTCCAGCAGCATGACTACGGCGGAGGTGCAAGTGAGAAGACCCGTTAGAAAGATGAGGAAAAACGAAGGGTTCAGGAAAGGAGAAGAGATTCCAAACAGAGGATTCCAGATACCAGTTCTCACTATGACCGATGAGGGAATTAAAATTGGGAGGGAGAGGATTGATCGAGTTGACGTGAGGTTTGACTTCTGTTTTTATAATGAGTAAAATTTAAAAACCAACGTAAGTTTTCTCGAGAACTACTAAGCATGCTAATAAAAAGTGTAACTTCCTAACTTCTGAGCAATAAGCTTTTTGTATAACTACTGGTCTACAACGGGCAAAAATTACATAAAACTTCAATTCTTGTCTACTGTTCATCATAAGTAGCTTCTAAGTTTGTTTGTTTTTTTTTGCGCGCAATCAATGCATTTCTTATTTGAAAACTACTTTTATTTACGCTTTATCCTAATAATTTTAACAATACTTGTTTAAGCAGGGAGAAAGTTATCAAAGAAGTAGTTGAAGAATTCAAACACAAACGTGAACAACCGGATAATGAAGAAGTTGTCGAGAGAAGCTCTCTTGCGTCGCCTGGCGGAAACAATGTTGAGACGGATGCCGGTTACGTCGGGTCGGACCAGAACCTGAACTTTTCGGGGAACAGCGCGACATTGATGTTGCCCTTAAAACGCAAAAATGAAGTCGAAAACAACGCAGTTGTGTATGAGAGCGTACAAGTAAAAAGCGAAAAACCAATTGATGAAAAACCTGAAAACAACAACTGGAGGTTGAACGTTTTCAGACCGATATCCGTGTGGAATACGAACTTTTATGATTGAAAATGTTTAATTTAAAAGTTAGAGATTGTTTATCTTTGTTGGAATGGATTTACAGAGATCATTTACTTTGAAAAGTCAAAAGAAAATTGAAAGAGTTGTTGCTTCCCTTATAAACACTTACGAAAATAATTTCACCTACTTTCAGACTAACTCATTTTATAGAATTAAAAAAAAAACTTTTACAAGTTTGATAAGGAATAAAATAGTGACAATGTTTGTTAAAAGTTACATATTTTTTAGAAATATTAAGTGGTACACACATGCATGATTTACTTTATACCTGATTTAACTTTTAATTTTTTATTTTTTAAAATCGTATAGAAGTGATTAAGAACAAAATTCAAATGTAAAAAATATTAATAAATCTACTTAAAAAACTTGTTTACAATCAAACTTAGAAATAAGCTTATTTTGTGGAAAATTGAAATTAGACATAATTTAAGTTTTACACAATCAGTATTTATCTTATAGAATATACTTACTAAAATGGTTTAAAAATGTAAAAGTAATTTTAAGCTTCTCCGTTCACAGAAAATAAGGTTATACACAACACAATACTTATCTTTCAAGTAAAACTAAGTTCAAAGAACTTGTCTACTATTGCAAATCGTTTATTTAATAAGCTTTAAATCTACATAACATTATATTTAAAAAACAACATTTTAAGCTCATTATAATTGCTTGAAGTACCTCAAAAGACTTCGTTATCAAAACAAGTTAAGTATTTTATATTATTTGCTTGCTGACGAAGTTTTTGAAATTACTTCTAACAATAATAATGAGTTTAAATAGTTTTATCAAAACAATGTTTATTTTTTGAATTATACTCTTATATATATCTGATGAATAATAAAAACAAAACAATAAATCACAAAGGTCGGTTTACTTACCATGAAGATGTAAAAATTTAATTGTTGTAACATTATCACTGTAAATTAGAAAACAATAAATCGAAAACTTTCCTTTCGTTTACAACTATTGTAAAACAGAAATTAGTTTATATGATTAAAAAAAGACAAAACTTTCCGTTTTTTATTTATAAGCAGTTGTAAAGTCTAACTCTTATTTGTTTCATTCTTTTAATTATTACTTATCTTGAAAATTTTTGTGTCTAAAAACTTGAAAAATTTTTTATTATAAATTACTTTCTAAAAAAATATGGTTAAGTTAAACCAGTTTAAAACATTAATCTTATTAATTACAACATTTACTATGTTTGTCATTTTTTTACATAACATAAACACCAAAAGCTACCATAATGGTTAAAAGTATTTTTTAAGTATTTTTCATAAGTAGGCCTTAAGCAAAATATTATAAATAATTTTAAAATTATAAAATATAAATTGGTTTGCTTTAGTATAGTTTCTTAATAAAGTTTTACTTTTATTTATCTGTTGTATTAACTATACAATGCTTTCAAAAAAGTTACTTTCAGTTTTAATATTTTTTTAATAATAGTTAAAAAAATAGAACTATCAATTATATTTTATTTTGTAATAAAACCAAAACAAATAAAAAGTCTTGGACAAGACGTTAAACTGTATCCAAGTGGTGTGCGACTCGATAACCGAAAGGTTTTTTCGTGCACCAGGTCCTATGACCAATTACTTTGTGGGCTTTTTTGTCGTTCAATAAAAACCCATGCATTTTTCAATTTGTTTAAATTAGCTAGAACTCGTTTTTGAGCATGTATACAGATCAATTTAAAAAAAGCAAAATACTTTTTCATATAGATGTAAGTAAGAAAATATAAATATCTAAATACTTTTATTGTCTCTCATAGCTTATTTATAGAAATGACATTATCATAACGATAGATTTAACGTAGTAATCAAACAAAACTTTATACATTTTATTACAAAAGAAAGTGGTATAAATACAAATAAGTAATCTAATTCTTCAATTTTATTAAATAGTCGCGTTCAGTTTAAAAACAAACTAACGATTAAGTAGAAAACTTGGTTAAAATGATAGATTATGTAATTACATTATCAATACGTTTCTTATAAATAAATCCTATAATAGGAATGCAAATTATTGGTTAACTTGTCTATAGTTAACTTTCTTTTTTATTACAAAACATTAGTTTTAGTAGTTTGATTTAATTTAGCAATAGAAATTTTCTGGAACAATATTTAATATAAGAATGATTTGAATGAAGTAATGTATTTATTTCATAACTAATTTAGAGCAAATTTTAAAGCAATAGAACCTTTAAAGTATAATCAGTGATATAACATTTATACCACAAAAAATGGACCTTTTATTAACTATAAGCTATAGTCAATGAAATTTATACCAGTTTAAATGTAAAAATAGTTAGTCTAATTTAACAATTAGTTAAAATCAAAAGCATTAAAAATTATTATGTAAAATACAAAATTAAGGTGTGTCTAGTACTGGTCTTAATGTATTGTGATAAATTGCTAATTTTATTTCTACTTTAGCTCTAAACTACTTTTATATTAAACATTAAACACTACATCATATAGATGAAATAAATATTCATGTCTAATTACAATCATAAAAAATAAACTTCTATTTACTGCCACTTATAACCAATTAAAGACTTAGAGCTAAAATGGTTTTAATTATTAAAATCTTTCAAGTTTTCCAAAATGATTGGTTTTACTAGCTTTACTGCTTAACATATTAATAAGAACAACAACAAAAAGTCTCTATTAAATATTTCCATTAGTTTGTTTTGTTCTGTTTCATCTTATGTTTTATTCTGAATACTAAAAAAACGTTTATTTGAGTACAGAAGCATAAGATTTCGTACTTTCTGTTTTTAGCTAAAGATTTTTTTTGTTTATTTTACTTATATGTTTTTAATATATGTTTCTGATAAAGAAAAATAGACAGAAAAAATAATAAAGCAAGTTTGTAAAAAGTACTGAAAAGTCAAACTTCAATACAATGAGTGTTATTAGTATTTTGTACAAGAAATTATTTCAACTTTAAACTTAAATTTTAATATTTTAAGTTTAGTATTTGAAAGTGTATATGTTCGTAATAGTAAATATAAACGTCCTGGACAAGACGTTAAAAGTTAGCCAAGTGGTGTGCGACTCGATAACTAAAATTTTTTTTTTATGCACTAGGTGTTAGGACTAAACATTTTGAGGGCTTGTCCTTCAATAAGCAATATATATTTAAACAATGTCTCTCTGATTAAAATACAATTAACTTTTACACGCTATCGAATTTAAACCATGTTATTTCAATTCGATTTATCATTGATAAAATAACAAACTTACTTACCAATAATTTTACTTTAAGCTTGAGATATTACGAAAACTGAAACTAGATATGTTTTATATTAATTAAAGTAAACATTAAATTAACTAAACTGTTTAAAAATTTCTCAAAAAACCTAAAAAAGCTAAAATCTGTTAGCTGCAGTTGCACTGCTTAAACTATACTCAAAATTGTACTCATTGTTTCTTTTTAACTTGAAAAAGAATAATAAAAATAAAGTATTTAAAATTATTATTTTTGGGCTCGGTGGGTTATGGTTAAGGCCTAAGGGTTTTGTAGATTTGTATTTTAAGTATTTGAATTTTTAGGATTAGGGCCTATGAAATTTATAATCAGTAGTGTTATTTATTTGATTAAACTAAGTTTGAATTTATTAAAAAATAAATATAAAACAGTTTAAAAACTGCTAGCCAGCCCTCTAATCTAGCTCTAATAAATTTTTAAGATTTATATTTATTCAAGCTACCAACAATTTACCTCTTGTTTCTCAAAGTAGGGAAGTTTTATAAAGAGCAAGTTAGACTTGTCGAATAAATTAAATAGATGAAAGTTTTGTAATTGATAGTTCAGTTTGTATTTCACTTGACAGATTGTTTATGAAATATATTATAGTCTTTTTGCTTTGATATTAAAAACTGTACAACTGTCTTAAATAAAGGTGAATTGAAATTTGTTTTGACCCGGATACGGCTTACTTGATTTCCTAATCATATAAATAAAAAAAATTTGTCATTATCAAATTTTTTTTATATTAAAAAATATATTTCAAGTAGCTTTACAGAAAATTTTTAATGTTTTGTACTATTTGATACAGTTTCTCACCTTAAACTTTACTTTAAACTAAAACTAGACCAAAAAATGTGTACTTTTAAAAACCTGGAAGAAATTTGGAAAATCTAGAAAAAAATTGGAAAAAACGAGTGGCAACCCTGTTACATTTAAAACATACATAAGTTTTAAGTTTACAGGTTTCACATAAAAGGGTAAATCATTTTTCTTATTTCTGCAAAATTATTAGTCTTTACTTTGGAAGATTTAATATGTATCCATTTATAGCAGCCTTCACAAAACAAAATAATCATCTAGATTAGAAAGTTTTTTAAAACAAGATTTGAAGAAGTCAACATACCCAACATTAATTAGTCCTAGGTTATTTTCACTGTCTATAGTCAATAAAATGGATCTTCATTAATAAAAATAAGGGCATAGGGGGGTCAAACACTTTGTTCACCATTTGATCTTATTTTATATAGTTTTTACTAAGCTACAAGATGCTTTTACAAATTTTAAAAGTTCAAAAAAAATAATTGAGATATAACCAGTCAAAGTTGTAGGCAACAATAGGTACCTTATGGGAGGTGCAAACTAAAAAGGCAAAAGTAGACTAATTTACTAAAAGTCTATCTTCTCTTACATTATTAGAAATAAAAACCTCAAACTTTCAAAAAGTGTTCCTTGCAATATTTAGAAATTTCTGTTGCAAGAAATTTTTTGAAGTTTTGTTCCAAAAGAGTTTTCTAAATATTGCAAGGAACATTTCCTGAAAATTTGAGGTAGTTATCTCAAAAAACGTAGGAGGAGATAGATTTTTAGTGATCTCTAGTTATCCGCAGTTTTAGTTTTTGCCTCCAACTTTGGCGGACTAAATCTCAAAAAATATTTTGAATTTTTCAAAATCTGTAAAAAAACATCTTGTAGCTTAGTAAAAACTATATGAAATAAGATAAAGTTGTGAAAAAAGTTTTACCCCCTTATGCCCTTAAAATCATGTTCAGATATTCCACAACAATTTAAAAAGGAACCATCTTGCACAATTATCTTATCACAACAAATAGAATCGGGTTTGGAGGTTCAAAATATTTTTAACTTACAAATACTGCATACAAGATCAATATTTACAAAACTATTTAACTCTAAATTATACAAACTCATCTAAACATATTAAATATAAAGAAATGCAACTTAATGACAAGTTATTTTTTAGCCTACTTATGGCTACTATATATTTTTTTTATCATCATCAAGCAAGAGTATTTCTATATACTGAGGTTTAAAAATCTTAATTGTAATATTTTTGGCAATGTCTTTATTTTTAAACTGATTGTTATTCTGGCTTTATGTTTATAGCATTATTAATATTAAGTTTTCAAATGTTATTATTGTTTTAAGCCTTGTGTTAATGTTGATAAATAAAAAAAGTGAGTTTGTAAGCCAAGTTTTTACTGTGGCCAACATTAACCAAGTTTTTCATTAGCTAAGATTAGCCAAACTTTTACTTTTGCCAACATTAGCCACAATGAAGATTTAAAAAAGTTTTTTCCAACTGAATTTTATAAACATATGGAACATTTTCTGAAAGTTTGAGGTATTTATCTGAAAAAACATAGGAGATAGATTTTTATAAAATAGTTTATTTTTGCAGCTTTTAGTTTGCGCCTCCTATAAGGAACCTATTATTGCCTTCAACTTTGACCTGCTATATCTCAAAAATTGTTTAGAGTTTTTTAAATCTGTTAAAAGCATCTTGTAGCTTAGTTAAAACTCCATAAAATAAGATCAAACTGTGAAAAAAGAAATTTACCCCACCCCTATGCCCTTACTGTAGTTTTAATCATCTTTCAATGTTGTTATACTATGTAAGACAGGTTGTAACCTTAAATATAATTTCATACTATAAATAAACCAAAAACTTGTTCTTTAAAAAATCTGGAAGAAATTCAGAAAAGCTATAAAAAAATTCAAAATATTTTTCCCAATCCTGATACCGTTGATAATTAAACTCTTTTTAAAAGGTTAAGTTGTCTTAGTTGCAAGACATATAAAAGCTTAATAATAATTTTGAAAATATATGTTAAATCATAAAATAGGACTAGTTATCATTATATTTAACTTTTTTTACATTGAAAAGATTGTATTTTGAGCACAAAATATCTTAAATGCACACTTTAGTGCACAAAGCACCCTAGTTTAAAGATAAGCCTGCTAAAGGCACTAAATTTTCAGGGATTCATATTAACTATTTTTGTGCTTCAAAGATTGGCATGGCAACTTTGCTAGTAATTAAAAAAATTGTATGAATGATTAGTAGAATGTTTTATTTAACTGCGGGGATAGAAAAAACATAATAGCATCATAAAAACACCCTGTGCAAAAATATAAATGACTTACCAGGGTTCCCTGACACTCAGCTCAGGGTATTTTGATTTTTTTTAACTCAGGGTGACTCAGAGCAGTTTTGATTTTATAAAAATCTCAGGGTAGTTGAAAACTTTTTTAAAAAATTTCAATGCAGATTGTTAACTAGATCTATAATGAGATTTAGTTGATCCTGTTTCAATATTTTGTTTTTTGAAATAACCAAATTTGTTCATAAACATGATTTTAAACTCTTATTTAAAATGTTTTAAGTTTGCTGCTAGTTCTTCACTATTCTTAGAAATAAGATTGATTTTTTTAAGTCTTAAAATAGTATTTATCATGAATAGAGTTTATATTAAACAGAAACAAACAAATTAGAGATATAAGAGTTAAGGTTAACTTGCATTAAAAAGTTTTAAAATACTTTTAGTTTTAGTTACTAATGTATTTTAGTAAAATTATTGTGTTATACTTTAGTAACAGTAGCTAAGAAGCATAAAACTTAATCATACCAAATTGATCATCAAACCACAAGCCTTTGGTAGACTGAGACTGGTTTTGTCCTTATTAGGACTCACCATTCAATCACAACTGAAAAACTTGCAGTCATCAATCTACAAGCATGAAGCAACCGTTTGCTGGTATTTATCAGTAACATCAGCATTTTTGGTCTCATTCTACCAAAAGAACTTAGTTCTGATGATAGCATTGGTATGATGAAACCTTATGCTAAGTTGAGCTTGTCTCACAACATACAAAAATCCAGACTTTAGTTCTGTAGACTTTTGCCAATATTTTTTTTGATTGTTTTTAATAAAAGCTTACCAGCTGTCTTGCGTAGTGGGCTATTGATCGTTGCCCAGCAAAGACAATGCTGACGTCACTGATCAATAGCACCAAATGGTTGCATATGTTTGCATGTTTTACCGCTAGATTGATGACTGCAAGTTTATGATTGTGACTGACTGATTCGTTGATAAGAAACACATACATTGAAGCAAATAAAAATCTGCATGGAAGTGAGTACTTTATGCAGAGTTGCCACTTTACCTGGAATCCTGGAAAAACCTGGAATTTGAGAAATTAAAAAAAAAACCTGTAAAAACCTAGAATTTTAACAAATTTCACATGTTCATTTGTAAAATTTTGATTTGACTCAAAAAATCTACCATATAAATAAAAATTTTTATCTTCATCAATTTTTTTTTTTATATTAAAAATATATTTAAAGTAGCTTTACAGCATCTTTTTAATGTGTGTATAATATTTAACACAGTTTCTTACTTTAAACTTGACTTTAAACTAAAAATAGACCCAAAAATGTGTACTTTTAAAACCGGGAAGAATTTTGAAAAACCTGGAAAATTTTAGAAAAAAGGAGTGGTAGGCCTGTTTATGTGAAAGTTAATATAATAGAAAAGGGGCTGTCAGTTCAAAAGAGGAACAATTTTAATGTGCTTATAAAAAAAATATTTTATAATTTTTTGAACAAATAAGTTTAGAAGGTAGATTTTCTTTTAAGATACTAAAATTATTCAAAAAAGCTTGAAAACAAATTTGTACTAGTAAGTGAAACAAAATTTTAAATGTGAATTGCAGGCCAATTTGATGACCCCTGTAATTAAAGAATAAAAATTTGTCAATTTAAATGTCAAATAAAAAACAGTTTTCAACTATATATAAAGTTAACAACAAGGTTACATAAAACTATCCACAAGTGTTGTTTTTTAATCTCAATTGATTTAAATGTTGAATTTTTGAAAACAATATTTCTCATAAGTTCAGTAAGCATCTAAAGCAGAAGCATACAATAATAGGGTGCATCTTTTACCCCTAAAAAAACTACAAAAAAATAGTAGGTTTTTGAAAAAAAATTGTTTTTGATTTATTTTTAATTTCATCACTACAGAATTTTCTAAATATTGCAAGGAAAATTTCCTGAAAATTTTAGGTCTTAATCTCAAAAAACATTGGAGGAGATAGATTTTTAGTAAAGTTTCTTTTCAAAGATGGAAAACGCTGACCTTAAAGATCCACCAAAAATAGAAAATGACAACCCTGAGGTATCACCAACGATGGGAGAGTACCCGGAGGTTGAACTTCTGGATCCTGACTATTGTACTAATTTTGAGGACAGTTTTTGGATACAAAAATGGAGTAAAGTGATGAACAAGGAAACCATCTTGGAATATTTGAAATGTAATAAATTGCTAAAAGTTTTTTAATGCAAATAAATATGAAACTATGTTTAGAGAAACTTTCATTGTTGAAAAAAGTTTTTTTTTGTAAAATTACCTGGTTAAGTTTTAAGTTAACTAATTACTAGACTTATAAAATATTTAAAAAAGTTGTAGATGTATCAATAACTTTTATGTCTAAGAAAGTTTTCAAATAGTAACAAATTTATACAGGTCAAATTCGGAATGACGTTAGAGTTGCGAAGATTTTTTATTTTTTCAACGTTTTCAGAAAGACTGGTCGTGAACTTACAACGTTCTTAATTAAGGTTTGAGTTTTTCAATTCTGATTAAAAATCATTAAAAGTATAAGGGGGTCCAAAATTTTTTTTACTAATACTTATCTTTGTCTTCATTTTTTGAGCTGGAGATCTCAAACTTTAAAGAAACGTTCCATTTATAGTTTAAAAGACTTTGAATGCTGTTATTTTAATTTTGAAAACATTAAAAAATAAAAGTTTGAGAATAATAAAAAACTAAAAAATAGGTAGTTTTTTTCTAAATAAAAAAACTTCTGCATTCAATCTTTTTAAATTTAATAATACACTTTCTGTGAAAACTTAAAGAAGACTGGTTAAAAATGAAAGAAAAGATATACTTTTATCCAAGTAGTCTTTTTTCGCGTTTTTGGTTTGCACCTTCCATTAGGAACCTATTGAAGTCACCAACTTTTATCTCTTATAACCCAAAAAGTACTTTGAATTTTTTCGAGCGGTTAAAAATTTCTGATAGCTCAGATATAACTCTACAAAATAAATTGTAAAAACTAAGGTGGACCGCCCCCCCCCCCCCCCCCCCATGCCCTTAGTTTAATTCCTCACTCAGGATTTTTGCACTTTCTATTTAATTAAGTTTTTATTCATACGTTTTGACACTTCACCCATGAAAATGTTTGTAGGACCTTGAGGACGCATTACTAGCAACATCTCCGCAAGTACAGTGTAAAGGAAAATGTAACAAGTTGCCGGACTTTATAATTATAGACCTTCTTCGGCTTGTGTACGATACTAATGATGAAAATATAAAGTGAGCTTGTTTTCTTGAAACTTGCCCAACAAAATATTTTTTGTTCTCTATGAAGTTTTTTGTAAAACTATTAGTAAGAAGTGTTTATACGTACATATCTCAGTAGCAAGTCTAAAATTAGTATATTAAAAAACTAAGGTCATTACAGGATTGCCACTTTACCTGGAAAACCTTGAAAAACCTGGAATTTTGAACAAAAATCACTAAAAAACTTTGGAACTTTCACATGTTCAGTGGTAAAATTTCGGTTTGACTAAAAAATCTATCATATAATTAAATAAAAAGTTTTTGTCTTCATCAAACATTTTTTTATTAAAAAACATACTTTAAGTAGCTTTACAGTACCTTTTTAATGTTTTTATACTATTTAACACAATTTCTTACCTCAAACTTCAGTTTAAACTGAAACAGACCCAAAAATGTGAACTCTTAAAAACCTAGAAGAATTTAGGAATACCTCGGAAAAATTTGGAAAAAACGAGTGGCAACCCTGTCATTAATAAAAACATTAAGAGGTTGTTCAGATAATAAATGGACAGTTCATTTTTACTTATCTCATGTGTTGTAAGTTTTTTACCATAATGACTAAGTTATAATATAAACAAATCTTTCCACAGTGAAGAAAATTACAATGAAGTTTTACGCATATTTACTTCCACACGCAAAAAATTGTTCCCATACTATCTTCTTAATGAATGTAATTTCTATCAATTACATTATCATGAGAAATTAGACGTCATTTACAACTTGACTAAATTTTTTCCAGATGTAAGTTTTTCATACTAATAAAACAACTCTGTAATAAAACAGGTTTGCTAAAAAACCTGGAAAACCCTGGAACTTGACAATTTAGTCTAAAAAATCTTGAGTTTGATTATAAAAAAAAAGGAATTTTGAAGAAAAATCACTAAAAACCCTGGAATTTTAAGCAATTTTTACATGTTATGTAATAAAATTTCGATTTGTTACTAAAAATTTATCGTATAGATAATTTTACTTTGTCATCATCAAAAATTTTTTTTTGAAAACATTTTTAAAGAAGCTTGAGAAATGAATTCAATGTCGTAATACTCTTTAACACAGTTTTTTACCTAAAACTTAATTTAAACTTAAAATAGATCCTAAAATGTGTAACTTGAAAAACCTAGAAGAAATTTTAAAACCCTGGAGAAAATATGCCAAATGTATTTGGAAACCCTGATAAAAGTAAACTTAGAATAAATTTTCATGTGAGTTTTGTTTAAGTAAAACTTTTATTCCTAATGTCCTAGGATAACAAAATTTTGTCTGTAAACTAAGCATAGTTTATAAATTGTAATATAAGATATTAAAAGTAAATCTTAACAATAATTATGTAAATTTTAGTTTTATTTGTGCTAGGTTTTAAAATAAAGTCGTATAGCAATATTGTACACTTTTTTTACTAAGATTGCTTAAGCTGAAACACAATTCTTAAAAAGTACCTTTTGGTTTAGTACTTAAGGATTTTCTAAGTAATATGTGCAGTACACGTACTTCAAAATCCTTTTAAGTAAATTGTACTTCTTGGAAATTTTGAACAAATTAGATTTAAATAGTCTAACTTGTCTAGCAATATAGAGAAGAGTACAGCAGATGCGCAGAAGATTATAATAAAGAAATCTTGTTGAGATGTTGCGAGTATTCTTATTATTACTTTGAACATTTCAGGTGACATGAAAAAGTATTACTTAAAAATAATATACTATTTTGTTGTATTGACATGAAAATAAGTTAACAAGTTGAAAATTACAAACTATTTAGAAAACATGTTCAATATTCAGTTTATACTGGTAAAGTTGTTGTTTTTGCCTGTTTGTTATTTTTCATAGTGTGAAAAAATAATGAAACTATTTAATTAAACTAAACGTTTTTTTTTTAATTCTGTTTGTATAAACCTTTATTGTTAAAAAACTTGTTGTATACAGTAACCTCTCGGATCTTTACGCACTCGTGACGTTACGCACTCTCGTTTAGTTACGCATTTCAGAATTCTAAAAAATTAAGAAAATAAAAATCTTTTTTTTTTAATATTGCACAAATTAGGTTTAGTGTATATTTTTAGAAAAATATGTTTTTGAATGCTAACACACCTCTCTATATCTTTAGACTTGTAAATTTATGTTCCTTGACTAATTGATAAACATTTAGTTATACCTTAGTATATCAGAAATTTTGTTAACAATAAGAAATTAAATCAAAATTCTGAAATAAACATAACTGTTTATAATAATGAAAGTATAATGAAATAATGAGAGTTTAAAACACAAAGAAATAATACAGCAGTCTTGCATTATATATTAATAAACACCATTTTATAATTGTAAAGAAATGCTTAATTATAAATTGAATTTGCTAAGTAAAATAGAATATAAATGTCACATATAAATAAATATAAAAATAATTTATACTTATTATTAAAATAGTAAAATTATTTCTACTCGTATTATTATTTTATAGAAATTCAAATCTTTTTTTTTAATATATGTATAGTTTTATCTGTTGTTTTCATATTAATAAATAAAGTAAACAAATTGTTAAAAGTGGGAAAGTGCCCAGTCTGCTTTTAACTAGAAGCAATATTAAAAAACAGCAATTTTAGTGAGTATATTTGGTACCTCTCGTTTCTTTACGATCTCTCATATCTTTACGCACTTTTTCTGTGGACACAATGTGCGTAAATAAACGAGAGGTTACTGTAATAGATTTAACTTACTTTGGTTTTAAACTTTTTATGTCTTAACTCATTTTTATAAAGGTCAAAATAAAAAATATTAAGAAAATTTGATACTGTACGGTTCAAAAAAAAATTAACTATTAAACTAACCTAGTTTTCAATAAATTATAGGGTGTACAGAAAAATGTATAGCGAAAGGAAGGAGGTTAGTTTAGTAAACTAAACTTTATTTTAGCAATATAAATAATCACAAGTAAAATAGTTAACTTATGTTGGTAGCACAATAATCAATTAAAAAGAAAACTTTTAGTAAATTATAAAAAACTGATAATAGATAGGTAAACATAATGTTTAAATTGATGCCTAGTTTTAAAAGTTGATCTTTAACCGTGTAATCGTCGTTAAATTTGTACCACTATCAAGTTGTTATTGGAAAAACACTAAAAAAAACACAGCTTTCCTGGTTTGCAGTGTGTTTCAACAAGGATGAATGTGAAAAATTGGCGAAGAGATATGATGAAATTCCTTATTTGCAAGATAAAATGCTTCAACGTATCAAAACAGATGAGGCCGCACAAGTGAGATAGTATTTTTGATTGTCATGTAGGTTCATAATATTTACAGAAATCCTTCTGCAGCAGTAATTGTAAGGTTTTATAGTTGTGAAAACTGTTAGCTGAAGAACAGCACTTAATTTAGCCGCAAGCTAGAGACTTATGTTAAAAGTATTTTTAGCATACAGATTATTTTATTCTTATTTTTTTTGCTCTCAGTAACATCAAAAGTATATAAACTTAAGTACCACTATAAATTCATTGATAACCAAAAAGTGATATCATTATATACGAAATATATATTTTAAATGTTGGTATGCATAATTTTAATTGAACTATCAATGTAAAAAATGATTATACTTTTTAGCAAAGAGAAGTTTTCGAGTTCAAAGGTGTTACCGATGACCAAAGAAAATCTGCAAAGGCTTTTGTAAGATTAACAATTGATTTTTATATATTGTATTAAATGTTTTTTAAAATCTTTAGATTTGTAGTTTTATTTTTAATCCAAATATAACTTGCAACAAAACTTCTCGACTCAAACATATTAGTTTCATTACAGTAGTACCTGTCAAGCAAAAAGATCAAAACTTCTACTCTTAAACCTCAACAAACACTATATCAAATGTTCATCTTTTTTTTACAAACAGCTTGCTGAGATGGAAAACCTGCGGAAGGAAGACGCCAGCGAGGAAGGTAGTTCGGAAGATCATCCTCAGGTAGATCGGGAGGAGGAGGATATGAAAACTGTCCGGACAAACGGGAAGACCTCGTTCAAAACCCGGCAAGGAGACAGCGTTACCATCGACGCCGTTCCGTCCAGAGTTTCCTTCGAAGAATTTTCCTGCCACTTCCACTTCAACCCCCGACGTTCCGCAGCAGGTGGTCGCATGAAATTGGTAATATAAAGTGTGCGGCTGTCAGGACGTTAGATGGTTGTCCGATACTTTCAGTAGAGAGTGAAAATGGCAGCTTTTAGAAACTACCAGTTTTAAACGGAGTTTACACGTTAATACTCGTGCGACAGTATTTTGAAAATAGAAACTTAATAAAAACAATGTTAACTGTTAATATTATTTATTTAATGCAATTATTTAAAATAAAACTACAGGTGCGTCTGTTGAGCAGCAGAAAAGTAGGAAGAAAAAGATAAAAGTCCCCAAATTGAAAGATGATAATGGTATTTTAATATGAGATTGTTTTACTGAAATAAATGCTAAAACACAGTTATTGAAAAATTTTTATTTTAATTTATAAGAAGAATAATTTGTTAAAACGGTATCGATGTATACGATGTATATCGATGTGTAATCGATGTTATAGTTCGTATATGATAAGTTTGAAAAACTTAACAAAAGTTTAAAGCAAATTTAGTTTATAGCTTTAAATATTAAAAATGTAATTTTTTTATATGTATAGCTATTAAAAATATTAAAATTTGTATTTTTTTACAGACTCCGATCTATTTAAGCTTTGGAAATAAACCTTTTTTTAAGGTTAGTTTTTTTATAATAGTGTTTTAAATTTACGATTAAAAACTAATTTGCTTAATAAAATAGTAGTTTATTTTTTATCATATATTTAAAAATTTTAATCAAATTTAACACTTTTTTCTCATTCATAACTATTTTTTTTTAAATTAAACAAAGCAGCCGTTTAAGATATATCAGATTTTAATTATAAACTATAAAATTAAATTAATTGTTTATTTCATTTAAAACTTGATTTCATTTTGAATAAGAAAGCTAAAATATGCTTTTATTAACTGCTCATACCAAATTTATCCTAGTTGTTTTCATACAGGCTATGATCATTCGTAAAATCCAAGCAAAGACAATTATACAACTACTACATCACTTTTATGCTATGAAATTGTTTGTTCATTGCATTAATAAACTTTTTAAAGATTGAAACAATAAACCTCATTTAAATTTATTACATATATTTTTAATTTTAGATATATACTATTCATAAACTTAAACAACTACTTATATTCGGCTAGTAATTTTAAAGGTCAGTTATATTTGCATATTTGCTGAGTTAGAAAAGTAAAAACTCAGCAAGTAACTTTGCATTGCACATATAATATAACGGTTTACACATTTAAAAACTACTTGCATTATTATTTTTATGTTAAGTTTTATTTATAACGTATAAAAATAATTGACAGCATGCAAATTTCTTTAAATTTTATAAGAAAGTAATACTTTATTTAAATTGTTATTTATTAGAAGGTTTTTTTTGTTTTTACTCAGTTTTTTTCACATATTCCTATACATTGCTATGACAATTTAATTTAATTAAAAAATAATGGCTCTTTTATTAGTAGGTTAAAGGTTAGTGAAAAAATACAAATATTATGTTTGTTTTTAATTGATTAAAAAAACTGAAAATGAGTTAGCAAAATAAAGAACCATATAATAAAAGTCTTTATTTTTTCATAAAGAAGTATTTTTTTATTAAAATTTATTATCAACTACAATTAAACCAAACATATTGTTACAACTTTCATCAATTTTACATTATACTTGTCATATTACGGTTTACCAGGTTTTTATATGATAAAGTAGTTTTTTAACTTGTTCAAGTTTAAGCTGTACAATACTTATTCACTTATCAACGACATGCTGGGTAAGATTTTTTTGTGAAGATGTCCGGATGAGTACAATTTTTTTTTTGTTAAAAAGTATAACGGCTTTATATTGTGCAATGCATAATAAATAATAAAAGAATTGTAGTACTAAGAAATTTTAGCTTGAGTACAAGTTAACAGAACGATTAACAATAAAAGCTAAATGTGAGGTTAATTAATTTTTTTAAGATAGAAAAACATCAGACTTACTTATCCTCTGCAATGATAAACGTTTTTTGAGATACAAGCAAGTGAAATTCATCATTTGTAATTCTACCTGCCCTAACTTTTAATTAAAAAAAGATTAATTTTTGTTTAAGAGACAAAATGTTTCTAAACAAAAAATATTAAACAGAATAAAAATTATGTAAACTCATCTCTAGTTTTAAACAAAGTTTGACTGTCAGCTTTAGTAATATTATAACGTCATAATAAACTAAGTTGCAGAATTTATAATAACAATATAAACTAATAGACATTAATTTAGAATTCAATAAAGATTCATAGGAAAATTACTTTATGCTTGTAAAGTTGCTTCAATCTTTTTCAAAGCTTAAACCTGAAATAAATCAGATAAACTGAACTTATTTTTGTACTTTTAACAAGATTATATAGTATATCAATAGAAATATTATGATTAAACGTTTGTATTTAATAAAAAAGGTGTTTAATAGTTAAGGACGTTGTAATTTAAACACTTATGTAGTTGACATTTTAATAAAGTTGTTACAGCAACAAAAATAAACAACAAACTTTGAAATTTAAGAAAATGTAAAACAAGAGGTGAAAGTTAGTTATAACTTGTAAATTTACAACCTATTATGAAGAAATATGAGATTTATTTAAGCGTACCATTTATTTTACTCACTAGTTTCTTCTTTTTAGTTCTCTCTCTCTTGCGCTTAAAGCGTGTGTCATTTTAAAAGCTTTAAAATAAAGAGAATAACTCGAGAGCGCTCACGCGCACCACTTATTTTTCACTTTAGTTTCTTTTATTTCTCTAGGTTTCTCTCAATTTACTATAAAGCTTTAAAGCACGTGTAAACAGACAAAACAGCTATAATTAGTGAATTTAAAATTTTATTATGTCTGATTGTAAGTATTTCTGCTACTTTCAGTTTTTAAATTTCTTAAATTCTACTTATATAATAAGTTTATTAAAAAAATCATTATAGTCGTTTTTAAATTGTAAAAGTCTTGTTGCTTTGATATTTGCACAGTCTTGGTAGTTTTTATGCCTTGGTCAAAGTTTTGCAAAAATATAAACTGGTTTTTCACAGAAATGGTTCGTGCGCTTTTCTGTGAATTATATGTTTATACTATTTGTCTATGATAGCTATGAAATAGCATTTACCCCCTCTATATAAGTTCATTGTATTGGCTTAGAGTATGATCAAGATTAGGTAGCTTAAGTTTTCTTTATTAATATGTATCAACCACTGGGTTTTGATCTTGTACTGAGCATTTGAAGCCATAAGTATGAACAATAAACCATTAGGCTAACGTTTTTAGTTATTATTAATAACTAAAATAAATTATAATTTTCAATTCTAGTCTAAAATTAAATTCCAAAAATTTAATAATTTATTCTTCAATTCATGGTTGCCACATACTCAGAAAAACTCAGGATGACTCAGGCCAGTTTTATTATAAATTTTATGCTGTTAAACATATACTTTTATTGTTATTAGATTTGAAAGATATCAGGACAGTTCAAGGGGGTGCAAGACTATTCAAATTCTAGCAATTCAAGTTCTTAAATTATTTTCCACAACTCAAAAAGTAATAAATATTTGAGGAATAAAACTAAAAGATGCCAATGTAGGTCTCACTAATACCCACAGTTAGTTTCTTTTTGAAAATTCATAAATGTTTTTTCCAATATGGCTAAAAAAGCTTTAATTATAGAAGTTTGAAACTTCTTCATTCACAGATGTTATTAGAAAAGAGTGTTTATATGTACTAGTTACCATTCTACATATGCTTTTTTATCTTCAATCATGGCTCAAGTTTTTAATTATAGTAGGTTGAAACTTTTTCATTCACATATATTATTTAAAAAAAGAAAGTTTTTTTATGTGGTAGTTAGATCTACATATGCTTTTTTATTTTTTTCAATCTTATGTTACACTTTGAATTATGGCACTTTAAACACATTTTAAAAAACAAAAAGATTCCAATGTGGGTCTAATTAAAACTAACAGCTAGTTTATAACAACATATAGTATAAACTTAGTTCAAATAGATTATTTTTCTGTCCAATAGACTTGATAGTTGAATAGCTTAAAAAATTTTCAAAAAAATTAATCTCTTGCTCATTGAGGAGTAAATTTTCCAACACATGGATCACCTACCCATCTTTAAGTTATAACAAAATAATAAGGGGGTCCTACAGTTTTTTATTACATAAGTTGTTTTTGTCCTTTAAATGGAAATGTTGAAGTATAAACTGTATATATGTATTGAGATGATTTTAATAAACTTCTTGTACAAACCATAAAATTATTATAAAAATCAATCATCATAAAAAAATAAGTGTTAGTTTTCTAAGAAACTTAAGAAAATTAAATAATACTTATGTTTACATCAGTAAAGTAACAGAGTACAACATTTTAGGGAGTGTAACATATTACAGCTTTAATAAAGAAGTATCAGAACTATTTACAAACATTAAAAAAAAATTATGAAATGAAAAAGTTAGAATTTTATTAATTTTAAAATCAATAGTTTTACTTAAAAACTGCTCCCTCAAAATATTTTAATTAAGAAAAAAATAAAATTGAAAATTTTAGTTTTTAGTATATTTTTGAGCTTTTACACTAGAAGTTAATTGATTTTTAAATTAATAATATTGAATGTCAGTTTATACTTTTAGAGTTAATATAAGAAGCTGAATTCAGTAACAAAAACTTTTTATCCCCTATGGCTTAAGTTGAGTCACTTGTTTCTTTAACTTTAATTATTGGTTTTATTTTACCAAATCATTCTAGAATCTTAAAATATAAGTGGTTTTGGCGCCTTTTTAATCCGCCCTGTTTTGGCGGAAATTTTAAAAATTAAAACTTATTATGACGTCATTACTTTAAGTAAAAAAAATTGAATAAAAAACTCATCATTTGAAGGCAACCCCCTTGGATATAGTCACTTGTTCATTATTTTAATTATATCTTTATTCTATTATTAAGTTAGCATTAGTACTAATTTTAAATTTTAGTTGACAAGAATAACAATAAATAAATATGACATGTAATAAAGCCCATTTTAATCAAATTATCAAAATCATTATCTCTTTTGTGTTTACTTATGTTCTTTAGTCAAACATATTTAAATTTGAAGCCACGCAAAATATTTTATGTTACTTTATGTTTACAGGTAATTGTGATAAATAGAATGTAAAATCCAATAACGTCTTCAACAGAAGCAGAACGTGAGGTGCAAAGTTTTCCAAGATTCAAAGTTTTGGAAGCTTAAAACAATAAGTAAGTTTTTTTTTGGAATACAAAGTTTTATAATAAGTTTGTTGTTTAAAAAAAATTACAAAAACCTATGGACCAAAATTAAAAAAAAAATTAGAACTTTAAAGATTTTTTAATTATATAATTTAAAAATAATTATTCAAGTTTGGGATTGGGTTTTCCAATTTTTTTTTAAATGTCCCGAAGAAACAAAAAATGTCATTGGCCCCTTCAACAAGTTTACTCAAAAACTACAGTAAAAATCACCTAAGACCTTTTTTTGCTCTTCATCTGCAACTCAAGAATATCTAGTGTAAGTTTCAAATTATGACCTCATGGCCCACCTGTGGCTCCTTTGCTGCTCATAGCCCTCCTTTTACCCCTTAACTGTTTGTGGCCCCTGAGTATCTTTCATGTGCTCCAAGGGGGCCACTTGGCCTACTTGGGAAACCTTGGTTTAGGATAACTAACTTTAAAGCCTGTTACATAACAACACTAATATAACAAAAGTATTATATGTTGTTCAATGTTATTTTAAAACTAATTTATGACAATCTTTATAATTATTTTAAGTATTTAAAATTATTAATTAAAAAACCATATCGTTTATAAAAATTATCATTATTCATAAAAAACAAAAATTTTTAGAGATAAACTGCCTATCTCAAAAGAAGATCAGAAGATGTCAAGATGGAAAGAAGGGATGACCACATAAGTCAAATAAGGTCAGTTCATTTTATTTAAGAAGTTGTGATAAAAAATTGTAGTGCTTTTTTCTTTGGTTGGAAAATATTTAAAGGTGTAACTTTATTGAAAGAAAAGTTTGATTAAAACTATGAAATGTAACAATTAAAATTAATAACCAGGAGAAAACTTGAAAAACATTATTGAAGCCTGTAAAAAAATCTTAAACTCTAAGCAGATGTTTCCACAATTGAATTTGTCTTGCAATTAATGTATTTTATGTAATTTTTTTTAAATGGCCCAAAGAAATTAAAAATGTCATAGCCCCCTTCAACAATTTTACTTAAAAATCACCTAAGACCTTTTTTCGCTCTTCATCTGCAACTCAAGAATATCTAGTGTAAGTTTCAAATTATGACCTCATGGCCCACCTGTGGCTCCTTTGCTGCTCATAGCCCTCCTTTTACCCCTTAACTGTTTGTGGCCCCTGAGTATCTTTCATGTGCCCCAAGGGGGCCACTTGGCCTACTTAGGAAACCTTGGTTTAGGATAACTAACTTTAAAGCCTGTTACATAACAACACTAATATAACAAAAGTATTATATGTTGTTCAATGTTATTTTAAAACTAATTTATGACAATTTTTATAATTATTTGAAGTATTTAAAATTATTAATTAAAAAACCATATCGTTTATAAAAATTAACATTATTCATAAAAAACAAAATGTTTTAGAGATAAACTGCCAATCTTAAAAGAAGGTCAGAAGATATCAAGATGAAAAAAAGGGATGACCACATAAGTCAAATAAGGTCAGTTCATTTTATTTAAGAAGTTGTGATAAAAAATTGTAATGCTTTTTTATTTGGTTGGAAAATATTTTAAAGGTGTAACTTTGTTGATAGAAAATTTTGATTAAAACTATGAAATGTAACAGTTAAAATTAATAACCAGGAGAAAACTTAGAAAACATTATTGAACCCTGTAAAAGAATCTTAAACTCTAAGCAGATGTTTCCACAATTGAATTTGTCTTAAAATTAATGTATTTAATGTATTTTTTTTTTTTAAATGGCCCAAAGAAACAAAAAATGTCATAGCCCCCTTCAACAATTTTACTCAAAAATCACCTAAGACCTTTTCTCGCTCTTCATCTGCAACTCAAGAATATCTAGTGTAAGTTTCAAATTATGACCTAATGGCCCACCTGTGGCTCCTTTGCTGCTCATAGCCCTCCTTTTACCCCTTAACTGTTTGTGGCCCCTGAGTATCTTTCATGTGCTCCAAGGGGGCCACTTGGCCTACCTGGGAAACCTTGGTTTAGGATAACTAACTTTAAAGCCTGTTACATAACAACACTAATATAACAAAAGTATTATATGTTGTTCAATGTTATTTTAAAACTAATTTATGACAATTTTTATAATTATTTTAAGTACTTCAAATTATTATTTAAAAAACCATATCGTTTATAAAAATTATATTTATTCATAAAAAACAAAAATTTTTAGAGATAAGCTGCCAATCTCAAAAGAAGATCAGAAGATGTCAAGATGGAAAGAAGAGATGACCACATAAGTCTAATAAGGTCAGTTCATTTTATTTAAGAAGTTGTGATAAAAAATTGTAGTGCTTTTTTCTTTGGTTGGAAAATATTTTAAAGGTGTAACTTTGTTGATAGAAAAGTTTGATTAAAACTAAGAAATGTAACAATTAGAATTAATAACTAGGAGAAAACTTTTAAAAAACATTATTGAAGCCTGTAAAAAAATCTTAAACTTATAGCAGACGTTTTTTCCACAATTGAACTTGTCTTGAAATTAATTTAAAATTTGTTAGAGCAGAAAAATTATTGTCTAATTAATAAAAGCATTTATAAATATTCTGTGATTTTTAACAGTTAGATTTACTAGTTTATTAATTTTGTATATTTAAGAATTAGTACTTATACAAAAAAACTTAACACTACTAAAATTAAGCAGGTTTAAATAAGTAGACCAGTGTCTGGAAAAGATCGTTGATGTTGGTGTTAATACAAAGTATGGTTAGAAAACTTGAATTTTTTTTTGTAAATTCTTTAACTCTTTATATCAAGCATAAAATATAATTTTCAATTCAACTTACTGAACTGAAAAAATGTTTATCCATTTTCGCTAACATTAAACAATTAATTAGATCTGAACATTCAAGGAACAAAAGGAGATGTAGGAATGAGAGACTTCAGGAGTGTAACCAGTGGACACAACGTTGGAAGTTCTCAAAATGGAGCTGTGTTAAGTGGAACTGGAACTAAAAGGAGGAGATTGGAAAATAATCAAGTAAGATTATATTGTATAGAAGAATAGTTTTTAAACTATTGTTTAGTATTAAACCCAGTAATAATTAAGATAAGAAACCTGAAATTTCAAACCAAAATCCTAAACTAAAAACCTTGAAATTCAAACTTTTTTTATAATACGTATGTTGTAATAATTTTGTCTATAAATTTCAAAGTGGTTTTGTTAGAATTTTAGTTCCATTTCATATTGTTTGTAGCAAGTTTGGCGCCAATAAGTTTTCAAAACGTTTCAATTTTTTTGCGCCATTGACTGTTTTAAAATCAAAAAAAAAAAAAAAAACTGGCGCGAATAATTTTAAATTTTGCGCGCGATTTTTTAAGAGGCAAATTTGAAAACTCTTAATTTTTTAGTCCGGTCGTGACGTAATTTATTTTTTTTGAATTAAAGCTCATAGATATAAAGCAATGTCCGACACCGGCCTTTTACATTTTCAAGCCCAAAGCTTTACTTAAATGAAACTTAATTTATTGATATTACATCTGACAAGTATATTTTTACTAAACTAAATTTATTTACTTTAATAAATTACAATAATGCAATTTACCACCCGACTTTTGTCAATGTAAAACGTAAGGATGGTATTAGTTATGTACTTTCATTCACTATTTATTAAATATTTTTAACTAAATAGTTCTAAGGTTATTTAACATTAAAATCAAAACTTATAATTCTATCTAAGGAATTTATTTGATTTCAACAATTAGTTGAATTTATAATGATTTTAATTCTTATGATTTCTACATAGTATTAAAAAAAAATCATAGAATAAATTATTTGTTATCAAGTTTAAGAATAATAATTTAACAAAGTTATGACTTATGAAAAACAAAATATGTTGCTTGTTTTGAGATTAATTAAGACATTATGTAAATCTAAAACATAACATATTTGGAATAGTATGTGTATTGTATGATTAAGTATTTATTTAGTTTATGCTAAATGCAGGTTTTTAAGGGAACACCTTGTATCTGAAGGATAAAAATCAACTTCAGAAACAGTTTTAATGTCCTTTGAATTGATAAATAAACAATCTTGATCTTTTTCACGCTAAATCATTGTACTTTAATCCAATTAGTGCTATTTAGGTCTTAAATATTTATAATTGTTATAAAAAGTTATCTTTTATTTTTATTGTTATTTCAATAACCTGGAATAAAAATAAAAAACAGAACTAGACAACACCTGAAATTTTGAACAAAATTACTAAGCTGGAATTTTGAACAAAAATCACTAAAAATCCTGGCATTTTAAACAACTTTTATATGTTAAGTAGAAAAATTTCAAGTCGACTTAAAAAATCTTCTTTGCAATAAAAAGTATTGTGTGGTAATTGGGACTTTAAAAAATAACTGGCCTGGTTATTTTTGATACTGAGGATAAGGGATGTTTTTAGTTAAGTTAATAAAAGAAAGGGATTCAAATTTTATTACTAAAGTTAACATTATATAATTTTTTTAAAGTTTGGACTACAACAGGGGTCGGCAGCCTTATGTAACTTGCGGGCCAACTTCCCTGTAAAAAAATGCTCGCGGGCCGCACTATTTAAAAAAAGCAAACATTTGAGGGCTGCATTAATTTAAAAGTTGTAATAATCAGTAGAAAAATATTATTAAAGATCTAAAATATAATAAATAAGCAATATGAGAGGACCACTAAAGAGAGTCTATTGAATTAGGGGCCTAACTGTAAACTTTCTTACATGAAAAATAATTTTTATCGTTTTTAAAACGTATATTTTTGGCTAAAAAGGAGCTCGTGGGCTGCAGATATTGACTTTGAGGGCAGCATTTTGCCCGCGGACCGCAGTACCCCTGGACTATAAGATACTGTATATAGAAAAACAAATTCTGACTAAATTTTGTGATACAACCAGTTTCATTAAACAAATCCTATACAAATAAAACAAGAAAGTTTAAAGACCAAAATTTTTGAAATCTTTTAAAGCCCATTAGCGTTTGTCATTCTTAATTAACTTTAGACTGCTATAAACTGTTATTTGTAGTATTACGAAGATCGTGTACTCTTTTTTTATTGTAAATTTAAAAAGCAAAAGCGGGAAATTTTCTGCGCGCTTAATTTGAAATATAAGTTTCCTCTATGACGTAGTTGAGATTTTTTTACATTTTACCAAAATTATAATTTGTTCTTATACAGCCGCTTACTTCGACTAGTTTTAATGTTCTGCGCAATTATTCGGTTAAAAAACAGAGTCCTTAATAATAAACAATCTGCTAAGCTATTAGTGCATGTAACATGTAATGATACTTATTACAAATATAACGGTTTTAATTTATAGTGTTTTTTTTTTGAAAAACTTCATAGTTTTAACAAGTGTGGTCTTCAACAATTTAAAAAAATAAATAAAGTAAAATAACAAAATATTAGACTATGCTTGTTAGATTATAGAAATTATCAAGTGTAACTTTTTTTAAAGTGCCTTACTAATTTAAAAATATTTTAAAAGTTGTTGGTTTATGTTTTAAACAGCTAATGAGGAAGAGAAAGCAAACGGTAATTAAAAAGTTTTGTTTTGTCTTAACTATTTTTCCTGCGGACAGTAGTTGTCTTTATCATTCACCTTAAAAATTCACCTATTTTGTTCTTCATCATGACCTTCAAAGTAACTAGTGTAAATTTTATGATTTTTTGATTGTCACGCCCCCCCCCCCACTCCTTTCACCCTATTTGCAGGTTACGGTTCCCTTAATTTAAAAAATGGCTTATTTCAGGAAAGCCTGTTCCAGAGAAACGATTAGTTTATTAGGATTATATATGCTACATCAAATAACCCAAAAAGCATTACAACTATCAGGATTGCTAAAAAGTCAGGAAAAAAAAAAAGGGATTTTGCAAAATAGTCAAGAAATTTCATATAAAAATGTTCTTATAAAGAAATTTTAACAACACTAAAAGCTACATTTTGCTGATGTTATTTACTAAAAAATTTTTCTTTCGCAATCCATCGTTTATCAGAATCTAATTAAATTTTTCTGATGAATTGTAATTTTTCTTGTGCTCATTAACTCTATGGAAGAGATTTGGTTTTATTTTTTGTATAAAGGTGTTTAATTTCATGCCAATAGGTAGTCAGTAATTATCAATTTACTTTAGACTGTTGTTAACTGTTATTTGTAGTATTACGAAGATCGTGTACTCTTTTTGTATTGTAATTTTTAAAAGCAAAAGCGGGAAATTTTCTGCGCGCTAAATTTGAAATATAAGTTTCCTTTATGACGTAGTTGAGATTTTTTTACATTTTAACAAAATTGTAATTTGTTCTTATACAGCCGCTTACTTCGACTAGTTTTAATGTTCTGCGCAATTATTCGGTTAAAAAACAGAGTCCTCCTTAATAATAAATAACCTGCTAAGCTATTAGTGCATGTAACATGTAATGATACTTATTACAAATATAACGGTTTTAATTTATAGTGTTCTTTTTTTGAAAAACTTCATAGTTTTAACCAGTGTGGTCTTCAACAATTTAAAAAAATAAATAAAGTAAAATAACAAAATATTAGACTATGCTTGTTAGATTATAGAAATTATCAAGTGTAACTTTTTTTAAAGTGCCTTACTAATTTAAAAGTATTTTAAAAGTTGTTGGTTTATGTTTTAAACAGCTAATGAGGAAGAGAAAGCAAACGGTAATTAAAAAGTTTTGTTTTGTCTTAACTATTTTTCCTGCGGACAGTAGTTGTCTTTATCATTCACCTTAAAAATTCACCTATTTTGTTCTTCATCATGACCTTCAAAGTAACTAGTGTAAATTTTATGATTTTTTGATTGTCACGCCCCCCCCCCCCCACTCCTTTCACCCTATTTGCAGGTTACGGTTCCCTTAATTTAAAAAATGGCTTATTTCAGGAAAGCCTGTTCCAGAGAAACGATAAGTTTATTAGGATTATATATGCTACATCAAATAACCCAAAAAGCATTACAACTATCAGGATTGCTAAAAAGTCAGGAAAAAAAAAAAGGGATTTTGCAAAATAGTCAAGAAATTTCATATAAAAATGTTCTTATAAAGAAATTTTAACAACACTAAAAGCTACATTTTGCTGATGTTATTTACTAAAAAATTTTTCTTTCGCAATCCATCGTTTATCAGAATCTAATTAAATTTTTCTGATGAATTGTAATTTTTCTTGTGCTCATTAACTCTATGGAAGAGATTTGGTTTTATTTTTTGTATAAAGGTGTTTAATTTCATGCCAATAGGTAGTCAGTAATTATCAATTTACTTTAGACTGTTGTTAACTGTTATTTGTAGTATTACGAAGATCGTGTACTCTTTTTGTATTGTAATTTTTAAAAGCAAAAGCGGGAAATTTTCTGCGCGCTAAATTTGAAATATAAGTTTCCTTTATGACGTAGTTGAGATTTTTTTACATTTTAACAAAATTGTAATTTGTTCTTATACAGCCGCTTACTTCGACTAGTTTTAATGTTCTGCGCAATTATTCGGTTAAAAAACAGAGTCCTCCTTAATAATAAATAACCTGCTAAGCTATTAGTGCATGTAACATGTAATGATACTTATTACAAATATAACGGTTTTAATTTATAGTGTTCTTTTTTTGAAAAACTTCATAGTTTTAACCAGTGTGGTCTTCAACAATTTAAAAAAATAAATAAAGTAAAATAACAAAATATTAGACTATGCTTGTTAGATTATAGAAATTATCAAGTGTAACTTTTTTTAAAGTGCCTTACTAATTTAAAAATATTTTAAAAGTTGTTGGTTTATGTTTTAAACAGCTAATGAGGAAGAGAAAGCAAACGGTAATTAAAAAGTTTTGTTTTGTCTTAACTATTTTTCCTGCGGACAGTAGTTGTCTTTATCATTCACCTTAAAAATTCACCTATTTTGTTCTTCATCATGACCTTCAAAGTAACTAGTGTAAATTTTATGATTTTTTGATTGTCACGCCCCCCCCCCACCCCTTTCGGCCTATTTGCAGGTTACGGTTCCCTTAATTTAAAAAATGGCTTATTTCAGGAAAGCCTGTTCCAGAGAAACGATTAGTTTATTAGGATTATATATGCTACATCAAATAACCCAAAAAGCATTACAACTATCAGGATTGCTAAAAAGTCAGGAAAAAAAAAAGGGATTTTGCAAAATAGTCAAGAAATTTCATATAAAAATGTTCTTATAAAGAAATTTTAACAACACTAAAAGCTACATTTTGCTGATGTTATTTACTAAAAAATTTTTCTTTCGCAATCCATCGTTTATCAGAATCTAATTAAATTTTTCTGATGAATTGTAATTTTTCTTGTGCTCATTAACTCTATGGAAGAGATTTGGTTTTATTTTTTGTATAAAGGTGTTTAATTTCATGCCAATAGGTAGTCAGTAATTATCAATTTACTTTAGACTGTTGTTAACTGTTATTTGTAGTATTACGAAGATCGTGTACTCTTTTTGTATTGTAATTTTTAAAAGCAAAAGCGGGAAATTTTCTGCGCGCTAAATTTGAAATATAAGTTTCCTTTATGACGTAGTTGAGATTTTTTTACATTTTAACAAAATTGTAATTTGTTCTTATACAGCCGCTTACTTCGACTAGTTTTAATGTTCTGCGCAATTATTCGGTTAAAAAACAGAGTCCTCCTTAATAATAAATAACCTGCTAAGCTATTAGTGCATGTAACATGTAATGATACTTATTACAAATATAACGGTTTTAATTTATAGTGTTCTTTTTTTGAAAAACTTCATAGTTTTAACAAGTGTGGTCTTCAACAATTTAAAAAAATAAATAAAGTAAAATAACAAAATATTAGACTATGCTTGTTAGATTATAGAAATTATCAAGTGTAACTTTTTTTAAAGTGCCTTACTAATTTAAAAGTATTTTAAAAGTTGTTGGTTTATGTTTTAAACAGCTAATGAGGAAGAGAAAGCAAACGGTAATTAAAAAGTTTTGTTTTGTCTTAACTATTTTTCCTGCGGACAGTAGTTGTCTTTATCATTCACCTTAAAAATTCACCTATTTTGTTCTTCATCATGACCTTCAAAGTAACTAGTGTAAATTTTATGATTTTTTGATTGTCACGCCCCCCCCCCCCACTCCTTTCACCCTATTTGCAGGTTACGGTTCCCTTAATTTAAAAAATGGCTTATTTCAGGAAAGCCTGTTCCAGAGAAACGATAAGTTTATTAGGATTATATATGCTACATCAAATAACCCAAAAAGCATTACAACTATCAGGATTGCTAAAAAGTCAGGAAAAAAAAAAAGGGATTTTGCAAAATAGTCAAGAAATTTCATATAAAAATGTTCTTATAAAGAAATTTTAACAACACTAAAAGCTACATTTTGCTGATGTTATTTACTAAAAAATTTTTCTTTCGCAATCCATCGTTTATCAGAATCTAATTAAATTTTTCTGATGAATTGTAATTTTTCTTGTGCTCATTAACTCTATGGAAGAGATTTGGTTTTATTTTTTGTATAAAGGTGTTTAATTTCATGCCAATAGGTAGTCAGTAATTATCAATTTACTTTAGACTGTTGTTAACTGTTATTTGTAGTATTACGAAGATCGTGTACTCTTTTTGTATTGTAATTTTTAAAAGCAAAAGCGGGAAATTTTCTGCGCGCTAAATTTGAAATATAAGTTTCCTTTATGACGTAGTTGAGATTTTTTTACATTTTAACAAAATTGTAATTTGTTCTTATACAGCCGCTTACTTCGACTAGTTTTAATGTTCTGCGCAATTATTCGGTTAAAAAACAGAGTCCTCCTTAATAATAAATAACCTGCTAAGCTATTAGTGCATGTAACATGTAATGATACTTATTACAAATATAACGGTTTTAATTTATAGTGTTCTTTTTTTGAAAAACTTCATAGTTTTAACCAGTGTGGTCTTCAACAATTTAAAAAAATAAATAAAGTAAAATAACAAAATATTAGACTATGCTTGTTAGATTATAGAAATTATCAAGTGTAACTTTTTTTAAAGTGCCTTACTAATTTAAAAATATTTTAAAAGTTGTTGGTTTATGTTTTAAACAGCTAATGAGGAAGAGAAAGCAAACGGTAATTAAAAAGTTTTGTTTTGTCTTAACTATTTTTCCTGCGGACAGTAGTTGTCTTTATCATTCACCTTAAAAATTCACCTATTTTGTTCTTCATCATGACCTTCAAAGTAACTAGTGTAAATTTTATGATTTTTTGATTGTCACGCCCCCCCCCCACCCCTTTCGGCCTATTTGCAGGTTACGGTTCCCTTAATTTAAAAAATGGCTTATTTCAGGAAAGCCTGTTCCAGAGAAACGATTAGTTTATTAGGATTATATATGCTACATCAAATAACCCAAAAAGCATTACAACTATCAGGATTGCTAAAAAGTCAGGAAAAAAAAAGGGATTTTGCAAAATATTCAAGAAATTTCATATAAAAATGTTCTTATAAAGAAATTTTAACAACACTAAAAGCTACATTTTGCTGATGTTATTTACTAAAAAATTTTTCTTTCGCAATCCATCGTTTATCAGAATCTAATTAAATTTTTCTGATGAATTGTAATTTTTCTTGTACTCATTAACTCTATGGAAGAGATTTGGTTTTATTTTTTGTATAAAGGTGTTTAATTTCATGCCAATAGGTAGTCAGTAATTATCAATTTACTTTAGACTGTTGTTAACTGTTATTTGTAGTATTACGAAGATCGTGTACTCATTTTGTATTGTAAATTTTAAAAGCAAAAGCGGGAAATTTTCTGCGCGCTAAATTTGAAATATAAGTTTCCTTTATGACGTAGTTGAGATTTTTTTACATTTTAACAAAATTGTAATTTGTTCTTATACAGCCGCTTACTTCGACTAGTTTTAATGTTCTGCGCAATTATTCGGTTAAAAAACAGAGTCCTTCTTAATAATAAATAACCTGCTAAGCTATTAGTGCATGTAACATGTAACGATACTTATCACAAATGAATCTGTTTTAAGTTATAGTGTTTTTTTTTGAAAAACTTCATAGTTTTAACCAATGTGGTCTTCAACAATCTAAAAGAATAAATACAGTAAAATAACAAAATATTAGACTGTGCTTGTTAGATTGTAGAAAATATCAAGTGTAACTTATAAATTTATTTTTCAAGTGTCTTACTAATTTAATAATGCTTTAAAAGTTGTTATTTTATGTTTTAAACAGCTAATGAAGAAGAGAAAGCAAACGTTAATTAAAAAGTTTTGTTTTATCTTAACTATTTTTCCTGTGGACAGTAATTGTATATATCATTAACCTTAGAAAAAATGCAGAAACTCATTGTAGCTTATTATAGTTTAAAAAGTTTAGAAAAACTGTATTTGATAATTTTTGTCTAAAAGTTTATACAGGGAAACACTGGAAAACACAGTGCAACTTAACCTGGAAATTCTGGAATTCGACAATTTAGGCAAAAATATCCTGAAAAACCTGGAACTTGAGAATTTTTGAAAAAAAAAAACTGGAATTTTGATCAAAAAACTTATAAAAATCCTAGAATTTTTTATAGTCTTAACATATTCAGTCCTATAATTTGAATTTGATACTAAAGATACATCATATAAATAAGATTTTTAGGCAATTTAACTTTTTTTATTATAAAACACATTTAAAGTAACTTTACAGCATCTTTTAAATGTTTTTGTACTATTTAACACAGTTTTTTATAGAAATTAACTTAAAACTAGAAGTAAACCCAAAAACGTTTACTTTTAAAGATCTGGAAGAAATTTGTAAAACTTGGAAAAATTTTAAAAAAAACGAGTGGCAACCCTGTTTATAGTAAAATTGCAGTTCCTTGATAATCCAACGAAAGGGGTTCGTTATTTCTTTCATTAGTTTTGTTGTTTTTTAAATTTATTTATTTGAACTTAAGCTTTTTCCAATCAGTTTCTGCTCCCATTTACTTATTTTATTGAATATGAGAAATTCTCCAACTTGGATTTTATCTGCCCATGTTATTGAAAATGCTAATTTAAGATGTTTTTTCTTAACAAGTACACTACTTATATTCTTTTATTAATTTTTAATTTCACTCTCTACTTTTTTTATGCCAACAAGTATGCTATGAATGTATCAGTTACAATTGAAATACTTAATAAAAATGTTTGAAAGTAATAAGTATTCATAAAAAATAAAAAATCGGTTGGAAATCCAACAAATAAAGTTGTTATATTAAAAAAATATACTGAAAATAAAAACTATTAAAAGAGAAATTACTAAAAATAAATATAAATTAAAACTAGTTTTAGCCATGTCTCTAAGATTATTCAAAAGTTTTCGAAATATAAAAATAGTGAGTAGGTTGTAATTACAACTAAATATTTTTTAAATGTTTTTTATATTACAATTAGTGGCCTTTTATTAAAATTTTAAGAGTTTAAATTGTCATGTACCCGAATGTATCAATTTATTTCTTTATTTTGTATTTAAGCTGTATATGTGCAATTCATATGCTTTAATAAACTGTGTCAAGATTTCAAATATAATTGAAAGTTTAGTGGTTCATCCTACTAATACTTAATTACATTTTTACAGTTGTTTTAGTTAATGGTGCTGCTGTCTTATTCTTTTTAGATGTTAGTTAATATATTTAATTTATCTTTGGAACGTTTGTTGCAATTTGTTCTTTATGTTTAAATAATCACAAAAATCTTTAAATAAAAACATTTTGATAAAGTTTTGTCGAGAACACTCAATAAATAAAAAATGTTGTTACCAACACTGTTTTATTGAAAATCAGACTCAAACTGCAATTTTTGTTACATTACAAGTTCAGTGTTCCCCGAAATTGTTTTCATAATGCCCCCTTTGAAGAAATTAAAAAACAAATGGTCTTCTTTATGAACTAAAAAGAAAACCATTAATAAGCCAGACACTTTTTTATTTTTGTTCTTTATAGTGACCTTCTTAGTATCTAGTCAAAATTTTAATTTGTTGTCCTTCTGATTGTCACGCCCCCCTTCAACCCATTTGCAGGTTATAGTCTCCTAAATTAAAAAAAAAGCGGCCCTTTTCGGGAAAGCCTGTTCCAGATAAATGATTAATTTATTAGGATTGAATTTGCTACTTTAATTAACCCAAAAAGTACTACAACTGTCAGGGTTGCCACAAAGTCAGGAAAAAAAATTATTGCAAAATAGTCAGGAAATTTTATATAAACATGCACTTAGTAAGAAATTTTATCATTACTAAAAACTGGATTTTACTAATTTCTAAAAAAATTCGTTTTCGCAATTCATAGTTTATCAGAATCTAATTAAATTTTTCTGGTGAATTGTAATCTTTCTTGTGTGTATTCACTCTATGGAAGAGAGTTGGTTTCATTTTTTGTATAAAGGTTTTTAACTTACAATTTAAACTCTTTGGTTACGTATTTTTGGATCGGTTTCAATGAAGTGTATGGTTTAGAAAAGTCCGGATTTTTTTAGCTCTTTTCTGTGGCAGCCCTGAAGTATGTAATTTTTATACAGCTTAGGTTTGTTTAAATATGTTAATTTATGTTCGAGTCTGATTAAATAAAAGCTATTTATTTATTATCTCAAAACTGAAATCCATGAGAGTTATAACTATTTCTACAATTAGAGTTGTTCATCAAGTGTACGACTGTAGCTGATCTTTTGATAATATTTTTGACTGCTTTTTTTCTTGTTATCACTAATGTAAAGTTGACGGCGTTTTTGTAGATATTCGTTGAAAAACGTTTTCAAATGTTTTTAAATTGTTATAGGTTTGTCCAATGCAGTTCTATTATTAGCATTGAAATTTGTATACTGGTTAAAACAATCCGTCTTTTCTGCTTAAACTAAGTGCATTTTTAAAAGTAAAGAAAACTCCGGCTCTCACTATAGAATTTTTTTTCAATAAGTTTTGAATTAGTTACAACATTTGGTAGTTAAATAAACTTTGGCAATTTCGAATTTACTAATACACTGGGTTGCCACATGGTCAGGAAATCAGGAAAAATAACAAAATGACAAAAGTCAGCAAAAAATGGGGGTTTAAAAAAAATTAGGGAATTTGATAAAATTTAAATAAAAGTCAGTTTTTGTCAGTTAAGATTTACAAAATTAATTATTTTCAAAGCCTTCAATGGTGTAAAATTCTTTAAAGTCAGAAAAAAATGCCAAAATTTTCTTAGAAATTCACAAAATTATTTAATTTCCAATGCCTTCATCTGGTATAAATTAGTGAAATATCCATTATAAAACTGCTAAATTTTTCTATTAACATTATGAACAAGTACCCTACTTGAACAAGCATATTTTGTTAGCTCTTAGTATTGATGATCTGTAGCAAGGACACTTCCATAGTTAAACTGTGATATCTAGAATAGTTTTAGAATCAAAGTGTTTTTTGTTCAAGTAAATAATTGAATTCTTTATAATTAAGCAGTTAGTTTAGTATTTTATGTAACAAACTGATGTGTATACTCCACCTCTTTATAATTTTTCAAAGTTGTTTAAATTTATAAAATAAGTTATAAGAGAGGTATATGCCAAAATTAAGTATACTTATTATTTGTATTTTTGTAGAAAAACTTAAGTTTTTAAAATAAATTATAGTGTATTTATTTTGTACAATTTTATACTAAATGATAAGTTTACGTTATTGTTTTAGGAATTTAGTTGTTAAAGTTCGTTATTAATTTAAGGTTTTAATTGTAAAATTTCCTTATATGTCGTTTCGTTTGTTTAGATACTTATTTATTATTAAGAAATGCTTAAAACGGCGACCTTTTTTTTTAGACAAGCTGTGTTTATAAGGTACAGGGTTGCCATTTTACCTGGAAACCTAGAAAAATCTTAAAATACCTAGAGTTTAACAAATTAGGCAAAAAAAAACTGTAATTTGAGAAATTTTGAAAAAAACCTGGAACTTCGAACAAAAATAACTAAAAAAAACCTGGAATTTTACCAATTTTCACAAGTTTAGTAGCAAAATTTCGATTTGACTCAAAAAATCTATCATATGAATTAAAAATTTCTTTCATCATCAATTTTTTTTATTAAAAACATATCTAAATTAGCTTTTAGTATCTTTTTAATGTTTTTATACTATTTAACACAGTTTCTTAACTTAAACTCAACTCTAAACTAAAAATAGACCCAAAAATGTGCTTTTTTAAAAGTTGTGATAAAAAATGGTAGTGCTTTTATCTTTGATTGGCAAATATTTTAAAGGTGTAACTTAATTGATAGAAAAGTTTGACTAAAACTAAGAAATGTAACAATTAAAATTAATAACCAGGAGAAAACTTGAAAAACATTATTGAACCCTGTAAAAAATCTTAAACTCTAAGCAGATGTTTCCACAATTGAATTTGTCTTGAAATTAATGTATTTATGAAATTTTTTTTTAAATGGCCAAAAGAAATTAAAAATGTCATAGCCCCCTTCAACAATTTTACTCAAAAGTCATTTAAGACCTTTTTTGCTCTTCATCTGCAACTCAAGAATATCTAGTGTAAGTTTCAAATTATGACCTCATGGCCCACCTGTGGCTCTTGCTGCTCATTAATAATAAATAACCTGCTAAGCTATTAGTGCATGTAACATGTAATGATACTTATTACAAATGTATCTGTTTTAATTTATAGTGTTTTTTTGAAAAACTTCATAGTTTTAACCAGCGTAGTCTTCAACAATTTAAAAAAATAAATAAAGTAAAATAACAAAAAATTAGACTATGCTTGTTAGATTATAGAAATTATCAAGTTTAACTTTTTTAAAGTGCCTTACTAATTTAAAAATATTTTAAAAGTTGTTGGTTTATGTTTTAAACAGCTAATGAGGAAGAGAAAGCAAACGGTAATTAAAAAGTTTTGTTTTGTCTTAATTTTTTTCCTGCGGACAGTAGTTGTCTTTATCATTCACCTTAAAAATTCACCTATTTTGTTCTTCATCATGACCTTTAAAGTAACTAGTGTAAATTTTATGATTTTTTGATTGTCACGCCCCCCCCACCCGTTTCGGCCTATTTGCAGGTTACGGTTCCCTTAATTTAAAAAATCCCTTATTTTAGGAAAGCCTGTTCCAGAGAAACGATTAGTTTATTAGGAATGAGTTTGCTACATCAAATAACCCAAAAAGCATTACAACTATCAGGATTGCTAAAAAGTCAGGAAAAAAAAGGGATTTTGCAAAATAGTCAAGTATAAAAATGTTCTTATCAAGAAATTTTAACAGCACTAAAAGCTACATTTTGCTGATGTTATTTACTAAAAATTTTTTCTTTTGCAATCCATCGTTTATCAGAATGTAATTAAATTTTTCTGATGAACTGTAATTTTTCTTGTGCTCATTAACTCTATGGAAGAGAGTTGGTTTTATTTTTTGTATAAAGGTGTTTAATTTCATGCCCATAGGTAGTCAGTAATTCTCAATTTACTTTAGACTGTTGTTAACTGTTATTTGTAGTATTACGAAGATCGTGTACTCTTTTTGTATTGTAAATTTTAAAAGCAAAAGCGAGAAATTTTCTGCGCGCTAAATTTGAAATATAAGTTTCCTTTATGACGTAGTTGAGATTTTTTTACATTTTAACAAAATTATAATTTGTTCTTATACAGCCGCTCACTTCGACTAGTTTGTAATTATTGTTCTTCGCAATTATTCGGTTAAAATACAGAGTCCTTCTTAATAATAAATAACCTGCTAAGCTTTTGTGCATGTAACATGTAATGATACTTATTACAAATGTATCTGTTTTAAGTTATAGTGTTTTTTTTTTGAAAAACTTCATAGTTTTAACCAGTTTGGTCTTCAACAATTTAAAAGAATAAATACAGTAAAATAACAAAATATTAGACTGTGCTTGTTAGATTGTAGAAAATATCAAGTGTAACTTATGAATTTATTTTTTTAAATGTCTTACTAATTTAATAATGCTTTAAAAGTTGTTATTTTATGTTTTAAACAGCTAATGAAGAAGAGAAAGCAAACGTTAATTAAAAAGTTTTGTTTTGTCTTAACTATTTTTCCTGCGGACAGTAATTGTATTTACCATTAAGCTTAGAAAAAATGCAGAAACTCATTGTAGCTTATTATAGTTTAAAAATTTAAGAAAAACTGTATTTGATAAATTTTGTCTAAAAGTTTATACAGGGAAACACTGGAAAACACAGCGCCACATAACCTCGAAACCTGGAAAATCTGAAATTCGACAATTTAGGCAAAAATATCCTGGAAAAACCTGGAGCTTGAGAATTTTTGAAAAAAAAAAAACTGGAATTTTGATCAAAAAACTTATAAAAAACCTAGAATTTTTTATAATTTTAACATATTCAGTCCTATAATTTGAATTTGATACTAAAGATACATCATATAAATAAGATTTTTAGGCAATATAACTTTTTTTTTATTATAAAACTCATTTAAAGTAACTTTACAGCATCTTTTAAATGTTTTTGTACACAGTTTTTTATAGAAATTAACTTAAAAATAGAAGTAAACCCAAAAACGTTTACTTTTAAAGATCTGGAAGAAATTTGTAAAACATGGAAAAATTTAAAAAAAAAACGAGTGGCCACCCTGTTTATAGTAAAATTGCAGTTCCTTGATAATCCAACGAAAGGGATTCGTTATTTCTTTCATTAGTTTTTTTGTTTTTTAATTTTATTTATTTGAACTTAAGCTTTTTCCAATCAGTTTCTGCTCTCATTTATTTATTTTATTGAATATGAGAAATTCTCCAACTTGGATTTTATCTGCCCATGTTATTGAAAATGCTAATTTAAGATGTTTTTTCTTAACAAGTACACTACTTATATTCTTTTATTAATTTTTAATTTCACTCTCTACTTTTTTTATGCCAACTAGTATGCTATGAATGTATCAGTTACATGATCATGTATCAGTTACAATTGAAATACTTAATAAAAATGTTTGAAAGTAATAATTATTCATAAAAAATAAAAATTCGGTTGGAAATCCAACAAATAAAGTTGTTAAACTAAAAGAATATACTGAAAATAAAAACTATTAAAAGAGAAATTACTAAAAATAAATATAAATTAAAACTAGTTTTAGCCATGTCTCTAAGATTATTCAAAAGTTTTCGAAATATAAAAATAGTGAGTAGGTTGTAATTACAACTAAATATTTTTTAAATGTTTTTTATATTACAATTAGTGGCCTTTTATTAAAATTTTAAGACTTTAAATTGTCATGTACCCGAATGTATCAATTTATTTCTTTATTTTGTATTTAAGCTGTATATGTGCAATTCACATGCTTTAATAAACTGTGTCAAGATTTCAAATATAATTGAAAGTTTAGTGGTTCATCCTACTAATACTTAATTACATTTTTACAGTTGTTTTAGTTAATGGTGCTGCTGTCTTATTCTTTTTAGATGTTAGTTAATATATTTAATTTATCTTTGGAACGTTTGTTGAAATTTGTTCTTTATGTTTAAATAATCACAAAAATCTTTAAATAAAAACATTTTGATAAAGTTTTGTCGAGAACACTCAATAAATAAAAAATATTATTACCAACACTGTTTTATTGAAAATCAGACTCAAACTGCAATTTTTGTTACATTACAAGCTCAGTGTTCCCCGAAATTGTTTTCATAATGCCCCCTTTGAAGAAATTAAAAAACAAATGGTCTTCTTTATGAACTAAAAAGAAAACCATTAATAAGCCAGACACTTTTTTATTTTTGTTCTTTATAGTGACCTTCTTAGTATCTAGTCAAAATTTTAATTTGTTGTCCTTCTGATTGTCACATCCCCCTTCAACCCATTTGCAGGTTATAGTCTCCTAAATTAAAAAAAAGCGGCCCACTTTGGAAAGCCTGTTCCAGATAAATGATTAAATATTAGGATTGAATTTGCTACTTTAATTAACCCAAAAAGTACTACAACTGTCAGGGTTGCCACAAAGTCAGGAAAAAAAATTATTGCAAAATAGTCAGGAAAATTCATATAAACATGCACTTAGTAGGAAATTTTATCATGACTAAAAACTGGATTTTACTAATTTCTAAAACATTTTGTTTTCGCAATTCATCGTTTTTCAGAATCTAATAAAGTTTTTCTGATGAATTGTAATCTTTCTTGTGTGTATTCACTCTATGGAAGAGAGTTGGTTTCATTTTTTGTATAAAGGTTTTTAACTTACAATTTAAACTCTTTGGTTACGTATTTTTGGATCGGTTTCAATGAAGTTTATGGTTTAGAAAAGTCCGGATTTTTTTAGCTCTTTTCTGTGGCTTAGGTTTGTTTAAACATGTTAATATATGTTCGAGTCTGATTAAATAAAAGCTATTTATTTATTATTTCAAAACTGAAATCCATGAGAGTTATAACTATTTCTACAATTAGAGTTGTTCATCAAGTGTACGACTGTAGCTGATCTTTTGATAATATTTTTGACTGCTCTTTTTCTTGTTATCACTAATGTAAAGTTGACGGCGTTTTTGTAGATATTCGTTGAAACACGTTTTCAAATGTTTTTAAATTGTTATAGGTTTGTCCAATGCAGCTTTATTATTAGCATTGAAATTTGTATACTGGTTAAAACAATCCGTTTTTTCTGCTTAAACTAAGTGCATTTTTAAAAGTAAAGAAAACTCCGGCTCTCACTAAAGAAATTTTTTTCAATAAGTTTTAAATTAGTTACAACATTTGGTAGTTAAATAAACTTTGGCAATTTTAAATTTACTAATACACTGGGTTGCCACATGGTCAGGAAATCAGGAAAAATAACAAAATGACAAAAGTCAGCAAAAAATGGGGGTTTAAAAAAAAATAGGGAATTTGATAAAATTTAAATAAAAGTCAGTTTTTGTCAGTTTAGATTTACAAAGTTCATTATTTTCAAAGCCTTCAATGGTGGAAATTAATTAAAAATTCTTTAAAGTCAGAAAAAAATACCAAAATTTTCTTAGATATTTACAAAATTATTTAAATTCCAATGCCTTCATCTGGTATAAATTAGTGAAATATCCATTATAAAACTGCTAGATTTTTCTATGAACATTATGAACAAGTACCCCACTTGAACAAGCATATTTTGTTAGCTTTTAAGTATTGATGATCTGTAGCAAGGACACTTCCATAGTTAAACTGTGATATCTAGAATAATTTTAGAATCAAAGTGTTTTTTGTTTAAGTAAATAATTGAATTCTTTATAATTAAGCAGTTAGTTTAGTATTTTATGTAACAAACTGATGTGTATACTCCACCTCTTTATAATTTTTCAAAGTTGTTTAAATTTATAAAATAAGTTATAAGAGAGGTATATGCCAAGATTAAGTATACTTATTATTTGTATTTTTGTAGAAAAACTTAAGTTTTTAAAATAAATAATAGTGTATTTATTTTGTACAATTTTATACTAAATGATAAGTTTACGTTATTGTTTTAGGAATTTAGTTGTTAAAGTTCGTTATTAATTTAAGGTTTTAATTGTAAAATTTTCTTATATGTCGTTTCGTTTGTTTAGACACTTATTTATTATTAGGAAATGCTTAAAAACGGCGACTTTTTTTAGACAAGCTGTGTTTATAAGGTACAGGGTTGCCACTTTACCTGGAAACCTAGAAAAACCTTAAAATACCTGGAATTTAACAAATTAGGCAAAAAAAAACTGTAATTTGAGAAATTTTGAAAAAAACCTGGAACTTTGAACAAAAATAACTAAAAAAACCTGGAATTTTACTAATTTTCACAAGTTTAGTAGCAAAATTTCGATTTGACTCAAAAAATCTATCATATGAATTAAAAATTTCTTTCATCATCAATTTTTTTTTATTGAAAACATATTTAAATTAGCTTTTAGTATCTTTTTAATGTTTTTATACTATTTAACACAGTTTCTTAACTTAAACTCAACTCTAAACTAAAAATAGACCCAAAAATGTGCACTTTTAAAAACCTGGAAGAAATTTATAAAACCTGAAAAAACGAGTGGCAACCCTGAAGGTAATAATACAATATTTTTCTGATAGATCTGTTTATTGAAATACATCAATCATACACAGATGGTTCAAATGATTTAATGGAAGTTTGATTATTGAATTCAGCAGAAAAACTGTTGTTTTAACCTGTATAAAATTTAGATCGAAAGCTTTATATAGTTTCAAGTGTTAGATTAAGTATTTTAGAATGAGTTTAAATTAATAAATTAATTTAGAAAAGTCAGGAAATTTTTCTCAGCTTGATCTGTGGCAACCATGACTATCCCAAGAAGCCATGTAAAAAATCACAAAATTAATTCTAAAGTTTAAATTAACTTCTCACACTTTGTTGCTGTTCAGAATAAAACAGGCTTTTTATAAAATGTTTAGGAATTAAGTCTTTTCTGATTGTAGTTGGAATTTAAGAAACAAATTATTTTAAGGGCCGTGACCGAGACCAATATTTTCCATACTTATGGAAGAATATTATATGCTTAATCATACGGCGTACTTAAAATATGTTTTTTATTTAAAACCAAATAATATTGATAAAATCCCATAAGAACTTAAAACCTCATAATACCTAGTGTGGACTTTAAAAATTACTTATAGGGACCGTAGTTTGCCGACTCTTTATCAGTTGTATGTTATGCTTTGATTTCAATAAATCTTTGTAACAAAAGTTTTAAGTTAATGTTCTAATCAAGTGATACTTTGTACTAAGAAATATAAAAACAGTAACTCCGAAAAACTGATGACAGTTAACTGCATCTAGTGGTACACCTTTCATATACCATTATTTAAGTTTAATGGCGAATTATTTTAAGTTCCGTTCCAACCATGTACTTAGCTAAACTGCTGTAAGCAAGCATTCGGTTTTATTATACGTTACGTCACTAATTCTTTCAGATGTAGACTCAAAATCATAAAAAAATTGTTTCTGAAAATTTGCATAATTCTCTTCTTTTCGAATATATGAGCTCTCTTCCTCTAGATTTTTTGCACACAAATTCACACTTCCAACCGAACTGACGCGTATATATACGAGCTTCGGTATAGCTACTTTGATAAGAAAACAAGAGGCGTTTATGAAAACGATGAACATACGACCTCAAAACAGTGTCGAAACGAAGTGAAAATAAAAGTAGATTTGAAAAAAGATGTTTAGCTAAAAATCATCAGTTTTGTCTATTTCATCAAAGTTGAGAAAAATAAAATCTTAAAGATGTAAAAATAAAAAAACTTAAACAATCCCTAACATTATTTATATTTAATACTATTAAGTTTTTAGTCAAGTTTACTATCTAATAGTGGAAGATACTTTTTTCTCAAATTTACTATTCCATCATTACTTACAACTAACAGTTAACAATTTAGTTATAATTAATTTAGTCATTAGATGTCTAAAAATTAACCTTATTAGAAAAAAAAAACATAAACTAACATTAGAGGCATTCATACTTTTAAAAATAATTTGTTTTTTTATTGTTAATCTAAATTATGTTTACAAAAATTATGTTTTATTTATGACTTGTTATATACAACATTTTCTTTCATAATAAATTTAAATCCTACTACCGGGGATTTCCAAAAATTTGTTTTAGTATTAATTAAAAGGCGGCGCTTGTTACCATGTCTGGTCAGTTTTCTCGGAAAAAGAAAATTTAAAATCCCTTCAAATCTATCTTTGTCTTCATTTTTTGAGCTGGAGATCTCAAACTTTAAAGAAACGTTCCATTTATAGTTTAAAAGACTTTGAATGCTGTTATTTTAATTTTGAAAACATTAAAAAATAAAAGTTTGAGAATAATAAAAAACTAAAAAATAGGTAGTTTTTTTCTAAATAAAAAAACTTCTGCATTCAATCTTTTTAAAATTTAATAATACACTTTCTGTGAAAACTTAAAGAAGACTGGTTAAAAATGAAGGAGAAGATATACTTTTATCCAAGTAGTCTTTTTTCGCGTTTTTAGTTTGCACCTTCCATTAGGAACCTATTGAAGTCACCAACTTTGATCGCTTATAACCCAAAAAGTACTTTGAATTTTTTCGAGCGGTTAAAAATTTCTGATAGCTCAGATAAAACTCTACAAAATAAATTGTAAAAACTAAGGTGGACCCCCCCATGCCCTTAGTTTAATTCCTCACTCAGCATTTTTGCACTTTTTATTTAATTAAGTTTTTATTTAGACGTTTTGACACTTCACCCATGAAATTGTTTGTAGGATCTTGAGGACGCATTACTAGCAACATCTCCGCAAGTACAGTGTAAAGGAAAATGTAACAAGTTGCCGGACTTTATAATTATAGACCTTCTTCGGCTTGTGTACGATACTAATGATGAAAATATAAAGTGAGCTTGTTTTCTTGAAACTTGCTCAACAAAATATTTTTTGTTCTGTATGAAGTTTTTTGTAAAACTATTAGTAAGAAGTGTTTATACGTACATATCTCAGTAGCAAGTCTAAAATTAGTATATTAAAAAACTAAGGTCATTACAGGATTGCCACTTTACCTGGAAAACCTTGAAAACCTGGAATTTTGAACAAAAATCACTAAAAAAGTTTAGAACTTTCACATGTTCAGTGGTAAAATTTCGGTTTGACTAAAAAATCTATCATATAATTAAATAAAAAGTTTTTGTCTTCATCAAACTTTTTTTTATTAAAAAACATACTTTAAGTAGCTTTACAGTACCTTTTCAATGTTTTTATACTATTTAACACAATTTCTTACCTCAAACTTCAGTTTAAACTGAAACAGACCCAAAAATGTGAACTCTTAAAAACCTAGAAGAAATTAGGAATACCTCGGAAAAATTTGGAAAAAACGAGTGGCAACCCTGTCATTAATAAAAACATTAAGAGGTTGTTCAGATAATGAATGGACAGTTTATTTTTACTTATCTCATGTGTTGTAAGTTTTTTACCATAATGACTAAGTTATAATATAAACAAATCTTTCCACAGTGAAGAAAATTACAATGAAGTTTTACGCATATTTACTTCCACACGCAAACAATTGTTCCCATACTATCTTCTTAATGAATGTAATTTCTATCAATTACATTATCATGAGAAATTAGACGTCATTTACAACTTGACTAAATTTTTTCCAGATGTAAGTTTTTCATACTAATAAAACAACTCTGTAATAAAACAGGTTTGCTAAAAAACCTGGAAAACTCTGGAACTTGACAATTTAGTCTAAAAAATCTTGAGTTTGATTAAAAAAAAAGGAATTTTGAAGAAAAATCACTAAAAAACCTGGAATTTTAAGCAATTTTTACATGTTATGTAATAAAATTTCGATTTGTTACAAAAAATTTATCGTATAGATAATTTTGCTTTGTCATCATCAAAAATTTTTTTTTTGAAAACATTTTTAAAGAAGCTTGAGAAATGAATTCAATGTCGTAATACTCTTTAACACAGTTTTTTACCTAAAACTTAATTTAAACTTAAAATAGATCCTAAAATGTGTAACTTGAAAAACCTAGAAGAAATTTTAAAACCCTGGAGAAAATATGCCAAATGTATTTGGCAACCCTGATAAAAGTAAACTTAGAATAAATTTTCATGTGAGTTTTGTTTAAGTAAAACTTTTATTCCTAATTTCCTAGGATAACAAAATTTTGTCTGTAAACTAAGCATAGTTTATAAATTGTAATATAAGATATTAAAAGTAAATCTTAACAATAATTATGTAAATTTTAGTTTTATTTGTGCTAGGTTTTAAAATAAAGTCGTATAGCAATATGGTACACTTTTTTTACTAAGATTGCTTAAGCTGAAACACAATTCTTTAAAAGTACCTTTTGGTTTAGTACTTAAGGATTTTCTAAGTAATATGTGCAGTACACGTATTTCAAAATCCTTTTAAGTAAATTGTACTTCTTGGAAATTTTGAACAAATTAGATTTAAATAGTCTAACTTGTCTAGCAATATAGAGAAGAGTACAGCAGATGCGCAGAAGATTATAATAAAGAAATCTTGTTGAGATGTTGCGAGTATTCTTATTATTACTTTGAACATTTCAGGTGACATGAAAAAGTATTACTTAAAAATAATATGCTATTTTGTCGTATTGACATGAAAATAAGTTAACAAGTTGAAAATTACAAACTATTTAGAAAACATGTTGAATATTCAGTTTATACTGGTAAAGTTGTTGTTTTTGCCTGTTTGTTATTTTTCATAGTGTGAAAAAACAATGAAACTGTTTAATTAAAACTAAACGTTTTTTTTTAAATTCTGTTTGTATAAACCTTTATTGTTGAAAAACTTGTTGTATAATAGATTTAACTTACTTTGGTTTTAAACTTTTTATGTCTTAACTCATTTTTATAAAGGTCAAAATAAAAAATATTAAGAAAATTTTACACTGTACGGTTCAAAAAAAAATTAATTATCAAACTAACCTAGTTTTCAATAAATTATAGGGTGTACAGAAAAATGTATAGCGAAAGAAAGGAGGTTAGTTTGGTAAACTAAACTTTATATTAAAAAAACTGATTTTATTTTAGCAATATAAATAATCACAAGTAAAATAGTTAACTTATGTTAGTAACACAATAATCAATTAAAAAAGAAAACTTTTAGTAAATTATAAAAAACTAATGATAGATAGGTAAACGTGATGTTTAAATTGATGCCTAGTTTTAAAAGTTGATCTTTAACCGTGTAATCGTCCATAAATTTGTACCACTGTCAAGTTATTATTGAAAAAACACTAAAAAAACACAGCTTTCCTGGTTTGCAGTGTGTTTCAACAAGGATGAATGTGAAAAATTGGCGAAGAACTATGATGAAATTCCTTATTTTCAAGATAAAATGCTTGAACGTATCAAAACAGATGATGCCGCACAAGTGAGATAGTATTTTTGATTGTCATGTAGGTTCATAATATTTACAGAAATCCTTCTGCAGCAATAGTTGTAAGGTTTTATAGTTGTGAAAACTGTTAGCTGAAGAACAGCACTTAATTTAGCCGCAAGCTAGAGACTTATGTTAAAAGTATTTTTAGCATACAGATTTTTTTATTCTTTTTTTTTTGCTCTCAGTAACATCAAAAGTATATAAACTTAAGCACCACTATAAATTCATTGATAACCAAAAAAGGATATTATTATATTCGATATATATATTTTAAATGTTGGTATGCATAATTCCAATTGAACTATCAATGTAAAAAATGATTATACTTTTTAGCAAAGAAAAGTTTTCGAGTTCAAAGGTGTTACCGATGACCAAAGAAAATCTGCAAAGGCTTTTGTAAGATTAACAATTGATTTTTATATATTGTAATAAATGTTTTTTAAAATCTTTAGATTTGTAGTTTTATTTTTAATTCAAATACAACTTGCAACAAAACTTCTCGACTCAAACATATTAGTTTCATTACAGTAGTACCTGTCAAGCAAAAAGATCAAAACTTCTACTCTTAAACCTTGACAAACACTTTATCAAATGTTCATCTTTTTTATTTACAAACAGCTCGCTGAGATGGAAAACCTGCGGAAGGAAGACGCCAGCGAGGAAGGTAGTTCGGAAGATCATCCTCAGGTAGATCAGGAGGAGGAGGATATGAAAACTGTCCGGACAAACGGGAAGACCTCGTTCAAAACCCGGCAAGGAGACAGCGTTACCATCGACGCCGTTCCGTCCAGAGTTTCCTTCCAAGAATTTTCCTGCCACTTCCACTTCAACCCCCGACGTTCCGCAGCAGGTGGTCGCATGAAATTGATAATATTAAGTGTGCGGCTGTCAATACGTTAGATGGTTGTCCGATACTTTTCAGTAGAGAGTGAAAATGGCAGTTTTTAGAAACTACCAGTTTTAAACGGAGTTTACACGTTAATACTCGTGCGACAGTATTTTGAAAATAGAAACTTAATAAAAACAATGTTAACTGTTAATATTATTTATTTAATGCAATTATTTAAAATAAAACTACAGATGCGTCTGTTGAGCAGCAGAAAAGTAGGAAGAAAAAGATAAAAGTCCCCAAATTGAAAGATGATAAAGGTATTTTAATATGAGATTGTTTTACTGAAATAAATGCTAAAACACAGTTATCAAAATATTTTTATTTTAATTTATAAAAAGAATATTTTGTTAAAACGGTATGTAATCGATGTTATAGTTCGTATATAATAAGTTTGAAAAACTTAACAAAAGTTTAAAGCAAATTTAGTTTATAGCTTTAAATATTTAAAATGTAATTTTTTTTATATGTATAGCTATTATAAATATTAAAATTTGTATTTTTTTACAGACTCCGATCTATTTAAGCTTTGGAAATAAACCTTTTTTTAAGGTTAGTTTTTTTATAATAGTGTTTTAAATTTACGATTAAAAATTAATTTGCTTAATAAAATAGTAGTTTATTTTTTATCATATATTTAATAATTTTAATCAAATATAACACTTTTTTCTCATTCATAACTATTTTAAATTAAACAAAGCAGCCGTTTAAGATATATCAGATTTTAATTATAAACTATAAAATTAAATTAATTGTTTATTTTATTTAAAACTTTTTTTCAATTTGAATAAAAAAGCTAAAATATGCTTTTATTAACTGCTCATACCAAATTTATCCTAGTTGTTTTCATACAGGCTATGATCATTCGCAAAATCCAAGCAAAGACAATTACACAACTACTACATCACTTTTATTGCTATGAAATTGTTTGTTCATTGCATTAATAAACTTTTTAAAGATTAAAACAATAAACCTCATTTAAATTTATTACATATATTTTTAATTTTAGATATATACTATTCATAAACTTAAACAACTACTTATATTCGGCTAGTAATTTTAAAGGTCAGTTATATTTGCATATTTGATGAGTTAGAACAGTAAAAAGTCAGCAAGTAACTTTGCATTGCACATATAATATAACGGTTTACCTTTACACATTTAAAAACTACCTGCATTATTATTTTTATGTTAAGTTTTATTTATAACGAATAAAATAATTGACAGCACGCAAATTTCTTTAACTTTTATAAGAAAGTAATACTTTATTTAAATTGTTATTTATTAGAAGGTATTTTTTTTATGTTTTTACTCAGTTTTTTTCACATATTCCTATACATTGCTATGACAATTTAATTTAATTAAAAAATAATGGTTCTTTTATTAGTAGGTTAAAGGTTAGTGAAAAAACTGCAAAATACAAAAGTTATGTTTGTTTTTAAATGATTAAAAAAACTGAAAACGAGTTAGCAAAATAAAGAACCATATAATAAAAGTCTTCATTTTTTCATAAAGAAGTTTTTTTTATTAAAATTTATTATCAACTACAATTAAACCAAACATATTGTTACAACTTTCATCAATTTTACATTATACTTGTCATATTACGGTTTACCAGGTTTTTATATGATAAAGTAGTTTTTTAACTTGTTCAAGTTAAAGCTGTACAATACTTATTCACTTATCAATGACATGCTGGGTAAGATTTTTTTGTGAAGATGTCCGGATGAGTACAAATTTTTTTTTTGTTAAAAAGTATAACGGCTTTATATTGTGCAAGGCATAATAAATAATAAAAGAGTTGTAGTACTAAGAAATATTAGCTTGAGTACAAGTTAACAAAACGATTAACAATAAAAGCTAAATGTGAGGTTAATTAATTTTTTTAAGATAGAAAAACATCAGGCTTAGTTATCCTCTGCAATGATAAACGTTTTTTGAGATACAAGCAAGTAAAATTCATCATTTGTAATTCCACCTGCCCTAACTTTTAATTAAAAAAGATTAATTTTTGTTTAAGAGACAAAATGTTTCTAAACAAAAAATATTAAACAGAATAAAAATTATGTAAACTCATCTCTAGTTTTAAACAAAGTTTGACTGTCAGCTTTAGTAATATTATAACGTCATAATAAACTAAGTTGCAGAATTTATAATAACAATATAAACTAATAGAAATTAATTTAGAATTCAATAAAGATTCATAGGAAAATTACTTTATGCTTGTAAAGTTGCTTCAATCTTTTTCAAAGCTTAAACCTGAAACAAATCAGATAAACTGAACTTATTTTTGTACTTTTAACAAGATTATAGAGTATATCAATAGAAATATTATGATTAAACGTTTTTATTTAATAAAAAAGGTGTTAAATAGTTAAGAACGTTGTAATTTAAACACTTATGTAGTTGACATTTTAATAAAGTTGTTACAGCAACAAAAATAAACAACAAACTTTGAAATTTAAGAAAATGTAAAACAAGAGGTGAAAGTTAGCTATAACTTGTAAATTTACAAACTATTATGAAGAAATATGAGAACTATTTAAGCGTACCATTTATTTTACTCACTAGTTTCTTTTTTTAGTTCTCTCTCTCTTGCTCTTAAAGCGTGTGTCATTTTGAAAAGCTTTAAAATAAAGAGAATAACTCGAGAGCGCTCACGCGCACCACTTATTTTTCACTTTAGTTTCTTTTATTTCTCTAGGTTTCTCTCAATTTACTATAAAGCTTTAAAGCACGTGTAAACAGACAAAACAGCTATAATTAGTGAATTAAAAATTTTATTATGTCTGATTGTAAGTATTTCTGCTACTTTCAGTTTTTAAATTTCTTAAATTCTACTTATATAATAAGTTTATTAAAAAAATCATTATAGTCGTTTTTAAATTGTAAAAGTCTTGTTGCTTTGATATTTGCACAGTCTTGGTAGTTTTTATGCCTTGGTCAAAGTTTTGCAAAAATATAAACTGGTTTTTCACAGAAATGGTTCGTGCGCTTTTCTGTGAATTATATGTTTATACTATTTGTCTATGATAGCTATGAAATAGCATTTACCCCCTCTATATAAGTTCATTGTATTGGCTTAGAGTATGATCAAGATTAGGTAGCTTAAGTTTTCTTTATTAATATGTATCAACCACTGGGTTTTGATCTTGTACTGAGCATTTGAAGCCATAAATATGAACAATAAACCTTTAGGCTAACGTTTTTAGTTATTATTAATAACTAAAACTAATTATAATTTTCAATTCTAGTCTAAAATTACATTCCAAAATTTTAATAATTTATTCTTCAATTCATGGTTGCCACATACTCAGAAAAACTCAGGATGACTCAGGCCAGTTTTATTAAAAATTTTATGCTGTTAAACATATACTTTTATTGTTATTAGATTTGAAAGATATCAGGACAGTTCAAGGGGGTGCAAGACTATTCAAATTCTAGCAATTCAAGTTCTTAAATTATTTTCCACAACTCAAAAAGTAATAAATATTTGAGGAATAAAACTAAAAGATGCCAATGTAGGTCTCACTAATACCCACAGTTAGTTTCTTTTTGAAAATTCATAAATTTTTTTTCCAATATGGCTACAAAAGCTTTAATTATAGAAGTTTGAAACTTCTTCATTCACAGATGTTATTAAAAAAGAGTGTTTATATGTACTAGTTACCATTCTACATATGCTTTTTTATCTTCAATCATGGCTCAAGTTTTTAATTATAGTAGCTTGAAACTTTTTCATTCACATATATTATTTAAAAAAAGAAAGTTTTTTTATGTGGTAGTTAGATCTACATATGCTTTTTTATTTTTTTCAATCTTATGTTACACTTTGAATTATGGCACTTTAAACACATTTTGAAAAATATTTGAAAAAAAAAACAAAAAGATTCCAATGTGGGTCTAATTAAAACTAACAGCTAGTTTATAACAACATATTGTATAAACTTAGTTCAAATAGATTAGTTTTCTGTCCAATAGACTTGATAGTTGAATAGCTTCAATAAATTTTCAAAAAAATTAATCTCTGGCTCATTGAGGAGTAAATTTTCCAACACATGGATCACCTACCCATCTTTAAGTTATAACAAAATAATAAGGGGGTCCTACAGTTTTTTATTACATAAGTTGTTTTTGTCTTTTAAATGGAAATGTTGAAGCATAAACTGTATATATGTTTTGAGATGATTTTAATAAACTTCTTGTACAAACCATAAAATTATTATAAAAAATCAATCATCATAAAAAAATAAGTGTTAATTTTCTAAGAAACTTAAGAAATTTAAATAATACTTATGTTTACATCAGTAAAGTAACAGAGTACAACATTTTAGGGAGTGTAACATATTACAGCTTTAATAAAGAAGTATCAGAACTATTTACAAACATAGAAAAAAAATTATGAAATGAAAAAGTTAGAATTTTATTAATTTTAAAATCAATAGTTTTACTTAAAAACTGCTCCCTCAAAATATTTTAATTAAGAAAAAAATAAAATTGAAAATTTTAGTTTTTAGTATATTTTTGAGCTTTTACACTATAAGTTGATTGATTTTTAAATTAATAATATTGAATGTTAGTTTATACTTTTAGAGTTAATATAAGAAGCTGAATTCAGTAACAAAAACGTTTTATCCCCTATGGCTTAAGTTGAGTCACTTGTTTCTTTAACTTTAATTATTGGTTTTATTATACCAAATCATTCTAGAATCTTTAAATCTAAGTGGTTTTGGCGCCTTTTTCATCCGCCCTGTTTTGGCGGAAATTTTAAAAATTAAAACTTATTATGACGTCATTACTTTAAGTAAAAAAAAATTGAATAAAAAACTCATCATTTGAAGGCAACCCCCTTGGATATAGTCACTTGTTCATTTTTTTAATTATATCTTTATTCTATTATTAAGTTAGCATTAGTACTAATTTTAAATTATAGTTGACAAGAATTACAATAAATAAATATGACATGTAATAAAGCCCATTTTAATCAAATTATCAAAAACATTATTTCTTTTGTGTTTACTTATGTTCTTTAGTCAAACATATTTAAATTTGAAGCCATGCAAAATATTTTATGTTACTTTATGTTTACAGATAATTGTGATAAATAGAATGTAAAATCCAATGGCGTCTTCAACAGAAGCAGAACGTGAGGTGCAAAGTTTTCCAAGATTCAAAGTTTTGGAAGCTTAAAACAATAAGTAAGTTTTTTTTTGGAATACAAAGTTTTATAATAAGTTTGTTGTTTAAAAAAAATTAAAAAAAACCTATGGACCATAATTAACAAAAATTAGAACTTTTAAGAATTTAAATTATATAACTTAAAGATAATTATTTAAGTTTGGGACTGGGTTTTCCATTTTTTTTTTAAATGGCCCAAAGAAACAAAAAATGTCATGGGCCCCTTCAGCAAGTTTACTCAAAAACTACAGTAAAAATCACCCAAGACCTTTTTTTGCTCTTCATCTGCAACTCAAGAATATCTAGTGTAAGTTTCAAATTATGACCTCATGGCCCACCTGTGGCTCCTTTGCTGCTCATAGCCCTCATTTTACCCCTTAACTGTTTGTGGCCCCTGAGTATCTTTCATGTGCCCCAAGGGGGCCACTTGGCCTACTTGGGAAACCTTGGTTAAGGATAACTAACTTTAGAGCCTGTTACATAACAAAACTAATAAAACAAAAATATTATATATTGTTCAATGTTATTTTAAAATTAATTTATGACAATCTTTATAATTATTTTAAGTATTTAAAATTGTTAATTAAAAAACCATATCGTTTATACAAATTAACATTATTCATAAAAAACAAAATTTTTTAGAGATAAACTGCCAATCTCAAAAGAAGATGTCAAGATGGAAAGAAGGGATGATCACATAAGTCAAATAAGGTCAGTTCAATTTATTTAAGAAGTTGTGATAAAAAATTGTAGTGCTTTTTTCTTTGGTTGGAAAAAATTTTAAAGGTGTAACTTTATTGAAAGAAAAGTTTGATTAAAACTAAGAAATGTAACAATTAAAATTAATAACCAGGAGAAAAATTAAAAAACATTATTGAAGCCTGTAAAAAAAATCTTAAACTCTAAGCAGATGTTTCCACAATTGAATTTGTCTTGAAATTAATGTATTGATGATTTTTTTTTTTAAATGGCCAAAAGAAACTAAAAATGTCATAGCCCCCTTCAACAATTTTACTCAAAAGTCATTTAAGACCTTTTTTGCTCTTCATCTGCAACTCAAGAATATCTAGTGTAAGTTTCAAATTATGACCTCATGGCCCACCTGTGGCTCCTTTGCTGCTCATAGCCCTCCTTACCCTTTAACTGTTTGTGGCCCCTGAGTATCTTTCATGTGCCCCAAGGGGGCCACTTGGCCTACTTGGGAAACCTTGGTTAAGGATAACTAACTTTAAAGCCTGTTACATAACAAAACTAATAAAACAAAAATATTATAGATTGTTCAATGTTATTTTAAAATTACTTTATGACAATTTTTATAATTATTTTAAGTATTTAAAATTGTTAATTAAAAAACCATATCGTTTATACAAGCTAACATTATTCATAAAAAACAAATTTTTTTAGAGATAAACTGCCAATCTCAAAAGAAGATCAGAAGATGTCAAGATGGAAAGAAGGGATGATCACATAAGTCAAATAAGGTCAGTTCATTTTATTTAAGAAGTTGTGATAAAAAATTGTAGTGCTTTTTTCTTTGGTTGGAAAATATTTAAAGGTGTAACTTTATTGAAAGAAAAGTTTGATTAAAACTAAGAAATGTAACAATTAAAATTAATAACCAGGAGAAAACTTTTAAAAAACATTATTGAAGCCTGTAAAAAAAATCTTAAACTCATAGCAGACGTTTTTTCCACAATTGAATTTGTCTTGAAATTAATTTAAAATTTGTTAGAGCAGAAAAATTATTGTCTAATTAATAAAAGCATTTATAAATATTCTGTGATTTTTAACAGTTAGATTTTCTAGTTTATTAATTTTGTATATTTAAGAATTAGTACTTATACAAAAAAAACTTAACACTACTAAAATTAAGCAGGTTTAAATAAGTAGACCAGTGTCTGGAAAAGATCGTTGATGTTGGTGTTGATACAAAGTATGGTTAGAAAACTTGAATTTTTTTTTTGTAAATTCTTTAACTCTTTATTTCAAGCATAAAATCTAATTTTCAATTCAACTTACTCGACTAAAAAAATGTTTATCCATTTTCGCTAACATTAAACAATTAATTAGGTCTGAACAAACAAGGAACAAAAGGAGATGTAGGAATGAGAGACTTCAGGAGTGTAACCAGTGGACACAACGTTGGAAGTTCTCAAAATGGAGCTGTGTTAAGTGGAACTGGAACTAAAAGGAGGAGATTGGAAAATAATCAAGTAAGATTATATTGTATAGAAGAATAGTTTTTAAACTATTATTTAGTATTAATCCCAGTAATAATTAAGATAAGAAACCTGAAATTTCAAACCAAAATCCTAAACTAAAAACCTTGAAATTCAAACTTTTTTTATAATACGTATGTTGGAATAATTTTGTCTATAAATTTCAAAGTGGTTTTGTTAAAATTTTAGTTCCATTTCATATTGTTTATAGCAAGGTTGGCGCCAATAAGTTTTCAAAACGTTTCAATTTTTTTGCGCCATTGACTGTTTTAAAATCAAAAAAAAAAAAAAACTGGCGCGAATAATTTTAAATTTTGCGCGCGATTTTTTAAGAGGCAAATTTGAAAACTCTTAATTTTTTAGTCCGGTCGTGACGTAATTTATATTTTTTGAATTAAAGCTCATAGATATAAAGCAATGTCCGACACCGGCCTTTTACATTTTCAAGCCCAAAGGTTTACTTAAATGAAACTTAATATATTGATATTACATCTGACAAATATTTTTTTACAAAACTAAATTTATTTACTTAAATAAATTACAAATAATGCAGTTTACCACCCGACTTTTGTCAATGTAAAACGTAAATATGGTATTAGTTATGTACTTTCATTCACTATTTATTAAATATTTTCAACTAAGTACCCGCGGACCGCAGTACCCCTGGACTATAAGATACTGTATATAGAAAAACAAATTCTGACTAAATTTTGTGATACAACCAGTTTCATAAAACAAATCCGATACAAATGAAACAAGAAAGTTTAAAGACCAAAATTTTTGAAATCTTTTAAAGCCCAAAAGCGTTTGTCATTCTCAATTAACTTTAGACTGCTATAAACTGTTATTTGTAGTATTACGAAGATCGTGTACTCTTTTTTTATTGTAAATTTAAAAAGCAAAAGCGGGAAATTTTCTGCGCGCTTAATTTGAAATATAAGTTTCCTTTATGACGTAGT